>NC_090222.1:19101250-20460000 GCF_024489055.1 Chanodichthys erythropterus | reverse complement strand
TGATGCAGTTTTCAAAATAACAAGACCTACAGGTTCTGACTGACAGGATGTCACGGCTGGCGGCTCACTGACTCGTGCCTCCCACCTGTCTGTCCTCTTTACATGATGCAATCCTCTACCCAGATGTCACACTGTAAGCTTCTTTACATCATCATCATCTGTTCTCATGATCTCCCTCCACTCAAACAGTCAAACATTGACCTTAGTCACTTCAGATGCTAAGGTTCAGTCTGTATGTGGCATGGATTTTTATTTTCATTTTATATTAGATGTAAATAAGGATTGCAATGTGATCACAGTGGTGCAGATGGTATCAGACAGGTTTGCTTTAAAGTGAACTCTTATGGGGTTTACCGTAATGGGGTCAGAAGCTTGGCATTTGGATATGTTTACAATTACATAAGCATTCCAAATGGTTTGTCATTCACTGTAGTGTTTCTTAGTAAGTTACTTGTCACTTGGCATCAGAGTATGTTAAAATTGCTGTAAATCTATTTACACTCGTCCTAAAAGGCATTTGGACACTTAAGCCACACTTAAATTGTATACATTTCATTAATTGAGTTCAACTTGAGTTTAAAGGCGTAGAGCATAACATTAACTTTATGTCCAGAAAATGTCCGAATACTGCTTTCCATTGATGTTGTATTATTATTATTTTTATTATTTTAAATCTAGCTAAATGCTTTTTGTGAAATGTTTTGATTGAAAAGTGTTTGTGATATATTTCCTTTTTTTTTTTTTAAGTAATTTTGTTAGATATTTAATGCACGACAGTCAACTTTTTGGGGGCCACTGAAGTTTGTGGATTGTGTTTGCATTTTTCAGTCTGCTTTGTTTAACCTTAAGTAACATGTAGTAAACTGTCTGTGTACTTTCTGTGCTTTCTGTGATTAAACTCCGTCACACTCCCTGTTTGCCTTTTATTTACGTCAGAAAAAGAAGCTCTGTAAATGTCACTAGGATTCTGTGACATATGAGTTCAGTCATCTATGAACACTTAGAAAGTCACCAAAAAGGTTACTGAGAATATACATATAAAGACCAAACTTTGATCCATTCGATCACTCACAGCCTTGTTTTCATTTGCTTCAAATTAAATATGGCTAACTTGACTATGGTTTATTGCACAAGTTTGGTACATGACCTAAACATTAACAGAATTACATCAGAGTGTCAAAGCATGGACTTCTGAACAGCATACGCTAGAGTGGATCATATGTTGTTTATATCAGGAATGCTGTGGTTTGAATCATCATGAACAATATGTTCTGTTTTAGCAGGGTTTGATAAGAATCAGTTATGACAACAGATCAGAAATCATAAGACTAGTTAGGGTGGGCTTGTGTTTTGCTCAGATTTTATGATCTTGAGATTTTTTTAAAACCTTGTAACACCTTTGGTGTGCCTGGTTAAAAATGACCGGCCTTTTAAATATTGCTTATAAATCTTGCATTATGCTTTATTATCACCAAATATTGGATTCAATCTTTTTGCCAACTTGTTTTTTTCAATTAGGACAGGTCTTGTATTTATTTTTGGAACTGATTGATCATAGGCCTCATTGATCTGAGCATATGTGCCTCAGTTTTTGAGTGAAAAAACAGCATTATTTGTGGATAAATTTGTCAATATTTAACAAAATGTGGGACAGATTTGCACTGTTTATCACATTAGTGTGCTTTAATGTTTAACCAGGAAGTTTGTTTTAAAATGCTTTTATTTTGTACAAAATGGAACAAAGTCACTTGTGGTGTTCCTGGTCAGCCTACAAAAAAAAAAAGCTTATAAATCTTTTGTTATGCCCAGATCAATGAGCTCTACGATCAATCAGTTCCAAAAAAAAAATACAAAGAAAAGAAGGATTGAATCCGATTGGGCCGATTTCAAAACACTGCTTCGGAGCATTGCGAATTGAATCAGTGACTCGGAACTCCAAAGTCATGTGATTTCAGCAATTTAGCCGTTTGATAGGAGATCCAAATCACTGATTTGATTCGTAAAACTCTGAAGCAGTGTTTTGAAATCATCCATCTCTATATTGTTGAAAAGTCATTATTTTGTTTTTTTGGTGCACAAAAAGTATTCTCGTCGCTTTATAATATTGAGGTTGAACTACTGAACTCTCATGAACTGTTTAAAATATGTTTTTAGTACCTTTATGGATCTTGAGAGAGAAAATGTCATTGCTTTGAATGCAGGCCTCACTGAGCATTCGGATTTAATCATAAATATCTTAATTTGTGTTCCGAAGATCATCGAAGGTCTTACGGGTGTAGAACGACATGTGGGTGAGTAATTAATGACAGAATTTTCATTTTAAATAACATTTTTAAGGAATAAGAAAATTCTCTCCAGGTTAAAATGACCCAAACACAACATAAGGGTTAAATTATTTATTATCAAATAATATCTTTTATTAGATTCCATAATAAATGTAAAAATAGCTCTAAAAATATATAGCATGCAATCATCCAAATAGTTTTCCAAATAGTAAGCAAACATTTTAATAAATTTAGTTAAATGACTGAGTGTTCTGACACCACTTTTGAGACCAGGCCTGTTGAGGTCGGGGTGGGTTGTAGTTTAACCTAGAGTGAGCAGGTGTTTTGGCCTGGTTTTGGAGGGTAAATAAAGGAAATGGAGGGAAAAACATGATGACAGCGCATGAGAATGCTGATTCACACTCTTTGTCATCCTACAGTGGGAAAATGAATGATTAGAAAATATTTATCCAGCAGAAAGATTGCCCCTCTTGTATACAAACGTCTGGGACCAGTGTTGTGGTCTACAAGAGTAGACTGATTTGAGATGAAACGAGAAAAAGCTTTGTTTGAGACAGAGCTCCGAAACCAGGAAAGAAAGTAACATTTTTTTCCACCCTGATGAAAAGGTCATCTGTCTAATTTCGAGGTAAGACAGGACAAAGGGCGTACAAAGATTATTCTGAGCCACACTGATATTTATATACTCAGTTATGTGGTATACAGTAATTATAGATATGTGTTTAATGCATCTATATAGATTAATGTAGCTATCTTTAAATATATTGGAAAGATGGCTGATGCAATAACATGTTTAGCTTGCATGCTTTATTAGATGATGACTCACTGGAGTGTAAGTCCTTTTGTTCAAACTAGTTTCTTTTCGAAAGTGGGGGCAGAGAATGGGATATTGCTGAATCTTAGAACGGGCCTCTCTTACCAATACATCCATCTGAGTGGTGTTGACGGGGGTGGAGTGCTTTGTTCCCTAAAAAAACTGCTGACCTACATCTTCAATAGGGAGGATTTCAATGTTTTGTTTTGGACATTTTCACTTAACTTAAAGGGCTAAAAAGAACATATAATTTACAGTGTACCCCAAAATGACAGTTTTGCTTGAGCTTTTTAATGATTGAACACTCTAGAATACTTTAAACTGATTGGTCTACTGGTTGGTCAATTGTGGCATTCAGATATTTCTATATGATTAAGCTGTTCTATTCTAATAAAAATGTCAAGTCTGTATTTTACGTCCATTTATATATGTGGTTTTTATGATTTATCTCATGGTATATGATGACTGACTAAATGTACATTATATTTTGCTGCTCTTTTTTTAGCAGTTTGTTTAGCTGGATGAAAATCGAGAAAGGTACAAATTAACATAGTTGAAAGTTTTTAGAGCAGTCAGATCGTTTTAGCACTCTGCTAAAGATGAACTTCAGTGAAAACAAATGAAATTCCAGTCATTTCAGTTATACTATGTGAGTAGATTCTTGTAAATTAGGCTATTTTATAATTCTGTCAAAGTGTAGGCCTATTATTTAGGTCTACATGGTCATGTCCAGACAAAAATGGTTTAAAAGTTAAGAGGACAATAAGTAATACATATTGAACCATTCAAAATTATAATAATACAATTTTTTCAAAAATTCTTTGTACAACCCAAAATTTACTTGGTGACACTCCTTAACATGGAGTGCTCTGCCCGGTCTTGCCTTTCCCGGGATGAGGTCACGTGCGTTGGTGACAGTCAGTCATAGCGAGGGGCGCAATTTCATTGGATGAGAGGGTTCTGACAAGCCCCGCCTTTGGGCGGTGCTCAGCTACGTAACGACCGATCAGCTGTTAATTTTCCACAACAATAACAAAGGGAGCAGTTGAGACCTCGGAGGAGAAACGAAAAAGAACAGACTGCAAAACTCCGAACTAAAGGGTCCAGAAACTTTTAATTTCTTCCAGGAAGAATTGTATTTATATATTTTTATATATCGCACGACAAATAATCTACCTCAACCACTTGAAGTGATCTGTTTTTGTTCTTGAAGTCAACCCTCTTCCTGTTTACATTACTTTTTGCCGCAGGTGAGTTAAAACCTCTTTGTTGTTGATCGACAGAGATATTCTGGTTTAATTCGTTAAAGAAAAGTTCTGGACATAAAAAATACTAAGAATGTTTCGTCAAAATTTGATTAATATATGTTTTAAAACGAAATGTAAAAAAAGAAGAAAAAAAAAAGAAAAGAAAAAAATATGCATTTAAATATATCGACGCTCTGAACAGCACAACCTGTCAAAGCCTGCAGGCCATCTCAAATGTTCAGTGTTTGTTTCTGCAATGTGTGCATGTTTGGATTTTACGGATTAAGCTTTGTTCAGCAGAGCCAGCTGAAGCGTTTGGGTTCGCGTTCCGCCCAGTCTGTCGGTGTAGGGTTACACTCATCCCTCCCCCGGCCATTCTCTGTGTGCGTGGGTCAATAAACCATCATAATATATGTCAAGAAAACGCAGCTTTCCTATATTTCTGCATCTTTGCAATTTCACTTTACCAATGCAAATTGCTTACCAGTGCATGTTTACGTTTCTATCAGATAATCGTCTAAGATAGCAGTTATAAGGGGTTTAGTTGTTTATGAATGTTGTTTTACGATTTTTATTTACTTATTTGCCATTGTCCACCATTAGTTTGAACAATATCTGTGAATGAATATTGAAATATGTGCAGTGTTCAGTTTTGGGCCTGCAAAAAATTCTACTATACATCACCGCTTTAAGTAGCTGGTGTAAAAAAAGAGAGGCTTAACCAGTCTAAGATGGTTTGCTGGTTTTGTCTTGTTTTAGAAGGGTTTTGTGCACTTTTCACCAGATATGGTTGGGAAACCAGCTGAGGACCATCTTGGCCAGGGTGGGAGGCCAATTTTAGCCTGGTTTAAGATGTTTTTTTAGAAGGGAGTGTAGTTCCAGTATATTCTGCTTTAATTGCGTTTTTATTTTCAGCCTATATGGGACCATTGTCATGTTATGGGCATAAGCATCAAATGCAGTTTAATTTGCACTTTTATTATTATTTTTAATAGACATGTAGAATCTTTTAGGACCGATCTGATGTGTTTTTTGTTTGTTTGTCTGTTTTTTAATCTGTACATCACCTTTACATGGATGACATAGACATGAGATTAAATGGACAGCAAATTGAGACTTTTGCTTGAGTCTCTTGGCTTTGGAAAATGTGTGTTTGTGTGTATATGTATATGTATGTATATATATATATATATATATATATATATATATATATATATATATATTAGTAATGAAACCCCAAGATGATACAAGATACAAAATGGACTTCCCAGTTATATTTATACAATTACATTTTTATACAATTACATCTCCTGAGCTACGAAAGAGTAACCTCTGGCTCTGAGCCATCCGCTTATCGCTGCTTGTCAGTCTATAATCCTCTTTTTGGGGTCTGAAGGGTGCTTATTATATGTATGTGACCCCATAATAGCCCCCACCCCCCCTATTCACACAAACAAAGACTGCTGCCATGACTATATGAGCAGGTGGAAGGGAGTATGAATTGGTTGTCTTGTTTCAATAATGCTATGGGGTGAAGAACAGCTTGTAGTCCTTCACTTCACAGATGTCCCTCTTTGTTGTTGCAAGCACAGCATTGGATAAGGGTACCCTCATGAGTCATAGTCCTGAACGAGGCTGGGTGTAACTGTACAAAGATCAGTTTTCATAGGCATCAGCTTCGTGTGAAGAGGACAGGCAGTATCTGTGACAGCAGAGACACTTTAGACTCTTTTGTTTTGGCTGCTCTGTTCTCAGAAATATCCATCTGTCTTTTATTAGCGTACCTGTAATTTATGGCTGATCGCAACAGAACATGACCTGTTCATCAACCAGGAAATGTTTGTGTAGGCTGGTCAGTTTGCGTCGTGTCGTTAACAGCAATGTTGTCTTCTCGCTTGTCCTCCAGGGCCTGTTTTTGCACTATCAACAAGAGCAATGGCTGAACTTCATCAGGTGTTCCTCAGCTGAGAAGGAGTAACTAATGCACTTCAGCACCTTTACCAAGATCTCAGTGAGCGGCTCCCGCAGCTGATGACCAAAGAGCCCAGCCCTCGCCCACTCCCAGCAGGACTGTCCAACCTCACGCCTCTGCCCGGGACAAAAACATGTTTCAGAGGTTCACCAGCATCTTGTTTGGAGACTCCCTGGAGGAGGGCAGTGGATGTCCTGTGGATCCAGACTTCAACGAGAAGGAGGAGGACGATGAATGGATTCTGGTCGATTATCTAGGTGAGAGGTCTTTCTTGCATTTCCTGTTTTTGATCAGCAAAGTGAAATATGGACCTTATGTTCTTCTTAAACGCAGATATGAATAGGCTTAGTTTGCATTAAGAGTCTCAGTTTCGTTTAACACATTTGGTCCCACTTTATATTAAGTGGCCTTAACTACTATGTACTTACATCAAAAAATAAGTACAATATACTTATTGGGTTCATATTGAATTGCAAAAAACTTTTGCTGCTGTTGAGGTGGGATACGGATAAGGTTAGGGAAAGCTTTGGTGGTATGGGCAGGTTTAAGGGTAGGGGTAAGGTGTAAGGGATGGGTTAACAGTGTAATTATAATAAATAATTACGTATGTAATTACATGCAGGTGTTTTTAAAATATAAGTACAATGTAAAAACATGTATGTACACAATAAGTGCATTGTATCAAATGATTAATTTAAATGTAAGTACATAGTAGATAAGGCCACTTAATATAAAGTGGGACCACACATTTCAAGTAAACATGAAAATAAAATTAAAACCTTTTACTTTTTTAATGCATGTTCGTGATGCAATATGTCTTCAGAATCTTTAATAAAAATGTACTTGATTTTCTTCTGCATTTCTTTTTCTGCTTACATCACTTAGGCTGTACAGTTAAAGTTGGCATGAAATGAAAATGTAATTGTAAATGATTCATTAAAATGTCTTTCTCAGACTTCTCTTTGTTGATGTATGTAGTACTTCTCTAATTATTTAGTCTACTTAAATGCCATCCCCACAAGTACACATTGCACACATCTCAAAATCGAATCAACATCCGATGCATAGAACAAAGTTCCCAAATTCTCGCTCTACATTTTTCGCATAGAATATCCCGTTTTACTCTAAAATATTTCACATTAGAGATATAAAAAGGATTGCAAACTGCAATTTGCATTGACTTTTAAATGCATTCAGCAGAATACTGCATATTTTCCACAGATTGGGCATGCAAACTCCTCTTATGTATGATATGACCTTAACTCACCTCAGTTGATACTGATAACATGGTCAGCTGGAGCCATATTACAGATTCTGTAAAACCTGGCACAGACACGTTGCCCTCATTAACATGATGCCTCTCATAAGCTTCCTGCCCAAATACAGGCCTTCTCATATTGTGTGTGTGTGTGAATATTTCAGGTGCAAGGCAATCTGGTTGGCCCACTTCACCTCTTTTAGGACAGGAGGAGACAGACATGTTTATGGGCAACAACGCTTTTAGCTTGTTAGACAAAAGTGTCTAGGTGGGGTCTGCGATTAAAAATAGGATAGATTAAGTTGCCGTTTATGCACATAACGAGAATAGGCCTTGAACACGGAATGATTACAAACATCAGTCATTGCCTGAAGGCTGAGGTAAACGCGAGGGCACTGGAGATTAAAAACATATCTCTTGTTTCATATCCATATAGCTTGATGGAAATATCTTTAAGTAAGTACTTTCCTATCATGGTGAGAGGATTAAAGGTTAACTGGCTTCTCAGGGACATTGAAGAGTGCTGTAAGAAGGTTAAGAGCTTTCTAACCAGATGAGATGAGAAAATGTTCAGTCATCTGGCAGGATGCTGCAAGTCTACAGATAAACAAGGTGTGGCTCTGTGCAAGGGAAGTTCTGTGTGTACTATAACATCAGTGCTGTGGGTGCGGGACTACTGCGTGTCTAGTTGGTCGATTGTTACATTTAGTGTAAATATATGAGTTGATATCACTGTTTTTTGAATCTGTCGCATGAACTGCATGTGATGGCTGTCAAGTTTCTGCAATGTTTGGTCAGTCCAAAAGGGAGTGAGGGATTGTTCAGTCACACTGCCCTCTAGAGGCCGCTGAAAGTGTAGCGCTTGAGAGGCTCTGCCCAAAAGCCAGCTGTTTACACCAGTTTTGGTTACCTGCCAGGAGCCACAGAGACAAATAGAAATTAAGTGTGGGCAAAAATATTGACTCTCTTGGTTTCTGTATAAACACATGACTTGTTTTCCATAGAACCAGTGACACTTTGATTTTAATGAGATATCTTAAATGTTTCCGCTGTGTTTAGATGTTTTCAGTATAAACCAGTGCTGGATTATGGTTCTATTTTATTCAACTTCACAAGTTTGATATATTGTTCCAAACTCATAAAACTTTAGTTTATCTTCGGGACACAAAAGAAGGTCTTTTTGATGAAATCTGAGAGATATCTGTCTGTCCATTTGCAACGGCCACTTTTTGATTTAATTCAGGCTTTTACTCGTATGTAAACAAACTCAAACGTTCACTTTTGCTCAAACGTGCTGCGTAACCAATGAGGTTCATTCTTGTGTGTTACGCAGCATGTTTGAGCTTCAGGAAGAGGTTTGTTCTTGTGCGTCATTCAGGTGATTGGGCTTCTGCTTATGTTCACTAATTAATGTTTACATGTTGAATAAAAGCCTAAAATAAATCGGTTTATCATAAAGAGCAACTAAACTGTTAGATTTATATGGATTAGTTTTACAATCTCTTTATGAACTTTTTGTGGACGGACAGACGTCTTTCAGATTTCATCAAAAAGTTCTTCATTTGTGTTCCGAAGATGAACAAAGTCTTACGGGTTTAGAAGGTAATTAATGAGTAATTAATGACAGAATTTTCATTTTGGGGTAAACTAACCCTTTAATAGCACACCTCTCCTCAACAAGCCAAGTGATTTAAGGTTTCATTAACATTTTATGGAGTATCGCAGCGTTAGTTATAAATAATTTATTCATGCACATTATTAGATTTTTAAAATCACTCACATGGGATCCCAGCGATTGACAAATGACAGCGATCCAATACTCCAATCAATTCCCAATAGACAAAATTAAGTCCTGTCCTAGATTTTCCTCATTTGAGAAGCTGTTTCACTCAGATATACTTCACAATAGGGAAGAAAAGATGATTTTAATTTCCATTTCATGCCGACTTTAATGTTGTGAACACTGAAGTTTAATTCAAATAGTAATTTCACTGTAGTAACGTCCTCTCTGTTCCTGTAGCGAAGGCCTGTTCCGATGCATGTGGAGATGATCTGGTGGATGTGTGCTCTGACAATGTCGCTCCCCTGGACTCTCCTGTGCGCTGCTCCTCCTGCTCCTCTCTGGATTCGGCAGCAGACACCGACGCAGAGGACGGCAGCTTCTTGCGTCTAGAGGCGACATGTGGGCTGGAAGAGAGCTGGTTCATCACCCCTCCGCCGTGTTTCATGGCTGGAGGCAGAGCGCCGGTCCTGCTAGAGACCAGTCCTCTGGAGAACCTGCTGATCGAGCACCCCAGCATGTCCGTGTACGCCGTTCACAGCCCCCGTCAACGACCAGCCAAGGACGGCACCCGTGAGCCATCGATTTTAAGGTAAAGGCCACATTCAGAGATTCTAGTGTTATATAACATTATAATATTACATTATAATCTGACAGATTCTGTTGGTCTTTGTAGATCTGAAGTTCAACGTCGGCCGAGTCACGCTTCTGGCTGCTACGCAGCCGCTCTGGTCGCTGCTCACGCAGGCTTTCTGGAGCAGACCAAGAATGTCCGCCTGGCACAGCGCATCCGTGACAACGTGGAGCGCCAGCAGCTGTCTCGCAACGCCCTTCGCCGCCTCAACCTGCTGCGCGAAGGCGGAGCCAGACAGGCCAAAGCCACCGGAGGCTACGTTCACCAGCCGGGACAGAGGCAGTACAACTACTGAGACGGTCCCCACTGCACTCCCCCGTCCTCCCCTGCACGCCGCCCCCTCCACACTGGGAGAATTAGTCTTTCGCCAGAAGGAACGGAGTCCTTTAGAATCAATGCCATAGGTCACTTTACTTCACGGCAGGTTCCGCTCGACCTGAATGTGTCTGCTTCACGTCACGTGTTTCCTATATAAGCTCCATCTGTTATGTTCGGTCTTATGTTTTATGTCATGAAGGTTGAATAACCAAGTGTTTTGTTCTAGTGAACATGATGTGGTAGGCATCATGTGTAGGCAGCTTGACGCTTTCTTTGCTTTTTTGAAGCCATACTAAGTTCAATCACATCAGTGATGAAATCATCAGCAGCACTTTTTTGGTTAGGAAGGAACCTGCCTGTGACTCTGTAGATCAGTGCTTTCTTCCTCTTTGTTTTTTTTTTTCTCTTTAAAAAAGTATACTGGGTTTATTATCACTAAAAGCCTTGTTTCCATAGTAAATTTCAAAATATATAAAATATATTTAAAAAAAAAAACTTCCAAAATATTTTCAAAAGAAAAAAATATTGAATATATATTACATATCAGTATGAAGTTGATAAGAATGTGTGTTATCTACATAGATATGTATGTATGTAGTTTTTTCCTATTTTTAGTGACTGATTTGATGTATGACTGTTTAGTGCTAATTTTCCAACAGGTGAGAAAACCAACAAAAAAAGACATCAAGTGTTGTAATGTTATTTTTCATGTTTGCTCTATATCTGCAGTACATGTCTCAGGGTCATCACTGTTCACCTTCGCTCTTTGCTAAGAACGCAGATTACTTGCAGATGGTAAACTGTCTCTGTACATACTAGAGAACCTCTAACTTTGTCGACGTGTGTTACCTTGTGGAAATACTTGTAATTGATGTAAATCTTTAACATAACGTGCATCTCACACTTTGAATGAAAGCAAAACGCTTGCTCCTCCAAGGACTGTGAAACAAACTCTTTCTCTTAATTGACTGTTAAAAACTTTGACGACGGAGTGAAACTGTTAGCATTTTAATTTTTTTTTTCAATGTAGTACTTTTTGTGTTATATGCCTTTTTCATGTTTTATTTGACTAGTTACACATTGTATATTGCTGAGCGAAATATTTAAAGTAGCAAAAACTAAAAATTCTTCGTAGGTTATGTTTGTTACTCTTTATTCCTTTATCACGCGAGACCTGGTGTTGTAAATTTCCGGTCACACTGCCAAGGTAAATGTCTCCCCTAAATGAATGAAACTGAATTCATTAACTCTTGACATTCAGCTGAATGCATATTATATGCATGAGCAACTCAAGGAAAACAACTACAGCTTCTCTTCTTTTCTTTTGCTTGCTGCAGTCTGCATTGAGCAGTATATTGTAATTTCTGACATTTTTTTTCTGTGGACGAAGGGAAAGGAAGGGACGTTAGGTTCTCTTCATATTCCTTGAGTAATACTGGAGAGGCCCTCTTTCCCTGTGTCAGCAGATGCCTGATTTTTTTTTTTTTGGTATTCATAACAGGGATTTCATTTTGCCTTGAATTGCATTTGGGGATCATGTGCCTTCCAGGTGAACAGTATGACAATGCATCCGTGAAGAACTTGAAATTTGTCCAAAGGGACACAAACAAATGTAATTTTACTATGCACAGAGGAATACCTTGTCTCTGTGAGCCACTTGCTCTGTCAACTTTTTACACGAAATGTAGCAAATGTTTTCTGTGTTTAATGTGTGAAGAATATTTTCTGTGGCATTGCTAAGTTTTAGACTATGCTTTGGTTGATTTTTAGTTTACTGGAATAATACAGCACTTTGCCAAAAGTGTAGGGTTTTAGCATTGTTTATTTATCTTTTTCTTGTACTGATATGTTTTGGATACATGTCATACACAAACTGTTTTGTATGGGTAGTATACTTTGCAAATAAATTGTTCATTTCATATGTCTTGAAACCTACTATTTGTCAGTATGTATTCTCTCTTCTCAATAAATGTTTTAATACAAACTAGTGTTCCTTTTGTATTAGTAAAAAGAAGTGTTCAAATAATGTATGCAAGTATGGCGTAAGTTTTAAAGACTAGGTAGGTGTTTGCATGTTCTGGCATCATATGCGCAAGTTATACTGTAATTTAATCACCTCGCCAAATTATAATGAAAGCTTTCCACTCAGGAGCATTTCAAGAATCTATACCAAGCTGTAACTCAACCCAACTAATCTCTCAAGAATCCCATGCCATGATTAGTGCAAGCTTATTATTCATTGTACCAGTGTGGGTATTAACCTTAATAATGCAGATTTCCAACTGTACCCGTTTAATCGTGCCCTCCTTGTTCTTCTCCTGGATGGTTACATGCTGATAGTAGACGCGTTCAAAAATACCCAATAAATATATATTTAAAATGGAAGTGTAGTGAGCTTCCTCTAGTGCCAACTGACTTGTAGCTTGTACAGAAGTATGTATTCACATTGTTGAAGCTAATATGGTGGCTTTTGATCTGAACAGATAAACCAAAATCTACCATATTTATTTATGGCTGCTTTAGTATTAATGATGCCAATATTTGTCAAATTAACAATGTATTTCAGTTAATAATTGGGTGGCACATTGTTTTTATATGGCCAGGGAAACAATTAATGCACTCACAAAATTAAAACATTCTTCATAAGAAAGTTCATTTATGACAGTGATAGTAGGTTAGGTTAGCTTTTGTACTGTCTGGAAAATCCTCTCAGTGAATCCCTCAGACATTCAGAATTTAGATTTGTATAAATGTTCATAAAACAGAGAATATTTGAGGTCATTTGGGAGACATTCATGTAGTACACGAAGTTGTTTATTTATATAGTTAGTGTACGTAGCTACACGTTTCTTCACCCCGGATGTGACGTGTTTTAACATACACTAAAGGTTGAGCGGGATACTGTTTGAGGAATTCGCGCCGATTTCGCATTTAAAAATGTATTATTGTGATTTTGTTCTTTCAAAATGTTAAATGAATGTGGCATTGTTAGCTCACGTGTTTAAGTACGAAAGCCGTGGCGTTGATTTTGTATGAGCAGAACTGTCTTTTGTAATGTGCTTTATTTTGTGTTTCTCTCGCCGGAAACGCGGTAGTATGTATATTAGTGTGTTCGTGTATTTTTAGGCTTAGATTAAAATAAAGTAACCAGGGGGTAAAAGACATAGAAACGCATATTGTCACAAATATGATAGTGACAAAATCAACATTTCTATGAGAACAACAGAAAGAAAATATTTTGGTTGATAAGTTTACACATATGATTGTGAAATGCAAGTAATATTACGATAGGGTTGATGGTAAGAATCATTTTCCAAACGCTTTTCATTGCCTGTCAGAAGTGCTGATCTCTCTTCTCGTGGGTTTGTTTACAAGAGCACGTTGTTTCTCTTCGAATAACGATGATTGGTCAGACCGATTCAAATCCACGCCCACGACAAGCTGTCAAACTAGGAAGCGTCTCCTTCGAGTCAAAAAACTCTAATAATTTCACATAAATGCAATATTTAACACACAGACCTACTCGCATATGATGTATTAGGACCTCGAGCCCCGGATTCGTTTAACCGGGAAAGCAGGAAAGCGCGTTTTTTACATATTTAAACCAAAGGTCGGCGCGGCCAAAAACAAATCTACAAACCACAAACATTCTCGTAGGTTTCCTCAAAAACGACCAACATAATCATTCCTAAATCCATGCAGATTTTTTTTAACAACACACATCAAAGCTATCCGATCTTTTTAGCTCGAAAACACAATGTTATATATAGTTTTTTAGGTAGTTTTTAAAGGCTGAAAAGAGCGCCACGCATGCGCAGTAGCCGCGAACCGCTGGACTATATAAAGCTTGGCGCCATTCATTCATTCATTCATTCGCACTGAACACTGCGGTAAGGACACTTACTTTACTCTTCTTGCTCCTATAACATTTCTTATTTTAATCTTACCTCTTCAAAACCGTGTTACAATCATGTTTTAGCAGGAACCGTGCTGTTGTTTTATGTTACTGTTGCTTTAAAACGGAGGTTTGAGCCTTTTAACCAGTCATCTACGACTAAAGATGAAGATTCCTGCGGGACCCTTAAAAGCAGCTGTATTTAGCTTTATTATTTAGGAAAAAGGGACAATTCATATTTTCAGACCATCTCATAGCCAAATGTTTAATGTAATGTCGAGCTCAGAGGGGGATGTTGCTGAAAGTTAGCCAGCTCTGCTAGGCGCCAGATTAGATAGTATGTACGTGGACGTGTATTTGTGAACTCCTATCATAAACTAGGAAAATAACTGATATTGTGAGAAGTCTTATGGATTTTCTACACGCCAAGGAGTTCCCTGAACAATATTCTTGGTGAAACTGGTGTTTAATGCGCTTTTAATAGATCTCAGATGGGTTTTTGTGGGGGCAGCTGTAGTCTCCCGCTTCATGTAAATTGGCGCGGACTGTCCTTTCATAAACCTACAGAACTGGATCATGTATTTCTGGTTTCTGTAAAAATACCAAATGATTATAATACAGCTTGAGCAGACTTTGCATTAACTCTTAATGCCTTTAGATTTTAACGGTTTGACTTTTAATTCGTATAGAAGTGTGATAGATATTTCTGGTCCTGTATGTACTAAGCTCCAGTCTGGAGCTTAAGTGTTTATTGTTGAGCCTTTTTGTTGAAAGTATTTCTCTTAAACGCTTTAAGATAATTTAGTAGTGCTTTATAGACGATATGTAGTTAAGTCATTATTTGTTAAGTTTAAAGTGCTGATTAATTACATTGTGATTTAACGTTATGTTTCAGGTTCACAGGAGAAAAGCACACCATTTGTTTAGAAAATGTCAAGACGCAGGTAAGAACTATTTATTTGTCAAATGTTTGATTTACGCTAACCCTAAATAAACGACAATACTTATGTCTTTATACTTTCGTATTTCAATAGTACTCGCAGCACTTTACAAGAAAGAAATGAAAACGCACCAGAACAGAACAAACCGCAGAGGAAAAGAAAAGGCGAGGTGAGATATTGATATTTATTTGACCTATTATGTTACTGAAACGGTTGTGTAATATATTATTTTCAGTGTACGCAAATATTTAAATATCAACCTTATTTTCAGCAGTGCAATAGAAGAATCCCGTCAGCAGCTAAGAAACAAAACTATGAAATTCAGGTGAGCTGATTTGTGTTATCATTAGTAATGTATTTGTACATGATTATTTGTACATTTGGACATGGTATTATTTACCCAGAGATAAAAGAGTCGGACTAATTGTATGTAGTTTAAGGAATGCTTGTAAAGCAATAAATGTTAGTTGACTAGCGATCTGTTTATTATGCAGTGGTTCGGTCATGCGCAGTAATGGTGTCACTGGGTTAATCAGCGCGCCGTGACGTCACGTCACGTCCAGAGCCTCCCGCGTTTATTTCCTTTATTCCCCAGCCCGCGAAAAAAATCTATTTATGTAACTGATTGGGGGAAAAATGTTTGGTGTAGTGTTTGGGATCATTAGTATTAACTTTTTTTTGAAGCTGCTATATTAATAAAAGTTCAGAAACATCAAATGCTGTTATTTGATACCTGAAAGGATATTCCTGTGAAGCAAAGTGGAATATAAACTATATACAATGCACACTATAAGTGTTTTTATGAAAAGTAATAGGAACACTGTTTACTCTGTTCTTATTCATGCCTTATGTAACTGTATTTTATTAAAGGGATAATTCACCCAAAAATGAAAATTATCCCATGATTTACTCACCCTCAAGCCATCTTGGGTGTATACGACTATCTTTCAGACGAATCACAATCAGAGATATATTTAAAATATTCGTAGTCCTCCAAAGTTTATAATGGTTGTGAATGGGGGGGCCACGTTTTGAAGTAAAAAATAATGCATCCATCCATAAAAAAAGAAACCCATATGACTCCAGTTGGCTAATAAAGGTCTTCTGAAGCAATGCTTTTTTTGTAAGAAAAATATCCATATTTAAAACTGTATAAATTCAGATAACTAGCCTCCGGCAGATGACCGTACGCAGAATACGCAAGTCGACTTGCATCGAATGAGTAATCCTCTGATGCGATGATTGACGCAGGATGTAAGAGTATTGTAAGCTTAGACGCCTCTTGCGGTTCAAACAAATAGGGCTGTGCAATAAAGTTAAGCTCCTCTTCCTTTATATCGAAATCCTTCAACATTTCTCCTTAAAAATGATCATCTTAGACTTATAATCCGTGACGAGTCATTTGTTTTGCTCTATCCTCAGTGCCTCCGCGTTCGTCATTACGTTGTGCATCAGGTCAAAGGACACTCTTCCGCCACAAGTCGACTTGCGCATTCTGCGTCCGGTCGTCCACCAGAAGCTAGTTATTTAAATTTATAAAGTTTTTAACTATGGATATTATTCTTACAAATATGCATCGCTTCGCTTCAGAAGGCCTTTATTAACCCACTGGAGTCATGTGGATTTATTTATTTTATTTTTTTTTAATGAATGGATGCATTACTTTTTACTTCAAAATGCAGCCCCCCCATTCACAACCATTATAAATCTTGGAGGACTAAGGATATTTTTAAATGAATCTGATTGTTTTTGTCTGAAAAAGAGATACACCTAGGATGGATTGAGGGTAAATCATGGGATAATTTTAATTTTTGGGTGAACTATCCTTTTAAAGGTTTCGTTCACCCAAAAATGAAAATTCTGTCATTAATTACTCACCCTCATGCTGTTCCACACCCGTAAGACCTTCGTTCATCTTCAGAACACAAATTAAGATATTTTAGTTAACCTGTTAACTGTCACCCCCACTTTTTGTTTTAGACAAGAAAATGCACTATCCAAACTTAAATGGTTGTAATTCAAGAATTCTTTGGAGTATAGACATAAGGCTGGTCTTGTTTTAAAGATGAAATTTGGCAGATTATTGTAAAAGTGAAATAACTTATGTAAGTGAAACAGAAAAAAAGTTATAGAAGTTTGTTTATGAAAATATAAAATGTTAAAATATAATATTTTATATAAAACCAACCAAGCTCCATTACTGACCATATAAAGGCGCCTCCATTTCCATATATGGTTTGAGTGATCTGAACCATATATTTACATTATTTTCATACAATTTATGAAGTAGACATCCTATATAGAAGTAGTATGGGAAGTTTGGCAGAATTTGATATGAATTTAGCCTCTAATAAACATAAAAATAACATGCATGTGGGTTATAGATCACCGCCACAATCATAAATGTATTTTTTTTTCTATGAAAAACATTTTTAGACCTTTTTTTCTCAAAAAATTGAATGGATGTTATATTTTGGCATGAAAACAAACATGTTTCAACCAATCTTTAATGATTTGTCATGTTCATCGCTATTTCAAAATAAAGGTCTGAACATGCCTTATGAGTATGAAAATATGCTTGTTGCAAATTGATAAATTACTGCTCCTCTGTAATTTATTTTGAAAATCTGTCTCCAAATATGTAAACTAAAGATTCTAAGCTTTCAAATGATATATAGTTTGTCAAGATTAGTTTAGGTTTAGTATAGAATATTACTGTTTTAAATATGTAATGGCTGTGGGCCCACCGGTGGGCCCATGACAGTTAACAGGTTAAAATCCGATGGCTCCGTGAGGCCTCCATAGGGAGCAATGACATTTCCTCTCTCAAAAGCCATTAATGTACTAAAAACATGTTTAAATCAGTTCATGTGAGTACAGTGGCTCAATATTAATATTATAAAGCGACAAGAATATTTATGGAGCACCAAAAAAAAACAAATAACGACTTATTTAGTGATGGCCGATTTCAAAACACTGCTTCAGGAAGCTTCGGAGCGTTATGAATCAGTGTGTCGAATCAGCTGATCGGAGCGCCAAAGTCACGTGATTTCAGCCACGCGATCCGAATCCGATTAGATATGCTGATTCATTGTTATCCGAAACTTCCTGAAGCAGTGTTTCGAAATCAGCCATCACTAAATAAGTCGTTATTTAGTAGTGTGTGGGTTTTTTGTATTGTATTGTCGCTTTGTAATATTAATATTGAACCACTGTACTCACATGAACTGATTTAAATATGTTTTTAGTACCTTTATGGATCTTGAGAGAGGAAGTGTCATTTCTCCCTGTGGAGGCCTCACTGAGCCATCGGATTTCAACTAAAATTTCTTAATTTGTGTTCTGAAGATGAACGAAAGTCTTACAGGTGTAGAACGGCATGAGAGAGAGTAATAAATGACAGAATTTAATTAACCCTTTAAGTCTTATTCATATAACCTAAGTAGTAATACAATGCATTTTTCTTTTCTAGAACCGTTGTTTTGAAGGGGATATTAGTCCCAGTGTCTTAATCGAGACCCCTCAGAAGGAGGCTCATCAGGAGACCGGTAATCTTTCTGGTTTTAAGCGCTTCAGATTCAAGAACCTCTTTGTGAAGCCCTCTCCACTGCCATGCCTCAGGTAGGACCTGATCACAGCATCTCATGCTTTGAAAATTCAATGTAAATGCTGATAATTAATGTATTTTACAAATACTGCATAATAAAACATCCACTTGATGACTTTACCCGTTTGTTCTCATTTGGGGAAACTAATCCCAAATCATAGTGTAAAACAATTTGGCTTGATTTCCTAGCTTTAAACATTTCCTGAGTCATGTAATGTTAGTTTGTTACCAACGTAATGCAGTACACAAGCAGAATAAATTTGTGATATCCAGAATGTGATTCATTGAGTTAAATATAATTCAATGCTTGCTCTCTGGTTTAATGGCACAAATTTGCTGTTGTCCTGACAGTTGGGCCAGTTCAGATGACGTGTGGATAAAGATGCTGAACAAGGAGCTGAAGTATGTACATGACAAGGGCTTCATCCAGCAACATCCAGCATTGCAGCCCAAAATGAGGTCTATTCTGCTGGACTGGCTCATGGAGGTATGTGTTTGTTTGTTTTCATCCACATTTATGATGGTTTTTTTTTCCTTGTCATCTGATTGTTTAATCTGATATTAAATTCTTTCTGTCCAGGTCAGCGAAGTTTATACACTTCACAGAGAGACGTTTTACTTGGCTCAGGACATCTTTGATCGCTTCATGCTCACTCAGAAAGACACTGGCAAAGATCAACTGCAGCTCATCGGCATAACCTCACTCTTCATAGCCTCAAAGATAGAGGTACTTAAACTTTGGTGACTTCATTCTGAAAGAGTTGTCATAAATAAATATCAAAGTCAATTGAAGAACATCACAGAACTCCGCAGGGCCACTTTTCTCATAAATATCTGTTTGACAGGAGATTTATCCACCAAAGCTCCAGGAGTTTGCTTATGTGACGGATGGGGCCTGTAATGAAGAGGAGATTCTTGCTAAAGAGCTTGTCATGTTGAAGGCGTTAAACTGGGACCTCTGTCCTGAGACCATCATCTCATGGTTGAAGCTCTACTCTCAAGTGGACTCTTTGAAGGATGACGCCAGTTTCCTCATTCCTCAATTCTCACAGGAAACCTACATCCAAATCACACAGGTGAGACTTTCACTCCTTTTGAAGTGAATATGTATATTGTTGTTTTGTTTTATATCTTGACACCCTTTTTGACTCTGGAATTCTCTCTGCAGTTGTTGGATCTTTGCATTTTGGACATTAATTCTCTGGATTACCAGTATGGAGTCCTCGCTGCTGCTGCATTTTGTCACTTTACCTCTTTTGAAACGGTCCATAAAGTATCAGGTGAGCTTTCTGATCTCGGATATGTTTTAAGGCTTGTTCTTAAGTTGTTGTGTCCAATCTGTGTTAAGTATTTTCTTTTTTCTTTTCCACCAGGGCTCACATGGGACAGCATATCGAGCTGTGTGCGGTGGATGAACCCATTTGTGCGGACGGTACGCGAATGGACCAGACCACAGCTAAAGGACTTCAAAAAGGTGGCGGCAGAAGATCGACACAACATACAGACCCACGTGGACTACCTGGCCATGCTGGTGAGTTCTCATTTTCATTGTATTCTCGGTCAGGTTTATTTAAGATTTCACAAGTTTTAACACAAACTTGTGTGACTTTTCAGAGTGAAGCACATGATCGGCAGCAGGACAGCTTGGACCGGATGTCTCCGTTGGCTGTAGCGGGAATACTGACCCCTCCTAAAAGCACTGAGAAACCTGCTAATGTCTGACGGGTTTGAGGAGAACGTGGTGTAGCTAGTCTTCATTATTTGCCATCACAGCCCAGAGATGAGACCTTCCAGACCACCACATCCAGAGACATATAGTTGTGTGTGGTACTTTTTGGGTGGTCTATAGGAAACAAATCCAGGCTGAGATGCCATCGCTCACAAAACTTCAGATGTTGTTGGGTGAAATTGAGGAGAACCTAAATTTGGTTTCCCAGAGCAGTATTTGAAGCACTCAAAAGTGCCTTCCATCGAAGAATGGATTCAAATCCATTTTCTGAAGCTAGAAATGAAACGTGAATTCTCAGACTTAACTTGCTAATGAACTTCTGGCCACACTTCCAGTTCAGAGGTCTGCACAAATGCTGCTGCTTCATGGATCTTATGTTACTTTTTATGTTGTGTAAATACAATTTTTAATTTTATTGTGTGTGTGTGTGTGTGTGTGTGTGCGCTTGTTATGAAATGCTCTGAGTTTTGTTGTTAATGTGGTCCAATGCCAACCCAGTGGTGCTAATCTGCTTGTTAAACCGGACAACCCTGTGAGACGAGCAGAATCGGTTATTGGTTTATTTTCTTAAATCTTGACATCTTTGTGAACGTCATTCCCATGCTTTTATTCTCCTGCGATGGAAGATATTCCTGTAAGACTTGACTGTTTTCACCCCTCAGAAGTGAGTTTAACCAAACTGAGTTTAAGCAGACTGTGTATTTATTTCATACATAGGTAGATTTGTATTATTTCAATTGCAATTTTTTTTTTTCCTCAATGCCAAAGGCATATTTAATAATTTGAGGTGCTTGCTATTTATGAATTAAATGCCTTTTGTTTGTAGCATAGCTTGATTTAAATTTGACCTGGGCTTGAGCCAGTGATGTTAGCTACATTTGTTGGAATAAGAACTGTAAAAAGTACTATGAATTGTACATAAGATGTATATGTGTACAAATAACAATGACAAGATTCTGTAATTTACAATGTGAAGTTATTAAATGAAAGAAAATGAAAGCCTCCTTGTTTGAGTTTGTCTGTAGACTTAAGTGGTGGGTGAATTTTTAGCGTGATGAAAGTGATTACTCCAGTCTTCAGTGTCACATGATCCTTCAGAAATCTAATATGCTAATTTGGTGCTCAAACATTTCTTGTTGAAAACAGTTTAATACAATATGCTTATCTGCTTATATTTTGTTTTCAGGATTCTTTGAATAGGATGACATTTATTTGAAATTTGAACTATTTTTATGATTCAATAAGCAAACTTATGCCCCGCTTAAAGGTAAACATTAAATTGCATACGAAATAATTTCTGAAAATAAATGCAAAAATTGTTCATAAAATTTGTAATGACTTTTTTTTTTTTAAAGAATGCCATTTGGTTTCAAATATATTGCAGTGACATTAATACATTTTAAGGGGCCCTTAATTGTCTAAATTCGAAGAGAAATAAATGGACAGTTTCACAGCATTTTTATATATACTAATTTAAAATAATTTTTACCCACAGAAATGCACAAACATTGCTGCCTGGTCTAATGTGAAGCCATTTTGTCACCTCTTCATTGTGTAATGCGAGTATCATGGGGGAGGCGCTGATGTACCTTTTGGTGGTGACAAAGGACAGAGCACTCACTAACAAATTTGAATTGCAAACTGTCCTAATGAGGGTGTTGAGGTGCCGTTGTGACATCTGAGTCCCTTCAAAAAAGCCACCGAAGTTGTTGCTGTTTTCACCTCCAGATTACCTTTAGAAGAAAGATAAAGACAAACTCCTTTTGATATACAATATGTGGAGTGTCTTTGACAGGAAACTGTTACAGCCGCTCAAAGTTAGAGTATTCGCAGAAGCGTTGGCTATTATTAGAGCTCAATTCTTTGATTTGTTTCTTATTGTTAAAGTTGGATAAGGCATTGGTCTCTTGCTATGTTGTTACATATTACAATCAGTAGATAAACGCTATTGTCAGCTGGTCTCTATATAGAGGTGTCTGCCAGACATGCGGCTGGTGTTGAAGACATGGACCTTCATTACAATGCCTCTGTTGTGTGAGTTATTGTGTAGTTCTGGGGAATGAATGTCCCCTCCTTATTAGGCTTCCTACCCCTGAACTCCCAACCCCCTGCAAGACTCTCTGAGACAAAGAACCCACTCCAAACTACACATGCTTTTACTTTTAATGATGTGTGTCCCACATACCACTGCATTATGTTGGCTTGGAGAACTTTTCAGACAGATGGAGCTAGCAGATAAAAAAAATCCAAATATATATGCAAATATGCCATTCTGTAAGACCACTGGTGTCCTGTGGTATCTGGCACCAAGACTTTAGCAGCAGATCCTTCATGTTCAAGGTGGGTCCGCAATGTATTAGATTTGTTTATCCAGTACATCCCACACATTCAGATTGAGATATGAGAAATTTGGAGGCCAGAGCAACACCTTGAACTCTGTCATGTTCCTCAATCATGAACAATGTGTGCAGTGTGGCAAGTTGCATTATCCTGCTGAAACAGGCCACCACCATTGTTGTCATGCAGCGATATTTAGGTTTAGGTAGGGGGCATGTGTCAAAGCTACTTAGGTCTTTACTCCTGTCCATTTCTCATGCAACATGTAATCTACAAAAAAGCGATTGCTCGCTTACAATCTAACTTTCCCAGACCTTGACATGTGGCCTTGTTAGGAGATAATCAATGAAATTTGCTTCACCTATGAGTGGCCATAATGTTTTGGTTCGTCAGTGTATATAGACAAATATATTACGGCCTGTATATACGTAGCCGACTTCCTCTACATTTTTTAGCATCCCTCCACCACCCCAACTCACTCTTGGCTGGTTCAGCCAGGGATACAGGAGGGCAAGTACTCTTGGTTCAGGCCAAAATACAGAACTCGGAGCTATCTCTTTGGAAAGCACGCCAAAAACCCTTACTTCTTTTACTCTATCTGATTATTTGTAATTATGAACTTGTGAAAAGAAGAAACAAGAGTGAACTGTACAAGAAGACATTCACTCTGCCTGCTCAACGTATAACATAGACTTTATACTGGACCTACACAGCTGCTAACATTAGCAAATCAATCTGATGAGTACAAAGTAGAGGCGTGTCAAAAATAAAGAGGAGATTGATGAGGTCTTCGGCTCTTAAAGGGATAGTTCACCCAAAAATGAAAATTTTGTTATTTACTCACCTTCAAGTAGTTCCAAAACTGTATGAACTTCTTTGTTCTGCTGAACACAAAGAAAGATATTTGAAAGAATGTTTGTAACCAAGCAGATCTCGCCTCTCATTTACTACCATAGTATTTATTTTTCCTACTATGGAAGTCAATGGGTGTTGAGATCTGTTTGGTTACTGACAATCTTCCAAACATCTTCCTTTGAGTTCAGCAGAACAAAGAAATTCATACAGGTTTGGAACTACTTGAGGGGGAGTAAATGAGGACTTCATTTTTGGGCAAACTATACCTTTAACGCTACTCAAACAGAACTAGGTTCCCGAGAAGTATGTAGTAGAATGAAAGCAAGCTTTACATGGTTTCTATATTCATAGAAAACCTGAAAATACCAGGGAATTTAATAAACGGATGGAAAACTCGAGATGATAATATAGCCCACAAGGCAACTGTAGTACAGTAGAAAACGCAATCAGCTTGTTATTACTGTAAGTCACCACAGGGTGGCAGTAAAACAACACCAAAGAATATCACTGACATTGAGGTGTGAAATGTAGGATAACCACACTCTCACAGTTGCTCAAGGAAAACATTTCATTTATTAAAATTCATATACAAAAAGGAAAAAGCCTAGAAAAAGTATTTCTGTATGTACATTATTTACATGGTACAATGAGCAGCACTGGTCTGTGATGGGCTGAAACGAACATTTCAAGTCAGCTATAAGCCACTGTGGCAATGACCTCATGCTCTTGTTAGACGGTTTACAAGAGACATGAAGTGACGTTGCCTTGGCCATTGCCCTTTTATTGTAAAGGACCATGTGTGAGATTCAACTCAATTTATGTCTCTGTATAGGTTTTGCTGAGCATTTATTAGAGGGCTAACCTAACTGATAAACCAATCGTATGGCTCATTGTTCTTACAAAATGCAGCCTGCACATTTTAGCAGACTAATATTTGTGTTTTCACAACAATAAAAATAGAACTATACAGATCCTTTGTAAGTATATTGCAATTGAAAATATTTATAAGCTTTTTAGTGATTGTATTTGCGCTGCATCTGGCCACATTTGAACTTTTAAAACAGACTTTGACACAGTGGAGTCTCGACTCGGCTACTCAATACACGATACATTCATCTGGTGTTATGATACAGACGATAGCGTCGCCACGTTTCAGCGCACCAGCATCAGAAATGATTGGCGTCACACACTACGTCCTTCATATGAAAAAGACAAAGAAAGAGAAAACCTACACAATGAATATTCATGGCAGAAAGCAGATTTATACCACCGCTGACCGAAAGTAATGTAACTTATGCACTCTTTGCGTGAGCGGATTTGTGATTCATTGGCACATCAGTCACCTATGAAGTCTTTCGGTGTCTTCATGACCCTCTTTTGGCAAATTTATGTTTCAGAGTTAAAATTCAGAAGTGGGTGTCCATCAAAAGTGCAGCTGGGTCCATTAAAACGAGTGTTTTGGTCAAATGCAGAGTTTTAAAATGTTACGCCCTGATCAGTAAACTGCTGGGAATAATGCTGCGCTCCATTCAAAGGCAGATGTGGGATATATATTTGGTTTCTATGACTTCCGACAAAATGGCTGTGTTCTTTAATGACATAAACAAATGTCTTAGCTGGTGTTTGATGATCCTCAGTGAAGATCATTTAGTGTTTTACACACCTGTCACTGCAAACATTTGCTAAACAGGTTTTATCATAGGAGATTTGTCTCATTGATGCATTTTATTTGCTTAACATTGAATGTTTTTTTAAGTGGGACAAGTTTGAGCAGGGTTCCCACAGGGTTTTTCTATTCATTTTCTAGAAATTTATGACGACGTCATTTTATTTTATTTTATTTTATTTTATTTTATTTTATTTATTTTATTGAAAATTATCATTTTCCAGCACCATGGGAACCCTGTTCTAAAGTTTAAGGGTCAGTAAGTTTTTTTTTTTTTTTTTTAAGTAATTAATAATGTATTCAGCAAGAATACATTAAATTGATCAAAATTAACATTTAAGATTTTTACATTTAAGACTTTTGAACAACCTTTTCATAAAACAAATCCTGAAAATTCAGCTTTGCCATCACTGAAATAAATCACATATTAAAATGCTAAAATATTAAAAGAGTTATTTTAAATTGTAATAACATTTCACAGTATTACTGCCTTGGTGAGACTTCACCATTCAAAACCATTCAAAAATCTTACCGACCCTAAACTTTGAACGGTAGTTACATTTTGTTGAAATAAGAGTTCTTCACAACCTTCTAAGATGGAAATCTGACAGAAAGAATGCTGGAAATTTAGAATGTAGAATGGAACGCAGCATTAGTCACGTGTGTTCACTACAGTGCACATTATTTGTGACACGCTGGATGTGACCATAAACCATGTTCATCATGGCGAAGTCCTGATGATTCACTGGCTTTGTTCCCTATCAGAGCAAAAATAAATACAGTACATTTAATATTTCACTCAATAAATAAAACAAATCAGTCCTCCAACCTCAGATGCTCCTCGCCCTTAAAGCTGTGTGACTGCATCACAAATGAACAGAAACCATTTCTTAGGACAAGTTTTTTTGTAGCGTTTAAACTGGAACCCCATAAAGGCTATAAAACACTAACACAAAAAACAAAGCTGGGCTTGAAGTGTTCGGGTCGTTTGATTATTGTTGCTGTTCCTGGCTTTGGCTTTGCACCGTATCCATGTAGGGGACGGCCAGCTCGGGTCGGCGATAAAGCTCGCTCAGGCCTTCGAACTTGGAGCCCCAGTGCTGCAGGGAGTCGTAGCTGAAGCCCTCCTCCGAGATGGCCGATCCCAGAGAGCTGAGGCTGCCCGCGCTGGAGCCCGTTCCCTCGATGCAGTACACGTGGTAGGTGTCCATGGGGAACGCCAGGCTGTCGTTGTCGGCTTCCCAGATGATGCGCGACACATAGCTCTTGAAGTCCATGGCGCAGTGACCGCCGCAGCTGGCGTTGTGGTGGTAGGGAAGGGTGGCTCCGTTCGTGATGTTTCCACAGGGGTGGACCTCCTCTTGAGAGCCCTGGGAGGACTTGATAAGGGGGGCGGTAGTGCAGGAGGAGGACTGGGACAAGCTGGAACACAGCGGCCTCTTCAGCTCAGTGATGTCATAGGCGTTCTGTTGGGCACATAGGTGACAGTTTTAATTCTGGAAAAACGCAATGACATTCAAAAGTTTGGGGTTGGTAAGATTTTATGTTTTTGAAAGAAATCTCTTTTGCTCACCAAGGCTATATTTACTTACAAAAATATAGTAAAAACAGCAATACTGTGAAATATTATTAGAATTTGAAAAAACTGTTGTCTATTTTAAAGTCCCCCTGTGGTGAAAATCAAGTTTTTAATGTTGTTTATATGTCTATGTGGTGTTTTAAATATGCTTAAAGACAAACCATGTGCAAATTCACAAGTCAACACCATTGCTGAGTATTTTCACCTTAAAACTGCAGTGAAAAAAAGACCCGCGGTTTGAAATCGCTGGTGTCTGTGACGTCACAAATGACTTTGTATCCAATCACGTCAATGTGCATATCATTAACTATTACTTCTCTGAAGTAAGGGAGTCTCAAGAGAAGCCAGGTTATCCCGGTATATTTCTCTGTTGATATGAAAAATCAGGTAGATTTAGCAATATGGCGGGTGTATGATGTACATTACGATGTTATGATGAGCTGTATGTCTTTCTACACTGACATTCTGAGTTTTTCAAAGCGTTTGTAAGAATGCTGAGTTTTAGACGGCAGCTGTCTGACTCTGACATGGTGAATGGGAACATGGTTTGTGTAACATTAGCAACACATTATTAGCTGTTTGATAACAGTCAAGCAAAAGGCTAATCATATTAATTACTGTTATGTGTCCGATGTTGTAAAGAGCGATAACACTGTTGCAGCAACTCAGTAAGTTGTGGATCTCTGAGCTCATGTGAGTGAGTTGAGGCGGGGCTAATTACCATATTCATTGATCCACATATACTAAATATGGCAAGGGTGTAGAGGAATGAAGAATTTTTTTTCACTCGAAAAAACATTTAAATATGTAATTTTGGTGATCAAAGATTAGTTTTATGGGGTAAAATTATTGACTGCAGGGGGACTTTAATACATTTTATAATGTCTTTTATTCCTGTGATGCAATTTTCAGCATCATTACTCCAGTCTTTAGTGTCACATGATCCTTTAGAAATCATTTTAATATGTTGATTTGCTGCTCAAAAAACATTTCTTATTATTATAAATGTTGAACATGGTTGTGTTGTGTAGGATTCGTTGATAAATAGAAAGTTTAAAAGAATAGCATTTATTTGAAACTTTTTTTTTGTAACAATGTAAACGTTCTTATATAAAAAAAAAAGTCTTACTGCGGATATCTATTCTCGGATATCTAATTATAATAAACGGACATCTATTCTCATGTGCCTCATTGTTCATTTCTAGAGCCGGAATGCTCAACGTGATTTACACAAGTAAGATAAAAATTTAATTGTATAATATTGGCTGTAAGGAATGCTGTTCCAGGAACAGCAAAGAATGTTGATCAGGAGACATTTACTAAGTTCGAAATAGCATACTAAACTGCTACTCTTACCATTTCTGTAAGTATACAGTATGTATACTGTGTGTGAATTTTTTGTATGTAACAACATTTAACATCTCATCATTTAAATGGACTGTCAGTTAAGACTTGAAATGCAATATAATGGTATTTTATCTCCGAGGTATCTGGATACTTGCCTGGAAAATCCAGCCTCACCACTGTACCAGCGGATGAGTCTGGTTGGCCATTGAATCAATTAGATTTTTAGGGCGGAGCAAATCCGAGCAAACAGGAGGCGGAATAAACCAATCAGAGAAGGGCGGATATGACGTTAGCAAAGCGACAAGAGTCAACAGCGAAAAGTAAATAATGTGTTTTTGGTCATTTAAAACTGAATTCACAGCACAAACTCTCGGGTCTCCCATGAACAATCTTTGTTGATATTGAAGGGACTTTCGCCGCACTAGAGTGACGCTGTTTGCGTCACTGAAATAAACAAATCTGATTGCACGGTACGGTTTGGAGTTGACTCGAATCGCGCTGGAGGGCGGACTGACCAGACTGATATATCTTGCCAGGCAATCTAGATACCACTCTCCAATTAAACATTTTTTTTGTCATGTGACTACAATATAGTATAATTTTGAAATGTATGAAAAACAATAAGTAGTATGTCGACTGAACACTAGTATTCCATTCTGAGCATAGCTGTGCTCTTGTGTAAATGGTGTTGTGCAGATAGAGCTTCTAAAGTACTGAATGCTGCCACCTAGAGGAGGATGCCATTCCAGTGTTGGTGCTGATGGAGGTCATTCCCCTGACCTGAGTTTTACTGAAAGTAAATCAATACCTCCCCCGGCTGCCCTGTGTTAATGGAATACCTGGTCCTGCTCTCCTCCTCCCTCCTCGTTGTAGTTGAGGATGTTCTCCCGGATGTCCTCCCAGCTCTCGTGCTCCGCTGGGATGTGGTACACACCTCGCTTGCGGAACTTATTCCGACTGCCCTTCTGATTCCATACGGTCACGGCCACGAGCACAGCTGCAGAGGGAAGAGAGAGATTAAAATAAGAATGATGTAACCAGTTATTTAAAGTTTATTTCTGTGGGTGGGTGTGCAATAAGGTAAATGAAGGTAAATTAAAGTCCTTCGCAACCCACTGTACTTCATAATGTGACATTCAATGGGATCCTACAGTTGAAGACAACTAATTAAAATGCATCCATTTTGCATTTTTTTTAAGATACTTTTATTCAGCAAGGACACATTAAACTGATCAAAAGTGAAAGTTAAGTCTTTCAATTATTACAAAAACAAAATTCTATTTCAAATTAAAGCTGTTCTTTTGAACTTTCTATTCATCATAGAATGTGCTTAATATTACTGTTTTACTGTACTTTTGATCAAATAAACATCATTGGTGAGCATCATTCCACCTTGCCAGTTCATGGATGGTAAGACTCCTCATTTCAATTAAAGGCAGATCAATCCGAAAATAACCCACCATTTTTTGACAAATTTCTCTGAAGCCCAACCAATCCCATCACATTTTCACCTCAGTTGATGAGTGATTTCTTCCTGCCTGCATGTGGAAATGCTTTAAAAAGGATTTGTGTGTGTGCTTGCGATGTGGCTGATGGGGTGTCAGAGCTGGCAGAGAGGCCTGGAGGGCACTGCCAGCCTGTCACGTCATTGTTGTACCTGTCTGAGGTGCACACACACACACACACACACACACACACACACACACACACACACACACACACACACACACACACACACACACACACACACACACACACATCTGGCCTGCCGTGTCATTCCTACCACTGTCTGTTAGCTCTCTATTGACAGTTTTCCCAATACACTGTCACAAACTGAGAGGGTCACATCATGGTTCCACAATGATAACGGAGACTTTACCGCAACACAGACTTTATGACAATATATGGGTGTGTGTGAGGATGTCCTGATAGTTACCAAAAAAGACGAGCAGACACATGCTGATGGCTAGAATGGAGCTCGGACTGAGCGCAGCAAGACGCAGAGATTTGATTTGGCCGATCTCACACCACTGGCCCCTGAAGCCCTCTGGACAGCGGCACTGGTAGGTCTTGGTGGAGTGAGCCAGGCAGGTGCCACCGTTACGACATGTGGTGGGGCCACAGGGGGAGGGGGCACAATGCAAAAGACCTGTGCCCTCATCCACCACTGCAACCTGATTGGCTGGACACCTGGAGTGAGAGAGCAAACGTTGAAACAAAGAAAGATGAGTTTGACAGTATAAACGGTGTGAGAGAGTGTTCACCTGCACTCGTGTTTCCTCCACAGGTCGACGCAGAACAGCGGGCTCAGGCAGGGTTTGGCGCTGCAGGCGTCAGAGTAGCAGCCGGGCACGACTCCATGCCGCTCCAGTACAGTACTAAACTCTGTGCCCTGACCATCCAGTGGCAGGGAGTGACCGTTCAGCCTTACATCCCGCATACAGCCTGTACGGTAAAAAAAACAGGGTGTAACTTTTTCAGTGTAACTTATTTTGACAAAGCTACTTTTTATTTTTTTACTATTTATTTTAACTATTTATATATAGGTGCACTTTTTTTTTTTTTTAGGAATCTTTTGTAACACTACAAATGTATTTACTGTCTCTTTGGATCAATTTAATGTGTTCTTGCTGAAATTAATTTCTTCAAAAAAAAAAAAAAAAAAGTAGTGACAGTAGTGAATATGTTATTGTTTGGCAGGGACAACTGTCAAATGATACAGTCTAGAGGTTATATACATGCTGAGACTGACCAATCAGAACCAAGCATTTCAGAAAGCAGCTGAATATTAAAGGCACAATATGTAATTTCGCCACTAGAGGTCGTTTTTTAAAAAAACAAAGGCGTAGCTTGATGATGCCGTAAATGAGCGTGTGAGTTATGGGCATTGTTGTCTTCACCTGCACAGCTGATGGAAAGGAATCCAATGGACTTGGGCAGAAATCATGTTCATGCATGAGCTTATGTTTTAAAGTTTTATTAACATTACTGTGGTATAAGGCGGGAAGGGGCGAGAGCTATGGGAGCGGGACGAGGCCGCTGGAGCGAATGCTAATGTAGGTAGTGCACATATGAGGTGTGCACTCATATGTGCACTACCTACAGGCAACGCAATGACATGTCCTGATTAAAATTGCTGCTTTCTCTGGAAAATTGCTGGAAACATTTGGGATAATGCAAGTACAAAAGTCAACAAAATATATAGCATTGTTGTAGTGGTTTTTGGATATTTTAATTAAAAAATCGTACATATTTTGCCTTTAAGCTTTAATTATAAAAATCATAAATGATAAAAACATCTGAAGAAGAAAACAAGTGAATTCTCATCAGGAGATAAACAAAGCAAAATAGAAAAAAAGTATTGGTATAAATTACAGCAATGAGGAAGAAAGGGAAGAGAAAACCCACCCTGAAAGTCTCCCTGCGTGTTTGGAGTGGCGCTGTTTCCCAGAAACACACTGGAGGGGTGAACTACTATTTCCTTCTTCTGACCCATGACCCCCGTAACCTCTCTTGAACCCCCCCCCTGCTCCAGTTGCAGGGTAAAGATGTTGTCATGGCGATGAAGGCTGACCAAGACCCACTGGCCGTGGTTCACACGCTGGCCTAATAGTTTGAGAGAGTGAGCGCCGTCCCCAAGGTTAGCACGAACAGTGAGGTACCCATCTACAATCTGAGAAACAAAAAGATGACACAGCGTTAAGACATTTTCAGTGGCTCCAAAAAGTATTTGGACACTTAAGGGATGCTTAAAATGAATGTTACTGCATTCATGTGTATCACTCACCTCCAGGATAATGAACTCGTTGGTGTCACGTGAAGCCAAGCTGAGCAAGCTGCCCATGGAAGAGCGTGTTCTCAACAGGAAGTGAGCTTGGGTCCTGCGTGGACTTCCTCCCCCTCTCAGCTGGTACCTCAACACACTGTCCTTCTCAAATGACCACTCAGGAAGTGCTATAATGTAACCAAACATTATAGAAACCAGAAAGATATTTTATGTATAATATGTTCAAAATTTTGGGGTCAGTGACAATGATACCGATTGTGTTGGCTTACCTTTGTCACACTTGTGTCCACTGTATCCTGGATGGCAATCACAGCTGAAGGAGCCCCATTCCCCCAAGCATTTCCCATGGACCCCACAGGAGGGTCCTCCAGCAGTCAGACACACACCATCCGTTAAGGCACATCCCGGGGCACTGTTCTCGCTCTCTGCTGGACTGCTGAGGTCGTACACCTGACAGAAAACAGACACGCAAACACAGAAAGGTCTGCGTCAGCACAATGCTGAACCTCATTGATCCGTATCGACTCGCTGTCAGAAAGTGGCTCAGGCACATATCTGTTCTGACCAAACAAAAGATTGTGGATTGGAACCCGAAACACATTCGGTCTGAATTTCAGCCATGAAAAGAAAAAATATTAACACTGACAGAGTCCAAATATACTCATTAAAACAAAGATTAATTCACAAACCATGAGTATAATAATTTTCTGTGCTACTTTACATACAGCAGTGCATATGTGACAAAAAGTGCTTTTTACTAATGATTTGCAGCAGAATTAATTTTGTTTGTGTTTTTTGAATTAAGGCCCATGTCAATAAAAAAGAAAACATAGCTGAATATTTTTTTTAAAACAGAAATATCTACACTGTTCTAATTTAAAATAGTATGCTGAAAATAGAAAGCCAAACATCCAAATTATACACATTTTTTTTTGTAGTGTGCATGTCTGCATGGGTTTTTGGATATTTCCCACATTCTCTTGAATAATGAAAGAAAAAATTGTTTGTAATAATTCATTTTTAACTTTTTCACCTGAGGAACAATGCAGATGAATGTGAGGATGACCCTTCCACAGCAGTTAAGCAGGCAACTAATATTAAATATGAATGCATTTTAAGGTAATGATTTTAGCTAAATGCTTATAAAGGCTTATAAATGCAAACACTGCATAACAGGTATCTACTTGCCCATTTCCAGTGAAGTACAAACTTTTATTGCATAGTATAAGTATGTAAACTAGGGTGGCAATCGTTTTTTAGATGTTTTTGTTAAATTATATTTTGCCTCAGCTAAGATTCCCTCCAGAAAGTATACTATACTATACTATACTATACTATACTATACTATACTATACTATACTATACTATACTATACTATACTATAACCTAGAAAAATAAACACATTTACACTAGTTTTACCTGACTGTCCACCACAAGGTTCCTCATACATCCCACAAATCCTTTGTAATTGGGGTATAATTTACGGAGTGAGTGTGTCTCTTTAACCCCACCCAACTGGAGAGGCTGGTAGATGTCCAAAAACCTGAGAAAAAACATATGTGCATTTAGTTTAAATCACAGCCAGGAACCATGATTGCTATTGCTAGTCAGAGGCAGGTGGTATTATAGAGAGCATTTTATTGGACAATTATTTTTTATATTCCAAAGTGAAAGATAAGATTGACCTGGAAAAGAAAGACACTAGCATATTGTCCAGCTCAAAGTATGAGGCCATGACACTCTGATGCCATCAATAATCCACAAAACTTTACTTTTTACTTTCATGGGTTCTTTAATAAACTTGTCTTTTAACAAATTTGGCAATCCTTGACCAGCATGCAAATGGTCTAAACTGATCTTTTCACTAGGGTTTTTCTCTAAGCATTGATATTAAGATCAAATATTCTTCAGCAGCATGTTTTTACCTTTCGCTGCCTGGCGTCTCTCCGGAGGCCTTGCACACCGACTGATCAGTGTCAGACATCTCTACTCCCAGACCTTCCACCTCGTTCACCATGGCACCAGAGCAGTAGTCCAGAATCATCTGTACAGTCTACACAAAAACACACACACATCCACACAAATGATTTTACTACAAGGCAAAATTACACCACATCCGAGTGCAGGAGAGGTCACGTTTTATAATGGAATATTTTAGACCCAAATCCCAGAGGGCGATAAAGCTCACAATCTGCTTAACCCGGTGAGAACCTCAAAGCTACATGATGATCTGGACTCTCTGACAGCTTCATATCTCAATGAAATTGAGGTGAGATAGAGAACATTATGAAGTTAAACAAAAATCCCTCAGGGAACGGCAACTGCCCAGTGTCTCGTTCTGGTCATGTGCCCTCCATTTTCAATCTATGCTTCTACCTTGCCGTCGCTGATGATGTCGAGGTGATGCCAGCGGCGGTCCATGACAGTGGCTCGTGCGGACAGCTGCAGTGTCAGAGTCCCAGAGCCGTGATTCACACTCAGCACAGGAACTCCATTTTTTAACTCTATTGAATGAAACAGAATAATGGAATTTCATTAGAAGACACACAGAATATTGACATGAGTGCCAACAGGTACACTACAGTTTAAAAGTTTGGGGATGGTAAGATTCTTATTCTCTCCAAGTCTCTTATGCTCACAAAAGCTGAATTTATTTAATCAAAAGTATAGGGTTGTATACAAATAGTATTGTGAAATACTATTACAATTTAAAATAACTATTTTCTATTTTAAAATATTTTAAAAAGGAATCTATTTTACAAAGCTTAATTATTAGCAGCAATTGCTTCAGTCTTCAGAGTCACATGTTCCTTAAGAAATTATTCTAATGTTGTAAAATAGGTGTTCTACTTAATATTTTTGTGGAAACCGTGCTACATTTATTTCAGGATACTTTGATGAATAGGTAGTTCAAAGATAGCATTTTTAAAATAGATTTTTTTTTTGTATCAATGTAAAAAGCTTTACTCTCACTTTTGATAAATTTAAGGCATCCTTGCTAAATAAAATCATTAATTATTTTCAAAAAATCAAAAACTTACTGACCCCAAATTTTTGCTCAATAGTGTATAACTACGGTAGATTACTGAAGCAGCATTCAATCTGGAACCATTCCACACATTACACCACAAAACAGCAGTTCTGGGCCTGAAAACTTGTGTAACTCGTCTTGTTTGTGCTACAGAAATGAATGACACCTCAAATCATGCAGCTTGTTACTTTTCTAAGCATTCAGACTTAATAATAATTTTTGCCCAGAGGACCATAAAATAGGTAAAACGACCCCATTGTTTTGACCCCAGGCTATTTGGTGCCACTAGTTGTGTAAAAATTGCACACTTCACCTTTAACAAGTTCTCAAACTCATCACAGGGAAGCATATGACACTGGTACCGCAAACGCATGTGACATGAAAATCTAATGCTGTTTTATGCCCCCTCAGATTAGTTTTGACCCCCAGCAGTAAAAAAATGCTTATTCGTAATCAATTTGTGGTCAGTTTGAAATTGCTGTCACAGCAGTGGAGGGTTTTGGCCCCAGTTCAATAAAAACATGTACCAAACTGATGATGTAAGCTTATGCAAGGCCACGGGAGGGTCGTTTCCTGAAATCATATGACCAGTTGCATACTACAGTATTGGACAGGTGGTACAGAATCTGAATATGTGACCTTCACTGGTGACCTGATGTCAAGATCAATGCTGACCCAAACCCCACTCTCAAACACTGCTGACCACACACATTTACAAACATCTATCATTAATGGCTCGCTTCAGATTGTGCTTGTTGCCATTAATCGATTGTAGTCACACAGTTAATTGGTAGACAAAATTAATTTCATGCAGTGGTAACAAGAGAATCTTAAATCATGATGCGGCTGTGAAGGTTGTTTTTTCCGTTATTGAGATTGGCTCTGAAGACTTTGTTCAGGTTAAAAAAATAAAAAAATAAATCATCTTTACATATGCAGAACATATAAATTTTTTCAGTCATTCGGAAAATGTATGTTATTGTTAACACAAAAATAAGATAAAAAATAATTAAAATAAGACTACTTTAGTCTAGAAATGTTTTTTGGTAATAATAATAAATAATATAACAGTATATAAACAATACACTGTACATTCTAAAGTAACACGTGTACAATAAACAATGAATCGTGACAATTTGCCATACATACCCAGAGCAATAAAGTCTTCTTTTTTTCCGGGTTGAGGTGTTCCTATTGGGCCATTATAGAACAGCAGGCCATTGGCTGCCTCTGTGATGAACTCTAGAGAGATGTGGCTCTGGAAGCAAGGCCTTATTGGAGGGAACCAAGCATAGCCATTGCCAAGGAAACTGTGTTTAGTTTGCTGGCATTCTGGCCCATCAAACATAGGGGGACATTTACACCTGCAACAGAGCAGTAGATCAGCCATTAGTTAACCAAATGTGAACCAATTAAAACAACGTTTATTCTATCATATATAAAAAGAAGCACATATTAAATAGATTTGAGTGGCAGAATACTAGAATGTTTTACCTGTAGCCTAGTTCACTATCCACACAGGTGCCTCCGTTCAGGCAAGGGTTTTGTGAGTGCGAGGAGCAGTGCAGGTGAACGGCCTCTCGAGCGAGGCAGCCACACTGAGCGCTCGCTTTGGCTGAGACAGACACCAAAGAGACATTCCCATTGTTCAGTGTTTTAGGGGTGTCACTGAATGTCACCTTGCTAGAGCAGCCACCTGTCTGGCCGCAGGCTGCATAGGTGCACTCGTCCACCCCCACCTGTAGAATGGTCACACCCAGAGCGGACTCCAACTGAAAGAGAAGTATAATGCATAATTCCATAATTTATTTTGTAAAATGTTTTTTTTTTAGCTTTTATGGGTCATCAATTAAAAAAAAAGAACACAACATGTCAAAACGTGTGTTTCCCAACATTACTACAAAAAAAAAAAAAAAAATTGTAATTAAATTTTTACTTTATCATTTGTTTTTCCATTTATAATTTTCTTTTTCTTTATTAATTTTAGTTATTTGGGAAAAAAGAGCTTGTTCATTCTCAAAATAAAATAAAAAATAAATTAAATTAAATAAAGTAGTATAGGAAAATGTATACAGACTTGGATAAACAAAAGCATGAAATTGGAGGATTTTTCATCCTTTCTTTAACATATGAAAATATTATTTATCCAAACATATTAATATCCAACTTACTAGAGGAATAATATAACACAAGTGATTTACCATAATCATTTTTTTTTCTTTTTTTCTTGTGGTTGTGTGCATGTTTGTTTGTATGAGTGTGTTTGTTCTGGAATGACGGGGGTCCGTCTCGGACAGTCCATCACATCCCTCTGCAGCGGCTCTAAAAATGTCAGAGCAGCTTCCTGTGTAGTGCATCAACATCATCTCGGTGAGAGCATTAGCACCATGCTGGCGTGTGAAGAGCACTCACTCTACAACTGATTTATAGACTGGTGGATGCTGCACAGAAAGCAACATGTTCTTTCTATCCATCCCTCCCTCCCTCCCTCCCTCCCAGCATCCTTGCTCGCCTCCCAGTCCCAAAGTGACAGCCCACCATCTCCTACCTTACATGGAAATGAAATATTCATTGCCCTATTGAAAAGTGTGTCTCTGAGTGCAGGTGTTAGACGTGTGTAAACATGAACTTCATAGACTCCATGTCTGTGCCTATGTGAGGAACACAGGAGACGTGGATTGGTGTGAAAGTGTGAGTTTTTGTGTGTTTGTCTTTGTCACCTTAGCTTTGTGCATGGACACGTAGCCGTGGAGTTTCTCCGGCTTGTAGTATGGGGAGCCATGGGCAGCAAACCACACGCTGAGGTGATGCTGAGCTGGCTGGCTGCCACTAGCCAGGCTGAAGACATCAACATTCTCCATATCAGTCTGGAAGAGCTGGGACAAGAGGCGGCGGAAACGCATGTATCGGCTCTCCTCATTTGTTGATGCTCGGAAAAATTCATTTGCAGTCAGGTCTGCACATAACAAACACACACGTACAACTTACCAACAATGTAAAACCCAAATACATTTATTAAAGTTTAACATTTGATTTTTTTCCAAATTAAAATCTTTCCTGCACCAAAATGTAGTTGTATTTATTTAATTTTGAATGTTTTACACATTTTCTCTCACCCTTTTATTATTATTATTATTTTTTATCCTGTCCCTTTAAGATGTCGATGCAAAGGGCCTCTTCGCATGTGAAATGAGTAAGAGCACTTACTCACGGGCTTCAGATTGCATTATCCTCATTCATCAATATCAGCCTGCATTACATTGTGACAGATTTACAAAATCTGCATTAGGGGCTTTCACACCAGAGGAACCTTTTACTATTGGCAGAAATACCCAGATTTTGCTGTGTTCACACTGCAGGAACTAGGAACGATTTTAGTTCTAGGAACTCCTTTTGGGGGAACTAAATTAGCACCTACTTCAGAGTAAGGTCTAAACCAGCACTATAGGAACTACCAGTGATGTCAGTGTATGCTGATTGGCCGAATGCACGTGAAACACCGGCAACCGCCATTTTTAAAAAGCCGTGTACACATACAGTTTATAGCCTATATATTTACTCCACAAACTAACTCTATGAACATGGAAAACAATGATAGATGGACCTCTCACTATTAGTTCTCGGGGACCACCCTAGTGGCTAGTTCCTAGAACTACCCAGTGCGAAAGCCCCTATTGAAATATGATGCATATATTTTTAGGTTCAAACAAAATGGATTTAAAAATCAGGCACTTTTTCTAATGGCATAACAGGGGTATAAATTCATTTTATTGATGTATTTGCATTTCTGACATCATATATTCAACCATTTAAGAACATCCCAATTTCTCTGCTTAGTTGCTTTTATACTTGAGAAGAAGTTTCAGTTTCCAGCTCTGGAACTCTACATACATTTATTTCAAGAAATCAAAGAAAATGCCATTTTTTCATGTTATGAACTCTTTAAACACAACACTTATGCATGCATATGTTTTAATAATTAATTGATTAATAAATCAAAACAAAAGTGAGTTGGTCTATATTTAGATTTCAGTTTCCTTGAAAGGAAGAGTCACTCACTGGCCAGTCTGATGGAGCCAGCATTCCTCAGTGCCTCCTCCTCCAGGTCCATCACTGTGACCTCAGCCGATGAGGTGACGTCAGGCCAGCTCTTATCTGCCACCCTCACCTGCAGGCTGTAGAATCCAGCTGGTGTGCCCTCTTGGATGCTCAACTGACCGGTGTTCTGGTTCAGGCTGAACTGCCTGTGTAGGGAAAAGGATGAGAATTAATGCATGACTCAAGATTCAACTAGTGTGTTGGTGATCATCTTGATTTACCATATTTAAATATTTATAATAATAAATATTAAAAAGAAAATGTATAATTTACTCATGTCATAAATTAAGATGTTTAAGAGAATATCTGGTCTGTTCCTCACACAAAGCTATCTTTATGACTTTATAGGAGATGGAATATAGTGCACAAGACATATTGACCACTGCTATTATGATATTTTGTCATTTTGGAGCTCGACAACATTTGTCCTCCTTCACTTCTTATTGAAAGGAAAAGAGCAACATCAACATTCTGTCTCTGTTTTACAGAAGAAAGAAATTCTTACAGGTTTGGAACAACATGAGGGTGAGAAAATGGTTTCAGAATTTCCATTTTTGAGTGAACTATCCCTTTAAATCTTGACATGCCAGAATTAAAGTAACTGTACAGTAACTCGAGATTCCAAGGTTCATTCCTGTATCATTACACATGAAAGAGCAGCACCGATGCTGTAAGATGACTCAAGCTGTATTATTAATGGTAGTGTGTATATCAGTGAAAGCACTTATGTCAACTCCTGTCTGCTTCTCCAGATGTGATGACCATGACAAGGACACTTCTGCTGCTCTGGATAAGAGATTCCAGGAACAGCTGGGCAGCACCAATCTCTCTTTCTCTTTTTGTATGGATACGCTTTTTCTCTGTCTAGGTCACAGTTGTGTTATCCATGCTTTGTGTTCTGAAGTGTCGTCCTGTGCATATTTTCCCTGTTTTAAGCATAAACCATCACTAAATTGTGTTAGATTTATGCTTAAAAATATAATCAGCACCAAATCAGCATATTAGAATGATTTCTAAAGGATCATGTGACACTGAAGACTGGAGTAATGGCTTGCTGAAAATTCAGATTTGCTTCACCGGAATAAATTACATATTAAAAATACATTAAAATATAAAACAGTTATTTTAAAATGTAATAATATTTCACAATATTACTGTTTTTACTGTATTTTCTGATACATGAACTGTATTTCTGATGAAAAAAACATGACCCCAAATGGTATTATATAAGAAATGTAAACTTAAAATCCAAGATATATGTTCTGAAATCTGCTAAAAGCTTCTCAAATAAATGTATCCTTGTTATAAGTATGTATTTATTTTTATTGCAAGCAAGACAAAAATACAGATTAATAAAATTATTTTTTTGCACTGTTGTCTTGATAAAATCAAATGCCTTCATGACTATATCTACCTACCCGAATTTGCACAGAGCAATTTGCTTCTGGACAACATGGAGGAAAGATTTGTGGTCATTTTTATACTGTTTTGCTGAAATATATGGATGAGACAATTGCAGACTTGCGATTCCCTTGTCTACTACTCACTGCTATCTCATGCAACCAGATTTCAAACAAATTTTACATTTATTGTTGTATTTGCATCTACAGGCTTGTGTGAGTGATGAGCTTCTGTCTTATAGTGTGCACTAGGAGGACAAGGACACAAAATGAAAATGACATGTCTATTAAAGCAACACTGGTTTATGGCTCTTAATATGCTGCTTGCAGTGAAGCTATGCTTGGTCTTGTAACTTCAGACATTGTGCAGCAAGGTCGCTAAACTCACAGTAGCCACTGCTCAAATTAAATTCAATCATGTTCATATAACAGGAATAGAGTTCCACCTCGATGGTAACCTTCAGCTCTGGTGCCAAATTAGGTACTTAACTGTCAAGTAAGCACATGAAAAACTGCTTGGATCGAAGCTATGCTCTCGGTGCCAAGAGATGTGTCACACTAGCTAGCATCAAACTGCTAATGTATTAATGTGTTAATTATCCAAATTAATGAGAGCAGATCCGCCACAACACACCGTCAGGCACAGCTTTGGATGGAACTTGAATTAGACTGTGATTGAACTCAAGACTAAACTGATTGAGTTGGCATTGGTTGCTGGGGTGTTAGCATAATCGCTTTGCTTAAAGGTGCCATTGCTGGCATGAGCCACAGAGTCTGGTTTGGACAAAGACCATCATATATATTCAGCTCATTAGAGAGAACCTCTAGCCAATGTAATCTTTCTTATCAGTTACTAGGTGAGAATCTGTGCATCACTTCAGAGTGAATTTTGAAATTAAAAATGAGAGTGACAGGCGAGATGTCAGTAAGCTAATATGTCGTGCTCTGCACGCTCTCATCCTTTATCTTCCCTCACTTTTGTTCTTTTTTTTTCTTCTCTTGTAAGTGTCACTTGACACAGTAGAGTTTGAATCAAACTTCAATAGAAGATCAAAGCACCTGGGGGGTTTGCCTTCGAACTTGTAAACCTTCTCGCTCCAATCATCAAGGTCAGGGGATTGAACTTGTCCAAGTACCGTCGTGGGGAGTGTACCTGGGGAAAATACATAATGAGGTTAAAGAAAAGCTACCTCCATCCAGGCTGCGTGATACCTGGGGCGATGTGCGCGTGTGTGGGTGGAGGAGACATATCTTTAAAGAGATAAGCAAAAAGCGGAGAATCTCATTGGCACATATGGACCCACTTAAACAGCACAGTGGGGGGGATGCAATGCTATTAGCATGCAACATTGCCATTTCTCCAAAAGGCAAAACGAAATGCTGTAATCCTGTTAGTCATGAAATCAACATCCTTTAAAATGGCTTGTGTGCATGTGCCTCTTAAACCTGGGATTTAAGTAAATTGTTAGCATCATGCCATGTTTGAGCTACATGACAAATTCTTATTAGAAGGCTAATGCATTTCCATCAGAGAAAACAGAAAAATGCTAAAAATATATCAAGTAATGCTACTTTTACCATGGAGTATTTTGAAGTACCTTGGAGTACCGTCTAAACATAATGCTAAAAGAATATAGTCACACTTACAAAAAGTACCATGGTATTACCATGGTATTTTAAACTTGTACCATGGTACAACAAATACATTTAAAATACAGTACCATGATATATTTTGAAGTACCATAAAGTACAAATTAAATATCATGCTAAATTAATATGGTAACACTAAATGTACCGAGATACTATCATGGTATTTTTGGACATGTAGCATGGTAGTATTAGTATGGAACATACCCTGTATGTTGTACACTATGAACTCGCTGTGTCCAGGAGCATGGGGATGGTCATTTTTATCTCCGATTATGACGGTAAGTGTACTAGTGGAGCTCATTGGTGGAGAGCCACTGTCAATCATCAGGATGGGGAGAAGATACCGCTTCTGCTGTTCCCGGTCAAAGCTGCGGAGAGCGGTTATCATGGCACTGCCATTCCGCAGATCAGTCAAGTTGAAATTAGTAACATCAGAGGTCAACATCAACAGACGAATGGAAAAAGGCCCTCCGTTGGATGAAGTGTCTCTGTCAATAGCATGCAACAGAACAGACGTGTCATTCATGTGAACGACTTGTGGCGCAATAGTGTTCTCCCACACAATCGGCCGATATGGAGCCTCAAACTCCGGTCCATTGTCATTTACATCCTGTATGGTCACTAACACAATGGCAGAGCCAGTCAGAGCAGGGCTGCCCATGTCTGTGGCCAAGATCATAAGTCTATGTTGGGACACCTTTTCCCTGTCTAGAGAGTCAGCTACTACAACCCAACCGCTCTTATCCACCAGGAATTGTTGAAAGGGGTCGGATTCTGGGGCAATGCTGTATGTAAACCTCCCATTTTGACCAGAGTCCAGATCCACGGCTGTCACCTGTGCCACAATGGTGCCCACTGGGACATCTTCGAACATGGATCCTGCCTCGTAGAACTGTGGAAAGAAGACTGGAGCGTGGTCATTGGAGTCTTCAACCTGAATGATGCAGTAGGCCAGGCTAAAGAAGTCAGCATCCTCCACTTTGACTGTCAGGTTAAACGTGCGCTCATGTGGCTTCTCAAAGTCAATCTTCTTCTTCAGTCTCACTATGCCACGGCGGTTTACCTTGTCTGTCTCAATGAAGAATTTACGGTCTTCATCTCCGCCAATGATGCTGAACGTCATGACTGAATTTTCACCTTCATCCCCATCGGTGGCAGCCACTACCACTACCTCACTGTTGATGTCTAAGTTTTCTGGCATAGAGGCCATGTAGACCCTCTGGGTGAAAACCGGAGGATGGTCATTGACATCGGAAACTATGATGGTGGCTGTTCCTGTTCCTGAAAGTCCTCCTCCATCACGAGCTTCCACCACAACGAGATATCGATCCACCACTTCCCTGTCCAAAGAGCGCAGAACAGTATAGATGGTGCCAGTGGCTGGGTTGATGGAGAAGAGGTTAAGATTGATCTCATTGCGCACATTCTGCACAATTCTATAGGTAAGGATAGCGTTCTTGCCAGCTTTTGGATCATCTAGGTCAGTGGCCCGCATTTCCATGATGGAAGTGTCTGCTGGGGAGTTCTCAGGCACGTGCCCCAAAAAGCAGTTGTCCGTTGCACACAGGAAAACAGGTGCATTGTCATTGATATCCTGCACGTCAACTAGAACATCAGCAAACCCGGTAAGACCTGCCCCATTCTCATCAGTGGCAAGTACAAGGAATTGCCAGGCCGAGCGAACCTCACGATCTAAACGGCGCTGGGCGAAGATCCTACCGTTCATCTCATCTATGGTGAATTCACTACCAGCTCCCTGCCCGTGTAGAGAATACCGCACTGCACGCTGGTCTGCCTCTTGATCTGGATCTGTGGCTGAGACCTGCGAGAAGAGCAGATGGGAAAAACAGGCATGCATATTAGCATTCAACACACTTGTCACAGAACATATGAGGCAATTAAAAGTTAATAGTCTCAGAAAAGGAATGCCGATAGTTCTCTCCGCCTCTTTTCCGGTATGTTTATGCAAAGCTTTTGAAGTCTATTTTTTACACTGACAGCACAATAGACAGCAATACTGAGACACGCTAGCAAGAGAATGACAACTGTGGCAGGGTGTTTCTAAATATTACTTTCAAATAGGCCTCCTTTTTTCTTCCAAAGCTTTAAACTACATGAGGACATAAATATCTCTTCAAGGAAACCCCTAATGAAACTGGAACCAATTTGTAGCAAGACATTCACAATTTTCATATTTTAAATTATTTCTGATATTCCTCTCTACAACATTGCCATTTCCTTGCAACTAAATGTGTCTTTGAGTGTTTTAACCCCTCACCTCTAGTACAAGGACAGGAAGCTCTGTAAGTTCCTCCATGACGCTGGCATGGTAATCAGTCTGAGTGAAAAGGGGTGCTTCATCATTCTGGTTGATGACATTAATGACAACCATTGTCTGGTTTTCCCATTTTCCATCCGACGCGACCAGTCGTAACTCGTAGCGCTGCACCTGCTCATAGTCTAGCCGCTGGGCAATGAAGATTGTGCCAACCTCTGGCTCCACATCGAACGTGCCCATGGTGTTCCCAGAGGTAATCTGGTACCGCAGTTTGGCATTGGCACCTGTTTGGGGGGTTTGGGAAGCGTTAGCATTCTAGGAAGTGTTAAGCTTGGCTGAGCTGGATAAAAAGAGAATGTCAGCATTAATCTGTGCTCATTTGATGAGGATTACATAAAGGACAAGAAAGCTCTAATGCACACAGGCATGATATGATTGTGCTTAAATACTGAAATCAACATACATACATACAAAATGTCACAGTCAAAATGTTTTGTACATAACATACAGACAATAATTTTACTAAATACATCATTAAACAAATCTCATTAGATAATAAGATAATAATAATATAAGAAATGCCCTTTGGTTTACCAAGCGGCACAAAAATGACACTCTTCATCTTTAACAATGTAGATCAGTGTTAAAAATGTATCAAATTGATTAGTTTAAACAATCTCCACAGTCTAGATTTAATTTCAAGACTGCTGTTGTCATGTGCTCTATGAAATCCAAATAATAATACTTATTATTAATAATAATACAAAAATGACACCATTCCTTTAAGGATGTAGATATGTGGTTGGAATTGTATCTTATTTCAAAAAACCACCACAGTCTTATCTTTCCTACTTTCTGCTGCTCCCCAGCTTGACCCCAACTGGCTTTATCCACCCATGGTACGCTCTAGTTTCGCGACAGCTCTGTTTACCAGTCCGGATCAGATTCTATGAGACAAACACCATCTGGGCGTGATGTGTGAGGATTTCATTAGAACATGTCCTACTCATCCTGGTTACGGCCATCAGGGATGTGAAGTGTGATGTGCTTTGACGCTTGCTGAGGGGAGCTCAAGTGATTTTGCCAAAAGCAAGCTTCCTTAATGACCAGGCAGGCCATATGGCGCTCCTCACAGCGCCCCCACAGGCCAACCAGGTTAAACCTAACTAGTGTGATCTATAAGATGGTCACTGGTGATGAAAGACAGCTGAAAGTCTAGGAGACCTTGTGTTCATTCAGCTGTTGAAGAAAGTTGTGCGTGTTTTACATATTCCATCTTTGAAATCAGTCTGGAGTTTAATGAACAGCTCAAAGAGGGCACTGCTAATCAGCTTTAGGAAACACTTAACAGGACCATAAAATTCTTCCTCTACTGCAAATCAGCTCCTAATTATTCCTATTCCCCATTTTCATCCCCTGCGTAATAAGAAATATTGCATTTTAATGGCGATCTCATTCAATGTGCCTTCCAAAGCAGGAAGGGGACAGAGGGACATCAACCTTCGATTTGCATTCCCCTTCATGACAGTCGTGAGATATTAGCTTACGCTCTGCTCCAGACCATCCATCCAGCCGTGGCAGGTCACGTCACCCTTCTCACCTCCACGGTGGCATGGGCGTCTCATCATTAATGAGCTATCAGACACCTGCACGTCTCCATCCCGCTGCCCCCGTCTTCTTCACATCCAGCCTGCTTGTTGACACGGCTCCACGCCACACGTAATTTGTCATGCATATGTAACAGGTGAAGCGGCGTCGCCGTGAGAGACATCGTGCTCCCGACTGTTTGTTTATGTTGACAGATGAGCCGAAGTCGCCATGCCCTGATGGAAATCAGAGCGAGATCAGGTGGAGGAATCGTGTCACAGAGATGTGTGGAGGTGACAGCCTGGAATATTCTACAGGCACAGGATGAGAAATGAGGGGGTGGGCAGACAGGCAGGCTGCCACGCTACATTGGACGGATAGGTGATTTGTCCAAGCCTGTCGTGCTTAGATTAACAGGAGCGACTCTATGGCTGTCGGAGGAAAAAAACGATGGACCGTATGTTCCAACAAGTGTAACAAAATCAACAGTAGAAGTTGCCCAGTAAACCGGAATATGCAAATTTAACTGACCACTGAGAGGTCGCTAGACTAATTCATAGCTGCTCATGCATTCACATGCTTTCGGCTGCTAAGGTGATGTTTCCAGGCTGAGTTTGTCTGAAGGATATGCAGCTCTCTAAAGACATAAATAAAACATTTATTAAACAGCCTAGTTTCATTTCAGAGGTCAAACAATGCATAGCATTAAGGTAAAGTACACTGTCAGCAATGCTCGTCGTACACATGCTAATTTTGGCATCTTACATTACAGGGACAAAAAAAAAAAAAAAATACAGACTGTCTTCTGTAAAATGGTGTAATGGCGATATAGTTACATCATTGCAAAATCTGTGTGCTACTGAAATAAACATGAACTCCCTGCGGTTTCAGCTTGCCCTTGAGGGGTTCAGCATACTTTGGTAACAATACCAAAGTATGCTGCTGTGAAGAGCGGTTAGGACAACAAAACTGAATGTTGTCCTTTCTTTGCCTCTCTGTTTTATCTTAAAGAGATAGTTTGTCAACAAATTGGACATTTTGTCAGTATTTACTAATTTTTATGTTGTTGTGAACCAGGGTTATTATAGTTAACCAAAACTAATACTATTAAAACAACATTTTTGTTACTTGAAATTAACTAAAATAAAGCATACATCTACATGAAGACATTCTATTTCAGCTAGCTGCCAAGGAATCATTTCTCATTTTCATTTATGATTTAAACTGAAAAAAAAAAAAATAATAATAATGATAATTAAAAATAAAAAAACTATATAGAGCTTTAAAAAATAAAAACTAATAAATAAAAATGACAAAAAACACAACACAATTACAAAAAACGTCTCGGTTACGTATGTAACCCTCGTTCCCTGAAGGAGGGAACGGAGACGTATGTCAGTAGTGACCGACGAATTGGGATATCGCTAGAGAGCCCCTATCAGCTTCGAGAGAACTAAAACAAGCCAATGGAATTGGCGTGCGATATTTGCATAATGCGCACCTCCCCTAACAGGTGGATATAAAAAGGGGGGCAGATGCAATCGCACTCTGTTTTTCGCTGAGGAGACAACCGGTGTCCGCACTGCAGCGAGGGTACAGAAACTGTGGCGACGGGACGTACGTCTCCGTTCCCTCCTTCAGGGAACGAGGGTTACATACGTAACCGAGACGTTCCCTTTCAGTCGGTCACTTTCGACGTACGTCAGTAGTGACCGACGAATTGGGATCCCAACTAAAACGCCACAGTTACGAAACCCCTTCCAGTGCCCAGCGCAGGCTCTAGCCGCCCGACGCATCAAGGGGACGGAGAAGGGGGCGAGCTTACGCCGGGAAGTCTACTGCTGTTCCGATATACCCACTAAGTAAACTAGACTACACTGGGGAAGCGAACCCGTAAGGAACGCTGCGGAACCACTACCTACCCAGAGGGGAAGGAATTTACATGGAAAACATATGGACTGGCCCGCAGGGCAGAACGCATATGAGTCCCTGGGATGGCTCCACCTGAGTAGGGGGAGACTCATCTGACAGGAGAAAGCAGAAGCTCTGCTAAGGGAAAGACACGGGCTCACCGTAGGGAGTAACCGTGGACAATACACATATGGAATCACTCACGTAGAGGGATTGCAACATATGGAACCCAACCAACAGACAACATCGAAGATGGATGTTGGTCTGGCATCAGACACTCCGCAATGCCCGAGCCGAAGGTGGAGGTGGAGGAACTCGACAGGGTTCACCGAACGGGGAACACGACTGGAGTCAACAGATGCACATATCCTGCCCAGGGGCGGGAGTGGCATTGCAAGCCGACACGAGCACAGGTTCAACGCGTCTACCGGCTGGTGGAAGCGAGTACACGGGAAGAACCAGCTTACACGTAAGCTAAAAACCCTAGCAAACGTGTTGGGTGTCGCCCAGCCCACAGCTCTACAATCTGTCAGCGAGGCGCCATGAGCCAGCGCCCAGGAAGAGGCCACTCAGGTGGAGTGGGCTCTCAACCCGAACGGGCAAGACACGCCCTGGGAACATAAGCCAGGGCGATGGCATCCACTAACCAGTGGGCCATCCTCTGCTTGGAGACAGCCTTTCCCTTCTGCTGGTCTCCGTAACAGACAAAGAGCTGATCTGAGGTCCTAAGCTTCAAGTTCTATCCACGTAAACACGCAGGGCGCGAACTGGAAAGAGCGAAGCTAGGGCTGGGTCTGCCTCCTCCGAAGGCAGCGCTTGCAGGTTCACTACCTGATCTCTGAAGGGAGTGGTAGGAACCTTGGGCACATATCCAGGCCGGGGTCTCAGGAAGACGTGAGAATCCCCAGGCCCAAATTCCAGGCACGATTCGTCGACCGAAAATGCGTGCAGGTCCCCTACCCTCTTAACATGAGGCCAATACAACCAGGAGGACGGTCTAAGAGACAGTACTTTTAACTCGATTAATTGCAAAGGCTCAAGGGATGACGCCGAAGTTAGCTAAGAACTAAGGTGAGATCCCTAGAGGGTAAGGAGGGTGGGCAAGGAGGAATCAGTCCCCTCGCCCCCCTCAGGAACCTGATGATCAGACCGTGTTTCCCCAGGGCTTGCCATCAACTGCATGGAGATGTGCAGCGAAGCGGCAACATACACCTTGAGGGTGGAGGGAGACAGCCTTCGCTCCAAGCCCTCTTGCAGGAAGGAAAGCACAGATCTGACCGAGCATGATCGGGGGTCCTCTCGTCTTGCGAGAGGAGCACCATTCAACGAATAGGTTCGACTTCAACGCATAGAGGCTCCTCGTGAAGGAGCTCTAGCGGAAGTGATGGTGTCTACGACCGCCTGCGGGAGATCACCCAGAACCTCCGCATCCCGTCCAGGGACCACACGTGGAGGTTCCACAGGTCGGGACGCGGGTGCCATAGGAAGCCCCATCTCTGAGTCAGGAGGTCCTTCCTCAGAGGAATCGGCCAAGGAGGGGCTGTCGTGAGGAGCATTAGGTCCGAAACCCGGGTCCGAGTGACCAATATGGAGCCACTAACAAGACCTGCTCCTCATCCTCCCTGACCTAGCACAGGAGCTGTGCGAGAAGGCTCACTGGGGAAAACGCATATTGCGTAGGCCCCGGGGCCAGCTGAGTGCCAGGGTATCCGTGCCGAGCGACTCGCCGGTCAGGGAAAACCACTGGCCGAGGGCAGTTCCTGGGGAGGCAACAGGACTACCTGGGCCTCGCCGAAGTAGTGCCAGATCAGCTGGACCATCTGGGGATGGAGCCGCCACTTGCCCGCAAGTGGAGGCTGCCGTAAGGCTCGTAGGCTGCACGGTTAAGCACACCTGGGACATGAGTGGCCTGAAGCGACCTCAGATGCTTCTGACTCCATAGCAAGAGATGGCAGGCGAGTTGCGATATGCGACGGGAGCGTAGACCAGCCTGATGGTTGATGTACGCAACGGCCGCCGTGCTTGTCCGAGCGGACCAGTACGTGCTTGTCTGACAGCAGCTCCTTGAAGCGGCCCAGTGCAAGACATACTGCTAGCAACTCGAGGCAATTGATATGCCAATGCAGTCGAGGCCCCGTCCAAGACCCGAACCGCATGCCCGTTGTACATGGCCCCCCATCCGGTGGTAGAGGCATCTGTGTGGACCACAGCGTCCAAGGGGTACTCCCGCCCGCAGGAACAAAGGGTCCGACCACCGGATGAGGGTAGGGCGGCAGCTCCGTGTCACGAGGACACTGAGCGTGCTGCGCTGCCATGGCCATCTCGGGACCCAGTCGCGGAGCCGGTGTTGAAGCGGCCTCATATGGAGCAACCTGAGCGGCGAAACGCGGCTGCAGATGCCACATGCCCCAGGAGCCTCTGAAGTCTCTCAGTGGGGCCGCCATCCTGCGCTTGAGCGAACTCAGGCAGTTCAACACCGACTGGACGCGCTCCTCAGGCGCACAATCCAGGCGACCGAGTCTAGCTCGAGACTGAGAAAAGAGATCCTCTGCCCGGGGGCGAGTTTGCTCTTGTCCCAGCTGACCCAAAGACCCAACAGGCTGAGGTGAGCTAAACCATCTCCCTGTGTACGCACAACTGCTTCGCGAGCTGGCCAGGAACAACCAGTCGTCGAGGCAGTCGAGAATGCGAACGCCCTGTTCCTTGAGGGGAACAATGGCCACCTCCGCAACCGTGTAAGGCGTGGAGCGACAGGGCCAGCCCGAAGGGTAGGAGTTTGTACTGACATGCTCGACCCGAGCGCAGAATCGAGACATGAAAGTATGCATCCTTCAGGTCGAATGCTGCAAACCAAACCCCGGGACGGACGCACTCGAAAATGCGCTTCTGCATGAGCACCTTAAACGGCAGCCTGAAGGTACCGGTTCAAGACGCGCAGATCCAGGATTGGCCATAGCCCACCGCCCTTTAGGGTACAATGAAGTAGGGCTGAACCTGACTTCAAATCGGCTGGAGGGACCGGCTCGATTGTATCCCTCGCCAGGAGGACAGCAATCTCCACTCGGAGAACAGGTGCAATGTCCAACGACACCTAAGTGAAGTGGACACCCCTGGACGCCGGAGGACACCGGGCGAAATGAATCGCATAGCCGAGTCTGATAGTACGCATGAGCCAGCGGAACGGGCTGGGGGCACTAACCAGGCCTCCAGACACCGAGCCAGCAGAACCAAACGCACCACAGACGTACCGGGGGTGGGGCAGCGAACCAGAGTACGGGGACCCGACTCGGGCGGCGTGGTAGCGGCCCAGAGTGTGATCAGACTCTGCGAGGTAGCAGTGCGTATGGGAGACGGCACACGGGGCGCGGCCTGCACCAACACACTGACACCTGCTGGCGAGGTGAGAGGGGGCTGGGAGTAGCAACGCGGGGCGCTGCACATCGCCAGCCACACTCTTGGGACGTAGAGGATCGGAAAACAGTTCTTAGTGGGTACAGACCAATTCTCCACCCGGCCCTCCTCCGGGGAGAAAGAACCGTTTACGTCAGCTCCAGGTCGCCATATCTCCAGGACCGTCTCCCGCTAGTCAGGTGACTGCGGGTTGAGCGGGCTGGGTTCAAGGCCAGTTTGTGAGATGAGCGCATCGAGAAAGCACACTTTGACGACGGCACATCCCAGCAAGACTCGCCAGGGGTGTTTCTGGACCACCATGGTGGACATTGTCTGGCCAGGGGCCTGCGCTTTGATTTGCATCCTGCGTAGCTCAACCCCGACTCAGAACTACCCACATGCAATGAGTGCTTTGACCTACTGCAGACTTGCCAGGGGCCAAGACTCATGCAGGGCAGAGGTGGTGTGCCCGTAGCACTGCCACCCCACCCTCGGGGGTAGAGAGAGAAAAAAACTTGTAGTGCAGATTATGACCCTCTTGGCGTTCCATATTAACGCCAAAAAAGGCCACAAACTACCAAGTTTTTTCATGCACATCCGGGCTAAGCCAGGGGGCGGGGCAAGGCGAGTATGCGTCGCACGACACCCCCAGGGGCCCGGGAAAGCATGGTTGCCAAGTCTGAATCCGATTCCGCATGAGCACGCCACAACCGTGGGACGCTCAGCCTCATCTTCATGTTCAGAGCCCAACAATACTCTCTCCAATGTAGCAGTCGACATCTGATCCTCTGCTGGAGCCCTGACTAAGATGTTAGGTCCTCCATATTTATTTTAAGGAGGACCAGCAACACATGCAGAAGCTACCAGCCATGTTGGACAGTGAACGTGGCCGCCCAACTGGACGACACACGGCACCCTGGGCACCGACGTGGCCATGTATCTAAACATGATCCACCCACGAACATAGTCACAACATGTTTGCGATGCACTAGAGGAGTGGGGGGCCCACGGAGAATGACTCGGCGGGTATTGCCCCACTGTGATCCTCTGGTCACCCAGGCTTATTAACCAAAGTAGCACTTTTCTGATTCAGAAAAATAACTAGATCGGGGAATAAGTGAGGGGACTCCACCTCATTAAAGGCAGCCGAGTCTCGACCGTGCATCTAGAGCGCCAGACAGCGCGCAGGGTTGCCGTGGCAACGCGCGCTGTCAGCCGGCAATTCGACGGCACACGGCGCGCTGAGCGCTCAAGCCCTTACGAAGGCGAGCAAACAACGCGCCGACGTGGACATATTTCCATAAGAAAATATGACCACCCACAAACACAGTCTCAGCACGCTAAGCAGACATGAGAGAAAGTGATCGTGGCCGTCAGAGAGGATAGGAAACGACCGCCTCCAGAAACGCACAGACAGAATGACATCTTGAAAAAGACGCAGTGTCTGTCTGTGAAGCTCTTTTAGAAGGGGAAACTTCAGCTCTTTTGTGTCGAGACACACAGGGAGCGTCACGACGTGTTTAGAAAAACACAGGAGGAACCAGACCAAATCGCAGACCAACCAGTGGAATTACAGCGGAACGCTGGGAAAACAGTAGATGTTTCCACCCGGCTCACTCCAACTCGCGACCTCGCTGCAGGTGTCGTCACACCAACACAAGCGCCGAAACTTCTTCAGAGGCTTGAAGTTCAAACAGCCGCAGGACACCAGGTAGGCTCCGAAGCGAAAGACAGAGTGCGATTGCATCTGCCCCCCTTTTTATATCCACCTGTTAGGGGAGGTGCGCATTATGCAAATATCGCACGCCAATTCCATTGGCTTGTTTTAGTTCTCTCGAAGCTGATAGGGGCTCTCTAGCGATATCCCAATTCGTCGGTCACTACTGACGTACGTCGAAAGTGACCGACTGAAAGGGAACTAAACTAAAATGAAAATAATAATAGTATCTCAATGATACTAAAATAACACTGTTGTGAACCTGTACAATTTGTATCAAACACTGCATGAATTTAAATTAAGATCTGAGAATTACAGGGGATAAAAAAAATGACTTAAATTTTTTACTTTTCCTCACACAAATACAACAAACAACTTTAGAAGTCATGGAATATAGTTTCTCATTTAATCTTTGGTTAAGCCACCTAGTAAAGCCTCTGGAGAATTTTGTCAAAAATCTACCATTACACACGACTTTTATCATTTCGGTATATTTTTCAAAAGGCAGAACCGCCTATTCCGTTCCATTTAAAATCTCAATGGTTATTTGCCTGGGCTCTCAGATGTCACACAGCTCATGTAAATTTCTACGCAAAATCTTTCACACAAGGGTTTACTTCCATCATTAAAGAAGGCCTGCTACTTATTTAATTCTTTTTCTTGAAGACAACAAAGAAAAACAAATCAAAGAGACAAACATCAAATGGGTTGCTGAAATTGTTACTCCCACATTCACCACAGAGATTTGCTAACAAGCTCAGCACAAAAAGGAGCGAATTTTCCACCTAGATTTATTTCGCTCAATTTCTTTTGCAACCCCTCCTCCTCCATCACTGTCAAAAATATCAGTGGGCTGTCAGAAAAAAAATCATTGCACAAATAAACAAAACTAAAACAACAAAAAACACAAACTAATGACAAGTGACAGGACCACCTGAATAAGATATATGACACACCTACGTACAACAGCAAAATTACCTTCATCTTCATCGTTAGCTGTAACGGTAATGACCACGAAACCCACTTCCTTGTCTTCCTCCACGCTGATCTCATATACAGACTGGGAGAAAGCTGGAGCATTGTCATTTACATCTGTGACAAAAACCCTCACGTAGGCTGTGTCTGCAGGGCAAAAGAGGTGAGTATTATTTCCACATCACATCAATGCATAAAATATCTCAAGAGAAAAGCAGTTCTTTAATTAATAATAATTAATTTATAAATGTTATAAGATGGGACAACAGAACCAAAACAAAGTCATTAGCATTCATTGTATGATGAAATTTAAAGGTGCTCTAAGTGATGTCACACGTTTTAAGGCCAAAACATTTTTTGTCACATACAGCAAACATCTCGCTATCCGCTATCTGCCTGTCCCCTGAACACACTGTAAAAAAACGTGGTCTCTGTAGTCGCCACAAGCTCTGAAAACGGCAATAAAAACAAACTGGTACAGCCTGGACCACAAAACAAAATAAACATGCTCCAGCCAATAACCAACAAGAATGATTTTAAATGCGTGTTCATGACTGTTTCAGGAAGCACGGAGGGGAGGAGGAGGGAGGGTCTAGCTAGCCTCTGTTTTGTTTGACAACACTTCGAACGTCAACAGGAAGTTACTCCACCCAGGATCACCTTTAATTATCATTAAAATTCAAGTGAATGCGAATATGTCTATAAATGTATACATTTACACTACCGTTCAAAAGCTGGGGTTGGTATTGTTTTTTATGCTCAACAAGGCTGCATTTATTTGATTAAAGATACAAAACAGTAATATATTGAGATATTATTACAATTTAAAATAGCTGTTTTAAAATGTAATTTATTCCTGTTATTCAAAGCTGAATTTTCAGCAGCCATTACTCCAGTCTTCAGTGTCACATGATCCTTCAGAAATCTTTCTAATATGCTGATTTGGTGCTCAAGACACATTTCTTATTATTATCAATGTTGAAAAAAGTTGTGCTTCTTTTTTTCAGGATTCTTTGATGAATAGAAATTTCAAAAGAACAGCATTTATTTGAAACAGATTTTTTTTTTTTTTTAGCAATGTAAAAGCATATACTGTCACTTTTGATCAGTTTAATGAATTCTTGCTGAATAAAAGTATTAATTTCTTAAAAAAAGAAATCTTACAGACCCCTAACTTTTGAATTATGTCATATAGCTGTTATAAAAATATATTTGCAAGAACACAGACTTCATAGAAAGCGTCAATGAGAAATTATTATTTGTGAAAACTTGTAGTAATGATATATTCTATTAAATGTATTAAACATCCTAATGGCAGTTTAATATTAAAACTGTCTTATTATATTATACATGGCCTAAATTACACACAAATCCCTGGGTTGGCATTAGTTCTTCATTAGGCGTGACTCATTGAAGTCTTAATAAATGGAGTTCATCCTGAAGGCTGGTGGAGGTGGAAACAGAGTGACCAAGGGGTTAAGAAGACAAGGTTGATGGATCACACCTGTGTTGGGTTGGCCCTGCTGACTGGGCCGGGCCGACTCAGAGCTGTCCTGAGACTGGACCTCGATCAAGTAGGAGCTTTTCTGCTCACGGTCAAAGGTGGCCCGGGTGTGGATGATACCCGTGTAGGAATTAATGCTGAAGAACTGCGAGTCGCCACTTTGATCCTTCAGAATGATGTAGTTAATCTAGGTAGGAAAGAGTGTCAAAGAAGTTTAAAAGAGCACCATGCATCAAATAATTTAAGAATCACATATTAGACAAATATTAAGTCATGTGATCTGGTAGTTCTAGAGTTTTAGAAAAAACCAACAAGGATCATACTCAGAAGTGGGCAGTTGTGGCCTAATAGTTAGAGAGTCGGACTTGTAACCCGAAGCTTGCGGGTTCGAGTCCCGGCAGGAAATGTAGGTGGGAGGAGTGAATGAACAGCAGCGCTTTCTTCCACTCTCATTACCCACAATAGAGTTGCCTTTGAGCAAGGCACCTAACCCCCAATCGCTCCTCGGATGCCGAAACAAAAATGGCTGCCCACTGCTCTGGGTGTATGTTCACGTATGTGTGTGTTCACTACTCATTGCTGGATGTGTTCACTTGGATGGGTGAAATGCAGAGCACAAATACAGAGTATGGGTGTCATACTTGGCATCGCTTCACGTCAAGTTCACTTAAGAGTCTCACCATGCCATGGAGACCAGAGTCCAGGTCAGAGGCTGAGACCTGAGCCACTGATGTGCCGATCTCTGCTCCCTCTGGAACCGTCGCCTCATACGTGGATGACATGAAGAAGGGAACGTTGTCGTTCACATCTGAAAGAAAAAAGAATGATCAGTTACAAATGACATTAACACTTCTGAAACAAATCTTCCAATAGATTCATATGGACATATGTTAGAAGAAAGGTAAACATTATTTTAATACATTGGCCCCAAAAAGTATTTCAAGTTTAACTGCATTAGATATAAAAAAGTGGCACCTGCAAGCAAATGATTCTAGACCTTTTATCGGCACTTAATGTACTTTTCTGAGCCAGACATGTTCCACTATGTCTGACTGCCATAAATATCTACTGTTTTAGCATTTTTGTTTTCTTTATACTTGAAAAATGTATTTGCGCTGTCTTTCTTTAAAATAAACTCAACTTGGTTTGATATTTTGTATGTAATGCACTGACATTTTAAAGCGTGACTTAAATGTCACTTTTGGGGTCATTTGTTGGTCTTTGGTTTTTGTTGGTCTTTTTATTATCTTTACTTTATGGCTTAGTTCATAAAACCACGTTTGACTTGTGGTTAACTGTGTTCAAGATAAGTGAGGTTTTAAAGTGTGGATTCACTTAATGTAGGTTTATTGTCTGGATTCTCTGCTCTTAGTGGATTACAGCCCTTCTAAACTAGTTGTTCTGTAGGCTTTTTGTCTCCTTTTCCCTCTATTTCAATCTCCATTTTCCTCTTAATTAATGCTGATGTGGTCTCAAGTGTTGTGTGTCGATGCCAAAGCTCTTCACTGTTCTTATTACACGCACACACACACACACACACACACACACCGTCATTCTGTGCCCCCCACCCGCTGCCTGTCATGCACTCATCAGCGCACTGGATTTCCACATACACTCAATGACAGCAGAGAACACTTTTTGTGTACAAATGCACAGTGCAGGCGAAATGAGCTATGAAGAAAGGGAAAAAAAAACATTAGCGTCAGCGCCTCAAACACAATCAGTGGATCAGATCAGACACTGCTGTGCTTCTGAGAAATCGCGCTGGCATGAAATGCTGATTGCTAAACTACCGCAAATGTGTTTACCTCTCCGAGGGCACACAGGCGGTGTGGAACTGGTTGTCGAGGAGTATTTGTAGCAATCTAGTGAGAGGTGTCAACATGGACTATTATCATTGTGTCAGATTTTTACATTTTTGTTCTCCTTTCTTTTTGTCTTACACTAAGGAAGAAGTACTATGGTTTTACCATGATTACTAGACATGGAACCATGGCAATATATTTATAATATTATAAAAGATTTATATTTTAGATAAATGTGGTGCTTTTGAACTTTCTATTCATCAAAGAATCCTTGAAAAACATACACTGCAGTTTCCTCAAAAATATTAGGCAACTGTTTTCAACAATGATAATAATAAATGTTTTTTGAGCACCAAATCAGCATAATAGAATGATTTCTGAAGAATCATGTGACACTGAAAACTGGAGTAATGATGCTGAAAATTCAGCTTCGCCATCATAGGAAAAAATTACATTTTAAAATATATTAAAATAGAAAATATGTATTTTAAATTGTAATAATATTTTACAATACTACTATTTTTACTGTATTTTTTGATTAAATATGCAGTCTAGGGGAGCATAAGTGACAAAAACATTTAAATTCTAATTAAAATTAAGTAAAAAAACAAACAAACAACTGACCTCAAAACTGTGGTACTTATATTTATGCTTGAAATATAATTGAGTTGTAATTTCCAGAAGGGTATCTCTCACCTGTGATGTTGACATAGACAGTGGTGAAGGAAGCTAGAGGTACAGCCGCCACGTTCTGTACACGCACTCGGAGAGTAAAGAAACGTGTGGTCTCATAGTCCAAATTCTCTGCCACCAAGATAGAAGCAGAACCGTCCCTCCGGTTAGGCTTGATGTAGAAGCGCACAGGCATGTTTGTCTCAGGAACCTGACCTTCCTCCAGGTTGTAAGTCACCCTGGGGTCACCAAGAGGGGACGTTGCCTTGATGGTCTGTTGGGAGGGGAAAATGAGCTTTAGGTTGGTGATATAAAATTAAATATGGCCTGTATTGTGAAATATTATGTCATGGAAAGGGCCTTGGAAAATGTGTCTGCTACATCTGAAACCTTTTGATGGGCATTACCGATATGGGTTTGTGTGTGTAATTGGGTAAAAACTGCTTGGATGTGCTATAATACTTTAAACACATATTCATGTAAGACGTGAACATCTATTCCTAAAGCTCAAACAGGATAATTAGCATTATTTGTGAGAAGGCATTTGAAATCAGTAGAACCGTCGGTCAAGCGCCTGCTGACTTGCAGCATGTGAATACATTAGACACGGTTCATCTCTAATCCATATTGAACTAATATTGACAGTTATGGAGTAACTTTCTGCAGTTAGCAGTTTCCAGACTTCCTCTGTCTTCCTCTTCCTTTATAACGTATTTGATTGCAAACCAATGATCACACATAGCCTCTTAAGAAAGAATTCAAAACGAAAACAGTGAAGAACATCAGAGTTTGTTTTTACAATAAAAAAAAAGTACTGTTGGAAAAGTACTATATATTGTCACTGTAGATTGTAGTGATTGTATAGTTGTATAAGGAGCATTACTTGGCTGTTAACCTGAAGATATGGATAGTTTTTTTATTGTTCTCATGGCGTGTGCTGTGCAAATGAATGCAAACAACCCTAGAAGTGAAAGTCAAAGTCATTGTTTATTTAGTGTTCAGACAAAACATGTGCATAGACCTTGGATACAAGATATACAGCCGGTTTTGGCTCAGAAAATCCAATATTACAGTTGGAACCTGTCTGCGAAGGGGACTCAAAGTCATTTAGCTGACTAAAACACATTTAACCCAAAACACCATCAACCAAATGACACCGTAAAGCAAACAAAACATTCCAATGACCATACAGCCAATGGCACAGCAAAGCCAACAGTCAAACCTCAAAGAGAAAGACCTAAACCATTTATGGTCATCCAGAGTAAGGAATACTTGGCATCTAGCGCAGGTTATAAAACTTAGATGACAGAGAAAAAGAGCCAAAAGGTAGAGCAAAATAAAAGTGCATTGAGAGAGAGAAAGATGGAGAAATTATAAGTTATAGAGGGACAACTCTGTGTGTCAGAGAACATGGGTCCAGTCAGCCATTAAATCAACCCTGGCCATGATTTTGAGAGCATCCGCCCACCACAACACAGAAAACAAGTACCTTAAAAGCTCTGTGGCTTTTGCTTCCTGCTTTTAAGTGTCAGCTTTGCCATTCGGTACAAGTCCCTCAACACAAATGACCTATTCAGTGAACTTATTTGCAGTCACTTTGACAGAGCTTCACTAACTTCCTTGACCTATGCTACTCTCTCAGTTCCAGTGCAGTGATGCAGATCTCACTATGTGTTTTAAAATTTTTTTGAGAAAATTTCTATTCTATCCTCCCAACAATATTTATTTACACTGTAAAATGTATTTAAATGAAATACATTCATAAGAATTGGGGTGCAAAATTATCATGAAAACATTTTTGTATGCCTTGTTTTTTCGATTTACAGTGGGTCAGTGGAAATTAAGAGAGAAGTACTTATGAATAAAAATGAATGAAAAAAAAAAGCCTTAAAATATCCCTAGTTTTCTTAATGCAAAATTTCTCAGTGTCTCACTGACTGTGAAATATTATTTCCTAGTTTTTTTATTCTATTTATTAAGATTTACACTACAAATGCAATCGTTTAACTGTAAAATGAACAAGATAAAATAGTGTAAAATGGAATTCGTATATAAAGAACTTGTGAGACCTGAAACATCAAAGCAGTCATTCACACACTCAAAACAGCATATTTTACAGCTCACATCAAAAAGCTCTCAGAAGTTACCTAGACTGATTCTCCTGTCCAATGGGACATCTGGAATTCATTTCAAATCTTTAAGTTCAACTAATTCATCATGTAGTTGACATTCTTATCCAAAGTGACTTACAGTGCAGTTTCTATAGGGACAATCTACCTGGAGTAACCCAAGGTTAAGTGTTTGGATCAAGAGTACAATGGTGATATTTCACAGATCAACCGTTGTGGGATTTGAACCCACAGCCTTTCATTAACCAGCCCACCACCCCATTCTTTTGGTTAACCACTCGTGGGGTTAAACTATTCATACTACTGAAAGTTCCCTTATTGAACTAAATAGAAATTTGGTCAACTTTCAAATCCCAACCTGTCTAATCTTCCCTCCAAGAGTTTATTAGCGGACGTCTCTCAGGCTTGATGAGAACAGCATTCTCATTATCCATACACATGAACAAGGCCCTTTAAATTACATCCTCAAGGTTGCAATTACTGCTTTTGAAAATGTGTTAATTAGCATTCCTTGAGATAATACCACAATGAGCTGACTGATATTTAAATTTTTAATTAGTTAGACAGAGAGACAGATAGATAGATGAAGGAGAAAAGCGAGGGGGGAGGAAGTGAGAGCGAGAAATGAATAGGAGCACTCGACGCACAACAAGGCTACTCAGTGTTGCTAATGAATGCATTATACTGTTTAACAAGCATAATTTGTATTTAGAGTTCTGAGGATGAATTAGCATGAAGGCTCCCAATGCACAGAACAGATTTGAACAGCCAGTTGCTACAGTTATTCTACATCAGGGAGTTCATGCTGTATTCAGAGGGTTGAAGAGAAAGAGAGCTCTACTGTAATTGTGGTAAAGCACTTTGTTTTTCAAGTCATATTACGGGAAACACCTCAGTGTTAAGAGTTCGGGTGAGGTGTGGGCGTTAAAGGGAGGGAACTAGAGACGCACGAAATAAAGGATAAAGAAAATGAGGTTATTTGTCCAATTGTCAAGGTGCATTCCATTAACAAAGGCAGTGATTGTATCTGAATACTTGTGCAACCTGTGTTTTGAAACCCCTCGACTGCAATTACAATCATTCCATCCAATTAAAAAGAAGTGTGGAGGGGGTGAACAAGTAGTTTGAAAATAGAGTGGTTGAATATGAAAAGATATTGAAACTCAACGGAGAGCAGTAAGGTAGGTGATAAAAAGCTCTAAGGAACAACACTTATCTCGTTTTCTGACTGAAGAGACACTGAAGGTGACCTCCAGGTACATCCTCCATTAGCAGAGCTATGAGAGTGGGCAGGGACGCACAGATCTGCTCTGACACACACTGCCCCAAGGACCATCACCTTCATGTACACACGGTGGCAAGCTTAGTGCTAACACACACACATATATCCAAACATACAGAAACCTGACTACAAACTCAAAAGCTGAGACTACAGATAAAAGAAATACAGCTTATCTAATTCATGCCTTCTGAATTTCCACACTAGTCAAGGCTGATTAGACTAGTTAGTGCTGGTTTGGGACTGGGACCCATTGACTTCCATAGTATTTTTTTTCCATACTATGAAAGTCAATGGGGCCCATCAACTGTCAAAATTCAAAATATCTTTTGTGTTCAGCAGAAGAGAGAAATTCATGCAGGTTTGGAACAACTTGAGAGTGAGTAAATGACAGAATTTTAATTTTTTGATGAACTATCCCTGCAGAAACAATGTAAGAAAAAGGTAGCAGTATAAAGTTTAAAACATTGTCTAGAATAGTACAAGCTAGATCATGGAGGAATTTATGAAGTAGTGAAAGCATAGTTTTTGTTTTGTTTTGTTTTTTTTTAAATTAAGAGTCAGCAGGATGTAGTTAAATGTTCACAGAAGAGATGAGTTCCCTTTCGTGGGAACTGTCGACGCTGCGTGGTAACGCATTGGGAACCTTCTGCGTGATGTCGTCACTGAAGCACTCATGTATCTAGCCAATCGCGAAGCGAGACGTCAGAGACGGGTGACGTCACGGACCAGGAAACTATAAAGCACACTCGGATGCAGAGCACGCCAGCTTCTGTTGTCTTCAGCAAGCGCTCTCTGTATCTTGTGTGTCTTATTTGGTGTTGTTTGTCTTATTACATATAAACAAGTCAAGATCTCTTCGTCTGAGGACAAGAGTATCTCACACCAATCCATATATTTATATATAAAAAAGACACGTATTATGGCGAGAAACAGCAGTGAAATGGGAGTGAGCCCAGGCAGCTCTCGAGGGAGCGTCTGTGTGCACTGTAAAAACTCGCTCTCAGGACACTGCTGCAGTGTTCCCCGCGGATCGGGTCCCGCTTCTGCTGAGGCAGGGCGGAGGCTCCGTTCATGGGGTTCACAAATGGATCTGACAGAGGGATTAGAGACGGGCGCGCCTTTTCTCTGCCCTCACCAGCCAGGTTCAGCGCCGTCTCCCAGGTGGAAGCACGCTCTGCGGTTTCTTCCCCCGGGTTGAGGCACCGATACTCACATGTCCAGCTCTGAGGAGGTGGATATTGTGATATCGATCTGAGGATCGCCACCTCACAGTCACACACACATATCGTGTTTCAAAATCACACGTTTATAACAAATCAATCGTGAACAGCAGTTTGATTTTTCCCCCTGTGCTACACTACAAAGCGAGTTGGGATACACACGATTTATGTGTTGTTTGCTGGGAGTGGAGCGTGCACGTCAGCTCACAACTGACAGTGACCGTGTTCATTCATAAAAATGTCCCGAAGAAAAGTATGCACTAGCGGGAGTTTTGTAGCTCCACTCCTGTTGGCTTTATTCTCGAGGGAATAAAAGTCTATTGCAAAGCTCGAATCTCGCGCTTGCCGAGGCAGCGCGTGGATTGAGTTTTCATTAAAGAATATAGCTCAGATCTCGCGCTTGCCGAGGCAGCGCGTAGACTGAGTTTTCATTAAAGAATATATGGCTCGGATCTCGCGTTGCCGAGGCAGCGCGTAGATTAAGTCTGCAAGAATGAAAATACGGCTCGGGTCTTGCGTTTGCCGAGGCTGCGCATATATCACGTGTCCGTAATTATGCATGTGTGTGTATGTGTATGTATATATTAAGGGATCTGAGTAGACGGGAGTTCCCTTTCTCTATTTCCCTAAAATACCTTGCGAATTATTACGAGCTATAATTCTTTTTTGTATTCTAAATATATTCAGTCTGTTCAAAAATATAAGAACTGGCTGCATTTAATTTGAGGATTAAATGAAATATTGAATACATTAAATTCTGAGGAATTTAAAAGCCTCCGGACTAGGATGGATCTGAGGACCGTCATTATCTCTCGGAAGGCTTCAAAGAAGAGGTCCTGACATAGTGCAGGATCTCTCGAGGGCAGCCCCTCCGGGGGGTTCGGATATCGGGTCCTCCTCGGTGCCCTCAGGGGACCGTTCTGTCAACCCTGCCACCAAGCGTGAGTCAGGGCACAGCAGTTCCCACCGACCCTCCGAGGAGGGCCGGCCACTTGATTCGATTGTTCTCTGCCGGTGCGCCGCTTCAGAGCGTCGAATCAGGTGCTCAAAAAACACCAGAGGCCAGTCTCGAGAGACTGGTTCCCTTAGTAAATTTTCTGGTAGAATGGAAACTTCTTCCGAATATATCAAAATGGGTGCTGCTCACTATAAAAGAGGGTTACAAGATCCAGTTCGGGTCTCGCCCGCCCAGATTCAACGGGGTTCTTCCCACAGTGGTAACCCCCGAGCAGTCTCTGGTTATGGAACAAGAAGTTGCGACACTTTTGCGAAAAGGAGCTATAGAAAGGGTTCCTCCTCCCAGCAATCAGTCAGGGTTCTACAGCCGTTACTTCATTGTTCCAAAGAAGGATGGAGGTCTACGACCTATTATAGATTTACGTGTGCTAAATCGCTCAATACAAAAGCTCAAGTTCAAGATGCTGACACTCAAACAGATTATACCACAGATCAGGTCCGAGGACTGGTTTGTGGCAATAGACCTGAAAGATGCTTACTTTCATGTGTCCATCCATCCTTCTCACAGGAAGTTCCTCAGGTATGCTATCGGCGGCGAAGCTACCAGTACAGGGTTCTTCCGTTCGGCCTATCATTATCACCCCGCACATTCACGAAATGCGTGGACGCAGCTCTGGCTCCGCTGAGGATCCAGGGCATTCGCATACTGAATTATATCGACGATTGGTTGATTCTAGCTCAGTCAGAGCAACTAGCAGTTCAGCATCGAGATGCTGTTCTGTCCCATATGAAGAGGCTTGGGCTGAGGCTCAATGCCAAAAAGAGTGTGCTAGTTCCAGCTCAATCCACCAACTATCTGGGTGTAGTGTGGGACTCCACCACGATGCGGGCACATTTGTCTCCCGCTCGGGTGAGTGCCATTCTTATGGCTATGAAAGGGGTGAAGTTAGGCCAGTCACTCACTGTAAAACAGTTCCAGAAACTGCTGGGTCTGATGGCAGCTGCGTCCAACGTGATACCTTTTGGCCTTCTGCACATGAGGCCCCTACAGTGGTGGCTCAGGACCAGGGGGTTCTCCCCGAGGGGAAATCCCTTTCGCATGATCAAAGTCTCAAAACGATGTCTTCGTTCTCTGACCATGTGGAAAGACCCCCGGTTCCTGTCCCAGGGACCCGTGTTGGGGGCCACTACTCGTCGAGTAACGCTTACGACGGACGCCTCCCTCACGGGCTGGGGAAGCGATCATGAGTGGTCGCTCAGCTCAGGGTCTTTGGGAAGACCATCAGCTCTCTTGGCACATAAATCGGCTAGAGATGATGGCAGTGTTCCTAGCTCTGAAACACTTTCTCCCAGACCTGAGAGGTTACCATGTGTTGGTTCGTACGGACAACACTGCAGTGGTTGCATATATAAATCATCAGGGGGGTCTGCGGTCTCGCCGACTATATTACTTGGCCCGTCAGATCCTCCTGTGGTCCCAAGGGAAGCTGCTCTCGCTGAGGGCAGCTTACATCCCGGGACATCAAAATGTGGGAGCAGATGCCCTGTCGAGGCAGGGGCCAAGGCCCGGGAGTGGAAACTCCACCCAGAAGTGGTGAGTCTCCTATGGAAAAATTTCGGTCGAGCGGAAGTCGACCTGTTCGCCTCGGGAGAGTCAACCCAGTGTCCGCTCTGGTACTCCCTAACACATCCAGCACCTCTGGGTCTGGATGCTATGGTACAGACGTGGCCGAGGCTGCGCCTGTACGCATTTCCCCCGATCGCCCTGCTCCCGGGAGTTCTGGAAAAAGTACGCCGAGAAGGGGCCAATCTAATACTGGTAGCCCCATTCTGGCCAACCAGGATATGGTTCTCAGACCTAGTGTCGTTACTCAACGGCTCCCCAATGGAGCTTCCTCTCAGACAGGACCTCCTGTCTCAAGCGGGCGGCATGATTATACATCCCCGCCCAGAACGACTGAAACTATGGGCCTGGCCTCTGAGGGGGCCAGACTCATAAATGCTGGTCTCCCAACCGAGGTTGTGGAGACCATTCTTAACTCCAGAGCTCCCGCCATGAGGAAGTTGTATGCCTACAAATGGAATTTGTTTTCTACCTGGTGCAGACACAATAATACGGACCCTGTCCTTTCTTCTGTTAGCTTTGTGCTAAAATTCCTTCAGAAAAAATTCTCGGAGGGCCTATCTCACTCAACCTTAAAGGTTTATGTTGCAGCAATTTCAGCATATCATGCTCCTCTTGAGGGGAATATCTCGGTAGGTCGAGACCCCCTCGTCACACGCTTCCTCCGTGGCACACTGAGGTTGAGGCCTCCAGTGCGCACAAGGGTGCCAACCTGGGACTTGGCTGTGGTCTTACAAGGGTTAGCTGAGGCTACCTTTGAACCATTAGAGGAGGTTCCTGAGAGGTTCCTCACTCTGAAAACGATTCTTTTATTAGCTATCACTTCTCTGAAGCGGATAGGAGATTTACAAGCACTTTCTGTTGCTCCCTCTTTCCTTGAATTTGCTCCAGGAATGGTGAAAGCATTCCTGTATCCTAAACCGGGGTATGTCCCAAAGGTCCCTACCAATGTCCCAGGCCCCATTGTGCTTCAGTCTTTCTATCCTCCTCCATTTGAATCTGCGGATCAGGAAAAATTGAATCTGTTATGCCCAGTAAGGGCTTTGGATACTTATGTCCACAGAGCTGCCCTGTGGCGTAAGTCAGATCAGTTGTTTGTCTGTTATGGGTCCCCTAGAAAAGGGGGCCCAGCATCAAAACAGAGAATGAGCAAGTGGGTGGTCGAGGCCATCTCACTTGCATACGAAGCGGCCGGACAGCCCTCTCCCTTGAATGTTCGCGCCCATTCTACCAGGGGTATGGCGGCATCAAAAGCTCTGATGTCAGGAGTCTCCATGAGTGACATATGTGATGCAGCTGGATGGTCATGCCAGCACACATTTATTAAATATTATAACCTTGATGTTGGCTCCACTCCGGGGTCCTCTGTCCTGTCAAGATAACCTTGGCAAGTGCTTGAGCTACGGCTCAGTTGGGATTGCGTTCCCAATGCGTTACCACGCAGCGTCGACAGTTCCCACGAAAGGGAACGTCTCAGGTTACAGATGTAACCCTGGTTCCCTGAGTAGGGAACGAGACGCTGCGTCTCTTGCCGTACCCCTGCACACTTGCAAGTGCTTGCTTCAGACTTACTTAGAAGCTGGCGTGCTCTGCATCCGAGTGTGCTTTATAGTTTCCTGGTCCGTGACGTCACCCGTCTCTGACGTCTCGCTTCGCGATTGGCTAGATACATGAGTGCTTCAGTGACGACATCACGCAGAAGGTTCCCAATGCGTTACCACGCAGCGTCTCGTTCCCTACTCAGGGAACCAGGGTTACATCTGTAACCTGAGACGTTTTCAGCTGTTTCTTGAATATGGTCAGGGATTCAGCTGTCTGTACAGAGTTATGAAGACCCTTCCACCATCAAGGAACAGTGAATGAGAAGGTTCTGGAAAGTGATTTTGTGCTTTCCTGTGATGGAACCATAAAGCACCATTCACTCACCAATAGCAGGGGGAATTTTTGGAGGTTTAGATAGTCATTCAGCATAGTTAAACTTGTTGAGCAAGGAAATCTTCTTGGTTATATTAGTTCACTTTCAAATTAAATTTTCCTGATAATTTATTCACCCCCATGTCATCCAAGATGTTCATGTCTTTCTTTCGTCAGTCGAAAAGAAATTAAGGTTTTTGATGAAAACATTCCAAGATTATTCTCCTTATAGTGGATTTCAATGGCCTCCAAACGGTTGAAGGTCAAAATTACAGTTTCAGTGCAGCTTCAAAGCGTTCTATGTGATCCCAGATGAGAAATAAGGGTCTTATCTAGAGAAACCATCACTCATTTTCTAAAAAAAATATTAAAAATTGTATACATTTTAACCATAAATGCTCATCTTGAACTAGCTCTCTTCTTTGTCTATTTGAATTCCAGCAGTGTAGATGCTGCTAAGTGTATTACTGCCCTCCACAAGATGAGCATTTATGGTTAAAACATATACAATTTTTATTTATTTATTTTTTTTAGAAAATGAGTGATAGTTTCTCTAGATAAGACCCTTATTTCTCGTATGGGATCACTGTAAACTGATTTTGACCTTCAACAGTTTGTGCTCAATTGAAGTCCACCGTATGGAGAAAAATCCTGGAATGTTTTCATCAAAAACCTGAATTTCTTTTCGACTGAAGAAAAAAAATGAACATCTTGGATGACATGGGGGTAAGTAAATTATCAGGAAATTTTAATTTGAAATTGAACTAATCCTTTAAAAGGTTTGAGAGAATCATTCAAGCTACAAGAGGATCTGTTTATTGTAAGTGTTTTTGTGTTGTTTCTAGTTTGATTTTAGTGCTGTGTAGTTGCTAGGAAGTTTGTTTACTGACTTCACGTGGCAAATCGCGTTTGTTGTCGTTTCGCTCCGAGTCAGTAAGGCATGGTCAAAGCCAGCTTCAGTATTTAAACAGTTGTAATTTAGCATTCATTAGAGAGAATCATTCAAGCTACAAGAGGATCTGCGTGTGGCATCGCATTTGTTCTCGTTTCGCTCCGAGACAGTAAAGCGTGGCCTGCTGAACGAACTAACGTTGTAACAAGTTGGTATAACTGTGTAGTCTACCGCAGCAGCCCTTGTGTGAAGCCCTCCTCGTGTGAAGACCGAAGAGTGTAAAGACCAGCGACTCTACCTGTGTGACTCCACCGAGCAAGGATACCAACAAGGCACTTGAGTATTGCACTTTTTCTTTTTCCTTTCCTTCCTCTTTATACAGTGTGTTCTTGTCTGTCTGTGTTTTGACCTGTTTTAGATATGTGCTTCCAAATTCCCACTATAACTAACATCGCGTGCTACACGTTGGAGGCAGTGCAACCATAACAACCTGCGTATTTTACCCATGTAATTTAGTACATTATTTTCTATTTCTATTGGGCTCTGGAATTGTCAATCTGCTGTAAACAAAGCAGACTTCATTACAGCTATTGCTACTTATTCAGATCTCCATCTCTTGGCTCTGACTAAGACATGGATCAAACCTGAGGACACTGCCATACCAGCAACTCTCTCCTCTAATTTCACTTTCTCTCACACCTCACGGCAGATTGGGAGGGGTGGTGGTACTGGTTTGCTTATGTCCAGTAAATGGAAGTTCAAACCTTTACCATCTCTCTGTGACAATGGCTCATTTAAATCACATGCAATTACCATCACCTACCCTGCTAAAATCAATGTTGTAGTTGTTTATCGTCCCCCAGGTCAGCTAGGTAACTTCTTGGAGGAGTTAGATGTATTAATCTCATCCTTCCCTGAAGATGGTACTACTCTGCTAGTACTTGGTGATTTCAACATCCATCTAGACAAACTTCAGGCTGCTGACTTCCACACTCTGCTTGCCTCATTTGATCTCAAGCGAGTGGCTACCTCAGCTACCCACAAATCAGGTAACCAATCTGACCTCATCTACACACGCTGTGGCTCCACTAACAATACACTGGTTACTCCACTACACACCTCAGACAACTTTCTCATGACTTTTAATCTCAACCTGACACCTAACTCAACACACACTGCACCACATGTTACTTTTCGGCGAAACCTACGCTCCCTCTCACCATCCCACCTATCCTCTTTGGTCTCATCCACACTTCCTCCCCCTAACCAGTTCTCATCACTGGACACTAACAATGCTACTGACACTCTTTGCACCACTCTAAAATCTTGCTTAGATGACTGCTGCCCCCTTTTAACCAGACCAGCCCGCACCACCCCCTCTGCCCCCTGGCTCTCTGATGCTCTCCGTGAGCATCGATCTAGACTCAGGGCTGCAGAGAGGAAATGGCACAAATCTAAAGATCCTACTGACCTTAGCTTATATCAGTCACTCCTTTCTTCTTTCTGTATCGATGTCTCCAATGCTAAAACCACATACTATCACACTAAAATTAACAATTTGACTGATTCCCGCACACTTCAAAACCTTCTCTTCTTTGCCCTTCTCCCCTCCCTCCCACATCAGCTCTTACAGCTGATGACTTTGCCACATTCTTCACACATAAAATAACAACCATCAGTGGCCAATTCTCCACACCACACACTGACAATAACATCTCAACAGAAAACACACAAACTCTCCCCTCCTTCTTCATGCTCTCTGAGGCAGATGTTTCAAAACGCATCCTTTCCAATCACCCTACTGTCCGCTAGACCCTATCCCCACTCATCTTCTTCAGGCCATCTCCTCCTCAATTATACCTGCACTCACTCACATTATTAATTCTTCCCTTCACACTGGAACATTTCCCACAGCTTTTAAGCAGGCTAGGATAACCCCACTACTTAAGAAACCCATTCTGATTCCACCACTTTTAGAAAACTACAGACCAATATCCCTTCTTCCTTTCATTGCTAAGAAACTTGAGAGAGTTGTATTCAACCAACTGTCTTCTTATCTCACACAGAACAACCTCCTTGACAACCACCAGTCTGGTTTCAAGAGTGGCCACTCAACTGAGACTGCCCTGCTCTCAGTCACTGACGCCCTGAGACTGGTATGAGCAACTTCAAAATCATCAGTACTCATCTTGCTGGATCTGTCTACTGATTTTGACACCGTTAACCACCAGATCCTTGTGTCAACACTAATGTTGAAGGACCACCACCTTCAACTCAACCTTGCAAAAACGGAACTGCTTGTGGTCAGTGCCAACCCAACACTTCATCATAACCTTTCAATTCAACTTGGGTCGTCAACCATTACTCCTTCCAGGACAGCCAGGAACCTTGGAGTGGTGATGGATGATTGTTTATGCTTCACAGATCATGTTGCGACAACGGCCCGGTCCTGCAGATTTTTCCTTGTACAACATCAGGAAGATTAGACCCTCCCTATCAGAGCATTCCACACAAATCCTTGTCCAAGCTCTTGTTCTATCCAGACTGGACTATTGTAATGCTCTCTTAGCTGGCCTTCCAGCATGCACTATCAAGCCTCTACAACTGATCCAGAATGCTGCAGCAAGACTGGTCTTCAACGAACCGAAGAGAGCGCACGTCAATCCTATCTTCATCAGTCTGCATTGGCTGCCAGTAGCTGCTCGCATCCAATTCAAGGCTCTGATGTTTGCCTACAGAACGACCGCTGGCTCTGCACCGCTATACCTTAACTCACTACTTCATACTTATGCGCCCTCCAGAAACTTGCGTTCTGCAATTGACCGGCGCCTTATGGTGCCATCACAAAGGAGCACAAAATCGCTCTCACAGACCTTCTCCAGGTCTGTTCCTGGCTGGTGGAATGACCTGCCACGCTCTATCCGAGCAGCTGAGTCTTTAGCCATTTTCATCTTTTTCGTCAGCACTTGACCCAGTAATAGCAGCACTTACCTTGATTTCTATTCTTCTTCCACCTATTTGTGTATTTATTTTAAAAAAAAATCCTTGCTACGATCACTTTACTTTCACACAGCACTTATATACTGTTGTTCTCATGTTGATTTGATTGATTCTACTATTCTCATTTGTAAGTCACTTTGGATAAAAGTGTCTGCTAAATGACTGAATGTAATGTAAATGTTTAAATATATACAGGGCATACGAGACTAATTTACAAAACACACCTGGGACCAATGAACTCAAATCAGGGAAAACTGAGAAAAAGGAACATGTGACACAGAAAACATAAACACAGAACCCTGACACTTCAAGCCATTTTTCAAAATCCAATTACTACGCACAGTTACACTTTATTTTAAGGAGTACGTGTTACAGTGTAATCATCCTTTTAAGTAGCTTTGTAATAATAATTAACTACATGTACTTACTATAGGGTTATAGTTAGGATTAGGGTGTGGTTTAGGGTTAGTTGCATGTAATTATGCATGATGCATCCAAAACATATACTTAGTGACCAACCATGCTGTTTTTTTTTTACACCAACACTAAATACTTATAAAAGATCAAATAAGACACAATGAGAAACTCTGGCCCGGAATTGGCAACAGGTACAAACAAAGCATAAATGAAAGACAGCAGAACAAAAGATAATCTAAGAGCTGTGGTTTCATGTCCTACATTAAACAAAGCCAAATGGTTTACAAAATCTGAAATAACTGCACAAGAGAATTTAAAGAGACAAAGAGTAGCTGGTGAGATCCAGTGCAAAGGGCTGTTAAAAAAAAAAATCTGGATGATAAGATGGGTAATGGCATTGCCAGCAAAATGAGTAGAGCCTGAGGTGCCATGAAATTAGCAATAATTAGAAATCATCTCATTACACAGCAAAGGCATTGGAAAGAAAAAGCCGATCAGAGATGCCTTGCGGTGACTGTTATTCAGTGCCCATCAATGCGGTCACATTGGATATTGTGCCCTAGAAAGTGTCAGTTTTACTTACAACAAGCCCCTGCTACATATAATGTAATCTAAATTTATACATGTATAAATATATATACAATTTACATATCTATCTATCTATCTATCTATCTATCTATCTATCTATCTGTCTGTCTGTCTGTCTGTCTGTCTGTCTGTCTGTCTGTCTATCTATCTATCTATCTATCTATCTATCTATCTATCTATCTATCTATCTATCTATCTATCTATCTATCTATCTATCTATCTATCTATCTATCTATCTATCTATCTATCTACCTACCTACCTACCTACCTACCTACCTATATTGTAGTGAGAGCCTATAGTCAGAGTTGCGAACGTTTAGTTCAGAGCCAAGCCTGTTATGAAAGTACTACAGGTTAGAATGTCATTAGTATAAGTGAGGAGAGTTCTATAGGAGATGATTAGAGAAAGAAACATCAGTATTAAAATATGCATGTGGACCAGTATATTAGACCGGTATTAATTTTCTTTGACAGGGATGCTAACAGAAGCCCTCAGAGGAGAGCGGGCTGTCAAGAGATGAATGCAGTTAAACTGAGTTTCACGCTGCTAGTAAAGTCCCGGCCAATTAGAAACTACTATGCAACATGCCGTTTACGCTCTTTTTCTGTTCTTCACCATCATGAACACGTACAATGAAAGGATTTAAGGATTTCTCAAGACTTGGTCAGCCATCTTGGATTATTTTTTTATGAAGTTTGTCAGAATACATTCTGGGATTGCCTTATCCACAAATGATACATGAATTATTTGGACAGGTTACATTATAAACAGGGTTTTTCCTGGCTCAAAATGAGGCGGAGGTGGTAAAATCCTGATCACGGCAGAAAAAAAAAAAAAAACACTTTTACAAGCACATATTTTAGGTATCTTAATATTAAGAGAATAATATTTTTATTTTGAGAACACTATCATATATACAGTGTTTCCCACAGGATTGTGTGTTTTCTATGGTGGTTGTACCTCTGTCCCTATTAGGGGTCCGGGGCCATGCTCCCCAGGAAGAAAATTTTGTACGTTTTAAAGATAAATTAATTAATCTGATGCACTTTGAGAGTTCACAATTAAGAGCTCCAACCCATGTTCAGTGTGCAAATTGAACAAAGAAAAAGTCTTGTAACTGAACTTTAAAAGGGACTCTATAGGGCTTGTGCACTAGAGATGTGCGGATCAGCTCTAACATCACCCAAATCTGCTGTTAAAAATAAATCCTCCACCAGCCAACTTCCCAAACTTACGATATTCTCTGATTTAGATATCTGCACCTGATCACAAAATAATTATTCAAATTCTCAGTGTTAAGCATGATGATATAATAACATATGACACTTAAGTAGGCTGCTTTTAAATAAATATCTAAAAGAAAAGTTCTTCTTTGGCAAAAAAATGGTTTCCTTTGTGTTTTATATAATGACCACTAGGAGGTGCTCTAGGCACATGCTTTTCTTGATTGGTTTTCCCTGAATAGAAATGCGTTATTGTTGAAAACGAAAGTAAAAAAGTAAAAGTGATGCACATTCCTTGCATTTTACCAAATGAGAGTTCCATGTCTTTATTAAAATCAACACATTAATGATTTATTTCTCATCCACCCATGACCCACCCGCAATTATTTGGAATGTTATTTTGTATTACTTGGCCGGCCCAACCCAGCGGATTATCTGATGCGGATATAACCGCAATCTGCGCATCACTTTCGTGCGCTGTCGCAGAATGTCCTGAGCGGCTACGGAACCGTGGTAAAGGCAAAGCCACTGGAAGGCAAGCCTGCAACCTTTAGCCAAAAAAATGTAACGGCTAATGCTAATGCTCCGCCTCTGGCGGTATGCAAGGAAGGAGACCAGAGGCTGTTTTTTGAATGGATGTCAATGGATGAGAGGCTTCACCATGCTGATTAAACAGCTTTTGTGGGGAAATAGCTAATCATTTAATTAATCGATAGCCTGTTCGCTAATCTTCAGCATGTTTTACACTAAACAATACTTTCGTTGGGAACTATATATAGATTTTAATTTATTTTTTTAAGAGAAGGCAGACTAGGGAATGTTGCAACAGGTAGGACTCATTTACAGCATTACCAACAACAAATGTGCCGCATTACCGTTTAACAGATAGAACAATAGCTGTTGTGTAAAAGCCACTGGAAGGCAAGCCTGCAACCTTTAGCCAAAAAAGCATAACGGCTAATGTTAAGGCTACGGCTGTGGTGGTACGCATGGAAGGAGTTTTAAACAGCGGGCACTGATGTCACAGTCATTACACAATAGGCTGAGAGGTGCCGCATGTGATTAAGTTAGCCGTTACGCTTTCTCCAATGGTAAGAGATACAGACCCTCTCATCTCCCTATAATATACAATCTCTGGTAAAGGGGTATCTGAGCATGTGACTGCCTGTCTGAGTTTTGTTAACACCAGACAGCCAGAGGCAGCACAAAATTTGATGGATCTGGCTGCCTCGTAATTCTCTATACAGGAAAAACCCTGATTATAAGTCAAAATACTTTTTGCAGCTTACCTTTTGGAAGAGCATTGATGTGAAAGTGCTGTCTAGGTAGGCAACTCGGTAGGTTTTGGAACAGAACTTCTATCTATGAGTGTGTCTATGTATTTCCCATTCAGTACAACCCCTGTAGCTCTTTACAAACAGGTTAGCAAAAATGACTAGCAAAGCAGTCCGCGTACTAAAACTCATGCCAATGCAACCACCCTTTACAAGCCAGCGGGGAAAGAAGATATTTTAAGATCAAACATCCCACCTAAGCCTATTTTACATCCTGTGGCAACGTGAAGAGGAGAACATCCCCGTCACAGTTTGAGCCACTGAGGACTGCTAAGACAGATGCGGAGGTTCATACAGATTGCAGAATAGCTGGCAGCAGCCAGAGGAAGCCGCTGATGTCAGGGAAACACAGTGACTCCTCCTGGCGCTCTTCACTGATAAATCTGCTGTATGTGAGGAAAACGGACTCCGAGGATTGGCCTTTTTGCCCCTTTTGAATGAATTAGAATAGAATGTTCAGACAAGCAGTCTGCTTGAGTTTGCTGGACAGATGAGGTTGTTTGTGGATGCTGATCTTTCTGTGGGTACAAGCTCCCAGACGAATGTAAAATGTGACAGCAAATAAAACAGGCTGAAATAGCAAACAAGATGAAGGCTGGATAAGATGTGACAAGCCTCAGCGGTAAGAAAGTCACAACACTCTACCTCTGCTTATCAACATCACAACCAAAGCAAGAAGCATTGTGAGTGAAAACCACTCTTCTGTTCAAAAAACAGTGAATGTGAAAACCTAGTGAACTGCATTTGAAGACATCATAGAAGTGGACTATGCACTGTGGATGTCTGTCAGCATAAGTGACTATGCTCTATGCATCACTTACTTAACAGTTAGGTCCACCCGCACAATTTCATTAGCTGTAAAGCCATGCTGTTATGTTCTGTGTGTTTTAATTATGCAATTTAGCTGTTCAACTTTGTGTTTGTCATATTTAAAAAAAAAAAAAAATTATATATAAATATGTATATTCATATACAGCTATGGAAAAAATTAAGAGACCACTCCAAGTTCAGAAATCAATGTTAAGTGGTCTCTTAATTTTTTCCATAGCTGTATATGTATTCTTACTGAAATTTTTCACTCATTTGTACCGACGAATACAGAGTTGTATAGCCCATAAACCACTTTTAACCACCATTAACCACCAATAATCGCAATAAGCTCTGTGTTACATATATGCACTATATAATATATAACTATATATAATAAGATATAATATATATAATATATATAACTCTTTCGCTACATATATGCACTATATTAGCCTATATATATTCATTAACCTGTCTTGATTATTTAATATATATATGCTTAACGTATGTTTAAATAAATCAGTCATGAAAACAATTTGTGACCGTCACTGTGTAAACAAATATATTTTAACATTGAATAGGAGTAGAAACAGATTTTGAAGTTAATGCAAAAACTGCCTTATATGCAATTTACATGTTTGCATACAATTTGTATGTGAGTGTTGATTATTATATCTAAAAATAAATAGCAACTTAATTTAAGAATTTGGGCACTGTTAATTGTAACCTTTAGTAATGTGCAAGAAAGGGCTCCCTATATAGTTTACTGCATTAGCAGCGATAGATTTTTTATCCTTAAGAATAATTATAATTGAATTTATTTAAAGACAAAGACACAATTTGTTCAGTAAACCAGTAAAAAAAATAGTACTCTGGGCTCTGGCCAAATTTCGAGCTCTGAGCCCTCCTCTCGGACAGTACGCCAAATATCCATACTTCTTTACTATATCTGATTATATGTAAGTACGAACTCGTGAAACACTCTTATAAAAAAGCAGAGAGGAAACCGTGAGGGAGTATATGAATTTCTCACCACTATTTTGGTGTCACGCGGTGTGTTCTCTGGGATTGTGACCCAATATTCCGCCTGTTCCCACTGCGGGGGCTGGTTGTGTACATTGGTGATGATGACAGTGAGGTCGACCGAGCTGCTCCGACTCCCTCCGTCTGTAGCGATGATCTGCTGGCTGATCCGTGATGTCTGTCAGGATGAGAGACAGGTGATATAATCCAGCCTAGGGGCTTATCAGCATACACTGAAATAATACAGGTTGTCACTGATACCGGTGAAGACAGGTGAGGTTTTTTGTCAACGGGAATTCAGAGATGAGAGAAATCCCTGCTACTTCCAGCTAAAGAATTGGACTCCATTATCCATTGGATGTTTCACATCCAGAATATCAAGTACAGCAGCTAAGACTCTAGATATTTGTTTTATTAATTTGACTTTCAAGACAGAGGGCTGGTGGAGTAAAAATGACACTCAACTTGTTTCATTCAACTGATTCCTAATAGCTAAAAGCACTATTAAGATTTAGTCAGCAGTAAACCTTGCTTAACTGGCTCTAAAATTTTGCCTTTTTCAGGTCAGAAAGAGGGAAAGGAAGAGGCAGACAGGAAGAGACAGATGGAGAATGAGAGGAGGCAGGAATAACAGCAGGGGGGCAGTTTAAGTTGTCAATTTGAAGACAGGTGAGTTTAGTGTGTGTGACATAGTCTGCCTTCCTAAAACTGATCCACTCGGACATAAGTGACACAAGGCGGTCAGACTGGCTAATGAAAAACATGGACCAGACTTACATTATACAATCTTAATGACCTGCTCTGAGGAAATTGCATCCACATTCATTTTTGTTAAGAGCGACAACATGTTAAAAGTGTAGTTCTGACATCTAAAAGTATCTTTATTTGTACATTTTCTGAGAGGAGTACTTTTCCTTTGTCCATGAAAAGTGCCGTTTTTCCCCTCATCACAAGTTTTATATAATTTTAAAGCGCAGCATTCCAACTTTGTGAATATTCATAGCTAATTCTCAATCTGTGAAACCAATGAAACGTGATTCTTTTTTTTTTCGACGTTTCATCGATGAAATGACGATCTTACTCATGCTGACTGACACTTCTGAAGCGTGCCCACAAAGAAAAAAAGCGCGACCCCGATATACACGTATACACAGAATTACAGTATGTTAAAAATATCTGTCTTGGCGAGTATTCACCTAAACATTATCAGTTATGTCTTAAGTGAACGTTTGGTTAACTGTTGGGGAAAACCTCTGATGTGTAACATTATATTAGATCCGTGCGGTACAATAGGTCTTAAAGGGCACCTATTATGCAAAATTCACTTTTACATGGTGTTTGACCATAAATGTGTGTTGGCAGTGTGTGAGCAAAACCACCCTAGAATGAGAAAAATCCACCCAGTGGTTTTTTTACAATCTCAATAATTCATAAGCACTGTCTCAGAACGCCCTGTTCTAAGATTGTTCTCACTGTGACGTAGAATTGCGCTAAGCCCCACCCACGTGGTTTGATTGACAATCTGGTTTTGGCATAGACCCCGCCATCGGTGATCTGTCAACCATCCTCCATTGTTTCAATGACAGCCGGTAATGTCTCCTAAGAAACATAAGTGTTCTGTTGTGGGATGTAATAATGAACATAGTAGTTTTCACTTACTTCCGACATCAGAGCCACTGACGCAGTTGATGGATTTTATTTACGAAGGAAAGGCGCCACTCAAAATTCCAAAATAGGTTTATGTTTGCGCGAATCATTTTTTGACTGACTGTTTTGAGAACGAGGGTCAATTCAAAGCAGGTCTTGCTTCAAAGTTAATCAAGTGTGGATCGTTGCCTACTGTTCGCGATCCAACGTCACCTCCAGAAGAAGTAAAGGTGATGATACACGGGGCAACTTTTTGAGCAATGTTGCCGGGCAATGTTGCCGAGCAACGTTGCTTGGGCACTTTCCCACTGAGAATGAGCAACAAATGTATATCTGGATACGTTAGATCGGTCGTGGGCAATTTTTTGAGATCCTCCAATCAGAATGTTAGCAGCCGATCACATGACCGGTTCGGAGATTTCAGAAAAAAATTCAAACAAGATGGCGGCCTCTCAGCGGCAGTGGAGCGGAGAAAAGGAGTGTGAACCTTTATCTTTTTACGCTAGTAAGTTGTCATGCGTCAACCCAAAACAGGGAATTTACCTCATATATTGCTTAAAATACCAACAACTGTCCGAAAGTAATGTATGTATGCTGTAATGAAGCTATTGAATGATTTCAGTTAAATACTAAAAAGACAGAAATATTTTTAAAGTCTCTAGTAGCGTAGGCTGTAGGGCGTTTGACATTTGAATAGTTTTTGATGCGATCGACGCGGGTTCGAATCCGCCTTTTGCCGAACTCGCTCTTCTCCCTTTTCCTGTCTCAAATCAATTCGGAAAGGCATTTATTTTTAATAAAAATGAAGAAAATATTTGAAAAGTTGAAATAAAGTGCCTAACAAGTGTTTATAATAAAGTATTTATTGAGTTAGCAATAGATTTGCTCCTCTCTGATTAGTTGCTGCCAACTGTCTGTTGCCCTAATTAGTTGCCCTGTGTCTCATCAGGTTGCCCGTTGACGGCAACATTGCCCAGCAACATTGCTCAAAAAGTTGCCCCGTGTATCATCACCTTAAGTGTATTTAATGTTTTTTGAGCAAATAGTCATTTCAGTCGATGTCAGCCAATTCAATAACAAATGCGTCTAAAGTTGTTGTCGTCGTCGTAGAATGTCTGTGTATAAGTTATAATTTAAACCTTGTTTGTATAGTGTGTATCTAACGTACTTAGCAAACGTTATCACAGTATTTGTGTTTGTAGTTTCAAAAAATTGCACGAACGTTATCACAGTGTGTGTGTGTGTGTGTGTGTGTTGCACATCCATAATTGCAAAGGGGACGCGATTAAAACTCTATAAGTACATAAATGTATCAAATAACCATTCAGAGACGTCCTGCTCCATTCTCAATTGTGTTTCTTCTGCCGGAGTCTCTTCATCATATGGGTCTGATTCCGGTTCAAACATGTACGGCTGAATGCTATACAAAACAGCGGGTCTCTCATTCTCAGCCATTCTGCTTCTACCGTATGCAAGTTACGCCCTCATCCAAAGGCAGGGCGGGGATATGCAGCTCATTTATATTTAAGGTGGTACACACCAAAACAGCTCTTTTTAAAACAGGCCCCAAAATGACATTTTCAAATGGTTATAATAAATTAACTGTGGGGTATTTTGTGCTGAAACTTCACAAATACATTCTGGGGACACCCAAGACCAATATTACATCTTGTAAAAAGGGGCATAATAGGTGCCCTTTAATATAGGCCTATAGGCTGTCTGTTTCATTAATGTTAATCAAACAATTTTGGTATCATGGGAAAAAAAGTTGAATATATATATATTTTTTATAGATAATTAGTTTTGACTTGGTGTGTGCCAAATTTGGTGGTATTACCAGGGATTTTAAGGTATGGTTGCTAGGTGATTTTGATTTGGAACCTTTAGAAAACTTTAACTCGATTTTTCTCAAAACTGACTTTGCTGACTCTTTCGACTTTTTAAACAGGTGTTGCTCATTCACAAATCAACAAATCATACTTCAAAATCATCATTTTGAAGGTTTTTTAATAGAGAATGCGAAAATAACAATAGCTAATTTTTGAAAATGTGCTCATTGCAACTCATTTTGCCAACCCGGGTCATATATGTGTATGTATGTATATATATATATATATATATATATATATATATATATATATATATATATATATGTATACAAGTCTATGGCATGTCCCCATTTTGAAAGCTAGGTAAACTTGTGTGTGAGTGTGTGGAATGTGTACCTGTGAGATTGGCTGGTTGACGTAGATCCATCCTGTGCTGGGGTTGATGTGAAAGTAAGCTGGGCTCTGCTGCGACAGAGAGTAGGTAATGGCCGCATTGGTGCCCTGATCATCATCATGAGCTGCCGCCCTCAGGAAGCTAGTCCCAACTGGCGTGTCCTCTCGCAGGAAGTCTGACATGGGAAGGGTTAACACAGGCATCAACAAAAACAAATAACAGCAGTCTTAAAACAAGAAATGCATGCTGCTATTAAAATCCACATGCAGCGAAAAGGAAAAAAGAATGCGCGTCCCAGAAACATTTCAATCTTTCCCTTTAATTGTTAATGAGCTTTCTCAGTAACGCTTTTAATGTGATGAAAAGGAATTCTGACATCAAACTTACTGAACTTCTATTCGTAATTATAAATAAAATCCCTCAGTAGAGCCAAGCAGATTTCTCACACTTTCAACAAGCTTTCCAGTATTGCATTCGATTGCATCTAAAATGATTAGTGATGTGTTTATAATGTGTTCAGCGCATTAAAGCTCACCTTGCTCAGACTGTTATGCATTTTTAATATTGCGGTTTAATGTGTATTGACTACACTCTGGAATCCTGGACTTGAGAATTTGTTAGGCTTGCAAAATCCTTACTGCCCTTAAGTGCAATGTTAAAGGTCCATGTATAAATGTTTAAAGAGTCTACAGCTAAAACCTGAGTTGTGACTATGTCATGAATGCTTTCTTGCTCTCCTATCACTTCTTTATATATGCAAATGAGCAGAGAAACAGATCTTAAGTACTGCCAACAGATCCTATCAATACAGACCATTTCATACCACAGTATGATTATGTAACAAATATAAAGAGTGGCACTGTAAAAAAACATCGATCAGAGGTTCTTACATTGGTAACGGCTGTTCTCAAACTTGGGGTCATTGTCATTCTGGTCGGCGATGAGCACAGTGATCTGACAGATGCCGATGAGGGGCTCCTGTGCTTGGTCAGTAGCCGTAACTGACAGCGTATACTCTCGCTGCCTCTCTCGGTCAAAACTTACTGCCGTACTGATCACACCTGCGCAACACATAGAATTCACATAGTGGTATCTCATTGGTGAATTGCTATTTTATAGCTTTGACAACAAGATTAATGCTAATAAACAGCATGAATTCATAAACCAACCAACATGACAGCTGTTTGGTTCAATTGTGTGTAATCAATGCAATCTGGTAAAGAAGGCAGTATGTACCTGTGTCAGGGTTTATAGTGAAGCCTGGTGAGGCTCCATCCCTCTGCATTATCCCATACTTGACCTCCCCGTTGACCCCTGTGTCGGCATCGTGGGCCAGCACGCGCAGGACGGAAGTGCCCGGAGGCTGATTCTCCAGGACGAGTGCATTCACACTGTAGTTGTGGCACTTTAAAAAACAAAACCAGTTTCAGACATGGATACTAAGACAAGAATTCATTCTTTCTAATGTGCAAAATTACATTCTTAGCAAATGCCTTGGCAAAGACCAATATCAAGGTCTCAAACAAAAGCTAAATAGTACTAGATTGATGCTGGACATATGGTTTCTCATAACAACAGAGAAAGAGCAAGAAAAATTGAGAATGGGAGAGCGACACATGATGACAGAGAGAATAAGAGTTGCATTTAGGATAAAGTGTTTATAAATTCCTCTGGTGAAGTCCTGTCACTCCATAATAGGAGTACACACACTCATAATGAGGCCTCAACCTCCCTCTTCCTCTTGCTTTCTCATCATGCTCTCATTACAGAACGGGCATCTGGCAGGGCGTCCTGGTGAGCGGTGCCCACGAGGGAGCGGCATGTCAACGTAAGGCGATTAATCAAGTGACTAGATCGATACCAGGGCTAAAAGCTGGAATTAGCTTCCCTCCCAGCCTCTGAAGAGAATTCTCAGTGCGCTTTGCACTTCACACCTCTCATTGTCTTTCGACACACACACACACTACTCACCCTTCTGAGAGGGCTTAGGGAGGATTTCTCAGTTTAGCAAGGGAAAAGACTCGAACAGATAGTCTATTGCCGTAATCTGCTGTGCTATTAGAAGTGCCGGCAACCAGTGACTACAAAGCGGGGTGAGGGTTTGAATTCGGCTGAACGTCGAAAAGCGTGTGGGGCCAAGATGAGGGAGTGTTATTGGGTGAGCCACACAAAGCCTGTCAAGAATATGTTTGGGTCATGTTGCACTTCAAAATCAAAAGAAAAAGAAGAAATGATATGTTGCATCTCATTCTCAAACTGTATTGCAAAAAACATCACAGTAATATTTGTTGTACCAACTTTAACTAATGCTGATTTTATTAAAACACTAGATTTGCATTTCCCTACAGAAATAACAGTGCTTGCAAGGCAGTTTTAAGCAAGTTTTATTTAAGTTTAAGATTTTGACTTTGGATATGTGTTAATGAAAATCACAGTTATCACAATTAAGTTTGCAAACAGATGTAAGAAAGCAGACCAATACAATTTAATATAAATATGACTGTTGTAACAGTATATAACATTACATTATACATTAAGAGTCAATGAGAATTTCACTTTTGTCTTAAAAAAAATGGCATTATGATAATGAGAATTTGGATAAAAGGAGCTCATTTGTCATGAAAATAATCACAATGCAAAAAAAAAAAAAAGTACAAAATTGGCTTAATTTTCTTTATGCATAATATAGTTTCTAATTTATATTATTATGGGGTGACCCAAATGTGTTTTGTGCAATGAATTATTAGCTACACAGAGCATAAAACCATCAAAATTTAGAGACATTTAGAAGCCAAACACTCCAGACTACTGAGGTGTTCAAACATTTTTCATGCTAATATTAAAAAAATACCATTAATAAATACATAAATACCTATCAATGTTTGAATTTAAGCATGTTTTTGTATATTAAACAAGTTTGGTATTGTATTGAGCAACTGCTTGATGTAAAATCAGAGTCTTGAAACCAGTTGAGAACCAGTGAAAGAGAAGGAAAAGACTCTGGTCAGCAGGATAGGCACACACAGAGAGAGAGAGAGAGACAGTGAGAAGAAGGAACAGGGCCAGATGTTGCCCCTGGGGCTCACTTAGTGCTTCTATTTCATATGCATCCCCTGTGCCGGTGAGTAATTCCCCCTTGAAATATTCATGGGCAGCAGCAGAGGAGGTGGCGGCGGCGGCAGCAGAAGTAGGGCCTGTGGGGCTCACGGAGAGTGTACAGGGACACGGTTCTGCCTCCTACGCACTCACACACAGCCCTCCTGCACCACCGGCCTGCGCCGAGAAGCTCTCCCACCGGAGACCTCCAAGAGCCTTTAGATCTCCTACTGCCAGCTGTCTGCTCTTCCCACAGCTCTGCTTTCACCTGTCTCTTTCTCACTGTGTTTCCCTCTCCACGTGCTTAATATTTGCTCTCTTTTACTTGCCTATTTTGGGGCAAATTCACAAAACAGCTTTTTAGCCAGATGCGCAATGTAGCATTGCACATACTGTAGCACTTTGAAAAGTCAATTCAGTCGCAGTCTGAGTAAACTATGTCAGATCACGGCAGTCTGCTGCATCCTTCAAGTCAAATCAAGTCAATACAACTTTATTTATATAGTGCTTTGTACAATAAAGAGTGTTTCAAAGCAGCTTTACAGTGATAAACAGGAAAATAACACAAAAGCAGCTCTAAAACTTAGTGTTATTATTCAGCTCAAGTCAGTTCAGTGTTGGTTCAGTTCAATAACTGTAAAGTTTATCAATTATGAAATAAGTTTAATTCAGCTCCTCAGAAGACAATAGTGTCGTTTTTCAGTTTGAGTCAGTTCAGGGTTGATTCAAATCAGTTGCCTCACACAATTCAGTGCCTTGACAATGTAGCATTCAATAACCACTCTAAAATGGATTTTATGGGTGTGTTTGTGCGGTTATATACTCAATTCATGTGGGTTCATACTTTTCAATGCAGAAAATATGGAAATCCGTATAAATATGGAAAAATAACACCCCTGATTTTTATAGTATCTTTTTAAAGTATCTTTAGTGAATTGGGTGATAAAACGAGCCTGAGCCTGTCATCAGTAGGTGCATTTCATTGTTTATCCTTTATCTTACAATATGTCTTCCGCTCTATAATTTCTGTATATGACCTTCTATCCATCATTCTTTAATTCTTGTCCCCTTAGACTTCTGTCTCTAAACACTGCCATTAGTGAGCTGTTCACAGTGTCACAGGTATTAAAAGCCAGAGGCACTTGATGCTAGGCAGATTTAATGAGAGAATATATTTGAATTCTGTACTCATATCTACACCGGTCGCCCGGTCTAGTCAAGCTCTTCTCCCGTACACACTTTTGCTTATTTTTCTTGTTCCTGTCTACTGATCCGGTCTTTCAACTTATATAGCTTTTGTTAGAAATAGATTTTGACAAAGTTTTAAGAATTTATTTAACCTCACCTCATCAAATACTGGCTTGTTGTTGTTGATGTCATTGATGCCAACAATGACCTGGGCGGAGCTGCTGAGGGGGAGTGGCCCACCGGCTGCGTTGTCATCGGTTGCCGTGACGTTGAGGACATACTGAGGCCCACGCAGTTTAGGAGGAGGACTACGGCGCAGTTTAATGATGCCTGTAAATAATTCAATAAAACACTTTAGCTCATCTCAATGCCCTTGTGAAAAATAAGTGTGCTTAATTGATTGTGTTGAATGTACACTTGTAGTTTACTTCAAATAGGGGTGTCGCAATATACCGGTATTGACGATAACCATGATATTCAAAGCATGAAATATCGATAGCGTGTTAATTTAGGGTGTGACAATCAGTGGCGTAACTTTGTTTTAAAAAGTGGAATGTGTGTGTGTGTGTGTGGGGGGGGGGGGGGTCCCGTAACTATCAATACAATAATAAATGCACAAAATGTATTGAAATAGACCTCATGTTTAATATTATAGTTTGGTTCTTACATCTACAATAATACAAAATATTGCAAGCCTCGCCAGTATTTACATTAGCCAATACATACGTGGATCCGCAAAAGACATTTGATTGTTCAGATGAACGAGGGGCAGAATTTTCGTTCAGCGAGCCAGAGGTTTTGGGTTCTAATCCGCCCTTGTGTCATTTATTTAATTTTTTTGTCCTACTCCTTCCCTATTCTATTTACTAAAAAAAAAACGGAATTGGTGCTGCGTTCATTCCGTAAGTTGAATAGGGAAGTCGTAGGACATACAGCGTAAGCGTTTTGAAGAATGCGGAAAGCAGAAACACGTGCAAGGCAATAATTTGTGTTTATAAAGCATATACAGTTGTTTTTTTTTTTGAAAATGACAGATCGTTTTGCTAGATAAGACCCTTATTTCTTGTCTGGTATCCTTTAAAGCCCTTTGAAGCTGCACTGAAACTGTAATTTTGACCTTCAACAGTCTGGAGGTCAGTGAAGTCCACTATAAGGAGAATAATCCTGGAATGTTTTCATCGTAAACCTTAATTTCTTTTTGACTGACGAAAGAAAGACATGAACATCTTGGACGACATGGGGGTGAGTAAATTATCAGGAAAATTTTACAGTGGAAAATAAAACCGTAACCGTACTAGCTGGCCCGGATCGGCATGGAATGGAATGATTACACAATTAGAACAGTTCAGCCCGACGGTGGAAAAGCGGCTATTGTATGAATACAGGTGCTTTTTACACAAGGTGACAACCTCTGAAATCGAAAACATTAATATCTGAAAAGAATAAAAGAAAACTGCAATTGTGCATCATGCTTTACAGTATTGCAAAATGGCCCCTAATGGTTGCACATTCACCAAAAAACTGAAAAAGGGGGTTTGTCACAAAAAAAGTGCTGCTGCATCTTTGAAGTGACAACTCCATGCAGCTTTCTGAGTGCTGAAGCCATGGGCCATCTCTCTGTACTGGCCTGTAATGGGATGGGTGGTGGAACAGCCATGCCGAGAGGCTGATAAGACAGGAGAGAGCTTTAGCATACTGCTGTTTTTCAGCTCTCAGGCATAAAATGTGCTGGTAAACAAATGAAAGCAAACACTGCAGACAAATGTAACCTTGAGACTGAAAGCACACAGGCAGGCAGGCAGGCAGGCTCGAAAACAGACAAACATTACATTCACACACAAGTGCACACACACAAAAACAAGAACTGTAGACCAAAAGCAACACAAGGGGTGTTTGTTTTTCCCACAAATACCACAAACGTGATCTGAATGATGGGTTAAAAGAGAGTGTTGAGCAGACAGGAAGAGGAAACTATTTTTTGATGGCTTCGGATGTCCTTGTTAAAGACAGCATCCCCAAGGCCACAGCAACGAGTTTTGAGCTCGCATCCCGCTTGACTCTACTCACCCTTCTGGTTGTCCAGCTCAAAATTGCTGTCTTCATTACCCCCAGTGATGGCATACGTTACGCCATCCCCGTCTGGGTCTTTGGCATGCACAATGGCTACTAACGTCTCAGGGCCAGCGTCTTCTGAAAGAAAGGTTTTGTATCTGCAGAAAGAGGGAGACAGAGAGAGACAGGCAGACAGATCAGGCTCAGAACATCACAGACCCACCATCTGCTTCCCCAACACGGCCTCTGAAGTGTATCCCAGGGCGCACACAAACAACCACGCGGTCCCTGCACTGAGAAGAACCAGAGCAAATCCTAACATAAACACACACACGCACATACAAACTGCAGCTCTAATGATGATACACCACCACCAGCTCCTTTATGTGTCTCCCAAACTCCTACCAAGGGAGATGATGTTCTCGAATAGAGCCTGTGTGTGTGTTTGTGTAGACAGCTCGCTTGCTACACTGTGATTGTTGTCTTTCTGCTGAATCGGACCAAATGTCTGCCTCTCCTTCTGGCTACATCCAATAAATGCCAGAGCCGTATAGCCTGATGCCCAGCTTTCACAGGACCCTCTGCTAGCTTCTGCTCTGATGAAATCCCACTATGATGGTGAAAGAGTGTAAAACTCATATATGTATATTCTCAGGCACTCCAAGACGGTTGGAAGAGATACTGGGAAAAAAACGAAGGAAAGAAACAAATAAAAAAGAACACTAAATCTAAAATAGAACAGAGGGAAGTAGTGAAATATGTCAATATAAATAAGTCAAATCAAAATGATATTTAACTTCCATATATATATATATATATATACACACACATACATACACATATATGACGCCTTTACTACCTTTCTGGGGCATGAAAATGGTAGTTGCATAGGCTGTAAATGGAGGGACAGAAACCTCTCAGATTTCATTAAAAAAAAATCTTCATTTGTGTTTTGAAGATGAACAAAAGTCTTACAGGTTTGAAACAACATGAGGGTGAGTAGTTAATGACAGAATTTTCATTTTTGGGTGAACTAACACTTTAATAAGTAAATAAATACTTATTTGAGTTTAAATTAATTTACACGAAAGTGAAAAGAAAGAGGCTGTTGAGTGATTTGAGAGATCAGCGGCCAATTCTATATGTTATATAGAATTAAGTTTTCCAGAAAGCTTTGTAAAAATGAGAAAAGGAGAACAGACAGAGGAAAGTAATCATACATAGTTTGTGAGAAGACAGGGGCTTCATCGTTGACATTGGCCATGCGGATTCGGATGGAGGCTGTGCCTGTGCGAGGAGGTGTTCCCTTGTCCACAGCCACCACCGTGCACTCGTACATGTGGTTGGGTCTTTCATAGTCCAGCCTCTGACTGGGGCTCACCACACCCTGAGATGAGATGTCAAAGTCCACACTTTGTATGAAGTAGGAGAGTTCTGCATTCAGGCCTGTATCACAGTCACGAGCCAGAACTATAGAGAGAGAGGGATGAAAGAGCCATGTTAAACATCAGGTCACGTTGACTAAAGGCAACAGCTAGCAATAACACAGCAGTAAATTGTGGTGAAGGCAACCTTGGCGGGGATCTGCTCTGGGTCAGGTACTGAAAACAAATGTCAGTTCTTAATCATCTCTATGTTGTTCTCAGACAGTTGTGTTCTCATTAGGCCTGGAATGTTCCGGTATAGGACTATTCACTATCAATTGCAAGCTTTAATGTCACTATGACCAATGCTTGTGTGGCTTTGAGGATGGTTTTGTTCTGTGTGTGAAAGTTTGGAATACTTTAATGTTTTCTTATGCTCACCAAGGTTGCATTTATTTGATAAAAAAACAGTAATATTGTGAAATATCATTATAATGTAAAATAACTTTTCTTCTTTTTTAATATATTTTAAAACGTAACATATTCCACTGATGACAAAGATTAATTTTCAGCAGCCATTACTCCATTCTTAAGTGTCAAATGAAAAAAGCCATAGGTGACAAGCTAAGGACACCCTATGATTCAATTGCTTGTAGATCCACTTTTAACAGCAATAACTTGAAGCAATTATTTCTGACTTTATCAGTCTCACACATCGTTCTGGAGTCATTTTGGCCCACTCTTCTTTCCAATGTTGCTCCAGTTTATTGAGGTTTGTGGGCATTTGTCTATGAACAGCTCTCGTCACAGCATTTCAGTCGGGATGAGGTCTGGACCTGACTGGGCCATTGCAACACCTTTTCTTTTCTTTTTCAGCCATTCTCTTACAGATTTGCTGGTGATCTTCAGATAACTGTCTAGTTGCATGACCCAATTTTGGCCAAGCTTTAGCTGTCAGAAGGATGGCCTCACATTTGACTCTAGAATACTTTGATAAACAGAGAAGTTCATGGTCGACTCAATGACTGTGAGATGACCAGGCCTGTGGCTACAAAACAAGCCCAAAATCATCACCCCTCCACCAGTATGCTTGAAGGGCCTTAACAGGAAGCAGTCCTGACGTGTGAGGAAGATCCATTCTGATCCGCTCTGATGGATAGATCCGTTTAGATCCACTCTGATGGACAACAACAACAACAAACTCCCTGAGACTTCCTAGCTCTTCCATCCAGACAGCAAAATTCTCTGTTTTTACTGTTATTTCTATTCCTTATGTTCTATTTTTATTATTCGTTTTTTATGTAAAGCACTTTGAATTACCATTGTGTATGAAATGTGCTATACAAATAAAATTGCCTTGCCTTGCCTATGAGGTGTTTGTTCTGACATACTGTGTTTAGTTTTCAACAATCTTGGCGCTGTGCATTATGGTCAGACATCTCCACTTCAGTCTTGTCTGTCAAAAGGACTTCTGGTTTGTTCAGATGCAACTTTGCAAACTTTCTCCTGGAAACCCTTCCAAACATGCCATACCTGTCCTGTCTTTTTCTAATTGTACTGTCATGAACTTTATCATTTAACATGTTAACTGAAGCCTGTAGAGTCTCAGACAGAGTTCTTGGGTTGTGTGCAATTTCACGGTCTGATCTTGGGGTGAATTTGCTGGTATGTCCACTCCTCGGAAGATTGGTGTCTGATTTGAATGGTCTTCCACCTGTGAATAATCTTCCTCACTGTAGAATGATGGACTTAAAAATTGTTTGGAAACGGCTATATAATCCTTCCCAGATTGAAGGCAGCAACAAATGCTTCTCTATGATCATTGTTGATGTCTTTTCTCCTTGGCATTGTGTTAACACACAGATGAATGCCAAAACCTCTGCTTTTATAGAGGTGATGACACTTGCTGATGATTGATTAATCAAAGGCATTTGATTAGCAGTGCCTGACCGTTACTTTCCCTCTTAATTCCAGGAAACAATAAGGGTGTCCTTAGTTTGTAAATCATGGCTTTTCCATTTTAGCCTAGTTTTTGTTAAATAAATAATGACACGGTGAGATATGTCATGTGTTGTTGTTCATCTTAGGTTTTATTTTCCAAATTTTAAAACCTGCCAAGGACCAGATGATTTTTTTTTATGTCCTGATACAGAAAACCATGGAATTCTCTCTCTCTCTCTCTCTCTCTCTCTCTATATATATATATATATATATACACATTTTTTTGTTTTGTGAGATTTAGGACACAGTATAACACTGAAAACTATCTTGTTTGAAGTTGTTGGACTTCTTGTGCTAAGTGCTTTTTAAATTACGTACTGTGTCATATTAATAGAGCCAATATTAATTAAAACTATGTAGCGCAGGCCAATTCTATATTTGATCAATTTAAGTGCCCATCTGTCAGTGGCACGGTGAAAAGCTGCTGTTGACTGAAGCAGATCAAAAGTAAAAGTGGAGGAAGGCTTTGCTGTCATTAGGCCCACAGCCAAAGTCAGGGTCCTGTATCATTATACTGCAGGCAAGCTGTCATCACACCCAGCCAGCCAGCACACTCATTTACTACAGCCACATGACGGCCTTCTAATCTCCAAGGCAAATAGCTAGCGCCCACAGATGTAGCAATGTACAGCAGAATTCTTTCTATCGCGCTAAATCCGAGGACTTGTTGCGGTGGTAGGAAGCAGGTGGGTAAGGGTGGGTGTCAGCACCTCGCACGTGTATAAACAAGAGTCGGAGCAGCCGAGCACGCATATGAAGTCATACGGCCAGGATTCAAACAGAAGGTTCATTAAAAATACAAGCCCTAATACACTGTCTCTTAGGGCTACCTATTACCATATTTAATGCATGCGAACGAGAGACCAGGGCTAAATTAAACATACCAGTTAGGCGGCTTGGGGAAAGAGAGAGAAAGAGAGAGGAAGGCTGGAAGGAAGGTGGGCTAAGGTTGGGCGAGTTTTAAATGCGTTGCTTCGCCGTGCGCTAAATCCTCTCCGAGAAGTTTTCCGTGCGATAATTGGAGCGCATTCTGCACTTCTCTTCCTGCTAGGCCCTATTAAAAGCCGGCACCCAATTTACAGTCTAATCCCATTTTAAGGTAAACAACAATAATAATCTTCTCTCCCTTCTGCCAGGCTTTGCACAGTCGACGATTGCTCCGTGTTTTCCTTTTTTTCCCACTCACAACAGAACACATTTGATAAGCAAATAACAGCCCCAGCTGGTGTTTGTGTGAACCTGCTGCTTTTACATGTTGAGAGCGAGAGAAAGAGAGCGAGGGAGACGAAACAATGAGAGAAAGAAGACAGAGACAGAAAAAGAAAGTTGTTTTGCGTACCACACTAAAACAGAACTGGAATCAGAGGCAGGAATCATTCTGTTTGCACACGGCAGAAAGCTACAGTGCGTGTTTTCACTCGGCGCAGCGATATGTAAACATAATTGAATTGCATAAATGCAGTTGGCATTCTAAATTTGTGCATCTGCCTCACAAAGCATGCGATCTGCCAGATCTGACTCACTTCTGTTCCTTGTTGCTTTGCTTTTCTCACTTCTCTGCTTCTTTTCATCAGAGTCGTAGGCTTGTGCACAACAAAGTCTAAATTAAGGGCCGTTTATCACTGAAAAATCTGCGGAGAAGGTGAGGAGATCTTTGAAATGGTGGGCAGCGAGGGGGCAGCGGTGGGCTTCAGATCTCAGATGAGCACTGGATGAGAAGCATCTCCCAGCCACTGAGCACAAAGCTCATTAGCTTCTGTTCAATACTAAGATAACAATTAGACTGGAGACTGTTAACACAACTGGATAAGAGATGAAAACAACACATGCATGTACTCACACATATAGTCCAACATGTACGGATCATGCTAAGCTTTACTTAGTGTACTGTGTTTAAATTTTTATTTCATTTAATGTTAACTGCTTTTGTCTGTCAATGGTTTTTAACACGTTGCCATGTGGTTGCTAAGGTGCCCATCTTAAACGAGCCCACTCACAATTTTCTCTGATATTCTGGTCTCTAGATAATGGCTCGGGCCCATCCTTCAATGTAATTAGTCCTACAAGGTTTATAATAGTTGTGAATGGAGGGCCAAGTTTTGAAGCCAAAAATAATGCATCCATCCATAAATAAAGTAATCCATATGACTCCAGTGGGTTAATAAAGGCCTTCTGAAGTGAAGCGATACGTTTTTGTAAGAAAAATATCCATTTTAAAAATTTTATAAATTCAAATAACTAGCTTCTGGTGGACGACGGTATGCAGAATGCTCAAGTTGATTTGTGGCGGAAGAGTATCCTTTGACCTGATGCACAACGTAATGACGAACGCGGAGGCACTGAGGATAGAGCAAAACAAATCACTCGTTACGGCTTATAAGTCTAAAACGATAATTTTTAAAGATACATTTTTTTAGGTTTTCATTATAAGAGAAGAGGAGCTTAAATTTGTTGCACAGCCCTATTTGTTTGAACCGCGAGAGGTGTCTAAGCTTACAATACTCCAACAACTCCAACATTGCGTCAGAGGATTACTCATTTGGCGCAAGTCGACTTGCATATTCTGCGTATGGACGTCTGCAGGAGGCTAGTTATCTGAATTTATAAAGTTGGATAATATGGATATTTTTCTTACAAAAATGCATTGCTTCACTTCAGAAGGCCTTTATTAACCCACTGGAGTCATATGGATTACTTTTTTTAATGGATGGGTGCATTATTTTTGGCTTCAAAACATGCCCCCCCCCATTCACAACCATTATAAACCTTGGAGGACTAAGAATATTTTAAATATATCTCAGATTGTGTTCATCCGAAAGAAGATAGTCGCATACGCCTAGGATGGCTTGAGGGTGAGTAAATCATGGGATAATTTTCATTTTTGGGTGAACTATCCCTTTAAGATTACCTTTTGTCATCATGCTCACTTAAAGTTAATCTTCAGAAAAAAAAACTATTTCATGCATAAATTCAGCATTTTAATTTAGTTATACAAAACAGTACAGAATTTTAATATTAGCTCTTTATCAGTTAGTTTATCAGCATCGGGCATATTTTTTATCTGATTGATGCATCCCTAATTTTTCTGCCTGCTTTTTATAACCTAGTTTTTTTTATTTTTTTTATAAAAGTAGCACACATTTCCTTTTTTGCAAAAAATGGCTGAGTTGTTCACTGAATTTAATAATGAGGGTTAGAGTTCTGTTTAAAACCCAAACATTAACTATGAGCAATATTAATAGTAGTAGTAATGCCTGCCTTAACATGCACCACTATTTAGGGCATATGAACATTTATTCAAACAACTAATGCACTCAAGCCTCTGTCTGAAATGCAACACGACAACTCGCTCATGCTTTTTAAAGCCACTAAAACATCTTCAATTACAGCGATATGATCGCAGATGGGGCTGGCACAGAGAGATAAACAGGTCTCCCCTCCCATTAATGATTGTGTTTTAGAGGAGGAGGTCAGGAATGCCTCTTCTTCAGAACTGCCTGACTCTATCAGACGTGATTATCTGGGGAACATGGAGTGGGTCGTACCCCCCACCTCACCACATCCAAGTGCCACTGTGGAGATCGCACCTCTATTGCTGGGTCACAGTCTCCGACCTGTGGTTATAGAGCCAACAACATCAGCAAAGACAAAATGGAGGATTGACGGTCTGACTAGCTTGACAGAGCTAGTCGGGATGATGAGAGATTGGAGAGGAGAGGGGGCAGAAAAGCTTCTCTGCCTGGGAGCCACCAAGCTGGCTTTGATTACAATCCATTTACCACCCAGAAAGTGCTGCCATAATGAATTATTTCATAATTACAAGACTGAGTTGAAGAGACACTTGCCCCCGCAGAGCAACCGGCAACAGCACCTGCCTCAAGAGCAGGACTGCCGGGGGAAAAACACGGACAGAGAGAAAGAAAGTGAGATGATCACAAAGATGGGAAGAGAGACAAATGGAGAAGCAGACACTCACCCTGCAGTAAGGATGTACCAGTAGGGGTGGACTCAGGGACGTTGTCTCGACTGTAAATGGAGTGCATAAACTCTGGTGTGCAGTCATTCTCATCTGTGATGTGAACCACCACCTGCATAAGTAAGAAAACAAGACAGAGAGAGAGAGAGAGAGACGTTATTATGTGGACAAGTATGGAAACATTAACGGTTAGTCCCCTCAAATAAAGTTTACATCCAAACATTCATATAGCTTCCTTAATTTATATTAAATGGATTTTAGTCAGGGTTTTAAAGCATCAAATGACTTGAATAGAGTCACTGATGGGTGAGTGCAGAGGCATTAACCATCCATTTTATGTATTTTACCAAATTCTAAGAACATTAATGGATGATTTAAAATGCTTTACATCACGTTGACATAAAAATCTGTTATCTGTTCTACTGTGTTATATGCCTCAAGACTAAAATAGATCTTGGCACAGAACATCTTGTGAAGAACCTTATAAAAATACAAAACATTACAATACTTTACTGGCAGATTAAAACAGAACAAGAAAGAACATTTGCAAAATAGATCATCACAATGGTAGATAATTATTATTTATCACTCAACTCTGCACACATACTCCTTACTGACCTTCCATGTAAATCTCTTATGGCTATACAAAATTATTAAAAACATGTCAATTTTATTTGCATTATTGTGAGAGTAAGGCCCTGTTTACACCTGGTATTAAGATGCGTTTTGGTCGATCAGATCACAAGTAGACGAGGGAGACACATACCCGTTTCCACCTGGTATTTTAATCGGTCTCTTTTGTCCACTTTCAACCACTTCTTTCCTGATTTCTTCGAGGGAAGGGTCTATGGGCGGGTAAATTTATTTGTTTTATTCAGATCTTTCGATCTAATGGACATAATAAGCTTGCACAATTTACATATGATCGTGCCCGGAGATGACAAAAAAACCATACGGAAATCAGCAGCTTACCTTTAAGCTCTGATAGCAGCAAGACTGGCCGAATGCAGTGAATGTGTGAGAAATCAGGAATGGAGAGAGAACATTGTGCTTGGTACATTTTTCGTCTTTAAACTAGCTGACAAAGTTTAAATGCATGCTTCCTATAATGTTTACACATTAGGTCTTTTGTGGCTGTTTGAACACATTTGACCACAAGAAAAGCAATCAGGTTGAATGCGTTTTCAACTATCTCTGGAAGTGGTCAAGCTCAAAACATTTTACACCCGTTGTGACGAGCAAGTGATAACGAGCATCACCTGGGAGGCGCACTGGCCTTGAGTCTCTCACGGAGGAGCTCCGGGAGCGACGACAGTGAAGGAAGAGAGAGGATCAGGCCTGGACTTTACGTTATGTTTTATCATGTTTGTGTGGCCGGCAGACGTCCATGAGGGTCTGTCGGCATTACTTTCGTTTTGTTCTTTGTTTATTTTATGTTAAAGTTTGTTTCAACGTTCGCCGGTTCCCGCCTCCTTCCTCCTGTATCTACGAACTGTGTTACACCCGTTTACACCTGAATTCAGCATCGTCCACTTGTGAGCTGATTGACCAAAATGCATCTTAATACCAGATCGAAACAGGGCCTAAGTAAGCTACAAATAATTATCACTTGATGGATTTGTTGTAAATGTTCTTTCTATTTTTATCCATCAGTAAAATATTTTAACTTTTTTTTGTCATTGTGACCAAATGGATTTTTTAAAATCTAATTTTTTATTACAATTCAGTATATGACAGACAATTTAACTTCCAGAAAGATGGCTGACCTAAATATCTGCATGGAAGGCGATCTTTTCTACAGGGACTAAAACCCTGCATGAGTATGGACACATTTATTGTCCTGAGTCACTTGGCTTTCTGGAGGCTTTCGGTTAAGAACATAGGCACGCGAGAGAGGAATAACATTAAAAGAAAAGACAGAAGCAGAACAGAACAGCTGTGGCAGAAGCCACTGAATGCAAATGGATCAACCACCCCACAAACATACATAAACCCCAGTCAAACTCGGTGTGTAGACTTTAATGTAGCAGATCTCAGCTGAAGCTCAGATGATAGCTTATGGAAGGGCTGTATCTACATTCAGGCTTCACTCTGTGCAGAGATTTGTGAGCATTCAGACCGAAAACTGGCACAGGATTTGACTTTGACCGAACAGAGGCAGAGGGAAAGCAGGGTATGTGTTCTCAGTGGGGGTGTTAGTCATGGTGATGGTGAGTCCCGCAAAACTGCTTATCTCAGAGGAGCAGCACTGCCAAGAGGGAAAAGTTCCTTACACGTAACACACACAGCACCATAGCTGACCATACATCTCTGAAGCCGTCAGAACATCGTAGCCCATGTAGCTCTGCATTACAGGTTTCTTTTTCTTTCCTGTCGTCCCTCGGGAATTTGCCCAACAGAGGGGAATGTTCCGTGTTTGTTTCATGGCTGCTAGAGGTTGAATATGGCAGTAATGAGTCTGATGTCTGCTTCTGGAGGAGCATTACTGCTAATAACAGCAACAACAGGGGTCTAAAAGGGATGAAGAGTCTTAGAGTAGAGCTTCGTCTTTATGAAATTATTTTTCACAAGCTAAGAGGACAGACGCTCAGTCTTCTCTTCATTTCTTCTTTTCTTGTCTCTTCTAATCTCCTCCCCTCTCATCTGGTAGTATGACCATATTAGCCCAGTTCTTTCAACACTGCACTGGCTCCCTATTAAACATAGTATAGATTTTAAAATATTCCTAAATACTTACTCATTAAACGGTTTAGCTCCCGAGTACCTGAGCGAGCTCTTAACACATTATAGTCCATCTCGTCTATTGCAATCTCAGAATTCTGGCCAGTTGAAAATACCTAGAATATCAAAATCAACTGCAGGCGGTAGATCCTTCTCCTATTTGGCACCTTTGGAACAATCTTCCTAGCATTGTTTGGGAAGCAGACACACTCTGTCAGTTTAAATCTAGACTAAAACGCATCTCTTTAACCTGGCATACGCATAAAATTTATATTTGCACATCCGGAGGATTGTTAGGCTGCATAAATTAGAGCAGAACCGGGAACACTACCTATAACACCCAATGTACTCATTACATCAGAAGAAGAGTGGCACCTATTAGTCTCTCTGTTTATCCCGAGGTCTACCGTAGTCAGTCGGATCTGGGCCGTATCCAGATCAGATGGAGGACCTGCGCCTAGACATGACCACAACGCATCCCTGAAGTGCCAGCAGAGGTTGTGTCAACTAGACCATCCCCAATGAAGGCCTCATTGACACGACCGCCAGTGGCACAGATCCCCAACGAACCGTTTCCATACCGACGTGATGAATCTTCAACTAGATGGAACTGGATTATGACCTGTAATGCTGCCTGAATCATAATCATACACTGTTCGTTGTTGGCCAGAGGAGAACTGGCCCACCGACTGAGCCTGGTTTCTCCCATGTTTTTTTCTTCATTTTGTCACCAGTTAGAGTTTTGGTTCCTTGCCGCTGTCGCCTTTGGCTTGCTTAGTTGGGGACACTTGATATTCAACAATGTTTTTGATCTCCCTGCATTGACACCATTGTATGCAAACTGAACTGAGCTGGACGATGACATCACTGTTTTCTCCAGAGCTGATGTACAGATAAATGAACTAAGTTAATAACTATTGATTTTTACAACGGAATGAATCAATACTGAATTTACTTAAGGTGGACATTGACACCATTTTCTTCTGCAGCCAAAATTATTTGCCAGTTATCGCTGTTAAGTTGCTTTGACACAATCTGCTTTGTAAAAAATGCTGTATGAATAAAGGTGACTTGACTTTAGTCTCATCATCTTGTCCACTTGTCTTCTCTCATTTCCTTTAGTTCACTTTTTTTTTTTATCTCTTATCGTTTTGTCTCTTCTAATCATCTCTTATCTTCTGTTCTACTCTCATTTTGTCCCATTTGATTTGATTTGATTTGATTTGATTTGATTTAATTTCTTTTCTTCTCATCTAGTTTGTTTTGCCTTAACTGATCTCATTTCTTCTTGTTTCATCTCATCCAATCTCTTCTGATCTTTTCTTTTAGTCTCTTCTCATCTGGATCTTTTTGTCTTTTCATTTAGTTTTGTCTAGTCTCTTTTCGCCTTGTCTCTTATCCTCTTCCTCTTCTCTCATTTTGTTTTGCCTCATCTCTGTTCGAGTCCGTTCTACTCATCTTCACAGATGGTGTAATCATTTGGCAGGGGCCAGTGACTCTGACAATTATCTAAAATGTGTGTGTGTAACTGGCGCTGGGACAGGCACAGTTACACATCATTGTGTCTCAGCCAAGTCCATCAAGAAGACTCAATTAATGTGGAGGAACTTATGCCAAACAAAGAAGATCAACATGGAACAACACAGCGTGAACAGCACGAACACACGAATGGATACATTTGCGCTTCTAATAACGGCAACAACAACACGATGGGTGAAATAGATCAAACATCTGTCATATTTCTTTGCCTTTGTCACATCGCTTCATCTTACACATAAAGACACACGCACCGCTAAGTCTCGTAAGTGGCAACAGCCACAGCTGTGGCGTGTTTGATGGCCTCAGTGCCACACAATCTCTCATTACCGCTTTTCTGCTGATATGTGTATGTTTGCTCCTGTTTGTGCTTGCGTATGCCTTTATGCATATGAGTGTATGTGTGTTATTGTGTGTATCAAAGCATATGTGACTTTCTCTTCTGAAAAAAACAGATGTGTCATGAAATTGTACAAGGCCTGGGTGTGAATAATGACTGACAGCCACTCATACAGAATCATAATGTCAGGCCTAAGGCGGTTTATCTAAATAGGTGTGTTGAAAAGAAGAAGCAAGAAAAGAACAAGTTGTGTGTGTACTTCTGACCTAACTGTACTTTTGAAGATAAAAATTGTTGAAAAATGTTTTTAAATCTGAAGAAATTATAATTAGCTTAAGAACAATACATTTAAGAGCAATAAATATCAAAGGAAAGACCCTGTTTAGATAGCTAGGTAAATATGTGCTAACCTCTGCCATGTTGCTAAGTCCTGTATCTGGTTCAGAAGCTTTGACTTGCAGGTGATGGAGATGTTGTCCACTCTCATAGTCCACAGCACGTGTCAGGCTGAGTGAGCCGCTCTCCTGGTTTATGCTGAACAGGTTGCCTGGGTTCACTAGCAGCATATAGGAAAGAGTCTTCCTCTGGAACGAGATAGCCTGGACCACCGCCACCCTACAGGCATATACAGGAAATAGATTCAGTACACAGGCCAGCATTTAATTAAATGTACATATACTATGTATTATGAGGAATTTCTCCTCTGGGAGGATTGAATTTCATAGGGAACATACAACTCTGTTCCAAAACATCGTGAGCTACCTAGCAAGACAGTATTTCTTTATATTTCAAAAAATTATATATTTATGTATTTCATCCGAATACAAAAAAGTACTGTTAAAAATCAATTAATTAAATATGGACTCTATTACAAAATATCTGTGTCTAATATGTATGCAACCATTTAAAAGTTTGGGGTCAGTAAGATTTAAGATCTAACTAAGGTCTTATTCTCTCCAAGGCTGCAAAAAAAAAAAAAAAAAAAAACTAAAAAAAATTGTGAAATAAAAAAAAAACTAAAAAAAAAAAAACTGTAAAAACTATAAAATTGTGAAATAATATGCTGATTTGTTGCTCAAGCCACAATTTTTATTATGTTGCAAAAAGTTGCTTAATATTACTCTATAAACCATGACCTTTTATTTTTATTCTTTGATGTATTGAAAATTAAAAAGAACAAAATTTATGAGATAGAAATCTTTTATGACATTATAAATGCCATTACTGTCACTTTTGATCAATTTAATGCATCCTTACTGAATAAAAGTATACATTTGTGCATTAACACGATTATAATGAACTACTGTATTTAATTCAAGTCTCATGTGTTTCACAAGAGAAGTTTTATTTGTGTGGCACACAGAGATGCTGTCTTAAAGTAAAACATTTCAAATTAATCATTTAAGAGTTTTTGTTTAAATTAAAATGCTCCCTGAAGGCCCATTCACACTTTAGCCTGCAGAATGTTAATTTTAAGCAGCAAGAAAGCATACAAATCATTTTCAAAAGCTATGGCCGTTTGCCAGTATGGCACCAAATAAAATGCCCATTAGCGGTCAAAATATAATGTCCCATGGTGTGAACAGGGCTTGAGAATGCAGCTGCTTTTGTAGGCAGCAGGCGGCAAGGCAATCTACAAGATTTTGTAAAATGGGAAATAATGCATGTCTGAGAGATAGTGGTTCTTTGTGGCTCTCTTGCCATGCCATCTCCCCCTCCACTCTCTTTAACTTTAATATGTCTCTCTTCTCTCTTTTTAATATGTCTCTCTTTCCATGATTAGTTGTCCTATCCTCCTTCACACAGATTATTATGCTCTGGTCTGTGCCAGTGCCTGAAGGGGGAAGTTCAGACACTGCTCTTCATGTTTATCCAGAAGTTTCTTTTAATAAATATTTGAATTTGAACACGCTTTCAAATTCAGAGCCTGGGGACAAAATAATGCATCTGTGTTCCCCCTCTCTGCCACAACCCCCTCTATTCACTCCGTCCCCCCTCTCTCAACCTCCGCTATCCCTCCAGGCAAATTGTTTCATGCAACAGATGACACATAAAGCTTCAGAGTTGGCCACGTTCACACAATCCTTCTCTTACCCTCTAATGAGCAGCAAATTTTGAATCTTCTTACACGCAGATGCACACAAACACACCCACTAACACACAGTTTCCTGTACTTACGCTTGGCCCACCCCGGTGCTCTCTGGGATGTAGATCGTGTAGGTGGTGTTGGTGAACTGAGGGGGCCGGAAGCCGGCCAGTATGAACACAGAGGCGTGCGGGCCCCTCCTGCCCTGCGAGTCCATGGCCTGGACGGTCAGTGTGTACTCCTTACTGGGGGTCAGAGGTCGCCCTGTGGTCTTCACTTCTCCTGTTGTTCGGTCTACTTCAAATGAATCTTCCCCACCTGTCACAAAGTACACACCCTTTTAATGATAAAATAAAATAAAACTAAAATTTAAATAAAAATGAAAAACTAATAATAATGATTTCAAAATATTTTATTATAATAAAATAAAAACAGCTAATTCAAAATATTAATATATACTGTAATAGTAAATAAATAATACTGAAACAACACTGATTGTGGTAAATAGAAAATTTCCATTTTAATAAACTATTTAAATATAACATATATATATATATATATATATATATATATATATATATATATATATATATATATATATATATATTTTTAACATAAAGAAACATTTAAGTATATTACGACATATAGGCCTGTTATAGGGACATGAAAAATGCATTGCATAGTAGGAACAACCTGCCAAACTTTGAAATGATAACTTATGGCATGTAGAAAAAAAATTGCATAAATCGCCTAAAAACTGTGATATGGCACTTGTTTATAATCACATATTAAAAGAGCAACTCTTGTAAAGTTCAGCTCAAAGTGCAAGAGGATTACAAAGTCATAAAAGCCTTGAAGTCTTTTTTACACACATTAGGAACCCTTCTGCCAGCTGTGGTTCAGTGCATCTCTCTGTGTGTGCACGGGAAGGGGGGGGGGGGGTGGGGGGTTGGAGCAATACGCTCCCCTCTGTTCCTCCTCCAGGACAATAGCAAGACAAGAGCTCATTTTAACCACTGTCCCCTTGAGCATGTCATTATTTGGGAGTGGAGGAAGAGGAGGTGGATGAAGAACACAGCTGCTGAGGCGGAGCAGATTTCCCAGCTGTACCCGCTCTGCCTTGCCCTTCTTGCAGCTGCTTGAAGACTCATCTGCAAATGTTCTGATTCAGAATCATGCTTGATTCTGTCTTTACAAGCCCTCTTCAAATAATGAAAAAGTTATTGATGATAATGATGTGAACTTTATGATCCATTATCTCCACTTTGCAGCTTATTCCGGTTAAGAACTGTCCACTTAGACAGGAACAGGTTAGTTTGTTGTTTTACGTTCAAGTAAAATTTAAGTAACAATCGACTATTCAGATATACATAATTACATGCTACTAAACAAAAGGAAAAATGTGATTATCTAACTGACATCATTGATTTGATTGTCATATTTGCATAAAACCCTTTCAAAAGTTTGGGGTTGGTAAGATTTTTTAATGCTTCTGAAAGTCTTTTATGCTCACCAAGAAAATATTCAATATAAAAAATATATAAATATAAAAATAATGTATTCTTGTGATAACAAAGCTGAATTAATCCAGTCTTCAATGTCACATTATCCTTCATAAATCTAAAGAAATTAACCTTAAAGTTTTGAACAATAGTGTATGCATTTATTGCATTATGAATTATGATTAGTCTGCTGCATCTATTTTACTAACAATAGCTGCCTTTACACTAATATAGTCTGGATATAGTCAAGGCTAAAGGACTTAGGTGTGAAAATATTCATAATATAACAGCCTTGATTTTGTTAAGGACATAATTTTTCATTAAAATCTTATTAAGCACCATTGTAAAACATAACATGGCTGGAATGTCACAGTGACCAATCACCATTCAAGACCAGAACAGTCTGTTTTATAATTTCTGTCTAATTTCTGCAAATTTAGTCTATAATCTATGCTTACCTGAAACATTAACACCATTTTTCCTGCAAGCACTAGTAAATCATTCTGTATGTGCAAATTGTAAATGACCTACTTGACAATGAATGACATTCAACTAAAAGACTGTTCAAAAACTCAGAAGAAGAGCGCTATAGGCAACGGCACCTAAAGCCAGAGTTTATAAACTTCTGAGTGTAATATCACCAGAGACAGAATATTTATAGCAGAGTCTAAATCCTTTTGGACCAGAGAAGTAATTTTGTAATGTCACAACATATCAGATGATGAATGACTAGCCATTATGAGAGGTTATGATGTTTCTGAAGATGTCCTAGAGGTACAATAAAACCAGTATGACACACCGGTCCTAACACACATACATCAGCATGCACACATACATGCTCATATGGTAACAGATCAAAGTTATATGTTTAAAGCACATGTCTATTTGCTTTTGACTAATTACTGTAGATTGAATTACACAGCATGTCTGCATGAGAAACATACATCAAATAAATGTAACCTTTGTCAGTCTCTGTGCACTAAAATTAAATCATGTACAGTGAACAGGAATGAATAACTATGGAAACAGCATGGATTACATTAGTGACTAAGTGCTTTATGCTATTTCTATAACAGCAGTAACCAACTGGCTAATGAAAAAGGCATGTCATTGTCATTGATTCAGAATAAAAGTATTTCAATGGTTTTCATTAATGATTTCATGGCAACTTCATGACACCCTATAAAAAGAAACCTTAAGAGGTTAACCTAGGCTAAGTGTGTCAGCTAAACCATTTGAGTTTCAAGCATAAACAATGCACAGGGTTAAAATTATTGATCATATAATGCATGTCTGCATGTGAGACAGTCTAATTCCCTTTCTATTTAAATTGGGGTAGCGTTATAACTGGCAGCATTATTGTATTGACAGTTTTCCAATGATTAAAGCGCCTGTCGTCCATCAAACCCACCATCAACTAAAAGGAAGTGAGCTGTTCCCATTGAGCCATCACCACTTCGGGCCACAAGCTTGTAGACAACAGAGCCAGCACCAGTGTCAGGGCCCACAGCTGCCAGGTAGGGGTAGGGGAACATGGCCCACTGCAGATCTGACAGGTTGGATAGGGTCAGAGTCAGCCGGCACAGGTACCATTCGTCACCTAGAGAGAGAAACAGACAAATATGTTTTGAACGCATAAAGAAATGCATCACATATACATACGGATTTTGTGCATTCATTTTATGCATTACAATACAGAAAATATGATGTAATATGATAAATAAAATTCTTAAAGAAAATAAATAAAAATATTCTTAATTATTTGAAAATAATAAGAATAATAATAACAATTGAAGAGTTCAGATGCCAAAACCTCTAAGTCCGCCTGATATGTTTTCTTTTAAATGAGCATTTATATATATATATATATATATATATATATATATATATATATATATATATATATATATATATATATATATATATATATATATATATATATATATATATATATATATATATATATATATATATATATACACCAGGTTCCTATGTTTTGGTTCAGTAATTTCAATTTAATGGCAATGAAAAGGTTATTAGTCAGTTATTGAAATGCCTTATTTTCAAAAATGTCACTTTAGTCAATTTACTGGTATTTAACAAATTTCACTGACTTTTGCTGCAAAACCAGCATGTGCTTTTTTGCAAAAACCTCCAAAAAAAGTCCAGCTCTTCGGACAACAATACATAGTAAAACGTCAGATTCTGTCAGTTTTACAGCAGCAAAAGGAACTGTCATCCTGCCAAATTTGAAGCTCGGAAATTGAAAGCCAGCTCATACACACACCGTCATTCATCTTGAAATCATATGATATGACTCGCATCTTTTGATTGGTTTCTCTGGACTTTGTTGACAAAGGGAAGTGGCGTTTGAATTTCTGAATGGGCTGACGCTTGGATTTAGCGGATTTGAAGCTGAAGTATTTAATGAACGTATACTATTTGCAGAAAGCATTCGCTCAATATCATTCCCATTTTTGACAGAGGTGGCGTTTAGCGACTTTTGCATCTGAACTCTTCAATTATTACTATTTTTATTATGTAATTGTAAATCTTTTAGATTTTTCTGAAATGTAGTTCTGATACAGGTGAAAAACCGCCACAAAAACACAGCATTTATTCAACTGATGAGCAAGAACATGAGCAACCGATCCATCCAACAATAGGCCCTAATGAGAGAAATTCAAGGCCTGTCATCTTCTCTCTCATGATACTCTTCTTGTTTTATCCCTTTCATTGTTTTCTTTTTGAAGGATACTCATAATTCTGTTCATAATCTCTGTAATCTCAGCAAAAATCCAAAACACATCTACCAGGCCACAGTGTCGTGTTTATAGACATTTAAAGCACATCTTCTAATCACAATACTAGCAAAAAGAGCAGGAGGGATAGAGAGAGCCTTCAACCACCCTGAGTTCAGTGACGCCTCTCGGCTTCAGACTGTCATTCAGCCCGAGGATGCTCAGCTACAAGAGAGAAATGACATTTCTGTAGTACACGTCATCTCTGACTTCCCCTGTATGTCCTGAGGAAGTTTGCTGTCAGAGACATGAGCCGGCTCCCTCAGATGGCCTCGGAAGATCAGACGGAGAAAGAAGGGACTTAACAGAACAGAAATATCTTTTTTGGGATGTTTTTGTGTTCTCTTTTCTCTGTTGTTTGTTTGTTTCCAGACTTAAACCGTGTTGTTTTGGGCGTTTCATGCAAAAGTGAGACAGCAGTGAGAATGAGAAGAAACTTCACTTCTAAGCATCTTGTCAAGAGGGAACATACTACCGTTACACTCACTTCCTGTCTTTTCATAGCCACGCTTTGGAGTGTGTCAAAGCAAAAAAGATACAAGGGTCGGGGGTTTGGGTGTCTTGCCTCTATGTTTCCACGTTTCTATGTTGTGATCATCTACGGAGTCAGGATGTGAAGCGATTGTGGAAAGCTTGTGAAAATGGATGGACTGGAGGTCATGTTGAGCAGACAGTCAAATAGATAAAACCACATCAATGCCAGCAGAGCAAAAACACAAACCAACAAAACCCCACAGATCACTGCACATGTTAAAGTCAACAAAAAGTGGCATTCTCTATGCAAATACATGTAAATCCTGTCAATGTTGGTGCATTTCAAATAATCAAATTCTGTGTCTGTCCACTTGCCGCTGTGATTCACTGAAGTTGAGGATAATACAGATAAATTATCAGTGGTCTACATGACTGAACCTAGCAAGATGTATGCTAAATACATGCATAAATGTATCCAAATGAGGAGAGAATGGCTTTAGCAGCATGGCAAGAAACAGAATCATAATGTCTTACTGAATAATATTTTTATATTCCAGAAACTATATATTCTAAAGGATAATAATTAATGAATTGGCTAAATAAAAGAATAATATTATGTGTTAAATGTTTACATTTCTGACAAAAATGCCAACAAGACCAAAAAGATGAATCATGGATTGTCACGTTGTGTCACACTGCTCGCTTCCATTATAGACATAGTGTAAGAAATAAATAATTATTACTTTACGATCTATCTGTTTTCAAATCCACATCATTTGAATATCATGACATCGATGTCTGTCAAAAAATAACATGCACAATTCACGGTAGTATTTACAAGAAGCAGAGGTTTGGCGAGTCACACATTTGCAAACGTTTTGAATGTGTCATTGTTTCCCGAGAAGAGACTGAAAATGGCAGCCTGAATAGCTTCAACATGATGCCCGTCAGAGACAATAACATACCTAATACATAACGCACCTGAGTATAAATTTGTTCTTCACTCGCTGAAATTGAATCGGAATAATCAGGGAACAGAGTGAAAAACTTTACACTGCATGCTTAAAAAGAATAAAAGCCAATCCATTTGAAAAACTTTGTTCACCGTGTGTTGGTTTTGACAGACTGATTTTAATGTTTTCAATAATTTTCTATTCTTGAGTGATCTTTTTTTTTATTTTTTATTTTTATAATTTTGGCAATAGATGAACCATTAAATGAGTGATCCTGAGATGAGCCCTATAGTCATCCAATTTAATTTTCATGCTGATGTAATATATATTATAAACTTGACACGTGATTTTTAAAAATGTAGTTTGATCATCTTCTCAGTTGTTTAAAAGATTAAGGCTGTTATCAAAGTTTGATAAAATGTTTAATTTTCAAATAAAAGATACATTTTTACATAATTTGTTACATTTAATTACCCATTAGCAGATATGTGTGTATGTGTGTGTATATAAAATGTTGTATGTAATGTAAAATGAGAACACAAACAGATACTGTTTTTGTAGGAGTTCTCCGTCTCTAAAGATCCACATTCTTCATGTGGACACACAGACCTCAGAAGCGACCCTTCCTACCTCACACTGAGTTCTGTGTGCAGCCCACCACTGCAGTGGCCTAAAGGTCCAACAGATGTGGATCAAACCCCCAGCGGCCAACACCCACACCTGAGAGGCTAATGGGCCACAGGCTTAATCAACAAACCTCCAGCAGGGAGAGGGCAGTTCAAGGGACGCCTAAGGAACTCTGGCCAGGCTTTCTACAAAGGGATCTCTACCCTCTAACTCCTCCAAAACAGCTGTCACAGTATCACCACATCCTGAAGAAAGATAAACAACCCTTGGATGGGGAGAATGAGAGAAGGAGGAAAGTGAAGAGTAAAAAAAAGCCTTTTAGCTAGGATGGAAATAACGAGGCCAACTGGTAACGAAAGAAGGAGATTTTTCTATTTGTTTCATGACTGGGCATCTTGCTCTTTGTTTCATAAGAACACTATGGAATCCCATCTGGGATCTCTTTCTTGCTCCGTGCATAAAACACAATGAATCAATTGCTTGATCTTTTCGGCATCACAGTTTGCTAGTTCAGATAACGTGAGAAAAAAATCTGAGGAGAAAGAGCAAAGGCCTTTGTGCATTTTGTTTACGTCTCACTAATCCAAGCTAAGCCTGGATGGCAATGAAGCAAAGCACTGGATATAATATGCTCCGTGTATAAATAGCTGGTGAATTTCATCTAAGTCCACCCAAAGCTCTGTACTAATTTGAATATCAATACAGAAGATGTCACAAATTGTAATGTTAAAAAAAACAAGATGAAGAGTGGATAAAAAAGGGGGATTGAAATGGTGCGTGTGGTGTTTGTGTTGTGTTTTCGGTCTAATTTGGTGTACGGTAATTTGGCGAATGGATGTAACAGACTGAGCTGACTGAGGAAAATTAGATTCCATTCAAAAAGATTTAAACGGTCATCAGCCGCATCTAACATGTGCCGCTTTTCTTTTCTTAGCATGTTTGTCTGCATCTAAAAGAGCAACTCAAAGGCACTGGATGATTGGAAGAATGTGATGTGTTGCCTTTGAGAGGATATGGAGCGATGAATCAATGCTGATTCACCATAAGTGCAAGGCACAAACAACAGAGGAAAGTGCATTGCTTAGAGTTTGCTCTTCCATAATTTAAAAGATTAAATTCATGCTTTATTTATGTATATGCTTTAAGTTTCAAATTTTAGGATAATAAAGCTCAGATGATTTAGTTTTGGAAGAATTTAACTTTTATTGGGAGAAGAGGCAAAAATCTTAATTTGCTCTCAATTTAAAGAGATTAAGAGACCCAAAAATTAAAACTGTCATCGTTTACTCACCCTTATGTCATTCCAAACCTGTATGACCTTCTTTCTTCTTCAGAACAAATATAAATAAAATCATTAATAATTTGAAAGTCAATAAGGACTGGGGATGTCAAGTTAAAAAAATATGAAAAAAACACCATAAAATTCTTATCAAATTACCTGAAGATTGAAATTAAAGTAATTTATTAAATATTCATTGGAATTAATGAAAAAGTAGAGATGCATGAATTAAATGATTGAATGAATTGTTCTTCTGACTCATTTGAATCAGTTGATTCAGTCAGCAAAACCTATTTGATTCATTCACAAACTGGACTGATCCAGTTCTTGAGTTCAACTGACTGTTCAATGATCCAGTCGCAGTTAAAGTTGGCATAAAACAGAAATGGCAATAGTCTTTTCTTCTCTTTTTTGATATATGTCTGATTGAAGCTTCTCAACCATAAAAGGGCCGGGACTTGATTTTGTCCATGGGGAATTGACTGGATCGTTGGATCATTGTGGTTTGCTACTGCTACAATCTCATATGAATGACAAAGGGTGTGTCTCAATTAGCTCATTAGTTCAGTAGTCAGGGCACTGACCAGGGAGTCAGCCATTTTAAGGGCTGTCTCAATCGCAGAATCCTTCCAGGGCACTGAAACGTTCGCTCCATAAAAAGTTCCACAATGCACCATGAAAATCAGGGAGCATCGATGCTGACTATGCTCCCTTAACAGAAGTTCTGAAGCACGAAGTTTCACGTGAGCCAACTCACTACACATAACGAACGTTTATATTTCAGCATAAACATCGTAGACAGTAAATGAACATAATCTAGCTAACATTTGTAATTTATTTATGGCTGAAATGTTGCACGTATATGTAAGAAGCAAATAATTTTTATGTAATGTACTTTAAATAACATTACAAGTAATGTCAGAAAGATATCAGCTGTGCTGTTGTTCATAAATACCAGTAGTGATGTTGTACAATGAGGATGTTGTCACGTCGCCGGAAATAGAGTCATAAGTGTCCCAATGTGTGGTGAACCAGCATCCTTTACTGTCCTCACCACTGCCCGAATTCCTGTACATGATATACTGATTCACGAGCTCGGGAGCTAGATAGTCTAGCCCCTGAAACTGAGAAACATGTCATCAGAGAAGAGAAGACATGTCGTGAGATAAACAAGAATTGTCAACTTTGATTTCATGGTGATTTTAAAGGTGCCATCGAATTGAAAATTGAATTTACCTCAGCATAATTGAATAATAAGAGTTCAGTACGTGGAAATGACAGTGAGTCTCAAACACCATTGTTTCCTCCTTCTTATGTAAATCTAATTTGTTTAAAAGACCAAAGAAGAACATTCAAATCTCAGCATAACACCGACTGTTACGTTACAGTCAGGATTATTAATATGTACGCCCCCAATATTTGCATATGCCAGCTCATGTTCAATGCATTACACAAGGGCAAAACATCTGGATGAGCACAGCAGAATCAACAGACTAGGTAAGCAAGCAAGAACAATAGCAAAAAATGGCAGATGGAGCAATAATAACTGACATGATCCATGATATCATGATATTTTTAGTGATATTTGTAAATTGTCATTCTAAATATTTTGTTAGCATGTTGCAAATGTACTGTTAAATGTGCTTAAAGTTACCATCGTTTCTTACTGTATTCACGGAGACAAGAGCCGTCGCTATTTTCATTTTTTAAACACTTGCAGTCTGTATAATTCATAAACACAACTTCATTCTTTATAAATCTCTCCAACAGTGTAGCATTAGCCGTTAGCCACGGAGCATAGCCTCAAATTCATTCAGAATCAAATGTAAACATCAAAATAAATACCGTACTTACACGATTAGACATGCTGCATGACGAACACTTTGTAAAGATCCATTTTGAGGGTTATGTTAGCTGTGTGAACTGTGTTTATGCTGTTCAAGGCAAGCGCGAGCTCCGTGGGCGGAGAGCACGAGAATTTAAAGGGGCCACAGCATAAATCGGCTCATATTTAACAATGCCCCAAAATAGGCAGTTAAAAAAATTAATTAAAAAAAATCTATGGGGTATTTTGAGCTGAAACTTCACAGACACATTCAGGGGACACCTTAGACTTATATTACAGCTTAAAAAAAAAAAAACGGTCGATGGCACCTTTAAAATTTGTGCCATTACTGGTCTGTTTGGGATGGATTACATCAAGACCAAACCAACGACTCTGAGAAGGCAGAAAACACATCTCAGAAACCACCTAAACAGATGATCTGGAATTACACACAAACACACACACACACACACACAACATAAGGAAAGACTTGCAGGTGTCTTGGTGAATGACAGTGTAGGCCAAGTTGTCATGGTGACTGAGAAGGTGCAGGTGTCCCCCCTGAGTCAAGTCTCCGTTTTGCAGGGTTAAGTCTTTGTGACATCCAAACAGCACGCCGGTGAGCTCATGTAATTGCCTTGCCCTTGCTGGCCTGGCAGAAGCAGTTTTTGCGTTACGGTCTAAAAAGAGAGTTCTTTTCATGCTCAATTAAACAGTCAACGATGTATATCTCATTGTTGTTCTGATGACATGCTTTTCCAGGGATGTAATTAAGTTTTCAAATCAGGGCCTTTGTCTTTCTCTCTCTCTTTCTGTCACCCTCACTCATGAACCGCACACTGAAATTCCTCCGGGTGGGATGTCTCAAAGAGTGAGAGATATGCCAAAAAAAAACTGATTTTTAACCCTTACTTTGGGTTTCAATTGTAGCTATCTACACATATACATCAGCAGACACACACACAATATATATATTATATATATATATATATATATATATATATATATATATATATATATATATATATATATATATATATATATATATATATATATATATATATATATATAAAAAAATGAGAAAATGTTATTGTACAGAGGTTTCTTAAGAAAACTTGGTGCACTGTCTTATCAAACTGTCTCAAATTAGGTAATTGCTGCCATGGAATAAGAGTGTAGAGCTATAAAATGAATGGTGGCAGTTCAAAAGTTCAAAAGTAGATTTGGGAGGTTCCAAGGTTCATTCACTACTGTCAATCATCAATTTGAGCATATAAAAGCAACAGTTAATAAGCCATCCCACCGACAATTCTTCCAGCATCCCTCCACTTCCCTATCTCCTCCTCTCTTCCATTCTTTCTCTTTCTATGCAATGTTAGGAGGGTTTTCTCTGAGGTTGAGCCGAGTCTCCTTTGAGGACAGCAAGCCAAGTTTGTTTACTATTAACTACTTAGACTTGATGTTCAGGGAAAACACATTTATACCTCGTCTTAGAAGAGGTCTCAATGATATTAGTGAGGCATTTTGATCAGGGAAAAAACTCTAAGCACATAAATGTCTCATTTTGTCAAATCTCTAAGCTGTCTAAAACTCTTGAGATATTAAAGAGACCTCATTCATGATAAGCAAGAGAGTGATATCTCACACTGAGCAGGGTGAAAGGACTCTGATGAACCAAAACACACACACAAAGGGAAAGAGAGCATGATCGTTAGTGTAGGTGTGTAAGTGTGCATACTAATCTGTAGGCAGTGATAGAGGGCAGTGTGTGACACAGACAGGGCTTCATTATTGAAGTACTGTGTGTGTGTTTGTAGACTGTGGGGGCTGTTCTGACCCAGCCAAAGCACAAAAGCACAGCGCATACTAATTAATGATCTTGCATTGTGGCCCACATTTATTCATATCATACTACACACACACAGCAAAACAATTTCACCCTGACACTGTTGATAAAGCACATTACTGTATAATACACTTTAATTGATAGCAAACCGTAAATTTGTTCATTTTTTACACTACTGTTCAAAAGTTTGGGGTAAGTATGAATTTTCAATTCATTTTTTTGATTAATTGGTTTAACAAAGCAGAATTGAAATCTTTCCAAGCACTCTCGGGTACATATATATCTATATCTGTTTGGGAGTCACTGATTTATAATGTCAAAAGCATAGTAATACAAGTAATATTTTATCCACTTCTCTCTGAAACATGGGAGAAATCCACCACAAAGCCACTTTTAACATGCTGCTTCTCTCCTCCGCTCTCATTTAGACAAAATTGTTGAAAAAGAAACACACAATTCAGACACACGCTTCCACGCATCTTACACATTCACAAAGTTTCCTGCAGGTTAATTAAGCCCATTTTTCACCGCTGATGAGAGCATGCAGTGAGAGAGATGAGGGGAGGAACTAAACACATATAATTATGTTTCCTCTGTTCTGTTGATTTCAAACCGACATCTGTGTGGGATGTTCTTACACACACACACACACACACACACACACACACACACACACACACACACACACACACACACACACACACACACACGCGCACGCACACTCATTCACACTGTCCTTGTCTCTCACTGACAAATGCAACTGTTCTATTCTCTTCTATGTTATATCAAAGCTTGAGCATGTTGTATATTTCATACACTGTCATCTGAAATACAAGCAATACTGCACCAGGGGGGAAAAGGAAAACAGACTTTCAAAAAAAGAAGAGAGAGAGAGAGCAGTGGAACTCTTACAAAGAGGAGAAAAACCACTCAGATAAATGCAACACACAACTAAGAGATAGATCCTCCATCTTAGTGATGTATTTTCTCTTTCTCGATACCCTTTTTTCCTCTTGCTGTATATTTCCTTTTCATTTCAGTGGCTGAGATCTGATTGAAAGCCTCAAGGCTGTTTGTGGACACATCCTTACTCCACAGCAAAATACAACAGAAGCCGCCATGCAGGACAGCACAGCACTGACCTAAACCACAAATACATTCACAAACATATGTGCTGCCATAATCCAATCACAAACCCGGTCCTCCTTTTCTGTGGCAACTGAAACCATACTCTTAGAAATAAAGTCAGCACCTTTATGTATCTAGCCCTTTTTACAATACAGGTTGATTCAAAGCAGCTTTACATGGATACACAGAAAAATAATGATTCAATTATGCAAACAGAGTTAAATTCTGCTGAAGAAAAAGAAAAGAATGTTATTGTTCAGAGTTGATTCAGTTCCATTCAATAACTGTGTAAAGATCATCAAATATGAAATGAGTTCAATTCAGCTATAAAGCAGCGCTGTCATCGTCCAGCTCAGTTCAGTTCTCATCCAATAGTGTCAGTATAGTTAAATCAATAATATTGCTGAATATTACATGCCCCCAACTAAGTAAGCCAGAGGAGACAGTGGAACCCAAACAGAAATTGACTGAAATTGAGAAAAGAAAAAGCCTGGGAAGAAACCAGGCTCATTCGGGGCACCAGTTATCCTCTGGCCAAACGATCCAACATGGTGTGGTTATGATTCCAGGCTGCATCACAAGTCAGATTGTGGATTAGTATGATTCAGAATATTTCATCCAGTTTTTATCTGCTTGAAAATTGAGAAATTGTTCCGCAATGAGTAATTTTCATGAATTTTTGCATCAAGGTGATTCAGTTGGTTAAATGGCTCATTGGTGATAAATGGCTGACCAACTAAACTACACACTGGTGGAAACCTGACTGAGTTAGTAGACAATTTTAGTCAAGTCAACCCTTACAAAACATACTATATCACTGTATAGTTGGGGTTTGACATGTTGCCAGGTTTGCTGCTGGTGTAGCTAAACCCATTACTAGTCAATCAACTAAACCACATATCCATATCAGACCAGCTTGGACGAGCTAAGATGTTTGAAAACACAGCTGTAAGCTGGCATGACCTGGTTTTCCAACAGAGGGTCAAAGTGAAGTGATGTCTAATTTCATAATCTTGTTCTGTAAATGATTAAAGTGTGTCAGTAAGTCAGCTGGGATTAAGATGCTGTCTGACCACAGAGAAAAGGGAAATAAAGAGAGAGATATAGTAAAAGGCTTAAAAACATGGATAGAAAGAACCTCTCTCTGACCACTCGTGGGCGAATCAAAGCCCAGTCAGCACAACTCAATTAGAGGCTCTGCATGTGTGTGCAAGGGTTACGACTGCTGAGTCCTAAGGTGAGATAATGACCGCGATCAGCACCAACACACACCTCTCAAAGGAAGGCCTGCCAGTGCGGCACATGCTCTCTCACTCTCCTGGATGGAGTGGAGCCGTTATATCAAAGGACGTCTCATTACCTCTGATCTGCTCCAACTCAGACCTGGAGTCATTAAAGGGCGAGAGAACTCCTCTATGTCCTCTCACACATGCTCTATGGTAAGCCTGGGCAGAGTGAAACCAAAATGAGGAGAGGGCGAAAAGGCCCTGAGAGTAGGTGGCAAAGCAAGTTAACTTGTTGTGCTAACTGATCAGCACAGTCAAGTGTGCACTGTTCAACCTTGTCTGACATGTCCTTATGTGACACCTGCCATTCCACGTTTCACTGTAGGTTAAAGTAGTGGTTCTCAATTGTTTTTGGTGATACCTTCCTTTGATAAAAGAAAACATTAATGCCCACCACATCTTAAAAATTTTGAATAGTTTGTTGAATGTTGAAAAAAACATTTATATAATTTTGACCATATATGTATTCACAAATAATACAAATAATAAAAAAACTGGATCCTTTATTAGAAGTTAAAACAGTTATAACTGCTGTATAAACATTAGTTTTGGATTTTCTTGCTGTTTATATAACACAGTATATAATGTTCAACAAGACTGCATTTATTTGATCAAAAGTAAAGCAAAAACACTAATATTGTAAAATATTACTGCAATTTAAAATAACTAATTTCAATTTTAATATATTTGATAATGTAATTTTTTCCTGTGATGACATATTTGATATCAAAATATTTAGTAACACTTTAAAAGACAAGTATTATATATATATATATATATATATATATATATATATATATATATATATATATATATATATATTACATTTTTTAGTATTTCAAAAAACTATAAAAACTGCATGTTCTTCCAGTTTTCACTGTTTTGTTATACTTTGTCAGTAGGCTTACATTGCTCAATTATTTTCAGTGAACTTTTTTGTTGCCAAAATGCACAAAAATATTACACTGGGTAAACCCAGCCTGATCTGCCCGCGATTTGATTTCACCCGGCAACTCAGTCTGGAAACCTGTACATTCATTTCTACTGCTTCTGTTACACTTTTGTGGGAACCAATCACAGACTGGCTTATCCACCTTGCTCGCTATTGGCGGGTATAACACGATGACGATAGAGAAGCGACGGCAAGCACGACCGTCAATCCAATTCCTTTTAACCTCTCGACAATGCTGAATGACTTCTTTAGTTTAGCAAACAAATCGCTCGAGTGGGTGTAAATACCACTCACTTTCATGTTTTCGCTCAATGCCATTGCTGCTTCTGCAAACCGCTGATCAATGCTACAAACCAATACAAACTAAACCTGTCTGGAGTTTTCGCGTCGCTCTGCAAAGTACGTCACCCGGATCGTTGATCTGATTGGTTGAAGGACTATCCAATTGCGTGAATAATGCTGGTTGATCACGCCTCTTGTGCAGTAGAAAATACATACAGACTCCCCAGACCAATGTTCAATTTTAAATTCAATTTTAAATATAGCCATACAACAAAAATATTTAATTATATAAAAAAAGGTATACCATGGTTTACAATACACCAAAATAAATAAATAAGCAGTGACACTGCTTTAGGGGGTGCACTCCACACTCTGAAAACCACTGGGTTAAAGCGATACAGCAAGGGCATCTGTTTACCACAACGTACCATCAATATGTGATCAAAGGCCTGTGCCCTCCAACGAAAGGTTGTTTTCGTCTCAGGTTGTTCACACACATCATCTCACACATCAAGGTGGTTTGTTTCCCACATGGCATATAGAGGTGCTCTGCTGGATCTATGAGATACCTGATCCTGGATCCATCTTTCCACTCTCCCCTTTACTATGAGGAATAAAATCGATCGCTTGTGTTGTGAGGAGTGGACAAACCCCAAGCAGCGTCTTTCCCTTTGATGCTGCTGCTGAAACTTCGGTTTCATTTCGCCTCTGCAGAAACTCAATTACTTTGGTGGAGTCTGACAGGCTTTACTGAAGAGGGGACCATGGGAAACATTTTCAAATTGATGTCATAAGAACAGCAGGCACCCTTCCACCGTTGTGATCTGCTTGGTCTCTCCCACTCAATTCATCCAAAGTGACTTTACAGACTACGGCTTGCAAGTCTTCTGCTCCATTTGCTTTTTCTGCTCCTTCATCAGAATGGGCTGCACTGTGTTCAGTGGTGACCATGTGGGAAAAGTCATATTAAATGAGTCAATCTGTTCAGTACAAAGGCTGACTCTGCCCTGTCACTGCCGGGGTTTAGCAAGACACATCTCTTTCCATATGTTCTCAAAGCAAGCAAGATCCTCTTTACATGTTTCCTCTGAAAAGATATGGTCATATAATTATAATATCATAAAAAAGTTGATTTATTTCACTAATTCTATTCAAAAAGTGAAACTTGTATATTATATTCATTCATTACACACAGAATGATATATTTAAAATGTTTATTTCTTTTAATTTTGATGATTATAACTGAAAACTAAGGAAAATTCCAAATTCAGTATCTCAGAAAATTTTAATATTAATTAAGACCAATACAAAAAAAGGATTTTAAGAAATCTTGGCCAACTGAAAAGTATGAACATGAAAAGTATGAGCATGTACGGCACTCAATACTTAGTTGGGGCTCCTTTTGCCTGAATTACTGCAGCAATGCGGCGTGTCATGGAGTCGATCAGTCTGTGGCACTGCTCAGGTGTTGTGAGAGCCCAGGTTGCTCTGATAGTGGCCTTCAGCTCTTCTGCATTGTTGGGTCTGGCATATCGCATCTTCCTCTTCACAATACCCCATAGATTTTCTATAGGGTTAAGGTCAGGCGAGTTTGCTGGCCAATTAAGAACAGAGATACAATGGTCCTTAAACCAGGTACTGGTAGCTTTGGCACTGTGTGCAGGTGCCAAGTCCTGTTGGAAAATGAGATCTGCATCTCCATAAAGTTGGTCAGCAGCAGGAAGCTTCAAGTGCTCTAAAACTTCCTGGTATATGGCTGCGTTGACCTTGGACCTCAGAAAACACAGTGGACCAACACCGTCAGATGACATGGCACCCCAAACCATTACTGACTGTGGAAAATTTACACTGGACCTCAAGCAACGTGGATTGTGCGCCTCTCCTCTCTTCCTCCAGACTCTGGGACCCTGATTTCCAAAGGAAATGCAAAATTTACTTTCATCAGAGAACATAACTTTGGACCACTCAGCAGCAGTCCAGTCCAGTCCTTTTTGTCTTTAGACGCTTCTGACGCTGTCTGTTGTTCAAGAGTGGCTTGACACAAGGAATGCGACAGCTGAAACCCATGTCTTGCATATGTCTGTGCGTAGTGGTTCTTGAAGCACTGACTCCAGCTGCAGTCCACTCTTTGTGAATCTCCCCCACATTTTCGAATCGGTTTTGTTTCACAGTCCTCTCCAGGGTGCAGTTATCCCTATTGCTTGTACACTTTTTTCTACCACATCCATTCCCTTCACCTCTCTATTAATGTGCTTGGACACAGAGCTCTGTGAACAGCCAGCCTCTTTTGCAATGACCTTTTGTGTCTTTCCCTCCTTGTACAAGGTGTCAATGGTCGTCCTTTGGACAACTGTCAAGTCAGCAGTCTTCCCCATGATTGTGTAGCCTACAGAACTAGACTGAGAGACCATTTACAGGCCTTTGCAGGTGTTTTGAGTTAATTAGCTGATTAGAGTGTGGCACCAGGTGTCTTCAATATTGAACCTTTTCACAATATTCTAATTTTCTGACATACTGAATATGTGATTTTCCTTAGTTGTCAGTTATAATCATCAAAATTAAAATAAATAAATGTTTGAAATATATCAGTCTGTGTGTAATGAATGAATATAATATATATAATATATTATATATATTAATTATAATATAATATATTTTAATGGAATTAGTGAAATAAACTTTTTGATGATATTCTAATTATATGACCAGCACCTGTATTTGACTTGACTAATTGTATATATATATATATATATATATATATATATATATATATATATATATATATATATATATATATATATATATATGTATTTCATCAAAAAGCACCATACTAGCAATAAGAAATATGTCTCAGTAAGCTCCATGTGCAAGATGCTTTTAAATACTCCTGTGGGTACAACAGTCAGTACCAGCTTATTCAGACAAATAAATCAATCTGTTCTTCAGGGAGCTTAATTTCTTTTAATGTAAGACAGGTGTGATGGAAGGAAAGGCTCAGTCCATGCGGAGCACTTAAACGATAAATGGCAAAGAAAGATAAAACGAGCGGAAGAATGAGAAAAAAAACATGTTCTCGTCGAGCTTAATATTCCAAACCGCATGTAATAATACAGCTGTTTTTAAGCCTCATAAACCACCTCAAAGAAAGACATAAGAGAAATGGAGACAGAGAGAGTGTAGATTCAAGAAGTTAGCGTATAGTACTTCCCATTTTTCACATTACACCCTCAGGACACAATCTCAATAATTCACCAGTCCTCACATTTACAATAACGGGTCCCTGAATAAAGACTATTTTCAATGTGGTTTTCATCATCAAGCAAATGTCTCAGATCCACATTTCATAAGCTCTGTGGAAATCGACCAATCTAAAACATGGAAACTGTCACTTAAATTATGAATATCTGAGAACTTTTGTTCAGCATTAAAAAATAAAGCCCTGAAAAATTGATGTGAGGGCTCATATCATATTTATGATTTATGCCAGGAAATTTCTTTAAAAAAGCCACTGTGCTGCAGTGTGTGTGTGGTTTTATTATGTCGATATCATGAAGCTTGAAGAAGAAAGGGGAGCTTTTGTACAGGATGGGAACTGGATCTTCTTAGGTTTGGACTAAATGGACAATGAGGAACTCCCTGAACATCCCGTGGATTATGCAGGTCATTATCACTCAACAACTGATACATTTCTAAATGCAACAACAAAGTATGAATCAATATTAAAATTCTAGTTCAAAAACTAAAATCAATCGTTTTATATGCTACAAGTGACTTAAAATATTAGCCATCAAATATTATAATGTACAGTATGAAAAATGGATATTCATTTGGAAATTTGCTAATGATTACATTTAACAGTGCATGGAAACCAAGCTTCTGTAGTTAGAAGAGGTTGCATTTACATTACTTAGAGTCTGCAAGTCTTCAAGCAAACATCTCTGTCTGTCTCTCCATCTGTCTGTCCACCTCTCACTATGTTTGTGAGCAAAGACTCATAAAACTTCCAGCAGGGCTGTCGACCATTAGGCTCGGTCTCAGGATAAAGCTTGTTAACGGCTCCACGTTCTGCCGTGTTAAACACAGGCCACGCACAAAGCGTTCTGCGCAAGCACATGCAAATGCATGTTAAGTCATGCAAATGAGGAGCATAATTGCTGTTCTTTGTTGAAATGTGCATTTCAGGCCTCAACGTTTCCAAAGAGAACAACAGAAGAGAGAGAGAGAGAGACTGAAAAAGAGAGTGAGAAAGAGATTTGCTCTTCATTATTCATTAGCGAATCATATGTCTGGCTAGATTTATAATGCTCCAACATGAGAACAAACAAAGTGGATCCTTCCGTCATTCATGCATAGCGCACTACAAAAACAAAAAAACAAAACAAACAAAAAAAAAAATTAATGGAAAACATGTAAAGTGCAGGATTTGTGCCAAAACATCATTCCAATTTAACGATGGCAATTATAGACACACATAATGACCTAAAGCCCTCAGAAACCAAAGGAGGGCTTGTGTGCTCTTAAGAAAGCTAATTTCCTCAAGGCTGAATGTGCTTGTATTTGTCTTTAACCCCTGTTGATGCTACACTCTCTCCTTTGAATGGAGAAGTGCCATGCTGGAACGAGTCAGCGTACGCTGGTCTGGTTGAGCTTAGTGGCAAATCCTGAAAAACTTCCAGCCATTCATCCGGCCCCCAGAGTCCCCGCAGGGAAATCGTGGAGCTCCACCGCCAACATTCCCATGTCCCATTCAGGTGAAATACTCCCCTCCGTGTCTAGATTTTCCACTCAAGTGATTCTGTGAAGAAGTGGCACACAGAGCTGGACGGGACCTTGGCACACCCGCTGGCCTAGTCTACAAAAAGCAGACGCACACATGGGCACATGAATGCCAATGTTTTCAAACATTTGAAGATGAAGAGAAAGCAGATCTGTGCATATTAGGAGGAGATGAAAGGTACCTACAGCTGCGCCGCAAATTAGGCTCGGGGTTGCCCCTTCTGACCGTCTGATGGAGGATTTGCCCATGTACCAAAATACAAGTACACACAAGTACCCAACCAGTGTTGTTATTGTTAACTAAAACTATAAAAATAATTTTTTTGATAATTTAGAAGCTAAAATTAATTAAAATAAAATATGAATATTAGATTAAATACTTAAAAGATTTAGAAATGTTGCCTTGGCAGCTAACTGAAAAAAGTTTAAGTACTACAATTACTAAACCTGAAACTTAAATAAAAATAATAATTTTCGATATTTGAAATCTGAAAGCTGAAACAAATTAAGATTTATATTATAAAATATAAATATAAGATGAGAAACTAAAAGTTAAAAAAAACTTACATTACATTTCTAGTTTTTATGTTTAAAAATAGAAAATAAGCTAAACTTATAAATAAAAATAAATCAAAGATATACAGAAATATAAAAACTAATAAAAATAATAAAAGCAAATAACAAAATTAATAAAAATAAAAATAAAACTAAAAACATTTGATTCAAAATATTAATAAATACTATAATAGTTTATAAATAATACTAAAATAAGACTGTTCACATCCAACCCCCATGCCCACCCCAACTTAACTAAACATACAACGCGGCTCAATTTGCATCCCTGAAGAGCAAAGACATGGCTCGGTGATCAAAGCAGAAGATTTGTCTTTTTGTTTGCATAAATGGCTACGAAAATCAGCTAAATAAAGAACGCTAAGCCGGCTGTGGATTTGGGAATGGTGGCGATTTCAAAAAGTGAACAACTTGCGAAGAGAAGCCAAACAATGACTGTGAGAATCGATAAAACTGGCATTATCTCACTGAGCAGCCACAATGGCTTCTTTTCCTACAGAAGAACAGAATCATGGGAAAGTCGTCAAAGTCTACCTCAAATTTTGAGTTGGTTTCATTCTCTCTCCCTTGTTTCATTCTTTTATAAGTGCATGAAGTGTGACTTGAAGACTTCAGGGACTGTGGAGACTGGAGATTAGATGGTGGTGTTGAGTTTTCACTCTGGGATCTGAAGTATGATTATGGAAGCCTCCGTCTCTGCCTCCATCACCTCTTCTCTGTTCCCTATGCATCCCTGTCTTCTCTCACTCTGCCGTTTCTTTAGCACTCACTTCTTTTTAAATTCCTCTCACTTTGGCTCCAAGATATCTGACAAAAACTGCAGAGCTTTATGAAATTCAAGTCGTGGTGAGGCTCTAATCGAAAGCCCGAGTCTCCCTCCGCTTGTTTAAAGGATCTCACTGCTGGGAGGCAGCTAGATAAGAAGCAACCACTCAAACCAGCTCTCCAATCGGATTTCCAGTGATAAAGTTGTTTACTTCACTCCTCTGCTCTTTTCTCCTCTCACGCTCTGACTGAAGCTGTCTAGCTTCTGAGATGCTACAGGGAAACAGAGGGAGATGAAGTTTCGCTTAAAACAAAGACTTCAGAAAGTTGTCCACAGGCTAGACGATTGTCTGAAATGATAGATGGAGCAGAAAAGTTTCTCTCGAGAGGACAGATGGGTACTGGAGGTCCTGGTGTAGACATGGAGAAGGGGAGGAAAGGAAAGATGCGGCAAGCAAGACTCAAATTCACACGTCTTCACTTGTTGCCTTGACTTTTCATCAGCCTTCTTTCATTTCCAAATCTGTCCATCCCTACTCACCGACAAGATCAAAAGGACAACATGATATCAAATTTGACCCTATTTACTGTACTATCCTTATAAACATCTGCAGTGATAACTGTGCACGAAAAACTTTCTGTCTTTGCTGATGTAACCAAGCCTGTGGGGAAGGATTAAAAATGAAATTTACAAACAATACGATAACATATTTCAGGCCGATCAAATCGTACCCTTCACGCTTAGTATTCTGTTTTAACTTGAAGTATAAAACATAACAGAAGTTTAATGCATTGCAAATCCAGTTTCTCATCAGTAAAATGATTTTTCACATTTCCTCTGTTTATTTTTAAGCACCCAACTACGTAAAATATGCCAATACACACTCTGACTAATGTAAGTTGTAATTAAACCTTTATGTTCTATGCAATGTTCCAACACCTAGAGTCATTTGCAGTGTGCGGGTTACATAAACGTGGGTGATGAGCCAATTACAGTGTGTAATCTAACTAGAACCTGCTGCCATGTCGTGAGATCTCTCTCATCCAGCTCATAAGCTCATGACTGTGACTCAGCGTGCGCTAACACACACACACACACATACACACACTTTCATGCACACATACACATAAAAAACAGCAAGGAATACAATGTCACATCTTGAAATGAAACATAATCGTCTTCAACTGGGCATTTTTTGGTCCTCTCTTTAATACAATCTAATATAATATTAAATATAATTGAATAAATCTCTTTTGAAATGCACTTTTTAAACAAATTTGTCCAACATTAATGTTCAAAAGTCAACAAGTTACAGGAGAATGCTATAATTTTTGTTGAAACTCATGGAAATTTACATCATATCCAACATTATGCATTGTGTTTGATAGTGTTATGTTGTGGAAAAAAGATGACGATGATGGAAATTACAAACCCAATTCCAAAAAAGTTGGGACACTGTACAAATTGTGAATAAAAACAGAATGCAATGATGTGGAAGTTTCAAATTTCAATATTTCATTCAGAATACAACATAGATGACATATCAAATGTTTAAACTGAGAAAATGTATCATTTTAAGGGAAAAATAAGTTGATTTTAAATTTCATGGCATCAACACATCTCAAAAAAGTTGGGACAAGGCCATGTTTACCACTATGTGGCATCCCAACAATGTTCACAGACAATGTTTTCTGGAAGTATTCCTGAGCCCATGTTGTGATTTCCATTACAGTAGCATGTGATGCAGTGCCGTCTAAGGGCCTGAAGATCACAGGCATCCAGTATGGTTTTCCGGCCTTGACCCTTACGCACAGAGATTGTTCCAGGTTCTCTGAATGTTTGGATGATATTATGCACTGTGGATGATGATAACTTCAAACTCTTTGCAATTTTTCTCTGAGAAACTCCTTTGTGTTATTGCTCCACTATTTTTCGCCGCAGCATTGGGGGAATTGGTGATCCTCTGCCCATCTTGACTTCGGAGAGACACTGAGAGACACTGCCACGCTGAGAGGCTCTTTTTATACCCAATCATGTTGCCAATTGACATAATAAGTTGCAAATTGGTCCTCCGGCTGTTATTCATATGTACATTTAACTTTTCCGCCCTCTTATTGCTACCTGTCCCAACTTTTTTGGAATGTGTAGCTCTCATGAAATCCAAATTGAGCCAATATTTGGCATGACATTTCAAAATGTCTCACTTTCAACATTTGATATGTTATCTATATTCTACTGTGAATAAAATATAAGTTTATGAGATTTGTAAATTATTGCATTCCTTTTTTATTCACAATTTGTACAGTGTCCCAACTTTTTTGGAATCGGGTTTGTACATTTTGAACATTTTTGTAATAAATGGCCCGGCTCCTTTGTCTTCCTAGGGCTAATTTCATATGTATCCTTAATACATGCAATTAAATAATATTTTCACAGTTTTTGCATAACATAACAAAAATGCAGCTTGACTGGAAATGTCATAATAACATAATCTGCTTAGAAGTGATTTTGCCTTGCTTCCTTGCGTCTTTATTTTCTCATCTCAAGCAGGCTATGCACTGACATTGTCATCTATTTGGTAAACTCTTGGAAAAAAATATTAAAAAGTAAAAAAAATAAATATTTAATTATGTATATCTATGATGCAATACATGCAATTAGCCTTAACAATCAGTAGCAAGACAAAGCTTTATGTTATTCAAAATTTTATTCTATACAAAAGACATTTTATTCCAAAATGTTTAAAATCTAAACATAATATGCATCTGAAAAGCAGATGGCATGGTAAAAACTTTCCAAGACAGTTGCAATGTGACCTTCAAATAAAGTAAGAAGAAAAAAAGAATTTGATTAGCTTAAATAAATATCAACCCCTGGGACATAAATGTGCCTGAAGTTGAAGAAACACCCATTTAAAAAATATTTATGAATACTTCCAGAAGCAAGAATATAACGTTTATTTGAACAGGACATCAATGGGAGAAAGAAGATGAAGAAAGAGAGGAAGAGAAAGAGGAAGTGTGTTTGTGTCAATAATGAGAAGCAGAGAGACAGCAATTATGCTAATGAAGCTTCCTCCTGGAACTGACCACTTGCCGCATTAACGACAACATTACTAATGGGCGGCATTAATAAGATTCTATCCTACTGGGATCCAGGGTAAAAATCTCAATCCCCACGTGAATGGACATCGGTAGGGACAATGAAGTCACACATTTGTGTGGAGCTCAATGAATCATGTAGAGGAGTGCTATCACTCCACAGCATCTTTTTTTTAATGCACGTGTGCTTGCAGGCAAGTCGCCTTAAATAATGTGTCTACCTGTGTAGTCAACCTTATACCCATTTGTCTCTATTTGAATCTCATTTTCTCTTTTCCTCAAGGCCAGGGACTGCCATACAGTCCATTCAATGGTCTCAATTATAATATACAAAACTCATGTTTTCCAGAATGCAGAATGTATTGTCTAAACATTTGTAAAAATACATATTTTTTTAATCTTTCACTGACCTAATGGTCTGCATCTAAGTAGTACACTATAACACCATGTTGAGCGAACATCGATCTCTCACAGCCTTGTCTTCATTCACATCAAATCAAATATGGTGTCTACTCTGAAAAAGGCCTATTATAAGGTCTATTATCTCAAATATTGATGTCTAAATGTACTTGATTAAATTGGACTCCTAATGTATTCAACAGAAGCTGACTGCTTTCAAAAACATTCTACTGACAATGAAGGATTGGAGAGAAAGGGAATAAGAGAGAGAAACAAAGACTAATGCTCTAGAAGAGGTCTCCAGGTCCCTGCAACGAGACCATTAAAAGCTCTCTTAAGTTTTATAATTTGTCCTATTAATATTAAACACCTCCATCAAGGCCGTAAAAACTTAACAAAAAGCAACGTGATGATTAAGTGAACCTTCACTCACAACCTCTAAATTATCCCTGCAAAACTTTACCAGAAAAAAATCCTTTAAATTCAGGGCTGTCAAACATACGGCCCACAAACGTGTCCAATACGGCCTGGGGAATGAATTCAACAATAATAATAATAATAAAAAAATAGAGATGTATGGCACCAGCCATAAATCCCAACAGTTTTTAGTTTTATTTTTGCCAATCTCTATTCTGGACTTGAGGTTTATATAAATGTATCTCTGAAGAGAACTGACAGAAAAGTTAACCAACTAGCGGTAACCAAGGAAACGCTATATCGCTATATATTTTATTATTAAATAAAAGTATAATTAAATAAAAATGTAATAAAGTCTTTTCGTAAAAACAAATGCCGTTTTCAAAGAGCAGTGTCTTTTTCTAGTTTTCTTGCAAATTAATTTGTAGTTTGTTTGGTTAATATTAAATGTAACTATCAGCGCACTAAGGTTTAAAGAAGATAATTCGACCTGCACATGGTCACATTTTTTCTTGTCCGGCCTTCAACCTAAAATAAGTTTGACACCCCTGATATAGACAAAAATAATATCAGGGGAATGAATGAATGAATGAATTGATGAATGAATGGATGAATGGATGAATGAATGAATGAATTAACTCAATGTTGAACACCTGCAATACATACTCCTCCAGGAATGAGAATATATTTGCATAAATAAATAAATACATACACAGACAGCCTTGCAAAATCCTAATTAAAAGCATGCGAGTATTAGCATACTTCTGGTACTCCTTCATGGCTAAATTGTTTGCTCACAAATATTTTCGAAAGCTAATAGCAAATTGAACTGCTCAGTATTGCACACCTGCTCTGCATATTCCTCCAGAATGGGGAATATATTTGCCTATCGTTTTAAGAATAAATGTATTAGGCCTTTAACTTTTGCCAGAAAAAAACTCGCAGACGGCACACTTCATTTAACATGTATTAAAGGGGGGAGAGAGAGCAGCGTGTTATTTATCTTCATTCTACAGAGAGCGGGATTAGTCAGGATTGATGTGCGTTTGCCTTCGGGAGCACTGGCAGCACAACAAGCTTTGAATAATAGCAAAAACCAGCAGGAAGAGCGAGTGATTCACCAGCGAGTGGAGACCATGTGCTGGGGAGGGAGGGGAGACGGGATGTTTCTTTACGGAGCGAAATGCATCAAACTAAGGGGGAAGCTTTCACTTCAGCCCAGGGTCTGGGCCTGGGCCTGAGGAGGATTTCAGGAGGAGCCACTGGGCTTGCATCAGCCACTTCACCCCACGGACCAGCTCTGAAGAGCTAATTCTCCTCAACTCTGTCTCTTCCTTTCTCTGCTTATTCATCACACAGTATTGTGATTGGCAAGTGTGCTTTGCACCCCATCTGCCTTTGTTTCCTTTCATTAAACACACTCATCCTGCTTTTGCAGAGGCTGGTGGATTCAATAATGAATACGCCAAGTGTTTTTCTAGCATGATTGCAGGAGGGATCAATAGCGCTTCAGACATATAAAGTGGAGAGAGATTACAACCATTTTACCAGTCCCAAGTAACATCACCAATCAAGCTCCACGAATCTCACCATTTCCATCAAGGATATTTACTTGATTATGCTGTGCTAACGCTTATCATCATACTTTGAATCTGCCACTGTCAAACTCTTCTTATAAGTTCTCCAAAGCCATACTCACTCACTTTTTACACACTACATAATGTCCTCTGCAAAATACTTTGTAAATACCTTCTTTAAAATATATATATACTACCGTTCAAAAGTTTGGGTTCGGAATGTTTTTATAAAATTATGTTCATTATATATATATATATATATATATATATATATATATATATATATATATATATATATAAAAATCATTGTCATGAAAAGTAGGTTTAGCATGCCTATATCATTTCGCTGGCTCACCACAATCCTGTTATAGGCCTCTCTGATGACTTCAATTGGTTTTGCTTCCTTAATGCAGCTATCTGTCTCATTCTCTGTTCTACCAATTAAGCGAGGAGGCCCTTTGATCCGACCATTACCATGTGAAACAATTAGTCAGCACCTAGAAACAATTCAGGTGAGGATTGATCTGCCAGGCACAGCTACAACGTAGAAACAAGGTCTTTAATTCTTTTAATTAAACCGAGGGCAAAACCTTTTTTGTGTTCTCGTTATCGATATTGCAGAGTGTGGCGGTACTGGAACAAGGCTAAGTGAGGTTGACTCTAAACACCATCAGCATATTCCCTCACTGACACTGAGGTTACATACAGGTAATGACCCAAGGATGCACCAGAAATTAACAATTGGGGGGGGGAGATAGAGCTGGAGACAGAATACAGCTTACTACTCAGTGATAGCACTATGCCCTGCTACCCTGCATTAGTGCCTCTTTTAAAAAAAAAACAAGCTTAGCAGATTCAGCTGATAATGAGCTTAAATAACTTGTTAAACCATCTTATTATGATCAGTATAATGGAAGTTTTGGACACTTGTAATGTTTCTTTTGGCTGGTCAACTCACAGCTGACCTACCTGCAACATTAACAAGGTTAGGTAGCTTATGCCCAGGGTTGGGTATTTCTGATTCCAATTCCGATTCTTATTGATTACCAGTTTCGAATCCAATATGGTAAAAAAAAAAAAAAAAAAAAAATAGCAGCCTAAAGAACAACTAACTAATAAACTTGACTAACTAATATAAATTTCAGACATTAAAGACAAGTATACAGTCAGTAATACAGTAAGAAGAAATAAGCAAATTCAAAATTGAAATTAAATGTAAAATGTACATTTTCTTTTTATAAATAAAATACAAATTAGTCCTCAAAGTTACAAAAGTTTTCTTTTTCTTTTGTTCTTTGATTAACAGTAATGTCACAGACGGCAGCTGCTGTCACTTTAAGACCTAATGGATCTAATATAATGTTACACATGCATTTTCTTTCTCAACTGTTTACGCTCACTTAAGACATAACAGACTGTGTTTACAAGGATATTTTGACACAATTTTGTGTGTATTCTGTTCAAGCACAAAAAGATGTGAAACAGAACTTAATTCAGTATTAGTACACTATATGAGAGTCAGCTTTTTGTACACACACTCTGGATGTGCCCAGCACAGAAAACAGCGCACTAGTGCTGAACTGAGTTCTCTTTTTATGTATTCTTGCACTTGAATGGTTTAAAACCACATTAAATGTGGATGGATGGATGGATTTCTTTGAATTAAGTAACTTCCTCTTCCTGTTGATAGAATTCAAATTTCAATTCAGTATCCAGTCATTTCAATGGAAATCTATGTGAGAGCAAAAGATTTCCACATGGAGATTTCATGAAGCCTGCCACACAAACTTGCTGCATTGACCAACAGAAAGCTTTCTGGTTTGACAAAGGTGATATACTTTTCTACACTATACTGACAATGGACCTTTTTTGTCCATAAAATTTCGCCTTTTACAGTTTTCGTACCTTTACAGTTATCCACTGCAACTACAAATACCTTAGATGTCACAAACATTGACATGATGATACTGGCTTATTCTATACACCAACTGTGGGATTCCCATGGTACCTTCAAATGGGATTTGACACAATCATCCCCTCGTCTTGTCTTCAGCCTCACAGGGCATCATGGGGCAGCAATGGACACAGAGGACTGTCATGGTGCATTAGCATTCGTCTATGCCCTCCTGGCCTGGATTCGCCCCACTGCAGGAAGGTGAGGGGTTTTATGCTGCTCCTGTCAGTCTGTGGAGCCTCTCTGTCCTGTTCAGCCACAGCGGATCTCTCATCTCCTAGTCATGGATATTAACCTCTAGCTTCACGCCTGTTTCTCACCCTAAAGAGTGAGTGAAGTCCTGGGGCCAGAGGCTTTCAGTGCCTGGGCTCAGACAGTCAGAACAGTGATGCAGTGCAGAAAGAAGAAAAAAGAAAATAGGAAGCATAATGGAAGTGCCTGAGAACTCATGAGCAGTTATGAGGTGGACAGAAAGAGCTTAAGTCTGTTGCATCTGTAAACAGACATCATCTGCTTTATTTAATTTATCGAAAGCAGAACAGGAAAATGTGTTTTCAAATGACCCAATATGTTATAGGCATGTGAGTAATCCTGAATGAAAAACACTTTCGGTCCATCTGCTGTGATTCCAGACCAGCTGTGTGGCACACTGATGGGCAAGAGATTTTAAAGCAAATCCCAGAGGTGCCAGCCTCACCCTGGCAAACCGGATTACAGAGATTTGATTGGATTTGCCCTCATCCTGTTGAAACACCATTAATGCAACTCCAGATTTAATTCACCCCCTCTCAAATTAGACAAGGTTTTCATCTAAAGCCTTCCTGCTTCCTAAAAAGCCAAAACTGGATATCCAAAACAACAAACTGCTGCATTACTTGCAAGAATATATTAAAATGATTATCTCACTATGTGCTTTTCTCCTACTTTGACAGTTTGTTTACAGATATTCCACTGCTCGATATCATTCGGTTCCACGCGCATCAATGTCTGAAGCAGACAAGAATAGATTGGAATTGTCTGTCTCGAATACATTTTGCTGCCTATTTCAATAACAGCTCTCACTGATGGCTTTTTTTTCCTTCTCTCAGCTGAGTATTAGCTTAAAAAGATCAATTTAACAGTCACTTGAAAGAATATTTTATCTAATTTAAAGCAGATTGCAGGCCCATGCATAGCTGTGCTTATTGATCTGAGGAAAAAGAAAGTGGCGAGGTGGGAAGGGCAACAAAGACGCTCGTCTACACAGAACGTGACGTTGTGCTAATGCTTTTCCTCATAGTGTGTTCACACTACCTTGAAGGCGGTGCTGCGTTTATTCCTAGTGGCTATATATATTCAAGATTCTATAAAACACCAATTAAAAAAGTCATTTTAGCAGTTTTACAACACTGGTGCTATGAATGATAGTTATTTTAACATCCCAATTGGAAATGGTCATCAGCATTCACACATAATACAAACAACATCAAGTGTTTAAGGAGAGAGAGAAGGATGGAAGTAAAGAGGAACAATAGGAAAGCGAATACCAGGACCGAAGCCCATAATGAGACATGGCCGTTAACCTGATTACTGTTATCAGCAATAAGACTAATTATTTCCTCTACCTCTTAAACATACTGAGTTAATCCTGTTACAAGGCCTGGTATTTTGGGTCTCTGCTTAATTGGCACTAAAAGGGGGTTGTGGGGTGGGGGTGTTACCAAACAGCAGCTGTAATTATTTGGGACAGTATTTATTTATTTATTTTCCCCCTGGAGCAGATAGCGGAAGAGTGTAAGCTGCTTTCCTCCCTAATTTTCTGTATTAAATCAATTAAACATGCAATCATAAATCCTTGTGTTTCAATGACACATGCTGCTGTGGATAACAGGGGCTGCTGACTAGTGCTGGACATGTTTTCAGAGGAGAGAGAGAGACTAGATTCTGTTTGTTTGGGGGTTTTGGCTTTTTTTTTTTTTTTGGCAGTATGATTGAGTTCAAGCTTATAAATGGTTTACCAAATAGACTCTCTCTCTCTCTCTCTCTCAGTGGCAAGGTTTGCCAAAAAGAAGGAGTGAGGGGTGAATAAAAGAAAGACAAGAAGCTCTACATAGACAACATCCTATCTGAAACAGAACCTCAATCTAATTTGACACAGTCTTTATAAGCAGCCACCTCACGTGCAAGACATAAAGCAAGACTTGACTTATAATTGATTTTTCCTTTAGCATATTGCTAAAACAATGATGTGATACTATCATAAGCTTAAATATACATGACACTGATTAATATTAAATACAACAGTTAGAAATGTAAGTAGATTTAAAGGGTTAGTTCACCCAAAAATTTTATTTCTGTCATTAATTACTCACCCTCTTGTCATTCCAAATCCATCAGTAAGACCTTTGTTCCTCTTCGGAACACAAATTAAGATATTTTGATGAAATCTGAGAGGTTTTTTTTAATCCTCCATTGAAAGCAATGAAATTACCATATTCAATTTCCGAAAAAGTAGTAAAAACATTGTTAAAATAGTCAACGTGACTACAGTGGTTCAACCTTAATGTTATGAAGCGTCAAGAATATCTTTTTTTGCAGAAAAACAAAACAAAAATAACAACTTCATTCAACAAATTTGTCTCTCCTCAGTCATTCTGCTACACTATTTTCGTTGCAGCGTTTCTACGTCCAAACGACGACTCAGTATTGGCTGACGCCTGTTCACATGAGCAGCACGAGGCATGCATGTGATGCTGAAGCAGCAGCCGGCCAATAATGAGCCGGCTTTTGGACGTAAACACAGTAATGCAGCACTGCACCAACTGCGTAACAGACTGACAGAGAAGTAGCCTGACTTCGTCATACTCATATTCTAGGCAGAATGTGAGTCTGATACTGCTCCATTGCACTTGAATTATGGGGCGTGTCTTAACTGAACCAGTAAAAAAAAAAAAACTCTGCACTCAATTGGATAGACCTACAACCAATCAGAGCAATGCAGTAAGTGACGTATGTTGAACTTGTACTTAAACTTTTGCCGAATCCCGTTGGAAGGGCAGCAAACACATCTTTCCCATCAACAAATGCCTTGATTGCGGTTCTTTGTTCGTCTTTTAAAAATTAATGCGCTGTCGATTTCTTTTATTACAGACGTGATAGCGGAATCTAAACATCTTACTTCTCCAGCTGCAGTCATCAAAACCAATTCAACCCAAGCGCTCTTTGATGACGTGGGTGGTTACGTAACCACAGATAGCCTGTCCATCATCGATTAAAGCCCGCCCTGGCAATTTGATTGGTTTGGCCTTCTGGGAGCCGAGCATAATTCTTGGACGTAGAACATGGAAGCGCTGCAACGAAAAAAGCTTAGCAGAATGACTGGGGAGAGACAAATTTGTAGAATGAAGTCATTATTTTTGTTTTGTTTTTGCGCACAAAAAGTATTCTCGTCGCTTCATAACATTAGGATTGAACCACTGTAGTCACACTGACTATTTTAACGATGTCTTTACTACTTTTCTGGACATTGAATGTGGTAATTTCATTGCTTTCAACAAAGGATAAAAAAACCTCTCGGATTTCATCGAAATATCTTTATGTTCCGAATAAGGAACGAAGGTCTTACGGATATGGAACGACATGAGGGTGAGTACTTAATGATAAAAATTTCATTTTTGGGTGAACTAACCCTTCAAATGTTTTAAAAATATTTGAACTAATAGTTTTCAGTATTGAATAAAATGTAAGTATATATTTTTTATATTATAAATATATTTTTATATTATAAATTTCATGTCAAAGCATCTTGAATTTTTCATTAAGTTTGTCACAATGAGTTCTGGGATTGTGTGTGAAGAATACAGAGTGGATGACAATGACATGACCTCCAGTGACATGATATACAGAATCTAAAACTATTTTAGAAAGAATTTTTTTTTACACACCACTTCTATGAGATAATAAAATGGAATAATGAGTCACACTGCAGGACCATTTCAAATAAATTAAGGCTTAAAAATGCTGACCACTTACCCATATATACTTTCCCTAATACATTCAAATAAATTTTAACCTAAAATTTCAATGTTGATAAAAAATTTCAGTGCATTTGCAATACAATTATGCCAAATAATGTTTCTTAAAAGGCAGAATAACACGTGGAATAGCATACTTTATGATGCTTTAAAATGCTGTCTAGGTATGCAGCTTACCAGGTTTTGGAACAGACCCAGAGAGAGAGTGATTTGGAATGCTTGTTTGTTTTCCCAGCTCTCACTGGTGACAGCAGTGGCAGTCGCATCTCATTTTAATGAACCTCTCCGTTTTCTCAGAGGGTCAGTCCACTACACTACTGCACCTCACACTACAGCACACCTGGCTTTAACTTCTGGGCACACATACGCGCATATATTTTACCCAACTGACTGCCCTCTACCCTAAGGGCATGACTACGGCCTGATATCATACCCTTTCTTCTCAGGCTGGGCTTAAATAACAAACACAGATCTGAATGGCTTTTGATAATTAAAGCAAGGCTCTCTAATAAAGTTCACATGGCAGTTAATGTCCCCTCAGCGGGATGCAGGCGACGACCGTCTGTCCGCTCTACTGATGTGTGTGTTGGCGTGTGCATGTGTGTATGTGTAAGAGGATTGGATCAGACACTCTGTGGCCTTTGCTCACATTAGTTTGACTCTCAGATGTTAAAACAGAAGCCCAGCTGCATATCGGTAGACATGAGCTAGAGAGGAAGGTCAGCGAGACAGGTCAGAGCTGTGCAACTTCAGATGGATCAGTTTCAGGTTTTATTTCACTTATTTATTGCATGTTTTGGGGATTTTTGATTGACTAGTGTCCTAAATCTGTCTGGTGAAGATAGATGGCTGATCCTCCTGTATATTAGGATGCTAAACACATGTATGCATCTTCTTTCTCGCTCTGTCTCCTTGTCTTCTCCATGCTCTGGTTTAAGCAGAATGCTGCAGGGTTTTGTGTGTGTTCTGTGTTCAATCTGAGCTTAAGTAAACCTCTCTAACAGGCCAGATCATACTGAGGGAAATGGGTTAAATGCTGAAGTGTATAATCTTTTCGAAGTTAAAAATACTTTCTCCTAATCAAGATTAATTTGAAAAGACAACTATAAAGTATGTATCTGTAGGCGTTCACTGTGGCTTTGTATCAAAAAAATTCTCTGAGCAACCCAACCAGACTGACACAGTTACATTGGTCTGTTTGCCTGGCCAATTGCAGGTCAGGATGGTGTTTGGGAAACCTGTTTAAAAAAGATCATTATTTTTTTACCCTGAGGACCACTTATAATGTTAGCTATGTTTTTTCTAATTTTCTAAGCTAGCTCATTTTTTCCCCATTAATTTTCTCTGTAGGGATTTCTCAATGAAAAGATTGTTCAGTGAAGTGTTCTAAGCCATGAACTAAATAAACCAGCTCCAAGATAAATCACAACATTAGGGACCTTCATTTGAAGCAAAAAAAAAAAAAATGTATTTGAAAATCTGAGAAAAAGACATGCATGAAGCATTAAGACAAAGGTATGCAAAAAAATAGCTTATTATACACTTATTACAGACCTTGCTAGTACCAGGTTGATCAAACAAATACAGTCATGGTGAGCATAAAAGAACATTAAAAAAGACAAAAAATCCCATTCATTTTCTCCATAGAGCAATATATTAGCATTATGTATGTGAATGCTAATCTATGTCTACAACTTTGAAAGAATGTAAACTATTTATTAAAGCCATATTTGTTCATGTAGGGTAAATTTATAAAATGTATGGTATAACATAAAAATCTAAATTACAAAATAAATATAAATGTAAAGTTCTCTATGTTATATAAAAAAGATGTGTGGACCTGTGTGTGTGTGTGTGTGTGTGTGGTAATGTTCTCGTGTTTGCACTGTCACAACAGCACAAATATTCGATTCTGAGAATCTGATTGGGTGAGACAAGAGCAACATCATACCCAGAAGACATTTGACCTCTAACTCTCTCTGTCTCTTTCTTTCTTTTTCTCTTCACGCTCCAGCGTGTGTATAGGCCCTGCAGTGCATCATGGGAAGTGGCAGAAACAGCACAGAATCTGAAAGAGCCTGTTAGGCCTTTACATGTATGTGTGTAAAAAGGAGAGCTGCAAGTGTGTTCCTTCAAGGTCTGCATCAGTGTGTGCAAGTCTCTCTGGGCGGCACGACGGCCACGCCAGTTGGCCTCAAGTTCAGAGCGGATGGAAGGCTCTAGACGGCTCTACACTGAGAGATAAGCCACAGCTCAAAGAAAAGAGAGAACGGGGCCGCCATCTCCCCCTAAAACCACACACACCAACACATACTTCAAACATGCATTGTGCTTTCCTGCCTTCAGACATCAACCTAACACACACACTATAAACTTGGGCAAGAGTTGGGAGGAAGAGCCATGTGAGGGATAAATGGGATTATGATCAAAAACTGTTCCTGTGTCCACTGACATGGTCTTCATTTACCCTCACAGAGACTTCAGACATCTGCTACATACCTCCAACAACATGTTTACGTCACATATGTTTTCTTTAGTCAAGGCAGAATTGTCTACGATGGAAAAACAAACTTCAGTGGAAAATGTTCCTACCATTGTGAATTGAGGTTAATGTCACATGCTCAGAACATCCTGCTCACTTTGATCTTTCAGCATTCTGTCATGTGTCCCAGTTCACACACATTTTGACACCAACAGACACAATCACTCGCTCAGAACCACCCCACCTGGATGCTGAGAGATGCAAAGTAGCTATACACACCTGTACAAAACACCTGTTGATAATATCCAAAAGAATCTGGACTGTTAAGGCATGGACTGACCATCACTGACCCATTAAATCCTGCCACTGAACAGAACAAAACAGAAAATAGAATTGTGCATTTTCTGTAGAATAGTAATAGCATTTCTCTTCTCAACAAGTCACAGTACTTGCGGTGTCACACGTGCTAAATTTTACATTCTCTAGATTTAAAATCTAATCCCATTCACACATAAAAGCAGAGTAGAATTTAGATCACTATTCACAAACAATGCATTTCAACTCCCAGCTGGAACTGTTTCAGACCAGAGATGAGACACATCACGTTTTTTTTTTTTTTGTCTGAAAAAGGCGGCTTTGATTTCTCCACACTGTTCTGATGACAGCTCCAATCTCTGTTTGTTTAGCTCTCTGAACAAAGCCTGAGTGTCCTTCATCCTGGCTGCCAGCACCTGCGGTTTCTATGCTGCCTCTGTTTACTTATCCTGAGAAAATGGACCTCTCTGAATACCGCACACAAATTCCTATGATGCGTGTTCCCGATGACTGGCTTTTTTCAGATTGCCAAGATTGGTTGGGTTGTTGCAATACTCGGTTGAGAAGTTTAAGGTAGAGAGAAATAAAGATATAATTCATATTATATATCAAAAGAAACCGTGAAAGAAATTCATCTGTTTTATTGCGATCATAACAGACACTAACAATACCAGTAAAACAATGTATGGGGTCAGTGAGGTTTTTTTATTTATTTATTTTTTATTCAGCAAGGACACATTAAATTGATCAAAAGTGACAGTAAAGATTTATAAGTTTACAAAAGTTTTCTATTTCAAATAAACACTGTTCATTGAACTTTCTGAATAAAAAAATCCATTTTCCACAAATATTAAGCAGCAATGCTTTTAATATTTATATTAATAAGAAATGTTTTTGAGCACTAAATCAGCATAGAATGATTTCTGAAGGATCATGTGACACTGAAGACTGGAGTAATGGTGCTGAAAATTCAGCTTTGACATCACAGGAATAAATACTTTTTAAAATATATTAAAATTTCTTTTACTGTATTTTTGATTAAATAAATGCAGCCTTGGTGAGCATAAGAGACTTATTTTGAGAACATAAAAAAAAATCTCAAACAGTAGTGTATACTGAAGAATATAAAACAAATAAGAAATACATTAATTAAAATTGTATGATTATCACTGACAAAATGTAATCCTTCAGCTTTAAAGCAAAAGTAATGATTAAGAAAATTATTTTTGAGGCACTTGTTACAGCACTTATTATGACAATAAAACAGACCCATACACATAAGTGTCATGTCTGGCTGAGTTTGAAGAATTGTGCAAACATAGGCTGAGAAAGGGCTATTACTATCAACCATTGGCAAGGACAGAACAGACTGATTCTTTTTTCCTTTGTTCACCCTCTTTGTTCTCCTCATTTTAACAATGCATCCATATTTTAAGAGACAAGGTATGCAATGACATTAATAAATAAGCAGCTTGCCACTTTTGATGCCTGTTCACAGCCAACGTTTCTGTGTCCTTGCACCCTTGGAACAAATACCCACTTGTTCATAGCTTCTTTCCATTTCCGTTTTGATCTTGTCCCTGCTTCTCTTTCCATTTAAAAAAAAAAAAAAAAAGCTGACATGCTCAGTGGTTACATTCAGGTCGGCATAGCTGTCGCATCGCCTCAGTGTAACCCAGGTGATAACGCTACCACTGCTAGAGTCAGCAAGGCTAAAGCACATTAGCTCTTACGCTAGGTCACTGACTTGATGGGATGCCCCCCTGAGGGGTGACAGGTCAGGTGGAAGGAGAGCGACGCTGGGTACCGATCACCTGACAGCGGGGGCACAACGCTTCTCCCCAGTCTCACCCCTCCGGGGGTTTTCTTGTCTACCTGTCAGCGAAGATTTGGGCCTGTCACCTGCCATCTCACACCCAGTTTTATACACAGCCACTGTTGCACCCCGGGGGACATCGGCGCTTGTCGGTGCACCATGTAGTACCAGATAAAGGCCAAAACTTAATCAAAAAGGGCAGAGATTTTCAGACGTAAAGGGAAATCACCTATATCTATATTATTGGGGGAAAAACAGGAGGTGAATTTGCTTGTAAAGCACAGCCCTGCAGGAAATAGCTGACAGAGGGGAAAATACACAATTTAAATCTTTGAGAGAAAAGGAACGATAGGACGAAAGGATGCAACCGAATGTCAGTGTGAAATATGACATCAATTAGCACAGCGTGGCGCGTAATAGGAGTTGAAATGGCAAACTCTAAGAACAAGAGCGGCTTCAAAGAAGGACGATTATGATAAATGCTGTGGTCTTTAAAGTGCTGACGACATCAACAGTCAGGAAGAGAGGCTTTGGAAAGTTTGGTCCCAAAACCAGGGTTGCGTCCTAAATTGCATACTCTCTGAGAAGGTACTTCTTTTGAATAAGTAATTATTTCATGACAGTTAAAAAAGTATGTTCTATAGAGTATAAATGTGGATGAACATAATCCGGACGTACTACATTCATCATGTTGTCATTGTCCTGTGACCTACCAGTTTCAGTTGCATCGTTTCATTGCCTATCACAAATCCTCTCCTGTGGCCTCATGGGATAGCACTTCGGAATCGTATTGGAAATAATTTTGCCTACTGTTTTACATAATATAATATAGTAGTGAAGTATATGCGATTTCAGATGCAGCCCAAGCCTTTAAAACAACTTGTTTGGGATGTGCTGAAAGCAGACTCGCATCACTCAGCGCCACAGAGAATAGAGCTCATTCACACATACTCAGCCTGCCTCTAAAGTGCTTTGCTTTACAAGCAGGCGGGTGACCCTGTTGACCCTTGGCTCGGGTGCTGATATGGGGCCCTCTTTGAAGAACAAGCGCATGTCCCATCCCTCCTTTTTTCATTATCCTCCCGGTTTTAGCTCAGTCAAGTGCGGTACAACATGTAAAAAAAAAAAAAAAAAAAAAAAACACAACAAGAGTATGAGAAGCGGGGTGGAATGAGAGCGGCTGGCAACTCGGTGTAATTTAATGAAGCTGAGAGAGAATGTTTACTCCACTCGCTTGGAATGTCCTTTCACTGCTCTTTATAATTACAGATGAAATAAGCTGCCTCAAATAAGGAATTTCTTTTACTTCAGGGGTATTTTGCTATGCATTAAAAAAGGCGTTCTGCTGTATTATCTTGCAGAACGAAGAACGGAGAGAGAAAGATAATTGAGGAGGGCTCAGGGTTAGAGTGACAAGAGGCGAAAGCACATGAAAAATAGTGATTGAATGAAGAAGTAAATGAATGAGATGCTACTTTATGCCAATACATGCATGTGCTTTTCTTTGCATGAACAGTATATGTGTATTTATGACACTGTGGGCACATGAAGTCGCTGTAATGTGATCACTGTGTTCAGCAGTGAGAGAGACTCTGTATTTGGTCAGAGTGTCTCTCGCTCTCTCATCAAAGCAACGCAACCACCCAACACACATACTCAGACAAGCCACCGTGACCAATGCTTCCTTTAGGACAGGGCTATACCTTACACTCATACAACCCTACCAAATTCCCAAAACTTAAGACATACACAATCACATTCTCTTTTAGTATGCTGCTCATATTTCTATAAAAAATGCTGAAAAGACCAACATAATATTGTCATGCTCACATCCAGTGAAATGTCTGATGACAGATGAGGTCACCAAGTAGTCATTCTATGTTCATTAAATCTCATTGGCGTAACTTTGTTTTAAAAAGTGGGTGTGTTGGGGGAGGGGGTGGTGTTGCTAATACAAGGCTATATCAGAAATGTACAAATGCAATAAAAAAATAAATAACATTACAATGTCCAGAAATCAATTTCAATAGTATGTTGAGTTTAATGTATCGACCTAAAACTCATGTTTAAAGTGATAGTTTCATCCTTACATCTACATACAATATATTGTATACATACAATATAAATACAGTATATTATTAGTTGTGAGATTCTAAGAATAAATACATAGATCCGCAATTAATGCTTTTGTATCTTAATGGTTTGCTGGCAAAAACTTTACAAAATAATTGAGTTAATTGAGCTTTGCGTTGTGTATGTTTGCACATGACGTCACGGGGTGGTGCGAGATGCAGATGGAGGGCAGGAAGTCATATTCTATAAAATGCCTATGTTTTGCATTGTTTATGGTTGCTCTAATCAATCAAACCAAGAAATCACAAGGAGCCTTAATTGTGTACCAAAAGTTGTTCAACAGGGCGAGAAATGCAAGAAAAAATGCAAGAAATTGTCTGAAAAATGCAGGAAAATGTGGCTTGTAATCCTGTGTCTGCAGTCGGGAGGAGCCGAGTTGGATAATGCTTGTGTGTGCAGTGACCACTTTGTCAAAAGTTAATACAACTTACATATGCAACCACTAACAAAAAAGTAGTATGTCTCCATAGTTTTATATATGCTTTCATTTGTTTTCTGGAGTAGAAGGATGTCTGTGCTCGGTTGCATAAAGCACCTTATGTGTAATTTTCCTGACTATAACAAAGGTTTTGGAAAACTTCACCTTAAGTGTTACACAGAGCGAGCAGGTTCAATCCAAGTCTTCTTACGAGACATGATCGGCCACTTTATATGATAAACATTTTAATTTAAGCATTTTTTTCACATAAACATTGATCAAATTACATACTTAGCATACCCTGTATTAACAAATGACATGTCCATGGCAACAATAGAACTTTATAACGGCAAAACCTGGGTCGCTGTCATTAAACACTTAGCGGTTTCCCCTAAAGAAATGTTTAAGGGATTATATCAAAGACTTTATATATCATATAGGAAGTAAGCAATCCAAAACTCAACATATGCTGGTCTTTTCAGTCAGATTCTTACTCATTCTGAAGTAAAACTTTAGAATAAAACTCTCCATTTAAGTGCATGTCTCAATGTTTAACACCAAACCCAAAGGTAACAAGACAGGAAGCTGGCATGAAGTCTTCCATGAGGCCTGACACTACACTGAATGGAAGCATTAGGAGACACAGTGAGATGACGGAGCCTCCCAGGCCTGAACCTGTCTGAGTTGACTCGCTCGCTGAAGAGCAGATGAGAGATGGGAGCTGTCACAAGCTGACATGGGCAGCGTGTTGTTCGACGTGTTTTTAGGGAGGGGGGCGCTCCAGGGCTTTCGCTCTCTCTGCTGTGATGGGAATATTGGAGCGCTTTTTAGAAATATGGAGAAGGTTTTGATCTGCCAGCTCTTTGGGCCCTACACAAGTACTGTCTGACGAATCGTCCTGTGAAACGGAGACGTGTGAGCGAGTGCCCCTCAGTCTGTCATTGCTGGGGTTTAAAAGTACGCTCTGTCAGAACAAGAGAAAAGCCTATAAAAGTCTCTATAGCATGGAATATTGAGATGAGTGAAAGCAACACACACCCAACTTTCAACAATATGCATAATGCACAATACGCCACATGGGTCATGAACACAAAACCTGAAAAGTGTTGCTCACTCAGGGACATTAAAACAGGCTGAGTCCCATGTTCACTAAAATAACCAGTTGGTAACCGCTCTGACCAATTAATTCAGTGAAGGATCTGTTAAGACTAATTATCTTCTGAGTTTGTGAATCTTTTTGAATAATTCTGTTCATAAGGCTCATGTGGAAAGACAATCAAATTCAGTTTCTACTCAAGCAAATCTACAAAGTCACAATGTGAAAACAGCTTACAATAAGAACTAAAGTCATGGTGCAGTGGAAAGATAGCAGTCTGAAGGGTTTAAGAAGGTGAGCACAGTGGGAGTACTGGACTTCCTGGCCTGGCAGACTCTGGACGAACTCCATATAGCCCAGATGAAGGCAGCTGGATGCCCGGGCTGAGGCCCAGGGAGAGCTCGCTCCAGCTTCATCCTCTACCCATCACAGGGCTAGAGAATCCAGATGGACTCCGGCAAGGGAAATCAGTGCTTCATCTGCTTTGGACGCAACTAGAAAAACCTCTGTCGTAAACGGCGTCCCATGGGAAGACGACCATTGCAAAATCAAACAGTCGGTCCAAACTCTGGTTGCATTTCACTAGGACATTGAGGACATGCATTCTCTATAAAGTTTCACATAAAATGCTCTACATTTATGGAAAAAGCAAGGGCATGTTCACTTTTTTCTACCGAAGTGACATATTTACCAGAGTTTATGAGCAAGACAAAGTGAGGAGAGTGATGACTTCAATCAGAGTTAAAGTCTCTAGACTGCTAGACAAAGAGAGTGAGAACACGCAAGTGAACATCATGAGATTGTAAGGACTTATCAATACAGAAGATATGCTTTACAAAACAAACCTGAAGTAGTATTACTGACATTTTTTACGCAGGTGGAGCACCAGTAATAAGACAAACCACATTCTGTGCTGAGGGACCCAAGCTCTTTGGGAAATAAACAAACCGAGACATACAAAACACAAGTGGAGTGCACATCACAAAACGAGAGCCTGCAAGGTCCTTTACAACTCATGATGGCCCACATTCTTACACTTTCTGTTTAGCCTGCTGTGACAGATAGCTGGTTGATGAACTTATTTTTTTCCAGAATGCTATGTTTAATGAGCAAATAACTGACTGGTAATGACTTATTGTAAACTCAGGGTCTAAAATTAAATTCTGCCAGCCATAGATTTTTCAATATTTCATTAAGAGATATAGCTTTACGTATGACAAATAAATTATTTGGCTTTTTTTTATTTATTTTTTTTTCAAAGAGAGCATCATACAAGTCAGAGAATTATATAGACACATGCCCTCCCCAAAGAAAAAAAAAAGTACAATATAAAAATTCTAGCCAATATAAAAAGGCCAATAATTATTTTAATGGTATGGCGAATCTTATAAATCTATAAAACTTGCCCCTATTAGAGGGACAAACCGTGACAATCATTTGGAGTCATTGGAAAAACAGAGAATGGAAAATTGTCTTTTTGTCTACTTTGTTAAAATAGGATGATTAAAACACAAAACAAAAAAGCACAAAGTGCTCTCAAAGTAGGGCTGGACGATTATAACCTAAAATCAAAACCTTGATTAATTGAAAAATTTACTCGATTATGATTAATGAACAAATATTTTGTTTCTGTTTTTTTTTTTCATAGTTCGATTGCGTGTGTGAATTAGTCATACAATTAATTAGTCTATTAATGGTGAAGCTGTGGGTTGTAAATAGTTACTTCAAAAGTAGAAAAATATATCCTATATAGGGTTGGGCGATGTCCCCTAAATTGGCAGTTGACGATGTTTACAGTAAAACAACGTGATGGACGATGATATCGGATTTAAATTTTTCGTTATTATATAATTATTATTCATTATTTTACTTTATTACTTTATTTATCCCTTTGACGCGTACGATCACACCGGTGTGATTAGAACGTTCAGTGCAGTGCATCACATGATCAATTGCCAAATTGCACTTTTCATATATCACTAATATGCAGTGTTTTCAACCACATAATGTTTATTTTAGGTTTCGGATGTTTAAATACATATAAGATGTTGTGAATGCAACAGAACCTGCGGCACAAACTAACATGGTGACGCCCATAACGTGTATAGCTCAACTAATGCAATCATTATAAAGTTGTTTAAACAGCAAAACACATCCACTTTCACATATTTGACAATAGGAATATCAGATATTTCATGTTATAGTTAACAAATTAGTGAATACTTTGAATAAAAAAGGAAAACTGAAGCATACAGCACTGCAGTGTGTGACATGACAAGCAATGACGCGTCACCATGGAAACAATTAAGTGATACGTTCTAAATAACGGTCGCCTTGAAAAACTCACGCTGGGGGGTCAGCCAGAACATTTTAAACTTACGTGCGAAAGGGTTATTTTATTTCCCAACTAATGACTCACCCGGTCTTTCCAATAGGTTGCACGTGAGGGGAAAAAAAGGGGCGGAGCGGGGCGGGGGCGTGGCATCACGATGGTGTCTCTCCATCGTCCATCGGCACAACCCTAATCCTATAATAACTTTTGAGTTTCTAAGCTACTTTAGTGCTAAATCACAGGATACCGCTGACAACTAGTTTTAGTGTTCCTCTCAGTGCGCGCAATTTTTGAGCAGCTACTGTTTGTATGAGTGTTTGTGCCACAAAGTAGCTGCGCGAGCACAGTAGCTCGAAATAATGACACACATTCGATCGTCTACAATCGCTTGAATGTCCAATCTGGCAAACCTTAAAACATACAACTGACAAGTGAAGACTGTGTGTTGACTCAGCGTTCACCTCTGTGTTGCTTCCATGCCTGACTGGACGGGGCGGAGTCACGTGACTACACACACGCGCTAGTATGTTTTTAAGGGGGAAGTATTAACAGGACTAAAAAACCTAAATAACCGACATGGGAAAATTATGTCGGTTAGAGGTTCTGAACTTTGGTTCCGATTACTTTCCGATTAATCGTCCAGCCCTATCTTAAAGGGTTAAATCTTTGACATAATCTATCCCTTCATATTTGTACTAGATTATCTAAATCTTAAAATTAGCAACTTTAAACCATGCATTATGATGTAATTCCTACTGGACAGTGTAATCCTGTCTACAATGCTTTTACAGTTGTTTATTAAAGCATAATGGCTGAACAAATATCTTGCTAACTGTAATATAGCTGCACCTTAGCACCCCTCTGATCTGAAGAGATCTAGTTATTATCAAAGCAGTCTGGAAATAAAGAGAGAGAATAAACATGTGAGGTGATCTTTAGAGCTTTCTCACCCAACAAAGTGAAGAGTTGGACACGGTGGCTGTAGCATTCCTTGGTTCAAGAGTTCAACTGTGTAAAATTCAGTCCTGGGAACCTCCATCTCATGCTACAGTGGGCACAGTTGCAAAGTTCCCTAGCAATTTAATCCTGTCTTGCTGAACAGGAGGGTTTCGAAGATCAGCCAAGGTTGGAGGAACATGTCAAACATCATTCAACTTAAAGTTATGACTAAGAGGGACAAACCGTGACATAATCACTTGGTTCATGGGAGTCATGGGAAAAATCAGAGAATGGAAAATTGTCTTTTTGCCACTCTACTTGCTCACTGTGCTACCAATTTCTATAGTCCTTAACTAAGTGAGGCATTTGCTAACTGTGTAAGATGACACAGTCTTTTATGTGAGCCCTCGGAGGCCAGGTAGTATCTGCAGATTCTCCGTCTCTCTTGCTCTCTTTCTCTGTCAGGACTCTCCCAGCAGAAACACACCAGGCAGAAAACATCAAAGGAGTCCCTCACACTCGCTAGGAGCACAACTTCAAAGCTTGGACTTGTTACTCACTGCAAATATGTGTGTTCAGCTAAAGCTCACCCAAGATAACAGCCCCAAATACACTGTGGCAATTTCATACTGGATTCAGGCACCACTGCAACCTGAGAATTGACTTCTGTGGCATAATTAAAAGCGAGTGTTTGGGACGGGGGAGGAAATAGTTTCAAATATACAGTCTCCTTTGAGTTGTATCCTCATTGAAATGCACCTGGAGAACTTTGCATAACTGCTGAATGCTCCTGGAAATCTTTTTTGATTCAAGGGAGTCTTTGGCTCTGTGTGCAAAAAGGAATTGGACAGCTCTAAATTACATCTGTATATCAAGTGAGACAGACCACCTGAAACGCATTCCTCCAAAGTTTAATTAATACAATTAATTTGATTAAAATGACCATTCTGCTCAAAACATCATGTTTGCATTGATATTAAAATTTGGTTATATTATTTAACTATTTTTCCATCATATTCAGTATCATATACAGTCTCCCAGTGAATCATAACATGACAAAAAAATCTAAGGATGAATGATATTTAAATTTTAATTGGTTGATAACGATAAGCCTATAATTATTTTCACATAATGTCTGATATTATAAATCTATTCTACTTTGTTTAAAAAATAGAAAGAAAATAAGAAATTTTGAAAACTATAAAGAAAAAAATGTTTCAGCTACCTAAAATGCTCTTAAAGAATTTGTTTGCTTTAAAATGAAAATTACCCCAAAATTTACTCACCCTCAAGCCATCCTAGGTGTATATGACTTTCTTCTTTTTGATGAACACAATCTGGGTTATATTAATAAACATCACGTCAGTTACTATTTTTTGTAAGTTTAATAGAGAAGGCGTAGGAGAGGCGAGAGGCGTTGCACTTTCTTCATAATATGGAATGAATATGGAAGGCAGTCTGGCGGAAGCTAGATATTTTACTTTATAACTTGTTAAATATGGATATTCTTCTTACACAAATGCATCACTTAGCTTCAGAATGTCACAGACACGTCAGGTTCCACCTCACTCCCTTACCCGCGCACTCAATCACCGGAATTCTAATCACCGCCACCTGCAGCTCATCACCACAGTCATCAGCCTCACTATAAGAACCCCACACTCACACACACACATTGTCCGGTCTCGTTCGTGATACACCTCGTTGTTCACCTACCTCAAGGACTCTCAAAACGATACTTACCTGTCTACATCATCTCCTTCGTCTCCATTGTCTCCAGTACTCCTCGTGTCCCTACCTGCTTGTGTGTGTGAGTGTTCCAGTCACCCATCTCCAGCGTCTCCTTCCACCATCACCTGCAATACAAAGAATAAGGACAGTATTACCTCTCTTTCACCTCCAAGACCCTCATATTCACCAGTCACTTACCTGTTTGCTCTGCTGATTGTCTCAATAAACAACCCAACTGCTTTTATCTCTGCTTCCGGTGTCTCTGTTGTAACAGAAGACCGGACCATAACAGCCATACATCAGCATGAGCTACCCTGACCCATTTCAAGAGCTCGTGGACGCTTTGCGACGAGCACTCACCCCTCAACCACAGTCACCGTCGCCAGGACCCCTCACCGCTGCCACTTCCGCATCCACTGTCACTGCTGCTTCACCTGTTTACACCGCCAGTCCCATGGCCAAACCAGCGCCCTACTCAGGATCGGCGGAGGATTGCAGCGGATTCCTTCTTCAGTGCGAGTTGGTCCTGGAGATGCAGCCGCACCTCTATCCCACCGAAACGGCGAAGATAGCGTTCATAATCTCCCAACTGCAAGGTAAGGCCCTTCAATGGGCGGATTCCCTCTGGACTCAAAAAGGCTCAGTCGTTAAATCCTATCCAGCGTTCGTCTCCCACTTCAGAGAAGTCTTCGGAAGACCTTTGGCTGACTCTTCTACTGGTGAGAAACTGTACAATTTAAAACAAGGAAACCAGACTGTTAACGATTATGCCTTGCAGTTCAGAACGCTCGCCGCAACCAGCGGCTGGAATGAACAAGCCCTCATCACCACCTTTCGACAAGGTTTGGAGCCTAATGTGCGGTTGCATCTCGCTGCATACGAGGACTCCATGGGACTCGAACAATTCATCCAACTCGCCATCCGTGTGGGTTCTCGTATGCAGTCGTGTCTCCTTGAGCACCAGGGCCAACCACTGACCACCACCCTCCTCCGTCGGTCCGAACCCGTCAGCTCTCCAGAACCAGCCACCGAACCTATGCAAGTGGATAACTCACGTTTGTCTCCAGCAGAAAGGCGGAGAAGGCTGACCCTGAATCTTTGCTTGTACTGTGGATCCCCTGGGCATGTCATCTCCACATGCCCAACCCGTCCTCCTCGACCTGTGGTGAGTGCTATCATTCCTTCAATCCAAAAGATGAAACCACTCACTACTATCGTAAACCTTACTGCTGCTAATGCTTCCGTTCCAGTGGTGGCGCTCCTCGATTCAGGGTCAGCAGGAAACTTCATCTCCGGCGCCCTCTGTCGACACCTCGGGCTCAAGACCTCGCCTTCTCCGGTTAACTACCAGGTCCACTCCATCACGGGCAAACCCCTAAGCCGAAAGATGGTTCGTCGCGTCACTGGTCCTCTTCTACTGCAAGTGGGTATCTTCCACTCTGAGACCATCCATCTGCTGGTTCTGGAGGAATCCACCGCTGACGTGGTTCTAGGGCGCCCGTGGTTGGAACTCCACAATCCCACCATCTCCTGGCGCACGGGCGAAGTCCTGAAGTGGGGCGACCACTGCTTCTCCAGCTGTTTCCCAGAACTTCCTGTTCCAAGATCTCCTCTCTCCAAGAATATCTCCGTGAACGCTACCTCCATCGAAAGTCCTGTGGAAAAACGCTCCGTCGATGTTCCACCCGACTACGCCCCCTTCAGTGACGTCTTCTGCCCGCAACGCGCCTCCAAGCTTCCTCCACACCGGCCATGGGACTGCGCCATCGATCTGTTACCGGGTGAGCCAGTGCCTAGGGGACGCATTTACCCCCCTATCAGTACCGGAGGAGAAGGCCATGGAGGAATATATTAAAGAGGCCCTTAACCAAGGATACATCCGCCCGTCTACTTCCCCTGCTGCTTCAAGCTTCTTCTTCGTGGCCAAGAAGGACGGAGGCTTGCGGCCCTGTATCGATTATCGCTCATTAAACAAGATTACCGTGAAGTTCAGGTATCCACTTCCCCTCGTCCCAGCGGCCCTGGAACATCTCCGCGGTGCCACTGTGTTCACCAAGCTGGACCTCCGCAGCGCGTATAACCTCATCCGGATACGCGAGGGGGACGAGTGGAAGACCGCCTTCGTCACGCCCACCGGCCACTATGAATATCTTGTGATGCCGTATGGCCTGGTCAACGCCCCCTCCGTATTCCAGGATTTCATCCATGAGGTGCTCCGGGAGTTCCTCCACAAGTTCGTTCTGGTGTATATTGATGACATCCTCATCTACTCCCGGAGCTTGGCCGAACATCGCCACCACGTTGCGGAGGTCCTCAAGCGCTTACGGCAGTTCCAACTCTTTCTAAAAGCAGAGAAGTGTTCCTTCCATCAGTCCTCTGTCCACTTCCTGGGATATGTGATTGACCACAGTGGCATCAGGATGGACGAGGGGAAGGTGTCCGCCATCCAGAACTGGCCAACTCCCACTACCATTAAAGAACTCCAACGTTTCCTCGGCTTCTCCAATTTCTACCATCGCTTCATAAAGAACTACAGCACCATCGTCAGCCCACTCACCAACCTGCTCCGTAAACAGCCCAAGTCTCTGTCCTGGTCCCAACTTGCCACAGAAGCTTTTGAGACCCTCAAGAAGGCCTTCACCACCGCTCCTCTCGTCCACCCCAATCCAGAATTACCATTCGTCGTGGAGGTGGACGCCTCCACCACCGGAGTGGGAGCGGTCCTCTCACAGCAGCAGGGGAATCCAAGTAGGCTCCATCCATGCGCCTTCTTCTCCCGCAAGCTCAACCCGGCGGAGGTAAACTACGACATTGGGGACCGTGAACTCCTGGCTGTCAAGCTCGCCCTTGAGGAGTGGAGGCATTGGTTGGAGGGAGCTAACCACCCTTTCCAAGTTCTTACTGACCATAAAAACCTTGAGTATCTGAAAGCTGCCAAACGACTCAACCCACGTCAAGCCAGATGGGCAATGTTCTTCTCAAGATTTAATTTCACCATCTCATACCGCCCTGGATCAAAGAACCTCAAGGCCGATGCTCTCTCACGTCTCCACGCCCCCGAGGAGAAGAACGATGACCCTGAAACTATCCTGCCCGAGTCTCTCTTCATGAGCCCCATCGAATGGTCGGAAGAGACCTTACCCTCCACCAATGCCTCCTCACGCACTCCGCCGGGTTGTCCCCCAGGCTTGCGTTACATCACCAGGACACGACGCACTCCACTCCTGCACTCCGTACACTCTTCACTTGGCACTGGTCACCCGGGGGTCAATGAGACCCTCTCGCTGCTCAAACAGCGCTTCTGGTGGCCAAACATGGCCAGCGACGTCAGAAGGTACGTGCAGGGCTGCAGGGAGTGCGCCATCTCCAAGAGCCCACGCCATCTTCCAACCGGCAAGCTCAATCCTCTGCCCGTTCCTGAGAGACCCTGGTCACACCTGGGAGTAGACTTCATTACCGACCTCCCAGAATCTGATGGTCACACCTGTATTCTAGTAGTCGTAGACCGTTTCTCCAAAGCCTGCCGTCTGATCCCCCTGGAAGGTCTACCCACTGCCATGGCCACAGCGGAATTAATGTTCAACCATGTCTTCCGTCATTATAGAATCCCCGAAGACATAGTCTCTGATAGAGGACCCCAATTCATCTCTCGAGTCTGGAAGGCGTTCTTCTCCCTCCTGGGTGTGACCGTCAGCCTATCGTCTGGATACCATCCTCAGTCGAACGGGCAGACGGAACGGAAGATCCAGGAGATTGGGCGCTTCCTGCGTACCTTCTGTCATGGCCACCAGGACTCCTGGAACCAGTACCTGGGCTGGGCCGAGTACGCCCAGAACTCCCTCCGTCAAGCTACAACAGGATTAACACCTTTTCAATGCGTGCTCGGCTTCCAGCCCCCACTGTTCCCCTGGGACGGGGAACCCTCCAACGTGCCAGCGGTCGACTACTGGTTCCGGGAGAGCGAGAGGGTATGGGACTCAGCTCATCACCAGCTGCAGAGAGCCCTGCGCAGGCGCAGGATGACAGCCGACCTTCGGCGCTCCCACGCTCCTAACTACCAACCGGGGCAGAAGGTCTGGCTGTCCACCAGAGACATCAGGATGCGCCTGCCCTGCAAGAAGCTGAGTCCCCGCTTCATTGGCCCATTCACCATCCTCCGACAGATCAACCCCGTCACCTACCGGTTACAACTTCCTGCACAATATAAAAGAATTCATCCAACCTTCCATGTGTCACTCCTAAGACCTCACCACCCTTCTGTTCTTCCTTCCACAGAACCTGACGTGGCAGCCGTCGAGCCCCCCCTTCCACTCATCCTGGACGATGGAACTGCCTACGAGGTTCGAGAGATCCTGGACTCCCGGCGCCGTGGTGGTCTGTTAGAATATCTGGTGGATTGGGAAGGCTACGGTCCCGAAGAACGCTCATGGGTCCCTAAGAATGATATCCTTGATCCTACTCTGTTACAGACTTTCCACACCAACCACCCGGACAGACCTGCCCCACGACCTCGAGGACGACCACCACGACGTCGGGGTCCTCGGCCCTCAGGAGCGGGCCGTGGGAGGGGGGGTACTGTCACAGACACGTCAGGTTCCACCTCACTCCTTACCCGCGCACTCAATCACCGGAATTCTAATCACCGCCACCTGCAGCTCATCACCACAGTCATCAGCCTCACTATAAGAACCCCACACTCACACACACACATTGTCCGGTCTCGTTCGTGATACACCTCGTTGTTCACCTACCTCAAGGACTCTCAAAACGATACTTACCTGTCTACATCATCTCCTTCGTCTCCATTGTCTCCAGTACTCCTCGTGTCCCTACCTGCTTGTGTGTGTGAGTGTTCCAGTCACCCATCTCCAGCGTCTCCTTCCACCATCACCTGCAATACAAAGAATAAGGACAGTATTACCTCTCTTTCACCTCCAAGACCCTCATATTCACCAGTCACTTACCTGTTTGCTCTGCTGATTGTCTCAATAAACAACCCAACTGCTTTTATCTCTGCTTCCGGTGTCTCTGTTGTAACACAGAAAGCCTTTATTAACCCCCCGGAGCTGTGTGGAGTACATGTTTATGATGGATGCACTTTCTTCAGCTTCATACTTATTGATCCCGTTCACTGCCATTATAAAGATCGGATGTGTCAGGATATTTATTAATATAACTCAGATTGTGTTTATCAGAAAGAAGAAAGTCATACACACCTAGGATGGCTTGAGAGTGAGTAAATCTTGGGGTAATTTTCAATTTAAAGTGAACTAATCCTTTAAAGGGTCAAATCTTTGCTTCTAGTTTATCACTATCCTATAGTTTGTTCTAGATGATCTAAATCTTAACATTTGTGGAAACAATTAAATATTCATTATTGGACATTATATATTCAGTGACTGACACCGATAAAAAGGAAAAAAATTGCTGATTTTAAGCTGAATTATATAGAACAACAGAGTGGCGATTTTATCAACATTCAGTAAAACACTGACCTAGTAAGCAAAGTGTGGAGTCACAAAACTCTCCCCTCTATTAAATTTCATCATATGTGGTCACAGGAGACGTATTTAAAATGCATGTTAAAATAAACATGGAAGAACTTTCATAGCATATTTTTCTAAGTAAAACAGAATATTCAATGAGAAAAAAATATAGGGTGGGTCTTGATTTTATCCAGGCGGGAATTGACTGGATTGTGAAGCATGACAATGGAGCCGAAAAAGGAAGGTCGCAGAAACATAAATCATTCACAACATGACCAGGAATATGCATCAAAATAAATACAGTAGGGTCAATTTTGATTTCATGTTGGCATATACCAGATGTAAAAAGTGCAAAAAGGACACAAAAAGAAATACACTGAAATCAGTGCCATTCATCAGGCATCTGTATGCCGACTTTTCTCCTTGTCATGTCTTGGTAACACAGTAGTGTGAAAAGGTGTTTTGGCCTGAAAATAAGCATAGCAGATATTTCTGACTCCAGCACGCCAGCACTTCTTTGTTCCCTTTCTCTCGCTGATCCCAGAAAAAACAACAACACAGACATGTGACACACAGCACAATTTACACATCCACATCAGTGCACACAGCAGGGGCAAACACAGGCACACTGCTTAAACAGGGCAGCGCTTTTAACCCCTCTGGGTTCGTGTGTGTTTGTGGGTTGGAGAGGTGTGTGGTAGAAGACATATACATATGATTACACAGATGCTCCTCACATCACATACAAACATTACATACAGTGTGTGTGTGTGTGTGTGTGTGTGCTAATTGGGGAAAGGTTTCTCAAGTAGAGAGCTTTAACACCTTGCTGTGCTGGTTTTACAGTCTACCACCTCATTATAAAAACAATCGCAGCCTCGACGACCCACACTACGCACCACGATCGACACACTGTGAAATTTTTAGCTCTTTCCTCACCTTCTTAAAATACTCAAAACATTTAACTCTTAAACCATCCACACCTTTTAATGGCAGCTGACGTACTACACCCCAGAGAACAGAGGCGAGACATCCAAAAAAATCTCAGCTTCCGAGGATCCATTTTCTTTACTTTTTCTGTCGTCACAGATAAATAGATTACTGAAGTTAAGCATTTTCTCAAGTAAATGTGAGGGGTCCTTGCCCAGCATTACTATGAAGGTTGCTAAGGTGATCTGACTTTTTCATTCTCTGGGTGGTTGCTAGTTGTGATGAAAAAAAGTGATGAAAACAATATAATTTTGTTTGTTTTTGCAATTTTACTTCTACGAATCATGTATAATGGAAAAAAAGACCATGTAGTTAAAATCTTTCATTTTGCATAAAAGATAAGCCTGCTCATCATGCTCTTATAAATGATATATTAATCTACAGAATCTTTAATAATTCATTATTGTTTATAAGAGTAATGAAAGATCATTCTGCAAAGAGCACTTAATGTCTTGGCTTGCTACTGTCACAATCTTTTGGCAGTAAACTACACTGACTATGTTTCCTTGCAAAGTTAGTCAGTGGATGAGAGGAAATACAGAGAAATAAATGAGAAAAGAAAGATACCTGTAGTACATCTTGAAAATATGATTGACTCACCCAGAATTCAAAGCTAATGCACAATCGTAAACTATGCAAGTATGTAAAATTAATGTAAAAAGTGAAATAAAAATGCTAACTATATTTATTGGTGGAAGAATTTCTTATCAAGATTATTATTAATTATTATAAAAGCAATAAACCATTCAAAGCCATGCATTATCACAGCCTGAAGTGGCTTGTTGCTTTAATCTAACACTACTGTCTCACTGCCTAAAAAATAAAAGACTGCAGATAGTCACATCGCAGGATGTGCAATGTCAAGTAGGGATTGTGGTTGATCCATAAAGACCAGGCACCACCGTTCGAAATGCACATGATTCTCGGATGAATTGCAAAGTTTAACCATTGTAGAGTGAAAGTTTATCATTTGCACATATTTTAGGTCCTATCAGTTTAAACATTCATGGATTTTAATCCGTATAAAGCGCAAGAATGAAGGAAAACATGAAGGAAAACTTTAGAACTCTCACGGTTTCTGTGCACACACAGAGCCGCGCAAACAGCAAGCAAACATGGAATTCCACTCTCTTCCACATATAATTGTACTTGAACGGACACAAATACTCAAGATTTTGTCGAAATGCCCACTTTGATGGTTAACCTCATAAACAGAGCGGCATCAGCAATGGTAAGATCATTTAGTCTCACTACTTTTAATCAAGATTAGAGTGTCTTGAGCATCTGAGACTTTCAGTTTCATTTGTAGAAGTTTGCACGTTAGCTTGCTGAAGAGATATTCTATTCATCTGTGGCAATGAGCTATTTTATTTCAACCGTTACTCCTGATCGAAGGCTTCCATAAATATTTAGTTTATACGCTTCAACTAAGATTATTGGTGCAACGCAAAAATGTTTAGTAGTGCGTTAATTGTAACTTAGTGGTCATTTATGTCAAAACTAGGCTATGTTGTAACTGTGCAACCGGCACCAGGTTTAAAAATGCCCTGTAATTTATACAGAGACAACTATGCTGTGTTATTTTTCCTTTTATTATTCAATTTCTGTACCTGAATACTGTTAGACTTGCCTGAAAAACATAAATCACTTTTTATTTCATTTGTATCTTTGTTCTATTTTATTTCTCTATGCTTTTAAATGATTTATTATTTGCCCTCCAGATGCAGTCCCCTACAAAATCATCTCAATCATTCTAGAATGATTAATTCTTTCCAAATAGAGCTCAAGTCATCTGGTTAAATTGTTTTTATATAATAATATATATTGCAGAAAAACAAAATATCGCAATGTCAGGTTTTTTTTTCAAATATTACTGCAGAACTACTAAAAGAACTACAGATAAGGAAATGACCCCACAGCTTCTAAAGAGACATGTGTTTCAGATTTCCCCTGCAGGAAGGGTGACCCACTGCATCTCTGACACCCACAGTCCCCTTCCCTCCAGACGCTCGGAGCCAGAGGTCAGTAATGGGCAGCCTCCAAACAGACAGTGGACATGTGGAGAGCATCCAGCCAGTGTTTACAGATACTGCACTCTCTGCCCTTCATAGGATGCACAGACCTACTTCTATAAGTCTTGCATTTAATGCACTCCTCGAACTCAACAAATTATACAAAAATAAAATAAAATAAAATAAGCCAGTGAAAATATTGCAAGAACAAGTAAAAACTTCATAACTACTGTCTTGCTAAAAAAAGTTCTCTGTATGGCAAAGATTACAACAAAATGAATGCATAATAATTAAAAGATAAAAGTGAAATGCCAAAAATTCACATGCTCAACGTCTTCACTGACCGGCTATGAGTTCTATCTCCTGTGATTGCTTTCCTTCTCTCTCCCTCTCACTTTATCATGTCTACAAAAGAAAGCCTGCTGGTCTGGTCACAGAGTTAGAGAGTTTAGAGAAGCTGTGCTACGCTATTTAGCCTCTAGCTTGGACAGCACAAAAGGTAGATAGGTCACGGGAAACTCCTGTGAAGCTCAAGCGAGGACAGAACCTTTCCTGATATTCTAAGTAAGGGAGGAAGACGATTAAAACTTCACACAGTCTGCTCATTAAGGGGACCTTCTGTTTAACTGAGTTTCCTCTGCCTGTTCATAAATCAACAAACACTTCACAAGCTGCAGCTGAAGCCTTAATACCCTGTGTGGTGAACAGGCATCTTAAATAGCCTATAAGTCGCACACAAAACAGACCCCTGTAGTCACCTCCATTAATCTTTGAAATCGCATCTGCTCAGTGCAAAATATGTGCTTATGTTTCCAACGACAGGGTGGTGGTGCCCGACCTGAAACCAAGTTTTCAAAGCAACAAATCAGTCTAGTAAGATTGGTCCAATTTTATTTGCTATAATTTCTGACCAGGATGTTATATCATAAAGATTGCAATTAATTACTTTGGATGTTAAATACGTCTTTAGATCTTCTAAAAGAACCAGCACCTTTTTATTGGAAAAAAAGTGCCACAGAATCTGCTTACATAAAGCCACTTAAACTGAGACTGAATGCCGTTGGTCTTCAGTGCTTTTTTTTAACCAGTAAGCTGGAGTGTGTTGCGGTTATAAAAAATACATGAGATCAAACATTTAATAATTCATTCATTCTGCTAAGGTGCTGGACTGTAAAATGATGTAACAACAGCATCTAATAGAGAAATTAGGAAGCCAAAAGTAGCAAGACGGCATGATATAGTTAGGAAGAGCCTTTGGTTATGATTCTGTTGCACGATATTTGCCTGTGGATGCGGAAATGCCTTGTGGACGTGTTGCCCTCATTTCTGGAGGAGCTTTTGGTTCTGACTGTCGTTTGGACTCAGCATTGAATCTGACATGGCTCAGGGAAACACAATGCAGCTTTCATGTTTCCAATCACATCCTGGTTATGCAATCTGGCTCCGCGGGATGTGCCGGAGAACGAGTGCACATAAAATGTAAGCATGCTGACCGGACTGGCATAATGTTCTGGTTAGGGCAGCTCTTCCTGTCTGTGCTGGGCAGATTTTATGAGCTGATGGTAGCGGGATACTGTTGTTACCACTCCATTATGGAGAGATGATTGGAGAAACATCTGTTTTGTGAGGGAAACAGAGACTTCTTCCAAAGTGGCTTTAAAGTTTTAAGCTGTGTGGTTTGGTAAAAGTGCATAAAAGCACACAACCCCACGAGTAAAAGAAGTAAAAATATGATCAGCCAAATCACATCAAGAATCAGGCATATGGAGAGAAAACAAGGAAAAATAAAGTCTAGGAAAAAAAAAAGGTATTATAAACTGTCATTGTCAACAACCTAAAAAGAAATGAATATATGAAGCCAAAAGACAAGATGTTCTTTAAAACGGGGCCCTGGGGTTAACTGCCCTCCATTAAGTTTTCACCTGACGGGAATGTCAGTGGTAAATTACCCAAACCTGTCTTCCCACGCAATGAAGATGGTTTCAGTTTCCAAAAGCACTGACCTACTGAGCCTCAGAGCATGAAGTGTGGTGAAAAAGAGTAAGGTAGTCTCCCAGCTTTACCATGAGGACCAGAAACCTTCCCTCCACTTAGAGGTACGTATGTCCTTCATGACAGGGAAAAATAGACAACAACTGATGTCAATAGTAGTGTCTATAAGGTAAGTATTATTACTGCTATTGCTAGGGTTATGGTTTTAAATAAACTAAGTATTAAACCCTCAAAGAATAACTTGCACCGTGCAATTTGCATGTTTTTGTTTGCTTAGACTAACAGTTTTGAACTTGTGGACAATATATTAAAAATCTAGTTCCTTTTACTTTTCTTTCCTTGCCATTTTCCTTTCCACTAAGACCAGTTTGTAATAAAAAGAAAAGAAAACATTAACTGTTCAAGAACATTCATTGTTTTAATTGAAGCTTGAAATAAAATGCTTTGCTTTCTAAAATCACTCATTTGGGTGCTACTTTTGATGTTTTATGCTAAGATATTAAACCAGATATTAAACCTGTTCATTTATCTTCTTCTCAATCTGAAAAAAACAAAACAAAAAAACAAATCCCAGGAATAAATTCACTGCATCCAATCAATAAGTCAGCCCTTAAATCCTGCATGGGCCTTTATTTTTCCTCACAAAGTCATTTTAACTAAGATGTAGTCAACTCAATATCCATTAAACAAACCTGTCATGTGAAATTGAATAAATGATGCCTTTGAGAGTCACACCTCACCAAGTGAGCAATAGTTCTATACCCATGGGGCCGAGCGTCAGTGCTGTAGGGTATGTGTTTATTTCACAGACATCTCCGGGACAGACTCCAGTTAAACGCAATATCTTAAACTGTGTTTGTTTGTTGATTTTCTGCCGTGTACAGACCTAATAAATCATTGCGTATTTGCTTAATTGATTTCTGCATCTTTTAAATCTTTAAACGAGTCCCTCTTTCTGTCAGTTTATTTTCCCTCTTTGAAGCTGGCATTTCAAAAGAGGGAGCTGCAAAGCAATATCCAAATGATGATCCAGGACTGCGCCACGGTCCCGTATGAAATCAACAGTAACACGAGAGATTTTCGACTGCGTGCTTACATAATATTGATTTCCCATCATAGTTCATTGACTCATGAATGTTCCAACACATGTTGATGAGTTCGCCTCATCAAAATGATCCGTCTCCTCTGACAACCGGCAGGGCACCTACAGCTACACGCTCCCACTAGCTTTGCTCCAATGAGGTTCAACACAGGCCAGGAACAGCTGGTGTCGGACTCCTGGAGACTATGGAGTGTGCAAGCGTGTGGCGCAGGTGTTCCTCCAGTTGTGGGCTAAAAGCCTCGCAGGCCCAGGTGTTCATTCACAACATGCTGCATATTTGGGTCACAGTACTGGGACAGAAAGAAAGAGAGGAATACAGATCGGGATAATTCTTTGCCACCAGGTCTCAAGACCAAATGCAAGCCAAGCTTGAACATATTTAATGATCTAATTAAGTCTCAATGTACTTAAAGTGACAGTTCACCCAAAATTTTACATTCTGTCATCATTTATCCATCCATCTAATCTCCAAACCGCTTGTACTCTGTGAGGCTGTGGGTCTAATTAGTAACTCACCCTAATTTTATCCCAATTTTATTTTTGAGTGAGCTATACCTTTAACAATGTATGCAATGGGTCCTTTTTCCTTGGGTTGCATTCAGCTTGTGTTCTAGCGGTGACATCAGACAGTTGCCAAGATTCAGCAGACGCAGGCAAACCGTAGAAAGAAGAAAGAGAGGGAGAGAGAGAGAGACAGATGCTCGCCGCAAACAGAGTTCACATAATTACTGTGTGTCAGGGCTTTGGAGAGCTCTCATTTTCCACCGTACAAAGGAAGAGAATACAGGAAGAAAACATGCTGATCCCACAAACTGTATCGAAATGCTTGGCACACAAACCGGTCGGCGGATACAATTTTCATGTTAATGGCTCTAACTGTCAAATGACTTTAACAAAGTATCTGCGCTCCTTTCAAATCAACTTTATGCCAAGGAATAACGAAGATTGTTTCTAGACAGAGTGCAGGACTCATTGAGTCTCCAACATTTTTCTCAGCTGAACCCCTCTGAGTTGTTGTAAATGTTATAAATACCACCTAAAGCTCTAAATAAACTATATAAAGTTAACATTTCAATGAACATAATGAATGTCACAAGACCTTCACATTGTTATTGCAAATAATTTAAGCTAATTTAATCATTTTACTAAGATCAAAATAAATGCTCTATTAAAAATGTTAATTTTATACACGTTTATTAAGGTTTTATTTTTTATTTACTTTGGAATTTTATTTCACTTAATTCTTTAAAAAAAAAATATATATATATATATATATATCATTTTATATTACGATCTTACAAACCACCAGTTGAGAAACCATGGTTTAAATAAAAGTTTTTAAAAAACAAACAAAAAAACAAGCTGCACTATTCTCAGGTGGACAATCACAGTGGCAAACATCTCACCTTATTTTTTCAAAGGCTATTACACAAAGATAAGCACTGTGCAATTCTTTCCAGTGACTGCACTTTCCACACAAAAGGGAACAGTTCGTCCTCATTGATCTCTTAATGCAAGAGTGTTCAGCTAGATTGAAAGACGAATCAAAACCTCTCATTGGCAGAATGGGATTTTTTTTTATCTCTTTATTACTGATATCAGTTTAATCAGCCGAAACTCTGATCATCAACTTTGATACATACATTTACGACTGAAATCCCACAGCGGAAGGTTTCAATTGAATGCACTTGAAGAGCAATTTCTTTTGCCGTGAAAGTTAGGGATTTCTGAAAGGGAGGGAGGAAAGAGGAGTGACAGCATTCTTCTCCAGGAATTAAAATAAATCCAAGTCAGCATGACCAATTTAACAATTAAGATCAAAAACTGAGGCTGAAACGGAAGCCCCGTGTGGCTGAGGCTTGGTGCAGTTTACCACGGGGCGAGAGGACGGGGTTTCTGACGACCTTGCCCTAATTCTTCGTTAAAAAACACCATGGCTCTGGGCCACTCTACATATCCTGTCAATAAACTATTATGGCACAATGGACAGGCGGCCTGCCATTCTGGCATGAAGTTCAATTAACTGTGAGGACAGGGTACAGACACAGAGATCAAAACAGAAACAAACAACAAGCAGAGAAACTGAGCAATAGAGATAGACAGAGAAAGAAGTAGTTTGAAAGTATATCTATCATTCAGGATACCTAAAACTGGATATTTGCATGTATTTATCATATAATATACTATATAATATACTGTATATTATGATTAATACTATTATGATTCATTATAATATACTATATTTTTTTTTAAAACTAACATAAAATGATGTATATGTACAGTATATATATATATATATATATATATTTTTTTTTTTTTTTCTTTCAAATTCACAGAACTGATATATTTTAAGTAAACTGAACTATTTCATTGTTTTGAGTTTGATGAACTCATTTTTTTTAGTTTAGACAAACTTAAAGCTGCTGTCCGTAAGTTTTGCCTCTTTGTCGCCATCTCTGTTTGCAACCTGCAATTGCAGTCATATGCGGAATTATCATCTTTACGGGCATTGTGCATCAGCACGGCTCCTCGGCGCAGATGACCGCTGTCAGTCATCGCACCGCATACTGTACTTCGGAATCACAGATTGTAGTCTTGAAGTATGACCAATGTAGGAATTTTCATCAGAAAATGTCATCTGAACAAGTAAGTAACAAATCTGCCACTTTTGTTCTGACCAAATGAGGGGAAAAGCATTAGCCTACAATAAAATCGCACTGCCAATGGTGATTAAATTTTAATGATTGTTTAGCTCATATCGCATCAAACCATGCAAATTATTATTGTTACACTTTGTTCTCAAATTGTTAATGTTAACAACATAAGCACTGTGTGACTATGTTTTAAGAGTGTATTAGTGTTACCTGTAGATTTCAATTTCTGCAGCCACTCCCCAGTCCAAAGTCTTTTGCTTTTGACTATGGGTGAATCTCAAGTTGTCACTGATGATTGTCATTTGAATCTTTCTGTATTATAATTTCCCATCAAAATGATAAGTTCAATTATTTCAGCTGCTGTGGGAAAAGGCTATAAATAATCCACTTCCAGCAGCATCCTATATGCATAGTCTAGCTGGGACTCCTTCCTTTCTGTTTACAGATGTGATGCAAAGACAAATTGCTGCATGCTCAAATTTCCAGCAGAAATCCACCAGTATAATTTTATTTTAAAACATTATTACAAGCTTACTGTTGTGAATCGGCTAAGGTAAGGAGATAGTTTTGAAAACTGGCTTTTTTTTTTTTTTTTTTTTTTTAAGGTGGGAGATTCAGTAGCGAGATTTGGCAATTGTTTTGTTATGCTAATTTAAGAAGGTTTTATGTGTTTTTTTTTGGAGAGTTACCATCATGGTGACAAGTGGTGTATGCGGTTTGAGAACATGTATGTTAAATGTTTTATATTGCTGTACTCATTCAGCAAGTGTTATAACATGCTATTGTTAACATGCAAGCAAATTAGCAAGTTAGCATTTTTTTAAATAGCTTGTTATAGCTAGCTAAGTTTCCCCTAATTAAACTGTTTATGTTGAGATTACGAGATAATTTTAAAGGGGTGGTTCAATGGGATTTCACTTTTTTAACTTTAGTTAGTGTGTAATGTTGCTGCTTGAGCATAAACAGTATCTGCAAAGTTACAGCGCTGAAAGTTCAATGCAAATGGAGATATTGTCTTTTAAAGTTAAGGCAGTTTAATGCCTACAAAAATGACCGGTTTGGACTACAACGAGCTTCTTCCCAGGTAGGTGACATCATAAACTCTGCAAAACACTGCCCCGGGAATGCGCAACAAAGTGGGCGAGGCCATGTGGCGCAGCATGTGGAAGAGAAAGAGTTGTGTACACCGGACGCGAGGGTTCTATTATCAAAAGATAATAGAACCCATTATAATCTGTGATGTTTTCTACACTGGATGCGACGCTGAAGACAGCTTCCAGAATCTACACGAGTTCAATGCTGGATTTGAACAAAGGCTTTTACTGAAAGAAGCAGTTCCCACTTTAAAAGCTGAAGCTGCTGTTTATTGGCTTCAAACTGCAAGTACGTTTTATTGTTTGTACATGTCTTTTAAGCTTATACTTCTGTTGCTATTTTTGGTTGCATCAAGGATGTAAACAAAGAGCAACTGGTTTTTGCTTCGCTAGCCAGTTAGCTAAATTCTAGTGCATAACTGTTACTTCTCCAAAAAACGTCGACAAACAGTTGTTCATGCTATTTACCTTTACAAAAATGCTACTACTCAGTCATGTATTTGGCTACAGTAAAGCTTTAATCTGGATAAAACTGTATATTGAAAGCTAACAAACAGCAGTGACAGCATATCTAAACACTTGGACACAAATACAAAATGAAATACCATTCATAAACGTCCTTTAAAAGCCGCGGTTGCAGCTTGACCCTCTTCATATGGGTTTAATTCAGGCTCAATTTGATACAGCAATATAGACGCCATTATTTACATTTCCACTGAAGCGCTAACTACGAATGGTTAGGGGCATGGCGTTTCCGGATGCTTCAGCGAATCACGATACACTGAGCCAGCTACCAACCTGCTAACCAATCTGAGCACATTGCGTATTTCGGAGGGAGTGGTATCTTAGAAGCAGGAAGTTAAATGAGCCGTTCGAATGACAGTGGAAACAGAGGTGTAGAATAAAGGTAAAATATATGAAAAATACAGCGTTTTCAAAAAAACGAAGCATTAAGACATGTTAAACTATGCCCCCAAAACACAATCAAGCCTAGGCATGTGACGCTATCAAATTTTCATGTTGCGATTAATTGATGAAGCTTTATCACGGTATACGGTATTATCACAATATAATCACGATATTAAAATAAGTTGCAAAATAATTTTTGTCAGTTTAACAGGTTTAAGAACTCTTTTTGTAATAAAACAAAAACAACTGGCTGAAATTTTCAAACAGATTAAAATGCATAAGAATTAGGCTATAAAGAACAACAGATAACACTTTACTCTATTTAATGCATTAACTAAGATTTGAGCAATAGCTACATTTGTTACAGAAAGTATTATTTTTTGTTAATGTTAGTTTAGAAACACAACTGATCATTGTTAGTTTTATCTCAGGTCCATTAAATAAGTTATTTTGATTTTAGTAATGTTATTAAACAGTAACTAAGAAATTAACATTAATTAATAATAATTAATACTTCATAAGTATTTTTATTGTCATTTTAGTGATAATGAATTAACATGTTAACTAATGAAGCTGTATGTTTTCAAAGTTTTACTGAACAATAACAAATAATCAGAACATTTCTAATCATTAGGGCATGTTGTAGTCCAGATTAAAATATAAAAATGTTTAGGTTTGAAAATAAATATCCTTTTAAGTCTTTTTAAGTATTCAGTATTTGGTGCTGTGATGAACAACACTGAGATTACAAAAACACGAATGGCTGTTTGAAGCATTTTAAAAACGTCACTAGCGCAGTTACTTTGTTTGCACGGTTTCCGTGGTAACCGCTGCACTCCGCTGTTCCATCAGCGCCCTCTGCTGTCAGAGAGTAAACACGCACTTTCATTCAGCTCGTCTCCGCCATGTGCTTCTCGTGCACGATGGGATTGTTTACATATGAGCGTGTGTCCTTTTGATGCAGAATACAGCGGTGTTGTGCATTTTATACGACTGATGGGTAAAGTATTCTTAATTGCCTTATAAAAAATTAATAATTGGTAATAAATTATTATTTACGGTATTCTGAAGTGCCCACGATTACAATAATGTGCATATTCATTATCACGATTTATCGCATTACCGAATATCGGCACAAGTCTAATTAAGCCTAGAAAAAAACACTAAACCACCCCTTTAAGTTAAATGTATGAATTAGTTTATTCAAATATTTCAATTTAGTAACAATTCAAATTTATACAAAATAAAATTTGTACAAAATAAAATATGCCAGTTCTGCTTACCTAAACATTGAATTTCCTAACTTAAACATTTTGATGTAACCAATTTTTGAGTTTTGCCAACTTATTCGGGTTTACACTTGTAGCATGAATACCACCCATCCTTAACAAAAATACTCTTCTGTCCTCCAGCAGCAGACTTGACAATAACTGACGGTTTTGACTTTACTAACGGTGATCTCACATGTCAAAAATCCTATAAACATATGCATGCAACAGCAGCACACACTCAAAATACACATAAATCCTCCTTTCTCACCAGCCCTGTCTGCCCCTCAGTAACACTGATTCAAACGGACACAGACAGCTCTCCAGGGCTTCATTTACAACCAAAAAAGATCATTCTGTAAAGCTTTGGCTTCCACGCAATAGTATATCCTGCAGCGCTCTCTGAACTTCTCAGATTGAGCACATAAACGCGCTCACTCGCAACAGCATGAATTTAAAGGCACAATTAAAATCACTTCATCTCAAACAACCGCCCATCACCCCACGCACAATGTGTGATCTTCAAAATAACTCCACGCAGGGTGAAATCTCCTATGCACATTGCTATAATAGTCCTCTCTCTAGAGCAGGGGATCATGGTCAGGTCCTTAGGCTAACCACAGCAGATGGGGAAAGGACTAATTGTACAAACCCAAAGAAACGGGTGGTCTGAGATGCCTCTGAGCATTTGAATTCCTTCTGCCGGTTGAATGTGTCACTGAAGGGCACAGGGGACAAGAAGATGCGAGAAAGCAAACTTCTCCAGAAAGCAGAATTATGAGGTGATTGCTGAAATATTTAAAGAGTTACATTTAGTTAAAAGGTGTCTGGCAGAGAAGAAGAGTCATTGTTCTCTTGTGGATTTACTGTCAGTGCATAAGTGATGTAGAAGTAATTAATGGACCACTACAGATAAACAAACCTCCTCAAACTGACAGCATGCCTAAGTGAGCATCTCTCAGATGACTAATGAGTGACATCTCTAATCACCTGCCCGGGGCGGCCATCACAACCGTCTACAACGTTCCTATTTCCCATTCTAAATATCACATGTAATAACAGCAACACTCCATTTCCTCTTGTTTATTGTTCCAATACTTTGTCATGGGCTTATTACAGGAACAATCCCGCTGGAGTAACCTGGGGTTAAGTGCTTTGCAATGGTGATGGTTCATGGCTCAATTCTTGTGAGAAACAAATTAATTACCTGCCAGTTACTATATTATCAATTTTACTATATATTTTACATACACAAGTACCATTCAAAAATACATTCATTCATAGAGTGTTTTTTTTTTTCTTTCTTTTTTTCAGACTTTCCACCTGACCATAGAGCTTGAGCTAGGCTAGTGTGTGACAGAAGAGGCAATCCTCAGAACAAATCAAGTGCATGTAGGAGACAAAAGGGCAAGCTGCCCCTAATTACAACTAAAGTACACTCAACATTTCTGAGCTTGGAGGGAGAAGGACGGTTGGAATATAATGGATCTTGAGCCAAAGGGAAGCCACAAAACTCCACTGCCTCAGAGCTGTGAATATCACTGTGAAGCATGCAAGGTCACCGATCTATGCCCTTGCACTTTGCTGGCCCCTTTTACATTTGATTTATTGACATGCATGAGGTGACTGAGGGTGAAAATGTCCAATGGAAGCCGGATGGAAACTCCATGTACTGATGGTTGAGGTTCATTAATAATGCACAGTCATTAGTTACCAGCGTTCACACTGACTTGAAGTGGCAAAGTGGCCGAACAAGAGTTGCAGATTTCTGGCAGCATGAGAGAAACAATGAAGTGACTGGTGTAAAGGCTGACAGTAACCCGACATAGTTTGCTTGCAATAACGTATTTGATATTTTGGATACTATGGCACTTTGGATACTATGGCACAATGTCAGATGGATCAATCCATCTAAAGTCATCCAAAGGAGCTTGCTTGATCAGTTTTATTTTTTTTAAGTGATTAAAAAAGATAAACTTGAACCCTTCCCATTATAAATATACCCTAAAGTGGAAGTTAAGAGGAACTTTGGACTTCACAGTAAGTTCTAAAGAACAAAAATGTGCAAAATGTTAATATGTATCTTGTAGTGGTCCATGACACAAAGATGGCCACTGTGGTTAAACCAAGTAAAATGATAACAAAAAAAAAATTTGCAATAACTTGCTTGAAAAAAGTTATCTAATTATGTACATGCATTACAAAGTGTATCCGCAGGGCACTCAAAACACATCAGATGACTTCCGACTGCCACTTGTTGTCCTTTTTGAACATGCACCCAATTGTTCACCCTTGCTTCCTCTTTTAGACCCACCACTGCTCCAGACGAGCTCCTCAAGCAGACAATACAGTGTTCAAAGACAGATAAAGTTAGTCTTTGTAAGGATTTTTTAAACTTTCATGAGTGTATGGATTCTTTAAAGACTGGAAAAGAGAAAAATACATACAGCACGCAAACCATTATCAGTGTTTACCAAGCCAATGAAGGCACCACAGGGATGGTCTTTATGAAGATTAGAAAGCTGCCCCGCGGTCCCCACTGTGTGCGCTGCATAGTAATGCTAATGCTAATTGTGCGGGACAAACTGTTAAGCCTCTTTGCTCTATGACTGACTTCTTGATGAAATGGCAAGTGACATTGGGGTGAATCAACCATACTGGTGTCCCTCATCCAGTACTGCAGTTATACAAATGTGACAGTCCTATATTATAACAGATATGCTGAAGGAATATAACGTTCCTGTAGCCAAAGTCATGGGTTCGATCCCAAGTAGGGCTGGGCGATATGGCCAAAAAATATTATTACAATATTTTTTTTTCCATATCATATGTTATCGATATTTATCATGATATTCATTTAGGCTACCATTAATGGGCACATTTGTTAGACCTTGAGAATGAATGTAAACATGTAAACTAGTTTGTTCATATTTAAACTCCACAGAGTACCTATTAATTTAGGGCCCCATGAATATTAAAATGCAATCAAATGAAAATATAACATTTAATTTACAACAAAATCTTGCATTTTTATTTTTTCAAGTAAGATGCTGCACAATTTAACTGTATAAATGTAAAACATGGATGAAAAAAAATATCTTTGCTGTATATATTCCACAGAAATAATAATATTATTATTATTACTTTTGAGAAGTAGTATAGTGATATATTGCTGTCATAATTTCTTGAAGTTAAACCGAACTTCAGTTTTAATTTCAGTTTCAGTGTATTTGACGGTATTACATATAAGAAAACTGGACAGACAGATAAAAAGTTTAATGCAAACATACAAAAAAAAATCAAAAGAATCAAGATTCAGGAAAAATAGAATCACAGTATATCGATACAGGACAGCCTTCATTTTTACGTGCATGCTAATATCTTGAGAACAAATCTCAAATGAAAAAAAAAATGTCTGGCATAAATTGGGTCTGCATCTATCCAACTGTGCAGTTGTTACCTGGAGAAGCAACATTGTGAGTCAGATATCAAAGGCTACAGGGACTATGAGGGAGTATGTCTTCACTCTGTTAACAGATGGGACTTTCTCATCCAAACTTTGCACTTAAACGGGACAAAACAAACAGCCCCGTTCCAAAAGCACTCAAACGGACTGTGTTAGCATGAGGCTTCACAATGGATTCAAAAATAATTGTCTCCCAGAAGACCCTGCATTGGCTTGACTTCACCATACAAGCGTTTGGAGAGAGAAAGTCCTTCAAACTGCCTCCGAAAATGAGATACAAAGCTCTTCTACTGCCAACAGGACTGTGTTCCCATTGTGCTGAATTCTCACAGAAGATTGGAGAGGACACTCCACTGTGTTGTAGTGTTTTAAAGAGAGGGCTGTGTTGGAATGACAGAGAGGCTAAAACACAACATGTTCTGATGTTTGTAGACCAGACTAGGAGAGAAAATGCAGACCAGACAGTATTTTTGTCTGTGAAATGACAAAAAGGGACAGCTTGCCAAAACAAACATACAGCGCAACCAGTGTAGTACCAACCACGAACAAATGACTCTTATGAAATGTTTTTAGTGAATCAAAAACATGCAAATAGCTCAAAAAGATAAAATATCACTTTAATTCATTCTGAAACACTGCAAAATGGGCCGTATAACTAAAATATACCTAAATAAATCCTGTAAGAATTACAGGACATGACTTCCTTTGGAACCTTTGTTTTTAAGTGTGTAGTTTTTTTGTTTGTTTTTTTCTTCAGCAAAAATAACTATATTGTCATGCATATATATATGTAATCTTATAAATAAGACTATGGTCACACTGCCCACCCATAGTCTAGACATGTGCTAGGCAGACGATACACAGATTCTTAAGTGTAGGAAAAACCTCTTGTTTAATTTTAAAAAGCCACATCTGTTCTGTTCACTGTTGATGATAGAGATTTCTTCCAAGTTCTCATCCCAACTTAAATTATCCTGTAATTCTCCAATCAGGAGATGCAAGATCATTACAACAGACAGGACATTCCTTAAAGGACTACCATGGGATACTTTACAGAAATGTACATAATACATCTTATTTCTCTTTTCAAGGGAACACATTTTTTTCAGAGGAGCACTTACAGTAAACATGTCAAGAGGTATATTCATCTGATCTCTGAATTCACTTTGTCAAACAATCACTGAGATGACCTCAATCAGATTCACAAACAGCCCCAATGGCATATTCGGGTGATGGACTGGGACCTTTGCTTGCAAAAACAAACATTTATATCCCCCAACGTCAACTACCCATCTGCCCCAGCGAAGGTATTTGAGACCACATGTGCTGTGTGGTGACTTCCAGGTGAATAAATATCACTAATTACCCCAAACAAACAGTTGAATAAAGGTTTGCTTTTAGAGCTCTGATTAGCGAAATCAGACCTGCATGACCTCAACCACTTAAGCTAAACTCTCAGTCATAATTAGAAGACTTTCTCCATAACATTTATGTTCACTTGAACCCAGTTACTTGATGATCCCAAATGATCTCATTTGAGTTTAGCCAACATGTCGTTATGTATCAGTTTCACAATAATTCAAGCCGAGTTATCCGGCAAAGTGCATTACAAACCAATCACAAATTGCTCCTCTGCTCCAGTTTCTCAATTTCTTTCATGATTTCAGTACAATTTTTTCAAGAAAACATCTTAATGGGATCTGAACATACATCTGATGCTTGTGCTTCTCATTTAAACCTTGCCACATATTCTATTATTTGTTTACCTGAATACTAAATTGCAGTGGACAAACTGCTGTAGTCAAACTTAACCCCAAAATATACGCTCTGATTGAATTTATATCGTTTATGTGGCTTCAACATGTTGCTAGCAACACCATGTCATGGGTTTGATTCTCAATGCATGAACTGATAAAAAGTGCACCTTGAGTGCATTGTAAATTGCTTTAGATAAAAGCATCTTCCAAATGCATAAATGTATTTGAATATCAACAGCAGACATAACATTACAATAATATGCTGCATCTAATTAACTCATAAAAACTCATTGTTACTGGCACTGCATGCGCATTTCTCTGAATGTTGTACCCTATTATGTTTTGAATGTGTTTTTTTTTCTCACACATTAATGAAGCATACGTTTACAATTATCAGTACATGTCCCAAATGTCATAAAACTATAACATATCGATAACGTGCGGCATTGTGCGCTATGATTTTCGTTAAGATCTGTGAAGCGCAGTGAAAAAGGAAATAACCCCCTTAACGACAGAAAATATCCATGGTTCAGGACGATGCCCTCTACTTCATGCTTGTGCTCAGTTTACAGATCTATGCAAACTTAAAGGAACAGTTCACCTAAAATGCAAATTCTGTCATTAGGCTACTAATACAAAAGGATACGTTAGGTAGAAAGACAATCTCACTCAGTCACTATTCACTTTCAGTGTAAGAAATAGATGCAATGAAAGTGAATGGTGACTGAAGTCTCGAGTCATTTTGTGTGAAGAGAACGTCAGGTTTTGAACACCATTGTTGTGAGTGAATGATGACAGGATTTGCATATTTGGGTGCGGTATCCCTTTAAATAATACAAATTAATGCATAAAGTGTTTATTAAAAAAGGCTACATAAACATACCTCTCATGTTGTGGATTTTAACCATGACCTCGGCTGTTGACATCAAACGATGCGCTAAGTACACGCGCCCCGAGTCTCTTTCCATCTGGACCGCTGAGTGCCCGTCCGAAACCACCTCGAACCACTTCTTCTCGAACTTCTGGTCCGGTACCGTAAAGATCAAATCTCCGACTTTCACATCTTCAGAAACTGTAACGATGTAGGACACTGCTTCAGAAACGGCTCTTGGCTTCCTAACCCGACTTTTAACATCGGTAAGAATCTCTATCCTGTCAAATGTTACGTTAAATTGTCGTGTACTGTCGTTTTTATCAAGTATCTCGATTTTAACCGCCACTTCTTCTGCTGTTTTATTGCAGCGCGGCAAGCGCGCGATCAAACTATAGCTCGATTTGGATTTCCCGTCAAAAGTTTTGGTGGTTTTCAAAACGAATCCTGTGTTGTCCAGATATTCAAGTGAAAAATCCGACGAGTCCTCCCCTGTCAAAACTGTTTTAAGTCCAGCCAAGTTTAATTCTTTGCATTTGTCTTCCAGAGGAAAAAGAAACCCAGCGACAACAGTTCCAGGCGGTGCGTTTTCCTCAGTTTGTCCATAAAAGACAGTCGAATGCACAAAAGAAACGGCAATCAAAATAATTAAAAAACTTGCCATAGGAAATCTGAAAAAAGTGGGATTCCGTAAAAGCGCCCTCATTATTCCATCAATTCTGTCACTCTGTCCTTAAAATCTGAGTTTTATCCCTTATACATCAATAAAATGCTACAAATGTAGCCCAAGCCACCATTGAATAATATAAATTAGCTTTTTGCACACTATCTGCACTTTAAGTTTTCAATACGAGATGTCAATGTTTTGTGTGCGGCTCCTCGACCGGCATCATTCAACCATGCTCTCACTCATTCCCGCATCCACCGATACACAGCATCTCCATGTGGTACCCAAAGCCCCGCCTTCAAAATGTGAGCCAATCACAGTGACGGAGGGGTCGGGCTGGAAGTATAGACCCTCCCACTAAATTTTAATAGGTATGCAGCTTTCAACTGTCAAGTAACGATGCAGTTTAAATTGTTGAATAGACAATGGGTCTTCCTTTAAAATCATTTCAAACGGTTTTTACAGCGACATTACCTCTCAAAAGTTTGGGGTCTGTACAATTTTTTAAAAAAGAAATTAATACTTTTATTCAGCAACACTTTTAATAGATGAAAAGTGACAGTAAAGACCTTTGTTATAGACCTTTGATATAGTCGTTTCAAATAGGACTATTAGCCTGAATATGGTTCTTTTGAACTTTCTATTCATCAAAGAATCCTAAAAAAAAAAAGTCACGATTTCCACAAAAATACAACCGATTTTAACATTGATAATAAGAAATGTTTCTTGAGCACCAAATCAGCAGAAGGATCATGTGACTCTGAAGACTGGAGTAATGATGCTGAAAAATCAGCTTTATTTCACAGCAATGAATTACATCAATAAATATATTCAAATAGAAAATTTATTTTCAATTGAAATAATATTTCACAATATTACAGTTTTACTATATTTTTGGTCAAATTAAAGCAGTCTGTTTAGCATAAGAGACATCCTTCAAAAACATCTTACCAAAAAATCTTACTAACCCAACTAGGTATTTATATAAGATGTTACAGATAAAACGTACTGCCCTACAGGTGGGCAAAACATTGTAACCACACATTTTAATTGAATCATGATGAAATCACAGCAGTTGCATAAACACAGCCACTTAAAGGGTTAGTTCACCCAAAAATAAAAAAAATGACTGAGCCGGCATTCGGATGTAGAACCTGGAAGCGCTGAACATAAACAGCATATGAGAATGACACAGAAGAGAAGATATTGTTGAAAAAAAGTTATTTTTGTTACATTTTTGTGCACAAAAAGTATTCTCGTCGCTTCATAAAATTAATGTTGAACCACTGCAGTCACGTCGACTATTTTAACAATGTCTTTAGTTACTTTCTGGACCTTCAAAAGTGGTGGTCAAATTGCTGTCTGAAGAGCCAGAGAGCTGTTGGATTTCATCAAAAAATACCTTAATTTGTGTTCTGAAGATGAACAAAGGTCTTACGGGTGTGGAACGACACGAGGGTGAGTAATTAATGACAGAAATTTCATCTTTGGTTGAACTAACCCTTTAAGAACTAGTCTGACCAACTAGCAGTTAGCCAAGGCTTATTTTTTACTATCGGTTACTTTTCAGATTCAAATTAGACTGGCTTACAAAAAATTTAAAAATGCTATGACTAGCCTTAAAGGGTTAGTACACCCAAAAATGGAAATTCTGTCATTTAAAACTAAACGTTTTAAATATAACTTTAGTAGCTTTTTGGGTATTTGAAAGTTTAAATTAACTTGCATCAATGCAGGCCTTACTGAGTCATAGGATTTTATCAAATATATCTTAATTTGTGTTCCAAAGATGAACAAAGGTCTTACAGGTGTGGAAACGACATGAGGGAGAGTAAAAAAAAAAAAAAGACAGAATTTTTATTTTTGTGTGAACTAACCCTTTCAGAAAAAAATGTGATGACTTGCTTGTTAAACTAATCTAAGCAGTTTATGCACCTGGTCACTGCATGTCTCTCAGACTATCTGTTCTGATAGACGGGTTTAGCTCAACTATGCTCAGATTCAAAGACAATGGAGTGTGAAATTTGATATCAAATCAATCAAAATGTAATCAAAAAACTTGAAGCCATTTTTCTCAGTTTCACCGTTGGCATATTTACTGCGTTATGCCTTTGTTGGGTGGCATATTTCCTATGGCTGCTAAAACACTATTAGACAGAGGGTCAAGGTTTGGCTGGTTAGCTTCAGCCGCCTTGCTGGTAGATTCCATAACAACACCTCTCACTCAATGTCATCTGGCTGATGGATTCTGTTTGAGGCACAATGGACATGCACAGACAGGTAAGATCAAAACAAATCAGCCTGTGACATCAAACATCCTGGGACTGTTGGTGCTACAATGCCGAGCTAGAGAATATTTTATTCCGTATTAATCCGTATGTTAATAAATGAAGCTGCTTTGTATTGCAAACAAAACCTTTTTTTTTTGCCATGAGGTCAATTCACAAATGCACAGTCCTGATCATAATTATTTTCTTATTAAACCACATTTCATTTTTCCCTTTCATTCCTTTTCAGTTTGGTAATTAGCCCTAGTCTATAAGTGTTGGATATTCAGTGATGTTCCATCATAGAAACGAATAATGGGCACATACTGCACGTATTGTCTATATTGTCAAGGCAAGGAGATGAATAGGTTGGGCCCCATTCCAGTCTCTTTCTTTTGATGTGTAACAATGTTTTTCAAATCAAACCGCTTTTCAAATGGAAATGAAATTAACAGATATGAGTGCTATTATGGATTCTGTAGTGGGGGATTCATTACGGAGTATTTTTTTCCCCTCAGCTCTATGTGGTTCTACAACCATACTTTGGGCATCTGTAAAGGAGCACAAAGAAAATGATTCTCAGTTTTTCAGGGTTTTAAAATCATTCTCAGTTCATTGTCACTCTGCAGAAATAATAAAAAAAAAAAAACGTCATGGCTTTTCATTACTGAAAGGAATGCATTCAAAATTCTGTCATTATTTACTTATTATCTGTTGTTCCAAACTCGTATTATTCTGTGGAATACAAAAAGACAAGCTTTGGAGAATGTTTGTTCATCTAGGCTATGTAAAAGACTCTTATTGGCCGGTTCTTTTAGTGAATAGAAATCAGTGCAACCAGTGTAATCTGACTGATGAAGAAACCACTCTTTAAAAATGAATATTTCACCCCAAAATTAAAATTATCTCATAATTAATTCAGCCTCAAACCATATATATGACTTTCTTCTTTCAGCTGAAAACAATCTGAGTTATATTAAATAATATCCTGACTCTTCCCAGCTTTGTAATGACATTGAATAGTGCCAGAGTTTTTGAAGGTTCAAAAAGCGCATCCATCCATCATAAAAGCAATCCATACGACTCCAATGGGTTGACAAATGCCTTCTGAAGTGAAGCGATAGGTTTTTGTAAGAAAAATATATACCATATTTAAAACTTTATAAACTATCCACAAGTTTCCTATGCCCCATGAGGCCTTGCGTCAAACGTGGGAGCGTCTTCCGGTTCGAAGTAAACAAGCTGGACGTGACACTCATTCATTCAACAGTTGACAGTCATTCAAGATTTAACGATCCAAACTTGTGAACGTTTGTTTTTTACTTAAATATTTAAGATTCCGCCATCAATATTTGAACAATGTTTTACAATAAAAAAATGTTACAGTAATAGTAATGTATTAATTTATGTCAGGAGTGCACATCGATCATGCTAAATCTAACTGATATTTATACTGACATAAAAAGAAAACACAGACCTATTCAGTTGCGCCTGCTTCCATTTATTTGTGATCACAAGAAGGCAAAAAACAACTCCACTAAGGCTTTTAAATCCAAAGGCTTACACATTTAGAAATATATTGATAACGTACCCTATGTTTACGTCACTTTTCTGAGCATTTTAATTTATTTTCCTCTAAATTATGCGATGATTGCTATCTGAGGATGTTTGCGTGATCTCTCCGTCTATCTATCCTGATCCTTTCAGCCAGAGCAACAGAGGGAGCTCATGAGAAGACAACAGGAGTTATGAGTGAGTTAACCGTGAATCTGTGAGAGATATGCATTTGTCAGCAATCAACAGGCACAGGGAAGAGACAGATACAACATTAAACCAAATAAATACACGATAATAATCACATAAGAATTGTCTTCATTCCTCAAGCAGTCTATTATATTTTCCATAAACGTGTGTATTTATTATCGCAGTGGTTAACATAAGTAGCCTTTAGCATCGCATAGATGTCTGTGTAAACGCAACTGGCTCTGGCACGCACAACACGTCAGGAGTAAAATATCACATTTGGTGCTAGCATCAGTGACGGGAAGTACAGACAGCGGGTTGCTCAAGTATTGCAGGGTCAGGATGCTCTAGTCATGCAGCAGTACTTTTGTGGAGGGTCAGTAAAGTAAAGAGCAATTAAGGGCACAAAAACTGTAACTAATAATGAAGTAAACGGGGATGTTGTCCCTGAGCGCCGTAACGACATCTCTCATAAAGATTTCCAACTTTTTCAAAGTAAACAATGATCCAAAAAACACTTAGCCTCTTCACTAATTAGCACACAAAATACCATTGGTATGCTACTTCCGCCACCTCACCGGAAGTTGTACCCACGTTCTCTTTTACAGTAGCGCCCCGCGGAAACAGGTGGATAATCACTAGGCGTTTCTCAATGTCAAGGAAGGATCCTCGGAAGCCAGAATTTCGAGGATGCTACGTCATCGACATCTGTTGAAGGACTGTTCCAATGTCGAGGATCCTCAGAATTTCAAACAAGGACTGAGTCCTTCGTTCGAAAAAATATTGCATATACAGGAACGGATGCATATGTGTAGCCTTCGCGCTCTCAAATCACCCACAATCCTATGCGCACAGCTGATCTTGCTCAAAAAAATTTTAAAAAATGCTTTCAAATGTAAGTACATTTACATTACCAAACATTTGTAAATATGTCAGATAAATAAAGTTTAACGTTTAAATGCCAGTACAAATTACTACCGTATTGATTTTTATAAATTATACAAATACAAATTAGTTATTAATGGCTAACTGAACCGGACCGTCATTTAACAATTGTTAGCTTGGTTGCCGTCACCGGCATTTTTCAGCACTGAAACCGGACCTTTTCACTGACGTAATGACGTGCACTTGCTTGTCTGTTCCATTTACGAGTTCTCCGAATGCTAAAGAGGAGCCTCGCCTAGCCTCTGAAGGAAGTGACTTGGAAGGACTAGTCCTGCCAAGGAAGTATCCTTGACATTGAGAAATGCCTACTGGCTTCCAGCACCGGCATTCGAGCGTTCACGAGAAAGTTCCGGTGGAAGGGTGACCTCTGACCCAACGTAAAGTTCCTCTTATATCAAAATCCTCAGACATTTTTCTTCAATACTTCTCATTTTAGACTTCTAATTTGTGACTGCTGTTTTGGTTTGCTCTACCCTCTGCGCTACTGAGTTTGTCAATACTCACCTGATCTTGCGCTATGCCTACGTCATTCATTCATCAGGTCAGAGGTCACCCTTCTGCCAGAACTCGACTCTCTTGTGAACACGCGTACGGCCGTTGCCAGAGTTCTTCAAATGAATCATTAACAATACTCATTGGTTAAATAAATACTGAACTCCATAATTTGGGCCCTGTTGTTAATTTTTTAACAATGTACCACTTTAATAAAGTGCAAAAATGGTAAGCAAAATGGACAATATAACTGAAACAAATCCAAATGAATCAAACCGAAACAATATCTGAACTGAATCTGTGAAGAGCCTGTGAACCTTAATAGAGTCGAATCGGGAAATATGTATTGATTCCCAGCCCTACTCCTCTTCCAAACAATAACAGTGCTTTCATTTGGGTTTGAAATGATATGAAAAAGTGTAAACAATGACCAAACGTTGACCGCTGGGCAAAACATTTATTTAACATCTCTTGAGAGACTGGCCTTGTATGATAGTACAGTTCTGTGCAAGTGTCCATATTGTGTTCAGATGTGTGCTGAACCTTTGTCAACTGTGATGAATGAGCGCAGCGCCAAAGATGAGGCAAGGTGGAAAAACAAAAGATCCACACATGGGAATATTTATCCTCATTCCCATCAGCTCAACATGTGCTTCACCTTGTCATACCTCAACCAGAATCATTCCCACAATACCGAATATATACAAGATATGACATGACATAACCTCTCAGAAATATGTTAATATCACCTTGATTTCTCTCTTTGAAATTTCTTTGCACAATTTCAGGAGTAAGAACCATCTGAACGCTGCTGTGCGCTCGGAACGTTAGCTGAAAGATGTGTGCATGCTTTAAATGGATTAAAGCAATCACCTGCACATTTCTCTAAAGTCAAATAGACTTGTTTAAGCATGAAAGCCCCCGCAGCAGCCCGCCTCCTCCTCCTCACCTCTCTTTGAGAAGCATAACACAAATTACAGCAATTTACCCCAAGAGGCAGTGTGTGCGTGTGACAGCAGAATGGGTTTCGAGTTGACGGTGTCGAATGTCATGTCACAGCCACTCACGCCAGTCTTTCATCATATTTTGGCATGCCTCTCTGTGGAAAAAGTGACAGGAATGGAGAGGGAAAGACGGCAATCTCGCAAACCTTGAGTTTCTCCGTCAAAGGTCACCAGAACTGACAGGAATTCTCTCTCTTGCCATCACTGGCTCATTTCTTCCTCATTTCCATCTGTACTCTCTCTTTTTTCTCTTTCCATCCTTCGTGCACTCTCTCTTTAATCTGAGAACTTGACAGTCAAATGAATGCCAGGTGGATTTCTTTTGCCTCCGCCCCTGTTGTATCACAGACAGAGAAAGAATTATTCAACAGCTAGAGTAGCCCTGCTCGTCCATCTCCTCTCTGTGTGCACAGAATCGGTCTCTGTTCTCCTGTCTGGTGTATCAGATTGCTGACTGGTTCCTCATATGCTCACTGACAGAAAGGCAGGCGTGTGGGACGGTCCCCGTGCCCGTCCCCGCAACTCTAGTGATAACATCTTAAATCAGAGTCTGCAGAGCTGCTTCTCTCTGTCACATCGTCCTCCTACCAGCGCTTCTCTGTCATTTCCAAATCCATCTCCTGTCTTCTTTTCTTCCTCTGGCTTCATCCCATCATTATTGCATCTGTATTGTTCTCTCTTGTGCAAACGTGTGCTCATTACAACTTTCTACAGTTTTAGCCTAGTTGGCTCATATTGAGAAGCGTTCTTGAGCATTGTGTTCAAATTACACACAATATCCATATTAAAGGGTTAGTTTACCCAAAAATGAAATTTCTGTCATTAATTACTCACCCTCATGTCGTTCCACACCCGTAAGACCTTCGTTCATCTTCGGGAAACAAATTAAAATGTTCTGATGAAATCCGAGAGGTTTTCTTTTTTAAATTACCGTCATTCAAGGTCCAGAAAAGTAGTACAAACATGGTTAAAATAGTCCACGTGACTACAGTGGTTCAACCTCAGTATTGCGTGTGATGCTGATGCGGAAGCCGGCCAATACTGAGCTGGCATTCAGATGTAGAACCTGGAAGCGCTGCAACGGAAATAGCGTATGAGAATGACAGGGGTGAGACGAATTTGTTGAATAAAGTCGTTATTTTTGTTCTGTTTTTGCGCACAAAAAGTATTCTCATTGCTTCATAACATTAGGGTTGAACCGCTGTAGGCACGTTGACTATTTTAACAATGTCTTTATTACTTTTCTGGACCTTGAATAATGGTAATTTCATAGCTTTCAATGGAGGATAAAAAAAACCTCTCGGATTTCATCAAAATATCTTAATTTGTGTTCCAAAGATGAACGAATGCCTTATGGGTTTGGAATGACATGAGGGTGATTTATGACAGTAATTAATGACAGAAATTTCATTTTTGGGTGAACTAACCCTTTAGGAATGCACTAATATTAAAATTAAGGCCAGTAGGATAATCCAATGATTAGCATATATTTTATTTTAATAGCATAATACAATTTGGTCTAAATAAATTAAAATGAAACACTAAAAAGAATATTTTTAAAAGCTACAAGTGAATTTATGCATTACAACATTATAAAGTACAGTAAGAAAAAAGGATATTCATTTAAGATTTGTAATAAAGATTACATTTGACAGCGTTAATAAATTATTAGCACTAATAAATGGAGAAAAAAAAAAAGAATATTGGCTGAAAACACATATATTGTGCTTCCCTTCCAAAAAAAAATACCCTAATGTTTTCCCAGAGGAAAACTGGCAATCATTGATTCCCAGCTTAATATGCAGAGACATCAATAAGTAAGCACTCTGTAGGTCAATTCCCCAAAATATGTAAATGCAATGGCTTTGCAGAACTTTTAAATCATGGCTCTGTTTGGAGGCCTAGACTATTCATTGGGGGTGAAATTGCAATACAGTATATGCTATATATAAGCTATATGTTGCCTGCAAAAGAATTATATCAGGACACACTAATTTTGAATGGCTATTAGAGGAGAAAGATTTGGTTGGCCTCAATTTGTGTAGTTACAGCATGTATCAGCATGAGCTAACCAGCCAAATCTTGACCCCTTGGTTTGAGTATCTGAACTAGCCCAACTCAGCAACATTGGCTCCAAAAATGGTACAAGTTTGGGTCAAGACGATCAATGAAAGATGGGGAAAAGTTCAGAAACCTATTTGAAAATCATTATTTTGCTATCCAGAAATTATACAAAAGACCATATTTGCTCTACATTAACTGATTCTGTGATCTAATTTCTGATGTTCTTTCCTATGGCCCATTCAAGTCTTTCAGAGAGAAAATCTTACCTCAGAGATATGCTCTTTGACGTCTGGGACTCATATGTTTGTGTGAAAGATGATGCGTAGTTGAACATAAAGAGAGAAGCACGATAAAGAAAGAGCGACAGAAACAGAGGGAGAGAGAATGACACCGTTCTTCTCCTGTGACCTATGCAATTGCTAGAGTAGAGACAGCTCATCAATCTCCCATGGTTGAACATCACTCTCTGTCTCCCCCCCCAGCCCCCAATGGAGGGACAGCCTGTCTTGTCCTAATGCATGTGTCCTTACCTCTCAGCTTCTCTCAACAGATTTACACTCCAGCCCTCTGCCTGTGACAGCAGCTTTCCTTTCACTCCAATCACCATCACTTTGGACCAAACCAGGGGCGTTACTAGAATTCAACCTTAGAGGAGCAGAGTGCCTTATCTCTATACCCTCATCTGAGCTGTTGAGGTTGAGTGGAATATTTCTTGGTTTAATAGAGGTTATGCATTTAAATCTTGCTTGACTGGACTTTTTTTAAAAAAAATATATATATAAACCAATCACAAGTGCATCTATTTGTCAATAGTAAGCCCAAAAGGTATTCTTATTCTTATTCCTGAACAAAATATGTACTGTTTTACAAACTGACTTTGAATTAAGAGTGAAATAACTTCAGATATCTTACCAAACATGAAGAGAAGCAGTTTAAGCTGGTTCAATGTGGTCTTCAAGCCTGGCCAAGCTGGTGTTTATCTGCAAAGTGTACAAAGCACTCTTAAACCAGTCAACAAACCAATTTGATCAGGCTGAGAGACCAGCAAAAACAGCCTAGGCTGGGTTAAGCTATTGTTTTAAGCAGGGTAAGTTCTATTGATGGCCAGCAGATGTCGCTGTGCCGAGTCATGCGCAGGCTAATCGTGCCACCTGTACCCAGCATGTACCTCCATCTCTCTGGCTGCCAGCCACGTAAATCACTCAATCAGGCCTCCGGCAGCTCTGCCATCAGCGCCCTGCCTCACGTCTTATGGATAATCAGTGTTGTTTTTCTCTCTGTGCCACACGCACGCTGTTCTCAGTACAGCGCTTTACCCTCCCTGAACCGCCAAACCATTTCTCCACAGTGTCTCCTCCACTTAGAGAGCCAGCAATCTCCCCCCAAGTTCCTCTGATTGCAATCAATGAAAGCCCCTTCTAATTCTGTCCGCTCCATTTAGAAGCCCCCTTGAAACCAGTTAATGCTTAACCATTTGTGACAGAGTGTATCATCTGAGACAAATGATCATCTGTTGTACCTGTGGCGAATCCCAGGCAATTCCCCTCATCATGATTTTTACAGACTCTCAGCTAAAAGCGTCACTTAAAAAAACTGAGAATTTTCTCTATTGTTGGAACGAATGTGACAATTAGAATTGGGTGTATAAAAATACATTCATGTCTTATTCAAGTTTACAGAGATTTGAACACAAATTGCATAAATCTTTGTTCTTTGTTTTATATAATGCTATTAGTTACTTTTCTTTAGTGTGCTAGCATGATAAAAAATTAACTTTTATTCAGAGTATGTATTAAATTGATCAAAAGTGACAGTAAAGACATTTATAATGCTACAAAAGCTTTCTATTTCAAATGAATGTTGTTGTTTTTTTGTCTTTTGAATTTTCTACTAATCAAAAAATCTTTTAAAAAATGTATGACGGTTTCCACAAAAAAATGTTTTTAACACTGATAATAATAAGAAACCCTTAGAAAAATAAGTATACTTCAAGTTCATTGTATTCAGTATACTTAAAGTTCAAGTATATTTTTAAGCATACTTTATGTAGTAAGTATTCTAGTAGTATCCTTGTAAGTGTACTATTTCAATACTACTTGGGACTAAATTGACCCACTTTTTAAGTATATAACATTATACTTTTAAGTATATTTTTAGTGTGACATTAGTAATCTTTGAGTTATTTGAGTAAACTTTGACAATTAGTTTACAACTGCGTTTTTCATTGTTAGCCTACTGCCGCTATATTACAAGTGAACTTATAGGTATAATGACTTTTAGCACATTTTGAAGTATACTCTCAGTAAACTATAGTTTAGTAGTTTTATACTGCAAGTATATATGTAAGTTTTCTTCAAGTGAACTTAACCTATTTACACTGCAGTGGACTACACAAAATTTCACATAATTAGAATTAGGAACAAATCTGTTTTCTGAGACAATATGTAAAACTATGTGGGAAAAATAGTATTTAATAGTAGAGTTGCACAATTCTTGTTAAAATAATAATCACAATTTTTTGGTTTCAAATAGAGATGCGATTCTCCCGCGATTCTAAAAAGACAACTAAACAAAATAACAAAAAAAGTTCTGACAAAATATTAATTGGTGGAAAAAATATTTAACTTGAATCAATTAAAAAAAAAAAAAGAGTTTGAATGAATTCAATGACTCATTTATAAATACTTGTTTCATTACTGGATGAATTAGTGTTTTTGAACACATCTTTTGAATGAATGATTCAATGACAAATACATTTTTTAACAGTCACTTTTTTGCCACCCAGTGACAATGTAAGTATACTTTCTTGTTTAAAAAGTATACTAATTTCACACTTGAATAAGGCCTTCTCGCTTTCCAAAGTTGATTTTGTATAATTTTCAGGCCTTCCCACTCTATCCAGGCTCTCTCCAGCACTGCAAAGCTTTTCTAATATTAACGCAGATCCTAAAGATCTTCCCCAGTCATAACCCCTTCATTCCACTGATATTCTTCTGAACTTTTATCTTTTATATTGTGTCTCATCTCTCTTTCTGCAGTCTCTCTTCAAATCTCCTTCTTGCTCATTCTCTCTCCTCAACCGTCATACACATCCTAATGCTGATTGGCTACATGTTTGTTGTTGTTTGCTGGGGTGTTGGTCTGACTAACTTCCAAACAGTGTTTTTGAAATATCGCTTACACCACCTTTAACAACATTCACCATCTTTAATGATTTTTCTTCTTTTGCAATGTATTTTAGAATTGCCAAAATAGGGTAAATTAGCACACCTTCATGTCTGGAGGATGGCTATGATGTCTTAAAGATGCTAAGTCATTAAAAAAAACTACATCTAAAGAAAAGAATAGTACTTATGAAAAATCTGTTTAACATTCTTATCATCAGATAATAACTTTATCATATTGATAGCCAAACAAAAGCTGGTTTATTTTCCGAGTGGAACACCTTGTGGTGACGATATGTTGAGATCATGTGACCATCTTGGTATCCACCTTGTTTACTGAAAATATCACATTTAAAAATAATCAAAAAATGTGTGCACTTTTAAAATGCTAACTAGGTAGGCAGCCCACAAGGTTTTGAAACAGATTAATGAACCTAACACTCGTTTTTATGATATGAAGTAGAACTGATGTTATGGTGGGCATGTTCTTGCATGTAACCTAGATAATAGAAAAGGAAGAGTTGTGAAAAGAGCTACATTAGACAGTATTTGGGCACAATCTGATGTCCTATATTTCTTTTTATATCAGTCTGAAATACAACAGCAAAGAAAAAACTCCTGACAAATGCTATGACAACAGCAACCTGGAAAAAAAAAAAAGACACCTCAAAGGTCGGGGGCAAAAACAAAAACAGCTTGCTTTTTGTCTTGGAGGAATGGGCTAATTATAAGACCTCATCACTATGTGGGTTTAACAAAGCGCCACAGAGAGCCTGGAGTTGTGTACGCGGTTTGGTGTTCGCAGAATGTGGGTAGTCTCATTTTCCGTTCACAAACAAGCTGTCTCTGTGCATCCCTGTATGCCTGAATACACTCAGCGCGGCCGCATTGTTGCTGCGACATCCACAAACAAGCTTTTGTGTGACTCACTCGCTCCTCTCACACTTCTCAAGCAGACACGTGCTCTCTGCCCCTTTTTCAGGGCACCATTGTCTCCTCTTTGCATCTGCGACAAAAATGGAGCACCTGACTATTTTCAAACACGATTAAAGAGGGTTTTGTGTGCACTGTGGGTTTTGTACCCTGTATTTCTGTGTTACTTATGAGTCCACATCTTCCCATGATTCTAATATTGTTTGAAAAGACAACAAAAACTGAGTTCACAGTAGAGATGGCTGCAGAAAACACAGCAGGCACAAATAAAGGAGGCCACTGCAATAGAAGCACACTTATGCAGGAACATCAATAACAAGGTGTAATCTTGTAAGATACGAACACAAAGCAGCAAATACAAACATCCAACATGAGTGTTAATATTGCTGTGAAGAACTATTAAAGTGGTGATGCCTGTAGAGATACATGGACTATCCTGCAGAACACTGTGAATGGAATCTGATTAGTTGATCTCATCTCACAATGACCATCAATTAAAAGCTATGGTTGAGACATGGTTCTATAATCATTTTGAGTTAGATTTTGGGTTGATATTGGTGTTAGGATTTTATGGGTTCATTTTAAGGTTAAAAGAAGGGACAGGGTCAGAGATGAAGATAAAACATTTGAACATCTGAACAAATGACTGGTTGGACAGCCAGTTTACTTCATCAGTAAGGAATCGATCACTCAAAACTTAAAGCTGCTGTCTGCCCTCAGTTTTGCCTCATTGTCGCCATCTCTGTTTGAAACCTGCAATTGCAGTTATTTGCGGAATTATCATCTTTACATGGGTTGTGCCTCGGCACGGCTCCTCAGCGCGTGTGAATTTAATGTTTGCTGCCAGTCACCACATCGGTGTGGATACTGTACTTCGGAATCACGTCATGGAAGTATGACCAAAGTAAGAATTTTTACAGGAAAATGTTATCTGAACAAGTAAGTTACAAATCTGCCACTTTTGTTCTGACCAACTGAGAAAAAAAGCCTTACAATAAATTGCGCTGCCAATGGTGATTAAATCTAAAGATCGCTTAGCTCAGATCACGTCAAACCGTGCCATATAGCCAACTTGCTGGGACTCCTTCTTTCTCTTTACAGACATGACATGCTCTAATTTCCCGCGGGAACCCACAAGTACCAATTTCATTATAAAACATTATTACAAGCTTACCGTTTGGAATTGGGCTAAGGTAGGGAGATAGTTTTGAACAATGGCTGGTTATGTACTTGATCAAAAATTTATTTTGGATAAATTTGGATAGATGTAATTTTTAACCAAAAAAAAAAAAAAAAAGTTACAGACAGCAGCTTTAAGAAAATTACATTGTTTGCTCATTCTCATGTTGGTCCAAACCTGTATACTATTTTTTTTTTTTTTTTTTTACATAAAAGTAAAATTTTACTTAAAATGAAAGTTTGTATAAGCCACCATAAAATTACCACAAACGACATACATACAATGATATTCCAAGTCTCGTGCAGTCATACAATACACCAATTTGCATGAGGAACAAACCCAAATTTAGGATCAGATTTTTTAAAAATAAATTAATACTTTCATTCAGCAAGGACACATTAAAATGATCAAAAATGACAGTAAAGACATTTATAATGCTACAAACATTTAAAATAAATGTTGTTCTCTCAAACTTTCAATTGATCAAACAATACTGAAAAAAATGATTTTCATCATTGCTAATAATAAGAAATGTTTCTTGCGCACCAAATCAGCATATTAAGGCAGGAACACACCAAGCTGACGGTCGGCCGTCGGGCAGTTTTTCGTCGTCGGCCGACTACGTTTTTTCAGTGTGTTCCGCACCGTCGGCTGAAGTTGGTCCTCGTCTGCATTTTTTCAGCCGATTCGAAGGCTGCGTCCGAAAACCTAGGTAGCTGTCTTGCTGCCTCGCTATCTTATAAGAGAATGACTTGTATGGCAGCGTTTGTGCATGAAGGTACCTCACGAAATTGATTTCGGACAGACTTCTGAGGCAGTGTAACAGTTTAATTATCTACAGCAATAGAGCGCGAGCTTTGGTGAGAACTAAACAAATATTTAATTACTACAGTAGTAATTTCTCGATAGAAATGATATCAAAATTGAAATATGTTGATCAAAATCGTACATTTATACATAAACTGAGCAGCAAACGCAACCTTCGTATGCCATCTTTATTTTTCTAGCTCAACTGTCACAGAATGGAAAGCACAGGATTGTGGGATATCAAAGGCAGCTAAGGATACATCTGTGCTTCCTTCAAAAATCGATCTGAGGAAGGTATCTCATGAGAGAGGAAGTGAAGCTAACATTGGATTTGGACGTGCCTTGATGCCTTCTTACCTTGAAATGTGTCCTCGGAAGGCAGCATTTTTCAGTTTTCGGACGCAGCCGAAATGTTGAATTGGCGTTGGAGCTTGTTGGTCCGTCGGGCCATCTGATCATTCTGATTGGCTGTTCAGCTACTGCCGCCAGCTGGTTTGGTTCATCTCATGCAGGCGCAGAACTGACGTGCTGCTTGGCCATCGGCTGTTTAGCGTCGGTTTGGTGTGTCAGGGCAACTTTGGACACAGACGCTGCCGACGTGAGCAAACCCCGCAGTCTGCTTTCGTCGCCACTAGTTTGCCGGCATCAGCTTGGTGTGTTCTGGCCTTTAGAATGATTTCTGAAGGATCATGTGACACTGAATACTGGAGCAAATAAAAAAATAAATTACATTTTAAAATATATTAAAAACAGAAGTTATTTTAAACTGTAATACTATTTAACAATATTACTTTTTTTTACTGTATTTTTGATCAAATAAATAAAGCCTTACAGACATCGGTCAAAACAGTAAAAATAGCAATAAAAGATCTTATAAACCCAAACTTTTGAACTGTATGTATCAATCAAATCAAAATCAATCAATCAAAAACACTTTTTACAAAAATCTGTTGTTGTATGAAAAACAGCTACATTAAGACTCTTCTTTTGACAACAGGGTGAGTAAATGAGGGTGAATAACAACTATTTTCATTTTGGAGTGAACTATCCCTTCTAGAGAGAGTTGTCAGAACCCATGACAACCACATGTGACACTGACCTTTCTGGGAAAAAAGGGCCAACATCTGTAAACCTGCGAACCCTGGACAAACAAAGAACCCTCAGAGAGAGATTTCCAGAAAGCAAGGTTGACTTAGTTTTGTGGATAGGTTTTCGAGTTCTTTCTGCTGCACACTCACTGGTACTATATAAAGCCAGAAAAGACGGAGGAGGAAAAAAAAGGTTCCGATTCATAAGACAACCTGGCTTAACTAGTATTAAAGTTGACTTTGCTCCCTGTTTGTCAGTCAGAGTCCCGATGAGGGAGTCTGTGAGTAATCCAAGTAAATCACCTCTAGCCTGTGGTCAGCTCACTGAATAAATCCATCCAAATGCATGCCATTGGAAAGTAAACAAACAATAACAATTCTCCCTCTTTTCTATGTCTGCAAAGCCATCTTCAACTGACTCCTGGCACCCGGCAACTCCCTTGACTGACGTTTCTGTGGAGTTCCATTAAGGCCAATGAGATTAAATGGCTGAGGACCTGCGAGAGTGTTAGTGGAAAAACATGGTAGTGAAGGACAGAGATATTAAAGCTCCGTGCTGGCGCCTCGCTCATTGTGAGCAATTATTTCCAAGGCCTGCCATTATTTGGCCCTGAGGAAAAGAAAAACCTGGAGGAAGCAGGCTAATCAGGCTGCATTTGTGGCTGTCAGCGTGTACCTGCAACAGGAAGACAAGCGCAGCACTGGTGCTCAAAGAGAACATGTGGCCTTCTCCGGGTCTGATTGCTCTCAGATTGCCATGTGACAGTTTGGACAGAGGGCTGAGGGGGGCTTGTGTCTCTGTGCGGCCTAATGTGAAACATCAGCTGACACTCAAACTCAACCCACACACACACAAATGCTGCTTGGCTTACTGCAGTTCACTTCAGGTGGGGGTGTCTGTGACAAGCCTTCAGCTTGTTAGTCCAAAGTTGCATGACACGTCTGTTGGTCTACTGGCCTCTAGCGTGAACCTCCAGCCTTCTCATTAGGAAGAGAAGAGAAGAGAAGAGAAGAGAAGAGAAGAGAAGAGAAGAGAAGAGAAGAGAAGAGAAGAGAAGAGAAGAGAAGAGAAGAGAAGAGAAGAGAAGAGAAGAGAAGAGAAGAGGAGAGGAGAGGAGAGGAGAGGAGAGGAGAGGAGAGGAGAGGAGAGGAGATCTTTACATTAATAAGCAAAAAGTTTTGTTAATGTTTTTTGTTTCCACTGGGTCTTGGACTAATCCCTGTAAAATAATGCAGTAATGTGCTTCACTCAATAGCCCTTTTGTGCCCACTTAGGATTTATAAGGGCGAAAATAGTGCTAAAGTTAGAAAACGTAAAATTAGAGGCACTGAGTTGTCTGGCAGCGATAGTAGACTTGGGTCAGACGCCTGGGGAAACACAGCTGGCAGTGTTTAAATGTGGATGAATGAGAACGCTTTGACTTAAGTCACCCATCTTTCAGCACTTTGCATGAAGATGGTGTGATAGATGTCGAATATACCTATAGATGCCAGGTGAGCAATTGCAAATATCTCACGGCTGACTTTATGTACTCCAGGAAATTATGGAGAACACCAAAACAGCTCTGAATCTTTCTAGCACAGTTAACCTTCCACATACAAACCCTAAAACCCCAAGACTCATACATTCTCATAATGATTTTGCTATCTTCTCTTGTTCGCTCCTCCTGTCAACCTCAATAACCTCATCCCTGTATTCATCTTTATCTGCTATTACTTTAGACATCCTACCGAAATGGGATGAATCTAAAGGCAGGGGCGAGGAACGGCATCAGGGCCCACACCAGTTGCTAGGAAATCAGAACGCAATTGTGCTTCATAAGTGAAAGGTACATGTGGTGAAGAGTGACAATAGTGGCTGTGTAATCCCTTTATGAAAAGCAAATTGAAGTTCATGCTTGAATACAGCTTGCAAAATGGCCCGAATTCAAGACATCAAGTGCTGCAGGCGAACGTGGGGAGGGGTAATTTATGACAAGCAATTTTAAGGCACAATGCCGCGATGACCGCTCATCTGTAGAGACGTACGCGGTAGGCATATCTTTTTTAAGCTAGTCATTAAGGCTGACACCTAGAGACACAGAGTGAAGGGAAAAGGATTTCGGAATTATTAATTTATAACAGAGAGCCATCCAAGCCTTTTCATGTTTAATCGCTCGTTCCCTTAATAGGAATGTTTTATATTCCGTTTTACATGACAGCGTGTCATTGGGTAACAAAAGAAAACAACCAACCCCGGTGCTCTCAAGCAACACGATAAACGGAAAAACCAGGGAAAATTTATCACATCTGGTGCATGACTGATCTCTTCCATCACTGCCAGGATGAAGTCTCTCAGAGGGTCTCTAAATCCCAGGTTAAAAGACGGCCATTACACAGACATTAACTGCAATGTTTGACATTGTCAAAGTGTGTTTATGCAGGGCATATAACTGAAAGACACATAATGTGTCATGAGAAGCTGGCTTATTTCCAAGTCAAACATGCCATTGTATGTTAAGCACCCAAGATCTCCTCATCGAAACACAAAAGAGTCTCCATTCACTGAGAGTGGGGCACAAATTGGACAAAAACAGGCTATGAATTTTTAAAATGACAGCTTTGAGAAGAGTATGACTGGAATGGGGTGGGGTGGGGTGTAGATGTTAACGGTCACTATCTTGGTGAATAGAAATGACAGTTGAAGACAAAAGGCTCCTATACCTCCACCTCCCTGACTTAAACCCGCAGAATGATATGAGACACCACTGTTAACCTTTACTGGTTGTGGCAGAAAGCATGTGTGATCTTTGTACTGATGGGTAATTACTCACAGAATGGTCTCTGAGGGATTTCACATGTCCTGTGTGCGGAAGTACAGACATTCACCCAACGGTTCCTGATAATTGGACAACATATGGAGCCTTTTTATACCTTCGGTGAGATCAATGCAGTCACAGATTGCACCCTAATCACATGAAAACAGCACTGACCGCTTCACCTAAAGGGATAGTTCACCCAAATTTACTTAATATACTAAAAATTCTTAATCTTAAGAACATCTAAGTGTACTCAACTGTGCTATTTTGAGACACCATGAAATAAGAACTAAAATGTGCTTTTAATATACTATCTCTGTATTTAAAAAATATATTTAGTTACCTTTAATGTCAGTTTTGAACACACACACACACACATATATATATATATATGCGCTATCAAGGGGTGGGATGATGAATGTACTGTAAATGTTAAAACTTTAAAAAAAAAAAAAAAGCTCCCCCTAAGGTTTCCTTCAGTGAATCACACAGTCGTAAATACTCCAGGTGCAGCTCTGGACTACAACGACTACAACGCTCACCAGCGCAGTAGTTTTGCAAATACAGTACAAGAAAGAGGAGGTGGGTAATTTGCAAATACAGTACACTCGATGGAGGTGGGTAATTTTCGAAATTGTCTTATAAAGTCATAATATATACATTGTTTTTGAATTACCATAAAGCATTTTGTCACTCTCGCGTGAACGTGAACATGAGGCGAGATTGTGTCGGGTCGATGCAGCTCAACTTGCAAGTGCTGTATTCTGGCGTAGACGTGCCAGATGAGGTTAGTGCACGCCTCAAACACACCACTACAAGTCAATTAACCATCGTAAGGACTTAGAAAACTATTTATGAAGGTAAAAAAATTTACTTAGTTCTGCTTTAAGCCGCGGTCACACTAGACTTTGAACGTGCAACATTTTTTCGGATGCTGTAACGGTCGTGATATGACGTCACGGTCTACAGCGTCTTTTTTATAAACATGAATTCAACACATAACTTAAATACATTTAAAATGTAAAAATATAGAACCTACTCGACTTTACTGCAAAAATATAATTATTTTAATTCAGCCAAGAGGTCATGCCATGACAAATCAATCTTCTACTGGTCGCACGTGTTCACATGATGTAAATTCGCAGGTCAGAGTTCACCAAACTTGAACTTTGGAACACAGCGAAATGCGGAATTTTTGCACGAGCTTGGATTTCTGGTCTGATGCATTTTCATGCATTTGAATGGAAGTCAATGGAACGAAAAGGGCAGTGTGACCACACCTTTAAATGATTGTAAGATTATTTTAAGAAGTACTAAAGAAGAATTTTTAGTACAGGTGCTGGTCATATAATTAGAATATCGTGAAAAAGTTCATTTTTTTATTGTAAATTATTTTTAAAAAATGAAACTTTCATTTATACTAGATTCCCTACATGTAAAGTAAAACATTTCAAAAGGTTTTTTTTTTTTTTTTTTTTTTTAAATTTGTTGATTAGAGCGTACAGCTCATGAAAGTCCAAAATATATATATTAGAATATTTACATTTGAGTTTCATTAAATGACCATCCCTACAGTATAAATTCCGGGTATCTCTTGTTCTTTGAAACCACACTAATGGGGAAGACTGCTGACTTGGCAATGGTCCAGGAGACAATCATTGACAGCCTCCACAAAGAGAGTAAGTCACAGAAGGTCATTACTGAATGTTTGGCTGTTTACAGAGTGATGTATCAAAGCATATTAAATGCAAAGTTGACTAGAAGAAAGAAATTGGGTAGGCAAAGGTGCACAAGCAACAGGAATGACCACGATCTTGAGAATACTGTCAAGTAAAGCCGATTCAAACACTTGGGAGAGCTTCACAATGAGTCGAATGAAGCTGGAGTCAGCGCATCAAGAGTCACCACACTCAGACATCTTCAGGAAAAAGACTACCAAGCCACTTCTGAAACAGAAACAACATCAGAAGCATCTTACCTGGGCTAAGGAGAAAAAGAACTGGACAGTGAACAGTGGTCGAAAGTCCTCTTTTCAGATAAAAGTAAATTTTGCATTTCATGTTGAAATCATGGTCCCAGAGTCTGAAGGAAGACTGTAGAGGCACAGAATCCAAGCTGCTTGAAGTCTAGTGGGAAGTTTCTGAAGTTGTAATGATTTGGGGGGAGGGCCGTGACGTCTGCTGGTGTTGGTCCATTGTGTTTTATCAAGTGCAAAGTCAATGCAGCCATCTTCCAGGAGATTTTGGATCACTTTATGCTTCCATCTGCTGACAAGCTTTATGGAGATGCTGATTTCCTTTTCCAGCAGGACTTTAGCACCTGCCCACAGTGCAAAAACAACTTCCAAGTGGTTTGCTGACCATGATATTACTGTGCTTTATTGGCACCTGTATATTCAGTACAAAATTAGTGCACGAAAATAGAGCACTTTAAGTACATCATAGATTAAGTAAATTTTTTCACCTGGGACCTTCATGTTGTTCAAGCTTCCATGGAATACAAAAGAAGATATTTTCCACAATATCCAAGTTTCTCTCATCTGCACTATGCAAGGGAATGAAGCTTTTAAGTTGCAAAAATTATGAAAAGAACCATAAAAGTATTAGACTTTTTACTTCTGTTTGTCTCTTCGTCCTGCAGAATCTGCTTCACAATATCTACCCATCTCATTAGTAGGAGTCATGGACGCCAAAACAGAGCGCACCTTCATTGCCATTAAATCCAATGGTGTACAGTGATGCCTCATGGGAGAAATCATCAAGAGCTTTGAGCAGAAGGGCTTCCAGGAAGTTCCTTCAGGCATCTGAGGAGCTGTTGAATCAGCATTACATCAACCTGAAGGACTGGCGGTTCTACCCTGGACTCTTCAAGTACATGAACTCCTGGGCCAGTTCTTGTGATGGTATAGGAGGGTATGAATGTTGTGAAGACTGGAAATGTGATGCTCAGAGAGATTAATCCTGTAAACTCCAAAAACCAGGAAACATCAGGGGCGTTTTCTGCATTGAAGTGGGCAGGAACATCATCCATGGCAGAGACTCTGTGGCCAGCTCAAATAAAGAGATAAGCCTGTGGTTCAAGCCTGAGGAGCCAGTGGCCTACAAGAGCTGTTTGCAAGACTGGATCTATGAATAAGCCATCAGAACCATCAATCCCTGCCTTTCTCGCTGGACCAGTTATCCGTTAAGGACTTGAGGTTGGTTGTTTGGTCTCGTCTTTTCTGAAGCACTTGTTTGAACAAAACATGGAATCTCAAAAAAAAAAAAACAAAAAAAAAAAACTAGACTTTATACATAAGTATATTTTAAAAATGTAGATCAAGACCAAACTGGGTTTTGCACACCTTTGGGGTTTATGAGCTGATGAAAAGCATACAGTATAGAAATCCACATCTTTTGAAACCATGCAATGGATTTGTCTGAGGAAGAGAAAACGTTTTGAAGTCATGGAGTAGCTGTGAAAATTATTTTTGCCTTCAATTCAGACATGGCTACAGGAACGGACCATAGCTCTAAAATTAAATTGTGTTTCCCTAAAGACGCATCACACCAAGTTTGTCATCAATGACAACATGCGAGAAACAATTATGTTTGGTGCCACTGATTTGTCAAACCTGCCACATTGCATCAAGAAATACCATATTTAATAAATATAATTAGATTTCAGAGCTCTACTCATTTGTTGTGCAAAGCTATTGTATGGCATCAGAAGACTTAAAGGGATAGTTCACCCAAAAATGAAAATTCTGTCCTCATTTACTCACCCTCTCAAGTACTTCCAAACCTCTATAAATTTTTTTGTTCTGCTGAACACAAAAGAAGATATTTGGAAGAATGTTTGTAACCAAGCAGACTGTCTTTATAGAGCAGCTTTACAGCAGAATTGAACAATGTTTACAACATTGATCATTATTTTCCTGTTCATCACTATAAAGCTGCTTTGAAACAATCTATACTGTATAAAGTGCTATATAAATAAATGTACTTGATTAAAAGGGTTTTTGCACTGGACTACCTTGTTGTTTGTCTTTGTGACCTATTTCTTTGGTGACCTTTCTCTGATCCAGTGCATTTTCTGTCTCTCTTTCTTGTCTATCAGTCTCCTGCTTTCCACAGTCACCATACCAGTTCATGACCTGTGTCCTAAAGTAGACGGCGATACAACAATTAAAAAAAATTAAAATCAATTGACGGAGACAAACAGAACTTTTGCGGGACTTGTGTTTGCAAGTGTGAGGCATTACCTCAGCTCCACACAGTCCTAAATCCTCCATGCAAAGTGGCAGGTCATTGATATCAAGGTGACACCAGCCTTCACGAACACTCTCCTGATGTGATGGGAGGGACAGACAGGAAAGAAGCTCAGGGCCACTTTCTTTAAGCTCCATTAAGCTCAGCGGCAAATCATACCCTAATACCTGTTGTCACGACGGATTCACTGGAGTGAAAATGCTTTTCCAGGCCACCGGGTGAGACAGACACACACAGCACCCTCGATCACGTGCTGTTATTCACTTACTTAAATTTATAAGCAGGCGATACTACGTGACAGGCGTACAATCTCCCTGAGAAACCACAACACCTCTGATGCCTGAAGACATGATACTGACAGCAGTGGCATGTACTGGACTTCTGAAACAAGGAGGCGAATTTGGAACACAATTTCCCATTCTTATAGATAATCAACAATTAACCAGCATTATAATATTTATTAAGCAATTTCACACAAGCAAGAGTGCTGATGTTCTGAATGGACCCTTTTCACATTTCCAGGTTTGAAATGTAAAATTACAGAATAGCAAGTACATTTGCTCCACATAAAAAGTAAAAAAAGGGTTTTGGTTTGTCTAGGACTTTACCAAAGAGAAAGAAAATATAGAGAGATGGATTATAGAAGTGAGGGAGAGAAAGATGACAACTTTACAGTCATTCCCTAAGCAGCTAGAAACTCCATCGCATCAATGACTTTTTTTTTTTTGTAAATTAATGCCAGGGTAATACAAGGTATAGTGTTATAAATGTACATCACATAAAAAAAAAAGATTTATGATGTTAATTATTGTGAAAGTGCGACAATACATATCCTCCAATCATCATGCTTGCATGCGATATTGCTTTTATACAACAATTCAATAAACAAAAAGTTAGTTTGTTTATTTCTGCTCAGCCAACCAAAAAATATACCCAAAATCCAAAGTAGAATTTCAAGCAACAAAGAGTAGCGTCATTTCTGAATGAATCCCCATCTTTAAATGAATCGGTTGGGTCAAATGACTCACTCAATTAATGAAAACGTAGGTGAAATACAGCATGTGAAAAGAGCAGTATGTCCGAATTCACAAAAAGTATTCACAAAACAGTAGATAAAAGTATCCAGATGGCCTTCTACTTCCAGCAAGATTCTGAACTGCACATCTGATGATGATGAATAGTTTACTATCTCATGAATCCACAGGAGTGAAGGTGTGGATAGCAGTGAAGTAATGCAAATGATGCAGGTAGGTCAAATGGCAATGGCAACAAGACAAATGTACCATGTCTGGATTTATACTGTAAAGAACATATTTTTTAACAGTCACAAAAAAGTCACAAAAGTACCTATTAATAATAGGGTACACAATTTCAGTGCAGCTAATGAATTGTTTCATTCATGAATGAATCAGTGGTTTTAAACGAATCGGTTGAGTAAATAATCCAAAGAATCACTCATTAAGACTTGGTCTGTCTCCGAAAACTTGTTGCCTCGCTGCAGTTTTCACACGAAGGTACCTCACGAAACTGATTTCAGACAGACTTCTGAGGCAGCGTAACAGTTTAATGATCTACAGCAAAATACAGTGAGTTTTGGTGAGAACTAAACAAATATTTAATTACAACAGTAGTAATTTCTCGCTAGCAATGACATCAGAAGTGGAAAATGTTAGTCAAAAACATTTTTTTACTGACCAGAACATTTACAAACTGACCAGAAACCACAACTTTCAGACACCATCTTTCTTTTTCTAGCACAACTGTCACCAAATGGAATACATAGGATTGTGGGATATCAAAGGCAGTGAAGGATACATCTATGCTGCCTTTAAAGCTAATATTGGATTCGAATGTGCCTTGATGCCTTCCTTTCTTGGAATGCGTCTTTTGAAAGGCAGAATTTTTAAGTTGAATTGCTGCTGAATGAATCTTCAGCTGAGTAAATGGTTCAATGTTCATTAATGAAATTAATCAGTAAATGATTTAATGAGTCACTATTGTTCATACATAGTCACTTGTTGACATTTAACATTACTCAGGTCTTTTTTTTTTCTCCTTTGTTTCTTGCCAACATTATTATGTTATATGCCATCCAGTACAGTACAGATTGAATTATATTTTATGAAATTATATTTGTGGAGAGTCACCTCTGTTTCCTCTGTGTGTGTTCTATAGAGGCACAAAGCCACAAACTCTAAAGCACAAAAGCAGAAAGGCAGCTAAATAATGTCATTCTCATAGTGGCAATCTCATTGAATGGCTCAATGCGTTCAGCGGTCTTGCCAATCTTTTCAGTCTCAATGTTACAATGGCAACTCATTCTCCCAGCCCACTGTTTCTAAGCAACCGGACACAAAACCACCTCCCTCTTGATTTGAGAGATGCCACGGGCACTGGGACATGATTATCACTGCCTCTTATCTCACATCAAACCAATACCCAATTTCTGGGTGATTTCCACCAACCGGCCCAAATGTGAACGCTTACCATACCAAAAAAGTTGAGATAGTGTGAACTAAAAACTAAACAATGAATATCAAAATGTGCTTGGCTTAGTATTTGAAGTGGGGACTTGCTTGGCTGGTGTGCCCAGGGAGAGAAAGCAGAGGGAGAGCAAATGCATCTGCCACCAAAGTCAGAGAGTTTAGCATGATGCTACAGAGAGTCCATCACACTGCCAGTCTCTTTATCTGCCAATCGATCTTTCATCTCAGAGCAGGAGATGAAGGCTAGACCTGCTTTGAGAGAAGGGCACGCATTGCTCTCAATTAAATGTATGTGCAGGTAAGCATAAAGCTCACTAATAGAACTTCTTATATAGCTCACGCAGCATTGTCATATACTCTACAAGCCTCCAGCCTTTGAAAGTCCTCCAGCCCAGTGTTGTTATTGTCAAAGGGGTCCTTGATTATGATTTCACATTTTTAACTTTAGTTAGTGTGTAATGTTTCTGTTTGAGCATAAACAATGTCTGCAAAGTTAAGACGCTCAAAGTTCAAAGCAAAGGGACAAGGGAGATTTTCTTTTGCAGAAATCGCTTTTTAAGGACTACAACAAACAGCTGGTAGGGACTACAACAAGCTTTAAATAAATTTATCCACTAACCATTCAGAAACATCCAGATGCCTTATAAAACTTCTTTCCAAGTCTCTCCATCAGTGTCCGACTCCGGTTTGAACAATGTAAGGCTGAACACCGTTACTGACAATCGTCATTTTGGCTGCGTGAGATTCTCCTGCTTTGTTGTTGTTGAGCAACCAAAGCGCAAGCTGTATTAGCTCTGCCCTCTTCTGGAAAGCGGGCAGGAGCAGCAGCTCATTTGCATTTAAATGGACACACGCAAAAATGTGTTTTTGCTCAAAGCCAAATAGAGGCAAATTTGACAAGCTATAATAAACGATCTGTGCTGTATTTTGAGCTGAAGACACATTCTGGGGACACCAGAGACATATATTACATCTTATGAAAAGGAGCATAATAGGTCCCCTTTAACTAAAACTAACACTATTAAAAATCATTTTTGGTCATTTCAAATAATAATTTAAAATATGTTTTAACATTTTGAATTCTTAAAAACAAAAATTATAAATAACTGAAATGAAGTTAAAGTACTAAAATTACTAAAACTGAAATACAAAATAAATGAAAGCTATGACAAAAGCACATGACACTACTAAAACCTTAAATTAAAATGAAAACTGAAAATACAAAATAAAAGCTCATTTAAAATATTAATAAATACTATAATCATATATAAATAATTGTAAAATAAACCTCGGGCACTGAAACTTCAGATTTTACAACAGACAAACTCTCTGGATACCCTACTCAGAATTCAGCAGTGTGTCTGGGCCCCTGAATATGCTCTACAGCTAGTCTACAGAAGTGGTTCCTCTGTGGAAATGAAAAATTACCAAGATACTTCCAAAGAGTGAAACACACAAGCCCCATCATTATTCTAAAAGCAATTTAATTCTCGCTGAAGAATTATGAGGAATGAATTGGCAATTTAATCTGGTGCATTTCCATAAAACATGTATTCAATACAGTAGAACAAGATAAACAAAAAAATGAATGGTGGCTGATAATGGGGGAGCAGAGTAATAACCATTAGCTTGTTTTTAATGGGCCTTACTGAGACATACTCAATTCTAGAGAGAAAGAGAGGCAAAAAATAGCACTAATGAACATGTGCTTGAGACACTTTGTCCTCTGCAGATGAAACATTTTTGTGTGTTTTTCGCTCTCTCTTCACGCCATCTGTGTGTGTGTGCCAGGTTGCTCTACTATGGCCTCAGAGGTGGTTTTTAATGGCTTACGAAGTGTTACAATCTAAGATCAGAGCAATTTAACTTACTTGATGTTGAACCTGGAGACTACAACTCATCAGAGAATCTCCAAACATCTCCCAGTCCCAAAGGAACATTTTATTCTTCAGAAGTTGATCTTTCTTAGCACAGGAGAGTTAATGCTAATAATCAACTTCATCTCAGATGTTTAATATTACTTAAACATAGAAACAATGAGAAAACTGTTAACTACATATTGCAGTTGGCATATAAGATCCATTTCAAGTGATCTGATGACTTAGACCGTACTAAACAGAAGTGTAAACCTGGTCCAAAATATTCTTTGATCCAATTACTCAAACCACATTTGGAGAAGTGTTGTTATTATTAGGGCTTTTCACACTTGAAATAGTTAACCCTGGGTCATTCTAAACCCCTGGTAAATGAAATCCTGGGTTATCTTCATTCATGTTTCACACTGCTCATATTATACCCGGGGTTATCAGTTAATCCTGGGTATTCATAAGCTACCTTTTCACACTGTACATTCCTAAACCCCGGGATAAAGTCCTTATCTGTATATTTGAGGTGTCAGTGACTGGACAAATGCAGCACGTGACCTGTTTACATTAAACGTTTCCTAGAACCAGCTTTTACAAGATGTAATATAAGTCTAAGGTGTCCCCTGAATGTGTGTTTAGTATTTTGGTGAAGTTCCATCTCAAAATACCCCATAGATTTTTCTTATAAAGAATGACGTTGTGTTTATGAATTATACAGACTGCAAGTGTTTAAAAATGAAAATAGTGACAACTCTTGTCTCCGTGAATACAGTAAGAAATTATACTAACTTTAACCACATTTAACAGTACATTAGCAACATGCTAATGAAACATTTAGAAAGACAATTCACAAATATCACTAAAAATATCATGTAATCATGGATCATGTCAGTTATTATTGCTCCATCTGCCATTTTTCACTATTGTTCTTGCTTGCTTATCTAGTCTGTTGATTCAGCTGCGCACAGATCCAGACATTAATACTGGCTGCCCTTGTCTAATGCCTTGAACATGGGCTGGCATATGCAAATATTGGGGGCATACATATTAATGATCCCGACTGTTACGTAACAGTCGGTGTTATGTTGAGATTCACCTGTTTTTCGGAGGTCTTTTAAACAAATGAGATTTACATAAGGAGGAGGAAACAATGGAGTTTGAAACTCAATGTATGTCTTTTCCATGTACTGAACTCTTGTTCAACTATGCCAAGGTAAATTCAATTTTTGATTCTAGGACACCTTTAAGGCTCTAGCATTGCATGTCCTCATATTACACATTGCAGACTGCAATATCAGGTTTTTTTCTGAGTGAACTTTTCGAATTATAAAAGGTAAGAATGACGGTCTCTTCTTCACTCCAATTGTCGCATTTTCCATCACCGTTTGACATATGCTGAAATAACTGATTATACATCACGCTGTGTTTAGAACGACGATAACCCAGGGTTAAGGGCAGTGTGAAAACAAAGCCCATGTTAACTAAAACTAAAAATATTACAAATAATTTTAATTAATTTGAAATTAAGCTGAAATAAATAAAATATATAAATATTAAAGGGGCTCTAAGTGATGTCACACGTTTTTAGGCCAAAACATTTTTTGTCACATACAGCAAACATCTCCTCACTATCCGCTAGCTGCCTGTCCCCTGAACATACTGTAAAAAAACGCGGTCTCTGTAGTCGCCACAAGCTCGGAAAACGGCAACAAAAACTACCTGGTGCAGCCTGGACCACAAAACATAATAAACATGCTCCAGCCAATAACCGACAAGAATGATTTTAAATGCACGTTCATGACTGTTTCAGGAAGCACGGAGGGGAGAGGGAGGAGGAGGAGGAGGAGGAGGGAGGGTCTAGCTAGCCTCTGTTTTGTTTGACAACACTTTGAATGTCAACAGGAAGTTACTCCACCCAGGATCACTTAGAGCACCTTTAAGTAAAAATCTTAAACTTAAAAAAAAAGAAGAAAAAAAAAAAAGAGAGAGAATGCCACACTTGCCAGATTACTAAACTGAAAAAAATTAAAGCTATAGAAATATTTATGAATAGGACAATTTAAAAAAAAAAAAAAAAAAGGTCATTCAAAATACTAATAAATACTAAAATACTATAGAAATAATACTAAGGTAACACTGATTAGGAGTCGGTTTAAATGTATTTTAATGTCTTTTATAAATCTGAATATACAGGTTGAGCTAAGAAGCAGATTTCCTCCCCATTTCATCTCATTTATATAGTAAAAACAATGTTCATTGCAAGATTGAGAGAAAAAAAGGTCAAACAAAAAAGAGAGGAATAGAGTATAAGGCTCAAATGAAAAATCTAAAGCTTACTTTATGCTTACTGATGTCTTCTCATATTTTATTTGAGAAGAGCATTTTGATCTTCTGAATTTACTTTTCATGGTCTCATTTTATGTTTTCTTTATTTATTTTTGGTGGGTCTGATGTGGGCCTGAGAGGAAAGCATGTGTGTTTTTGTTTGTTTGTTTGCATGCATCTGTTTGGGCCACTAATGAGCGCCTTGTATGAATAATTATTTTTAATCAATACTTTCCCTCCATTTATATTGTATGATTGTTTAATTTTTGACTCTCTTTAGAATTTCTAATGGAAAAAAAAAAACTAAAACATAACAACAAAGCAATCCTCAGCCGGCAAGATCCTGATGTTAAGTTACGCAGTTTAAGTCAGCGGATAGTCGCGACTATCTCAGAATGCAATGCGACAAGCTTTAGCTTGGTAAAGAAATTTATGTTGTTCTCCTTTCTGTTGTTTTACTTTTGGACCTCACACTTGTTGAAGTGTATGTCTTATAATGTTGGGATGGGGATGGGGGGATGGGAGTGTAATTTAAGTTTTGGCATATGGTTGTTTTGTTCGTTTGTTTTCTGGCATATGGGTCATGTCCGTTCATCCACTGACTACAAACACAGGACAGGAATGTCAGTGTCAATCACTGTCTGACTAAATCTAAAGGTAAATACACACACCACAACTACACACGGCTCATCTGCCAGGTCATGAGAACCTGGTGTGATGTTGATATCCTCCAGAAAAGCAAAAAGGACAGATGTAATAAGAAACGACCTAGTCTGGCAATGACCTCCGCAATGGGCTGTTATCATCAGAGGGACGCCTGGCCTCACCACTAACCTTTAAACAAAGCACATCTCACATGCTCTTTCTTCAGCACAAATCTCCACTGACAGCTCAGCATGAGAGCTTCCCGTGAACACCAGCCCTGCTCTTCACACACTCGCTAACTTTGCCTGTCTGTGTACAGAGAACAAAAACTGAAAACATCTGTCAAGGAACGGCATCAAGGCCCACGTAGCGGAGATCCTCTTTCAGTGAGACAGATCCCTAAGTCTCAAACACACACACACACACACACACACACACACACACACACACACACAGTAATCTCATTATTACTGCAACTATCATCCTCTAGTTTGGGCAGTTTTTTAACTCTCCTCATTTCTCTTCTAACTCTTAAATCGAAGGAAATCCCAGACTGCTTTGCTGGGCCCGCCCCACATGGCAAGACTGGACTGGAGGAGCTTAGAGAGGCAGAGAGGATTTCAATACATGCACACACACACTGTATTCCCTCCAGCCGTTAAGTGGCGTCTCCACACTCTGGGGATAATCTGCGGGAGAGATGCTAAATCAGCTTCCCTTACACTGCCTCAGGACCTCAGATCCTCTTTGGTGTCTATGCCTTAAACTGTGTTCATAAAGCGCAATCTTACACACACTCAAGGGCCAGCAATGGAAGTCATACGAGATACGGGCATTAGGATAGTAGGCCATTTCTTAGAGTTTTCCAGTTCTAAAGGATAGTCATGTGACGCTAATACCACTCAGTAGTCATGCTTCTGAACTTATGAATAACTTGTGAGGAACTTCTAAGCATAATTTCTGCATGTTTCTGAAGCACAGTTGTCACTCACAACTACTTGATCAAATTTTATCACTTTTCACCAACCAGTTAAGTTGTGCAGTAAATGATGCAAAGCCACATAAAAGGTAACCTCATCTCGTATTAGACTAAAATCAAATCATTATACCATTAAAAGAATATAAATCTTTAGCAGTGCCCATTTACACTAAGTGCAAACAGTCAAATTGTTAGCAAAGTCCCTTTTCAATAGCTCCGCCCACCATTGCTTAGATATTTTACCATTATGGCATTTTTATTTACACTTTAAGTGAATAGCATCTATCCCTCTTTGTATTATGTGCAAACAAGATATTATTTGTTGTTGTTCAGCTGGATCCGGGAACACTTCCCATAACACCTGATGTACTCGCTACATCGTAAGAAGAATGACGTCTACTCTAATATTAGTCTCTCTCTGTTTATCCCAAGTTTTACCATAGTCTGCCAGATCCAGGCCGTATCCAGATGAGATAAAGGGGCAGTTCACCCAAAAATGAAAATTCTGTCATCATTTACTCATCCTTATGTTGTTCCAAACCTGTATGAGTTTCTTTCTTCTGTTGAACACAAAAGAATTTTCATTTTTGGGTGAACTTATCCCTTTAAATATAATATTATGCTGTAGAACAGTGGGGTTCAAATTCGGTCCTGGAGGGCTAATGTCCTGCAGAGTTTAGCTCCAACTTACCTCAACACACCTGTCTGGAAGTTTCTAGTTTACCTAGTAACATTAAGTATCTGGTTCATGTGTGTTTAATTGGGTTTGGAGCCAAACTCTGCAGGACAGCGGCCCTCCAGGACCGAGTTTGGTAACCCCTGCTGTAGAATAATGATTGTGTATGGGGATTCTTTAGTGTTTAAATGTTTTTTATTACTGAAAAGTCAAGGGACACACTTGTCACCATATTTTGAGAATAATTTATTTCTTTATTTAGTATTTTGGTAACACTTTATTTTAGGGTCTTTTAAATAGTGCTTATTAGCATACATATTAATACAATATTGGCTATTTATTAGTACTTATTAAGCACATATTAATGCATGACCTTATTCTACATTCTTAATCCTACCAATACCTAAACTTAACAACTACCTTACTAACTATTAATAGGCAGTAAATTAGGCATTTATTGAGGGAAAGTCGTAGTTAATAGTTTATATGTGTTCCCTATACTAAAGTGATACCAGTATTTTTTTTTTTTTTTAGTATTTTCATTTGGTCTGCTACATGTCCTGATCTTTAGGTTTTGTGTTGGGGATAAGTCAGCCATGCTTTGCAGTTACCCAGCATGCTTTGCAGTTAGGGTGAAATCCGTTTGATATGATTTCTCACTGTAGACTGTAAAAGTATGTGAAACGGATTTAGGGAGAATTCATTCTTCAGTGCAGGTTTACATTTCACTGTAATATTGCATGTTGTGTATGTGTGTTAACATCGTTGTGCTGTATAGAGTCGAGTGCTGCAGTAATGACATATTTTAGCCAGCTAATTAGCAAGTTAGCATCATTCTGGTTTCCTTGATTAAAACCAAATTGGATTTTTCCATTGGCTATGGGATTATTGTGAAAAAGCTCTGTAAACAACAAAGAACTATGCATTCTATATGCTTTGTTCATGATAACATTCACAAATGAATCCCTAAATACAATTGACAGAAGTAAAAGTCTAAATGTAGCCTACAACGTGCTATGCTAACTTGCTTCCGGGTTTTGGCTTCAAAAATAAGTAATTCCTGAAGCGCTCTATAGCCGAGATTAATTTATTTTGCAATAATGGCTGAGCGGCTGATTTCTTAATGATCTAATTATGGTTTTATCAAAGAATGACAATAAGAGAAAATTGCGCACTTGTCCGCTGTTCTCATATATATGCAGTCCTGTGTATGTGTGTGTGTGTCAGCAGGGAGCTGTACTGGTGCACATGAACTGTTGATGTGTCCAACTCAGGACTTTTAAAAATACTTAAGTGACTGGGAGCTAGCCAGCCTGCAGCTGTTCGCCCCATTTAGACACCACAGCCGTCCCACCTTAGCGATTAAATATAGCACATCTGCAGTGCCACTGAAAACTGCAGCCTCACTCAGTGATGGAGCAGATCCTCAGCACCAGTCATCTGGGGTGAGGAGTGATATTCTCCTCTATAGACACTAACGACAGTGGCAGGTGCCGCGAACATTGCCCATTTGGAGCTCCAAGCTTTGGAGGCCGATTCTGATGCGGGAGATAATGGGTAAATCTAACTTTAGCCTGGGAGTGAAAGCTGTGATGGTGTGTTTCACCTTGGTGCATGGACATAATGAGAGGAGTGGGGACAGAAGCAGGGGAGGGGGAAACTCTAATTCTCTAATGGCATCTTCTGCTCAGGAGAGAGAGATAGAGGCAGATGTGTTTTCAGCAATGCTATAAAAAAAATGCATTTTTATATGTTTCCAAAAGCAGCTGAGGTGCATAATAAGGAGCCGCGGTCTTAGATTGCTATGGCTGCCAGTATAAGCCCAGCTTTTAAAATGTGACCTTGCCTTCTAAGATGACAAAGGAAACTGAGGGTCCACACACACATTCATTATTCATGTGACCTCTTTTATTTTGGGCATTCTCTCCACATTTTAAACACCTCTGGATCTCATTTGGATGTTGGCAGCCGGTGAGGTTTCATCTCTCTGAGCTGCATCTTTAATATTATTCGCTGTTTTGTTTAGTTATCCATCTCTCGGCGGCACCCTCTTCTTCCTCATGCCTCCGTTCCGTTTAGTTTGAGGGGCTGAAGGCTGACGAGGCCTCTGGCGATGCATGGTGGATCTCCGTGCAAGCTGCTGATCATGGCTTCTCTTCACTGATCTCAATGATATTGCATAGGGTGCCCCCTCATGACATTATGAGCCTAGTAGTATGTTCTTTGTATAAAACTATTTTACTCTGTATAAGCTGCATCTAAGATATAAATCACTAACGTTACCGTTTAAATGTTTGGGGTAAATTGTTTTAAATGTTTTTGAAAGAAGTCTCAGCTCACCAAGGCTGCATTTATTTAATCAAAGATACAGTTAAAACAAAAAAAGTGAGATTTTGAAATATTGTGAAATATTTTAATAGGTTAATTGTAATTTACTCTTGTGATGGCAAATCTGAATTTTCAGCTGCCACGTTCACACAGCAGCAGAATACAGTTGTCAGTCCTGTATTTGAGTCCTTAATATGGTTACGTTCACACATAGTATGATTATTTACGGGAGTGACAACCGCATTTTATAACCGAACTCACACCCGTAAATTATCAGGACACACAACCACATTCTCTGAATATTCGCGCTGTGTGAACGAAACCGCACTGGACAACTGGTTGTCTGTCACCTCTTTTGTGTGTGGTTTTGCTTTTTGTAACTTACTGCGACAGAGATGTGAGCTGTGCGTCATCTGAAGGTGTTAGTCTCCACCGAAGCAGCTCCCGTTTTGGGTTTCTTTTCCAAATTCAAAAGCCGTGTCAAGGACGTGACGCGCATGTGCAACGGTTAAAGACTCCGGCTAGCGCGTGTTTACGTGCTGTTGGTTAATGAAGTTTTGATGGATGAACTCGTGGTTCAGTTGGTTTCTTGTCATGTGAAAAGTGATAATACTTTTCAGTTTATGGACGTTGCCATCTTTAATATTACGTTGATCACTGTCGTCATGCTTACTAGTAAGAGAATATGGCTTGACTCTCGTTGCACATTCATACAGACAGTGTTCCAGACGAACGAGATTATACGAGACATTTCATTTCAAGAGTCACACCTGTAAGTAAACGCAGTTGTCAATCCCAAAAATTGACAGTGTGAATGTGGCCAGCATCATTACTCCCGTCTCCAGTGTCAAACATTTCTTATTATCAATGCTGAACACGGTTGTGCTGCTTAATATTTTTGTGGAAACTGATACATTTTTGTCAGGATTCTTTGATGAATATAAAGTTCAAAAGAACAGCATTATTTTTAAATGGAAATCTTTTTTTCTAATTGGTTTTTTTTATTAGTATTATTTTTGTTACTGATTTTTTCCCCCACCATGGTTATACATAATTTATATTCTCTACATCTATTTTAGATTTAGATCTCATGTCTTCATTCTTTCTTCTTCATTCTCATGTCTTTCTTCATTTTATTCTATTTCTCTATATTGTGGTTTTGGAGATGTTGTTCCGACCGATTGTCTTCAGAAAATCTGGTCTAAACCACTCAATTTATATGGATTATTCTTCCGATCTCTTTATGAAGTTTTTGAAGCATCAAAGTGGTAGTTGCAAAGGCAGTCTATGGAAGGAAATCTGACAGCATGTCATCAAAAAGATCTTCATTTGTCTTCCAAAGATGAACGAAAGTCTTACGGGTGTGGAACGACATGAGGGTGAGTAATTAATGACAGAATTTTCATTTTGGGGTGAACTAACCCTTTAAATCAATCACCTTCATTGTATTAACTCAATTTTTTAATTTCAATGAACTCAAAATCTTAAGGCAACCAGGTAACTTACTTTTTTAAGTTAAACCAACAGTTCTTTTTTACAGTTTATATTTTTTTGTATTGTGACTACTTCATTACAGTTATGGTTTCGACAAACTGCTTTGTGAACCTTTGCAAAACTTGTTTCAAACCAGTGACTCATCAAACTGCCAAAGTAACTTGATTTCAGTAATCGAGGATTCATTATGTAGTAACGGTTTCGAAATTTCAATGTTTCGATGCTAGAGGCCGATTTCCGTGAACCCATGAATCAGTGTCTATATGGTTTTAACTGATCTCGGATTAGTTTTATAATGTGGAAATTTTAATGATACATTTGTATGATGCATACTTTAAAAAGTACAATAGTAGTTAATTGTTTCTTATTGGCCTGATAAGCCAGTGTCCGCCATTAAATACATATTATACAGAAACTTCATATTTAAAGCTACTTGATGATTTGTAGATTGCATTGATAGATTACACTTTCAAGAAAACATTTGCAATTTGTTTGTAGAAGGTGTTTTTATGCATATTTGGCTGTGTTTTCATTGCATTCATAAAGTTTGACCAGCAGGTGTCATGTTTCAAGCACTTCAAAACAGTCAGTCATTTTGAAAGAAAACTGTTTAAATGAACAAATATAACAGTTTTAGGACTATGCTGCTCAACAATGGTGTCACACATACACAACATGCAATATTACAGTGAACGTAATATTGTAAACGTACAATCAAATATACCCAACTAAATCAGTTTCATGCACTTTTGTAGTCTGAACAATCAGCTACAACAAGTAATCAGATCAAACTTGGTCTGATTTGACCCCAGCCACAAAGCATGTTGGGTAACCAGCAGTGCTATGTCATATTTAGACTTAAACCCCAAATCCTCGACTAGAGGAAGAAATTTTAGGATATGTACAATTTCTAAAAAGTCACTTTTTAACAAGCTTCATTAATATGTTCTAAGTAGGCCTGCTTCTTGGTTTAATCATCTAAATGACTAAAATATAATAAAATGTTATGAAATTCACAACATCTGTGTGCTTCATTTATGCATTATGAAGCAGGTGTCCTTTCAAGTGTAGTAAACATTGTTAATAGTAAGTGTAACTACTGGGATATAGACAGATAAACTGTATGCATTGCTCTCTACTAATAACTTCAGATATTTCAACCATTGGTCGAGAGCTGGCTCTGTCTAGATGAGCACAGAAAAGCAAGTTGAGATGTGAAACTTGCGGTCTGAACTCAAAAAAAAAAAAAAAAAAAATGATGAAATGATGAAACGGAGCAGTAATGATTTCACTATAATTCCTCTGCCCTTCACATTTTGCTACCAGTCTGACAAATCTGAGTGCAGAAATGAGGTGGGCCGCATTGACTATGCAGAGCTGATCAAAGACAATGTGTTGTTTTGAAAAAGCGAGAACAGAAGGAGTCGCAGCACAAAGGAGGATGAGAGAGTGTGGCAGAAGAGATGGGAAAAAGATAGGGTAGAGGCAAAGTTTTAATAATGCAGCCTCAATTCTGGTGTCCAATTAAGTATAAAATATTCAGTCGTGTGCAAGCTTCTTTGTGGCGTGGCGCAAATGACAGCGGACCGCAGCTGATGTGTAAGCCAGCGCGTGTGATGGGGGCGTGTGGAATGGCGGTCTCAATCAGCAGCAGTTAGACCATGGCAGTGATCACAGAACCGGGAGATGGATAAATCCTCTGGTGATGTCAACTCAACAATTTAGGCCTGTGACAGTCGCAGTCTGGGAAATTACCCAAAAATCTGAAGTCTCGTTGAAATGAAACGACAGATGATTTTATTCTGTCACGGTATATAAGGAGACAGATTTTCCATGGCAGTTCCTAGTTATTTGGCCTAGGAAAGTAACTTTAATTCAGTGGTTACTCTTCTGTCAGTTCAGTTCTGTCTAGTGATTCTACCAGCCTGAGGAAACTGCATGATTTTGAAAGAATGGTAAAGTTCAGACTGCTTTGAAACATACCATAAAACCCAGTGTGGAATAAAAAAATGCATAAAGGAATCTTAGGGCTTATTTAGTTTAATTCAAATTGGTTTGATTAATTTAAATGGCTCAAACTGGTTCAAAATTATTAATTTATAGTTTTCACACACTTATAGGAACGCCCACCTGGAGGGCAAAACCAGGCTTTCCTCCATTGCCCACCAGTGATTTTTACCAGGTTTGTACAAAGTACTAATTAAGTAAGACATAATAGTAAAAGACCAAATTCAAGATACACCTTATTGATGATGAAAACTATGTACACACAAATCAGAATGTAAATGGAATACAGTTTCTTGTTAATCTATGAATCAATAAAACGAAAACACAACCATTTAAAGGGTTAGTTCACCCAAAAATGAAAATAATGTAATTAATTACTCACCCTCACGCCGTTCTTCACCCATAAGACCTTCGTTAATCTTCGGAACACAAATTAAGATATTTTGGATATGACGAGATTTAGCACAGGCAAGTGACGTACACCATTTCACACAAAAACAATCAAGTCAGGTCTAAAATATAAACACTTAACATTGTGAATCAGGGTAAAACAAAAGCACATTTTGAAAGAAGGATTGATGTATTGACTCATTATTTAAATGTTAATTCTGAACAAAAAAGTTTCATAGTGCATGTGCTTTTGTAATTTTTTTATATTACTATTTAATTTTAATTCATTTTTATTTCCAGTTAGTAATTTTAGTGCTTCAACCTAAATGTATCTTAGTTAGTTGCCAAAGCAACATTTATAGTTTTCGTTTAATTCTTTTAATAATTTTCTTCCAATATTTATGCATTATTTTATTTATGCTTTATTTAAAGGGGTGGTTGATTATGATTTCACTTTTTAAACTTTAGTTAGTGTGTAATGTTGCTGATAGAGCATAAACAATGTCTGCAAAATTACAACGCTCATCGCTCAATGTTCAAAGCAAAGGGAGATATTTTCTTTTAAAGAATTCAGTTTAAAGGTGCAGTGTGTAAATTTTAGCGACATCTAGCGGTGAGGTTGTGAACTGCTTCATAAATGAGGGTCAATTCAACGCTGGATTTGCACAAAAGATTAACATGACGGCATATGACAGTTGATGAGTTGAATCAAAGCCACAGCAACTACATAAATTTATCCACTAAACCTCCAGTTGCATTCTATAAGTTGTAACTTCTTCCTGAGTCTCTCCATCAGTGTTCGACTTCGGTCTGAACAATGTAAGGCTTAACACAGTTACTGACAATCATCTTTTTGGCTGCGTGAGATTCTCCAGCTTTGTTGTTGAGCAACCAAAGCATGAGCTATTAAAGCTCCGCCCCTTTTCTGGAAAGTTGCTGGGAGCAGCATTTAAAGGGATGCACACAAAAACGTTGTGTTTTTGCTCACACCCAAATAGGGGTAAATTTGACAAACTATAATAAATGATCTGTGGGGTATTTTGAGCTGAAACTTCAGACACATTCTGGGGACACCAGAGACTTATATTACATCTTGTAAAAGGGGCATTATAGGTCCTCTTTAAATTAACAAAATGTTTTTAATAGTTTAAATTTTAGTTTACAATAATAACCTTGATCCAATGTTCAGTTCATGTTTAGCTTCATTTATTTATGATATGAACAAAGGAAACTACACGCAATCATCACTAAACACAATCCCCTTATGAAAAGATTCATAATCATTTGAAGGAAAACATTGTCTTTATGCTTCAGCTCCTTGTTAGCATTAAAGTCAAATAAAGGTGAGTTCAGTCACTCTCTCAGCAGCACCCATCAATGACATCATTCTTCACCGGGCACATTTTAGGGCCCCACCGCGGCACTGTGCCATTTTCTAAACATCATGAGCAGAGAGCAGAAGAGTGAGTTAGAGAGAGAGCGTGCAGTTTGCGGTGGATCAGCATTCTGCTCAAGCCGTCCGATTCACTGCGCCGGCCCCGTCTGCTGGCAGTGACAGATATTCTGCTTCTCGAGAGGGCCCGGTTCAATTTGCCCCGCTTGTTTTCAGTGTGCTCCTGCCTCATTGTTTCTGAACCCAGACAGAAGTGAGCAGTACAGAGTATACATTTTCACAGTCTGTTGGCCTGCTGCAAACACAGGTGGGACTCTCTCTGCTGAGGGGAGAAATGAGGATGGACAGAAGGAGAAAGGCTACATTCACACAGCAGCAGAATACGGTTGTCAGTCCCGTATTTCAGTCCTTAATATGGTTATGTTCACATTCAGTTATTTATGTGAGTGACAACCGCATTCTATAACCAAACTCACGTTGTGTGAACGGAACCAGGCTAGACTAGCTGTCCGTCACGTCATACAGCGCAAGAGAGCTGCTCTGCGGGTTTTCATGTGTGGTTTCTGTGACTTACAGTGAACTGTGTCATCTAAAGGTTTTAGATCCAGTCATTATTCTCCACTGGATCTGCTCCCGTCAGTTTTGTGCATACATACGACTCAAATATTACTTTGGTCACTGTTGCTATGGCTACTGGTAAGAGAATACGGGTTGACTCCCGTTGCACGTTCATACAGACTGTATTCGACCTGAGATGCTACTGTAAGTTGCAGTGTGAACGAGACATTTCGAGACTCACACATGTAAGTAAAAGTGGTTGTCAATCCCAAAAACTGATAGTGTGAATGTAGCCAAAAATGTTGAAAACAGATCAGGAAAGAATAGACAAGGACAAAATTTTAACAATAGTGACAATCAACAACTCCCAGCAGCATGCATTAAGGCATGAATAAATTATGCAGCTGAATTCTTCTATTATTTTGCTTTAATTCTTACTTTTTTGCTTTTATTTTTCTTGTGACTTTTTAGCCCAGGTGAAAAAAAGTACACTTCTGTAATGTACTTAGAGTGCTCTATTTTCATAAACTAATTTTGTATTCAAGAAGTACTAAAATCATTTTTAGTATATTAAGTGTACTCAACTGTGCTATTTTGAGACACCATGAAATATGAACTAAAATGTGATTTAATTTACTATCTCTGTATTAAAAAACTATGGGTTCAAGTGTACTATAAGTGGTAACTAATTTTTTTTTTAATACAGATTATATTAAAAGCACATTTTAGTTCATATTCATGGTATTTCAAAATAGCACAGTTGAGTACACTTAGATGTTCTTAAGATTATCTTAAGAAGTACTAAAGAAGAATTTTTAGTATATTAAGAACAAAATTTGTGTGTGAAAATAGAGAACTTTAAGAACATTTTAGAAATGTACTTTTTTTCACCTGGGAGTAGCTTGTTTTGTGATGTTCAGAGTTGAACCATTCATCTGAATATTTTGTTGATTGTCACCATTGTTGAGGTGTGTATCATGATTAGTTTTGATGTCTAAATGTGTCTTAATACCAATATTTTTTTTTTTAATTCTTTCACAAATATGTTGTAGCATCATTAAAATATGATTTTTTCCCCCTAACATTTGTTTCTTCTTCAGTCTATTCCTGTAACAAGTGCCTTAAGGTGCTAAAGAGGATGTTTTGTTTTATACATTTTTGCAATATTACTTGAAACGGTCTTTACTAACTGATAAAAGACTATTTATTAGGTGCACTGAAAGGAATAATATTAATATACATCATCTGTGCACGAGGTAGGGCCTTAAAAACATCAGCCAATCGTTTACACGATCATCTTGTAAACGATTGGCCCTCTGGCTTGTCAATCACTGCCATGAAGTTCCTTGTGAGAGACGTGTGCGGCTGTGCGCTCCAGTAACTTTCCACACTCCACAGGCGCCGCATACAATGTTTTTGTCAGGAGACAGGAGTAACAACTGCAGATTATGAGTTACATGCGGTGAGTCCGACATAATGAATCCACTAACACGACACAACGAATTCCGGTGGTAAACACTCGTGTTCCAATACTCGTGCACGAGTTTTGGGAGGCGTTCCCTCGAAAGGAGGTTCTTACGCATGCGCTCATTTCAAAAACTCAGTAACAGTCTTTGGTTTCTCAGTCGAAGAAAAAATCCTCTTTATCACCTTTAATAAAACACTATTGGAAATGTTGAAAGAAAATTAACTTCAAGAGCCCAACTAAAGCAAACAATAATCTGGTGACTTCAAATGAAACTCAATAACATTATCTGGAGCTTAACCCCTGTTCGTTCTCCATTGTAAACAACAATGGAGGACATACAGCAGCTTTGTTTAAGCAAAGGCTGAAGGTTGCAAGGATAAACACCAGAAAAAAAACACAGGGGCTGCATCCGAAAACCTAGGCAGCTGACTTGTTGCCTCGCTCCCTTATCAGGCAATGACTTGCGTTTGTGCATGAAGGCACCTCACGAAACTGATTTCGGACAGACTTCTGAGGCAGCGTAACAGTTTAATGATCTACAGCAAAATAATTAAACTGTAAGCGTTACAGCTTTGGTGAGAACTAAACAAATATTTAATTACTACAGTAGTAATTTCTCGATCAGATGAATGTGTCCTTCGAAGGCATCAATTTCCAGTTTTCGGACACAGCCATTAGCTGTCTTGCTGCCTCGCACAAATGCTGCCATACAAGTCATTCTTTTATAAGATAGCATGAAGGTACCTCACGAAATTGATTTCGGACAGACTTCTGAGGCAGTGTAACAGTTTAATGATCTACAGCAATATAGCGTGAGCTTTGGTGAGAACTAAACAAATATTTAATTACTACAGTAGTAATTTCTCGATAGAAATGATATCAAAATTGAAATATGTTGGTCAAAATCGTACATTTATACACAAACTGAGCAGCAAACGCAACCTTCGGACGCCATCTTTATTTTTCTAGTTCAACTGTCACAGAATGGAAAGCACAGGATTGTGGGATATCAAAGGCAGCTAAGGACATCTATGCTTCCTTCAAAAATCGATCTGAGGAAGGTATCTCATGAGAGAGGAAGTGAAGCTAACATTGGATTCGGACGTGCCTTGATGCCTTCTTACCTTGAAATGTGTCCTCGGAAGGCAGCATTTTTCAGTTTTCGGACGCAGCCATTGTGTTGCAATGGTAGTGTGATGTCATTGCCCTTGTAACACACGCAAGTGACGATTCTCTGTCGACCAATCAACATTCTGCGGTGAGTGTAGCTCCACCCTTTTGGTACAGGTACTATTAGTACTATTGTGCTAGGTACCCCAACAGAAGGGTCCCAAAAATGTGGTACAGTACGTAATTAGGGTACCATTCACAACTTCCGACAATGAAAATAGCAAAAAATGCATACCGTACTGTACTGTACTGAACCGTTCTGCTCGGTGGAAACACGCCATTAATGTGTTCTTTTATTTGCAGTTGGCTGTGGCTGAAAGTCAGTTGTATTTGTTGTGTTTCTACTCATCTGTTTTTTCTGTTCTCCTCTTTCCTTCAGTGATTCTGCTTGTTAGGCTTGTTGACGCAGATATTACTCTATAATATATACAGCTTTTGTGGCTCAGATAAGGTCCAGTTCTGGTTTATTTGTTTTACTCTTGGCTGACATGATTTAGCTTTAAGACATGGCAGGCGTTAGAGCAGTTGATCGGGCTCTTCTCATTTCTTATTTGAGCATCCTCATTTCCTTTCCTCGCATCTTAGCTCCACACCTTAGGATGCGAGGGAAGGATACACCTGTGTATCCTCGCTCATGACTCCTCAAGAAGCTTCCTCGCTACTCGTTCCTCGCCTCCTCGTAGTGCAATTGGAGAATTGAGATGCCCTTCAAGATGGCTGAGTTTGATCGGTTTCCAGGTCACGGGCTGGAGGACGGAGGAGGGAGGAAACGAGGAAGCATCAATTTGAGTATTGAGAAGTACCCGGTGAACTTTCTTCTTTCTAGCTCTGCTCAGCTGTGTCATCACTTCCACTAACCCAAATGTGCTCCAGGACAGTCCTGAAACCCTCCTCAGCTGCAACTCACAGCTCCACCACCTTCTCTCTCTTTCTCTTTCTCTCTCTCTCTCTCCGCTGCAGTGCCTCTGTCCCAGCAGCAGCTCTGCAAAGTCAAAAGAGCCTGTGAGTGTGTGGAAGTATTTAGAGAGTACCAGCATGTTTACATTAGTGTGATATGTAGGATTAATGTGCAGATTAAAGAAGTGAGGGAGGAATGCTGATACTGTGAGTTTTAGAGGGAAAACATAGTAAAGCAATACTACATGCATTGAGTTGATGATGGATGTAAGATTTTCATATTCAACATCATATTTATTTTACAATTAGAAAATTTCTCAAAAACAGCACAACTCATGATGTGCATAATCTGATAATAATGCAAAATCACCAGTGAAACGATATAGTTTAAGATATATATATATATATATATATATATATCAATTTGATGGTTAAAAATGAATTGGGTGCAGGAAAAAATCTTAAACAAATACATAACTCATTTTTGATTGGCAGATTATAAAACTTAATTTAAATTTTAATACAGATATTAAATTATATATAATCTTATATAAAAATAAATCGTTTGGAGCAAGTTTTTACACTGAGGCAAAATATCCTATTTTTAATCCCGAGTGTGCTAATGAAAAAGATAAAGACGACTGAAAGATAAAGACTTTTACAAGGATAAAGAGTTGGCTAGTGGTGTGATGACTGATCAGACTGCATCTCTGTCGCCCCCCTGTGGCTAAAACAGTACTGCTCTTACAAAAAAAGAAAAGAAAAGAAGTACCTTAGTACTGTAATGTTATAAGAAGATAATACCAATGCTACTTTAATAAATACAATCTTGAACAATACCCTAAAACCAAGTGTCCAAGAATTGACAAAGTCCATGGTACAATTATCAAAGAGGTCTATGTTTGCAACCAAATGAGAAACACTGCAATGTACCACTTATAGTTATATCTGCACATTACACTTAAAAAATGACATTGCACCTTTAACAGTTGCCATATTTATTCAGCCCATTTAAATTTGTCCCGCTAGCCATTAGAGTGATTTGTACACTGTGTTTTAAGTTGCTAAAAATATAGAAGTGTGTACTCTGAACGGTCTGTGTCATTGTCTCTGATGCTTGAGTCATTCATCTCATCCGCATTTGACCGTCTCCTCGCCTGACCTTCGCCTGCTGTAATCAGAAGCCAATGGCAGCTCGCAGTTAGTTCGCCTTGGCAAACACTGTGAATCCTGACCTCTGCTGGATGGATTGCCTCCTATTCTGTTATACAAGCATAACTCACAGGGCATGTTTGGTTACTAGCCTGTCAAGGGCCACTGGAAATAAGGTCAGATGTTGCCACACTGATATCTCTTCTAGAAGGACTGAATAGTCATTTATTAATAAATGTACTGTAGAACAGTGTTTCTCAACCGGTGGGTCTTAAGCCAAAAATGTGTTGCCGGTTTGTTGATGGGATCGTGGACAACATGCAGGGAACAAAGCTACATGCAAATGCAAAAATGCAACTAAAAGGTTATGCATCCAGTCAAACTCTACAGTATTTTGGCACATATTTATCCTTCACTTGGAGAAAAACTCATATTCAAAGTTCATATTTATTTAGAATTACAAATGTATCGATTCACATGATGTGATGTGTGCAAAGTCTGATTATTCCCAGATGTAAAGTAAATATTTTAATTTATATATATATATATATATATATATATATATATATATATATATATATATATATATATATATATATATATATATATATATATATATATATACACACTTTTGAACGGTAGTGTATAAATGTTACAAAAGCTTTCTAATTCAGATAAATGCTGTTTGTTTGAACTTTCCATTTATCAAAGAATCCTGAAAAAAAAAAAAATTTACAAAACTGTTTTCAACATCGATAATATTAATAAATGTTTCTTGAGCAGCAGATCAGCATATTAGAATGATTTCTGAAGGATCATGTGACACTGAAAACTGGAGTAATGATTCTGAAAATTCAGCTTTGCATCAAAGGAATAAATTACATTTTAAAATATATTAAAATAGAAAACAGTTATATTAAATTGTAATAATATTTAACAATATTACTGTTTTTTTGTTGTTTTTTTAATCAAATAAATCCAGCCTTGGTGAGCATAAGAGACTTCTTTTAAAAACATTACAAATCTTACCGATCCCAAACTTTTGTGTATATATTTGTGTGTGTGATATATATATATATATATATATATATATATATATATATATATATATATAGAGAGAGAGAGAGAGAGAGAGAGAGAGAGAGAGAGAGAGAGAGAGAGAGAGAGAGAGAGAGAGAGAGTGTATATATGAAAGATTATCCTATTTTTAATCCTGTATGCTTGTGAAAAACAGCATAAAGTGCAAAAAAAAAAAAAAAAAACCCATCCCAATTATGGTTTCTAAACCCCCAAGTCCATTTAGAATTATCCATTACAGTATTTCTCCTGCCAAGAATGATAATATTGACATCTTATTGTCTCATGCTGTCTGTAAGCCATCCTCTGTTATAGGCTTGGAAGGCAGACAAAAGAATCACATCAAGTAATTTTAGTGAAGGTGGGAGGGGGAAAGTATTCGTGAAGCATAATAAGTGTTCTGGCTCCCATTGTGTGAAGCATCTGCACCACCTAAAAATAGCATGCATTTTCACGGGCGTATTTGTGCCAGAGTCGCAGCACCTCCAGGTCATGGCTATCTGTCTGAGACATACGGGATAACAGAGAAACACTAATTACCGCTCCCTGTGATGTCTTCCAAGCACTTGACTATAGGGAAAGAAGGACAGATGCAAGAAAAGTCACTGCACATGAATAAAGATGCTCTCATAATGACAGAATGAAATTAAAGTAAATAGGGCCTGAAACTCTTAACCTCCAGAAAATGTTGATATCACTTTGTTTCTATGACTGAGGGCCAAACATCTGAAGTCACACTGCTTTGTAATGAACTTACAGCTACCTGATCTGTTCAGATTACTGATAGTGCTGATTGAAGCTGCTTGTTTTCGCCGGTGGTAGAGGCGAGACGGGTTATTTATGTTTATATGAGGCAGCTTCTGAGAAATTCACTCGTCAGGGACAGCACTGTAAACAACACCAGTCAAATACAAGGCCGTGCAATATCACACACACACTTACAGACAGTCAAGCAAAACTTCAAACAACACATAAATCACTGGAAAATTAAGAAACTTCTAAATGAGACAAATGTTCAGAAAAAGTGTGCACATTCCTGAAAAGTTAGCTGAGGTCAAGTAAGGCCTGTTTTGGAAATATAAGCATATTTGTTTCTGCAGAAATATTAACTGGATACAGTCTTAAATGATTAGTTCACTTTCAAATGAAAATGACCCCAAGCTTTACTCACCCTCAAGCCATCCTAGATGTATATGACTTTCTTCTTTCTGATAAACACAATCTGAGAAATATTAATATCCTGACGCATCCGAGCTCTATTATAGCAGTGAGCGGGATCAATGAGTATGAGCTGAAGAAAGTGCATCCATCCACATCCATCCATCATAAACATATCCCACATGGCCGAGGGGGGTAAATAACGGCCTTCTGTAGCAAAGCGATGCGTTTATATAAAATAAAAATCAGTATTTAACAATTTATGAAGGTATGCTCATTCTTTTGCAATAAATGCTTTTATGAAGCAACATGGGGGGAAACTATTGTTTGAAAAAAGATGTCAGTTTAAGGTTTGTTATGATTAAGCCAAAAACAAACTACTCATTACTTGAAAGCTATCCTTCTGAGAATATAGTTATTCTCACCAAATTTTAACTACTTCATATTTTTTTGTTTCTTTTATGGGCAATTCCACGCAAAGGTCATCTTTACCATGAAAAAAAAAAGTTTTAACCAAAAGAACAAAACCCTTTTTAAATTGTCCATTTAGGTCTGTAATATACTGTATTAATGTGCTCTAACAGAAATTTTAAGAAAATTGCCTTGTTTATCCACAATATATGTGGTAAGCAACAATGCTTAAATTAAATTTTCAACCAACCATATTTCATGCTTTCAAAAAAGGGATCAAAGACCCCATTTTTTAAACTTTATTTTAGCAGTAAGCATTGTGTAGAAAGATGGAGGCATGCCTGAGAAATAAATACACTCATTTAGTCATAACAGCACTGCCTGATGAATTTATAAGAGCTAGAATAAAGAGGTCAGGACGCTTCAGAACTCTGTCACGTCCGTAACGTTTTAAAGATTAAGTTTATGTCATATAACAATTATAAATGCAAATAACTTGAAACTTTATATGCAAAGCTAAATTATGTTTATGCTTATTAGGATCAACAATTCATTTCACTACGTTGCTCTGAACAACCATAATAAGCGTTACGGACGTGACCGTTACGGACGCTTCATATTAAATCCTATGAGTTTGCTTCTTTATATTGCTATCATCTGTTTCAGGCTTACCATATCAGAACATATCCAATAATCGCAATACTCTTTGTGCTTTGTTAGTTTTAATATGAAAAAGGTTTAACTTTCAAATTCAGTCGATTTTATAACAAAATTTAAACAATAGATGTCGCTCTTTAATAGCCTACGGCGCGTGACAGATTAGCTACTGCAGCGCCTGTAAGCGGCGGATCAGGTGCACATGAACCGATCTTCTCTTCCTCTTGCCAGAGAACGAAATATGAACATCAAAAGGTAGGCCTATATGATACAGTACAACTTATAGAAGAGCATTGTGTCTCATAGGACACTTCCCTCGAGAATTGGGATGTCGCGTTACCGGTTGGTTAAAAATGAATAGCCTAGCCTATATTGATCACAATCCGCGCGATCAAGCTGACAAAATGAAAATAATAAGATTGCAATAATTTTGACTTGAAATAAAGTTTGATCATTTTGACTCAAGACTCCGCTTTAAACTCTGAAAACTAGACGAAAAACCGTGTGGTCATTTAGACACAAAACATAAAACTGACATGATTGCGATTGGCAATAGTGTCAATCGGTTCACCTGACTGTGGGGAAAACATGCGATTTTAAACTGCTTTATGATAAACATAAATATTTGTCAATGTATTTTAGCAAGCAGTTCTGTAAGAAGGAAAATCATGGTCTCTAAATTGATTCTTGAACAACGCACATGCTGGTCAACATGAGAAATAGGTCTAATCCATAACCTTTTGCACTACAGAGTATAACGTTACATTTGTATAAAGTTTAGTAAAAACTTGATAAATTGTGGAGTCTTACCATACTGGTATCCCAGATTTCAGTATTTGGTGGTTTAAATGCTTGCTTGAGGTCTCTGTGAAAGTTTTAAAGCAGTTTTAAACCAAGTCTTTTGTGCCGCTTTCAGACCGGTCACATCCGTAACGGAAAACTGTCACATCCGTAACATTGTTTTTTCCTCATTAATGCGAACATGAAAAATTAAATAAAATTATTATTTTATGCTCTGTGGAGAGCCAACCCTTCTTCATTCAGTGGGCAGTATTACTTTTGGTTTGCTCAATGTAATTCACAGAATTCTTAAAAAATATGTTGTCACCCAAATCTTAGTGACTTTTTTTGTCACGTCCGTAACGCTGTATATTTCCCTCATCTAAAATATAAAACAGTTGAATAGACTGACATTTTTCTAATGTCTGGACTCCTTTAGTAAGGGATTATGAATATATAAATAGACGGTTCAATATGTTACTATTAAATGCATTCTTTGAGCGTTTATATTTCAAGTTTTGACTCCAAATGTCACGTCCATAACGCTGGAATTGCCCTTATAATTTAAAATATATATATATATATATATATAAATATAAAAAGATATTACTACAAACCAGTGTTATTTTAGTGTATACTATACTATTATAGTATTTATTAATATTTTTTATTTTAAGTATTAAGTGATTCTATTGTGCATTTGTCATTTTTTTTATTTTAATATTTCTATTTTGCATTAATTTATATTAAATTCAATTTTAGTTATTTTAGTAGTTATTTTACTACCAAGGAAACATTTTTCTAATTTTCATTTAAGTTTTACATTTTATTTGAGCTTTATTTCAATTAACGAAAACAATTTTTAATAGTTTCAGTTTTAGTTAACAGTTTTAGTTTTTTCTCTGTTCTAAAGCATCACTGATTTTCAAAGTGAGAAACCACTCCAAATGATTCAGAGTGAATCCTGAACTGATTCAGACCATTTTGCTAACCTGACTGAACGATTCATTCAAAGGAACCGACAAAAAGAAATCAATAGTTCGGATTCAAACCGACTGACAGAAAATACTGAACTCATTACAAGTGTGAAACAGGCCCTAAGCAGAAAACATACATTCAGTGCCTTATGGGTCTGACAGGCAAAGCTAGCGTGCTCTAGTAAGCCTGTAGTGCCCTACCCTGACAACATGTTATGAAACGCGTCCTGCCTCACTGCCCTGGGCTACTGGCAATATTCATCTAGAAAAGCATACAGAAGCTATCCACCCTAATTGGTCCGGTCCCACAGTAAAACACATCCAATTCCAAGACATATCGCCAGACAAGAAAAGAAAAGAAAAGAAAAGAAAAGAAAAGAAAAGGCAATCAAAAGGAGAGAAAAGTGTCACGTAGGGCCTACTTGAGTAGCCGAGCTAATCTCAGTAAAGTGCATATACTGGTATAGAGCTCAGAAAACATAAATAACCTTCTGCAGGATATTTATGTACAGTGTCAGAGATGCTGTTAAGCTTACATGGCTCTGGTCTTGCATCTTTCATCTGAACCCAGTGGTGGATGGTTGAATTTGGATTACACGGGCAAGCGGCCAGGGCAGCATGCGGGATCGGGTTGTTACCGCTCACAGGGTTTCTACATGTTTCATCAAATCTAATTGAATGCTTTTTAATGCCTTTTTAATGCCAATTTTTAAAGGGTTAGTTCACCCAAAAATGAAAATTCTGTCATTAATTACTTACCCTCATGTCGTTCGACACCCGTGAGACCTTCGTTAATTTTCAGAACACAAATTAAGATATTTCTGTTGAAATCCGATGGCTCAGAAAGGCCTCCATAGCTAGCAATGTCATTTTCTCTCTCAAGACCCATAAAAGGTACTAAAGACGTCGTTAAAAAGTCCATCTCACTACAGTGGTTCTACAATATTTTTATGAAGCGACGAGAATAGTTTTTGTGTGCAAAAAAAAACTAAATAACGACTTATATAGTGATGGGCCGATTTCAAAACACTGCTTCCTGAAGCCTGAAGCGTTATGAATCAGTGTATCGATTCATGATTCAGATCGCTAAAGTCACGTGATTTCAGCAGTTTGGCGGTTTGACACGCGATCCGAATCATGAATCGATACAATAATTCATAACGCTTCGAAGCTTCAGGAAGCAGGGTTTTGAAATCGGCCCATCATATAAGTCGTTATTTAGGTTTTTTTTTGCACACAAAAACTATTCTCGTCGCTTCATAAAATGATTGTAGAACCATTGTAGTGAGATGGACTTTGTAACGACGTCTTTAGTACCTTTTATGGGTCTTGAGAGAGAAAATGACATTGCTAGCTATGGAGGCCTTTCTGAGCCATCGGATTTCAACAGAAATATCTTAATTTGTGTTCCGAAGATGAAAGAAGGTCTTACGTGTCGAACGACATGAGGGTGAGTAATTAATGACAGAATTTTCATTTTTGGGTGAACTAACCCTTTAACATTTTTAATGTTATTAAATATATATAATGTCAAAGTTTAGCATTTTTTGTACTGAAGTATCATTTTTCACAATATTACAGTCAAAGCTGAATGTACACACAAACCTATTGTGTGTGTGTGTGTGTGTGTTTTCATTTCATTTCACATGTATGTTCTGCATTGTAGCTGTGTTTTGTTGTTGTTTTTGACAAAGAATGTAAGAGAACTTGGGTAGTCTCACCATTCATCTCTGTGTGTGATTCGTGGGGTTTGGGGTGGGAGTGGGGAAGGTTCGACCAGGGCACCGTAAGCTAGAACTGCCACTGTCTTAACCTACATAAAAAGAGCATGGCCAGATGTGATTGTGCAATTCCTTTCTTGTCGTTTTGCACAATGAGACTAAGGCATGGCATTGATTTGCAAACAGAGATCACGTTTTCATTTAGTCTGTTATTGTTGTGAAAAGAACAGATCAATGGATGTTCGAACATAAAAAGGATCAGAAAAATCAGAACTGCAAAATATTATGGTTTAGTGGAGAAATATTGTCATCTAGTAGCCACACGCTACTTTTGAGAGGCTTTTGTTGAATATTTTACAACAGTATTTAGCGGCCCCTAGTGTCATCTATGGGACTCATTAAACATTTAAAGACTGGTTTAACAATATAATTTTATTTTATAGAACCTCTGTACGAGTCTATCTTTTTCCATTGGACAAGCAACGTTCCAAGAATGCTGGTAGACAACTGGATCATTCCTACAGTTTGGTGGATTTTATATCCTCATGAAACAATACTGCATAATTGGCTTAAAATGTTTAGCAACTTTCATGCCACATAGATGAATCCCATTAACACAGAGGTGCTAGAAGTGACAATTTGCTTAGAGGGAAAGAACAAAGTATTAGTCATAAACTTTTATCTCTTTTCCTCATTCTTATCTAATAGCGTTAATAATAACATGTCCACCCTGTTGTGTCAATTTATACTGGACATGAAAATGTTATACATTTTTAAATGGATTTTTACAAATCTAATAAAATTCCTCCTAAGTGTTAATCTTCTGCTAGTATGTTGTTCTATTATTAAAATGACCACCCTGTTAAGTTCCACCCTGTTACACTTTGCATTCTAAATATGTCATGTAACAGACTAAGACTAAAAAATAAGTGAATTTTTAACATTGATTTCAACAAACCTGCTCAGTCCAAAATCCACCAAACTGAAGGAATGACCCAATTTGAACTCAAAAAACATCCATTTTAAATTTATCTTAGATTGGTTTTTATTTACAACATTATTTTCTGCTTTGGAAATTACATAGCATGAATATGATGAATAATATTCTTCTTAAAATGCAACAAAGACAAATCAGCAGTAGTCTTCTGGTTTTAAGATTACATCTCAGTGTCGTCATACCTATTGAGAGATTTTGCTGTTTTGATTTGTTGCTATAAATCATCCATCACAGGCATGGAAAATGACACATGAAAGTGCTACACCCTGTTAAAGATGAAGTGTATGAAACAGTACTTTTGTTGAGACAATAAGTTATGCACTTTTCTAAGTGCTTTTCTTAGAATTTGTTAATCATATATAATGTATAATTTCACTTATTGCTGTATTTTTAGATGTTTTAGCTATTCTGTGTGTGTGTGTGTGTGTGTGTGTGTGTGTGTGTGTGTGTGTGTGTGTGTGTGTGTGTGTGACTGTATATATATATATATATATATATTATATATATATATAATATATATTACAGTGCACAGCATAAATGAGTACACCCCCTCTGAACAAATACAAAAGATGTATTTTCTTTATGATCACTAATACAATTCATGGAAAGATGGCAAAACTAAAATGTATTAAACATATACATAATAAAAACTGAGAAATATATGTCATTAATAGCCATAAAATAAGTAAATTAGCCAATTTTGTTTAAATTAAGGATTGCAGAAATGAGTACACACTAGATTTAATTCAACAAATGTATAATATTCTAGCACTTAGTATGCCCTCCATAATTTTGAATATACTGCTCTGACCCTTCTTGGCACAGAGTGTACAAGTTCATGACAAATTGTCACATCTGTCCTGTTTAACTCCTGGATGATGAGCTCCTTAAATGCCCTGGTCTTTAATGGGGAGTGTTGCTCAACTCATCTCTACAGAATCCCCCACAGGCGCTCAAGAGTGTTAAGATTGAGTGCAATACATGTCCACAGAAGGTTTTGGGAGAATGCACATCCTCATTGTCATGTCGAAAAAATGCCCAACAATGCAGGGAATGCGGAAAGGGAAACATATTCTGTTTCAAGTTTGTGCATTAAATTGCACAGTGGTGTGTGAATTCATGACAGATTTGATAAAGCACAACTCCCTCACAGCTTCAGCACTCATACATCCCTATATAAGAGCTTTACCACTGAACTTTATGGGAACCAGGCACTTCTCACTGTACTCCTCCTCTAGCAACACCATAACATTTTGGATGCTGTTAGATCCAAAATGATTGATTTGGTCTCATGAGATCAGAGCATTGATTCCCAGAATCTATATTTTGTAAATATGGGCTTTGGAAATGGCTAACTGACTTTATTGTGCTTTGGCTACAGGAGGTAGTTCCAGTGAGAACAACAACCATGCATGTCATTTCTGCAAGCTGCATCTTACTCTGTGAGATAAACAGTCACTTTTTTTCATAGCTTTTGCTGGCTCTGAGACACTCGCTAGGTATTTCTCCTGCTTTTTGTCTAGCAAAAAAATCCCTCATCACTAAATGAAAGCTTAAAATGAAGGCCTGATTCTTTCAGGGGCCTTGTCACAAGTCCATTGTTTTTAAATTTCTGTGTTACTTTTGCTATATTTCCAACTTAAAACAATGATTTGGTGCTCTTAGCTCTTTTGTGCTAAGAAATAAGTCTCCTGACAGTTCTCTCCCAAGTGGTTCCATTGTTGTCAGCATTAAGATTCAGTGGGCTATATAACACTTTTAATTGTCAAGAAATTACTTCTCTTTAAATATTTTGGTTCAACCTGTTGATCAAACATTTAAACTTACACGAGAAAATGTTTATTTTGTTTTATTTAGTAACTTTTAGAAGGGTGTACTCATTTTTGCTACTCAACATTTTATCACCTTGATAAGAAAACCTTATTTTCCTGAATAATTTTGGCATGATTCTTTAGTAATTGATTAAACAGACTTGCTGAAAGATTATATCTCTAAAGAACCCTAACATGTCTTGTAAGTAATTGAGTAATTGCTGACTTTCAGAAGTTTCAGAGGGGGTGTACTCATTTATATATATATATATATATATATATATATATATATATATATAACATTCAATTATATAATAATTCATATAAATAAATAATGAGTATATGAATAATATATAAATATATAAATAACCTAATAAATAAAAATGTGTTAATTATTTATAAGTATTTTGACTTTTAAATAAGTTTTTTGCTATTCATGTGTGTATAACTTATTTTTGCTTTACAAAATAGTTACAAAAGGTATTTATTTTATTTAATTATATAATAAATTTATATTTTTGTTTGTGTATTTTAAGGTTTTTTTTTGTTGTTGTTTGCCCTAAACAGAATTACCCCTTTGGAGATCAATGAAGTTGTGTTTTATGACATACGATCAACACAAGATGGCACTAGAGAGAGCAGATCATTGCTAGTCCAAAAAGACAAAACAAAACACATCCAAACACCAAACATTCTTTGCTGGGAGTGGCTGAAACATCCAGTATGTTTCCAAGCCACATGTTACTACATGACCCATTTAATTTCGCAGAGAATAAACTTAAACATTCTTTATTAAGCATTCATTTTGAGATATTTAATGAACAACCCCTATTGTTCGCATGCCATTGAATTTCAATAAACCACGAGCAACTTCTTTGAAATATAACTTTATTTTAATAATAGGCCTATATCTTTGAGATTAATCTGAGAACAAACTGTCAGTTTTAATTTACCAAACAACAAAACGAAAGTGTCAGAAGTTGCTCTTCTGCATTACAACCCACAACTTAAGGAAACACACACATGCTTACACATGTCAAAAGAGGAACAGGTGTGTTGTACGTGACACATGTGCATGTCTCAAGGCAGGAAGAAGACCCCTCTCATTCATTAGTGTACATGTTTTTCTAACTCTGTACTCGTGTCAGTGAGAGAGTAACAGAGAACACCATCATCCGATGACTTAGCACGTTACTGTCCTGCCTTTTTAGGCCCTCTTTATGACAACATGAGGGATATACTATCCTCTGTGGTTGAATTTTAACTCACCATGTGTTTAATTTACCTTTCATTTCAAATCAGGCTACTTGATGTAATAAACATGTAATTAAAATCTTGAACTGACATGCAAAAAGCCATATGTTAGCTTTTTCCAATAAGTCCCGCCTTCGAAATAAAACAATTGGTATTTAAAGTTATCATGTCTCTGCGGCTGCCAAAATGGCCACCGAGTGAACAGTGCTGTATTATGCGTGCCAGGCCAGTTGGTGATGTAAAGAAAAACTACATGCCTATAGACTGAACATGTAATATGCGCGCTCATGACATCACCGTTTTCGCAAATTCACGTTTTTATAGTTTACGCGGAGATAATAACGGTATTGTTTTCAAAAGTTTGCGTTTTCAGGCCCCCAAAGCGCTGTTGTTGTGTAAATGAATGTCCAAAACACATAAAACTTCTCCATTTTTAGCTGAAAATGATGTCGTTTTCACCTAAAACTTTGTTGCCTTACAGGCTAGTTACACTGTTCTCAACTAAAACCGGAAAACTTTTTATGCATTTTGGCCATTCATGTAGGCTACACGACAATGGTGTTTTGGTGGCCTGAAAATGCAAACTTTTGAAAATGGGTTTCAAAGTGTAAGTTGAAATGAAATGATACAGTTATCATTGAATCTGTGAAAATGTTGACGGCATGTACATGCGTATATGATTAGTCTATCCACCTTATTTTTCAACGCGGAAATAAGTTTTCTGTGAATGTGCGAGACTTCTGATTTATTAGCCGCTATAGGGAAATGAAAAGAATATCAAATTGCAGTAAACTGTAAAAATAAGGTGGATAGGCATGCACGAGGCGAGTGTTCTGTAATGCGTAAATGCGCATACGTGTAGTCTTTTCAAAGTTACATCGCCAACTTGTCTGGCATGCGTAATAGCCTACAACGTTTTTAGTCGTTTGTGTGGATCTGTGTGAACTGGGATAGTTTTGATAACGTTGTCAACTGTACAAAGAAAAAACTTTACCGTTTTTAGTACATTGTTGCCGTGTAGCCTAAATGCATCCTAAGTCACTGAAAAAAAATCATACAATTTCAAAACAACTTTTTTTTTTTTTTTTACACAAATTGATGTAACTTGGTGCCAAGTCTGAAAGTGCAGAACCGAATTAGCTTTGAGGCTCAAATCTCAATTTGATATGGAAAACAGATGCGGAGATATTCTATTTTGTGTTCTTAAGATGAAACAAAACAATGTGGTTCCCTTTCGATACTTCACTCGTACTGCGTATGGGGAAAGGTCTCCCTTTTTCCCCGCTGCTGAAGCCTTTTTCAATAACGCAGTGTAACTGCACCGTCATTGGTTCACTCATAGACAAGTTGTTGAACCAATGGCGGCGCGGCATAGCTGCGCGGCCTATGGCGACAAAGCGCGCGAATATTCCCGCCGAAATGGGCGGGGTATAGGGCTATATAAGCAGGCGTTTCGCCATAGGATTTCAGTGTTTTCTCCTTCAGCGACGACATCTACTTCTCTTCGCTGATCTCCGCCTGAAGCCGAAGAAGCTCGCCGCCTTCTGCTCTCGCCGCCGTCTGAAGAGGCTCCCGCAGCGGACTCGCCTGGACTCGCCGGTGGAAGAAAGCGCCGGCGCCCTCGCGGACTGCAGCTTCTAGCGCCGTCGCCGAGCCGCCGCCTCCCGCTTCCCGCTTCCGGCCGCTTCCTGTGCGTCCCCTGCCGCCATCCGGCGCGCCGCCTGAGAGCTTCATCCGCTGCTTAAACGCCGCTCTAAAGAGCGATTTCCAGCGGTTTTCACCGCTTTAAGAGCTTCCGCGGCCCTCGCCGCTCTAAAAGAGCCACCCAATTGCCGTTTTCACGGCAGCGGCGTCTCACGATGCCCCGCCACTCATGTGGTACTTGCAGGGCCCCCCTGCACGACGACGATGGACACAGCGAGTGTGTCGCTTGCCTGGGCAAGCCCCACGCAGACGGCGCGCTCGCTGGAGACTCATGCCCGCACTGCGAGTGTATGAGTCTCGCTTCCCTGCGCTCGCGGGTCGCCTTCTTCACTGAGGGCGATCTCGCCGCTCGCGCCCTCCCGTCTCCTTCCTCCCGCGGTCCGGCGAGGAAAAGACAGCGGGGTAGAGCGACTCAGCGCCAGGAGTTGAGCGAGCTCACGCCGGCCCAGCCCCCGCGTGCCTCGCCCTCTCCTCCCAGGGAACTCTCTCCAGTTCTGTTCTCTCGCCCTGAGCAGCGTCCCTCCGCAGAAGCGAGTGACCTCGTCTCATTCGGGGGAACAGACGACGAACAAGACGACTCCATGTCTCTGCGGCTTCCGAAGCGGAAGGATGGGCTGGCGAGCCGGAAGACCCCGCTCCACCACCTCCCTTGGAACCCATCGAGCATGGCCAGGGCATGGATGCCGAGCTCTTCCGCATCCTGTCTAGAGCCGTTGAAGAGCTGGACCTCGAGTGGGCCCCTCCAGAGGAGCCGTCTCCGCAGCCGCCTGGACGAATGGTTTCTGCCAGGCCGCCGCCAAGCACCTCGCCAGCGTTCAGCGCCCTTCTTTCCTGAGGTCCACGAAGAGCTGACGAAGTCGTGGCGCGCTCCTTACTCTGCCCGCCTCCACACTACGCACCGCTCCGCCCTCACCGCCGTCGACGGCGCCGAGGAGAAGGGATACGAGCGCTTGCCACCCCTAGATGAAGCGGTGGCTGCTCACCTCTGTCCTCCCGCGGCTGTGGGTTGGAAGACGAAGAGGGCCCTTCCTTCCAAGCCCTGTCGGACCACCTCTACTCTGGCTGGACGGGCTTACACCTCGGCGGGCCAAGCTGCCTCTGCGCTCCACACCATGGCCATATTTCAAGCATTCCAGGCCAAACTCCTCCGCTCTCTGGATGAGTCTGGAATCGACGCGCCAGCCTTCAAAGATCTCCGCAGCGCCACGGATCTTGCCCTGCGAGCTACGAAGGCTACGGCCCAGGCCATCGGTCGTTCCATGGCCAGCCTGGTCGTGTTGGAGCGCCACCTGTGGCTCAACCTAACGGAGATCAAAGACCTAGACAAGACGGCCTTCTTAGACGCCCCGGTCTCGCCTTCTGGTCTCTTCGGGCCTGCAGTGGATGGCTTCACTGGAGCGCTTTACTGCCGCGCAGAAATCGTCTCAGGCTATGAGGCATTTCTTGCCTAAGCGCTCCAGCTCCGCTTCTGCGTCTAGCCGCCCCAGGACTGCGCCGGCTCAGCAGAACAAACCAGCCCCACCTGCAACACAGGCAGCGCCGCCCCAGGAGCATCGCCAGCGCTCGCGCCCTGCGAAGCGCCCTCCCTTCCCGAGGCGCCAGGGACCCCGGCCCAGGATTGTGCTGGACCCGGTGCCTCCGAAGTCGTCCTGATTCGTCGGACAGGAAGAGGATGGGGGACCGTCCCGTTACGACCGGACCACCCCAAAAGCTCCCACGGGTAATTTCCCCTCCGCCTCGTTTATTTCCGGGCGTGGGAAACATACTCCAAGTGACAGCTGGGCCCACACCTGTTGCGCCCACTCCAAACGCCGTTTTCACGGCGGACAAATTTTTACCTCATCACAAAAAGAGCAAATTTCCTCTTCCACCCCTCGCGGTGTACGACCCTCTCAACGGCGGTCTGTCACCCAACATTATTCAACCCCTAGCCACTCGGGCCGAGGCCTGGCAGGCCATCCCCGATGTGTCAGAATGGGTCATGGGGATCGTAAACCAGGGCTACTCGCTCCAGTTTGCACGACGGCCCCCCCGCTTCGCCGGGGTGCTCCAAACATCGGTCAATCCGGACGACGCTCATGTCCTCCGGGCCGAAGTCATGTCGTTGCTGGAAAAAGGAGCTGTGGAAATGGTTCCTCCGTCAGAGAGCGAGACAGGCTTTTACAGCCGCTACTTTCTGGTCCCCAAAAAGGATGGCGGTCTCAGACCCATCCTAGACCTCAGGCTTTTGAATCACTCTCATGAGACGGAAGTTCAAAATGCTGACGCTGAAGCAGATCCTCGCGCACATTTGCCCCGAGGACTGGTTCTGCTCGCTGGACCTGAAGGATGCGTATTTTCACATCCAGATAGCCCCCGTCACAGACGATTCTTGAGATTCGCATACGAAGGGGTGGCATACCAATATACGGTCCTGCCCTTCGGGCTGTCTCTGGCTCCCCGCACTTTCACCAAGTGCATGGACGCGGCGCTTTCCCCTCTGAGACAGATGGGAATCCGGGTTCTGAATTACCTCGACGACTGGCTCATCTTAGCCCGTTCGCGAGACGAGCTGGAACACCACAGATCCGTGCTCCTCAGCCATCTACAATGCCTGGGTCTCAGGGTCAACTTAGCCAAGAGCTCGCTATGCCCCACTCAACGAATTTCGTTTCTGGGAGCAGTTTTCGACTCGGTCCGTATGACGGCAGTAGTCTCGCCAGAGCGCGCCCTGGCAATTCAGCAGCTCACGGCATCTGTCACGAACAAAGCCTATCTCCCTCTGAAGTTTTTCCAGAGGCTGCTAGGGCTGATGGCTTCCGCCTCCCCGGTGCTGCAGCTAGGCCTTCTTCGGATGCGGCCTCTTCAGTACTGGTTGAAGTTCCGGGTTCCTCCCAGCGCATGGCGGCACGGCCGCCTATGTCTCAAGGTCAATCGGGCCTGTCTTCTAGCCCTGAAACCTTGGATGGATCCAGTATGGTTCCAACGCGGAGTCCCCTTACAGGCGGTCTCACGGAGGACGGTGCTCTCAACAGACGCCTCCAACTTGGGCTGGGGCGCTGTGTGCGAGGGCAGACCGGCCTCTCGGCTCGTGGAGCCACGAGGAAAGCCATCTACACATCAACTGTCTAGAGATGCTAGCAGTGATGAAAGCCCTTCAGTTCTTTCAGGCTTACTTGACGGGACGTCATGTTCTAGTTCGGTCAGACAGTATGACGGTGGTGTCATACCTGAACCACCAAGGCGGTCTTTCGTCCAGCCGCTTATGCGCTCTGGCGAAACGACTGCTGGAATGGGCTCTTCCGAGGCTTCAGTCGCTCAGAGCGACTCATGTTCCTGGCAGGAACAATCTGGGTGCGGACATGTTGTCACGGAGCAACATCCCCTCCGACGAGTGGATGCTCCACCCCCAAGTGGTCCTCACGATCTGGGAGTTCTTCGGGAAGGCAGAGGTAGACCTCTTCGCCTCAGAAGACAACTCTCATTGCCCAACATTTTTCTCGAAGGAAGTAGATGCTCTGGCCCACACATGGCCCAGCACGCTCCTTTATGCTTTCCCTCCGATCGCACTGATCCCCCAGGTCATCAGGCGTGTCAGAGAAGACCAGCACAGAGTCCTTCTGGTGGCCCCGCTCTGGAGGAACCAGGTTTGGTCCTCAGAGCTATTCAGGCTCTCTCTAAGAGCCCCGTGGCCGATTCCCCTGAGACGGGACCTCCTCTCTCAGGCAAACAGAACAATCTGGCACCCACAGCCGCAGCTCTGGGCTCTGCACCTCTGGTCCCTCGATGGGAGCCGACTAGCCTCCCCGAGGACGTCCTAAATACCATTTCTCAGGCTAGAGCCCCATCTACGAGGCGCCTCTACGACCAGAAGTGGTCAGTCTTTGTTGATTGGTGTTCAACACGCAACATAGACCCTGTGGAGAGTGACGTATCTTCCATACTGTCTTTCCTCCAAGAACGCTTGGAAATGGGGCGCTCCCCTTCCACGCTTAAGGTTTACGTAGCAGCCATTGCAGCGTTCCACGCTCCTATTGCTGGCCAATCGGTGGGACGAAACGGGCTCGTGATCCGTTTTTGAGAGGTGCTAGGCGTTTGAATCCTCCTCGCCCTCTCACTATTCCCTCCTGGGACCTCTCGTTGGTCCTCAGGGCCTTGAAAGGAGCCCCATTTGAACCAATGGGTTCAGCCGACCTCAGGCCCCTAACACTAAAAACCGCTCTGCTACTAGCACTAGCATCGGTAAAGCGTGTTGGCGATTTGCAGGCCCTCTCTGTGAACCCTGCATGCCTCGAATTCGGGCCTGGTGACTCTAAGGTCGTTCTGAAACCTAGGCATGGCTACGTCCCTAAAGTGCTCTCAACTCCGTTTAGAGCTCAGGTCATCTCGCTCTCTGCTCTTCCTCCCTCGGCGGACGAACCAGAGCTGCAGCTACTCTGCCCAGTCAGGGCATTGAGGACCTACATAGACCGATCACAGTCTTTCAGACTGTCGGATCAGCTCTTTGTTTGTTTTGGCGGCCGCACCAAAGGGTCTCCGGTCTCGAAACAACGCATTTCCCGTTGGATAGTGGATGCTATTAACCTGTGCTACTCCTCACTGGGCACTAATTGCCCCATAGGAGTCAGGGCCCACTCCACTAGAGGAATGGCTTCCTCGTGGGCTTGGTCCAACGGAGTTTCCATCCAAGACATCTGTGAGGCGGCCGGCTGGTCTTCGCCGTCCACCTTTGTCAGGTTCTATCACTCGATGTCCCGACCTTACAAGCTCGGGTCCTGTCGGTGTGATTAGCGGCTTCCAACAGGTCCCGCTTCACGCCACCATAGGAAGTATCTTCCTTCAGTGTAACCATGGGTTCGGTTAGGCTTTGCCTCCGCTTGTCCTTTTTGCCCCCCTCTGGGTGGCCAAATGCAAGCTATATCGTTCCCCAGCCGTGGCACGGCGTGGTTGAATTCGTTCCCCATACGCAGTACGAGTGAAGTATCGAAAGGGAACGTACTCGGTTACTAACGTAACCTCGGTTCCCTGAGATACGGAACGAGTACTGCGTCACTTGCCGTGCCACGAGGCTGCGGCTCAGGGTCGTCGCTTCAGTCGATTGACACTGAAATCCTATGGCGAAACGCCTGCTTATATAGCCCTATACCCCGCCCATTTCGGCGGGAATATTCGCGCGCTTTGTCGCCATAGGCCGCGCAGCTATGCCGCGCCGCCATTGGTTCAACAACTTGTCTATGAGTGAACCAATGACGGTGCAGTTACACTGCGTTATTGAAAAAGGCTTCAGCAGCGGGGAAAAAGGGAGACCTTTCCCCATACGCAGTACTCGTTCCGTATCTCAGGGAACCGAGGTTACGTTAGTAACCGAGTACGTTTTCAAACACTAATTTTAACATTATGGTGACCTGTTCCAAACTGCTGGTAGAGTTAGAGAGTTAATAAAGTGGTAGAGTGAGAGTTAATAAAGAATATAACAGATCCTCAAATGATGTTCTCTGATTTTACCCTGCATTATGGTGTTTACATTCATAAAGGAGACTCTATCTCTGACGGTTGTTTACTTGTCTTAGACGAAGCCGTTCTAAGAATAGTCCCCTTATTTCCACACTGACCACTCTATCAATAATTGTGCCACACCACAGTAGCCTACATGTTTTGCTATTTGCTTCACGTTGCGATTATTCTGGCATGAGCTCAGCTGTGTGAGGGGATGAAAGACGGAAGACGTACGTGCGTGAGGCACGAGCTGTAAAACCGCACCGACGAGATCGTAACGAACGTACTGTGTGCTTATCGAAGCGCTTCCTAAAACAGGACAGCTTCGTTTTCAGCCGCCAGACCCACTGGGCATTCGGGATGGAGAGAGCCATACAGTGAAAGTCAAATAATAGAGGGAGGGGGAGGAGTACGCTGTTGTAAACAGTCAAGCTCGCGCGTGTTGGCTGAAGCTCAAGAGCCGAGGGCAGTCAGTGCAGTGCATGGACACGTGCTCGTGCTGTTCACAACACAAACACAGCCTTATATCACGGGGGAGGGGCGCTGATTCTAGGAAATCATAACTGACTGAGACAAATGCAGCCTGACGAAAAATTACATGTGGCTCGCAGAATTTCTCCCCCACTCCGTTATGAATGACATGTTTTAGTTTATTTGTAATGTTTAGTATTTTAGGCAGGCTTAAATTATCAACCACTTCTGCTCTTTTGAGTATTTATTTTGAGCAATACAAGCTCATATATCACACGCACACCCTCTACACCAGGCAGTCATCTATTTCTAGTCTATGATGATGTCAGGAAGGACATAAACACTTGTTTGTTAAGAGGTATCTTCATGCTCATAACGTCATTACATTTAAGGGTTAGTTGACCCAAAAACAAAAATGTATTTTTTCTGTGGTACATAAAAGAAGATTAATTTATATGTGTGATATTGCAGGTTTTTTTTTTTTTTGTCAAGTCAAGCTATTGTAGCAAGGAAAAGATTCTTTTTAATAACATTTTACAAGCATTAAAAGAAACGTCATGCCCTAGGCCTACATTTTGCAATTTGTCACTATTGTATCTGAATGGGCATGAATGAGAAGTGAGCTGTTTCATAAATGGCAACAGCAAGTATATCCAGTATTTCCAGAAGAGATTAGCAGGAAAAGAATCTGCATGTCCATGCGGATTATATGCATACGTATATTCCATTAGGTGTGGAGTTGTAAACATCTTCAGAATAAAGGTTTCACCTTAATCTGAATATGCATGAAAAAGTTTGGGGTCACGCGTGAAGTAGGCAAAAGTACCAATCCAGTGTCTACAAAGCAGACGTGCAAAGATTAAGTCAAATGCCCTTTACAAAAAAAGGTAAAACAACGATGTTGGATGATTTTGAAGTTGGAGGAGAAAATGAGATTAGTTTTTCATCCACAGTACTTCCGCCTATTTCACGTGTGACCTTTCCAAATGTTTGGCGCAACACGGAGCAGTGCAAGATAAGCATTTGTGGTTAAAAAGTTTTTTTTTTTTGCTTGACAATTCCTCTGCTGGGATCATGTAGAGCTCATTGAAGCTGCTCTGAAACTGCAATTTGGACCTTCAACCCCTTGTACCCCAGTGAAGTCCATTATATGGAGAAAAATCCTGGAATGTTTACCTCAAAAACCTTAATTTCTTTCTGACTGAAGAAAGAAAGACAAACATTTTGGATGACATGGGGGTGAGTAAATTATAAGGAAATTTTAATTCTGAAGTGAACTAATCCTTTAATGTGTCCTTGCCAAGTAAAAGTATTTATTTTCATTAAAAATATATCTTACTGACCACAAACTTTTTGAAAGATATAGTGTAAACATGGTCATTGTCTCATTATTTCTGCCCTCACACTTTTGTGTTGCAATTAATAAATTAATATAATCACTGTATTACAAGTAATAAATTAATACATTCAAAAAGAGTACAGTATAAAAGCTTGCAGTTGGCGACAGTTAGCCTTCCAGTGCTTTTCCCACTGTAATCTCACACTCTGATCAGGATGAGCCTCTCTAAAGTTAGACTGTATGAGATTTACTATTGTCCCTTGAGCAAGAAAAGTCTGTGTGCTTTAGGCTAATCCAGTACAGCCCAAGTTGCCCAACCCCCATCTCTGAGTCCAGTCAGCGGCTGTAACTGAGAGCTGAGTACACTCGTCTGAGGAGGCTGACACCAGGCAGCTACAGTAACACTCCTTTGATAGTACAGGAGGAGCTTTCTGGAACAAATCTAATTGAGTGTTTTGTCTGAAGTCAGAATTGCTTTGAGCGTTTATTCAACTACCATTCATCCACCCCCACAATTCACACAGGTATACGATGAGTCAGGCAAATGCAACCTGACAGAGGCACTGCATATGTGGAGGCCTTTAATTTTTAAAGAGCTAGCCTCTCTAGCTAACTATTCATCTTTAAAGCAGCTGTTTACTTGGTCCAGGATCCCATGGAAGTATGTCAATTGAAATATACCAACTTTGTTCAACCAACTTTTTGGCCACTAAATGATGTACGCTCTTAAGCCCCGGGTATACTTCGGCCGTCCGCGTTCGTGCACCGTCTTCATGACTTAATTTTCGTCATGCGGAGGGCTTGTGACCGGCCGCACACCCTGGCCGCATGCAGGCCAAATTTTGCGCGAGGACAGTCCGCATGCAACAGCGCATGCGCAAGCAGTATAGAAGAGTCCACTAGGTGGCAATACGCACAGTATTGAGCACAGTGTTCAGCCATCAAAGAAGAGTGTGAAAAGACCAGTTTAACAACATGCTTGAAAAAAGAGAAAAACACAGCGAACTTGACCAGCGTTTGAGATTAGAAAGTAACCACATTTGTACATTCATGTTTGAAAGGGTACAAAGACGTGTTTTGGGTGGCAAATTCATGGAGGGGGATAAGTAAAATATGGGAAAGGATGCAGAGAGTCTGGTAGACCATAGAAAAAACTGTACTGCGCATGTGACGAACGTGGCCATCCGCACGCATACGTGATGTAGTATACTTTGAAAGACGCGCGGACGTGACTGCGCGCGTGACACGTCTGGGCGCGGAAAGTGAAGTATACCTGGGGCTTTAGAAAAAAGGTAGCTAGAACCCTATAGTTCCCAAGTTTGGTTTGACGATGAAAAATTTACCAAGCACAATGTTCTCTCACCATTCGTGATTTCTAACATGCACTCACAGCATTCGGTATGGTCTTGTAGCTGTCAGAGCAGATACAAAAGCTGCTGCTCTTCGTATGTGTTTCTGTTATTTCCCGGCACATTCATATGTAAATTGCGCAAACTTATTTTGTCCATTAGATCAAAAGATCTGAAAAAAACTGTTATCCACACATAGACCATCCCCTCAAATAAATCAGGACAGAAGTGGTTAGTTACAAGTGTAAATGGGAATGCGCGTCCCTCGTCTACTTGTGATCCGACTCAACCTCATCAGACAATTATTTGTCAGGAAAATTTTTCTAGGGCACAGCAAAACTTTACTGGGGCTCATGCCACAGCAAAAAAAAGTATCTAGTGACACCCCTGGTGGTAGAGTATAAAATTTAATTTAAATTAAAAATGAATTAAAACAAAATTAATTTATTAAAACTAAATTCATAAAATGATTCCATGATGGGAACCCCTAAAACGTTCTATATATGAAGTGCCTGACAGAACCCTATTATGGCATGTGGAACAAGGTTCTTTATTGGCATACAGTATATGGTTCCATGAAGAAATTTTAACATTCAGGGAACTTTTCCAATGCACAAAAGGTTCTTTAAAATGTAAAAAGGTCAATTAGATTATTAAAATATTCTTCACACATAGTTATTTTCACTGAAAGATCCTTTGGGGATCCCAAAATGGTTCTTCTATGGCATTGCTATTGCTATTTTTTTTTTTTTTTTTTTTTTTTTTTTAAGTATAAAGAACAATATTTTAAGCTCTGCATTAAACTTATCACAAATTGCTAAAAGTTTGTCATGCACTCAAATGCAATATCTGATATAAGCATGTTGCCACTTTAAAAATAAATCTTAAAAATAACAAACTATTAATGTTCATACACTTATTTCTGTATTAGGTGTATATGCAGCTGACATTTAAACAGGAAGAAATAAGCAATAAAGCTTCTCCCTTACAGCTATATAAAGGATAGAGCAGTAAATCAGCAGGGAGAGGCTCTCTGTCTCTCACTGCCGTGTTTACGCATTCACTTGCTTATGGATTATCTCCTTGGTTACTTGGCCCTGATTTGTTGTATGCTTCCATTTAAAAACAAAGCTAGCACAGAACACTTAGAAATACCCAGAATCCCTCGACCATTCATATGAAACCAGACCTCTCAAATCCTTGAAACAGAGAGAGTTCTTCCTTCCTCACATCATCTGTGTTAAGTTTTTCTATTTATTGGCTTCTCCCACAACACATAACCCATGCTCCCCACCCATATAAACTTCAAGGACTAACTTGTCCAAAAAGAGACAGCCCTGTTCTTCCTTTCTGAGAAACTAATCTAGCTAGGACAGTCCAAAAGAGACAGAACAAGTTTTACAACTTTTATGATAACGTTGCATGGTGGAGATTACAGACCATTACCTCTCCATTCATATCACATCTCTTATTTAGATGAAGACTAGGGGTTTACAAACTTTTTAAAGGAACACTCCACTTTTTTTGAAAATAGGCTCATTTTCCAACTCCCCTAGAGTTAAACAGTTGAGTTTTACCGAAAATCGCAACTTTTCATTTTCTGTCGGTCTTAGTACACGATTTAACTACAGAAGAGTCAAGTTTTAAAGTTCTTTGGTCATTTTTAAGTGCGATGCTAACGGTCTAATCAGATTCAATGAACTATGCTAAGCTATGCTAAAAGTGGTACCGCCAGAACCGGAGATCGGCTGAATGGATTTGAAAACGGTAAAACTCAACTGTTTAACTCTAGGGGAGATGGAAAATGAGCCTATTTTCAAAAAAAGTGGAGTGTTCCTTTAATACTAAGGTCCAGCAAACATAATGATTCACTTCCGAGGGACCCCGTCTTAAAATCAAAAGCATATTTTTAGAACGCCTACCATATGCAACTTACATAAAAAAGCGTAACTGATGTTGCGTCAGTTATGCTTTTTTCATAAAAGTATGGTGTAGGACATTGCATAAGCGTTTTGAACTGCGAGAGTTTTAAACTTCCTTTGTAAGTTGAATACGGAATGTGGTCTGGCGAAAGCTAGATATTTTACTTATCTTATCTCGTACACAAATGCATCGCTTCCCTTCAGAAGGCCTTTATTAACCCCCCAACTGCTTCATACTCATTGGTCCTGTTCACTGCCACTATAAAGATTGGATGCATCAGGATATTTATTAATATAACTCCAATTGTGTTCATCAGAAAGAAGAAAGTCAAATACACCTAGGATGGCTTGAGGGCGAGTAAAACTTGGGGTAATTTTCATTTTAAAGTGAACTAATTCTTTAATGTCTGTAGCACCAGCAGCGATCCATATTTAAGGTTTAGGGTTAGCATATAGTGAGCAATAATCACCAGCATCAATCGATCTGTGACTGAATTTTAGGCACATGATCAGACAACTACTTAAATATTTACTCATACCAAGGTAAACAAAATGTTTGAATAAAAAAGAATGACCTCGACCTCTTTTATCACAAAGGCCGCATGGCACAGTGGGTTCTTGGTAAGGTGAATTCTGAGAAACGAAGTCCCTGTGGGCACACTGATGACTGAAACAGTAAGCAACGGCACACCAGTAGTCTGTGTTTGATACTTCCACAAAGGCAGTGTGTGCTTAAGACTGTTCTCCCACTGTGAGGTAAACAAGGAAAGCTGCTGTGGATGTTCGGCCACAATCTGTGCACATACAAAATCAAATGGTGAAACCAGGTGCAGAATCATTTGCTCAAACATCTAAATAATAGTTTAAATTGCCAGTTCAACCCCTTGATTCACTGAAATTAAACAAATCAGATCAAACAGCTCTGGTCATAAAAATCATACTAATCTCACACATAATATGGCTTTAAAGGGGACGTTGTATTTTATAGGCCTACCGTGATCAATAAAACTCTCCTCCTGCTCTATCCACTCCCTTAAAGTGTTATGTAATACAGATGGTAAACAATGATTGACCATCATATAGTGATCATATAGGTTGAGTAATGTGATATGCAAGTATGCTCTTTCATTTTCTGCAAACTGTCAGCATAAATTATCAGATTAATACTTGATTTAAAAATTGTCAAATCATGAATGTAACCCTTCTCATTAATAGATGCTTGTGCAACCACTAGTAAGAAATTTAAGCTGCCTTGAGCTGTATATTCAGTGCAATGACCAAACAAAATGGTGCAAAAGTTTGGCTTTAATGAAGAAGGTTCATTAAGAAGAAGGTCCTAAGAAGGTTCTGATTGCTTATTATTAACCACTTGAAATATTAAAAAAATATTTGTTTGGTTTAGTGCCAAATGCAACCAAACTTCTAAAAGTAGTTGTCGTGTTAAAATAGTTCACACCTGTTTCTAAGAACTCAGAAGCCTCTTCCTCTGAAAGAGGACGTGGTCAGACTGACACAGAACAGAAAGTGCCAGAGCAGATTATAAAGAAATTAAACAATTTACATTTGGAACGGTTATGGACATTAGAGGAATGATTTCCTATTTTTTTTTTTTATGGGTACAGATGCTTTCAAAGACACAAAAACATAAGTATCAAAAAAGTAGTCCATACGACTATAATTGATATTGTCTAGTCTAGATAGATTTGTGTAAGAAACAGAATTAACATCATCATTCACTGATAATCTTCTCACTGCTGTGACAGAATTGAGACAGAGAACCGAATCCATCAGATTTGTAAACAAATCATTCAGACCAGTTGTGGGAACTAAATCATTGAAGATCTGACTCAAAAAATGTTTTGTTTGCAGAGTGCTAGGGTGGATGTCAAGAATGATGTAAATTTTGGCCTGTTTCTCAGTTAATTAAATTATGAAGAATTTTCATTTTAGGGTGAAGTATTCATCTAATCTGGATTATTCAACAAACACTGCTCCAGCTGACTGCTGTAATGAATCACTGTTGCAAGTTTGTATAAAAACCCAGTTATTTAGTGAGATTTTTGACCAGTATGAGAGAGTGAGAGCGATAACACCAAATTTAACACACCTGCTCCCCATTCACACCTGAGACCTTGTAACACTAACGAGTCACATGACACCGGGGAGAGAAAGTGGCTAATTGGGCCCAATTTGGACATTTTCACTTAGGGGTGTACTCACTTTTGTGGCCAGCGGTTTAGACATTAATGGCTGTGTTGAGTTATTTTGAGGGGACAGCAAATGTACACTGTTATACAAGCTGTACACTCACTACTTTACATTGTAGAAAAGTGTCATTTCTTCAGTGTTGTCACATGAAAAGATATAATAAAACATTTACAAAAATGTGAGGGGTGTACTCACTTCTGTGAGATACTATATATAATACACGTTTTTCCATGTTTTATAGCGGTTGTACCGAATGACCTGATGTTTCGGGACATGCATATGAACAAGTGAAAACACAATTTTATCAAATAGTTAAGAGAGAGTTAGTTACATTGCTTCACAACCATGTGGTCCTTTGCATGTGTCTGAATGAAATCACATCCTGTCACATGATATTGACTTCATGACCTGATAAAAAATGGTCCCTTTATATTGCTTACTCCAAATGACATCAACTTTTATCGGGACATTCTTTCTCATAACAAAGCAACAACGTCTACACCTAATTTTAATACCATTTTGAAATATGTTAATATTTGATGTTTTCAAATCATGCCAGAATTTGGCTTTTGGATGGTTAAACCAAATGACCTTTTGACACTTCAGAATCTTTAACATACCTTTATATGTAGCAAAATATAATTAAACCCTTTTGAATTCAATAAAAGTGAGTTGTACTACCTTACATACTTTGGACACTTTGCACTGACCATGTTCTGCTTAAGTGTTATCTGACATAATTAAGGTTATTTTTTTTATTTTTTTTTTTACACAGTTTAACTCTGAGATCATGTCATATTTTATTACCATTTTTTTTAACTATAGTGAAAACTGTAATAATTAATTAATGTTCATGGTGTCTGAATACATTTTGGTTTGACTGTATATTCAAGTGTAAAGACCTAATTCCTAATTTATACTCTGAAAATGAACATTATAAATATATGAAAATATTTAGTTCCCCAGACCCAAGTATGAAAACCCCTGGTCTGAAATGTCTGATGCAACTGTTAATTACTAACCGTCTGGCACGTGCCACACGAGATGAACAGGTCCTCAGCTCCAAATATGGAAATGAAGTTATCAAGACCGACATCCTATACTAGCATTGTTGCTATAATTTATAACTTTCTTAGAAATCAAGTACATCTAGTACAGTGTCACATTCAGTTGCACCAGCGTTTGAGTGCATAGAGTTCACACATGTGGCTGTCTAGTGCATCGTTTTTGTACACTCGGGGACTGTTATGTAATGCTATGATTGATGATACAGAGATCTGCGGAGACATATGGCGGTGCCAAAATAAATACAACCACTAAGAATGCTAAACCAAGCAGTCAATATAATTTACTGTAGCTGAAACGAAACGTATAAAATAGCTCTCCAACTTTTTAACTACAATATAATGCGTTAACATTTTTAAACGACTGAGCATGCGCCCCTATGCTTTCGAAATGGTACGTGCCGGATTCTGCGTCATCCATTGTTTACAAATCAACCCTTGAGCTGTTTCTGTTGGGCAGCGTGTGAGCGTGGCGGACGCCGGGTAAACGATCCCATCTATTTGAATAAAAACAACTATCACGGCTGGATATTATTGTACACACAGATATATTCAAAATGCCTTGTCGAAAGGAGAATTATATCTTTTTGGAACAGTCGGTAACGGTGGATTCTAAGGAAGTAGACGCTCTCGTGTCGAAAATCGGCGAGGCACTGCAGCTTCACAACAATAGCTCGAGCCAGAAGGCGATGTCACGTCTACACGGTCTCACCAGCAGCAAACCGAACGGCGGCAGCAGCACGGCGGGCGGTCAGCGGTGCATCCGTCTCCGCAGCCGGAGTTTACGTACCAGCCGGGCCAGTCCGTACAACCCGCCCGGATCCAGCGATCAGGAATGGGACCATTTCAAATCCTCGTGGAACCGAAAGAAAATCGACGAGGACGATCCACACCAGCTCCTCCAGGAACTCATATTGTCGGGGAATCTGATCAAAGAAGCGGTCAGACGACTCCAGTTTTCTTCAGAACCACCGGAGAACGACATCTCCAAAGCTGTGGACTGAGATCTCTAGCCCGCAGATGCATGAACGTCTTGACATTTTCAAATTTTGGGGCCCCCAGCTCGTTGTCATACGTTGGTTTTACAAACTTTGATATCACAACCTTATAATTTTTCTATTGTATATTGCTGAGATTGAAATGTTATGTATTTTGGACTGTTTTGCAACGTGACCCTTCTTATCGAGTAATTTTTAAGTTGTTTATCTCAGTGTTTGGATTGAAATGCAAATGTGATGCAAAAATCTAGTGGTTTATAGCAATGCATTTTATAATAGTATTTACTGGCCTCTGGTTGGTTTGTCCTAGAATGGTGCATCTTGTTTTGTTTTGCTGGAGTTCAGCACTGTGTCAGTAGCAACCAAGAACTGCCTAACTGCTTTGTTTACAGTGTAGATGTGGTCGGGCTGCTGATTCGCAGTCCTCGCCTAGATCAGGCAACGGGTCACACTTTTTGTTTACTCATCAAACTATATTTGGATACCGAGATATCACTATTTTGATTTCAAACTGGCCCTGTGTGCACTTCATGAGGGCCCATGTCCTCTGTCCGTTTCCATGTGAGGAGCAAGGCCAACACTCCTTCTCAAAGAGACACTGAGATCAAACTCACATGCGTGCGGGGATGTGTGTTATACATGGAGGATGTGATCACAACACAGACACTGTGGTGCTTTTCAATTCCAATGTGGAGTTCTCATGCTTTTTTCTTTTCTTTATTTTTCGTTTTCACTCTGTGTAAACTGAGCGTATGCTTCGCAACGAAGTGTTTTTATTAACTCTGATTGTTCAGAGAATTTTGGTGTCTAATAAACATGGTGTTTTTTTGCATTAGATAATTTGACGTAATCATTTCTGTTTTGTATGCACTTTTTGTTGATTATCTTGTTTCTAATGCAGTAAAAAATATATTTAAACAAGGTACTTAAAATACATATTTATATAGCACTAATGACTCAATAGATACAAATAAGTGCATTTTCTGTTGTGGTGTTAGACGTTTGGATCCCATATTTATAGGTGTGTGTAACTCAAGTACAATATGTTTCATACTTGCCTCTAGTGGATTTTACAGTTTAACTACACTCATAAGGGAAAAAAAACGTCCACGTGTGATAATGAGCGAAAACACAAGCTGACTCACCATAGTTATGATTATCTGAAGTGATAAACGTAGCTATGGTCTTTGAACACGGTTTGCGATTTAAAGTTAATTAATGACAAGTAATTTATAAACTCTCAGCGTTATAGCGTCTATCCAAACCATATGTTTAGAAACTTGACTACTCGCTTCCTTTTTGAAGTGTTTTGTCTAATCGCCCAGCAGATGGCAGCAAAAAGCAAGTCACTCACAACACCGGTTTAGCTGGAAACGTCTGAAAATCTGACGGACATTAACATACACACTGCTTTGCTGCTTATATATATATATATATATATATATATATATATATATATATATATATATATATATATATATATATATATATATATATATATATATATATATATATATATATATATAGGCTATATATATATAAATACTACCGCTCAGAATTTTGGGATCGGTAAGATTTTTAATGTTTTTAAAAGAAGTTTCGTCTGCTCATCAAGGGTGCATTTACTTAATTAAAAATACAGTAAAAACAGTAATGTTGTGAAATATTATTACAATTTAAAATAACTGTTTTCTATTTGAATATATTTGACAAAGTAATTTATTCCTGTGATGCAAAGCTGATTTTTCAGCATCGTTACTCCAGTCTTCAGTGTCACATGATCCTTCAGAAATCATTCTAATATGTAAATTTATTGAAACATTTATTGTTTACAATTGTACAAAATATTTGTGTACAATATTTTTTTTTTCAGGATTCTTTGATGAATAGAAAGTTCAAAAGAAGAAATCTAATATTTTGTAACATTATAAATGTATTTACTGTCACTTTTGATTGATTTAATGCATCCTTGCTGAATAAAAAGTATTAATTTCTTTAATTTATTTAAAAAAAAAAAAAAAAAAAACTCTTACTGACCCCAAACATTTGAATGGTAGTGTAAAATGTTACAAAAGCTTTGTATTTTAGATAAATGCTGTTCTTTTGAACTTTCTATTCATCAAGGAATACTGAAAAAAAGTACACAACTGTTTTCAACATTGATAATAATAACAAATATTTCTGAAATGATTTCTGAAGGATCATGTGACACTGAAGACTGGAGTAATGATACTGAAAATTCAGCTTTGCCAACACGAGAATAAATTACTTTGTAAAATATATTCAAATAGAAAACAGTCATTTTAAATTGTAATAATTTTTGTATTTATTTATTTATTAATTTTTAATTCTTGTATTTTTAATTAAATAAATTAAACCTTGGTGAGCAGAGAAAACTTATTTTAAAAACATTAAAAAATCTTACCAATCCCAAACTTTTGAGCGGTAGTGTAAATATATATAACCCTCAAGACTGCATTACATTGATTTGAATTGATTTGACATGGCTTTTTACTTGATTCTGATTGGTCAATCATGACACTGAGCAGTAATGTTTTAGGATTATGCTATTATAGTATTTATTAATATTTTAAATGAGCTTTTATTTTTATATTTTCAGTTTTTAATTAAAACGTTAGCAGTTTTGTTTTTATTTTGTTTTGCCATTTTTATTAGAGTAAATAAATAATGATATTAAATCATTTTTAAATTAAATAATGAGAAATACATTATCAATCCTTCTTTCAAAACGTGTTTTTGTTTTACCCTGATTCACTATAAGCCTGTTACAAGAGTTTTTAGACCCGGGATGGTTTTCGCAGGAAATAGCGTACATAGGTTATCCCTGCGTCTCAATCAGCTCCCTAGGTCATGAATCAGTATAAAATGTAAATGAATGGCTGATTCCCTGATCAGTGCCCTGACTGATCACGGAGCTGATTGAGACGCACCCTATGTCACTTGGCTGTGCAAGTGTTCTTCTGCAAAATGCATGCAATTTTGAAAAAAAAAATAATAATAAACAAATATTTCTATAGCTGTATATGTTAATTTCACCTTTTGTTTTTAGTAATTTAAGGCCTATTTCAACTTTAATAATTTTCCATCAGCTTTATGTCAATTATGAAAACCTATTTTTAATGTAGCAATAACACTTGCAGTAAAGGGTCAAATGTTTTTTTTTTTTAATAATAACTGCTTAACTGTAGGCTATAACTGGATTGAAAATACTTTCACAGAATCAGAGTACTGATCTTATTTGTAGACCATTGTGCATGAATACATTAGCGGACATACTCCTACATTGCTACTATTATTTTTTTTTGACCTGATGTACTACCACCAATTGCAAAAACAAGGTTGCTGTTAAACATGTTCAATGTAACAACAAAGAACAACTTTCTTGGTACCAAATCACTTTAAAACTTAAAAAGAGCACACAGATTGCCAGTATTCTTTCATTTTTAGCACTGAGATAGCGAAGTGTCCAATGGTGGCAGAGTTCAGAATCTCAGTGAATACATTTATCCAAATATTTTTCACTTGTTTGTTGAATACTGCACATTTGGACATTTAATTCATTTGACGTACTGCTTTTGCATGTACTTTATAGTAGAAAAGTATACACATTCAAGATGTATATTTCACTGTTGTCTTTAATGCTGTGCTATAGGTCACTGGATTAACATATTTTGTTGATCCTGGAACAACATTACTGTCCGAAAATGTAGTCCTAACCCTATCCCTACCCCTAAACATAACCCTACCCATAACTTATCTCTAAAATCTGAGGGAAATGACAAGTGAATAACACTAAGGTTGAAGCAGCTAACCCTGGTTGTAAGCCTAAATTTGTCCATCAAATATTATTGGTTGATTGTTGATTCTGGAACAACATTCCAAAGCTGTTGATCTTGGAACATGTTGTACTTGAATTCACATTCACCCTGTGGGTCTGTCTCAATCTTTTTATACTAACACAAGTCATTGGCGCCATCTTGCAATTAAAAAAGGTATTGTAGAAAACTAGTAAAATGTGCTTGTGGGACAGTGTAAAGTTTATAGTGAATATAGACCTTTTGAATAGATGGCTAGAAGCTCAGGAGTCTCCAGTTCAGGCAAGAAAATGAAAACATTACTCAGAGGTATCAGTAACAAAAACAAAAAAACAAAAAAAAAAAAAACAATGAGCTAGATAACAGAGAATGTACACTCTTTAAAATAAAGCTTAGTGATGTAGTGATGTCTTAGAAGAACCATTTTGGGTTCCCAAAAAACCTTTCTGTGAACAATTTTTGAGCACATTTTTCTTCAAGAACATTTTGTGCATTGGAAACCTTTTGTGCATTTGATCAAACGGATCAAGTCATAATGCTTTTGATTAAGCAGCAGCATTTTTTTTTTGAAAAACACCATGCATATTTTACTCAGCTTCAGATAATTTAGAGAAGCTGCTTTTTAACTTTGCACAACACACCAGCTGTCATTGTCTGCTGAATTAGTCCGCTCATCCTCAAAGTCACACGGGAACGGCACAGTTCTCACCTATCTCACATCCCCAATCACCAGAGGCTTCTGCTGTTCCTTCAAATGTCACAAATACCCAAGGCTCAAAAATTATACATAAGCCTTACATAAGAATTTTTTTTTCTCCATATTCTGTCCTACATTCTGACCTACATCACAAAGTGATGATGATGAAATAGGGGATCCGAGATCCAAACCAAAAGAGTGTTGCTAATTTTCTTGCTTTGAAGGCAAGAATGAGTCACACCGGCAGTTATTTTGCTTTTGAGATCATGTGGTGTGTCTTCTCATTCCTCGTGATGTGTTGTGCAGCTGGACATTTTACTTACAGTATCTCACAAAAGTGAGTTCACCCCTCATATTTCAGCAACCATTTTAGTATATCTTCTCAAGGGACAATATATAGAAATGAAACTTGGATATATTTTAGAGTAGTCAATGTGCTGCTTGTATAGCAGTATAGATTTACTGTCCTCTGAAAATAACTCAACAGACAGCCATTATTGTCAAAATAGCTGGCAACAAAAGTAGTACACCCTAAGTGATAACTGATGTACGTTGTTTAACCATACAAAGCCACGTGTCCTATTCAGCAAGTTCATGTTTTTGTCTGCTTGAAAGGACCATACAAATTTGTGTATCTTGTATTAGAGCAGTTAAAATGTGATGCTTTGAGTACAATTCTCTCATACTGACCACTAGATGTTCAACATGGCACCTCATGGCAAAGAACTCTTTAAGGATTTGAGTAGTAGAATTGTTGCTTGCCACAAAGATGGCCTAGCCTATAAAAAGATCAGTAACATCCTGAAACTGAGCTACATTACAGTGGCCAGGGTCCTACAGAGGTTTACCAAGACGGTTTCCACTCTGAACAGGCCTTGCAAGGGTCGATTAAAGAAGTTGAGTCCTCGTGCTGTGCATCAGGTGCAGAGGCTTGCTTCAAAAAACAGACTCATGAGTGCTGCCAGCATTGCTTTAAAGGTTGCAGAAGCAGTAAGTCAGCTTGTCAGTGCTCAGACTATACATCGCACACTGCAACAATTCAGTTTGCATTGCCATCGTCCCACAAGGAAGCCTCTTCTGAAGCTAGCTCACAAGAAAGCCCGCAAACAGTTTGCTGAAGACAACTTGTCCAAGAGCATGAATTACTGGAACCATGTCCTGTGGTCTGATGAGACCAAGATAAACTTGTTTGGCTCAGATGGTCTCCAGCATGTGTGGTGACACCCTGGTGAGGAGTACCAAGAAAACTGTGTCTTGCCTACAGTCAAGCATGGTGGTGGTAGCATCATAGTCTGAGGCTGCATGATTGCTGCTGGTACTGGGGAGCTGCGCTTCATTGAAGGAAATATGGATTCCAACATGTACTGTGATTTTCTGAAGCAGAACATGATGCCCTCCCATCAGAAACTGGGCCGAACGGCATGATAATGACCCCAAACACACCGTCAAGATAACAACTGCCTTGCTGAGGAACCTGAAGGTGATGGAGTGGCCAAGTATGTCTCCAGACCTGAACCCTATTGATCACCTGTGGGGCATCCTCAAGCGGAAGGTGGAGAAGTGTCATGTGTCTAACATCCAGCAGCTCCGTGATGTCATTATGGAGAAGTAGAAGAGCAGCAACAACCTGTGCAGCTCTGGTGAACTCCATGCCCAGGAGGATTAAAGGATTAGTTCACTTTCAAATAAAATTTTCCTGATAATTTACTCACCCCCATGTCATCCAAGATGTCCATGTCTTTCTTTCTTCAGTTGAAAAGAAATGAAGGTTTTTGATGAAAACATTCCAGGATTATTCTCCTTATAATGGACTTCAATGGCCTCCAAACGGTCAAAATTACAGTTTCAGTGCAGCTTTAAAGGGCTTTAAACGATACCAGACGAGGAATAAGGGTCTTATCTAGCGAAACAATTGGTCATTTTCAAAAAAAATAATGTAAATGTATACCCACACAGCAAAAGGACTCCGCAGCGGATCGGCCGTGGAGGTATTGCGGCTTCTGAAGGTGGATCGCGGACCTTCCGTGGCTCCGCGCTGCATCTGCGATTAAAACCTTACCTCCGTCGTGGGTCCGTTTGGGACCCATGAATTGATAAAACTGTTACAGTAAAGGCGCGTGTGTGTCCGCGGATCCGACATGGGTCCACTCAGAATCCGCTGATTGACAGTAGAATTTACGACGCCTCCCGGAGGCTCCAAAACGAATGTGACAGTCACGCGGGTTTGCCGACTTGTATGCGGATCCGCCTAGGAGTCTCCTGCTGTGTGGGTATGCTTTATATAAACAAATGATCGCCTTCCAAGTGCTTCCGCCCAAACCACACTTTCGTATTCTTCAAAAAGCTTATACTGTATGTCCTACGCCTTCCCTATTCTACTTACGGAAAAAATTACAGAAAGTGCGGTTGGAAGGAAATCATTTATTTATATAAAGCATATACATTTACTTTTTTTTTTTTGAAAATGACCGATCGTTTTGCTAGATAAGACGTTTGGTAACGTTTAAAGCCCTTTGAAGCTGCACTGAAACTGTAATTTTGACCTTCAACCATCTGGAGGCCATTGAAGTCCATTATAAGGAGAATAATCCTGGAATGTTTTCATCAAAAACCTTAATTTCTTTTCGACTGAAGAAAGAAGGACATGGACATCTTGGATGACATGGGGGTGAGTAAATTATCAGGAACATTTTATTTGAAAGTGAACTAATCCTTTAAGGCAGTGCTAGATAACAGTGGTGCTCACACAAAATATTGACACTTTGGACATAGTTTTGACGTTCACTTAGGGTGTACTCACTTTTGTTGCCAGTTATTTAGACAATAATGGCTGTATGTTGAGTTTTTTAGAGGACAGTAAATCTGTTCTGCTATACAAGCAGCACATTGACTACTCTAAAATATATCCAATTTTTATTTCTATAGTATTGTCCCTTGAAAACATATAATAAAAGGGTTGCTGAAATGTGAGTGGTGTACTCACTTTTGTGAGATACTGTAAATTGGCCAAATGCACCATGCAATGTGCTATGTGGTTGCTAGGGGGTGCTGGATGGTTGCTGGAATGTTCTGTGTGGTTGCTAGGCCTGCCCAAGTGAAAATACAAGCATGCACTGCCAAGTTAGAAATGACTTGGGTCCCTCCTTCATTGTTAATCTTTATTTTGTCGTTCTTGTTTTGTAAATTGTAGGCTATTAGCATATGGCTAATCGCTTAAAAAGGTAATGGGACATCTTTTTTCATCAAGACTCTTTTATGTCCATTCCATAACGGCGCAGAACAACTTAGCGAAATTGAGTGATTTGAAAAAACCCTACCCCTAATTAAACAGCAGTTTAACTATAGTTCCTATCCTCGAATCTGAATAGTCTAGCTGATACAGACTTTCAGTTTGCGCATTAGAAGTGTTTTCAATCTGCAGTTACATCGATCGCCAGTAGGTGCCAGCAAGTCTTTATGCGCGAATCAGGAAATCATTGATTTAAAGGGGCTATATGTAAGATTTTCACTTTAATAAAGCATAAAAATTCCCCAATATGTTTGCAGATATTTAGGAAACATGCTAAGTTCACCTACTTGTTTCTCAGAAAAGCAATGCTACAGCCAGATATTCTACTTTGAAATGTGCGTTCCGTGTCGGAATGTCTGTCTTTGTTTTGGTCTGTGCGAAACCGTGTGCAGCCAGTTTATCCAATAGTATTTCGACATCACAGGTTGCCAGTTGGCGGAAAACACTGTGTATTGTAGCCATGGAAACCAGCAAACAAATTTTGCAGTAAAATATCCAAAAACCACTAAGCCAATGTTATATTTTGTTCATTTGAGTACTTTCAATACCCCAAATGTTTCCAACTATTTGTAAATCATGAGAAAATTGTAATTTTAACCAAGGCTCCGGGACGCGTGAGGAGTCGCCTGTCAATTGCGTCATACCCGCATTAACCCTCGCTTTCTTGTTTTATTTTGTAGAAATCATGGAAACACCTAGACGCTTTAATATATTACACGTTTTAATAGACAAGGGAACAACTGTTTGGTTACATTTATAGACAGAAAACGAATTGTTATATAGCTCAACACGTTTAGTTTTATTGTTTTCTAATTTTCTTGATTTCATGCTTTGCCATGCCTCAGAGAAAAACGCTATTTTGTGAAATAGCTAACATAGCATAATCAGATGCACCTTTATTTTTAGTAACGTTTTAAAATTAATTGCATGCCATTTATCAACACAAGCCATCCAGCATTTAATATGATATTCTAAAATCGAGTAACGTTATAACATCATTTTCAACACTCTCAAATGTATCTAATATGATAAACAGATCTGCGTTACCTCATACTCATGACCGGAAAAGCGGAAGCGGCACCGGCGACTGTGGCATAATAAAAGTTCTGCTGCTTGTGAGGCGTGTGTTGTGCAATCGCTCCATTGGCCTCGTTCAGCTCCCACAACACTCGGCTCTGCTCTGCTTCATACTACAGTAACGTTAATAATCGTATCCATGAACATGATTTCTTCCCGAGTCCTATCCCGATTATTTCCACCGGCTGTGATATGAAGACCACATGTCCCAAGATTCCACGCTCAAACTTGGCGTCATCAAGCTACGTCTTTGTTTTGAATAGGCCTCTAGCGACCTCTAGCGGACATGAAAGCAACGTCACACACGAATTTGCTGTTTTCCAAAGTAGGCTATTTGTTTGTGTGATATTGTTTTGATATTAATAATGTTTCCCTTAAACAACAATAGGGCCAGTTCATACAGAATGCGTTTTTGCTTTCCACTGCTGATTTTTAATCACTTTTATGTAAACATGCGCACTGTGTCTTGCCCATGAGTGTCGCATTTTAAAGTTACAATGTCAAATGAGACAAGACAAGAATACAAGATGTTTATGTAGAATATTTATCAATTTAAAACTAGCCACCGGACTATTTTCAATAATCGATTTTCAATTCCACTGTGCTGCTTCTCGCACTTTGAAACCCAAGAAAGCTGTACGAATGACCACTAAGATGAAAAAAAAAAATGTCTAAATTACATCTGCTCCCACCAGAAAACAAATATATTTTGAATGCTAAGTGGAAGACAATGATTTCAAAGCAAACCGCACACAGACCCAGTCACACACACAGTCTGCTGTTCTCTAATTAGTGCCCATTGTGTGGCACCATTTTCTCTGATCAGATACCCACTGGTTTACAGGGCCACTTCAGGGCACACCTGTGAGCAGTTGAAACATGAACAAACAACTCGAAAGACTAATGTGTAACTAAAAGCTGAGATAATTAACCTCATCATCAGGGTACACCTGGGAAAAGAACCATGAGAGTGGGCAGTGACCAAAAAAAGCAGCTGTGAATGAATACAGCTGAAGGGGTACATTAATATTTGATTGAAATGGTAGTCGTCTCTAGGCCCTGATTCAAACACACAGGCAGCACTTCAGATTTAGATAACACTTTAGAGAATTTTTTTCTTTTGCCTGTTCTTTCACAGTGTCCTATTAACCAGGGCCCTCTAATGACAGCACCGTGAGTGAGCAGAAGAAAAGCAAATGGCATATCTTGAATTAGTTTAAAAGTACACTGATACACTCCTACTATGCATTTTTAAAACAACACTTACAAAAAAGGACCATTGTGTTATCAATGTATTTTAAACATGGGTATTTTGGATATATACCATCCTTATTGGCATCAATGGTTCCATAAAGGACCTTTAAAATTAACTTTCAAATGCAGTAAAGGTTCTTTATAGTGGAAAAAGATTATTTAGATTATTAAAATGTTCTTTACACTCAAAAAAAAAAAAAAAAAAAAGGTTCTTTTAAGAACGGTTCACTGAATGTTTCTTCAATGGCGCAAAAAAGTTTAATATAGCATCGCTTCAAAAGACCCTTTTTGGAACTTTATTTTTTAAAAGTCTAGTATAATTCAAATGCATCTCTGTCATTTGATTTGTCTCAATTCAGATATTTAACTACATTGTCAAAATGCATAAATTTACAAAGAATATTTGATTTAGTATTTTGCATTGATGACACATTTTCAAAAAATTCATCATTACAAATGATATTCAATGTAATTTACATATTCTTCACATCTTCACAGCTGGGATGGGGTGAACTTATCCTAGCTGTGAAGTGATGAAACACTTTCCAGTATAATGTCAACCCCAAGGGCCGGTTCGCACAGAACGTTTTTGCTGGTCAGTAGAACGGGAAAAAAATCACAATCACTTTTTTAAAGTTGGCTGTCTTTTAATTTGAGCACAGCGATTTTGAATGAATATCGTGTCATACACAAGACGATGCAAAAGACGAGTGATGCAAGCGCACCGGTCAAATATGTCCGTAAACAATGGAAAAGTAGAGCAGTTGAATGGAAAAACATATTCATGTGAACTTATTTTTTGTGAAATGATTTGCTTGAAAAAAGTGTTTGTGCTATATTTATTTAAAATAAATGTTTCTTTGTTTGATATTTTGTTATATAATACAATGGCATTCATACATTTTGTAAGTGTGACTTATGTGTCCAAATGCTTTTTTGTTCCCCTGTATATTGAAGTATTACCATCTTATACCATCCATTCTGCCACACTTTTTGTAAGGGAAGCTCTTGAGAAACAATGCATTTGGTTTTGAAAGAAGGTTTCTCACAGTCTTTGTGAATTACTGTTTTTGTCATCCTAAAAAATTGCAGTCTTAGAGAAAAGTGCGCAGTACAATGGGCTTCCACAGCTTTCCATCTCTTTTTGATTCTTTCTCCCATTCCATTCTGTCTTCGTCTTTTCTGGCTGGCACGATGATCCATGAATGGTCAGCCCCCTAAAATCCTGTCTTCAAACATAGGCGAGCTTGTGACTCACTGCTGCATTTTTGGCAGGTATTTAAAAGCTGTCTGAAATCCCTCACACCATGTGTTACAGCAGATTAGCAATTACATGACATTTGTGCTAGAATTTAAATATTTGTGTCTGACAAGATAATACAGTTTGAGATTACTCTTCACCTTTCCAAGCGTGAGAATAGATAGTGTTTTGAAATGATTTGTTGAATGCAGTTTGGATGTTTTGGGAGAAAAAAAACATTCTACCTCTCAAACATGCCATTACATTTTGTTTTGTTTTCCCAGAGAACAGCCTTTTCTGCATTTTTAAAGCAATATATCTGTTCCAAAACCTAGTGAGCTGCATTTTAAGGCATCAGAAACACACAGATAGATAATCTGTTAAAAAATTCTCCATCTACAAAGAGAATTGTTTTGCACCGAATGCATATTATTATATTTATTAATATTTTTGTGCTGTAAATTTATGCTTATTTTACCATTATAATTATTTTACCCTTGCTATTTTGGGAGCTAATGTGTATACATTATCTGTCTAAGAACACACTTCTACTAAACTTACTCTGTTTACTGTGCCATTTTCAAAATGTTGAATATTTGATCAACTCTATGTACATTGCCTTTGCTATCCAGATATGACAGCAAACTGTCAGTCCGCTTCACCAGAAACCAAACAAACCCTCCATCTTTCACTTTTTGTATGTGGAGAGTATCAAGAAAAATCTTTGGCATACAAGCAAATGTTTTCTGACACAGTTCTGCTTCAAATATGGGATAACATATTCCTCCCACTGACACAGAAAAGAGAAAAATATCAGCCGATCTTCTCTTGAGCTACATAAGTAGCCCTAATGTTTGAACCAGTGCTGTAGATAGTAGTTTAATCCACCATCACAGCTCTGCAAAAAAACCAAAGAGTTGTCAAAGACATACTCTCACTCTGAGGTCCTGCTGAAGGGCTTCACTTAAACACTGCATCTTTCTGTGTTAAAGTACAGGATATTAATGCAATGCTGGAGATAGGCTTGTGCAGATAGCAGACGCATAGATGATCGTCCCAGTTACCCATTTCTCTCTGGCCTTGTGAAAGTCATTTTGTGGAACTGGATGGGCCACGGTTAAGGCCAAGGATAGTCCTTGGGCAAACTAGTTGATACACTAAACTCAGTTTATCAGTCCTGTCATAAAACAGGGGCAACCATTAGCACCAACAGGTTGACTTCAGATGCATAAAGCTTCCTCCCACTCACCCTATACAGGCAGGAGTCCAATTTTAGCTGTCTGTGGAACACTGACTGTTTAAAATATGAATATATTTTTACCAATTTCATGCACTGGAAACTGTCCCTGAGCAAGCGTGCTTCTGTAAAGGCTTAGACTATCTATGTCCAAAAGTGAGTTTTCCTTAAAGACCGTCTGTTTAAAAACCAAATGTTTGAAGTCTGAGATCAAAGACTGGTGCACAGGCAAATCATTATTTAATCAAAGGAATCTTTTTTTTTTTCTTTTAACTGTACAGCTGAAAAAGATAAGTTATACAACTGAAATTATCTGAAGGCCAAAAGACTTGCACTTTGGGTGAAACATCAGCAGTTCTCCAACATGAATTTTTCGTTTGCATATTTTAAGGTCATTGCACAATGACGTGATCTCGGCAGATTCAAATACTTAGATATTCAAGATTTTTCATACAGCTATAATAAGCACATCCTTGGTTTCCAGTGGCCTTGTCCTACTCGTGTGTCCCAGCTGTGATTTGTTTGCCTTAGGCTTTCTTGCACATTCTTCACTTGTATTTACTTTAAGGCCTTCGCCTGGCCTCCATTTTGACTTTGCTGCTGTCCTGCCGCAGTTTCTAATATTTCACTCAGGTGTTGGAAAGGTAGATGCATAGATTGCAGGGTTGGAAAAAATTCTGAATTTAAGCATGAGCTTACTTTCAAGTTGTTAGTTGGATTTAAAAAAAAAAAAATGTATATTTCATTTAGGTTGTAGCTGGAATTTTAACTGAATTGGAACACACACAACATGATTTTGAATTGAAATTACAGGAATAGAAATGTCTTCTTTTTTAAATTTATACACATATTTCATTTATTTGATTTTATATAAAAATGTATAAAATCAATGAAATATTTTTAAATTAAATCTATCTATCTATCTATCTATCTATCTATCTATCTATCTATCTATCTATCTATCTATCTATCTATCTATCTATCTATCTATCTATCTATCTATCTATCTATCTATCTATCTATCTATCTATCTATCTTTAATGTCTGTAAAACCAATCTACCATCTACAAAAGGGGACAACTTGTTGTTAGTGAAAAAGTGGTCTTGTTCAGTGACCTTTGTTATGGAAGAATGACTTCATTTGTATGAGTTTTTTTTAATGCATTTTGAAATGAACTGCTGCACCAAGCTAAAAGTTTTTAAGGAGATTAGATAGATAGATAGATAGATAGATAGATAGATAGATAGATAGATAGATAGATAGATAGATAGATAGATAGATAGATAGATAGATAGATAGATAGATAGATAGATAGATAGATAGATAGATAGATAGATAGACAGATAGACAGACAGACAGACAGACAGACAGACAGACAGATAGATAGATAGATAGATAGATAGATAGATAGATAGATAGATAGATAGATAGATAGATAGATAGATAGATAGATAGATAGATAGATAGATACCATCCTCTCACCACCATCCTTGAAACACAGTCCTACATCCTCACAAAATGTTGCCTGTCCATTCTTGTGCTCCAAAAGACCATGGGGGCGTCCAACTGCATTGCCCTGGGCTTGTTCATATCAGAGAAGGAGGTTGGTGTTAAAAGTCAAAGAGCAAAATACTGTGGTTGTAACTAGGAAAACTGCTTTACATACAAAACCAGATCATTTATCCTTGATGGTCCAGCTTGTGTGTTCTTCTACATGGATGATGTGAAATCCATTTTAGTGCAACTGGTTAAGGATGATCATTGGGGCCATTGCTCAAACACGGCGGATCGATCGATGACAACAAGATCATCAGCCATTAAGATAAGTGAACCAAAGGGCAATTTGTTTAGTGAGTGCAATATGCAAAGAGACAGGAGAGCTATATTTTACATTCTATTAGATTGTCGAATGTCATGATGTAGTGGTTAAATGGACAAAAATAGGACTTTCAGATGAGAGGCTGGAGAAGTCTTTCATGTCATGCCTCAAGAGTTCTGCTCAAATTATATGGGAATCCAAGGGGGTCAGACTTCACCATACTATTTTGATATGAATGAGGTCCTTTTGTATTGATGATATTGATCTAAATTAAATATACACCACCAACAGTGAAATACTGAGGAATTGAACATCTTCACAAACAGTCTTTTCTAGTCTTTGTTCTAAGCTTACACTCGTCAGTCTCTCAGGAACGGCCCTTACCCCTCCCCAGGTGCCCTGACCTAGTTGTGAAAAACCTCCTGGAATCACGAGGCAGTTTAGCACTCATTTTTCATCACCAGTCTCAGGTCTCATCGGGAAAGAGAAAAGGTTGACCAGTGTCCTTGGCTTCAAAGGAAGGATTTCCCATTAACCAGGTGAACGGATGATTTTCTAACACTTACCTGAGTGCCTGTTGTAGCCATATCTAGAGATCAGAATATTGTAGAGACTGGGATGGGTTCTTTTTAAATTCACCCTGTTTTCTGATTGTGTGTTATATCTCTTATTATTAACAATTAAATAATAATAATAATAATAATAATAATAATAATAAACATTTTGACCTCATAATGTTAAATCAAAGTATCATAACTGGATCTTCTGGTGAAAACGACAGATTTTCTCTGGTGAAATTAAGCACTTGTCCAATCATTTAGTCTGCTTAAATGCCACCCCCACAAGCTCATGTTCATCAGCCTCCATTTTTGATTTCAATGACCACATTTCAAAATCCAGTCAAAAACCAATGCATAGAACCAAGTCCCGCACCCTACATTTTCCCCATATCCTGTTACAATCAGATATAAACCACAATACAGAAGAAAAGATCTGTAGCTACTTCTGTCTCATCATGACTTTAACCAAAGACTATAGAATAACACAAGACGCGTCACTCGTATTGTTTTGAATGGGAAAAAGTGTAACGCACAATATGGCGGAATAAGTCTCGCCTTCTAAATAAGAACCAATCGCCGACTGGTAAAGTCATCGCGTCACTGCAGCGGCGGTTAGAAGAACTGTTTCTATAGAAACAGTCAGACTCGCGCCTCGGAAATGAGGCGCAAGAGACGCGCATTTAGGTTTGCGCATGCGCATTAGCTTGATCCAGCCTGAAAAATAGATTTTTTTGTCATGATTCGAGATTTTGGAAAAACATTTATGAGACAGTTGTTGTCAGATTTCATTGGTGATTGCAAATATTAAATTTAATCGTAAGGTTGGCGAACTGTTTTGGAGAATTTGATGTTTCCCCATTAAAAGAGGCAGGATGCCCGAGAGGCGTTTCAAAGATGGCCGCCGAGTGAAATGACTTGTCTTAAAGGGACTTTGCTTTAACGTGCCAGTAAGAAAATATCTAGCAACCATCCAGAATACCCTAGAAACTATATAGCAACCTTGTAAATAGCAACACCCTGGCAACCACCCACAAAACCCTACCATTGAGGTGATTAATTTTGTACAGCTAATGATTCATACTTTTTTTTTTTTTTTTTTAATGTAAAACTCCAGTAGTATAGTAACTGTTTTTCTTACTAAAATATTTGGGGTGATTGTTCAGACACACTTTTTACAGGTTGGTTACTATGGGGATTTGGTTAGTGTTTTCTATAGATGTGATTTTAAAATTGCTAGACTCCTGCTGACAGTTGTTCCAGACATTATTCTGTGCTCAGTCAAAATATTGTCTCAGGAAGTGCTTTTCTTATTAAAAGATGCCTGCTTCTGTGCTTTCCATGGTGAGTTGTAGGCACATCGAAAGCCTTTAAGGAGCTTGTGTGACTGGAAGAGCAGCATTTGGAAAACACAGTTAATGCTTCCTTCGTGAACACTGATGTTTTCCCCATGAGTCAAAATTGTTTTTCTGTAAAGTGATAAGTAGTTTACGAAGAGCTGGTCTGTGTGATGTAGCACAAGGAACACAAAGCTGTAGATACTGCATGCTGTTTGATTAATTCTTATATTATTTGCAGGTCATGCGTGACCTGTTTTTAGTAAAGAATTAGCAACCAATAAAATTGTCTTAATTATACACTACTGTTGAAATGTTTGGAGTCAGTAAGATTTTTTAATGCTTTTGAAAGGAGTCTCTTAAGACATGTTTCTTGAGCAGCAAATCAGCATTTTAGAATGATTTCTGAAGGATCATGTGGCACTGAAGACTGGAGTAATGATGCTGAAAATTCAGCTTTGCCATCACTAAAAGCTGTAAATTATATTTTTAAATGTATTAAAATAGAAAAAAATATTTTAAATTGTAATGATATTTCACAATATTACTGTTTTTACAATATTTTTAATTAAATAAAGCATGGTGAGCATAAGAGACTTCTTTCAAAAACATAAAAAATTTAATGGTTCCAAACTTTTGACAGGTACTGTAAATTGTATTACTCTTATACTTCATTTAAAAAAAGAAAAAACATAATTCAACCATAATACACATTTATTGGAAAATATTTTGGCTGATAATGTTATGAATCAGAGTAAGTAACTGTAAACCCCTTTAACCGCTGACTTCCCCTTAGGTCTTATTTGTGTCTCCTATCTTTTGCCTTGTCCCTTTTCTTTCAGCATGCATGCATGCACAAAGAACTATACACACGCTCACAAATGCAACTGGACAGACAGTGCACTATAATTACACATGGGCCCCTTGGACTAGCATCTGAATTTCTGGTGCCATGAAGACAGGTTGGGGAGGCGTCAGTCACCTAGGGAATAGACACAGCCCTCATCTGTAGATCAAACACATTCAAATGCACACTATATATAGCTCAGCCAGGGCATACAGAGTGCTGTTTTCCTCTGAATCAAATCAATTTGAATTTTATGAATATAGTTATACCTTGAAGAATGAAGAATGAAACTCTCATGCTCATATAGAGCACTTAAAAAAAAAATGCAGATCTTTTTGTATATACAAAAACTGCAGGTCTAAGCAAAACCAATATATTTTTCTCTCACTTCACTTGCAAAGTCGAAGAAATTTTGTATCTGCTGTACATTTCATTGAAAACTAGGACAACCTCTAAAAGAAGTAAGTGACGTTATTTAAAAAAAAATTGTAGGTCTTGCAGATTTCCAGTTGAAAACGATCCACTAATGACAGAAACAGGACAACAGGATGCAGGCTTTGCACTCAGTGAGTTTGTTTTATTATTAAATCTTTAACTAACCACAATGGTTGTCATTATTTTTAGCATTTAGATCAGGGGTGTCCAAACTCAGTCTTGGAGGGCGAGTGTCCTGCAGAGTTTAGCTCCAACTTACCAAAACACATCTGTCTGGAAGTTTCCTGTATGCCTAAAAACCTGGATTAGCTGGTTCAGGTGTGTTTAAATGCGCTGGAGCTAAACTCTGTAAGACACTGGCCCTCCAGGAGCAGGATTGGACACCCCTGATTTAGATGGTTACAGCAGTTTAAACTTCCGTAAAGTATCTAAATATCTTCATCGCTCAGGAGTTTGAGCCAGTATCCCTTAAATGTCCTGGGAACAGGATGAGCAATGTTGTTAGAGGAACCAAAAGCACCATTTAAGGATTTAACTTTCATAGTCTGATATTTGGTAAGAGATTGAGAGGAGGTATTCTTGTTCAGTTGGAAAGTTTACAGAAGGCACAAGAGATAGAAATAGCACAAATCCGAAATATCTCCAGGCTGTGGATTTAGCATTCAGCTTGGATTCAGTGGATTTATTAGGAAAGCAAACCTGGTAATGTCTTTTTTTTTCACAGACATGGAGGCTTTTCGTTGATTGATTAATTTCAGCCTAAATTTTTACATATTTTCCCCTAAGCGAAAATCTTTTTTACCCATTCCTCAATAAAAAAAGTAATAGCACAGCCACAAAAATTAGTATATCATTAATTTCTCTTGCAAAATCAAAGCAGGATTAGTTACTCAGAAATAAATAAGCTGGGGATCTGAATGAAAGCTTATTCCTTCTATTTTCTTATGATAAATTTCACTGAATCTAAGGCTTGTTATCCATGTACATGTCCTATCTTGTCATATAATAACATATTCCTGTAGTGGAAATCATTGTTACTGTCTAGCTGTGCCCAGTGGAGTGACTGATTCTCTCTAAGCTTTTAAGCTCTGAATGTCTAGCTGCAACTGTTACAGAGCAATGTGTCAAATAAGCCATGCATCTTTGAGCAGACCTGTTTGTCTTACAATGTAATTTTATTCTTCAGGCCATTTGTGATATTTTAAAAGGTTCAACAAGTCTTAGGGAATATGCACAGGAAAAAGTGTTGTTCTGATGTAAATGTAACCCAAAAAGTCAACAAACGGGAAAATTGAGACAAAGATTTTATTACATATCTTCAAATGGAACAGTAAAAACTACTTGCATTACAAACAAGCAATGAGTTGCACAAATATAAACAGAACAGACATGTAGCAATTTTGAAAAATCATTTTGATGAGTGTAATTTCATGTTAAAGTATGTCTAGAATACTTCTCAATGTGCATTAATGTGCTTAAAGTAATTTGTAGGTTGATTCAGTCAAAACGTGTAAACACTTTGGCTCTGTGCTGCTTTCAGAATGGCTATGGTTGATTTGAGCAGCATAACAACACTGATTCAACGAGTGATGTGAGTTTAGGGTGGGGCTAACTGTTGTCCAACCAATGACACTGTTTGGGAAACCTGTTTGAGTAAATTCTTTCAGTTTTTTGCCAGTAGTGGTGCAGAAATCACATGCATCACCATTAAAGAAGTCTTATTATACGTATATTTTTTCCCCGCCTGAGGTTCATTGTCAAGTTTTTTGAAAAAAAAAAAAGTTATTAAAATTATAAGTTAACAAATTATAAGTCATTGTTAATTTTTTACAATTTATAATAACAGTATGACCTTTTTTGACCCTTTGTTAAATAGTCTGTTTTTACTGTTGCTGCCTTTAAAGTCTGCATCAAAAATGTTATTAATATATAATGTTATAAATGTTGCTAATCCATGTCCCACATCTCTCAATCGACTGCAAGCTCACATTCAGATCAGCCTTTATCCAATCAACAACTGATGGATATAATCAAGTCCCTGCCATACATTGTTTTTTTTGTCCTAATAATCTGTTTCACATGGATGTATGTCACAGTATGGAAGAAAATGGCTGTGTCCAAAATCTTAAAAATGCTGCCTTCGGAGAATGCATTCCAAGGAAGGAAGGCATCAAAGCATGTTTGAATCCAATGTTAGCTTTACTTCCTCTCTCCTGAGAGACCTTCATCTGATTTTTGAAGGCAGCATAGATGTATCATTCGCAGACTTTGATATCCCACAAAAGTAAATCATAAAAATACCATATACTGTAAGAAACATTAAGTTCACATTCTTGTTTCTCCAAAAAACAATTCTACAGCCAGTTATTCTACTTTGAAATGTGAGTTCCATGTCAGAATGTCTGTTTTTGTTTTGGTAAGTGATCCCACCCACTGCCAATTTAACCAATAGTATTTAGACACCCCGGGTTGCCAGTTGGCAGAAAACACAGCGTATTGCAGCCATGAAAGCCAATAAATGAACTGGGTCAGAGATCACAGATTCTACCTGACCCAAAAAGCCTCGGCATCCAAAAAGCTAAAAAGCTCCATTATCCAGAGGCATATTAAAACACAGAAAAATCAGCTCATTAACTTACAATGTCATGCTTGTCACCTTCCATTGTCAACTGTGCTCGTTTCTGTTGCATGTGCTCAATCTGGCAACCCATGTGACTGTCAAGTCTGATGGTGTGTTCACACCAGACGCGAATGAAGCGGTAAGCGCGAGTGATTTACATGTTAAGTCAATGCAAAGACGCAAATAGACATTCTGCGGCGCGAATCGCGGGAATGAGGCGGCGTGAATGACGCGGCGCGAATTGAGCGATTCTGGCGTTTGACACGCGTAATGTTGAAAAGTTGAAAAATCTGAACTTTGCCGTAAATTCGCGCCGCGTTAACCAATCAGGAGCTTGCTCTAGTAGTGACGTGACGTAGCGAGCTGAGGCAGAAATTCGAAACAACAATGGAGGACAAAATCATCGTCGCTGTACATCTTCATACATTTATAGAAACAGAAATAAAAAGGATCGTGTTTGAAAGAAAGTGAGTGAGGTCGGACAATCTGATAAGTTGTAAAAAACGGTCTTTACTCAATTTGAGCTATATATAGGCTATATATACATATTGAGACTACAAGCTAAAGACGACCAATTGAGCTTATTTGCTGTAATTTACAATTATTTCCCCACTGACAAGTTGTGTTTATTCAGGGGAAGTGTGCAAGAAAGAAGTGTGAGAGTCTGGGACACATAAAGGAGCAGGAGAGCCCCTCTCATGACGCGAATTTGCGTCTGTTGTTAAGGGATTTTCACGCGCGAATGAAGCGAGTAAACTCAATATGTCCACGCGTCCATCTACGCGCTAATAGCATGTTTTATTTGCGCAAGTCGCATCTGGTGTGTACGCAGCATGAGGAGGGATCGAGGCAAACAGCTCTCTCCAGTGTTTTGAATTTAGACTGCAGTACTCATTTCAACCACTAGCTGTCAATATTACATACTGCACCTTTAAGGTAAAAAAATAAAGATGCCATCTGAAAGTTGCGGAAAGTGGTCAGTTTGTTTGTAAATGTACATTTTTAACAAATGTTTTCCACTTCTGATGTCATTTCTAGCAAGAAATGACTATTGTAGTAATTAAATATTCGCTTAGCTATCCCCAAAGCTCACTCTATTTTGCTGTAGATCATTAAACTGTTACGCTGCCTCAGAAGTCTTTCCAAAATCAGTTTTGTGAGGTAACTTTGTGCGCAAACGCTGCCTACAAAGTCAATGCCTAATAAAACAGTGAGGCCTAAGTTTTCGGACACAGCCAGTATCTGTCGCTACTTCTGTTACATTGTGACTTTAAGAAATGCCCCATTTGTGTGTAAAAAGCAATAGCTTCATTAGATTGTCACAGGATTGCAAAGTTAGGAATTAATTGCAGGTTCGTGACATCAGAAACATGAGGATTTCAGAAAGTTGAGTTGTTTTTTTTGGAGTGATTTTAGTAAATTATATTTTGAGGCAAATTGAAGATCAAGAAAATTTTAATTCCTTATGATATGACCCCTTTAAAGGTTTTCTGGTCCTTAAAATAAAACAAAACCTCTCTCTCCCTCTCTCTCTCTCTCCTGCAGCTTGCAAGCCTCCTGTTACCACCAGAGATCTCCTGCACTGCTGCGTGTGCTGGCTCGCTCTCGCCCCTGCAACCGTAGCATCTCCAGCACACTTCTGGCGTATGCGTCCCGCAGGTTCACCCCTATCGCCGACATATCCGAGGCAGAGCTGCGCGTCAGTCGCTTCAGTGCCTCCCCGTGCCGCAACGCCGCTTCCTTCATTTTAAGCGTGAAGTAGCAGGCAGAGAAACGATCGTTGATGATGGCAATAGGCAGCGCAAGGATGAGAATGCCAGAGAGGATGCAGATGAAGGCCATCACCTTTCCTAGAGCCGTATCTGGACGGATGTCTCCGTACCCCACTGTGGTCATGGACGTGGTGGCCCACCACCAGGCACTGGGCACGTTGGTGAAAGTGGTCTCTGGCATATCATGTTCGATGGCGTATTCTACTGTGGCGAAGATGGAGATGCCCACAGAAAGGAACAGCATCAGGAGGCCAACTTCCTCGTAGCACTGGGCGATAGTCATGCCCAAAGACTTGAGACCTGATGAGGAACACAAAAAGAAGATAAAGTTCCTTAATCTTAAGGCCCGTTAACACAAATTTTTGTCATGCTTGTCATGGGAAAGAAAGACATCAAACATTATTTGCATGTCTTCAAATAGCCGTTTAGAAAAGCCGTTTGGGTTGGATAGTCAACCCAAAAATGAAATCATTTACTCACCCTAATGTCGTTCCAAACCTGTATGCATTTCTTTCTTCTGCTGAACACAAAAGAAGATATTTTGAAGAATATTATTAATGGAACAGTTTTGGTTCCGCTATATTTTTTGTCCATACAATGGAAGTCAATGGGAACCGAAACTGTTCTGTTACCGATATTCTTCAAAATATCCTCTTTTGTGTTCTACAGAAGAAAGTCAGTCAAACAGATGTGCACAGGCCTTCAGACTAATATAAATGAAAAGATTTATAAATTAATATAAATTGTATTTTAGGGCTCAATTGATTGTGTAATATTCTAATTTAATAATCAAATGAATAGCAAATAATTCAAAGTAAAAAGTAACTTCAGAAGTTATTTTTTAATATTTGTCATAATTTAATGCACTACATAAATGTGTTAAATTAACAGAGTTAATTTTAAATCATCACTGCATACCAAGAGAATACTACAAGTATTTAACCTAATTACTTAATTACTTTTAACCTTAGAACAATAGCATGAACAAGGAGAGGCCTCTCAAATAATTAGGGAATGAAAATCATTATGGCACAGTCAGGTAATTTGTGTAATTTATGTCAACATTCCCTAATGCACTGAACTCTATGTAACAAAGAATCAAGCTACAGCATGTGTTATATTGCGTCACTCTTTTTTAACATGAAGACAGTTTCATCTTTTTTCACCCCATTTGCCAGTGACCAATTGAAGTGTAGTCACTGATTAATGAAGAATTTGCATGCCAAATCATTACTTCTGTACCTACTAACATATAAGATGCTGTTGATAGAATTTGAATCAGTGACCGCATGATTTTATTTCTGGTGTAACATGTTCTACAGAGATCATGAACTTCTCTTAGTGATGGATGAAAATGTGTCCAACAGATTTTCATATGCAAACAAGTTAAAACTTTAAAGGATGTCTATAGTTATCCTCTCTAGAAGTATTATTTTAATGTAGATTCAAAAGTCAGTGCCTGCATTTCATGTAGTAACATTGCTCTAGTGTTGTTCTAGCTTTCAGAGAGCCTTTTGAATTCACTCTGTACATTTTGCCAGTTTATATGGGTTAGATCCCATAGAACCAAAACTTCTTTTTTAGTATATATATATATATATATATATATATATATATATATATATATATATATATATATATAATAAACCTCTGAATTTGCATCTGCCAGTGTGTGAATCTTACTGCAAAGGATCAGTCAAGAAGTAATATAACAGAAATTAAATCATCCAAGAGATTCTAGCCTTTAAATATAGACACCTAAGAACAGCTGCTGCACTTTCTCACTCCAAAATGGCACGGCATCCAGAGAAATGCTTTATTTATTCTTTTTTTAGCTGCCTCGCTGAATACATTTACAGAAAGAACATCAAGCATCTAAAGTCGACACCTAGCCTACTTATTGTGCGTATGTCTTTTTATTTTTAGAAGTTGAAACCATATTTTGTCATTAACACGCTGGCTTTCATGGGCCCTTGACCCACGTCTGAGGTGTTGGAGTCAACAAGAGTGCCAGCGAAGAATTAGGCTTCTATTTTGAGAAAATGGAAATGCACTTTGGAACTCTCTTGATATTGAATTATTTTTCTAGTCATTTCCATTCTCATCTTGACTAATGTATCAAAGTTTTGTATGAACGCAGTTTTTGATGTTTACAGCTATTGGGACCGTCTGTCTGACTTCATTTCATTTGTTTTGTGTCTTCTGATCAGATTAGCTACTACTGAGATTAAACACCTTCAGAGGGGCAGAGAATGCCGAAGATGAGAGAGACCCCATTATTAAAATGCGACGGATATGAAAATAGGCTCTGCTGTTGCCTTGGTGGATTTATCTGTCTGTGTTTACCTCAGATATTTATCCTGAAAACAGAGCAGACATTATCTGAATAGAAATGTGTTGAATCTAAACAGAATTAGAGACCCTGTGAAAAAAAGTGCAGTCTGCTAGTTAGCCACAAAATAAAATATAATATTGCTTTAACTCCTTTTAAAAATAACTTTTAGAATTAATTCTCAACCAAATTATTATACAATTATTGTATAATAATTATTATTAATTCTCAACCAAATGATTATACATTTTTCCTTTTACATTTCCATATGAAAGTTAGCAATGATAAGCCCTGGTCCCACCAAATTCCCCAACTGTACCCTCTTTTATTAGCTCTTGCATATCATTTTGTTTAATTATTCATGCTTTTGTGGCTGCATCTTAGAAAGAGATTCTTTCCTTCAAAAAAAAAAAAAAAAAAAAAAATACAAGATCTAAGCCACAAGTCTGTGCTCAGTAACTGTTTGTGTGTCTGTGGATCTTCCTCTAAGTCTCTCTGGGATACTGTCAAAATATGAATGGATGAATAAATTTACTCACTCTCCCCAAAATAGACTGACATCTCCATGAATTATTTTATTCCCCATGATAGAAGTCCACCAGGACAGAGTGTTAAAATGCCCAAATGTTCAGGTGGACTGCTGAATAGTATGCTGTAAAAATATCTCTTTGACTGACAGTAATTCTCAAAAATATGCTCCCATTTCTACATGATTTTATATGTTTTCAGAGCTTCAGCTCAATTATCTTCATTAAAGGAACACTCCACTTTTTTTGAAAATAGGCTCATTTTCCAACTCCCCTAGAGTTAAACAGTTGAGTTTTACCGTTTTCAAATCCATTCAGCCGATCTCCGGTTCTGGCGGTACCACTTTTAGCATAGCTTAGCATAGTTAATTGAATCTGATTAGACCATTAGCATCTCGCTCAAAAATAACCAAAGAGTTTCGATATTCTGTAGTAACATCATGTACTAAGACCGACGGAAAATGAAAAGTTGTGATTTTCTAGATCGATATGGCTAGGAACTACACAGGGAGCGTGCCTTGCAACCATGGAGACATTTGTGAGAGACGCTGCGTAATATCATTGCGCCTGCTGCACCCATGGTACGGCAGCAAAGTTCCTTGATTATTACGCCGGAATGAGAGTTTAGTTCCTAATCATATCGGCCTAGAAAATTGCAACTTTTCATTTTCCATTGGTCTTAGTACACGATATAACTACAAAGAGTTGAAACTCTTTGGTCATTTTCGAGCGAGATGCTAACGGTCTAATCAGATTCAATTAACTATGCTAAGCTATGCTAAAAGTGGTACCGCCAGACCTGGAGATCGGCTGAATGGATTTGAAAACGTGTTCCTTTAATAAATAAATTCAAAATGTTCAGGACAGGTTTCAACTTCGGCACCATTTCTATTTTACTTTCATTTCAGGCAGCAGTTAAACCTGTTTTTAAATGTAATGGGCTGAATTTCTTTTTATTTTACCAACATTTTCTTTGTTGATTGTGTAATTTTTGCTTGCTTTTTGCTAACATTCTAGCTTAAGTTATGTAACCTACTCTGACAGCATATGACCCACGTAGAAGGGGACGTTCTTGTGAGTTTGTGCAACGTTGCCTTAAATTTCTCTAAAGATGATGAAAATTCTGAACTTTTACAGAACATTCGGGATGTTCCTAAAACATCCTCTTTTGGTAGTGAAAGTGCTGCAGTTCAAGGTTACTTATATGACTTTAGAGGGATGTTCCATTTCGGTTTATTTTATGGTCACATAAGAACGTTACAAAGAGGATATTTGGGACATTAACAGAACGTTCCCACATGGTCCTCTGATGGTCATTTAATAACGTTCCCGATATGAGTTTAGGGGGACGTTCTATTTTGGTTATTTTATGGTCGCGTGAGAACGTTACAAAGAGGATATTTGGGAAGTTAACAGAACATCCTATAGTAATAGTCCCCTAAACATTCCCAGAACGTCCTGAATGTTCCCAATCGTTCCTGAATGAAGGTCCACCAAATAACATCCCCCAACCCTTAAAAGCACTCCACATTGTGACCGTCTCTGAACGTTCTGGGAACGTTACTAGACAATGTCCTTAACGCAGTGGGGACGTTCTAAGAATGTTCTGGGAATGTAAAATTTCTAGCGGAGGATGCTTCATGTGAGAAACGCATTTATTGGATGAAAATCTCGCCTTATACTGTGTCAATAAATTAGTTATTTAAGAGTACCAATGCCAAACCTGGTGTGGTGCCTGATGCACTATGTTTAAATATTTTCAACAATTGAGATCAATTTCAGCCTGTTCCTCATGCAAAGAGTGTGTTTGTATTTCTTTTTTAATTAATTACAAAAAGGTGCAAAACTTTTCAAAGGTTTGGGGTCAGTAAGATTTGTTTCTTGAATAAATCAATACTTTTTATTCAGCAAAGATACATTAAATTGATCAGATGTTACAGTAAAGACATTTATAATGTTACAAAAAATTATATTTCAAATAAATGCTATTCTTTCAAAATTTCTATTCATCAAAGAATCTTGGTTGGGTCAAAATTATTAATCTGTTTTCAACATTAATAATAAGAAATGGTTCTTGGGCACCAAATCAGCATATTAGAATGATTTCTGAAGGATCATGTGACACTGAAGACTGGAGTAATGATGCTGAAAAATCAGCTTTGACATCACAGGAATAAATTACATTTTAAAATATATTAAAATAGAAAACAGTTATTCTAAATTGTAATAATATTTCACATTATTACTGTTTTTACTGTATTTTTAATCAAATAAATGCAGCCATGATGAGAATAAGAGACTTCTTTCAAAACATTAAAAAATCTTACCAACCTCAAACCTTTGAAGGGGTATTGTATAATTATTATATATGTTTCAATAGACATGTCACCTGTGGAGTGTCGGCCAAGTTTAAGCATCCTGAGTGACCTCATTAGCCGCAGCACCTGAACTACTCGTCCAACGTTCTCCAGCTCCGTAGATTCTCCATGAAGGCTTTCCACAGCCAGAGTCACATAGAAGGGCAGAATAGCCAGCAGGTCAATGATATTTACCACACTCCTGCTGAACTTACACTTATCTCTGACACACATGAACCTGAGGACCAGCTCACCGGTGAACCAAATAATACAAATGTACTCAAGAACATCCAAAATGATAGGTGCACCAAGTATAGTGAAGTCCAGTGAAATCAAAGCCATGTTCACGATGGACACCACCAAAAAGAACATGGACAGCGTCCCAAAAGTCTTGGCCGCCTTGGAGGACTCCGGCTTCTCCATGAGGTCCCAGAGGCGTTGGCGTAAGTCCTGACACAAAGCTCCGGTGAAGTCCTCCTCCTCATTGTCCATTATCTCAGCATCATTACTAATATCCAACGTCTCTTTCATCTCCTTCCGCCGGTAGTACTTATCCCTGCAACAGCTGTCTATGCGGAGCTCATCAATGCCCCAGTACTCGATCTCCTGAAGGAACGAGATCACGCATAGCTCCTCTCGCACATGTAAGTGACCTGTCTTGTAGAAGTTCATGATGTACTGGAAGGTCTGTGAGTTGCGGTCAAAGAAGAACTCGTTCTCCAAGAAATCTGCATCATCGCACAGGTCTAAAGCAGAGTCTCGATTGGAGAGGGCCAGCTTTCCCAGGCGAGTTTCTGGATGAGAAGCCAACAGTTCCTGAGAGAGGATATAGCGACTGCCTCCAACATTTATAATGAAGAAATCCAGTGGATCGTCACTCGGCAGTGCAGGCTCGCTGAAGAATACGCTGGAGTCCAAGGACAGCAGTGAAGCGTTGTCCTCGAAGAACTCTGCCGGACTTGATGAATCCGTGATCATGGTGTTCTTGGTAATGTTGAGCCCTGAGAGATCCAAAGGAGGACATTTAAAGTGCATTAATATGACAGACTGAAAAGAGCAGTATCAGTAATAATTGGGATTTGGCTGCTGGTCTAAAGTTAGAATGAAAATGAGACATATTTGAACTTTTCACACAATTAACACTGTTCTTACTTTATCATGTTTTAGTAAATATTCTTGAGTAGCCAGGTTTTAAGATTGCACACTGTAGCTACATTTGTCTATCACTAAATAATGTTCTCTTTTTTCACATTTATTATAATACCACACACAATGAGAAATATAATCTGACTATTAAGCGCACTCAAAAATGAAAATTCTGCCATCATGTACTCACCCTCATGTCTTTCCAAACCTGTATGTTTATTTTGTGGAAAGCAAAAGAAGATATTTTTAAATATTAAAATATAAATGAATATTTAAAATGGTAATATTTTAAATGTAAAATATTTAAAACAATATATTTTTTGAACATCTCAATGAAAGTCAGTGTTTTGGACCCCACTGACTTTCATTGTACATACATTTTTCAAAATATCTTCTTTATGTTCTGCAGAAGAAAGAAAGTTTAATACAGGTTTGGAACAACATGAGGGTGAGTAAATGATGACTGAATTTTCATTTTGGGTGAACTATCTCTTTAAATCTTTGGAAACAGGCAGTCTCTGCATCGCTCCAGTTAATGCTTTTGCCATATCAGTTCATCTCAAACTGTTTTTTTCAGATGCTTCAGTTTTGAAAGTTTCAGCAATTGTTCAAAACGTGAATATTTAATAAGGAAAGAACTGAGTTTAAAAAAACAACAACTTACCATTACATTCAAGCAGCATGTTGTTTCACTTTGATGCCTCGAAAGGAAAGTTTCATAACCCACGGTTAAAAGTGCTCTTTGTGTTTAAACTGTAGAGTTAGCTGTAGTGTGAAGCGCTAGGTTTGTGTTTTATATAACACATTACAATGCTTCATCTGCTTTACTATTCCTATACACTTTAATATAAATACATAAGACAGTTTGGATATTCTGTGTACAGTAGGATATGTGTAATACCAACTTATTGAAAGCTCTGTGTATTGAATGAGCAAATTCCCTTAATGTTTTTTTTTTTCCTCTCTTTTACGCCATCATTGGCAGACATCAGACACGGTGGGAGAGAGAAGAAGCCTTTGGCAATGTCCTACTTCTTCAAAGCTGCGTTGCGATTTAAATATTTTAGCTGGCCCGTCTAATTAATTGAACTAATGGTACTATTCTTGTAATCATTAATTCTCTTTGGTAAGCTCTTCTGTAATATTGTCATGATGGTCATTTTAAAGCCTACATTTTTAACAAGATCCCATGGGATGACACTAAAGAGGACTGAGCACAACGTGGAGACTGAGAATACCTTTCAAAAGGGAACAATCCATTTAATTTAATTATATATTTAAATATTTTTATTTATTACATTTAAAGAAACCCACTGTCAATACAAAATCCCTGCTACACTGTAAAAAGTGAAGGCAAGCACTGCTGTTTATGCTTAATCTGATCCTTAAAAATACTTGGTGTAACCAAATATATTCAGGTTATATTACATTTCTGAGTCAATAGAGATGTTACTTTATGAAGTACATTTTTAGATAACTGATTTTAGGTTAATATTTTTTACAGTGTAAACTTAGAAATAGTGTTTGTCCTGTTTACATCCTTAACAACAAATTAATTTATGATGAAAAGAAAAGAAAAGAAAACACTGTCTTCTCTGCATGCAAATATGTCCTATTGCTGCCATACGAGAGACTGTTAAACATTTTCAGTGGGTAATAAGGAAGAGGTTTTGTGGATCCAAGTAGCTAGTAACAACAACAAATTAATATCTTATCAAATTCAACTAATATCAGTCTCTCAATCTTTAAAATATTTGACTATTTACGTTTATCTTCTTATTTAGTGTCGGATAGACAGTAAATGCGCTCTCTGAAGACTAAATAAAATTAGTTTGAAATAAATGAATACTTAAATAGGCTTTATTTAAATAAGTCATAAACTAATGCAACATAAAATACCAATTAAATATCTAAAAATCCAAAACAAAGGACATTATACTGGAATACCAGTAACTCTGGACACCCACCTTCAGCCTATAAGCCTACACTGAAAGCTCGCGCGCCTGTGTGAGGTGAGCTGGATCCATCTGTCTCTTTACTCTGTTCCCACTTCAAAAGATGTTGATCCACTGTCGATAAACTGAAGAACATAATGCAAGCGCCTTGTCATGTTCAAATCCGAAATGGTCACAGTGTAGAACTGATGCAGCTCAAGGTTTCACAGGTTCATGAGAGTTCGGAACAGTACTGAAGCGCTCTCGTGCACCTTTTTTTTAACGCGCTAGAGAGGAGAGAGTGCGAGCTATCAACCAATCAGGAGACACTTTCAGGCTGCTAGGCAACAAACTCCAGACACTTAATACAACCAGTAAAAAAAAAAAATAATAATAATAGACGCTTTGTAATCGTCTGAAAATATCAAAGCATTTGCTGTCACGAGATCTACACCTGCGTGCTCGCGGCACGTAAAAAGCAAACCATGCTTGTTCGTCGTGGGTGGGTCAACTTTGCCCTTAAACCTACGCTTGATTCAAATAACTTTTCCCACACATTTCAAAACAAAGTCCATGGTTGGGTAGTATGAAGAGTGGACATGCATCTGCAAGTTGATTTATCAAACTCAGATTTTATAGCCTAAAACCTGATAAACAGTATTCTGTGAAGGGTTGTGGGATGTGGGAAGGTTATTAAAGTTTGTCAGGCTCTGCTTTTAGCAAATCTGAAATGTAAAGGCACGTGACATAACACAGAAAGCTTCTTCAACAACTCTGGTGTTGATTTTACTGGTTTTCGATTAATACACTCTTAAAATCAAGGTTCTTTATTAACATTGACTGTTCCATGAAGAACCTTTAAACATCCATGGAACATTTTCAGTGCACAAAAGGTTCTTTATTTTGGAAAAAGGTTATTTATATTATTTAAAAAAAAAAAAAAAACATTCTTCACACTAAGAAAAAAAAAAAGAAAGAATTTTTTTAGAACTGTTCACTGAAAGGTTATTTTTCGGGGAACCAAAAATTGTTCTTCTATGTTATCACTGTGAAAACACCCTTTTTGAACCTGTATAACAACTGCAATATGGGATAAAATGTGCACTCTACTCTAGTAAGGACTCAGTTGCAGGAATTAAGGGCTGTTATTAAAAATAAATAAAAATAAAAGTAAATCAGTTAAAATAAAACAAAACCCAAACAAAAACTTCCGAGGGGGAAAAGACAGATTTGACTGGAACCACAAAACAGGAAACCTTAAGGCAGGAACACACCAAGCCGACACAGACAAACTAATGGTGATGAAAGCAGACTGTGGGGTTGGCTCACGTTGGCAGCGTCTGGGTCCAAAGTTGCCCTGACACACCAAACCGACACTCGAAGCCCAAGTAGCACGTACGTCCTGCGCCTGTGTAAGATGGAATGCTTTTCCATACCAGCAGGTGGCAGCAGCTGAACAGACAATCAGAATGATCAGATGGCCCGACGAGCTCCAACGCCGATTCAACATGTCGAATTGGCTGGAAAAAAGCTGACGAGGACCAACTTCAGCCGACAGTGTGGAACACACTGAGAAAACGTAGTCGGCCGGCGAACAAAAACAGCCTGATGCCCAACCGTCGGCTTGGTGTGTTCCTGCCTTTAGAAAACAAACTGGCACAGGACTGGAGTCCAGGCAGGCTCTGGCAGATCTGGAGTCCTGGCAGAGGGCCAGGGTGGAGCCGGGAGTTTGCGCAACGCCGGCTTGACAGGCAGCAAGGGTGGAGCCAGGATGAGGATGGCCTCCGTGGCCATATCAGAAAAAGCAGGGAGCTCTGGTACCACCAGACTTTGTGAGGTGAAGGAAGCCTTCTTTCTCTTCCTCTGTTTGTGTCGAGGAGGCAGTGGGGACTGCTGCCTCTGGGGGAGCTGCAGAATTCACGACCACCTCTGGAGGAGCTGCAGCATTCTTTCCCTGGCATGTGAGATACTAAATGGAGAAGGGTCTGGCTGCAGACCATGGGCGAGTGGAGCTCCACTCTCGAACAGGACATACGTCACCTCCACTTGTGTTTTACTAACGTCTACACCTACCCTACCCTACACCTACCCTAACCCAAAAAACCTAAACCTACCCTTACTGTACGCAAATACAGTAATTAAATGACGCAATATTGATTTGTGTTTTATTAACGTCTACTCCTACCCCAACCCTAAACCTACCCTTAGAATAAGCTCCACTAGTGGAGGTGACGTATTTCCGCCCTTGAGTGGAGCTCCACTCGCCCCCTCATGCTGCAGCCAGCCCCTATTGCACAAATGCCCCAAAGGTCAGGTGATCCAGCCTTTTCATTCTCTACTAGTTGAGGGACTCATCAAGGCCATAATTAAATAGGTCCTTGGGAGTTGCATCATTGAACCCCAGTCCCTCTGCAGTACTGCTGAATTTCAGGGCAAACTCCCTCAGGTCAGTCCCCTGTTGACGAATGGAGCTCAAGGCCTTGATTTGGAGAATGCGTTTGTAGAGGGGGCTGGAGTGAGTGGAGACTGGTGGATGGCGCAAGCCCATTTTCCACTGAGTCCTCATTATGACCAGTTTGTTCTGTCAGGGTTTATGTTGATGAAAGGAGCGAGGACTCAATCACAGTAATGAAGGGCTTTTATTAGAAATAAAAATAAAACACAAACAAAAACTACCTCAAGGGGGAAAAGGTTGGACAAATTAACCAATAATCAGGTAACAAGATGAACAAGACAACTTGCTGAATGAAACATGCAATGTGATTGTGTGACAAATGATGAATGTACCAGATGTAGTGAATACTGTTGAAGTGCTGTTTCACTAGTTCACAGTATACAGTAGCTTTTAGCATGTCGCCCCCTGCTGTTACTAAAAGTATAGGTACCGCCAACTGAAGAACTTGAAATATTAATCAGCTAATATTATGTAAAGCAAAATTGCCTTTCTTTACAGTGAGAGAACATAATGTAAATATATTATATAAAATATATCTGAATTAAAATTTCCGGGCATTGTATTATTGTTTTTTTCTGAGGTTCTAAATGAAATATAGGCTAAATTTATAATGTGGCCCCAAAAATATTTGGACATTTAAGTCACACTTGTAAATGCCACATTTATGTATATCATTGCATTAAAACAGACAAACAAAAATACAGAATATGGAATAAACATGGAATAAAATTCACTACAGTGATTTTTTTTTTTAAAACAAACATGGCACTATCACACTTTAAGCAAGACATTTCACAAAAACAATTTTGTTACATTTCAAAATATACATATAAAAAACAGGCTTCTGTTCAAAATTAATACAAAAAGTATTTGAATCACTTTATTGCTGGTAAGTGGAACATGTTATAGGCTAGTTCATGTGCTGAACTCCCTGGTTACTCTGTTAGAACACCTGTGTGAATCTGAGGGAACTGACTTAATACATCTACTAATATCACCTTTGGACCAGCTGGATAAAAATATAAACATGGGTAATAAAAGTGAAATGAATTTACTTTGAAAAGGAAAAAAGGATATACATAGCCTAATTTAAATTAGGTCTACACTTTTTAATGCCATACACATAGGGTTGCCAAATTTAGAAAAGGACAATCATGATTCTTTATAGGAAAATAAGGTACAGAATAAGGGACACTCAAAATATTTGTAGCCTACTGCATGACACAGTGCAGGCCTATGTCATTTCTGCAGTTAAGTATGTGTATAAAAGATGTATAAAAGCTTTTCAGATATAATCACATTTGTTTTGCTTAACCCATTATGCACAATTTAATTCTAAAAAGAATTATAATTTCATACAAGAAAATCTCACACGTTACACAAATACGGGCCCAGATCTCAGCAGAGAAGCAACCACAACACCCTCCATAGTTTCAATGTTATGTGTACAAACAAAAGCCTTACATGTTTGTGTTTAATTTGTCTATTAAAACAAATTAATTTACCCATGAAAATGTGACAATAAAATATGGGCTTACATGATTCAATAAGATGTAATACACTCTCTCTCTCCACAAACACACATAGTGAATAAGGACATTGTGAGATAGGATCATCAGTTATTAAATGTGCTTATGATACTTGGCAGTAATAGTGCTTGGGTAACTGTAGGAATGGCAGAAAGGTGATAAAGTTTTTAATTATATTTATTGAGAAATAAAAGCTGTTTCACAGTGTTGGGGCTGAGTCTATTTCTCCTTTAAGACAGTACTTCACCAGCCTTAGAGAACGCTCTTTCACATGGTACAGAGGAAGCCGGGGTACAAAGAAACTATAATGCCAATGTAGACGGGGGTCTCGTAAGGAACAAAAGCAGCCATCTTTTGAAAACTCATGAGAGGACAAATCTTGTAACCAAACAAAACCGACAGCATTTCTCTTTGAAATTTCATAAGAGAGTGAAGGAACAACAGCCCACCACCACTGAGATCGCGTAACCTAACATCAGTGAAATCTTGTAACTGAACAAAACCGACTGCCTTCAAAATCTTGTATGAGAGTGAAGGAACAAAACCTCATGACTGAACACAGCTCACCACCACTGAGATTGCGTGACCTAACAAAACTGGCCATCAGTGAAATCTTGTGATGGAACAAAACCGACCGCCTTTGTCTCTGAAGTCTCGTAAGAGAGCGAAGGAACAAAACCGGCTGACTTTTGAAAGCTCATGACAGAACAAAGCCGACTGCAAGTGAGATCTCTTAACCAAACAAAAACGAAGATGTTTGTCTTCGAAATCTCGTAAGAGAGCGAAGGAACAAAACCAGCCATACTTTGGAAAGCTCATGACTGAACACAGCCCACTACCACTTAGATTGTGTAACCTAACAAAACCGGTCATCAGTGAAATCTCATAAACAAACAAAAACGGCAGCCTTTGTCTTCAAAATCTCATAAGAGAGCGAAGGAACAAAACTGGCCATCTTTTGAAAGCTCATGACTGATCAAAGCCCACCGCCACTGAGATCGCATGACCTACCAAAACCGGCAATCAGTAAAATCTTGTGACGGAACAAAACCGTCCGCCTTTGTCTTCGAAATCTCGTAAGAAAGTCAAAGAACAAAAGCACCCATACTTTTGAAAGCTCATGACTGAACACAGCTCACCACCACTGAGATTGCATGACCTAAGAAAACCGGCCATCAGTGAAATCTCGTGACCTAACAAAACCGACCACCTTTGTCTCTGAAATCTCATAAGAGAGTGAAGGAACAAAGTCTTTTGAAAGCTTATGACAGAACAAACCCGACCGCCGCTGAGATCTGGTAACCGAACAAAACTGACGGCCTTGTCTTCAAAATCTCGTAAGAGAGCGAAGGAACAAAAGCGGCCATCTTTTGAAAGCTCATGACTGATCAAACTCCACCACCGCTGAGATCGCATAACCAAACAAAAACCGGCCATCATTAAAATCTTGTGATGGAGCAAAACTGACTGCCTTTATCTTCGAAATCTCGTAAGACAGCAAAGGAACAAAACCGGCCATCATTTGAAAGCTCATGACAGAACAAAGCTGAGCGCCACTGAGATATTGTAACCGAACAAAACCGGCAGGAAGCAAAATTGGTGAGAGAAGGCAGATGGGATCCAGGAAATTCCACAAGCCTTGGATTCTTTGTACGCAACTGCACTAGAGGTCATCGCACTGTCCACAAAGCCATTGGGAAGTGTAAGACTGAGCCAATTTGATAAATGTTAGTAAGTTTTGGGGACGGGGAATAGAATTTGACGGCAAATATAGAGCTGTTGGAATCTGTCATCCGCCATTGCAAAGTGCGAGAGTGAGCTGATTTGATAAATACACCCCCCCCCCCCCTCTTTTTCAGGAAAGTAGCAATTCTTTTTGGAAGAAGTAATTAATTGAGAGTAATTGATTATAAAAATATATACAGCTGTCAAAACCCACAATCTTGGATTCGAACCTTGCGTATATTGTACGCAACTGAATTCAACGGCAAATATCACAATTACTTATTATTACACTTGCCTTAATACAAGGTTTTCTCTTACCTCCTGGTTTTGCACAGCCTCATCAACAGAGCAGAAATCTGAAATTGTATATTTTCTTGATGTTTGACAAACTGAATACAGGTTGTCCTCCAAGGCTTTCAGTGTCTGATTGTACAGATGTGAATATTTTTAGTAGAAATGTATTTCACTGCCACCTGAAATGATTTTTTCTTTCCATTGTCACCTTTGACTTTTGTAGTTTTAATATGCATTTTAAAAAGCAATGTACAGAAATTATACATGATTGTATGCCATTTTCACATTGGAGACTGTCTCCCTGGAGTAGACATGTGGTTAGTGATATGCACAATGAAGAAAAGGATTTTTCTTATTACATGGCTCACCGCTAATCCATAAGTCCACAACTTCTCCCAACAAGTGATTTCCAACTTTCCAACTTTTTGCTTTATTACAGGGCAAACACTTATTTACATTTAAAGGATTATTCCAAATTCAGCAAGTTAAACTACATGTGGCATAATGTTGATTACCACAAAAAAAATTATTTTCTTAATTTTTTTTTTTTTTTACAGTGAATCACTAATAAGTGAATGGGGCAAACCTGTTAATGTTAAAATCAACACTGTATCATTAGCATTATCATAAGTAAGGCATTTAGCAGACACTCTTATTCAGAGTGACTTATAAAAAGTGCTTTAGCTTCACATGTGAGACTGCCCAACAGATGGTAGGCATTTTGTAGAGTTGCTTTTAAAATACTTATTTACAAATAGTTTTGAAAGGAGTCAAAAACATCTATTCATGTCTGTGCCTCCCACCCTCAGTCCCTGGAGACAGGAAATAATCCATGTTATGCAGATAAATGCCCTCCTGCTCAAAAGGAAGGAAGTGTTGCAGGCTGTGCTTGGGAGGTGACATCAGTAACTTTCCCTCCTCTGGAAGCTGTTCAGAGGCAGCAGGAGCAGGAAGAGGGTGAGTGGAATGAAGGAGGAACGTAAAGGGCAGAGTCTGTTTTCCTATTCTAGACATAAAATGCAGCCTATTCCTGAGAAGACACAAGAACAGAATGAAAACCGGGTAAAGATGAGAGATTTGAATGGAGAAAGAAACAGACTTTAATGGAACAACTTTGACTTTTTAAGAGACATTTTCCGAGCTAAGAAATTGCTAAATTGATATTAAATGATGGATGAGAGAAGAAAGAGTTTTACCTGAAGAAAAAGACTATGAGCATGGTGAGGGCTACAAGAAAACACAGCCCAAAAACACACGACACATTCAGCAACACAGTAGCATATCCAATATCATCAGCTCTAACTATTACTACTGATCCTGAGAGATAGAAAGAGAGAGGTGAAATGTCACATAAGGCTGAAACATTTGGAAATTACAGCACATTGTTAAACTTCAAGCATGTTATGGTGAACATTTCCTGTTTTGACTTTCCAGTAAGGTACCGCATTCATTTCCTTTCCCGTTTCATTATAGAATTAACAGATGTGTGAGTTACAGTACCTTAAAGAGAACAATGTTACCCTTGTTTTCTTGCTCAGACTCACCTACACCAGGGTCTTCTCCAGATCCTCCAGATCCTCCAGAACCTTCAGAACCTTCAGGAAACATCTCAAATGGATCCTTAAAGGCGGAAGATAACGGAAGATATAATAAAGACAAGGTTTAAATATGGTAATGTGAATGTATGAGTGTATGTGGATACATGCAAGTGAATGTACTGCACAAATGTAACCCCTCAGGTCCTACTCGGGCCTTCACTTTCAGAGACCAACAACTGTTTGAAATAACTTCTGCATGAGGCAGAAATATATTTATACGTGATGCTTAAGGCTACTTATACTAATCATTGCAATAATCAGGCCCGGATTGGCTAATCGGGACCACCGGGAGAATTCCCGGTGGGCCGGTCTGTTTATTTGGCCACGAGGGCCGGTGTTGTCATGGCACTGGGTTGAAATATGGATGCTCTAGAAACTGTGGACGCGGTCAAATGTACTAAGCTGAGTAGCCTAACTTTTTCCTTAAAACCAATCAGTGACGGATTTAGCCCTGGACGACATGGGCAACGGCAAACAAACAATCAAACAAACGAATGCGCGATCGGGTTTTTACCGCTCACTTGCACGTAACGTCAATGATATCATGTCACACGGTGGGTAAATTAACCTGGTCGGGAGGGACCAGAGTGTGCGCTCGGAGAAGACAACTCACTCAAAAGTATACGAGAAGAAGGGATGAGGTGGCGTCTGTAGGGACAGCGGGACAAGTTCGAAATCAGTGCTTAATTATGGTAAGGCAAAAGGTGTAAGCCACTGGAGGCCGAATTAAGTAACATAAGTGAATAAAAAGGAAGAGGGGAAAACATGCAAAAGATAAAGGCATGTATGCAGCTTACTCATATCGTAATAATAGTAGGCAAATAATAAAATATAGGGCCTATCACTTATGTTATGCTGCTTGCTATGCTATTACACATTGGCCAACAATATTCATTTTTCTGTCCAACTAGCTTACCTAACCAGACAGTAAAATGTGATTTTGTAACATGTAACTTTTTTTTTAAAACAAATGTAATAGCCTACTTTAAAATTTTACTGTAAAGTTGTGCAATTTTGTAGGATTGATGGTATTTTGTGTTATTTATTTGCCTCAATTTGTAATAATTTAAGTATATACATTTATATAAAATAGCTAAATTTTATGTTAAATCCACTCTACATTTCTAAATTTCATTCATAGTGATAAGCCCTATTCGGACGGGATTAGTTTTACATGGGGAGGTGGGGGTAAAGTAATCATTACCAGAGCTTCTCAATGATTTTAGTTCCGTCCGAATGTGCCATCTCAGTAATCATTACAGACAATGTCAGTAAAGATTACGGCAACTTTAACCTTCTGTAAAAAGGTCCGGAAAAATTACCTCAGGTAATACTAATCTCGTTCGAATAGACTTGCTGTAAATATGTATGCTAAAATTCCGTCATTTCCTGTTTCAAAGTAGTATTCTGCACATTTTTCAAGCATGGAAGCACTTGAAGAAACATTCATTTGTGTTGTACGTGGTGGGACAAGTCTGTGGCAATCCTCAAGTATTTTCTACATACCATTCAGAGCAAAAAGAAGATTGAAGCAGTTGTCAGAGGCACAAAACTAATGTGCATATTACATCATAATACAATCAGAATTTAATTAATAAATCATTTGACCGGACCTAACTGTTATATATATACTGTTCATATATTTAGATTATATGTGTTTGCGCACATGGTATCAGGAAGCAAGGTAGCTATACCCACATGACGACAGGGAGGTGATGCCGGTGCGTAAATAGAGTTACCCGTCACACTTCTGCTAGTTTTACTGAGATGTCTTGTCCTGTGCGAATTGGCCAATTAATATTACAGACGTCCTGAGGTAAAATGACTTTACTCCACATCCCCATGTAAAACTAATCCCGTCCAAATAGGGCTATAGACATGAAAAATGTGCCTGGGTTTAGTGGACGATTACTGCCATCTACTGGAAAGCAAACACTTAATTAAATTAAAATTAAAATAACATGAATTTTTAACTACAGCCACTAGATGGCTAGAGAATTAGTCAATGGTTAACATTTTAAAATCATTATTATAACTATAAAAATAACTCTATATCAAATTTTAGCAATTTTTTTGTACTACCATTTGTACTATCATGGGTATTTGAAGATATTTTCGAAAAATACAATTAATTACAAGGCTGTAGAGAACTGTTGCACTATTGCAGACTTGTATACTGTGGTTTTAATTACATTATTTTAATATAGTCAGTTGTGAATTAAAGTGGGCCGGTCTAAGGCATGAAACTCCAGGGCTGAAAATGAGTCCCAATCCGGCCCTGGTAATAATAAATACACACATTTATGGAAAATACCAGAAACTGCATTAGGAATGTAGACTATTCATATATGATTATAATCGTGTATTTATTTGGTTTACTGTTTTATCTGTCTCTTCCCTTTGCCTTTGTTGATACCGGACTAATGCATCCGCATATCTGTCACACACTCTGGTTAACTCGTATAACTCATAACTCCTGTTTTCTTCTCATGAGCTCCCTCTGTTGCTCTGGCTGAAAGGATAACAGTATAGAGAGACGGAGAGATCGCTTAAACCTCCTCTGATTGTAATCATCGTATAAATTAATAGAAATGCTCCGAAATGTAACATAAACATATGATATTTTAAATGTTTAAATTATTAATTTATCATTATAAATCCGTTGGATTTAAAAGCCATAGTGGAGTTGTTTTGTGCATTCTTGTGATTGTAAATAAATAGAAGCAGCAGGTGTAACCGAATAAGTATGTGTTCTCTTTTTATGTGAAATTTATGAAAATTATGTTTTATTCAACATGATTGATGTGCACTCCTGACACAAATTAATAAATTACTGTTACAGTAAAAAACTTTTATTGTAAAATATTGGTCAACTATTGATATTGGAATTTTAAGTGTTTAAATAAAGACCAAACGTTTGCTTCTGTCATGCTCATTTTACGGTCTAGCTAGTTTTCAGTCAGCTGGTGAAATGGTGAGATTGTGTGACGTTGTTCTGTGGAAGCGTGTTAAAGGCGGGTTTTAGGGAAGTGCTGCGGGGCTACTGGCCCGACAGTGGAAATGCAACGTGATTTTGGCCTCGGTGCTTGAAGTCGGAGGCTATTGGCCCAGCACGGCACGTTATTAGCCCCAGGCTCGCACTGGCCCGACAGTGGAAAAGCGGCTACTGTGTTTGTGTGTGATACTGTGTTGAATCAACTCACCAAGGTAATGTTCTCAGAGGAAGCAGTCGTCTCAGGAGCTACAAAGAAACACAATCAAACATTCAAATGTGTTTTTAAGGGTAAAAATAAATAGTTGTTGTAACCGTAAATCTGTTGTTTTTCTCCTCCTACACCAAAACATTATAAAATATTAAGACTTACTTTTAGAAAATTATTGATTAAAATATTGAAAATAAAATACAGTCTAATCAATTAATCAATTTCACTGTATTTTCCTTGCATATTTTACACTAGAAAATATAACAATGATAATGCGTACATATATGGATTATGGTATAGAGACTATTTTTGTGCTTAATGTGATGTGAAAGACTTCAACGAAATGGGTCTTCAACTTAATGGGTGGATTTCAATTTTGAATGCTGTCAGTTAAAGCTGTCATTTGCAATTTAGAACATTTGTTGCAAAGTCCTTTTTGAGAGCTTGCCCAATTGATTGAAAGCTCAATGTCCAATAGACAACCAGATGCTTTTTCCAATGCAAACAGTTTAAATGATAAACTCCTAGTCTGCCAGTGAAGCACACCATCTGGATGGGACCCAAAACAACGTGTTTAGAGCCTTTTGTCTGATGAACACTGATCTTTGCTCTATTAAAATCAATAGTACAGGTTTTTGCCAAAGACATGGATTTAATAAGACTTGATTAAAGTGGATCACTTGAACAGTTTTGTATGCTATTTTTATACACACGTATAACAAAACTGATATAATTTGTATATAATTGTATGTATATAGATGTATATTATATACACATACCAAAATTGATAGAATTTGTATATAGTTGCATACATATCTTACATTCACAGTTCACACACACACACACACACACACACACACACACACACACACACACACACACACACACACACACATTATTTGGGACATTTTTGATTAAATGTTACTGATAACAGTGTTTTCTTTGCAGTATTAAAAATTACTATGCATTTTGTTACCTGACCAAGTGACTGCCAAGAAAGTATCAGTCCAGTCACTCCAGTCGCCATCAAACTCATCCTTGGCCCGAAGCTGCACTTCATACTGAGTGTGAGGCAGAGCATCAGAAATTGTACAGGTCTGATGTTTGTCTACCTTGTCATCTATCTCCAATGTCTGGTACTAAATACAAATAGAAGCACTCATAAATATAGACACAGACTCTACACAATGTAAGCCATTGTGTTGTTTCATCAAAAAGATCTATGCATATGTATATAAAAGCCCTCCAACTTTACATTCTTGGCGAGTTGTGGTCGGTATCTCAGCTCGAAATGCAGGACATAGTAGCCATGCTTCCAGGAACTGGGATAAGACCAGGATACTTTAAGGATATGCTCCTGGCCCTCAACTGGTCTCACCGACACATTGCATGGGGGGTCTGGCTTAACTACAGAGGGAAAAAAGAGATTTTCATTTCGTAGTATGCTTTTAAAAGTAACTAATCGACATCCTACAGGACAAAAAAACAAAACATGCAAGTGCTCACTGATGTCGTGTGGCCTGAAGCTGAGTTTAGAGCTTGTGGCACTGCCTGCTGTGTTAGACACACACAGTTTTGCCTCATGGAGAGCTTTGTCACTCTCCTCCACAGGGAAAGCACACCAACAGCGGGACCGGGAGAATGAACAAGGCACACGAGTGATGTTACCAAACAATCTTTGGAGGTGCAGAGAGAGGAAGGAAAAGAAGATCAGATTATGCTGTTTAATGTGGTTTAATAATTGAAATTATGTACATCCGTATGCTGAAGTTTCAAATGTTTATTATAAACAATTGTATTATATATAAATATTTAATATATCACACATAACAGTTATGTTTAGTTTCATTGTGTTTTGGTCTTTTGTTCAGGTTTCATTTGTATGTTGACCTAGGTTGTGTTTGAAATCACCCCCTATACCCTCATTCACTATTCCTTATATTACTCCACTAATATAGTCCACTTGAGGGAGTGAATGAAAACAAGTGAGCGAATTTGGACACTGAGTGCGCCGAAAGGGCTGCCACTTTCGCATAGTTTGTTCTCGCTGTTTAATAATCATTTGAAACTTAGTAACTAGCAAACTAGCATGTATAAACCTTAATTAAACAATTTAATAATCAATTAAAAATTAATTTATACCTGAATGATATTACGCTGTAGCTACATTGAACCAGCAGTTCGGAAAATGGATGGATAGATGATTCAGCCGCGGGTGTCATCTTCAGGTCAGATGCGGGAATTCAATCAGTGCAGGACTGTCACAGTGCATTATGGGTACTCTCTAGCCATTGAGTGTACATCAGTTGTACACTCATTGTTGCAGGGCATTATGGGACTGAATGAGTGCGTCCGATAAAATCCACTGGTTTCGGACACCACTACAAATGGCCGTCCCCTCAAATAGTGCCCTATTTAAGGGTATAAGGGGCGATTTCATAGCCCTAGTTTCCTAGTGTGTGCCAGTTAGTTACTAATTTAGTTCACCTGTTTTTCATTTAGCTTCCTTGTTTACTCCTGTGTATTTAAACCCTGAGTTCTGTCTGTTCTTTGTTCCGCGTTATCTGTACGTAGAGTGTGTTCGTGGTTATTTGCTAATTTTATTAAAGGGTTAGTTCACCCAAAAATGAAAATTCTGTCATTTATTACTGAAGGGGTGGATTCTGGAATCCACTGCCGCTTCAATATATATCTTTTAAGTTATTAATCAACATTTATCTTTCTGTTAAATTATTTGAATGACTTCTTTAACGTATGTTAAAGCATTTCTTTTCCTTTTCAAACACTAGAAAATAATTTTGAATATTGTCTGTACTCTGCTTGAGACCAGCAGACGCCATGCCATGACCACAAAAGGACATCCAGTACCTAATCCCCTCGTCAGCATCGTGACGAATGGAGATATCCTTCTGACTATCTGTCAACGTGTGGAAGATTACCAAATTTGTCTATTTTTCTTAGCCAATCAGAATCATTCAACCTGATGTAATGACGTAGTGAGTAGACTCTTGTTAGAGTATAATTATTGTGTAAATGTGAATATATGCAGAGGCTGGCTTCTGCTGAACTGCAAACTATTTTAGTGCAAACTAAAATTTTCTTCAATTTATTATTTTTTTTAAACTCTGACTTTGGGTCTTTATTCAACATATCTGGTCTTTTGGGTCTTTAACTGTAAAATTCCCCTACATTACTCACCCTCATGCCGTTCGACCTTCATTAATCTTCGGAACACAAATTAAGATATTTTAGTTGAAATCCGATGGCTCAGTGAGGCCTGCATAGGGAGCAATGACATTTCCTCTCTCAAGATCCATTAATGTACTAAAAACATATTTAAGTCAGTTCATGTGAGTACAGTGGCTCAATATTAATATTATAAAGCGACAAGAATATTTTTGGTGCACCAAAAAAAAACAAAATAATGACTTATAAAGTGATGGGCGATTTCAAAACACTGCTTCAGGAAGCATTGGAGCATAATGAATCAGCGTGTCGAATCAGCGGTTCAGAGCGCCAAAGTCACGTGATTTCAGCAGTTTGACACGCGATCCGAATCATGATTCATAACGCTCTGAATCTTCCTGAAGCAGTGTTTTGAAATCAGCCATCACTATATAAGTTGTTTTTTTGTTTTTTTTGGCGCACCAAAAATATTCTCGTCACTTTATAATATTAATATTGAGCCACTGTACTCACATGAACTGACTTAAATATGTTTTTAGTACATTAATGGATCTTGAGAGAGGAAATGTCATTGCTGGCTATGGAGGCCTCACTGAGTCATCGGATTTCAACTGAAATATCTAAATTTGTGTTCTGAAGATTAACAAAGGTATTAAGGGTGTGGAACAATATGAGGGTGAGTAATAAATGACAGAATTTTTGGGTGAACTAACCCTTTAAAGACTTTGAATCAATACTTCCTTGTGTGTTTTGACTAAAGTTTGACTGGAGTGGCATGATAGTTCACTTATTCCTAAAGTGCTGATTACGCTAAATAAATTCAATCTGTCTTTGTAGATTTACCAAGCACGTGCTCACCCTCTATTAAGAAGTAGGTAACACAGCGGCCGTGGGGTTACCGGATGTTTTGACGTCCAATCACAGCGGACCTTACTAGTGTGAAACTTCCTGTAGCAACGGACAGTGGAGCTCTCTGGAGGCACTGTGAAAATAACACAAGAATGTCAATTTCTTCTGCGTACTCTATATTTGTAAATCATTTATCAATATGCTTGCGAAAGAAAATCCTCACCCCCGACTTTGATTTTGAATGTGGACATGAGTCTCTCTCCTCTGTAGCAGCTGTAATTCCCAGCATCTGCCCAGCTGAGATGTGGACGTCTTAAAATCCCACCCCTTTCCACACCAACATGCACCTGTCGTCCATTGAGAGTCCAGCGTGTTCGCTTTTTGATGCCTCGTGTCACCCTGGAGCCTTCCTCTTCATAATCATAGTCCTCATAATCATCTTGATCAGGATCTGTCCCCATGGTGATACCGAAGGCCTCTTCTTCATCTCCAGCAGTTTGACTGACAGCACGCAAAACTCGTCTAGAAGTGCTTTGCTCCTTTCTTACGGTTACAGGGGGTTTCATAGTGACCGTCGTGTCCCCTTTAGTTTTGGTATACATACCAGTCTTTTGGTATGTTCCACTTGTAGCATCTCCCTTCATACTGGTTATTTGTGTAGCATTAGCATAATCTCTTTTGGATGCCCAGCTGACAGTGATGTCTTCTTTCTGCTTGTTTCTGTGTTTTTTATTCATGACACTGGCCGAAGCCAACGGCACATCGTCCACAGTGACATGGCCTCTGCAGCCAAGCACAACATTGCTTCCTAATTTCAAGACCAAAACTTCAGGAAGGGTCTCTAAAGAAGATTTAAAACACGAATATACAGCAGTTAATCACATTAATAATCCTTTCCAGATTATTCTGAGCACAGCTGGGCTTTGTCATATACAATATTCATACATAGTTGAGCATATACAGTACATTATACCCACAGTTCATTGCGTTGGTTAAATATGGAACACAATTATGCAACAAAGAGGTGCTTTTGCTTTCATTTCCTTTAAAATCCCCCAGATACTTCTTAACAATCACTCTTTCGTTGCACCAGTGGACAAGATGCAAAGGAAATACAACACCTGAATGCTTATAAAAGGACTGAAGGTGATCACTACATGTAATGTAAAAGAAATTTAGAAAGAAAATAAATGATAAATCTTTTTTTTTTTTTTTGTGGCACTTTTAAATAATTAATAATTGCTGAAAGCCTATAAAATCTATACTATGTCCATACTATCCCTCATTTTTACGTGTCATACACAAACACTTGCTAATACATTACCAGAGAAATACACTTATTATTAATTAATTAATTAACTAACAATGGGCAATTGTGGCTCTCACTGTAGAAAATAAACTCTCACTTGTTTTTAACAATGTCCAATAGTGGACACACACTCATTTTTTATTTTTTTTTTTTCCTGAAAGTCATGGTCATTTCCACCACATCTTTGTTTAAAATTATATATTATATATTGCATTTAAGATCATTTTGTGGTGGAAATTAAAAAGCAGACACTTTTGTTTTGCCAAGTCTAAAATCATACGAGTATGATGTATCTGAAATGCAGTTAAATAATATTTTCAAAATTTTTGCATGATCTGACATTATAACTTGATTGTAATTGATGCACAATAATAAAAATTATCTCCAGAAGTGAAATGTCCGTTATGAAAATCATTTCAGATACAGATATAATTTATAAAAAAATAAAATATAGATATAAATCATTTGCACAAAATAAATACGTAAACATAAAAAATAAATACAAAAACATAGTTCTATTTTTTTATGATGGTTTTTCAAATTTTAAGATTGAAAATAGAAAACAAAAAATGATGAAGGCATGGTAAGAAGTTTCAAAGACAGCTTGAATGTGACTTTAAGAAAAAAATAAAATAAAATGTGAATCTACCCGTTTTAATTAAAATAATGCAGCTAATAAAACTAACCCGTCTGGAACATAAAAGTGCTTGTAGCTGAAGAAACAAATTCTTGCTTTGCTCCGATTCTCCAGTGGGCTTAATGGATTTGTTTATTTACAGCTCCCAATAAACTGTTTAAAAGTGCCGTGATGAAATCAATATTTAGACTATTAAAATTCTCAGTGAATGTCTATTAATTTTAGCTTCTTCACCACAAACGCTCATCATTAATCATTAACCACTAAGTCAGAAGTGAATCACTCTCACTACAACCTAACAAGACCATGAGAGTTAATTCAGGTTTTTACTGTACTGTAATACACGTAAAGTATAACTGATTTGGGTCAATTACAGCTCTTGAGTTTAAACCAAAAGAAATTAAATGATTAACTTAATTACCTTGTCGAGGACACAGCTCATCTTCTGGGGCAGATTGAACTTTAATCGCAGAGAATGCACCGAAGAGAAACATGAGTGTAGATCGGGTCCACATTTTTATTTCACTAGCCTACCAAAAAATAATCAGCCACCAAAATAAGCAATATGGGTAAACGGGTCATAATGTCAACCCGTTCAGCAAGTTTAACGAAATGATCTTACATTTTCCTCACATCAATATTTTAAAAGGGAAAAACGCATAGCGATTAACCCTAAAACTGTTACGTTCTTATTGTACAGATCTGAGATAAGCATTAACCCTTCGTTTGACAAAAAATATTTTCAGTTGCTTCAGGATAGGATTGCGACCTGGAGCAACCTCGTTTGTTTTGTGAGAGAACCAAAAGACCGCTGCCCCTTCCTCTCCTCCAGCACATTAGCACACTATATCTACAACTAACAAATCCGCTATTGCGACACTGCGAACCACAAAGACAAACAAGTTCCTATTTGACAAGGCAAATAACGAGAAAATAAGTATTTCTGTTTGCGGTCAGGTCTATAGGCTACTACAGAGAAGTAAATAACACAAGAAATACTGTCGCTGAGGGTCACCAGAATATCAAGTCGAAATACATCTGAGGTGCTGCTGGAAACGTAAATTATTTTGAAGTTAGCAATTACATCAGCCTATTAGTTCCCACAAAAAAAAACAAAAAAAAAACGGATATAAAATCGTCATAAAAAGTCTATATTCGTGCTCGCTATTCAATGATGATTTAATAATTATCCCTTTGGTGAAATATTAATCATTGAGAGACGAACTCTAGACCGAGTCAGCCCAATTCGTGACTGAATCATTCAAACACGTCGTGAACCGTATGAATTGATTCACCGATAAGATCCGACTCATAAGAACAAATCGTTCACAAAACGGGCATCACTATGGTGTTTTTGTATCCTTTTTAAAAGCTTGACATGTTTATTTCCCATTCAGTGCATGGAAAAAGTGAGCAGTCCAATTCTGCAAAATTTCACCTTTTGTTTTTCACAAATAAAAGTCATGTTTGGAATGACATGATGGTGAGCAAATTATCACAATTTTTTTTTTTTTTTTTTTCTTGGTGAATTAAACAGACAGTTTTTTTTTTTTAACTTAAAATAATTTAATCATATCTATTTTCCATTTTTCACTAGGCTCATTCACAACAGCAGAGTTGTTTACTGTTTACTTCACAAGTCACATGGACCATACCACTACTAGATTCTGAGTTGACCTGTAACCTATAATTGCGATATTATTTAAACACCTTAATGTGTGGATAGAAAGAGATGAACATTGAAAAAAACACACACTCACACATTTAGCTTTTAAGGCATATAATTGTTACCTATTTAACAGCATGAGAGCTAGGTCTAACTTATACAGGGAACAGGACAAGTATGGAGCTCATTAACTTTTCAAACATCTTTATCAACTTTCTTGGTCTATCTCACAATAAAACACACACACTATTGTGTTTATATTCTTATTAGCCCGTTTACCTAAATTCAAACACTGGAAAAGGCCACATTTAGACCATAACGGTCAAGGTGGAATCCATTTGGTAACTCTTGTGTGAATTATTTTAATCCAACTTCAAAAAAGGTCCAAAAACATTTGTTATCACAGTCCACTGGATCAATGCACCCGTTGGGCAAATGGCTAGACCCTCAAGGGTCCAGCAGAGCAGGGTTTGGGGTTGAATTGGACTTCTAGTCAAGTAGTCAGGGTTGGAGCACCAATATGGTGCAAAGAAATGGATGAGGAAGAGCGGGTTCATCCAGCAGAGTCACGTTCTCACTGAGAACTGTAGTGTTTTATCACACAGAACTGCACACATCTTAGTGCTATTTTCAGCAGTGGGGAAAAACAGAGAATCTGCAGATTTTTCTATTAGCACATGGGAAATTCACTTGCCCAATCTGAAGTAGATTTACTAACCTCTGAGAAACAAACAGACAAAAAGCTGAAGTATTTGACTCAGCAAAACAATTTGCTGACAAATTGTCCTAACAGTATGAAACCAAGTCACTGTGAGATTAAAAAAAAACTGAAGAAAAGAGAAACCACCCTTATAGAGATAAAGACAATCCTTGACCTGACTGAGATTTCAAATGAAAAAAAAAAAAAAAAAAACTTAAAACCTGATATAGGCCATTTAGTTATCAGTAATACTTGTATAACCATTACTTGAAACGGTTATATGTGAAATGTATTAATATACTGTGATATGTATTGACATTTTTAAGGTAAAATATGAGATAAAAGGTTTAATGTAAAAAAAAAAAAAAAAAAAAGGTTTCCAAATTAAAAAGAATGAATTTATGTGTAATGTAAAATGTAATTTAGTACACAACAACAATTAATGTCACCTACTTGGATAGTCAGGTGTGTTATTGATATCAGCCTTGGCAATGTTATTTTGGTCTGTAGTCTAATAACTTGGCTAGAATGAAAAACTCAGTCATAAACAAAATTTGTCCTTCTCTCTGACAGGAAATCTGAGAATGGGAACAATACAGGAAATGTGAGTAGTGAAACTCTTTTTGCTGTCTGTATACACAGTTTATCTACTGAATCTGCATCCATTTCCATGTGTGTTTTAAGTGTTTACTCCCAAACTGTCTGGGGCGCTGTCTTCTCTGGCCATGTCCTCAGACAGAAACATGAGCATTCACATGAAGTATTCCAGTTGGTCTTGTATATCTATCAATCGCCACTGGAAGTTTCTTCTGCAATGGGAGGAGGTCCAGGGCTGCTGGCACCACAGATACGAGCTCCAGATCCCTTCCACACAAACGGTGCTTCCTAGAAGAAATAATCAAAAAAATATGGTCATATTACCTACATAAAATGAACTAGAGTAAATGTGCCTCTTAAGGCCCTGATATACTTCAAGCAAAATCGAAAAACGAACTGGCATGAGATCATTTTGAACAAAATCAGGCCAAAACAAAGTTCATTTGGAGTTTGTTTCAGGAATTTCTGGAAAAGTTTTCTCAGACTAGTAAACACCTTTAAACTTTCAACAGTTGAATGGAGTGCCGAATTGCAGAGCTGATGCAAACATCCATATCACTATGATCACATGCTTTCTTAACTGCTGTTTTCTCAATGCTGCCATTTTGTTGTGTGTTTATTTTGTTATTGAAAGGAAAGTGTGTCTGTTTCATATGGAAATCACATTACTACTAATTAACTGAAGCTATAACTGTATACCTTCATACATAAAAAAATGGACTGCGGAGACCACAACTACTTACTACTAATTAAATAGTGTTGGTTAATATTTCAGAAATCATTCAGCACATTTAGTTTGCTCTTAAATCCCCCCTTTGCAACCACAACTATGAACATGATCAGCATTTATTATATTTTATTATTATATTATATTTATTATTTGTTTTTTGTCCAGTGGTGTGTCAACAATAGCTTTTTGGCTTGTTCCCATCTCATAGTCAAGCTAAATATTTTAAGATTACAATTTAAAGAAACTCTTCCACTGTGTGAGACATATTTCTAAAGAACAAGCACTGAAAAAGTGAAGAGAGGAAAAAAAGAAGTGAAAAATCCAAAACAGCTAGGCTTTCAGATTTTAAACATTTACATAGTCTACACCATAGCTCTAATAAAGTTAATAATTTGTATATTGTGTATTAATAATTATTTGTAACACGCACACACACACGTGCGCACACACACACGCACACACACACACACACACTTTGATAAATGTTCACTTTTGATCAATGTAATGCATCCTTGCTGAATAAAAGTATTAATTTTTTTTAAACAAAAAATCTGTAAAGACTGCAAACTTTTAAACAATAATGTATATATTACAAAAAAAAAAAGAGCCACATACACAATAAGCATTGTCCTAATTAATGAGGAACTAATGACAACTATAGCTGAGACCACTACTATGTGCAAAAAGTGAGAAATGAAAGTGTTTTTAATAGTTCTGCTTCCTGCCGTTTTCTCCTTGGGGGAAATTTTCTTTTTTTGTCCATCCACAAAATGTCAGGCGAGCATGCAGAATCAACCCTCTGTCCTGTGTTGTATAATGTATAACGTCAAGTCAAGTCATCTTCATTTATATAGTGCTTTTCACAATTCAGATTGTTTCAAAGCAGCTTCACAGTGATAATAGGAAAATTAAATTGACAGAGAATGTTTTGGCTTTACATAAGCTCTAAAAAAAAATATTATTATCGAGCTAAAGTAGGTTTTTGATTGAATCACTTTCGTTGTTTACTTAGGGGCCACTTAAATGAAACCTTTCCTACTGAAAACCGAAGACCTTTAATGAATTTTTGCCATTCATTTATGTGTTTAGTCTAGACGCTTGGTCTTTTTTATAAAGTGATATTGCCAAATTACTTGTCTGGTCCGCATAATACAGAAAAAATAGTCGTGTCTGTGGATCTAGGCGAACTGGAATAATTTTAATAACGTTTTATCTGTACATAGGGAAAGGAAAGGAGGCCTTCGCGGGGGATAGTGTCAAATATTTGTGTATGTTGGCCTGCATGTGATGTATCTGTATACAATTTGTGCTTGAACTTGTTTTCAAATGTTTATTTACCTGCACGGTTCCAGTACTACATCCTCCAGTCTCTCTGTCTGCACACCTGAGCATGCTGAGAGCGATATCATCAGGGCTGTGAGTGAGGATGTGTTCATTGCATTGCTGCCCTGCCTCGCCTGACGCTGTGTCCTGACGACTATTTACTGAAGAAGATGTGGAAAGGGGCGGGGCTTGAGAGGAGGCGGCGCTGTCATCTCCGGTGGGCGGGGTGTTCTGCATACCTGGGCTGTTAGCGTGTTTTTTCCTACGAAGGGTATCGATCCAACTACTGCTGTGGCGGGAAGCGAAATTAGCGAGAGCTAGCGAACTCAGACGCATATTTTTTCCTGAAGTGATCAGCTCGCCAAAGCCTTCCTGATGCGCAAATGCATAACCGGAGCGCCGAGATCCACCTCTCCCCAAGCGGCCAAGAGCACTGCCACTAGCTACACCAGAACCGCCCACTCCACGACCCACACGCCCACCAGGCTTCCGCTTTTTCTGCAGCACAAGTTGAGTGTAGCGCACCTGCAGAAAGACAGTGAGAATGTAATAAAGGATGAGGATGAGTGTGAGGGGAAACCAGAAACTACAAAATGTGTCAAACCTACTGATGTGAAACAAATACAGATCATATTTGTTTCACATCAGTAGGTTTGAGACTTTGTGTAGCTTCTGGTAGATATGAATCAGAATATGCAATAAACAACCAAACATAATTTTCCAACAACCAGAAATATAATTTCAACGATTAATACTGGGGAACATTTTTTTTGCTTTTTTATACTTTGTATTTAACCTTTATATTTGTGTTTAAGCAAATAGATTCAAATATATATAAAGAAATATTACAACATTAATTAACAAGATTATGTCCACATTAAATATTAACATTAAAAAACTTAGTTTAACAGAAAATTAAGAACATTTATTAAATATAATTCAGACATAATAAGACAGACCTTTACTGTGATATACTAATAATGTTTGGTTGAATATAAACATAAAATGTGTAATAATTACTAATTCAAAGATGGCCTAAGATTTAGGCCAGGCAAACTAGGGTCACACGCATACTTACGGTATCTGAGAGCTGAGGTTTAAGATCCAGTTTGAGAAAGCGGAAAGCAAGGACTGGAGCAATGCAGATGACGGTAGCCAGAGCAATAGTTAACCACACCACTGGCTGTCCGAGAGTGTTGTGGGCACTTCCTGTGGTTAATTAACACATCGTATGCACACAAAAACAAAATAAGCAACAAATTTACACCAAACGTACACACACATTTGGATCAAGATAAAATACAAACAACGTATAATTTCAAAATCATACAATTAAAAATCCATGCGTGTTTTAAAAGACTTTCCATTGTATTTATTTATTTGTGTGTGTGTGTGAAATGTATATTTACATGTTAATTTTTTAGAACTATTCCTTTAACATGGTTTTACTGAGCAGCCTACTTGACTGATGAAGTAAATTTATATGTATACAACCGTTCAAAAATTTGGGGTTGGTAAGATTTTTAAAATGTATTTGAAAGAAGTCTCTTATGCTCACCAAGGCAAAAAAAATGGTAAAAATAGTGCTCATTTTAATACAATTCTTCTATTTTAGTATATTTTAAAATGTAATTTATTCCTGTGATGTCAAAGCTGAATTTACAGCATCATTACTCCAGTCTTCAGTCACATGATCCTTCAGAAATCATTCTAATATGCTGATTTGCTGCTCAAGAAACATTTCTTATTATTAACAATGTTGAAAACAGTTGTGCTGCTTAATATTTTCGTGGAAACCATTCTAAATTTCCAAGATTCTTTGATAAAGTTCAAAAGAACAGCATTTATTTTAAATTTATTTTTTTGTTTTGTAACAAATACTATCAATTATTTTAATTATGACTAATGTGTCCTTTCAGAACATCAAAATCTTAATGACCACAAACATTTTGAATGGTAGTGTATCCATAAACAGTTATTTTGAAATTTAAAAACCTGAATAGAGAGTAATGCTGCATTTCCAGATGCATTGGCTGATAAGTTATCCTTGTGACATACTGTATAAATGTTATCAAATGTGGTTTTCTGTTCAAGATTTCTGTTGGCCCAAAGAGTGCTGACTCACCAAGGAAATGGAACTGCTTGGGGAAGATGCTGAACAGGATACTAGAGTGCATAGCGAAGAGGATAGTGAAGTAGAGACCCAAAGAGCCCCATATAAAGAAGTGATTTATAGCTGTCCAATAACCCGTGTCCAGAGCAATCTATAAAGTAGTAACAAAAGGCTTGAGCCATTCAAAATAGTTGTGATATTTCTTGTCACATAAACAACAAAATGAGTAGCACTAAACCATATATACATTCAGAAGCCCTACTTAAGTGATAATGTTTAATCTTGAACAGCTTTCGACATGGACTCACTTGGACGCTGACAACGATGACAAGGGCCGTTGCTGTTGTTACTGCAAAAGTTTGGTAGTCTGCCAATGGGACTCCATTGCTCTGTGTGGCGTAAGAGAGAACACCGTACGGAATGAAGAACAGAACAACGGAAGTGTAGATTCCTTGTGCGATACAGATAAAGAACTCTCGCTTGTTAAACAGCAAGTTCAGCTGGCCTGGCTCATACAGCTTTGGATACTCTAGACTCCTCTGTTCAGGAACATCCTGAAATAGACAAAGTTTGAGGTGGTAGTGAGTTTCTTATAAAATGTAAACTAAAATGAGTATTTAATGTATGTTTTCTTTTTCTTACCTGATCGAAGATGCCCATGGCTAACACAGGCAGGGATGTGTATACGATATTGTAGAGAGTGATGAAGTATTGGTCATAGACAGTCTAAATCAAAGAAATCACAGTAAACAAAGGTTATGACGTCACCTCATAAATAACCTTTTTTTTTTTTTGAGCCTCAGAATGAATCTCCCACCTGTGCCGAGAACCCGCAGAAGAACCCGAACCAGAAGTGCACCATAGTGAAGGCAAAGTTCTTGTAGAAGAAGTAACAGAGAAAACGGCACATGCGCAGATAGGACCAGCGTCCGTGTACCAGCAAAAGTCGCTGCAGGAAACGGAACTGGGAAAATGAGTAATCCGAGGACAGCACGGCCTGGATCCCCTCCTGACCACTGATGCCCACGCCAATGTGAGCCGCTACAGAAGGAGGAAAAACACAAGCTTAGATAATGCAGTTCAATTTTATATTTGATCTTACTTGAGGGGTTTTCAGTTGGATTTAGTGGGTTCAATATAAAGCTGATTTTGTTAGTTTGCCCACTTAAAAAGAAATGTCTATAATTTTTATGGTAGGTTTCTTTTAATGGATATCCAGAAAAAACACATTATATAAAGGTTAAGTTGATTTTCATTTCAGTGAGTGAAATAAGTATTTGATCCCCAAGCAAAACATGACTTAGTACTTGGTGGAGAGCCCTTGTTGGCAAGCATAGAGGTAAGAAGTTTCTTGTAGTTGGTCACCAGGTTTGCACACATCTCAGGAGGGAGTTCCACACCCGTAAGAGCTTAGTTCATCTTCTGAACGCAAATTGAGGTATTTTTGTTGAAATCCGATGGCTCCATGAGGCCTGCATAGGGAGCAATGACATTTCCTCTCACAAGATCCATAAAGGTACTAAAAATATATTTAAGTCGGTTCATGTGAGTACAGTGGTTCAATATTAATGTTATAAAGTGACGAGAATATTTTTGGTGTGCCAAAAAAACAAAATAACGAATTATTTAGTGATGGCCGATTTCAAAACTGCTTCAGGAAGCATCGGAGCGTTATGATTCAGTCTAATCAGCGGTTCGGAGCGCCAAAGTCACATCATCCGAATCATGATTCGATACGCTGATTCATTTATGCTCCGAATCTTCATGAAGCAATGTTTTGAAATCGGCCATTACTAAATAAGTCGTTATTTTGTTTTTTTTTGGTGCACCAAAAATATTCTCGTTGCTTTATAATATTAATATTGAACCACTGTACTCACATGAACCGATTTAAATATGTTTTTAGTACATTTATGGATCTTGAGAGAGGAAATGTCATCGCTGGCTATACAGGCCTCACAGAGCCATTTCGGATTTCAACCAAAATATCTTAATTTGTGTTCCGAAGATTAACGAAGGTCTTACTGGTGTAGAACGACAGTAATAAATGACAGAATTTTCCTTTTAACGTGCTTTTTCTTGAGCCACTCCTTTGTTGCCTTGGCAGAATGTTTTGGGTCATTGTCATGTTGGAAGACCCATCCATGACCCATCTTCAGTGTTTTGGCTGAAGGAAGGAGGTTCTCATCCAAGATTTTACGGTACATAGCCCCGTTCATCAGCCCCTCAATCCTGTGAAGTCATCCTGTACCCTTAGCAGAGAAACAGAGAAACTCTCCCTCCAGGCACGGCAAGTTGAGTTGATGCTCAAAGAGCTAAATTTTGCATCTTTACCCCAATGAGGCGAGATCTTGCATGGAGCTCCAGACCGAGTGCGATTGATGGTTATTTTGTATTTCTTCCATTTCCAAATAATCACACCAACAGTTGTCTCCTTATCACCAAGCTTATTGTTGATGATCTTGTAGCCCATTCAAGCCTTGTGCAGGTCTACAATCTTGTGCCTGATGTCCTTTGACAGCTCTTTGGTCTTGCCCATGGTGGTGGAGAGGTTTGAATGGAAGATACAGACTCTTTGGACAGGTTTCTTTTATACACATAATGAGCTGACATACTTTCTTAAAGCGACAGGACTTTGTTCGACATGGGCACATAAACAATCTGTAGGAGGCAGAATTCTTGCTGGTTGGTAGGGGATCAAATGCTTAGTTCACTTGATCAAATGCTAATTAATTTAAAACCTTTAAATAATGTGTTTTTTCTGGATTTTTTGGTTTCTATCCATTAAAATAAACCTACCATAAAAATTATTGACTTCTCGTTTCTTTGTAAGTGGGCAAACTTAACACTGTAACCCTGATTTCAACATAAACCTCTTACTGCAGTCCCTCTTCCTAAAGTAGAATGTACAATGTACAATATTTGGATACCAATTGCCTTATTTTAAAACTGGACTTAAGTAATTAGCTATAATAATGTCAAGTTAGTTTCAATTAATATACTCTACATTATTTTCTAATTTCTTAACGTTACTATAGTATGAAGCAGAGCAGGACTGAGTGTTGTGGGAGCTGAACGAGGCCACTGGAGCGACTGCACAACACACGCCACGAGCAGCGGAACTTTTATTATGCCACAGTCGCCGCCACCGTTTCCACTTTTCCGGTCATGAGTATGAGGTAACATAGCTCTGCTTATAATATTAGATACAATTGAGAGTGTTGAAAATGTTATAACGTTACTCTGTGTCTCACAGCAGCCTCTGAGGCATGGTAAAGCGTGGTAAAAAAAAAAAAAAAAAAAAAAAAAAAAAAAAAGAAAATTTGATTTAAACAATAAGAATAAACGTGTTGAGCTATATAACAACAATTCGTTTTCTGTCAATAAACATAACCAAACAGTTGTTCCTTTGCCTATTAAAACATGTAATATATTAAAGCGTCTTTGATGTTTCCATGGTTTTTACAAAATAAAACCGGGTATGACGCAATTGACAGGAGACTCCTCGCACGTCCCGGAGCCTTGGTTAAAAGTGCAGTTTTTTCACGATTTACAAATAGTTGGAAACATTTGGGATATTGTAAGTACTCAAGCGAACAAAATATATAACACTGGCCTAGTGGTTTTTGGATATTTTACTGCAAAATTATTTTTACATGCAAAAAATATGACTGGTGTGCATTTTGAGACAAAACAATGGCATTGACATATTTTAAGATATGTCAGCAAGTTGCTTTCAGTTAAAACAGCTCAAATTTGCATTTCAGTCTAGGACACAGTCTTGTCTGTGAAACTGGGCACTAATCTTCTATTTTAAGATATGGAGACTTAAATGTATAAATATCCATATATACTGTGTGAGAAAAATATTAAACATCATATTTAAAATAAATAAATAAACAAATAAATAATTGCCTTTTATTTTGTCATTGAACTATACCCAAAACAATATATTGAATTATATATAATTATATTTATATTTGAAAATATATATATTATATGTATAAATATAAATAAATATATATATATATATATATATATATATATATATATATATATATATATATATATATATATATATATATATATATTTGAATATAGATTAAATACACAGAGTACTGTAAAATATACACACCTGAAGAAAACAATTTTCAGTTCAGCTTTTTGTATATGCATGTCATTGTAATTAACAAATCACAATTCAATCACATTATGAACGATTCTAGTATTTCGAATCAGTAAGAGGCTATTATATAATTCATTAAATGAGTAAATTGATTGTGCAAATTTACACATTGATTGCGTAAAACATACTGAATATCTCAAGTTATCATGGTAATTTTGACACCCCCACAAAGCATATCTTTTTTCCCCTCATGTCTCCACCCACTTGAGGTCTCCTGAGGGTCCCTGGAGACCAGTTTGAAAACCCCTGCTCTTGGGTGTCAGCTCTCAGATGGTCAGGTTCAAGTAACACTCCAGATGTTGGGTTAAGGCAGATTAACTAATACCTGAATCTCCCTTTTACTAAAACCATAGATTTGGGACAGTCCAAAGTGATGTGTATCAGTCTAAATAACATTAAAACTTCAGGAAACAGTCATCAAAAGACTGATTGCCAATGGTACTAGTGTGAAGAACAATTTTTTTTTATTATTGACACTTGACTGCTACACCCGAACAGAAGATGGAACATTGCAAAAACGTGTGTTCGTGTAAATATCGAGTTGGGACAGAACAGGATGGTGTAAAGAGATTTAGACATAAACCACATCCTCCACATCTCGTTATCCATGTTCACAGCAGCCTTTTGAAATATAGTTGTGACACCGTGAGAGCCCAAAGACAGAGTTCGGAGATGTTTTTGCTCAGTTGAGGGAAGTGACAACCACACATAACAACAACAAACGAAACGAAGGAACGAACATCACTAATTTGGTTTCTCTGGGGCACCTTTGCATAATCTAAAAAAAGGAACTCAAACACTAAAAAAAAAATGTTTTTCTTGACAAGTTTGTACTTACTAAAAAAAAAGTGGTTACAAGAATTACCACAAAATGAGATTGTGCAGATTAAAACATACGCTGTACTTTACCTGTAATCATTACCTGTGCATCATATATGAGTCTAAATGAATGCAATTAAAAAGGAAATTAATTCTTTAAACCTTGCTAATTATCTTCAAAATAAACTGAGTAAACTCAAGCTAAAAAATGTACTAATAATAATTATATTACAATAATATATACACTACAGTTCAAAAGTTTGAGGTCAGTAAGATAAAAAAAAAAACAAGGATGCAATAAATTGATCAAAATGACACTATATTTTGACACTGCTACAAACAATTTCTGTTTCAAATAAATATTGTTCTTTCTATTCATCAAATAATCCTAAAAAGAATGTACCAGAAAAATATGCAGTACAACTGTTTTCAGTATTGATAATAATATGAAATTTCTTGAGCAGAAAATCAGCATATAAGAATGATTTCTGAAGGATCATGTGACACTGAAGACTGGAGTAATAATGCTGAAAATTTAGCTTTGCCATTACAGGAATAAATTACATTTTAAATGGTATAAAAAAAATAAATAAATAAAAATATATAATATATATATCATAATATATATAATATAGCTTTGCCATTACAGGAATAAATTACATTTTAAATGGTATAAAAAAAAATAAAAAATAAATAATAATAATAATAATAATATAATTTATTTATTTATTTATTTTAAAATATACTTTTGTCATAATATTACTGTTTTCACTGTGTTTTTGATTTTAAAAAAGGGACTTCTTTCAAAAACGTTAAAAAATCTTACCAACCCCAAACTTTTGAATGGTAGTGTATTTATAATAATTACACAATAATAATTACATTACATTATACTATAGAGACTCTGATTGTGACAGTTAAAGTAACAATATCGGCAATGATTTGTAATGTATACAGAACATTATTCATAGCCTTTCAATCCTAGTAATTTGACAAAGAGAACCCTAATATTTGCACATCAAAAACAAATAAGCTGTCAAAAAGAAGGTGTCAATGTCCTGACGAAGACTACAAGTGCTGAACATGTCTGTTTGCATCTCTTTTTCTCTTACTCTTTATCATGCTGACATCATTGGCTCCATCTCCGATGGCGAGTGTGACAGCCTTCTTATGCCGTTTAACCAGTTCCACCACCAGGGCTTTCTGAAGAGGAGTCACTCTGCAGCAGATCACTGCTCGACAAGCACACGCCGTCTCCAAAAACTCGCGCTCCATATCTGCTTCCAATGCATGAGCCTGACCCAGAAAGACAGGAAAATAAAAAAATGACTTAAAACAGACTAAGCTGGTTTGCTGGTCTGTGAGCTGGATTTAGAGGGGTGCCCAGCTAAACCAGTAAAACACCAGCTTGGTCAGCTTAAACCAGCTAAAATATATCTTCTGACTTGAAGTGAATACCATTTATTTGATTTTTAAAAATGGGATCTGAATTAAACCAGTTTTGCTTTAATAACTAAAACTATTAAAATTTGCTTTTGCTTATAAAAATAAAGCTGAAATTAAATAAAAATATATATTAGATATTGTTAGAATATCTAGATGAAACAAAAACTAGAAATGTTGCCTTGGCAACTAACTGAAATAAGATGAAGCACTAAAATGACTAAAACTGAATATAAATTATACTGAAATAATTAACTATAAATATGAAAAAGAAAACAAATAAAAGTGACAAAAGCACATAAAATTACTAAAATGTAAAAAATTTAAATGTAAAATATAAAAATAAAAGCTACATCAAAATAATAAATACTATAATAATATAAAAAACACTGAACTAAACCTAACTAAACTCATTACCTTTTTAAGTAAACTGAAGAACATGAATGAATCTCCTGTTTAAGGGTCTGTTTACACTACAAAAAACTTGAAAACTTTGGACGTGTTTTGGCTGTTCATTTACAGGACAATGGCGTTTGGGGGCCTGAAAAGTTTCAAAGTGCAACTCTCCATGCAAACTACAAAAAAGCAAATTTGTGAAAATGGTGATGTCATGCACATGCATATTACATGCTCTTGTGCTGCTTATCTTTGCTTATTATTTTTATGGAAACCGTGATACATGGTTTTTCATCATTATTGGATGAAATATATAATAAGTTCAAAATAATATTAGGGTGATCTGTTGAACTGATATTCAATTTATTGTAGTAAAAGCGTTATAAATTATATAATTAAAACAATATTATATAGGAATTGTGTGCATGATTTTACCACATTATTTTCTTTCTATTACAAAAATAGAAACTTATCAACACTGTTACTGTTACTTTTATCTAAATTAGGCTGAATTTTCAACCCTGTTACTTGCAACCTCATTTTATTTATATATACTTTTTATTTATATTTTGATATTCCAAATGTTGTTCGTTTGCCAGATGAAAAACTAAATCACAACAAAAGCTCATTTAATGTTAGTAACAGCGCAACTAATAGACTTTCAATATTAAAACATCCACAAGAGGGCTCTGTTGTTTAACTTATAAAGACAGCAGCAGACAGATTGATTTTAGGACTTGATATTGGATACAAACAGTCAAGGTAAGTTAACAAGAAAACACGAATTAAAAAAATATACGAAAATGCAAACACGTTGAAATGATCTGAAGTGATATTCATTACTTCACGGCTGCAAGAATGAAGTCTCTCGAAAAGCACAGTGTCTATATAATACAGTGTTCAGTCTATAGGCGTGTATTGTTATAATACAGCGTTTTTAGTTGTTTTTGCTTCGCGGATCTGTGTAAACAAGGATTGTTTTGACAATGGTGTCATCTGCAAATAAGAATTGCAAAGGATAAACTTTTCCGTCTTTAATACATCGTTGTCGTGTAAACGTAACCTAAAACACTTCCTTCAAATTACATTCCTGAATGCTGCTCCCACCTACCAAGCTGTGTCCACTGATGATGAGGGCGAACTCTCCACTGATTGACTCCAATAATGAGGGGGGCGGAGCCTGAGGAGGGGGACATTTACTCTCATCAGGCATCCTGTTAGCAGCACCACCACCTCCACATCCATTTCCAAAGGCACACGCCCCACCCAATCCCTGAGCTTCAACTTCCTTCCCTCCATCTCTGGTGCGTGATGACTCTAGCATTCTCTCTCTTGCTTTCCTAAAAAATAAAGACACACAGAACAAAACAGGACGACAAAATGAAAAAGCCTTCTGTGAAAAATATGCATCTCTCATATTTCATGAGTTGAAATATTGTACCTCAGTTCTTCGCGTACGCTTTGGACAGTGTGTCCATTTACAATGAAGATCTCCGTCATGTCATCCCTCAGCATCTTACAGGAATAACCAATATTCACTGCAGTCTCTATCACAAAAGGGATGAAAAGACTCATTAAAGTTGTAATTATGTCAAGTAAATAACATTTATTGAGGCCAATCTGCAAGACATTAGAATCCAATGCAGTTCTTACCCTGTTTGTCTCCAGTGAGCACCCAGACCTTGATGTTTGCCAGTGAGAGAATAGCAATGGTTTCAGGAACGCCCTCTTGCAGTTTATCTTCTATAGCCGTGGCCCCCAACAACTATAACAAGTATTAAATAATTGATATTATTAAAAAAAAAATTGTATGGGGAAAAAAAAACTGAATTGGACACACAAACATACCATCATGTCCTGTTCGATCACCTCATAGGCAGCAGCCAGCCGGTCATCCCTGCAGTCTGTGGCTTTATCAGCACCACGGAAATGCTCTGACCACTCCTCCCACTGCTCCTCAGACAGATCCCGATAGGCCACTGCAAGCGTCCGTAACCCGTCACTTGCATACTCCTACATAAACACAACACACATACACAAATCAGTGCAAGATGAATGTCACTTTATAATTATGTTGAATGTATGTTTTGTTGTGAGAACCATTAGATATATTAGATAAACTATTATCAAAAATTAAAAACTTTTTTTTAAAAGATTTGTTGATCTTGTTGTCTTGATAGAAGTCTCATGCCCACCAAGGCTGCATTTATTTGATTAAAAATACAGTTAAAACATGAATATTGTTAATATTATTAAAATATAAAATAATTAATTTCTATTTTATTATATTTTAAAATGTAATTTATTCCTGTGATAGTAAAGCTATATTTTCAGCATCAATACTCTTCGTCTTCAGTGTCACATGATCCTTCAGAAATCATTCTAATATGCTGATTTGCTGCTCAAGAAACATTTCTTATTATTAACAAGGTTTGAAAAAAGTTGTGCTGCTTAATATTTTTATGGAAATCGTGAAACGTTTTTTTTTTGATGGATAGAAAGTTCAAAAAGAATATTACTCTAATCTGTTGAATTCATATTTAATTTATTGTAGTAAAAATATTATAAATTATATAATTAAAATAATATTATACAGGATTTGTGTGATCTTTATTTTCTTTCTATTGCAAAAAATAGAAACTTTTCAACCCTCTTACCTGAAAAAAATTCTATAATTAATATTATGAGAAACAAACAAAACAAACCTCATTTTATTAACACATACTATTTTTATTTATATTTTGATATTCCAAATGTTGTTCGTTTGCTAGACAAATAAATAAATCACAACAAAAGCTCATATAATGTTAGCAACAGTGCAACTAACAAACTTTCAATATTAAAACATCCACAAGAGGGCTCTGTTGTTTAACAGCAACAGACGGTTGGCTTCTCCTTGAGAATAATTTTAGGACTTGATATTGGATACAAACAGTCAAAGTAAGCCAACAAGAAAGCATGAAACAAACAAATACGAAAATGCAAACACTCACATTGAGATGATCTGAAGTGATATTCATTACTTCATGGCTGCAAGGATGAAGTCTCTCGAAAAGCACAGTGTCTGCCCCCTTACAGTACAGACGAATACGACCCTCTGGATTCCTCACTGAGACACACACACACACATTACTAAATTACATATTGTGATTGTGCCTCTGCAGTGATGGCAGAAGCTCTGCTCTTATTATAGCTTCCATTATCTCATAGTCATCTTGTTTTTTTGTTATTTTTTTTTTACCCATATGGCAAATTGTTTTTTCTTTTTCTTTTTTTTAGCAAAATCTAACAAATTGTTTTTGTGGACATTTTTATGTGGAAAAAAATGATTAACAAAACTGATTAGAAAAAATTCTGCAGTGTATTCAATAAATCTCTCACTTCTCCATGTAAACAAACCAAATGGACAGAAATGAAAATATATAAACAAAAATAAAATGCCTGCTGCAATGTAAGCACCACTTACCCAAACATAAGGGCCATAATTCAGCATTATAATAGTGTATGTGACACACACAACACTTTCTGTATTGAATTTAGCGCTAATGCTCCACTTATTTATGATGCCGGACAGGGCAGTATTTATGCTGTATCCAGATTTCTTAGTCCCAAGGGAATTTTACTGGCTCTTTCATTCTTGCACAGTACTAAACCATCTGGCATTACAGCCTAAACAATGTTTAAAAACTGTACACTATGGAGTTTGCCACAGTTAACTGCACAATAAAGTGTTTATTTACATACTTAGATATAGTTTGGGCACAAAAGTTAGTTAAAATCATTTTAAAAGGGAAGTTTTTTCAGATTTATGTGGCAGCTCTTTCATTTTTGTGATATACTGTGCATTTTACAACCATATTCAAATTATTTTTGTTATGTAAGATGCAGGAGAGTGAGTGTGTGCTTGTGTTACCTATAACAGACATTCTTTTGCGGATGTTATTGAAGTCCAGGATGGCGAGGAGCGTGTATGTGACCGCTTTGCCAAGCTCTTGCGTGGTGACTGTGCCGGGTGTGCGAGAGTGGAACACAAAGCCGAAGTTACGTGCAGCTGTTACTAACGCCCCCTCATCTGGAGATTGAGCCTTATACACCAGCTCTCCTTTAGGAAGTGAATGACAGAGAGAATAAGCAAGGGCAGATAATGAGATATAATAATCATATTACAATCCAGAATTGCTCCATCCTAACGACATTAAAGTCAACAGCTTCCTTATTTAACCTTATTTAAACATTTCCATTGGATGAAATAACTGAGTAAGGCAGATAATCGGCTCTTAAAGACTGTTCCAGATCCTTACCCTCGCTCTTCTCCTCACTCATGACAGTGTGGCAGAGAGACAAGACCCGGAAGAATTCATGCACCGCTGGTTCTCCCACCATCACTGCCTCTAGCAGAGACTGATCGTAGAAACAGAAGCCCCGGTCTGCTAAGGGGTTCCAAGCACTGAAGTCCAGGGGCTGGACCCTCTGAGAAATACAGACTATGTTAGCTCTTTGTGTGCAGCAATATTTTAACAATGACAGCATCTTCTTTAATTCCACTAAGTGAATCTGGATTGCACTGACCTTTTGCTGAGTACCCAGAATATCAATCACGTCTCCTTGAAACAAGAGACAGACTGAAATGAGATTTGTAACTCAAATCTAATACAATACAACATATCTGTGTTTGTGACTCTTGTAAGGGATATCGGAGTTCTAGTTTGTTTGTCACGTGTAATTTTGCCTGTGTTTGTATTGGTTTTTCTATGGTTTGAGGTAGTTTCTATGATGGTTAAGTTTCTGTTTCATTCTATGCACCTGTACCTCATTTTCATCGATTAGTTAGCTTGTGTATATTAAGCCCTGTGTTTCTTCAGTTCTTTGTCTGATCTCGCTCATATTTGAGGTTGATTCTGATTGTATTTTGCCAAAGTCTATGCATTCTGATGGTGTTTCTTTGTTTTGATTTAATAAACTTAACTGCTGCAATTAGATCCTTCTCACCTCATCTTTTAATTCAATCTCAGCATGACAACTATACTGTATGTTTTAAATCTGCAACCTTTTTTTCATTATTATGATTATTATATTTGATTGTTTTTTTTTTCTATTTTTATAATACAACTTCAGTTATTTCAATACCACAAAAATCTGATTTTAAAATAGATACAATTTTTGCAAATTGTTGCAAATCTGCAACTCTGCTAAACTATATTAGCATAGCTTTTTATTTGATTAATTATTATTATTTGTTTTATTTTTAATTATATTTTAATTTTAAATATCAAATTATTGTTATTATTACTGTTGTTGCTGATTTACTTTTTAATAATTATTTAAATCTTTATCACTTAGGGCTGCACGATTATTCGTATTTTAATCGCGATAACGATTTCTGCTTCTCTCGATAAATAGAAAATAATCATCATGATATTTGCCCCGCTGATTATCTGTCCTCAAAACATATTTTTATTTTGACTTTCCATTATCTTGCATTGGTAACAAACCTCCACTATCTTTCCTGCTTGGGGTTGCCAGATGTCAAAAAAATAAATCCTCTAAACAGGTTTTTTTTCTTAATCTTCTCAACCTGGCAACCATGCGTATGCGCCAAAGACTATAGAATAACACAAGACATGTCACTCGTATTTAGGGCTGGGCGATATATCGCATGTGATTGTCACGTGCAATACACGCAATATCGCGTTCATTATCGAAGGTGATTCATCTGCGATATGAATGCGATATTGCGTAGCTTGTCAGTGAACTACAGCTCTGTCTATTAAATGCCGCTCCATTTGAAAGCAGGTGATGGCGATTTCGCGGTAATCAGGGAACCGGATTTACTGACGAAATGCGCGTGACAATCGCATGCGATATATTTTTTTTGAAGAATATATCGCATGCAATTGTTTTGAATGGGAGAAATTGTAACACGCAATATGGCGGAATAAGTCCCGCCTTCAAAATAAGACCCAATCGCTGACTGGTAAAGTCATCGCGTTACTGCAGCATCCGTTAGAAGCACTGGTTTCTATAGAAACAGTCAGACGCACGCCTCAGAAATGAAGCACAAGAGAGGCACATGCATTTAGGTCTGCGCATGCGCATTACCTTGATCCAGCCTAAAAAATACATTTTTTTTGTCATGATTCGAGCGTTTGGAAAAAAAATTATGAGACAGTTGTTGTCAGAATTCCTTGGTGATTTCAAATATGAAATTTAATCGAAAGCTTGGCAAACAGCTTTGGAGAATTTGATGTTTCCCCATTCAAAGAGATAGGAGCTGCATGGATGCCCAGGATGCCCGAGAGGCGTTTCAAAGATGGCCGCCGAGTGAAATGACTTGTCTTAAAGGGACTGGTATGCGCTCTCAAAAAAGCGCTGATGATCTGACAACACCGACACGTATAGTTAAGAGATGTTCATTGTGAAATTCTGCTCCAATGCAAGTGTCATATAGCCAGTTTTACTTCAACTAAAATCAGCAAGCGAACCTTCTTTTGACAAACTTTAATAAATACAAACAAGAATCTTGACCTCATTATTTGCGATCATGGTTGGTAAATAAATGCAGTCCATGCAACCTCTGTGCTTTAATACAGAGTAAACAGTATTTACTATGTGAACAGAGTAGGAGAATGAAGAGAAGAAATTGTTGAATAAAGTCAGTTTTTTTTTTTTTTGTGCACAAAAAGTATTTTCTCGTTTCATAACATTCAGGTTGAAGCACTTGAGTCACGTGGACTATTTTAACGATGTCTTTACTATTAGAAAGGGCCTTGAAAGTGGTAATAACATTGCAGTTTATCGCAGGTCAGAAAGCTCTCGGATTTAATCAAAAATATCTTAATATGTGTTCCAAAAAAGATGAACGAAGGTCTTACGGGTGTAGAACGACATGAGAAGTTTTCAGAATTTTCATTTTTGGGTGAATTAACCATTTAACCTCACTGATCGTTTTATCTGTTCATATCATGCCCATTTAGTTGTGTAAAAGCAAGGTAACAGCCATTATCACAATATAAACCCCTTCAAGATGATACAAGACTGATACTGATAATGACTAGCTATTTGCACATTATACCTCTGATATAAGGGCAAGTATTGTGTGTTCCTCACCATATGCATGACCATTGATGGAGCACTTGTTGAAGGTCATGATGTTCTGGGTGAGGGTTCCTGTCTTGTCACTGAAGATGTACTCCACCTGTCCCAGCTCTTCATTTAGTGTGGTGGTCCGGGCCTCTGCTGCTGTGTTACTACGGCTGCAGAACATCCGCCGGTCCCAATTAATGAAGTAACTGTGACCCAGACGAATCACCTCCACACTAAAAGATTCAGACAAATGGAAATAGAAACAAACAAAGGGTTATCACAATGCAAATGTGACATACTTTCCTGTAGAAACACTCAAAATGACTGCAAACTTCTGTAACATGTCAAACTCACAACAAAACATAACAGACACACAAAAATTTACATAGATTTCCTGTTCTACAGACATAGGCTATTTAGCGCGCAGCTGAGACAGACAATAGCACAACAGTCTGTCTGACCATTAAAAGCAAGATTTAATCATATTAATTTATCACAAATCTCATTGAAAATGCACAAACAGACTATGAGTATGTGTGTGCTGTGCCATGGTGCTGCTCAGTGCCACGCTGCAGTTCTTCCTATATGAGTCTGCACCAGTCAGAGGTGGGTTACATTTACTGGACCACACAGCAGAGTTAGTGCTCATTCAGAGAGCTGGTTCACAAGGGTTCGGATCAGGACTTTAGTGGTGTTATGTGGACTATGTTATACGGGAGGCTGCTATGTCAAAGAGAGAAAAAAGGGGGAGTCTATGGGCTCTATCTCTTACCTGTTAGGGAAAGTCTGAGGAAACATGAAAACAACAAAAAAAAAATCAAAATAAAATAAACAGAACAATACATAAAGGATGTATTATGAATAAATTGAACCAAAAAAAAAAAAATCTAGAGAAATAGACTTGTTGGCCATTTTCATAAATATGATATACTTTGGTGACTCAAGACTTTTTAATGAGCAAGAGCAAAATATCAAGTATTATCTTATATAAAATTAACCGAGTATGAAAACTAGTCCTAAACCCCCTTAAAATTCTGATTTTGGCCTGTCACAGAGGTCTTGACCTTGTAGACAGTCTCCAATGACTAAAATCATAAAACTCAAGTGTTGTTTTAGTATTTATATACTATTACAGTTTATATTTTTTAATTTTAGTAAAATTTTTAGTCATTTTGTTATGATGTTTATTTATTTTAAATATTATTTTATAATATTTTTTTTTTTTAGTTAGCAATTTTAATGCTTCATTTTAAACGCATTTATACGGAATAGGATTAGGGCTAAGCAATAATAAAAAAATAAAACCATCTCGAGATTAAAGTTGTTAAATTTCGAGAAAAAAGTTGAGATAAAATGTTGAGAATAAACTTGTTAAATTATGAGAAAAAACTTGTTAAATTTCAAGAAAAAAGTCGAGATGAAATGTTGAGAATAAACTCATTAAATTACGAGAAAAAAATCGTTAAATTTCGAGAAAAAAGTCTAAATAAAATGTTGAGAATAAACTCGTTAAATTTCGAGAAAAAAAAATCGTTAAATTTCGAGGAAAAAGTCGAGATAAAATGTTGAGAATAAACTCGTTAAATTACGAGAAAAAATTCGTTAATTTCAAGAAAAAAGTCGAGATAAAATGTTGAGAATAAACTCGTTAAATTACGAGAAAAAAATCGTTAAATTTCAAGAAAAAAGTCGAGATAAAATGTTGAGAATAAACTCATTAAATTACGAGAAAAAAATCGTTAAATTTCAAGAAAAAAGTCGAGATAAAATGTTGAGAATAAACTCGTTAAATTTCGAGAAAAAATTTGTTAATTTCGAGAAAAAAGTCGAAATAAAATGTTGAGAATAAACTTGTTAAATTACGAGAATTATATTTCAGTTATATGAAATTATATTATTTATATTAATTATATGAAATTATATTTCAGTTAGTTGCCGAGGTAAAATTCATATAGTTTTATTTTTTTCATCTAATATTTATATTTTATTTAAGCTTTATTACAGTTAACAAAATTGTTTTTAATATCTTTAGTTATCGGTAATAACCCTGATAAAACAAATAAATATAAAAAATTTTTCAAAATGTAATAACTAATTTGAATGAAGAAAAAATGTAATGCTTTGCTCTGTTTATCTCTAGAAAATTGCAAAATCACACAAACGTCACAATCATAGTTGACAAACCTCATATAAAATAAAAACAGAATAAAACAGCTTAAATAAATTTAAGGTTTAAGCACCACCTTTCACTGACCATTTGTTTAAAACATTTTCTTTTGTGCGTTTCAGGCCATTTCCATATTTTCATTTCCAGATTATTCATAACTTTCTCCCTTCATTACATCCTTCATCTCTCCACATCTTGCTCTCTCTCACCTGACATAGAGAGAGATGGGCACGACTGTGTTGAGGATGATGACATAGGACCAGAAGGACAGGAAGGCAGAGAACAGGAAGTTGTCCACTGGAGGGTCCCAGGGTAGGAAACTTTGGAACAGAGCACCCACTTCTTTTTCCCAAACTGCATTTCCTATGGCCAAGATCACTCCCATACACACCAGAAACCCAAAAATCTGAGGAGGGGAAAATGATCTAATTATTGAGTTGTGTGCCTGTTTATTTACATTCAAAACATTAATTGGCAGAGTATGTGCCGTATACAAATTTTGGTACTCAAATCTTTACACATTCAGCAAAGGTTTGTAGGAGAGCGTGTGTTTGTCAACAGTTTCTCACCCAGAGCACCAGTGTATTCATCAATCTGTCTATACTGGTCCGCTTGAACTTAGTCCGTCCGCTGTTCTGCATCAGCTTGGTGTCAGGACCTGAGATGTACCATTATGACAGGTTAAAATGAAAACTAATCTCACACACACGCACACACACACACACACACACACACACACACACACACACACACACACACACACACACACACACACACACACACCAACCTGCGAAAATAACAAGGCCATAGCAGCTTTCCGTGTTGCGCAGTACGCAGCCTCGGAGCAGCATGTTCTGGTTGCTGAGGGGGTATTTACAGTCTTTCCAGTACAGAGTCCCACAGAAACGGTCAAGCTTGTTGTTCGGAGGCTCACACACCACTTCTCCTGCAGATACACACAGTGCAAGAGAGAGAGAGAAGAAAATATGAGGTCACACATAATGAAAATATTGAAACAGTACCACATTATGTAATATGTGTCATGACCAACTGTTCAGCATCCTGGGCCTTGGTACAACTGTGAGCTTTGGAATTTTTTATTGTTCTTTAAAAACAGGAAGCGTGGGTGGTCTGTGCTGACACAGGTTTGATGGCTTGAGTGTGTGTGCGTGGCAGAAAGCTGTGCTGGGTGTTAAAGAAATGTTGCTGAGAAACTGTCCACCACATACACTGCTTTCCTCACACTTTGACTCAGTATATTTTTCCTCTCTCTCTTTTTCTAGTACACTACCTCACAGTGGGGCAAAACAGTTGAGGCACTTTTGCATTTTTAGTGCATTTATAATTTATTTTATTTAATAATACAAGTTTTGTTTTATTATTTTATGTTATTAATTATGCAATTCATCAAATGATGGTGCAGTGGTGCTAGTAAAGTTTGCTCAATCACTGCAGTCTGCTGAATTTGTCACAATCAAGCTTCAACCACACATGAGTTCGTGCTGTTACCTGATTTGCATAATTATTTTAGTAAATCTGTGCTAACACAACACAGACAGTACATGCAAATATACAGAGCTATCAGTGAGTGCGATTCATACTGGAATGCCCCTCTGAAAATATGCAATTCCTTTTATTGCCTTTCTATTCTTATTCCATGCACTTCTACAAATCTGAAACATACTGTACACAAACATATTCTCTCATTTATCAGTTCACAAGATTGCTCATCTCTCTCTTTCTCTTACTAATTCTTTTCTATTTCCACTCTCACTCTCTATCTCCACTATTTTCACATCTAACTGGAGTGCATTCAATACCAAATAACATACCATCAAACTGGGCCAGGTTATTAGGATCTCCTAGGTCTGAGGTAACAGACAAAGACTGACGCACCTTCATGTTTGTCTCGCTGTGACAGAAAAACAAAGATATTTTTTTTGTATTGAGTCGCAATGTAAACATGAAATCATGACATCAACAGGACAAATTCAAGAAATAAACACAAGTCTTACCCATCCAGTTCTGCAGTTTCAATGTAACAGAGGCCATGTGGTTCACTGCTGGACAACAGGAGCAGGTCAGCCTGCAACAGATATACGGTATTACAACATTCTATTAAAACTATTAAAACATTTTTTTAATTGAAATAAAGCTGAAATAAAATAAAATATTAGATAAAAAACTAACCCTAACTGTAAAAATGAAATAAGCCTAAATAACAACTAATAAAAATAACAAAATTACTAAATATGTAAGTAAAATTAAAACTTTGTACAAGTATAAAACAAAAGCCAATTCAAAATATTAATAAAAACTACAACAGTATATAAATAATACTAAAATAACACTGGCATACAGTGAGATCAAAAGTGCAATTAGCATATTAACATATCTAGATATAACACATCTAAGCTGCTGTGTATCCTCGGGAGACAGAGTTACATAACCAGCGGCATTATCAGCGAATCAGACCTTGGCTACTGGATCAATATCACAGTGCGGTATTCAAGAGCAAATGCATCAGACACTTTAAGTGCGCACATGACCATGAATTACTGAAAGCAAGGTCTGGGACTGCTGAGCTAGTAAAGTGTCTTTTTATTTTAATAAACCATGTTTAATTAATTAAGGAAGGACTATAGAGGAAAACTCACTGCCACAAACTGATTGTTCTCCAGTTTGATGATGTCACCCACTCTGACATTCAACCATTTCTCCTTCTGGAGACTGAGAAAGTGAAAAAAGTGCTTTGTGATTGTTGGAAAAATGCTATATAATTGTTGTAATGTTATTTTATATATATACACACAAAAATACTATGTATGTATGCATGTATATATGTATGTATATATATAAATATATATATATACATATATATATATATATATATATATATATATATATATATATATATATATATATATATATATATATATATATATATATATATATATAGTATTTTTGTGAATAAACCTAATATTAATTTACAATTTACTTGTATTATGTATACTAAAATACATAATACATACTTTTATGTTCACTACCTTTTGTGCAACAGCTCAGTCACATTTATATTTTCTTAGCAGATTTTCTTGTAAACACAATGTAAAAGGAAGTGTGTATATTAATATAAGACTCACATGCCACCGATGAGGACCTGAGACTGACGGTTATTCACCTGGTTGTCACTCTTGTGACGAAACTGTGGGAGAAACAGAGATGTGTGTGAAATGTGTGTGTCTGACTGTTTTTCGTGTGGTAGTTGTGGTGTGTTAGGTGATTTTATCAATGTTACAATATTTCTGTGTGGAGGGGAGTTTGGCAGTTACAGTAAGTTACTGTATTTGTGTGTGTGTGTGTGTGTGTGTGTGTGTGTGTGTGTGTGTGTGTGTGTGTGTGTGTGTGTGTGTGTGTGTGTGTGTGTGTGTGTGTGTGTGTGTGTGTGTGTGTGTGTGTGTGTGTGTGTGTGTGTGTGTGTGTGTGTGTGAAAGACTCACATAGTCATCGGTGGCATCTTTGACTGCAGTGATGCTCAGTACCAGCACTAAAGGCACAATGGTGGTGAACCAAGACAATGAGGAAATCTGGGGAATCAACTGAGACAAAAACATACACACAATTATTTTTAGGCATTTGTAACACACTTGGTAACACATCACCTAGCAACAGTAATTAGTGAGAACATTAGTGTTAATGGGTGTCCATGTGCTGCTAACTACAGCCTTTAGGCCTAGATTAATATATCGCCATGAATGGACCTTACTGTTTTATCTGCACATAATCAGCATTCATAATAAACATTTACTTGGAGCACATACCTGCAGTATGAGAAGAAACAGAAAGTAAGTATTGGCAACTTCCTGGAACTGCTCAAACAGGTTGACTGGTAGGAAGGTGACGATGTTGTACTTTGAGGTCATGATGCAGTTGTTCTGCGGACAGGGAAAGAGATGAAGGGAGTTGGATAGGCAGAAGATAAATGTACGTTTGAGTCATATTTAAGCTGTACAGGTTGAATGTGTGACTTACAGCATACTGGAACTTCTCATTGTACTCTCTATCGTTGGCTCGGACTCTCCTTTCCTCCTCTGTGAAGAAAAGAAAACATTCGATGTAAAAACAGGCTGAAATATCTAAAATAAAAAATAAAGGCTGATGAAAGATACATTTAAAGTGGACATTACAAAAGTGTCTTGAATCTTTTTCCTTTTAAATATGTCTGACATATTTCCTCAGTTTCAACAAAGTGATTTGCTTTAATACTAACCCTCATGTCGTTCCACACCTGTAAGACCTTCATTCATCTTTGGAACACAAATTAAGATATTTTTGATGAAATCCAAGGGTATCTGAACGGCACATAGGCAGCAACGTCATTGCATCTTCTGAGGTCCAGAAAGGTAGTAAAAACATTGTTAAAAAAGTCAACGTGACTACAGTGGTTCAACCTTAATAAATATGATATGAAGCGTTGTTTACATCTGAACGCCAGCTCATTATTGGCCGGCTCCTGCGTCAGCATCACACGGATGCGTCGTGGTGCTCAAATGTTCCGCTTTGGCCAATACTGAGTTGGTGTTCGGACGTAAACAAGGAAGCCTGCACTGAGGTCACAACGCCAACTATGTATGACAATGGTTCAAATTGTTGAATAAAGTCGTTATTTTTGTTTTGTCTCTGTGCACGAAAAGCATTCTTGTCACTTCATGACATTAAAGGATTAGTTCACTTTCAAATAAACTTTTCCTGATAATTTCTCACCCCCATGTCATCCAAGATGTTCATGTCTTTCTTTCTTCAGTCTTTCTTTCTTTAAAGAAATTAAGGTTTTTGATGAAAACATTCCAGAATTTTTCTCCATATAGTGGACTTCAATGGAGCCCAAACGATTGAAGGTCAAAATTACAGTTTACAGCGATCCCAGACGAGAAGGTTTCTCTTATCTAGAGAAACCAATCGCTCATTTTCTAAAAAAAAAAAAATGCGTTTTAACCATAAAGGCTCATCTTGAACTAGCTCTCTTTTTCTTCTTCTCTGTTTGAATTCCAGCAGTGTAGACACTGCTAAGTGTATTACTGCCCTCCACAGGTCAAAGTTTGAACTAAATTGTCATATACAATATGCTAGTGCAAGTATATAACAGTTCAAACTTTGGCAGTAATACACTTAGAAATGTCTACACTGCCGGAATTCAAATAGAGAAGAAGAAAAAGAGAGCTAGTTCAAGATGAGAATTTCTGGTTAAAACTAAAATAAACTAAAACTAAAATAAATTTTTTGAACTTTTTTTTAGAAAATGAGCGATGGTTTCTCCAGATAAGACCCTTATTCCTCTTCTGGGATTGTGTAGAACGTTTTGAAGCTGCATCGAAGCTGTAATTTTGACCTTCAACTGTTTGGGCTCCATTGAAGTCCACTATATGGAGAAAAATCCTAGAATGTTTTCATCAAAAACCTTAATTTCTTTTCGACTGAAGAAAGAAAGACATGAACATCTTGGATGATGTTAAATTATCAGGAAATTTTAATTTAAAAGTGAACTAATCCTTTAAGGTTATACCACTGCAGTCACAATGACTATTTTTATGATGTCTATACTACCTTTCTGGACTTCAAAAGGTGCAATGACAATACTGCCTATGTGTGGATCAGATACCCTCGGATTTCATCAAAAATATCTTAATTTGTGTTCCAAAGATGAATGAAGGTTTTACAGTTGTGGAAAGACAAGAAAAATTTTATTTTTTTGGGTGAACTAACCCTTTAAGGCGCCATTCCACGTACTATATTGCACATATTACAAATCAATGTACCTGGAATGTTGAGTTGTTACGCTATATTAACATTAAGAAACCTGGCCATATTTACTTTGTTGCAAAGTTACAAATAAACACTCATAGGATGTTGATAAAAACAGGTTAAAATAATGTTGAAGGAACATTACGCTAACCTTAAAATAATGTTCCACTATCATTTTCATGTTTTTACAACATTTTAAATCACTGTTCCCACAACCAAAAATAAGATGTTTGGAAAACGATCCTAAATTATAAATTTGTTAACAGGGTTGAAATTTTGCTAATGTCCCTCATCTGAATCTTCTGAAATGCTTAAAAAGAATTGAAACAGAAACAGAACATTTAAAAAGGTTGTGAATGTGTGAGATTCCATGGATAACAATCAACACATGAAAAATGCACTTTAGGTTTGCTGAGGAAAAATTCAGTTATTCAGTGTGAAAAGAAGCACGTTGGTCACTACTACAGCCATAAAAGTCAGACTCTCAAAGACATCATCCAGTGAGAGTGGCATACAGTGACTTTCAGTTCCTCACGAGACAAAGTATACGGTCAAAGGGTTGTGTCAATGCTAAACACCAACTTTCATCAAGTGAGACCAAGCTGTGGTTGCTAAGTCGAGCATAAAACAAAAGGAAGAAGGAACCAATGGCTAATTGTAGTGTGACAGAATAATTTCTGCATGATGAGGCTGAAAACAGGTCTAACTGTGACAGAATAGACTGTGGTTAGCATTTAGTCATAAACCTTAGTTTTCACTTCTGTTGAAAGCGTGACTCACAGTTTCAGAAGCTCACATTAAGCCCTTAACACCTGTTTACAGCCAGACTGACATACACGATACAAAAACACACAGTAGTGTGTAGTAAACAGCTTGTTTCTGAGAAAAGCTCTTTTTCTTTTGGTTCTCTCCTATTTTGACAGAAATTGTAGAAAATGTCTTTGTCAGATTCACTTCACTATGCATCTATCACATCCTGTGCTCACAGCTGCACAGTTATTTTTGTGTTAGGTAATGGCCACTCCATGTGACAGACTGTCTGTATGCGAGTGTGTGTGTGTCTATGTCATCACATCATATTATCCATGGGTGACTTGCTGCATCTTAGTGGAGGAGGACGTTCCATTGCTCTAGTCTGCTGAAAAGATCATAGACCAGCTCCTCTCAAGACAAAAAAACACCGAAACTCACTCTTATCTCTCATCTCTTCTTAACCCTCAACAAAACCTTTCACTCTGATAGTTTTCAAGTAGCTTGCAGATAAAGATACACTGAAGCATTTGGTTGATCTGATTTCACTCTGTGCTGCTGTAATATTGATGGGAATCATCTTCTTCTTCTTCAAAAAAGAAGACTGACCTCATTTAATTGCTGCATGAGAGAAAGAGGTGTGCTGAATGGCCAAGAGCTGCATCTGCACCATTTACTGTATGTTTGCATCAAAAGGTCAAACCCATAAACCCATGCACGCAAACAGATATAGCCAGTCTGTAGTCTGTTTCCTCCTGCACTGAGCCCCTCACACCTGCTCTGGTCCTCAGCTCAGTCACTAAGACTCTCACGGCCTGTGGTTTCCTGTGTTAAGATAGCTTGGCGCTCTCATATGTAACCCCTATAATGTCCGGTTTATATGCACTGCCCACATAGCAAACACACAGCGATTACACACACGTTAAAACAACCTTATCCTGCCAAAAAAAATAAAAAAATAAAAATAAATCTCTACACATCAGAAAAAAAACGAACATTTAGCTTGTCACGGGGGCAGTACCCTTAAAGGTGCCCTAGAATTAAATATTGAATTTATCTAGGCATAGTTGAATAACAAGAGTTCAGTACATGGAAAAGATATACACTGAGTTTCAAACTCCATTGTTTCCTCCTTCTTATATAAATCTCATTTGTTTAAAATACCTCCAAAGAACAGGCGAATCTCAACATAACACCGACTGTTACGTAACAGTCGGATTCATTAATATGCACGCCCCCAATATTTGCATATGCCAGCCCATTTTCAAGCTATTAGACAGGGGCAAAACGTCTGGATGTGCACAGCTGAATCATCAGACTAGGTAAGCAAGCAAGGACAATAGCGAAAAATGGCAGATGGAGCAATAATAACTGACATGATCCATGATATTATGATATTTTTAGTGATATTTGTGAATTGTCTTTCTAAATGTTTCGTTAGCATGTTGCTAATGTACTGTTAAATGTGGTTAAAGTTACCATTGTTTATTACTGTATTCACGGAGACAAGAGCCATTGCTATTTTCATTTTTAAACACTTGCAGTCTGTATAATTCATACGCACAAAGTCATATTTATAAAGAAAATATGACTAGAAACACACTGCTAGATTATGAATACTTTTTTTCAAAAAATAAACATTTAAAAGGAATAACTGCATGAGGTGAAGCCTCATGATTTGGGCATCTAAGACAGATTTGGAGAAAAATATGTCATCTTTCACTGTTAGTTAGACATGTTTGTGACAGCTGATTAAATGACCATTGCAATCAAATTTCACCTCCAATGTAATTCTGGCAGTGTCAGAAGTTGTGACTTCTACAACAACCATCAAATCAAAAACCAATCGGAGCGCAGATCCTGATGACGCAATTAGTGAGACAACAACAAACCACAACTTGTTCCATATACATGTCTTTGTTTATTTTTTTCCAGTTTTCTTTTTTAAGAAAAGCCATGATGCAACCCTTGTGATACTTGCTTACCAATCGAGTAAAAAAAAACAAAAAAACAAAAAACAAGAAAATCTCTATCTGTCCTTTCAGCTGTTCGTACACCATCTCCTTCCTGTCTCATCACTCCCTCATTATGTACTCATCCCCTATCATTTTGCTTTCTTCTTCTTCTTCCTCAAGGTCACATCTTTCTTTTCCCTTGCTCGTGGCTATCTGTTGTACCCTCTGCCTCTCTGTTATCAATTCTGATGGAAAGCAACACTGCTGTTGCCAGAGTCTGAGAGTGCATTGCCTGCCTATTGGCTGCCGATGACATAATGGCTTTAGCCATCGGAGAGTCTGGTTCCATCCGGACAGCACCTCAGCAAACTGGGCCATTAAGCACTTTTAACACAGCGCCCTTACTAATACAGCCAAGGACAAGCAAGAGACGCAGTGAAACGTTGCTTGTGTGATGTTTCTCAAAAAACAGTCATTGACAGAGAAGGAGCAGTTATCGCTGTGATTCAGCATTACTGCCAAGGACATCCGTTACGCTAACTCACAAATCTCTGCAAATTCAAACAGACCAGCAAGTTATGGATGTGCAATGTTGCAGTATAACAGTATGTCTTGTGTTAGCCAGTGGTGCATAGATTGACTGTTTTCTTAAAGTCACTGTGATTGACATTATGCTCATTTTTAACAGTATCTATTATTAATTTATTCAAAACAACAACAACAACATTAAATACATGTTGAATACACTTTTTTTTTCTATGATAAGCACCGTTTCTGTTATAAGCATACATAATTAAAATTAAATATTTTTTTGGCATAAACATTTATTCTGATTATTTTCACAAAACTGCTTAATCTCTTATGCTCACCAAGGCTGAATTTATTTGATGGAAGATACAGTAAAACAGTAATATTGTGAAATATTATTACAAATTAAAAGTAATTGTAAATTATTACAATTGTTTTCTATTTCAATATATTTAAAAATGTAATTTATTCCTGCCATTACTCCATGCCTGATATAAAAGAACACAATTCCTATCAAAGGGAAACTTTCAGTCAGGTCTCAAAAACAACACACTTTTAATCAACGTGTCAAAGCAGCACTAAAGCACAATTGAAGTGCCTGTTGTCTGCACCGTTTCAAAGCATTCGTCTCATTTAACGTCTTAAAGAGACAAGCCACGGGCTCAAATTAGCCTCAAAGTGGGTGAGCTAATTGCTACTGTACTCCAACCTTTCTGCACACACAGCAGAGGAATGAGCCAAATATATAACTCCATCCTTAACAGAGGCAAAATACTCGCTAATGCATTCACGTAAATTGGTTGCATTTGCCTAAAGAGGTGTTTGTTATTGTCTTTATTTACTTCTAAACATTCTTCAGTCTTCCTTAAAGTAAGGTTCTTCTGGTGTGTATGGTGAGGGAAAGTTTCCTATGCTGCACACTAATGCCAAAACATATGCTGAGCCATCATAAGGCATTTTTTCATCTGATAAAATATGCACATGACCTTCACATGAACCTTCATTTCATCTCAGTCTCTGCATCATTTGCTTGCTTTTGCCCTCTCTCCTCTTGCAGTCTGCTCCCATTTCCCCATTGCTTCTTTGCCATGTGCCTTCATATGCCCAGCTGGCTGACTCATCTATCCCTCCATCTCATGCCAACCTATTTCTTCTTTCCTTAGCTGCACTGACCAAAACCGTCCAGCCAAACCACCAATATAAAGTGAAAAACAAAACAAAAAAGACGTGATGTGTAGCAAAGTATGGTGTCCCTGTCCCATACTCGGAATTTGAGCTCTGAAATTTCATACTCTGAAATTTCACCCATCCAAGTGCAGACACACAGCAGTGAGTACTGAACACTCACACCGTGAACACACGCCTGGAGAAGCAGGCAGCCATTTTTGCTGCGTCGCCCAGGGAGCGATTGGAGGTTAGGTGCCTTGCTCAGTTGTGGGTAATGAGAGTGAAAGAGAGCGCTGTTTATTCACTCCCTCCACCCTTTCCTGCCTGTACTGAGACCTGAAACCGAGACTTTCGGTTTACAAGTCCGACTCTCAAACCATTAGGCTACAACTGCCCCACAATATGACCGTCTATGAGTAAGTTAGCAGACTCTCAGAGTCAAGGAATTACTGGGGTTCACATGAGGACAGGCTTAACACCCACTGACTGCAACTATGAACATTTCACTCCAGATAAAAAAACAAATGCATTCAGTATAGCAAAAGGCAAATACATGTTCCTTGAGGCTGTTTTAGATGTGTGTGTGCATATGAAAATATATGAAGCACTTGGACAACTGCACTTACAACAAACAAGTTTGCACTCAAACACACTGGAGAAGACACAGAATGTATAATTAAAATATAAAAATAATTAAGGCATAACATTTTTTTTTTTCAGTATATCATAAAAGTGTGATTTATAGTATGTGCTGCATGCAAGTTCTTCTAGCTGACTGAAAGTATTTTACAGCACTTATTCTTTCACAAGGATAAGTTCGACGATTTTCAACCAGCTTTGCACATTCACAATGTAGGTAGCATATGGAAATAAACAATATACTCTTTCGTCATGCTTCCTGCACCCAGATATCCCCATTTACAGTATTTCTCAGTGAATGTCTGCCGGATGATGAAAACTGCATCATTTTGCATCATCTGGTGGACTTTCCACAGTTCCAGGGCGAAATTCTCCATTTCTGAGAACAGAGAGTGCCACCATCAACAGAGAACGCCACAGCCTTTATTCTCTGCTTTCTCTAGTCAGTTTTTCACATTTATAATGCATAGAAAGCCACATTTTATTAAAAGCCAATCTTGCTAGTAGTGAATTCCCCCTTTAAGCCCTTGTCGTTATAATAATTATGCAATACATTCATATACATATACCTAACACTGCCATATAAAATACAGCTACATCCATTTTGATGGCATAAATTATCTACAGAGATGACAAAAAGACATATCTCCCTTAAAACTTTAAATTATAACTCTAATTGGAAGTAACGATGATAATGGCAATGTTAAATGCACTACAGAGAAAAGATAGTCATGCAGGAGATGATCACTGCTGTGTCAGATTAGACTGCTGGGAGACATTCAAACCTAGTGTTCAGAAATCAACCCCTGAAAAGGCCAGGAACAGTGTTACTGTAATTACTAAGACAACAACTACTCTTACCCAAGGTGGAAAAGTCCACTACATGACATTTTTTATGTGTCTTCGGCTTGTCTACTGGATATTTCTTGGCCTTAAAGGTCAACTTAAGGATAGTTCCTTTAAATAACTGAAAAAGGAACATCACATTTGGATTATTTGATGGTTGACAACAAGTAACAAATAAGACAGCAAAAGGCCTCTTCTTGATTTGAAATGAAACTGCTGGTTGTATACCTGTTGTCTGCATGAGTCATTCTGGCATTTTCAAATTGTGCTATCCGTCTAGTGACTGATAATGAGAGAGACTATGGTGCGATAAACACTGTGATATGATGTGACAGAAATCTTAACATAACTTGACAAGAGAAAAGTGAGACATAAATAAACCAGAAACACAAAGAAAAGAAAAAAATCTCAATCATTTTCAGCCTTTTGAACAGGTTCAAAAAAAAAATTTACAAAAAAAGAAAGAAAATGTACCACAAATGACTCCATATAGTAAACTGAAATAGCTACACATACATTAAGGCCACTATGTGTAAAAATCCCCCAGACCTAAAACAGAACACAAAGTTGAACTTAAAATCCCCAAACAAACAGCCATGCTTGTTCAGTTGCAGTCTGCGTCACAGAATCTGAGAGGTCAAGCTCAACTCTAAGCCACAACAGCTATATACATTTCACCATCCAGACACTTTAATTTCACTAATAAAAAGGTTTACAAAAACATTTACTATTATTACATTTACTATTAAGGTAATAATAACTATTATTACCTTTAGTGAAAAATATAAGCTGTGTTGCATCAACAAAGCATGATAGAGAAAATACTGCTGGCTGTGTTCATTACATTTAAATGGAATTTGACCGCATGTTGATAAGTAGTTTACACAGTTCACTCATTAAACATACTGTGAAATAAACTGCTGTGATGAGGCATGGAAAACGCGCAGATGAGAAAGATTCTAAGTCAGTCAATCAAATATTGTGAGATATATCATGTGACCTATCTTAAAAAGACTTACTTTCAATGTACTGTAGAAATTAGGTTATGCAATCATCTCAAAAACATTCAATAACAAGCCCTTCTAAAGCCTGAGACTATACAGACTGTTTTACATTTAAAATGAATTGAGAAGCAGTGAATAGACTGGGAGTGTTGACTGGGGAAAGCATGATGGATATGATCACAAGGTCATGGGACATACAAGCACACAAACATACACACACGCACTCAGTGTTCACTGGATACTGGTGTGATTTTGTGAGACAATCATTAGAGTGAAATAATGAATGAATACACTTATGGGAGAACACAGATGCTTTTTATTTACATGGCAGGGAAGTGTTCAATGAGGATGAAACACTGATAAAAATAAGAATCAAAATAAATGTTACATTATTGATTTAAAGTTTAAATGACCTCTAGCCTATTCCACTATGAATATCATGTTATATACTTTAGAATAATAAAAATCACCAGCTAGACTTAATTCATAGCCTATGTGGTAAACAATTGACAACGCAACGCAAAGCAAAGGTACCTGCTCCGTTTCTTATTTTTGTCGAGTTGGTTAATCCCTCTTTCTTCCTTTTTAGAGGGAGAATGATTGGAAACCACTTCTCTGGGATGTCTTTTGGGATAGTCATGTTGTCCCACCGTTGTTTCATTTATTTCGCTCTGCGTACACAGCAACCGGACTTCACGCCAGCGGAGCGACGGAGAATCGTGCGCGCGGCAGCTGCAGACCGGCGCCGAATGACTAGCGGTGAGTGGAAGACATCAAATTACAGTCGCGGCGGTAAATTAGCTCACTCCCTCTCCCTTTTGATTTGCCGCAGAGTCGTTCAGGTCATTCGGTGTGAATCAGAATCGATTACACTTTCACAGAACTGAATTATAGCCTCCACAACTGTTATTTACATGCAGTTCAATTTGAGTAACTTTCTGCGTTTCAGATATGCATGTATACTGTTTTTACTTAATAAATAAATATGGCTTTAAATTCCCAAATAAGCAAAAATTTATTGACATTCAGCTAAAAAACTATAGATTTTTGACTGGGCTGACGCTGACGACGACATCTCAAACACTCTCACCGGACACTGTCAAAACACTGAGCGGCGCCACTAGAAGAACTACGACGTTGTTTTTATATGACATAATCAGAAAGCCGTTCTATTGGCCAAGGATGTGGCCAATAGGAACTCGCTGATGAGGTTGCCGAGGCAACTTACACTGCAGAGCTGTGAAAGATGTAAGACACGAGGAGACAGCGACCATACTGGCTCCTTTAGCAATAAAATATCCACACAGTAATACGTTTCAGAGCCAAAATGGCTTCTGATAAATGGGCAGTGACATACCAGGGCAAAGAGGGTGGTAAGAAGGGGTGGCACTGCGGAAGACATCTGGACTAGTCAGGTGTCTGTGCACGTGCTAGGTCTGTATGTATCTCAGAGTGTGTGGAGAGAGGGGGAATCTCGTGCAAAGGAAGGAACCCTCCCAACTCACGTGTTCGTGTTTAACTTTTGATGTTGCACCACAGTGAAAACAAGATCCAAGCCTTGGAACAATATCATACCCATGGCTAACCGTTCACACAAAAAAATTATAAAAAATGATCATGCTAATGTTCTTCATGGAACTATCAATGCTAATAAACAACCTTTATTTTTTTAAAGTGTAATGCATGAAGAAGATATTTCATATCTTACTACTGGGAAATCAAACTTTTATTAAAGGGTTAGTTCACCCAAAAATGAAAATTCTGTAATTTATTACTCACCCTCATGCCGTTCCACACCCGTGAGACCTTTGTTAATCTTCGGAACACAAATTAAGATATTTTAGTTGAAATCCGATGGCTCAGTGTGGCCTCCATAGGGATCAATCACATTTCCTTTCTCAAGATCCATAAAGGTACTAAAAACACATCTAAATCAGTTCATGTGAGTACAGTGGTTCAATATTAATATTATAAAGCGACTAGAATATTTTTGGCGCGCCAAAAAAAACAACTTATTTAGTGATGGCTGATTTCAAAACATTGCTTAAGGAAGCATCGGAGCGTTATGAATCAGCGTGCCGAATAAGCTGTTCAGAGCGCCAAATTCACGTGATTTCAGCAGTTTGGCTGTTTGACACGCGATCCGAATCATGATCCGATACGCTGATTCATAACGCTCCGAAGCTTCCTGAAGCAGTGTTTTGAAATCGGCCATCACTAAATAAGTCGTTCTTTTGTTTTGTTTTTTGGCGCACCAAAAATATTCTCATCGCTTTATAATATTAATATTAGTGGTGGGCATAGATACATTTTTTAAATCTAGATTAATCTCACTGAAATCTTGGAATTAATCTAGATTAAAATGGCTCATTTGAATTCTGCCAAAGACATTCAGAATATGTGTGCTGCTACCCATAGACTGTAAAAAAATACATATTATTTGGTGCTACCCAAATAATGATGAAAAGTAATCTGCCATTTTGTCCGACAAAGCAGTCAGGAGTTAGAAAATTAACCTCGGCGGAGTTAAACTTTAAAAAATTGTGTATATTGATATCTTTCCGCGTTTGAAACAACATTGATTTTCATGTTCATTCATGTTTATTTGATGCTATAAATGGACTCGTAGTAAGAGATGATCGGTTTACGAGCCTCTTGAGCTGAGGTGCTACAGCGATCTGTCACGACATATTAAAGAGCCACAAAACTGTTTTTATTGTTTGAATTTCTTAAAAAACTAGTTTTAAAGCTGGGACTTTGTTTAATATCATAAGTAACCTGCTCTGTCTTGTCTGTCGATGTGTTGTTAGTGTCCTCTTTGCTCCGTGATGCATTTATCACTGTGTGTGGCGTGACAGCACCACGGCTTGTCGGACAAAGCAACAGTAACTAAGGGGGGCGGGTCTTTGCGAAGGGTCAGTTCGGCTAGGTATACATCCGCGCTAAAATATCAAGGTGAAAGTCATCATAGCTTGCGTAGTAGTGGTTCCCAAACTTTTTAGCGTGGAGTACCCCCTGAAGGGATTACCATCCCTCTAAATTGATTTTCCAGTGTATTTTTTTACCTTTATGAATAACTTTATAAAATAAATAATGTTTTAAATTAAAAAAAAATGTTCAATAGAGAAATATGCAATGATGGTAAAACAAAGTAAAACTTTTAAATATTAAACTAAAACCGCCAGTAGATGGCAGCAAGTCACTGTTTTTATGAGTGAGTCATCGAGTCATTCATTCATTAACAAAGCAAGTGGCTGTGAATGAATCACTGAATCATTGACTCTCACGATTCGTTCAAAGCCGCAGAATTGTTCGCGAAACACAGACGTGTGTTGTAGTTCTGCTGTGGTTTTCGTTAGAACTATTATTTCATTGCAAAACAGAGTAAATACTGACAGTGCTGTGTTTAAAATGTACATTTTATTTTTTGGCCTGTTGTATAATAATGTCACGTTTGCAGTCATGTGGATATTTGGGAACAATTGCGTTCTTGCTCGTTATCATCAATAAATACAAGAACTCACACAAGGTATGTTTTTGTATCGGAGGAAATTTGAGTCTTAAATCGAAATTAATCCATTATTTGTGTCTATATTTGTTCTTCATGCGAGTAAGTGCTGAAATCCCCACTTTTACAAAGGTGCATTGTCGAGAACGACAGTAATTTAGCGTGATTTAAGGCAGCAAAATCTGCACACAATCTATCATATGCATGCTGCTTGTGTGGATACAGTCATTTTTGACTGTAAATGATGAGGTAATTTTATGTACTGGATTTACGACAATTTGGCAGTTCGAAATAGATGCTCGATTTTAATATTATTTTAAGGTAGAATTAAATGAACTACTCAGCATTTTGCGTACCCCCTTTTGTCACCTCACGTACCCCCAGGGGTACACGTACCCCAGTTTGAGAACCATAGACCCAGCTCCCAACCCAACTTTGAGAATAGATTAACGGCGAAATTTATTTTTATAATCGTCCGATAAGAGTCTCACGTTAACGCAGCACGTTAACACCGATAACGGCCCACCACTAATTAATATTGAACCACTGTACTCACATGACCTGATTTAAATATGTTTTTAGTAACTTTGTGGATCTTGAGAGAGGAAATGTCATGGCTCCCTATGCAGGCCTCACTGAGTCATCGGATTTCAACTAAAATATCTTAATTTGTGTTCTGAAGATTAACAAAGGTCTCATGGGTGTGGATTAATTAATGACAGAATTTTCATTTTTGTGTGAACAAACCTTTTAACACCATTGCTCGAGCTGAACAATCAACTGTTATGAGAAAACATACCTATTTTACTATTTTGTATCAATTTTTATGATTTGTAAGTTAGCAGGCAATTTTTAGAAAAAAGTAAGCATGAAGGTCTGCTCCTAACATAACCATTAGTGGGGAATAAGTAGATTGTCCAAAAACAAATGAGGTCGTATGAATTCATGTGAATTAGTCACCAATTCACCAAAACTTTAAATAGTAACAAAGTGCCATGAGAGTGAAGACTGAGTTGATTTGAAGATTGAGAGCCCTTTTAAATGAGTATGTGTGTATTTTAAATTCAGAGCACAACATGATATTTAAATTTAAAAGTGTGTGTTTAGGGAGAGTAGCTAATTGTTTACCTGGGGGAGGTCTCTTTCTGAACATTTCCACACCTCTGAAATTTTGCCGCTCCGTCCCATGGGAAAATCTACACCGACATGCAAACACACACACAACGAGAGACAGAGAGAAAGAGAGAGAGAGAGAGAGAACCACAATGTCAACAGGATTTCAAGGGTAAAACAGGGGACGTACCAACAGTTTACGCTCACTCAGGAAATTCAACGATATTTAATCCTTGACAACGACAGTATGCAGATCAGTCAGCTAAAACTAAGCCACTGCTAATGAACCTGTCGCCGTAATCTCAATGCTTAACTTTTGTGAAACCTAGAATTTTTTCTAATCATGATAATAGTAAGATAATTGATAAGACAACTGTTTGAGGTGGTTACATGTACACGTTAGTTATAGAACAAGATGGAAACATCACTGTTATTAAGACTAAATGCTAATGCTAAGTGATAGAAGTGGTCTGGTTAGGTTTGTTCCAGAAACACATTGATGTCTGTGGGTCTGGTTACCAATAAATTTCTCTCTGAAGACGCCACATGCTGTCTGTCTCCTATGCCTGAAGCACAGGGAATATAGGAGGCAGACAGCACCTCGCTCAATGGTTTAGAAATTTTATACAACAGGAGGTTGAAAAGCTCTTTTCTATATATATAGTGTGGTTCTGCTATGGATACAATAAAACTGATGATGTAAAAACAGGTTCCATGAATGCAGATGGTACAAATTAAACGTCAATTTTAATTCAGTTTTAAAAAATTCTCTTAGTGTTTTTAAAGTTTCTCTTAAAACTTATTTTTTTAGACTTGCTTATATGTAATTTGTATTTTTACTATTTTGTATCTATTCATCTATCTATTTACTATTTTTACTACTTATCTATCTTCTTTATTGTGTATTGACTGTTTATTTCTTTGTACTATGTGTAAAGCGCTTTGAGAATACCCTTTTAAAGGCGCTATATAAAATAAAGTTTATTATTATTATTATTGTCAACAGACAACAGAAAGTAAAGCTATACTCTGCAGTGTTATATCACATAATTAGACACAGTTATTAAAAAAAAAATCAGTATAAATCAGTTTATCATACTTTTCCATACAGGAACCTGGTTTATTATGAATGTTCAATATATCAATATCATGTAATTTATCAGCTGATATCTGTTTTTCTTACTTACTGTATCCGGGTTATTGACGAATAAGGTTTTTAAAGGGATAGTTCACCAAAAATGAAAATTTGATGTTTATCTGCTTACCCCCAGGGCATCCAAGATGACTTTAGGTGACTTTGTTTCTTCAGTAGAACACAGATGATGAATGCGCTCGGACAATGGAAGTGATCTCTCGCACTCATCGAAGCAAAGCGCGAGAGATCACTTCCATCATCAGAACCTCACTAACCGCATTCTCAGGGCAGTTGGACATGGTGTTGTTTTAGAGGTAAAAAATTATATAAAAACTGTTTGGTTTCTCGCACAAACCGATCGTTTTGTGTCTTAGGACATCAATGTGTCGTCACGAGCCGCAGGGTTTCATTTGGATTTGTCTATGCATGTTTTTTTTTACTCTTATAGACGAAGTTCCCATTTACATGCAACGGTTGGAGTTAAAAATCATCATTTGTGTTCTACTGAAGAAACAAAGTCACCTAAAGTCATCTTGGATGCCCTGGGGGTAAGCAGATAAATATCAAATTTTCATTTTTGGGTGAACTATCCCTTTAACAGTGTAAAAAAAATATATGGATATACATTTCATTTTGATAACTTATTAAGTGATCCTGGGTGAACTTCCTGTTGACGTTCGAAGTGTTGTCAAACAAAACAGAGGCTTGCTAGACCCTCCCTCCTCCTCCTCCTCCTCCTCCCCTCCGTGCTTCCTGAAACAGTCATGAACGCGCATTTAAAATCATTCTTGTCGGTTATTGGCTGGAGCATGTTTATTATGATTCGTGGTCCAGGCTGCACCAGTTTGTTTTTATTGCCGTTTTCGGAGCTTGTGGCGACTACAGAGACTGCGTTTTTTACAGTGTGTTCAGGGGACAGGCAGCTAGCGGATAGCGAGGAGATGTTTGCTGTATGTGACAAAAAATGTTTTTGCCTAAAAACGCGTGACATCACTTAGAGCACCTTTAAGTGTTAACAATGAGATTATGTGGTTTTTATAATCAATAAACACTGCTTTTTTTAAATTTTTATAAGATGGACAAAATTTGTCACCAAACAAGTCATTCGGTTTAACCAAATTTCGGGTTTATCGAATGACACTTTTGGTTATACCAAATGATGATATTTTCAAACAATGCTAACAGGCTGATATCTAGCCAGCTAGCAAAAGGACAATCAAACATTTTATATTTAGTACAAGTTTTTAAAATATTACAATATTTTCCATGTTATAGCAGTTGTACCAAATGACCTGATGTTTTTGGGACATGCATATGAGCAAGTGAAAACATGAATTTTTCAAATAGTTAAGAGAGAGTTAGTTACTTTGCTTCATGACTATGTGGTCCTTTGCAGGTGTCTGAATGATGTCACATCCTGTCACATGATATTGACCACATGACTTGATCCAAAATGGTCCCTTTATATTATATAACTTATATGCCTGATTTTTTTTCCCAAACCAGTTCAGCAGAAATCCCGCCCTGGAGCCGATTCAAAACATTTTATTGGCCATGTCAATGACAATAATGATTACCTACACCGAACCCTGATCCCTAAACCTACCTGTCACTCAGCCAATGAAATTGGTTGCAGGGCGGAGATTTCCGCTGAACCATTTGGGGGAAAAAAAAAAATCAACTTACATCAATGAAATACATTTTTCCGGACATTCTTTGTCATAACAAAGCAATGACTTCTACACATAATTTTAATACCATTTTGCACTATGTTGATTTATGATGTTATAAAATCATGCCAGAATAAAATATATATACATTTATTACATTTTAAGATACTTTAAACACAAATTAAATGGCTGTATTGGCCTTTGGATGGTTAAACCAAATGACCTTTTGACACTTCAAAATCTTTAAAATACCTTTATATGTAGCAAAATATAATTAAAACCTTTTGAATTCAATAAAATAGAGCTAGTTGTACTACCTTACATACTTTGGATGTTTCTATTATTATTAAGGCCTTTGGACAAAAAAAATGACCCGTCACATCATTAACCCATCTGCCAATACTGGATTTTGAAATTGTTCTCCCAAGTTTATGATTTAGAGACACTAGCACCATTTTAAAGGGGTAGCAATTAATTTTGGCAAAGATTTAACCCTTTAAGAACACTAAATCTGCATTGCAGTTATCCTTCCTTTATTATGAAAAGTTAGGTTCTCAAATTCAAACAATCTATAGAAGGTCCTAAAAGGAATATTTATCTTTCATACTATATTAAAATGTTTTACCTTCCCCTTTTTTTTACGAAGCAGAATAGATTTATAATATCGTCCATAACTTGAAAATAGTGGCTTATCTGTATTGGCCAGAATTTCAATATCATGGCTATGGTTCAGTAACAACACAGCAATGCGCTGGTTTCATTGCTTTTGTCTATGGTCATCATATGCACATTAAGGCATTCTGACTTTCCCTGAGGAAATTTCAGTCATCATAACTGACTTGCAAATATTGACTTTTATATTTCCTTAACCAACAGGGGTCATAATGCAGAGTCATCGGAGAGATATTTTTCTGTCTCTGAGCTGCCCTCAGAACATTACTGACAATGATCTGTTGCTTTGAATACCCACAATAAAGATGTGATTTCATTTTATGTAGACAATCAAAGCAGACTATTCAAGAGCGTGGGAAGGGCTGGGTAGGAGGAGGCCACCTCTGGGTTGAGAACAGAAAAAAAAAAAAATACTATATGCTGCTGCAGGTAAAAATATTCTCACAAAAATAACAAATCCAGAGACGATAGTAACCAAAGATGCAAAGCACAGTATAAAGTTAACTACTAAAGGTTAACTCGGGTGAGATGGAATATTTCATTCTAAGCACACACACTCACACAGACAGACAAGCTGGTACACATGTGTGTCAGCTATGATTAGAGTCTATTACCATGTATCTGACTGGAGGCTTACACACCAGCAGGTCAAAACCAATGACCCACAACACAGACAGACACACACACACAAGCAAGGACACGCACTGATACGCATAAAGCTACTTAAGGACAGACCCAGTAAACAGGCTGCTTTTGACACTAAATATCCCAGATCTGGAAGCCATTTCGTATATAAACAGTCAGAGAAGTACACATCTTCAGACTGACAACAGACTGCAGTGGTGTAAAGGAGGTCATTTGACTCAGCATCATGCAGCATGGATTCTCTCACATATGTTACATGCATGCATAAAGAATACACAGTCAGTCACACAACGCAAACCAGACTAAATAATTAGAGCGGCTCTTGCATTTTAATCGAGATGAAAAGGCACTCTTATTTATTTGTGGTCATGTATGGATGAACAAGTCAGCGTTTGAGTTTTATGATCTATAATTTACAATTAGCATATTTTACGTCCTTTGTATTTTGATGTTAATCTAGTTTATTTTTCAATAATTCTTCAGCCCTCTTGGCTTCTCATCTCTTTAACCTCAATTTTTCATGCTTGCTGTCTCAAAAGGTCAAACAGGAAATCACCATTAAACCAGAACCACAATAATGATATTGACTACAAAAAATGATGGGTCTGCTCTCTCACTCTCTACTCATATATACACATACAGATGTGGCCAAATGCATATACATTTATGTTAACAATCATTACAGTTATATATATAATTGGTCATGCCCCTGCGGTTAATATGCTTTCCTTCTCTAGGGAATTATTACATTGTTGGTTCTCCAAGCACAACAAAACAAATTTCTTGGCAGTCAGTCAGAATTTTACCCTCAAAGGAATTTCAAGAACTAGCTTAAATCCTTGGTTCAATTAAGTTACTTGCAAATACATAACCTGAAACTTCTGAACCCGCGTTTTTAAGTCTGAAACAGTCTGATATTCTAAATCATTTAGGGTTTTAATTCAGGGTTTTCAACCGAGTTAACCCTTGAAGGGGGCTGTGGAGACATAAACATACAACTTAAATTTGCATGGTAGGCCTATTTCTTACTCAACTATTTTTTTTTTAACTATGCTTTTAACCATTAGTTATATAATGTAATGTTGGGGCAATGTTCTTATCAAAAGTTATATATAAAGTAGGCCTATAAACCCGTGATTTAGACCACGTCAATCAATGGCTAATATGTTCCCATGCCGTTTCAAGGTATTACCAAGATGTACATCTACAATTTATCATTTTATATCAACATTATATTTGTCAAAGTAACATTTGGAGTTTGAGACATCCGCAGCTCAAAAATATTTCACAGTTGAGATGCGATGCGACCACAAGTGAACTGACATTCATAATTTACTGCTTAACGCTCTTCAAAATGCATGGCGTAACTTGGCATACGTTCATCTGTGAGAATAATTAGTTCATCGCATTCATTAGGTGGCCATATTGTTTACTATAATACATGGCTGTATGGTATAGATGCGAAAAAGACAACAAAATACAGAGCAAATGTTAAAGCAGGACGTTACAATGCGCAGAACGCCGCTGTGATGGAGTTTCAAAAAGCTAATTTAAAAAAACAAATTAAGTTTATGTAAGTATTTTCTAACTGTTTTCTGTTAGCCTGTATGTAGAGCCTTATACTGAACTAAAGTAAAGCTTTTATTGGCGGATAAGCGAGGACCACATTACCTTTATCAGCTCCTCCTGTAAGCAATGCTGATTTCAGACATCTCTGTTGTCTGTGGCTTCTTCCTTCTCTACAGGTATCCCGTCGGGTTAAGGCAACATAGGTTATTTATCGGATGCACGAGATCCTTGACGATCAAAACATCCTTGAAAGGTGAAAGTGTATCGGACTCGATAGGCCAGCAGCTGCTCATAGTAATAGGATGAGGGAGGCGGGGGTGGAGGGGCGGTGTTTGCATCTGCATCTGCTCTTTCCCACTTTCAGTCTTGCACTGCTCAAGAGTAGCCTAATGTTGTCTGTAAAAGCGAAAAAAAAAAACTGAATATAATTTTGATAAATGTCCGATTTATTCCAGGATGTGTGGATAAACATTGCTGATGACTGCACGCATCCTAATGCTGTTATTTAGTGTGGTTTTGAATAATGTTTATCATTCAGTTTTAGCAGTTCATGCAGCAGATGTAGTCTGTAACTTTGTTCACAGTGCAGCATGGGGGCAGTACCGACTTTTACCATGTGCTCATTGTTTTGGTTTGTCGTGTGCGCCCTCTGCTGGGCACACTAATGATTCTTCATTCAGTGCATATTTAAAAAAAAAAAAAAAAAGATATAGGCGTTGATGACTAATAACCAGTTGTGTATTTATTTTTTTTAGGAACCAGCAAAGTATTAAAAAAATTAGTGATTTATAAACATTTTACAAATTTCTATGTACAGTAACTATAAAACTATACTGTCAGTACACCAGTTATACAAATGAACTAAATCAATGCATTTATTTTCCTTCAAAGGGATGGAAACCAATAGAAAAAAGATTAGGCTTAAAAGATTTCTTATCCTGTGGTTCCTTCTGGGCAACATTAATATCACAGCTTTCATCTTTCAGCCTCTCAGACATCATAAATTCACTAAGCATGTTTGCTCAGAATGACTTGTTCTCCATATGTACGCAATTTTGAGAAGGAAAAGCAAAATCAGTACAAACACAATAATTTTAACATAATCCTTAATGGGTCTGGTAAAACATTTACAGAACAAAAAAAAAAAAAGTACAACTACAGTATAGTATAAATTGTATGAAATATAAGTGTAATATAAAGTCAAATTGTAATTGTACAATATACAGCATTTAGAAACTTTATATAGCATATTATTATTAATAATTGCATATATTATTATTTATATCCTAAAAATACAATTGAGTATGACTATGAGTATAGTAGTAATATAATAACTAGTAATAATAGCAAATAGTATATATAGTATAAATTGTAGAATAATAGTCAATAAAATAAAAATAGTAAATAAAATAGTGAATATAAGGATAATAAAATAATATTAGTATAAGTAGTAATATAATAGGCAGAAGAGGTACAGTCTCTTGGAAATGCAGAAAACAGTCCGCTGACAGGCTTTCTTCAGCCTTCCTTGAGGTTTGTGTTGTCCTGCTTGCCACTGGCTAAAATGGGGGGAAAATATGTAGGCTTAAAAAAATATATGAGCCACGATTTGATGACAAGTAATCAAGTTGGTTTAGCTCTATCTTTTACAGCCAGACCTGTCTTCAGTCCACTTATGAGAGTTATGGCAAGTTGCCCGGACCAGTATGGTGGTGACGTTGACATACGATCTAGTGGCCAATGAGGTATCTGCATCTGAAAGCTTAAAAATGCTGCCTTCATTCCAAGATAGGAAGGCATTAAGGTGCTGATAGATTGATTTTTATTCGCTGCCTTTAATATCCCACAATACTTTGTGTTCCATTCAGTTAAGCTAAAAAATAAAAAGCCTATGTATTTATTATGGGTGCGTCTCAATGTGCTCCCTAGTTCACTAGACAGGGCACTGATCAGTCGGCCATTTTAAGGGCTGTTTATATGACACCATTTTCAACTAAAAACAGAAAACTTTTTATGCATTTTGGCCATTCATTTACATGACAACACCGTTTTGGGGGTTACATGTTCAGTCTATAGGTGCGTAGTGTTTCTTTACAGAGTGACATCGCCAACTACTGGCCTGGCATGCATAATACAGCTTTTTACGAACGGGGATCATTGTGACAATGGTGTCGTCTGTATGCAGAAAATGCTAAATTTATTTTTTTTATTTTTTTAGTACATTGTAGTGTAAACATACCTTCAATAGCAAAATCCTTCCTGTGCACTGGAACATTCGCTCCCTAAAAAATCCCACAATGCACCACAAAAACAAGGGAACATTGATGCTCACTGTGGCAAGCAGGGCGGGGCAGTGAGCCGTGGGAGCGGAGAGAGACCGGTGGTGAGATTGCTAATGAGTGTCACCTAAGTATATCAAAATGAAAGTACAGTGGCAGCCCCTTACAGATGACTGTCATTTTATTTTTATTTTATTTGTTTATTTTGTCATTAAACTTTGTTGAAGGTTCACCAGTTCTTGCCTCCTACTTCAATGAACCTTTAAACTTTGTTATATTCACTGTGCTCCCTTACCAGAATTACATCACATTTCTGATCAAGAAACATAAACGCATGAGCCAACTCAATGAATATAATGACACATGATAGAAGATTTGAAAAGACAAACTGTTTTTTTTATATATATGTCAGCATAAACACACATCGCTAGACAGGTAGTGAACACATCTAGTTAACATTTATAATTATTATTCGGCTTAAATGCAGACCTGGCAACCCTGATACTGATCATTAAAAATTATTTGGCTTTTAATGTGGCCGGGCAAGATGGGTTAGGACATTAATTTTCAAGGATCTCTGAAAATTGTCCATAATAGTGTTTGAATACTACTAAATACAAGTACTACAGTTCAGAAGTTGTTATCCAACATAAATTTGGGAATGATGGGTATATGACTGCGTATATGATTTGTAACTGATTTTATATGGTTGTTGTGGATATTTTGACCACACATCTGGGCTGATTTGAGCTCACAGAGTTTAACTTGGTAGTGAATTAGGTAGTTTTGAAAGTCTTTCTGTCTAGCAACCTGTAATCTGCAAATCTGTTACATCTTGTGAGCTGATGCCCGAGTAGTTTTCCAAGAATTATTAGCCAGTTACTTCAATGTGTTGAAAGAGTGAACCCAAACACTAAGGACAAGTTCATGGATGTACAACTTTAAATAGTGTCTCTCAGATCAAACCAAATAGGATATAAAAAGCTCTATACTGATCAGTAATATTATGACAGAAGATATAACTTCTTGCTATATTTGCAATCTATTCATGTGTCATGGTTGCAGTTATTATTGACACTATTTTTGAATAGCTAGGTCTTTAATTTCAAGGTTTAGTTCACCCAAAAATGAAAATTCTGTCATTTATTACTCACCCTCATGCCGTTCTACACCCATAAGACCTTCGTTAATCTTCGATGCAAATTAAGATATTTTTGTGGAAATCCAATGGCTCAGTATGGCCTGCATAGCCAGCAATGACATTTCCTCCCTCAAGATCCAGTACTAAAAACATATTTAAATCAGTTCATAACGCTCCGAAGCTTCCCGAAGCATCATTTTGAAATCGGCCATCACTATATAAGTCGTTATTTTAATTCTTTTTTTTTTGAAGCACCAAAAAAATTATCATCACTTTATAATATTAATATTTAATTATTATATTAATTAATATTAATATAATATTAATATAAATAAATGACATTATTTTGGGGTGAACTAACCCTTTAATGTATGGTGAAATCATTTCTCTCAATAGGGGATATTCCATGCCAGTAAAGTGGCCTTCTGAGAACGTATAATCAATATACTTATTCCCAAAAGTTTAAAAGCCAGATAAATATTTGCTCAATAAGGGCTTCGAACAGGTCCACTCACTTTTTTACTTTTTGTTTGTGAACTTGTTAACATCAGTATGACATCAGTAAATATGCACACAATCATCCCAGTGTATTCCTGTGATGTAATAGACACAACATTTACATGCAGCATAATGCTTCACTTACATGTGAGAGAGCACAAGACAACAAACAAATCTATCTTCCAACAATAGGTACATCTAGAATAACTAATACACTGTACATACTATATACAAATCTTTTAATTCATGTCTACTGTTTGAAATTGTGAACAGTGAAGGTGATAGTAATTTTCTAATTAGTCCCAGTTTAAAATTTCAGGAGAAAAGGGGGTTAGGGAGTTGGAAATAATAAATAATAAGTGGTGTATCAAGGCTTCATCTCTGCTGTGAAAGATTTTAGAGTCCACCTTGAGTACATTTTCCCTCAGTTTTTATGTGGTGTCATTTCCACATTTTTATTTACAGTATAAAACAGTCCGGAAATAATAGGGAGAAGAGGGGAAACAGAAATGCTGTGAGGTAGATTATTTTAAAGAGAAGACATTTTAAGGTTTAGCTCGTCTTTTTTGTTGTTGTGCTCTATGACCTTTGTTTGCTCTTTAATCTCCTCAGACTCCTCAGATTCATCCTCAGGCTCAGGCAGATGCCACTGAATGAAGACCACATAAATGATGGACCCCACCACACCCCCCACCATAGGAGCCACTAAAGGAATCCAGAAGAAGTAGTCATAGGACCTGTTTGGGTCACAAAAAAAGAGGGTTTGATAATGACCATATAGAGAAGTGAAACACTGGTTACACACTTCAGTGCAAATGTTAATGAGTTAAGCAAAGTGAAATACCCAGTCATTTGTTTTATCAGAGGAGAAATAAGATGAAAGGTTGGAGGTGTAAGGGCAGAGATAACAAAACCCTTAATCTGACGTTAATAGATCTAGCTCATCTGAGTACGCACGTAAAGACTTCTGGGCCCCAGCCTGCTGTGAACGTGAAGAGTCGTGGACCAAGGTCACGGGCAGGGTTAATAGCTGCTCCACAGTTAGCTGACATCGACATGGAAATCCCTAGGACAACAGTTGCTACAATGGGTGGGAGCAACGCTTCGGGAGCTGGAGCATTTCTCTTATCATTAAGAGGTAGAATGCACAACATCAGCATGGCTGTGCCAACCACCTACACACAGGCAAACAAGAAACAGATGATGGTCTAGTCAGACGACCCAGCATGCTGGCAAGATCTAGTGATAATTGATTTATGTTTGAAATTCGCTTTGATACATCTTTTTTTTTTTTTACAGTATGTTGTAAAACGTTATATTGCCTCAGAGCAAAATATATTAGATTAGATTGGATTTAACTTCTCTGATTTATTATATCATTAGTATGTGTAGTGTCTTTGTATTAACTACAGAGCTCTTGTCTAATCTGCCATGGCTTTTTGCTGACCTGATCAAGAAAGTTGGTCTGCACTGATACCACATCTGTTGGGTAAGTGGCAAAGATACTGGCGGTTTCATTAGGACCAAATATGGTCAGAATTCCACCACTGTATTCCATAATCGCATCTGGAGGAGTGGAGGGTTGAGAAATATTATTTATCCTCTCTTTTTCAAATAACACAACACTGCCAAAAATATAATGGTGATACTATACAGGGTGTATCTTAAAGGGTTAGTTCACTCAAAAATTGTCATTGATGGGAGAAGGGAGCGGTAATGCACCAATAATCTGGATGCCAACTGCTGTAAAACAGGAAAGAAGAAGAAGCAGCGTCAGTGAAAGCGGATATACAACAGAACCGGAAGAGAAGACAATGCTGAATAAAGTCGTAGTTTTTGTTATTTTTGGACCAAAATGTATTTTTGATGCTTCAAAAACTTCTAACCAACCCACTGATGTCACATGGACTACTTTGATGATGTTTTTATTACCTTTCTGGACATGGACATTGCACCGTACATACACTTTCAATGGAGGGACAGAAATCTCTCGGACTAAATCTAAAATATCTTAAACTGTGTTCCGAAGATGATCGGAGGTCTTACTGGTTTAGAACGACATGAGGGTGAGTCAATAATGACAATTTTTTCATTTTTGGGTGAACTAACCCTTTAAAGAAAAGATGTCTTTATTTCTCTCTTTCTTCTTACCATAGTAGATGAGATAGACAAGCCCAGAGGCCAGGTAAGCCCCTAATATTTGAGCGAGAGAATAGGGTAGCAGCTTTATCCAGGCTAGGTCTCCCAGCACACAGAAACTCAGAGACACAGCTGGGTTTAGATGAGCTCCTTAGGGAGGAATAGAGAGAGAAAAAATATATATGTGAAAACAGAAGTCAGTGTACAGTATGTTGATCCAAAAAAAAAGAGTAACATTACAAAGGATTTCTCCTTAACTGCCCCAAAAACAGCCCATTCTATAAGCATTTTACCTGATACCGCCCTGCAGAGGTACATGGCAGACATGACGCCTACAGAGAAAGCCATGTTAACAGACAGAAACTGGCCCTTAGTTTCTCTGCTGGTTTTCACCTGAGCTGCTGCAGCACAACCAAACAGCTACAGCAGAGAAAAACAAATGACATATCATTGTCTATTTTAGTTGTGTATACAACAGTAGTATTATGGTCCTCTGATTGAATGATTGATATTTAGCATAAAGCACAAGAATGTTTTCCTGTGTTGCTTGGTGACATGCAAAGCCTGATGCTTTGGCTTTTCGGAACAATTTTTGTTGGTTGAGAAAAAATAAATAAATTGGCCACATTTTGCCAGAAACAAGTTTCTTCATATTAACATCTTGTTTATCAAACTTTTGAATAAAGAATATCATTCTCACAATCATGCTGTTGGTCTGATTGTCAGCATGTCTGTGATTACCTGCAGCTGAATTGCAGCTAGTATTATTCAGTAATGTTGCGACATTCTTGTGTAACATAGTACTCATAAATCGACCCTTCACTGGAATATTATATTATGGACTGCACATTACTTGAGATAAAAAGCTCCTGCTAAATTGGCAAACACATTATCAGCATATCTAACCAAAAGCACATGAACACAGAACCTCAGGACTGGCATTTGAACCTTGCATTTGTCCATTGTAAAACTTATGCTTATCTTATTGTGTAAAATATATAATAGCACAATAATTTTACATTAGCCCTCCTAAATAGCACATTGTGCATCTTCTTATTCGTGTAAATAACTGATAACACTGTTATAATCCTAGTATTTAGATTAATAAATTATTAATTTAATTCTTAAATTATATATTAATATTAACAGAGAATCAAAGATGTTGCAAAAAAAGTAGATATAAAACCACTAAATATATAAAGAAGTCAATTTTGTGTAATGTTTATATGGTATTTTAGTTACGCTTTGTTAACATTAGTTAACAAATGCATGTATCATTAACTTACATGCAATATTTTTACAGCATTTATTAATCTAATGTTAATTTTTACATGTAGTATTATATCTTTACATTTTTATAAATTAACATTAGTTAACATAATGTGCACAAACATGTATTAACAATGAGCAATAGTATTTTTATTTTAATTAACATTAACCTTGACTATTAAATGCTGTTATTCATTATTATATCATGATACTTAATGCATTAACAAATTTTACCATATTGTAAAAATTGTTTTCACAGTGATGAGTTTTAATTTAAAATAAAATTTAAAAAAACATCTTAAATATATTTCAATAAGGAAACATGTGCGAATAATATAAGCAATATCTATAAATCAATAACTATGCTCAGTTTGTTTAATAGTGAAAACTATGCAAAAACTTACCAGAAGTACAAAAGTGCCTAAGATCTCTCCCATAATCTGCCGTGCCAGTTCATTTTTCACCTTCATCCTCCTAACTATCTTTTTTACCCGACTCATTTTTAGTATTGGCTTGCAGATTTTGTGCAAAACTTGCTGCTGCCCTGCTGTTCACAGATGATCTTCTGAACTCAGTCTGTGTCTATTAGCTCAGCTAACCTTTAAACCTTGTTTTAAATATACTCGCAGAGTACAAACATCCCACATCAGGAAGGCAACATCCACATCATAACTTGTCTGACCATGACCCCTTTATAAATCATTAATAATCATGCAGGAGAGCAAAAGAAAGATTTAGTGATCTGTGATTTGCTGCTGTAAAACACTTATCGTGCTTTTCTGTACATCCAGATAACCTAATCATTTTGACATTGTAAGATTAGATGACATGAAAATTGAAAAATTATGCAATTATCTAGTTCAAATATCTGTATACTCGAATTTCTTCCCCAAAGCCAGCATCATTGTCTAAACTCACATGTAATGTTATATTGGTAATAATATTGCTGTTTCAAACAAGCAATGATTGAAATGATTGAAATTAAGTATATATGATTGAATGTATTAAGTATATTCTTACAGGATGGGTCAATATACCATAACTACCTGCTTGTTTTGAATTAAAGATTGAACAAGGCAGTTAACTTATGGATCTTTCAGGAGAACTGCAATTAGTCTCTACAGTTAGTTTTCATAATGGTTGTAAAAGATGCAGTCTCTTAATATATATTCTAATTAACAAATTATTATATTAAATTATTATAATTAACAAAATTAATTAAAAATGGCCTAAAATTAATGAAAAAGAGTAATGCATTGAAATGTTATGTATCATAAATTAAATATGACTTATGAAAGAAATGTAGTTTCTGCTTTTGTCTTTAATATTACAAAAGTTTAATTGGGACGGATCTGTGCTGTACAGACAACATATACATGTAGCATAAAAAACTAAAAAATATATATAATGGCTTCTGATGAAGACTGATTGTACAATATAATAGTTGCATAATGTGAGTGCATAAACATTTAAAATAAGTAATATTTAAGAATGACCTCCAGGCCTCCAGTGCTTTTATGCCCTTATTTCATATTTATCTTAAAAAATATATATATACTTGAAAACACTATGATAAAAGATACTTCATAATTGCAGAACTGAACATTTGCAAAAATACAACTTCACAGAACCTGTAACAGCTAATTCTTAGAGGAAAAAACTATACCAGTGTGTTTAAATTATGACTGAATTGCAAAGCGCTTTGAGAAGTAAGGTGTACGAAGGAAATAAAGGTCTTCAGCGTGGCTGGTGAGGACGGTGTAGTAAGACCTCCACTGGACCAGAGGGCAGTTTCTTTATGAGGTTCCAAGCCTCGAGCCGCATCATACCCGCCAAACTCTGACCTTGAACCTCCAACAGCTCATCCCCAGGAAACACTTCACTGACTGGTCCACCTAGAAACAAGAAATTGACTTAATTGCTTGTTGTCATGAAAGAGCTTGGAATGAGACTAAGCACAAGCTCAAAATTGCCCTCTTGTGCTGAAGTGCAGGAGGGATACCAGTAGCAAGAAGGTGTTAGGTAAGCGGCAGTTCGTCCTTACTTTTGTAATTGGTAGAATCATATTAACATTTTTCTTTCCCCAGACTTTCTCACATAATCCACATTAGTGAATAGTTGTGTTGAATATGATTGAATATGAATATGAGAAAAAGAGGTCTTACCACGGAATATTTTTTGTACAGTGAGGGGTTTGTCTCCTGAGCTGGAGCCCACCCCTCCTTCCAGACTAAAGCCAAGATCAGAGCTGGATTTTTTCAGAGTCACACGGACTCTCCTGCCTGTAGGGGGCACACACACACACAAAGTATGAATATGGGATTGCACAAGAGACTGCTTGCTTTTGTCACACTTTTCTATCTCACCTGTATACAAGGTAAGGCAACTTTATCAGTATTATCATCAAAAAACTTAATACAGAACCTTCCCAAAATGTTGGTTTATTTCCAGATGATTTCACATTCATAGTGAAAACCACATACATGTGTATAATAACATGCTTTCTTCCATATCTCTCCACCCACCTGTGATTCCTGGTCTTTCAGTGGCCTCTTTTCTGCTGTTAACGCTCTGAAGAACAACCACTGCCATGCCCTGCCCTCTTGCTTTTCTCAGTGTACGCAGAGCCTCCCAGTGGGCAGAGTTTTGCAAGGCGGTGCCATTGATGGACAGCACCCGAGCACCCTCGAAGATAGAGCCTTCTTGCTCTGCTACTCCACCTGGAATTACTCTGTGGACCTAAGAGATGAGATGGGGGTGAAACACCCCATTCCAGTTAAAGTCAAATTGCATCAACTTCAAAAAAAGTCAAAAATTGTATTGTATTGTATTGTTCAACTGAACTGTGTTGAAGTATAAAATGAAATATGGTGTACTTAAAAGTTACATAATCATTTTAGGATTTAATCCTAAAAACAAGGACATTTACCAGTTCTGTCATGACAACTCTCGGAGTGTTTGGCATGGTAATGGGTATTACAAACTTGATATGTTTGGTCTTGGCGAAACAGATCTGCTATGCTGTTGCAGAGCAAGTTCGGGACTTGCCACAGCCAATACATACCCAACACGCTGCTGTGAGCAAGTAAGACATGCTTCTGCTGTACAATATAGCGTATATTAATTACCTGTAGCAGATCTATACAGGTGGAGCTGGGGAAGGTGGAGGGTTTCTGAAGTGCGCTGCACTGCTAAGGCAAATACTTCTCATTTATTTGAAGATTGAGCACGCAAGCTCATTGGCTACTAATACAGCAGGAACCAATCATCTGTGTCCTATAGACTATGATGTGATTATGAGCAGGTTAAGTTAAAGGACCTATTTGCCTGCCCGTTAGAGTTTCATGCCAGAACTTTGTATTTATTAAAGAAAGAGAAATTTGGTATTTCAGTAAAATGCAGAGTTGAAGTAATTTCTGTTGCCAATTTTTTTTTAGATGCACAATAGATTACTTTAGTATTAAACTAATTTTAAGTTTTTTGTATTTGCTGACTTTTGTTTGACCATTAGTATTGGTATGTTCACATTACAGCATTTGCTGATACTCACTGTGACTGGTTTATTCTGATCCACTCCACCTGCCAAGGTAAATCCTAAGCCACTCCCCACCTCCTTGTGTAACACAACCACTTGCACGTCTTCATACTTCTGTTATAAGTCAGAGGTACAAGTTATGATAGCAAAAGGTTTCTTTATTTCTAAAAATGTACATGACATGATAGTTTAAATCTATTTCATTGTCAAATTGTATGTTTCAAGACAAACTTATATCACTTGTTTTACCTGCAGGGTGTCATCTCCCAAGCCCCTGACATCGTCCAGTAAGCGATCCAATTCATCAGTGCTCAACAGAGTCACAGAAGAGAAGGCTGAGATGTCGGAGCTCAAGGACGCAGAGCGTGTGGATGGCAAATCTTCGCAATCCTCTAAAAAACTGCCATCTGATGGTTTATAGTCCACCCCACCATAATTACATAGGTCCACAAGACTGTAAGTGGTAAATATATAAAAAAGAGAATAGGGGTTATGTGAAGTGGAGATATAAAAATAGTTTAAAGGAAAGGAGCTACAGTAGCATATGGTGGCAGGAGCATGAAGAAATGCAACGTAAGGGTAACCTGCTGATTTGTGCTTGTGAAATAAGCTGACACTCCACTTTAGTCTTATTTCTTGTATTTCTTTTTTTACATCCTGAATCATTTGTATCACTTTTTTATTTTTCATATCAATTACCTTAGAGAAAAACTTCTGCGTTCTGATTGGCTCATGTTGCTTGTGATGGTCACAGATGACTCTCCTGAGTCAGAGTCTTCATCAGTTTCAGTTTCCTCCTCATCATCGTCTTCTTCATCAGAGCTCCACCTAGCCTTGCTAGTAGTCAATATGGTGCAATCATTCCTTGTTTCATAGTTGTTATTGTTCGAATTGTTGAGTAAGGAATAGGTTGTTTGGACAGGAGTAAAGCTTTGAGAAAAATTGGGCAGCACTTTGGGATGGGTACCATTGACTGGTGTGGCTTCAGGGCTAATCTGATTCTGAATGCTAACTGTAAAAGGGGCTCTATCAGGACAGTTAGTCGGTGTGTTTTCTACATCATCATCATCATCATCATCATCAACTATTTTTAGATCAATTGTCTGTTGCTTTAATACATTTTTGACATCTGACTGTTGGGAGATTGATGGGACTCCTGCTTTTTCTTCCATTGCCCCTTTGTTTCTGAGCCCTGAGGTTGAAGTGATGGCAGAATCTGGTTCATCTGTTTGTTTTTTGCTCAATGTTTTCAATTTATCTTCATCCCTCATGTTGATAACTTGGTCAGTTCTTGAGTCATTCATTTGTTTGAATGCTGGAGCAAGCTCAACGCTCTTTCTGTAAATCTCCTGATGTTCTAATGTTGGTCTTACTTTGACTATGGAATTTGAATGAGGAGTTCTACTTGTATCTAGAGTCCCTTCAGTCTCCTCATTAGAATAACTTTTGTTAAAAAAATTTGTTCTTAGGCTTTCTGTATTCCCCACAAACCTTCGAAAATGTAGATTTTTATCTGAATCACTCTTCCTTATAAGAACCACAGGTTTGGGATGCTCTGGTACAGATAAGGTCCTCCTGGTAAGAAGAATCTCTGGTGTGCTTTTGCTTTGTTGAGCCAAAGATTCAAACATGCTGATTGTATTCTTCACTGAATCAAAGGATGGTACACAATTTTTTTCTAGCACACCTTCTACTCTCCTTCCTTCAGTTTTACCTTTGAAAACTTCCTCTTTCTCTTCCTCTTTATGGATTTCACTGTGTGCTGCACCTTTTGAGGCTAGTGGGTACTTGGGTTGGGTGATCCCATCTTGCAAACCACTAAGATACTTGTATTGATTTATGTCCAGTCTTTTTGCACTCTCTTTATCTGATTGTTTGACTTTCCCAATTTCCTCCTTGATTCCTCCGGAAGTGTTTAACAAATTTTTGACACCCTGGCTGGAAATGCTTGAACTACTATCCGAACATGTAGACTGGTTCCTACGAGCATTGTATTGAGCAGTTTCTGACATATTCCTGGTCCTTTCTAAGGACTGACTACAGAACTTTGGAGACCCTGTAAACCCCCTTCTGCTTGTCTCTTCATTGTCTTCAGGCAGAAGTGACTCAACTTTTTTAATAGAGGACATTTCTGCACTCCATTTAGGCTTTGGTGACATTGAAAAACTTAATCCAGAGGAATTGTCCCCTTGGTCAGTTTTATTATCCCTGTTGGTAGAGGGTTCTTGCTTCGGAACAATGTATGTTTTTGGAAATCCTCTTGGCAATGATCTAGCTTTTTCTACATTGAAAGAAGGTTTCCCCTGTTGGCTGTCAGAAGAATTTGAAGTTCCAAACAAAGAGTCAGTATTGTATTTTCTATGACTTGGAGTAGAGTCCACAGTGTCAATTAATTTAGGAAATGATTTATCAGAAGTTAGAGTATTGTTGCGTTTTAATCCGATTGAATTTTTTGAGTGTGCATCAGATTTGGCATCTGCCCCAAACAGTTTCTTAATTCTTTCTGTTATTGTTTGGTTTCCAGTTACTTCCTCAGTATTGGAAGGTCCTTGCTCTCTGGCCCAGGATTCCAGTCTGTTGTCTGTCTGATCAAGACTTGATTCACCTTGTTGCTGTGCCCAGAGACTGCTAGCTTCTCCGATACTACCTTGACTAAGTCTTGGCTTCAATCTGACCGGAAGTGACTGGCCACTGCTTGCCTGATCCAGAGCAAAATTTACACGGTTCATTCTCACAGATGTAGATCCAGAGATTGGGTAAACCTTTCTGTCAGTGTTCTGATTGGCTCCACTGTAAGCCTGAATCCTCCAAGAAACACTACTGGGTTGATTATCTTGTGTGTATGAAGTTGTCTTGTTGTTTGCCTCTGTTCTCTCAAAACTATTGGATCGCGTCATAAAATTATTAAAATCTCTGGTCCCACTAGTTATCCCAGTTCTGTTCCCATTTCCTGCTCTACTACTCATTTCTCTCCAGTCTAAGCTTTTGCTTTTATTTGACTGGTAAAATCTCCTCAGATCATCTCCTCTGCTCCTGTCACTTGCTTTCTGACTCTCTTCTTCTTGAGTGTTTGACTGCTTAGCACTCACATCACCCTTTTCAGAACTGATGGAAAGAGCTGAGTCCTTAAGAGTGCAATTACCTAAATTTGTACCTGTCTTTTTGTCATCAGTGTCAATATGGATACCACTAGCAGAAGAAGTAGAGACTTTGTTGAGGTCCTTACAAGGATCACATTTCTGGCTTGAGTCTTCAACTTTTCCCTTAGAAATGTTACTTATCATCCCGAGGTCCTTTGGCTGAAGTGATTTAGCTGAGCGGATTTTGAATTTAGCAGCTGCAGAGCCAAAAGTCTTTACAGATGACTGATTATGATTTTGTGCTGCTGTTCCGCTGGATGATTCTGCACCTTCAGTTCTGTCGCCAGTTGTGTCTGATTCAGGAAACTGATATACAGAAGTTCCAGTATGCAAACTCATGTTTTTAAATGTCTCTGAATGTCACACAGTATATTCATTACAGTATAAACGGAAGGCTGGTTGCTAACATATTTCAGCAACTTGATCAAAAATGTTTATTCCTTTTTTTCTCGGATTGGCAGCATTTGTGAAGTAATTAAGAAGGGCTGTATTTTCCTACCATTTTTTTAAAAGCTGGAAAAATGTGTTTGTAATCCAGGGTGGTGGAGGAGACCTGCTAACTTTAGCTTCAGTTTGTTGCTCTTCTGACAGATGTTTCACTCTCTCTGGATCCAAAAATAGCTAGTAATTGGTGCTCAGTGCTCTCTGCTCCTTATCTTGTTCTGTGATGTAAAAGCAACAACCACATGTGAAGGTTAGATTTAATCAAATTAAGTTTTATACATTTTTTGTACTTCATTAGATTCAAATTCATCCCGCTTGCTGCATTAATTAAAATTCAAGAATATAACTGGAATGTAAAAGGCATTCTCAATTTAGTTCTGAATGGATCACAACCCTGTACTATGGTCTGAACATACAACCTGGCCAAGACCTTTAACCACTAAGATATACCACCTCCCACTCAACAGTGTACACGCTTAAAGTGCATTTTCAAATCACCTGCCAAGGTTTGTTCTAGTACCTCAGGATTTCAACATACTGAAACTCTGTATTTATTACAATGAGAGTCCATAAATGTCTTCCAGGCATACAGCATCTATACCCTCATATGTAAACATCTTGAAACTCTGGATAAACACCTTACTTGTATTCCTCACTCTGTAAAATCAAACATTCCTAAAAGGTTTAAAGATCACTGAACCAGTTTGTATATGTATGCATTTTGTTGCATGTTTACTCTTACAACATTCTTGATGTTACTTGTCACACTCTTCAGTTTTGGTCAGATAACAGGTCAAACACACCAAACTACAATCCTGTCTAACACCACATATGTTACACAGTCAGAGTGCACACATTTAAAGTTACATAATTCATACTGAGGATGCATTACAATGTGTGAATAAACAGGGATAGGCAGTACGTCAGATACATGTATTTAATATACATTTTTGAAATACAACATACGTTATACAACATAACGTATTTTTTGTATTTTATGCCAGTCAATCTCTATATTAGGCTGCTGATTTTCTGTATCAGCTTCCAAGCATGTGAGCTCCTGCTATAGGACATGCATTAGGTGAGCAAATTTGCTGCATTAATAAGGAATGAGATAAGATAAGGATGTCATGGCAGATTCTACTTGTTTTTTTAAGGTTAAAACAGAACAGACTGTATTTCAAATCTGTGAATTATGTCAATTAGTCTAGCAGGAACTCTGCCTCTCATGCACACCCACGTTCATTCAAAGCAGCAGATTGAAATTCATTCAAACACTTCAGTAACATCTGATAGTAGTCACATGCAATCAAGCAGACACTGATAGAAATTTGTATACAAATCAATTTAAATGCCTTTCAGGACAATATTGAATCAACAACTAAAACTCAAGGTTTTGTAATGCTCCATTCCAGATTTGTTTGCCCCACCTTATTCTGTTGTAAAGACTGCTTTTGTTATCTTAAACTAAACATATATATATATAGGTCAAGAGCTCTGTAGTTGAGTTTAAAATAAAAGACATGAGCAAACAGAAAGCAGAGATAGAGTGGGAGGAGGAAGAGGTGTGAGGTACACCTTCCAGAAGCGCAAATACAGACCTGATGAAAATAAACTTGAACTGATTGAAAACAAATAAAGGAAACATTGACACAGTAAATATAGTTTGTTATTACGTTGCTCATAACCACAAATGGCCATGTACTAGTGCCTTGTATTTTGCAAAATAAGGTTAGTGCCATATGACTGCAACATTACAGACTTTCCAAGGAAAACAGGTCAGTGTCAGTTTACAGAAACACCTGTTCTCCCATGGCACACATGCTTAAACAACAATGGAAATACACTTTACCTGACACGTAATCTAATCATACATGTACAGTTTTAGCTCTTAAAACAGAATTAACGTACCTTAGAGGACCTCTGTGTCCCTTAGAAGTTTGAGAGAGCAGGTTCTCCCCATCTTCCCTTGTGCATTTAAGCTCTCACTCCTTGTAGTCTGTCATTTTTCTATGATGCATTTCTACTGTAATAAGAACTCGCTTGACTGGTTCGACATGCTTACCCTTTTCCACCCCCTTTGATTATTGTGCCTTCCTCTCTCATTTCCCTACCTCTCTCTCCTCCCCTGTCTCTTTCAGTCTGCCTCTCTATTTTACTCCTTCCATCTATTTGTGTCTCAGTTTCTTTGTCTCTTGTACACCTGTCAACATGTACACCCTTCACGTCTAATGAGAACATTCCTGCTCCGTGGTTTCTTGGTGAATCAGTAGGTGTTAAAAAGTAAATGTTTGTGACAATCATCTGGACTTGGAGCAATAGCACTCTGAACATGGTTCAAATATTGGATAAATGAAGGACTGACTTTTTAAATTTCAGTCTGACTAAAAGTGTTTTCTTTTAAATGCAAATGGATTCTTCCAACTGAATTCACACCTGTCTGGTTTTTGTAAAGTTGAACCAATATGATTGTAGCGCAGCTTCATCCAACATACATGTTAATTGGACAACATTTGACCTCGGTGTTGTGCATTTAATCAAATATTCAATTTTTCATTGTGTCATGTCACTACTTAAAATTACTACAAATCACTACAAATTTGAACCAGTCAGCTTCCCAACACCATAAAAATACACTAATCCCAATGCCACTACACTAAAACTGAAACAATAGTAAATGGAAAACAAATAAAACATCTTTTATGTTATCTGGGAAATATTCACCCCCTCGACAAACTCCTCAGTTGTGTTTAATATATTCAAATGAGGTTACTGCTCCAATTTTGACAATTAACCAGTATGATGATACAACTAACATCACTTTGAAACGTATGCATCTTACAATAGCACACTTTTCAATCTTGACATTAGGGGTTTTGTTATGCTAATGCGAAGATATATGTTTATCTGAGCAGCTTTTATTCTATCTGCTCCATCTTCCATCTACCCTCCACCTTTGTTCATTAATTTCATCTCTGTACATATTTACTTGCTCACAGCTCTTTATGGCAAAGTAACAGTATTAAATTAAAAGCCGCAAACAGCGATGAAAGGACCCGCGCACCCATGCCATTGCCACCCGGTGGCTTTAGGAAAACAGAGCACGGTGAGCAATATGCATTTAAGTATATAAATATAAGATGGCAATGCTAGTCATTTGTATTTGCCACACTTCCTGCTACCAGCTGGTGGTGATATGACTGTAACTACATTTTAGCATGTAGATGTCTTCAGGCCAGGGCACTTTAGATTAGACATTGTATGCTTGAGTTACAACAACTTCCTCTTTAATAAATATAATAGCATGCTTTAACACTCAGCTAAGTGTTGCTAGCAAGTTTAGAACTTAATAGCATATTTTAGCATGTTGCTAGTAGCGCATCACAGTGTTAAACACGTCACTTCTTGTTGCCAGTGGATGGCGCTATTACTATAACTGAATATTGTCATGTGTAGATGTGTTCAAGGCAGGACTCTTCTCAAACATGTGAAGTTTGGGGCAGATTGGACATTGTATGCCTGAGTTACAGCAATTTCCTGTTACGTGGCGTTAATCGCATGCATTAGCACTTAACAAAGTGTTGCATGATTTAACATGTTCCTAGCATGCTTGGTACTTCATGGCATATTAATGTGTTTCAGGAAGTGAATTACAGCATAAAGCATCACATTTCCTGTTTCCACCAGATGGCGCTATGACTAACTGAATATTGAAATGTAGATGTCTTCAGGTTTGGACTCTTATCAAACATTTGAAGTTTGGGGCAGGTTGGACATTGTATCCCTGACTTAACTTGATGAAACATCAGACTTTGTCAGGCCGCCACGGACATGCCACTTAACGAAAACTCAAGATCTTCACAATTTAACATCGCTAAGGCCTTAGGATTAGACTGACCAAATATGATGTTGTATTGGTTAAATGTCAATAAGGAGTTAATCACAGTGTAAAACATGTCATTTCCTGTTGCCCGCAGGTGGCGCTATGACTGTTACTGATGCCGGACATTGGATGCCCAACTTCCTGTTTCATGGCGAAGCATCGAATTTTGTCAGGCCGCCACAAACACGCCCTTCAGCAAAAGATCTTTGCAATTTAATGTCGCAAAGGCCTTTAGATTAGACTGACCAAATATGATGTTGATCTGATTAAAGCTCTACGTTCAAGTACAATGTCTGGAAATGGCAAAAACTGCAAAAATTTTGCTGAGAAAATTCAAAATATCTGACTTCCTGTTGGGTTTTCAGATTTTGCACCCCAGTGGCTTTTTTGTAGGTATTGGGCTGTTATATCTGTCTACCGAATTTCATACTTAATTGAAATTTTGTAGGTGCCGCTATCAAGCCATTTTGCCATCTGAAACCCATATCAGACATACATTTTCACCACTTCTGATGCGTGTGCAAAATTTAAAAATCAAAAATTTTGGAGAAGAAGAATAATTGACTGAGCAATTACAATAGGCGCTAATAAGCGATCTGTTATACTGTGGTTGTGGCTTTTTCATAAGGCTTATGTTAATAACAGATCATTGGAGAATAAGAAATACTTGCAGCACTACATATGACTAAATCTGAGATTATAAACATTTATATAGATGGTTGCCCAATGTTGGCAAACATTGACGACCTAAAGACTGTCAAAACATTAAGGAATGATAGACAGTAGAACAAAGACAGTCTTATTATGAGTAAAAGAATAAAGAGCATGCAAGATAATGCAAGAGTTTGAAAAGGAAGTTTGATTTTTTTAATAGACAGTGCTTCAACTGAAACCAAAAGCACCAGCAGAATAATAGCCTGCATAATTTTAGAATCTTGCAAACCATGACCCAGAAACGCAAACAGCTACTGCATGAGCATTTTAACCTGTTGGTCGTCATCAAGCATCATTTACATGAATTCAAGATACAATGGCCTGTAGATGAAGGCCACAATACAAAGCAAAACTGTTCATACACAACCTTAAAAGATGTAGGAAAAGTTGCAACTCACATTAAAACTCATCTAAATTAAACATTATTCTAACAATATAGAATATACAGTTCTAAAAGAATACAAAACATTTTGACAATTAATTACCTGCAATTCTGTGGCACAGTTGTGGGCTGAGTTGCTCAACTTCCTGCAGCTGCAAGAGCAAATGAAGAGTGCAGCAAAAGGAGCTGCTCAGAGGCTGAGAAAGAGCAGAAGGGCGGGAGTTTTGCTTTAAATGTTTGTGAAACTTGACATCCAGACCTTTTACATGCTCTAAAACATGTGAATGAAAAGATAATGTGCTGTTTTATACGAATACATCGTTATATTTTATGTATAACCTATATCTTGCATAAGCATGTACATTATATTAAAAACAACCTATATGATTACATGTAAAAATGTGATATAAATTTGCCAAAATAACCAAAGAAATACATTCAATAACTGTTAAACATTACCTATTAATAAAAATAAAAATAAATGAATGTGTTTACCTTAACGGCAGTTGTGCATGTACTGTAACCATCATCCTTCAACGGTCTGTCTTGCATCACAGGCACATGCAGACTGCTGATGGCAACAGCAAAGGAAGCTGGTTAAGTTTGCGGTTTCAGAGAGACAAAAATGTAACTGCAACTGTTTCTTTCTACCAGTTTTTGAATGCAAGTAGCACACTAAAATGACAGACGGTGTGGAATGATAAACTAAACGAAATAAGCCACATTGTTGAGCTGCTTGTGGACACACAGTATAATTAGATGTTTCACCATCTTCTGTCGTCTGATGTCCTGTTTAGCCAAAACAGCTTCTCTTTTCTCAAGAAATCGGTCACAGTGAAGGAATTTAACTTCTTCGTGGCTAAACTGCGTTGCATTCTTCCGACAGCTATGAAAAACTACTACCTTATCTGATACCAGAAAGTATCTCGGCACTGATTTTCATATAAATCTGACAAATGCAGAGTGCACGGCGTGTGGTTTATTTTTAACAGGACAGAGTGAGTCACTTGTCTATACCCGCCCCCCCTCCCCTCTCTTTTTTTTTTCTTCATTTTTCTACCACAGTCTGTACAATATAGAGATTTTAGTTTACCAGAGCATGAGATAAAGTCATGATTGTTTCGATATCTGTTCTCACTGGGGAAACAATTTCAATCCCTTGTTGTCTTTTCATGCATCTGCCACCCACCTCTGTTCCTTCTGAGAGAACTGGTGTCATTGTTCACGTTCAGTGTGTTGATCTGATAAAGGTCAGCTGTCCACTAAGTCAGCTGTTCTGACACCGCTCACTTCATTTCAACAGAAACAAGTCGAACACTGAAAAACCATGTGCATAATGTTTGGATGCATTGACAGTACATGTGCGTGTGGCTTGTGAGCTCCTAGAGAGCTATAATCTCACACAGAGGAAAAGATGACAGGAAAGCACTGTGGTTTGGAACAATGACAGACACAGTGGTATTGGTGTAAATTTATATACCCTATATGCCACTTCTGTGTGAGTAACTCTCTGAAAATAGTATTATGGAATGTGAAAGGCATCGTCATGTGGTTATAAGAAGGGAGAAAAAACAACTGGGAACTTTTTAATACAGCAAACATGTATTTTGTTTGCTGTTAGCCTGATGTATTGCTGCAATGGTGGCATATTTTAATTGCAGTTTATTTTGAAGTATGCAATAATTTATGCAAGGATAGTTTTATGAACACATATTTGTTTTGCTGACCTGATCATGACCTGAGGACATTTTTTGAGAAACCCTGAACTGATGTTGCGTTATTTATGCCAAACCACAAGGAGGCGTCAACGAAGAGTAGGCGGAAGAGTTTTTCCATGAAAATCACGCGACGAAGAGATCGCAGGACATGTCAACAAAAACTCTCCTCAAAATGTCAACCTGAATAATAATAACGAGCTGAATTTTACAACCGACTGCCAGTATCGATCAATTATATCTACCTTTCATAACTAAATTCTCACAATGGCAGAAGGAACTCTTTCCGGTGTAAATGTTGTACTTGTTATGGCCTACGGAAGCCTGGTAAGTACCAAACTGCATTGTATTTGTATAATAATTGTATTGAGCATGCAAATAACAACAACAACAGTAAAGCTGGAGCAATGTGTATCCGTCTGTTTTTCGTCTATTCTGCATTTCCAGCCCAGATGTGTGAATAGTTTTTAATAGGGATTATAATGGAAATTTCCACTTTGGATAGTAACTGTATCACTGCTGCGTCCGAAATCGCATACTACATGAGTAGGTACTACATTTGAATTTGAACGTACTTCTCGACCGTTAAAACAGTACGTTCTATATAGTATGAATATGGGTAGTATGAATGGAATTCGGACGTACTACATCCGCCATGTTAATGTTGTCACTTGTCATGCGTCGTCACAACAGCGCGAAAATTTAAAGGGCCTGCTCTACTCCGCTTTCATCAGCAATGTTTTTTTATTAATGCTTACCGCTTTCATCGTTGTTTTAACGTCGATTCAATCAACAGCTTAAAGGAGGCGTCGGTCAGCTGCTCGCAGATCACGCTTTCTTCAACAGCTTGTTAAATATGCCAAAGTATAATCACCTATTTAGCTAGGAAATTTTACCTCAGAATAAAAATACATCTGTGAATATAACGACAGAGGCTGATTTGAAGCAACGAAATTAAGTAATTTATTGTTAAAAATTAATGCATAGAAAAATACGAGAAACAAAAGACATGAATCAATTGACAAACTAATATATACAAATAAATACAATGATAATAATATACATATTCTAAAAAAACTACAAACTTGCTGTCCGTTAAGTTTTCTAATCTCATTAAACTGCTTAACAACGAACGTCTCCGTTAAATAAAACAGTGTTAGCAAGCGGATGTAACTTATCTCGACCTGTTCGTTAGATGTTTAATCATTATTACTGACAGCACATCAAGCTTTTTACAGCCAACTCTTTAGCGTTTCTGCTTTAAACGCCCGTCTTTGAGCGCTTGAGAGCGCTTCTGCAGCGTAGCGTTTTTTTCCGTTGAGACGCTTTGTTGCCATGATACGGAATAAGGTCGTCTTTTTCACGCTCAAGCGCTGAGAGCTGGGCGTTTTTTTACCGGTCGCCTCGAGTTGAAGAATGTTCAACTCATCACTGTCACTTTTTAGCCAGCCGTCCAATCAGAGTGGAGGAGGGGCGGGACAAATACAACTCCGACCAACTGTCACATTCCTGCTGCACAGCGACATCAACAAACAGAAACAAAATGGATGTGAAATTAATATTGCTGGTCTCCGAACATACATAGCAAGTTATTCCACATTGTGTGAACATTTTTAGCCTGAAACAAATTACCTGCAAAATCAGTTATAAGTAACAGTGACGCGGATATTCCGTATCATAGCAACAAGGCGTCTCAACGGAAAAAAACGCTAGGCGCTCTGCTTAAAACGCCCGTCTGTGAGCGCTTGAGAGCGCTTCTGCAGCGCAGCGTTTTTTTCTGTTGAGACTCTTTGTTGGTTTGATTTTCGAATACTATGAATTCGGACATACTACTCGCCTCGCATACTGTTTTTCGCATACTATATAGTAGGGAAGTATGCGATTTCGGACGCAGAGTTGCCAATCAAGAAACTTGGGTAAAGATGGTTTTATATTCGCACATTCGGACATCCGTATTTAATAGCCTTGTTCATCACACTACATTGGACATTCAGTGGGCATTCACAATTAAATATGCCATTAAATGATCGACTGTGAAAAATGTTGTAAGTTGACAATCGTTGGTTGTCAATATCATGTCGCTGCTTAAAATTCGCAAACATTAATTTATTGCACATTTATTGGAAAGTCTGAATTTATCAGAAGTCCGAATATAAAACCAACTTTACCCAAGTCATCAACAAAGCGTCATATTATTTGGCACCTATAATGCCTAAAAATACTGTCTATATAGGCAGCTCAATAACTTTGAAGCCTGTATTGCCCGTGTCAGAATTGTATTTGAGTGTGTAATATGTTGATTGAACCCTTCTGTTATCCTGCAGGTGTTTGTGTTGCTGTTCATCTTTGTGAAAAGGCAGATAATGCGCTTTGCTATGAAGTCTCGTAGAGGACCGCACGTCCCGCTGGGTCATAATGCACCGAAGGTAGAGCTCCTCCTGACACCCAAAACATAATTTATGTCTCTGTAGAGGTCATTTGATTTTATGTTCATTCTGTATATTCTTATGAGAGCATAAGTAGTGTAGTAACAGCAGCTAAATATTTTGGTCACTGCTGTAAAACAAAGTGGTCAAAATATTTGTGCAATAAATATGTTCATTGTACCACATGTATTATCATGGATCTTATTTGTATTGATATATAACAAAATAAGTAGCTACCCTTGTGCAAAACAATAAAACCTTGATTTTAAAGTCTTGTCTTTTGTTTATATGATGTTGTTTTTCTCTTTATACCTCCTATGATGATTTTTGTTGTATATACTAGTTTGTAATGCACTGAAGCAAAGCTGCATCTTTCACAGGACCTTAAAGAAGAGATTGACTCCCGTTTGTCCAAAGTGAATGACATTCGCTATGAGCCACATCTGCTCTCTAAAGATGACGATCGACTGAAGCATCAAGGCCAAATTGGTGAGAGAAACAAAGAAGCCCCTAGCAGTTCTCTTCATAACACTGTTGCAGATATGAAAACTCATATCTAAACTTGTGCCCATGTTTGTGTTTGTGTAGGTTGTTATAATTATCTCTTCAGAATGCAAGCATTAGATGCCATTAGAGACTCTGGTAAGACCCTCTTTTGCCTGTGTGTTTAATGTTTATGCCGGGTCAAGACCACTGGTTACTGGAAGATGTTTTAAATTAATTCCCATGAATTTCACATGAATACAAAGATATTGCTGTGTGCAGTTTAATTCTGTTTAATGATGTCATATTTCAGAAATCAGTCTTATTATGCAGTAGTTTAGATGTTTTTATTTCTAATTTATTTATTGTAATTTATTTTTCACCCTGTTTTAGTTTTTTGTTAGTGTTTTAGTTTGTTTACTTAGTTTTATTTAATATTGCTTTAATATTGTAGGACTATTAGGTGGAATTTTTTTTACAATTTTTGTAATGCTGTTAAGTTTCACTGTGCAGTCAAGGTTTCTTTGGAGATTTTCATATTAAATGCAGAACAGTTCTGAGAATTTCAGGATTTATATAATATGCCATTTATAATATGCAAAATTAATTTGTGGCCATTTTTATTTTTATTTAATTTATTTTTAGAGTCATGAATTTTATTTTCTTATATTTCAACAAAAATATGTTTGTTTTAGTTTTTGTTAGCATTTATAATACTACCATGAATTTCCAAACCAAAATTTTGTAACACTTTATACAATTACCACTATAAGGTTTAGGGTTAATACATATATTTATATACAGTACAGTCCAAAAGTTTGGAGCCATTAAGATTTTTAATGTTTTTAATATGCTGATATGCAGCATATTTTCTAATATTATGATGATTTGAGCAGCAAATAGAATGATTTCTGAAGGATCATGTGACACTAAAGACTGGAGTAACAATGCTAAAAATTCAGCTTTGTATCACAGGAATAAATTACTTTGTCAAATATATTTAAATAGTACACAGTTATTTTAAATTGTAATAATATTTCACAATATTACTGTTTTTTACTGTATTTTTAATTAAATAAATGTAGCCTTGGTGAGCAGACGAAACTTCTTTTAAAAACATAAAAAATCTTAGTGGTTCCAAACTTTTGGACTGTACTGTATATATATTAGAAAGAAAGCTTTTATGCTTATCAAGGCTGTATTTGTTTGATCAACAATACAGTAAAAACAATAATATTGTGAACTATTATTACAGTTTAAAATAACTGATTTCTATTTGAATATATTTTAAAGTGAAATTTATTTCTGTGATGGCAAAGCTGAATTTCTAGCATTATTACTTGTCTTTACTGTCACATGATCCTTCAGAAATCATTCTAATATGATCATTTGGTGCTTAAGAAACATTTAGTATTATTATCAGTGTTGAAAACAGTTGTGTTGCTTAGTACTTTGGTGGAAACGGTACCATTTTTGAACTCATTTTGCCATCATTTTTCTTTTGTCCCACCCATAGATCTCCCATTTCACGAGTTGTGTCGCAGTGCCAGTGCTTTGACCGGGCGGCGCTACAGGAAGTGGCTGCTGGACCTGCGAAACTCTCATTCTCTGTTCAAGACGAGTCACGGTGCGCTCCTAGAGCGCTTAGTGGAGGGCTATGACAGCGCTCGCCATGGGACCGGGGTCAGTCCCAGTGTGCCTGTGTGTGTTAATTGGTTTTGTACAGCAGGGGGCACTGCAGAACATATTTAAGAGGCTTGTGTTCTCTTTCCCCATAGATGTTTGGTGAGGCAGAGTTTGTGAAGTATAAGGAAGATCTGGCTGAACTGGCTGCTGTGTAAGTTTTGTTGTCTATTTTTTGCAGTTCATCTCTCATAAATCACTTTTCTCACTCTGTTATTCTCTTTTTTTCCCCAAAGTGTCAAGACGTACTCCAGCAGTACCAGTCTAAACCAGCAGCACCAGTCAGCAGCTAAAGATCTGACCAGCTCTCCCGGCCCCTCGTCTGCCTCCACCATTCAGGTTACTTACCTGCCCTCCACCGGACAGCGCAGCAAGAGGCCCAAACACTTTCTGGAGCTCAAAAATTTTAAAGACAACTATAATACGCTAGAGAGCACACTTTAGAGAACGAAACCCTTTTAAGGAACGGTGTAGATTTAACTCAGACTGTGAAACAGAAGTGTTGCTTACTGGAAAGCCTACAGAGGAGAAACTTTCACGTAGAAATTACCACAGTGGGAGATGCAGTAAAATGACCTCAAATCACATTGAGAATGTGAGAATGACAAGATAGAACAAAATCTGTGGGATAAAGGTCATTGTAACTGCTTTGAGAGCAATGCAAGAATGTTTTGTTTCTTATTTAATTGTTGTCCTGCCTGAATTCACACTGTTTTCTTACTTTAAAGGTCATAGCCACTGTTTACCCTTTTCTTTGTGAGAATACCATTTTAATATGAAGAGCACCAACAATGCGTCACTTTAGCTAGGATGAGAACCTTATTAACTGGAATAACTGTTCTGGCACAAACGTGGATTAAAAACAGCTGTACGGACATTCATTCTTACACCTGTTTTATATTAAAACAACCTTAACTTGAGGTTTCCGAAAAAGATCCTGTGTCAGAGAAGACAAGGCTGGACATCATTCTAACAGAAACTGAGAGACACAAATATTCTTTTCTGTGCTACTGATCAGCTTATTGTCCTTATTTTTTAAGTGCAATTGTAATTTTTAATTAGTTCATGTGTGTATAAGGAGGAACAAAGTGCTTTGAGACATGACTTGATATGGTTGTTGTCATGGTAATGTAGCTTAAAGAGCTATGAGAAGCTGTCTGTGTTGACTTTCACTGTATTATAAAGTCTTATCAGATCTAATAATGTGTCTGTGTTTTCTGTACCTGCACTGCTGTGCCTTTAGGGGTCTTCACTAACAAGACATCACTGGTTAAGGATGTAACCTATGCGTTATTTTTTAGCTATTTTGAGTCCTTTTTTATGATTTCAGGAACACAACAATTAAGAATGGGCTTCTGTGTCACTAAAGAGAGCTGTTTCAGAACTGTAATGTTATTTAAATAATTACTATACCGTTCAGTTTGGGCTTTGTAAGCTTTTTTGTTTTTGTTAAAGGTGCCCTCTAATGAAAAATTGAATTTATCTTGGCATAGTTAAATAACAAGAGTTCAGTACATGGAAATGACATACAGTGAGTCTCAAACTCCATTGTTTCCTCCTTATATAAATCTAATTTGTTTAAAAGACCTCCGAAAAACAGGCGAATGTCAGCATAACACCGACTGTTACATAACAGTCGGGGTGTAAGCCCCCAATATTTGCAAATGCCAGCCCATGTTCCCAACATTATGAAAGGCATTAGACAAGGGCAGCCAGTATTAACATCTGGATCTGCACAGGGGAATCATCAGACTAGGTAAGCAAGAACAATAGTGAAAAATGGCAGATGAAGCAATAATAACTGACATGATCCATGATATCATGATATTTTTAGTGATATTTGTAAATTGTCTTTATAAATGTTTCGTTAGCATGTTGCTAATGTACTGTTATATGTGGTTAAAGTTACCATCGTTTATTACTGTATTCACGGAGACAAGAGCCGTCACTATTTTCATTTTTAAACACTTGGTCTGTATAATTCAAAAACACAACTTCATTCTTTATAAATCTCTCCAACAGTGTAGCATTAGCCGTTAGCCACGGAGCACAGCCTCAAACTCATTCAGAATCAAATGTAAACAATATAACAATATACAATACTCACATAATCCGACACATGCATGACGAACACTTTGTAAAGATCCATTTGAGGGTTATATTAGCTGTGTAAACTTTGTTTAGGCACTGTTTAAGGCAAACGTGAGCTCCGTGGGCAGGGAGCGTCAGCATTTAAAGGGGCCGCACAGCTTAAATCGGCCCATATTTAATGACGCCCCAAAATAGACAATTAAAAAAATTAATTAACAAAAATCTATGGGGTATTTTGAGCTGAAACTTCAGACACATTCAGGGGACACCTTAGACTTATATTACATCATTATATTACAACAAAAAACGTTTGATGGCAGCTTTAAGTCTCTTATGCTCACCAGTACTGTATTTATTTGATTAAAAAACACAATAAAACAGTAATATTATTGCAATTTATAACAAATGTTTTCTTTTTTAATATATTTTATATCCTGTGATGACAAAGCTGAATTTTGAGCATCATTACTCCAGTCTTCAGTGTCACATGATCCTTCAGAAATCATTCAATATTACCTTGTGAAACTCGTGTGTATTTCCATATAAAATAAAAACATTGCTGTGTTTGTAACAGTAGTCAGATTCCCTGGTACCATATTATAAAATGTTGATATTACATTGTTTTTAAGATGCCATAAAACCAACCATATAACCATTAACCACATTCCTTTGTTGACACGAGAAAAAGCAAGAAAACAACATTCATGAAACTAGTTTATTTAAATATAATACACAAGATGCCATTAATTCAAGCATTACACTCGTTTTTACTAAAAAAATATTATTAAAAAAAATAAAGGATGTTGCATGCTAATATGAAGCCTTTCTAATGAATTCACATTAAGGTTAAAGTTCACACAAACAGAAAATATACACAAAACTATCTACAGCTGTGAAGGTGTGAAAGTGAAGATAAACATGGGAATGAAATGCATATTTCAACACACCCTTGTCCAGAATTAAATTAATGAAGAATAAATAAATCTCTTTTGTGATATTATTAACTGTTCACGTGGGCATTACTTTAAGGTAGCCAGGTGCTCCAGCCAATCACATCCGTTTTCTAACCAGGTGCTATAAAATGTGTTTACTCAATGTTGTAAATGGCTAACTGAGTAACTGCAGCGGTTGGCTGGACTGGATAACAGGGGTCACACTGTGTTCTACTGGCCTGAACTAGTCTGGCTCAGTGGAGGACAAGTGTTACATTCTTTCAAACTTATGAAACACTTACAAGGCGTCTTTGTTTTTCATAGAAGGCGAGTCATTGGATTCTCCCGCTGTTTCTCTTTGTAGATGAAGAATAAATATTTGTTGCAGTTTTTTTGTTTCAGGATAAGCATGCCATAACTCACTGTCTCCCCTTTAGTTCTTTCAGCACAATCAGTATTATTTGAGGAACTGCTGTTCCTGATCATTTTCCATGCTCTCCGAAATAATATATAAAAATCCTTCATCCTTCTTTACTTCATATCCCTTCAAGGGTTAAAATAAAATAAAAATGTTTTCCCCATCTGTTATCATCTCTATAATTTTTCTAACTCAGAAAAAGACCCCTTTATCCCACAAGCCTTTAGCCGAGTTAATACCGAGGGAGATTATGAGAGATAAAGAGAGCTCAATGAGGGTGTTGTCTGTCTGTCCATTAATGTTAGGTGAAAGACATCATCTTTAGAGGGCCAGCCTCAAATAAATACCAAAATATCCCCAGCATCCATCTAGAAGCCCTTCACACTTCTCACAATAATGCAAACGAGTTCTTCATTTTTGTTTTCTTCACTTGTCTTCATAAAAATGGATATGTTCACTTTAACAGTCCCTGTTGTGTCAAACCTACATTGATTATTCATAGTAAATAATTGTAGCAATAACAGTAACAGACCTCTGCATTGTTAGAAGCATTCTTGGAGAAAAGGCCTTTAGACATTAAAGCAATTGTATGTCCTTTGGTGAAAGTCTGTGGTCATTTGTGTTGCTAGTATTCTCCTGCACTGATACTGGAGGATGGTGCGGTGGTCATAGCAATGATGTGATGTTGCTGTGGTAATGTTCATGATTTAATTTCAATGACTTTGATGAAGGGCAGACTCTTGTTGGTCTGGGTGGAAGGTCTCAGAGGCTTGCTGCGGAGGAGACACATAAATAGACTTTGAATGTGTGTGCTTGTATGTCCGTTATCAAGCATATGTGACAGTTTGCATAAAATAATTTGAATGTAGCTATCGGGATAATTTGCATGTCCTACCTGTAGACAATCTGCGCATTGCCGTCTGATGGCAGGTATGAATTTGACCTTTGACTCCCCAGGTAGTAATCCATCTGATCGCGCATTTGTTTGTTCTGTAAGCGAAGCGCATTCACAAAGGTCAGACTTCAAGAAACACTCGTGAGATCTCAGATGAAAGAGTGAATTCACTAATCACTTTTGTATGCTGTAAAAGGAATATTATTTGATTTATGAAAGAAACATTTGGGGGGCGTTTTCAGCAGTAATTCATAAAATTATGATCAGATGATTGACAGAAGAATTATACTATGGTTGAAAAACGAGAGCTGATTTTTTTCAAAACCATGTTTTTAAAATATAAAAACTGAATGACTCTCATTGATTCTTTTTAGTGAATCAAAAACATACAGCATAACCAGTGTAGTCCAATTCCTGAACAAATGACTCTAAAGAATCGATTCTTTTAGTGAATCAATCAGCACAACCATTGTGGCCCAAATGATTCCTGAATGAATGACTCCAATGAGTCAGTTCTTTAGAGAATCAAACACAAGTACAAATGCGTACTGCTGTATGTGTTACAAGAAAATACTACCACTGTTTCTACTTCAAAATTTCGTGTTTATTTCAATGTGTTACTTCTTTGTAATTATTTGTGAAATAGAAAATTGTTGCAAATTGTTTTTTCAGTGTAGTTACAGCCAAATATTGGATTGGACTCTGTGAAAAGTCACAAGTCAATGTAAACACACCTTTTTAAAGAATTGTTTATTTGTTTATTTTTAAAGGATTGAAAAATGCTACAGTAAAATAATCATTTATGGAACCATTAAGGAACTAGAATCAGTTATAGGAATTGGAATCAGAACCAAAATTGTTGACAATTGTGAATTCCACCTAGATGTGTTTATATCTTATAAACTGACCTCTGCCTCCAACATGGCCACCTTCTCCTCCAGCTCTCTGATCACTCTGTCTCTCTCCTGAATCACCATGCGCGAGTTCTGAAGCTAAACGACACAACGATGGAAAGCTTGTGTTAGTACGTGAGCCTAACATGACAAAAGTTCATATGAGAGTGTGTGTGTGTTTGTGTGTTCACACGTACCTGTTCAATCATTTGCCGTAATTTTCTCTGTTGACTCTTGAGCATGTCATCCAAGTGATGAATCTTTTCTTTCAAAATCGCATTTTCCTTTTCCAGCTCTTCTAACCTGTTACATGAATAGGCAATTGTTTACAGCAACACTCAATAGATGTTTAAAGTTAAAAAAGGCAACATTACGTGACAAAACCAGTAAGATATGTCATAGCCCCCACCTCTCCCTCCCTGCATGGCCCTCCTCCCTCAGTTCGTGCAGCTGCAGGAGTTCGGCTTCTTTGGTCATCAGCTGGTCTCTGAGGGTGGAGCTTTCCTGCTCCATGCCGCCCATGAGGCGTTGGAGGTCTTCGATCTGTTTATCCTGCTGCTCCTTGCTTTGCTGAACTTTCTTCAGATACTCACTCTGCTCAGATAACTTCTGCTTATACTGATGCGCCTCCGCCTACAAGAACATGAACACAGACAAAAAATAATTAATTCACAAATCACAAAAGACACATTTATGTTTTTTACACAGCTTTCTGGAATACTCAAATCTGATTTGTCAATCATAGGATTCTGTGGACAAATATTGTTTTGTACAATGAGCCCTAAACTGTATATTTACATTTGTAAACAACCTAAATTTGTAAACAATTTGTCACCTGATATTTCATTTACCTCAGGAAAGTTATCCAATGTCCATAAGTCCATAAGTCATAGAGAATATAATATCACTATAATTGTAAATGTATTATTATATACAGTATATGCTGTATATTTACTTATATTTGCTATTAATGATGGGTTAATGTATGTTAGAAAAAATCTCCAAATTCTGTCAAATAATGCATAAAAATGTAATATCTTTATAGGCCAACAAGTTTTTGATAAAAGCAACCTATGATGTTGCTTTTAGATTATTTATTTATTAAAGCAAGTTTTTGATGAAAGCACATTTAAATAATGGAAGATATATTTATTTATTTTGTAAGCAGTCATTATAAGCAAGATTATTAGGTCACACTTTAGTTTAGGGTCCAATTCTCACTATTAAATAACTATAAGTATTGGACAGGTCACACACATACACCGTGCTGCTCACGTGTAAACTAAACACTTAAACTAAACAACTAAACTTAAGTATTACTGATTATTGAAAATAAACAGGAAAAAGTATAATTAGTCCCTTCAGGATGATGCTTTGTGTCTGGGTCCTGATCACTCTATCAGGGTTTATTTTGCAATAATGAATGGCTGACTGTTCATGATTTTTACATGTATTTAAAGTTGCCATCGAACGTTTTTTTACAAGATGTAATATAAGTCTAAGGTGTCCCCTGAAAGTGTCTGTGAAGTTTCAGCTCAAAATACCCCATAGATTTTTTTTAATAAATTTTTTTACTGCCTATTTTGGGGCATCAGTAAATATGAGCCGATTTATGCTGTGCGGCCCCTTTAATTCTCGTGCTCGATGCCCACGGAGCTCGCGCTTGCCTTAAACAGTGCCTAAACAAAGTTTACACAGCTAATATAACCCTCAAATGGATCTTTACAAAGTGTTCGTCATGCATGCGGCATGCATGTGTCGGATTATGTGAGTATTGTATACTGTTATATTGTTTACATTTGATTCTGAATGAATTTGAGGCTGTGCTCCGTGGCTAACGGCTAATGCTACACTGTTGGAGAGATTTATAAAGAATGAAGTTGTGTTTATGAATTATACAGACTGCAAGTGTTTAATAATGAAAATAGCGACGGCTCTCGTCTCCGTGAATACAGTAAGAAACGATGGTAACCACATTAAATAGTACATTAGCAACATGCTTACGAAACATTTAGAAAGACAATTTACAAATATCACTAAAAATATCATGATATCATGGATCATGTCAGTTATTATTGCTCCATCTGCCATTTTTCCCTATTGTTCTTGCTATATAGCAGATGATTCCTTGTCAGAACAACAGTGACAGGAAGTTTCAGTTTAGATTTTTACAGTATCGGTTTGACATCAGCTACTTGCCTAACACTGAAATCCTTGACATATAAAATGCAAGCAGTAGCCGATTACGAAACAGAACATCATCATGAAAGAATGTGCGATCTCACCCCTGCACACACTGTTCTTTCCCAACCTGGATCTGAGCCAGTTGACTAGTGGAAATGTCTGCCACTGTATTAGTATAACTGAACTCACACCTTCTCTGAAGACAGTCTAACAAAAGTTCCTTTGAATGCTCTATGTGATCCATAACATTAGGATCCTTGGATGTCATAAAAGAACCGAATGCTAAAAAGTGAAAGAGACTAACCAGCAGTTTTTCTCTCTCCTCCTGGTGTTTCTTCTCTGTGTCTTGGAGTTGAGCATACAGACGCTTACTGGCCTCCCTCATCTTCTCTTTTTCCTGCTCATCCACACTATCCTGGAGAGACAGAATATAGCGACAAAATGTTAATGAAAACAATCTGGAATTTGTTTGGTGACAGATGAGTTTGTATGTGTGTTCATGTACTTGTTACATGTGTCTTGCATTAGTTACACAACATAGTGGTTTAAGCAATAGTAGCAAACGGTACTTAATATTCCACAAAATATTTCCATTGAAACACGCCCACACCTCTCCCAGCAGTTATTTATAGACGTGTGTGAGCGCGAGATGATGTGTAAGTTGGAGAGAAAGAGGGAGGGATCTTCTCTGTATATGCGTCAACAGGGTGTGTGTTTAAACACTGACGTATGCTGTCATAGCTCAGCTTTTCCATCCATATTCCTGCTCTAACTACCCAGGCACACACATCCCATTGGGAGGATAATCCACATTATTCATTCCTAAAAAGAATCTGCTGCCGCCACATTTAGTTTCATCAAGCAACAAAAAACAAGAATGTGAAGAATTTGAGAAACGTTAAAACCTGTTGAACAAATACCAGCGATTAGAACGAACTAAAGATAATTACTGCAGGTGGCTTAACATGTTTCCCGAGCTATGCGTTTTTGTATGGTTTCCTGGGTGATTAATTCCTCAATAGCTCCTGGATAACACATAAACTAATGGGTGTTTACTGCTGCGGGGTTTGTTGATATGCTTTTTGCTAACAGATTGCAGAGATAAGGGTGTGAATAAGCAATTACATGATCTAAATGATAGAAAAAAACAAAACAAAAAAACATTTATCACCCAAAGGATACAGATTTTCTAACACAGCGCATTATATAACATGACTGCTCTGAAGCATGCCGGTCACTGCAAACAGACAAATAGTTATTTGAATGGCTCAAAATAGAAAATATCTTTATTTTAGTATGATAATTAGGGGTTCACAGATATTAACATTCTTGGCGATATTGATAAGCCGATAATTATTTTCATGTTATGGCCGACAATCAATAAATAGCAGATATTAAGGTTGACAATATTTTATAAAAATAATTCAAGCGAATTTTGGCATCACAGTATTATAAAGCAACGTATGAAAAATGAATGTTAATTTAGATATTTGCTAAAGTTTACATTTATCAGTGTTAAAAATTATTCATTTTTAGGGTTCGATGAAGGCACAGGTAATCTCAATATAAACATATGGTAAAATGGGCATACTATTTTGTCAAAATATTTTAAAAATAAAACATTTAAAGCTAAAAACAAGAGAATTTAGGCATCACAACATTATAATGTACAGTATGAAAAAATGATATTCATTAAGATATTCGCAGTTTTTTTTTTTTTTTTAATGATTCCATTTTAGTGTTCAATGATGGCAAAGGTATTCTAAATATAAAAAGGGGAAATTAGCATGTGTGTGTGTGTGTGTGTGTAAAGCAACATGGCATATAATCTCTCACCTGTCTCTCAAAACCATTTAGGGTCTGTTTAAGTGCTGAATTAGTAACTTTTCTGGGACCAGGACCAGATAATACCAGCTGAGGGTGAGAAAAGGAGAGCCAGTTAACATTTATGCTTAATCTAGCTTAGAAGAGCACACATATATCTGCAGATTGCCTCACCTTATGTTCTGCTCTGTGACTTTTAGCTGCCATCTGCTCTCTGAGGTTCTTTAGACAGTATCTCACCTGCACACAGTACAACACAGTTAAAACACATGTTCTGAAAACAGCCAAACACAGAAAAGTGGGAAATGCGAGTATTTTTGCTCTGACCTCCTGTATTTGTGAAACTTCCTCTGAGAGCATCTTTAGACTCTGTTGGTGTCTGGCTTGTGCCTCTTTGCGGTCTTCCAGATATACCTGACAAGTAAATCCAAATATATTTAAAAAAAAAAAAAAAAAAAAAACATAACATAAGCATTGAAATCACTGATTTCAATCAACACATGCCTGAAATTAAATGTGTTGAAATTTTAGTCTAGTTCTGCCTAGTTTAGGGCAGAGCTACAAATTAAATTACTTAGTATCAGATCTAATTATCCTTTTACATTACAGGTCATACAGGTCATGTAATAATGATCAGTAATAATTAAAATCTAAAGACACCCACCTTGATGACCTCACCCTGGTCTTCAGATGGCTTGATCAGATCAGGCTTCAGTGGCTGTCTCTCAGAGGTTGGTTGTACCAAAGCAAAAGCTCTGCCAATTGGCTGGAATGACATGAAAAATACATTTTAAATGCCAATAGTATATGAATAGTATATGTCTATTAACAGCTCTTTTATGTTTTGTGACAACATATAGAAGCTTAATCAGCGGGACTTCCACTTATTTAAATAGTATGATGTCTTAATTATCTAGTGTTTTCATAAAGTAATTTTTAAAAAATATTTAATATATTTAAGATACAAACTGATATCTCCAATAAAAGCTGATAACCTATACCAGTCTATAAGTTTTTCAGAATCAACCTTTACATTTGCATGTCTTTGCAGAAAACAAGGGCCCTTTCTAAATGCAAAGTATAAATAACTCTGAAACACAATAAGTAGCAGGAAACCCCTAAAGAGCAGGAATGGACGCAGATGTGGGAAAAGGGACATGGAAAGTTATGCAGTTTCTGGAATCTGAAACAAAGGGCCTCTGGTTCTACAAGAATGTCCCCTGGAACAAAGCCACATGTTCCTTATGTTTATAGAGCTTTGGCAGACTGACAAAGAAAGAGAAATGGACCAAAGAGAATGTATGTGTGGGCATGTAATTCCACTGAAGTTAATCTGAACTGATTCCACAGAATCACTGTATATTCAGGCCGTAAACAACAGTAGAAATGATTAAGCTTAAGCATACAAAAAACAAAACAAACAATTATCACCCAAAGTATACAGATTTTCTAACACAGCACATTATATAACATGACTGCTCTGAAGCATGCTGGTCACTGCAAACAGACAAATTGTTATTTGAATGGCTATTTGAATGGCTCAAAATAGAAAATATCTTTATTTTAGTATGATAATTAGGGGTTCACAGATATTAACATTCTTGGCGATATTGATAAGCCGATAATTATTTTCATGTTATGGCCGACAATCAATAAATAGCAGATATTAAGGCTGACAATATTTTATAAAAATGTATATTAATTTAGATATTTAGTAAAGTTTACATTTATCAGTGTTAAAAATTATTCATTTTTTATGGTTCGATGAAGGCACAGGTAATCTAAATATAAAAATATGGTAAAATGGGCATACTATTTTGTCAAAATATTTTAAAAATAAAACATTTAAAGCTAAAAACAAGAGAATTTAGGCATCACAACATTATAATGTACAGTATGAAAAAATGATATTCATTTAGATATTTGCTAAATTTTAGATTTAACAGGTTTTTTTTTTTAAAAAATGATTCCATTTTAGTGTTCGGTGATGGCAAAGGTATTCTAAATATAAAAAGGGGAAATTAGCATGCACAATTAAATATCAAATATCGACTTGACATCAACTAATTTTGTTAGACAGACAAAGAATGAGAAATGGACCAAAGAGAATGTATGCGTGGGCATGTAATTCCACTGAAGTTAATCTGAACAGATTCCACAGAATCACTATCACAGCATAACCAGAAATAATCAGGATGTACACAACAGTAGAAATAATTAAGCTTAAGCATACAATACACAACTACAATCTATCAAAACTGTATCTGATGTGATCTAAATCTAAATGTACATAAATATGTATAAATATAAATATTGGACAGCAAGTTAAGTCAGGCTCAATAATACTAACTACTGTCCTGGTATTATACTGGAACATTCTGGTACAACTTCAGCTAAAGCATAAACATCAGAGATTCCATGCAGAAATGGTTTCAAACAGGCATGTATTCATTCTTATAAAACCTTCCCAGAGTCAGAAACACTGAACTCAGTCAAATATATTTTAAAATCTTATGTCACTACAAGATCATCTGCCGCTCATCTATTTTACTACGTATGAAACAGAAAGAAACAGACATTTACCTTCTCTGTGGTGGGCTGCTGCTGGTTCTGCTCGTGGAGAGTCAGTCTGAGCGTTCTGTGCCCGTTCTGAATAATGACATGAAGAGAAGCACAAATGTGAGTGAGGGATGCAACAAAGAGACCGTTATAGAAAGCGAAAGGGTGGGAGCTGCACGGATGAGGGGAACATGTGGGGAGGAGAAACTGAGTAATGCCCTCTGAGGGAGAGAGACTGACTGGAGGCCAATGGCCCATTAAAGTTTGGCATGAGGGTCTGTGGTTGCTCAATGTGAAAGAAAAAAAGCGAAAGCGAAAGGCATTTACAGTCCAGTCTCTAGGATATATACAAAGTTTGATTTGATTTGTTCCCCAGCTTCTGGAAAATTTTTGAGCCTTGTAGGCTTTGCCAAAACTTTGTATTTGAATGTAAATTTAAATCGTAACAAAAATGGAGGCGGGATGCCACAAATCTAAACGGAACAATGCACACCAGCGCAGAACGGAATATCACCATGACAACCCAGACACCCATCAACAACATAAACTATGTCTGTTGGACACAGGAAGAGACAAAGCAGAGACTATAAAGCTTTGGCAACACAAACAGATCAGAGGAAACACTCTAACGATAACATTCACATAACCAAATTAAGAGATATTGATGTTAACCTGTCAGAATAAATGTATATGGTTTTCAGGAATATAATCTGATTAAAAAATATTAAACAATGACAAGTGGACCTATTAAACCAACCACAAATCGATGGACAAATGCGTGTGTTTGTGTCCATGCATAAATCTAGAAGAGTCTGCTGACTCTAAAAGTTGTCTAGGTGAGTCACAGTGGGACGGGAAGTTCTAAAAAAGAGTGTGTTGCAGACAGCATGCACAAACTGTGACATATTTAACAAACATGTGGGAAACAGGCCTGAACTGACTGTGAAAATGTCCCTGGTAATTAATGGGGTAAAGATCAAGTGCCTAAAAATTCAGAACAAAGGTGACAAAGGACATTACACATTCACATGAGACACATTCCAGTCATACTCTACAAGATTAGCCGTAATTCTTATTTACTGTCATTAGGGCAGTTGTTATTTAAGTAATATAGAAGGCAATAGAACAGGGCTGAGTGCAAATGACAAAGAATATAAAAATAGGAGGAGACATGAGTGAATGGTGTATAATGGGAGATGACTGTTAAAGTGCAATTGACATCATGTATACTGTAAATAGAGAAACTGCAGTGAGTTCACTATAATAGAACAAAAGTACAAGGATGATATAGTAATAAGTAATAACGAGACAGAATATGAGATACAATATATGGCAAATGACATTATATGATATTAAGTATGTCATTAAGTAATCAAGTATTCTTTCATTCCTTTGTCAAACAATGAAAAGTATCTGTGGCATGTGCAAAAACATGATTTGTTTTCATACAGTCACCTTAAAGAGGTATACAGAAGACCTAAAAGGTCATGCATTATTTTTAGTATTTAACTATTTTATTATTGTATTATTTGTATTCATATAAATTATACAATTAATATTAATATTATTTTTCTATCTTGTTTTATTGAGATCTTGACTTGAAGGGATAGTTGATAGAATTAACATTCTGTCATTATTTACACTCCATCAAGTTGTTCCAAACCTGTATAAATTTCTTTGGAAGATATTTGGAATAATGTTTGTAACCAAGCAGATCTCGTCCCCCATTGACTACCATAGTAGGAAAAAAAATACTATGGTAGTCAATGGGGGACGAGATATGCTTGGTTACAAACATTCTTCCAAATATCTTCTTTGTGTTCAGCAGAAGAAAGAAATTTATACAGGTTTGGAACAACTTGAGGAGGAGTAAATGATGACAGAATTTTCATTTTTGTGTGAACTATCCCTTTAAAAGTGTTATTGGTTTGGAGGTAACAAAACACATTTTAAAGTGCATCACGGATGAGCAAATTCATTTTTACATTGATCAGGGATAGACTCAAGCTGAAATAGCTCTGTCTATCAAAGCTATTTTACTTCAAAATCAGTGTCTGACACTTAAGGAAGAGGCTACAACTTTATCAAACACTATATTGACTCTGAACATATGGTCTATTTTATGGCAACCATCTCTAGGGAACAGGACATCTGTGCGATTACAGAATGATGTTTGACAGATGCTCTTCAATTCTTTGCAGCTGACTGATTTTTTTCTATCGAGGGGAAATCATGAGAAAACATCTTTTGTTTTGTCGTGATCAGGAGGGCAGCAGAAGAAGCTTCTAGTGCACAGAAACAACAACAGCAAACATAATACAAAATTATATATATATATATAGTATGATATTATATATCATTTCATACCTTTTTTGGAAGCTAAAACCAAGATGCACAGACCTCCAAGTCTAGCTGTTACACAATTCAGGTACTATACAGTATGTATCATCATATCATATCAAACAATATCAACAAACTACCACAGCACACTCTGCAATTGACATTTTGGTCGATTTTAAAGGACATTATGGTCAAAAACATTACATGTAAGGCTGGAAGTTATACAGTGTATAACATGCCATCCAGAGGGATTTTAAAATTAGTCTAGTGATGCAACTTTGCAAAGGCAAGATGTCCAAGTAAAAAAAAAAAAGATCTATTATTATTGTTCCACTTAGTAAATCACTAGACAAAACACAGCCACACCTCGACCCACCTGGCCAAAACAACACATTTATCGCAATCCCATAAAACGAGACAAAACAACAATTACACCACCAGGATGAGGGGCAGACTAGACAGAAGGCAACCGGATAGTCAGTATCGACAAAAACATGACAAAAAAAATCAACAGAAGTTTAAGACTGTAAACAAACTTAAAATAATGAATTATGCATTAATATATTTACCTGAGGTACTAACGGAGGAACGTCCTGTGACTGTGTGCGAATCGGGTGTTTCCGTAGAAGGCAAAGCGGCATTTAGAGTCGAGCCAGCCAAGTTCAACACCACACCTCAACCCAAGAAAGCAACAAAGACAACACGCACACCTGCAAACTGACACGCACCTAACACAAAATTATCACGCCTGTAATGGGAGAGGATTAAAAAAATGTAAAGGAGTTTGTGAGGATTCTGCTTGAGGCATCAGAACAACAGGCTATTCATTACAACATAGCGTCACAAACAAAAACTCTCTGGCAGAGCAAACACTGTCACACAGGAATGATCATTATTCAAAGATTATACAATAGCTCTATGAGATTTGCATATTTTATGCACCAAGGAAATAGAGAAAAACAGAGAGGTGGTGGCACTGAGGTATTAGGAAAACAAACAGATGATTAATAAAAGATGGAGAGGGAGAGCAATGGCGTTTGTTCAATGAAAATCAAACCAGGTCAGAGTGAAACCTGAACACAGGTGTGAGGTACAAAGGGGAGAGAAACACACAGGACATAGAGAGAGGGATGGGTGATGAAAAGAGGGCGATCATTAGAGAACCGTGAGTGGAATGTGTCATTGGATACAGGCCTCTGGACCTCTCAAAGAGACAGACAAAAGACTTGGCTAATCACGCAAGCATTTTTCCTCGGTAAGATGTAAAGGTCACGCGAGAAATCTGAATAGCTCCTGAAACCTGAGACTGTAGATAGACAATGGTGACTTTACACAAACACTGAATCTGAGTGAACTGAAACATTAATAATGGCATTCTTTTTAAATAAAATATTAACTTTATGAACTTAAATATAAACTTAAAAAACTTTATAAAAAGTCCTTTAAATTACCTATAGTAAATAAAAAGTTTATGAAATGCCAAATGTCATTGATTAATAAAAAATAAAAAAAAATCTGCTAAAGGGATTGTTTTAAATGAAAGTATGCACTAAAATGTTGTTCAAAATGTCTTGCTTATAGCAAAAATATTTGTCTAAGTTGCCATCTTTCTCTCTCTCTTTCTCTCTCTCTCTCTCTCTCTCTCTATATATATATATATACACTAAAATGACGTTTATTTTAATTGTCAACTTCTGCAACCATAAAAAAAGCACATTTCCTTCCTTTTAATGCCATTGCACACTACTCTTCTAAAAAATAAATGCATAAATACCTAAAAAGTTTACACTGGTAATAAACAAATGAATTTATTCATTCTTTAATAATCATTATTGCTTCCAGTGTTGACAAGACAAAAAAGATAACTTTACCGCAATGTTCTGTGGAACTCTGTCAACTCAAGGTAAAACTACCAAGCCCACTTTTCACATGTGTACAGTACAATGTACATATTTGTTGTTACTTTACTGTATGCACTGTACTGTACTGTATATCACTCTAGGATAAGAACCATAGACACACAGAGGGCTAATGACTATCATGCAATCTGCTTCATAATGCGAACTTGATGAGAAAGGTACAATTTGTACTTTCACAGAAGCCACATAAAGAGTGAGTAAATACAGGTTTGAAGTTAAATATTTATTGTTTGACTCTTAACCCTCTATGTCAAAAGTGAAAGAGGTATTTATGGAGGGAGGGGTAAATGAGCAAAATGGAAAAAAAGGGAAACGCCTTACATAATCTAAGGTCATCCGGCTAAACTTGCAAAAACAATATAGCTTTTGTTTGCCTTTTCCTCTCCAAATCATTTTCAAAGAATAAAAGTGAAAAATGAAAGCAACTTTAAACATTTTAAAAGGTTTTCACCCTAATCCTCTGGAGAACTACATGAAATCATTTAAAGTCCTTTCAGAAGAGAATCTGTAAGCACGTGACTCTCTAAAGAATGTATCTCAAATGGTCTTTGACCTTGTAATGTTTGACGAGTCCATTAAAGAGCTTCATGTTGAGAAAGCAGAGAATGATGTTCTGTCTTCATATTTGCAACTGAAATACATGCAAAAGCTGTAGCTGCTGAAAAACATACAGTACGGTGCTTTAAGTCAGACTTGAATGGTCAAGTCAGAGTGAATGGCCATCATGTTTAAAAAAAAGGAAGGAAACAATCACAATGCCACAATCAAGCTAATACTTGAGCTCTATCTCTCTTCCTAACTTCTTGCCCAGCTTCCGTGTAGAAAGCAAAGACCTTCCCATTATATAGCCTATATTCTGTGGTACAAAAAGTGGCCATAAAAAGCAAGGGCTGCCCAGTCAACCTGGACGGAAAGATCAAGTTATTAATCACATAATTCGACATAGCACTCTTTATATAGGCCTACAGTAGCCTACTTTATATACTGATGAATGAACAGACGCAGACACAGCTGGCGTTTGGCTTAACTATCCCCAGAAATTCCTCTCACAGGTTATTAGCGAAACCAAATATAAAGTAAGTGACATTAAACCAGATTAAGCATCTGTTGTGCACACAGACAAGGGCAAGTGGAGGCAAAGGAGGTTTAGTGCAGCTAAATACTGTTTATCAATAAAGAGTCACACTTAGATAATTTGGTTCACAAACTTAATTTTGACGATATAAATGAATGAATGAAGCACTAAACCGTTGAAAAATGTGGTAAGAGAAGTTCCCAATCAGGAACAGGGAGCGCATTTAATATTTTACCAGGAAGAAATGCCTCCCGGGGGATCAAAGTTCTCTTTTATGAGTATGTTGAGAAAACGACCCAGAAACCTTTGTCAAGTTGTGTCATCATTTTCCCTTAAAACTTAATATGTATTTATTTCTTTTTGCTAAATTTAACTAGTAGCTACTTATTCATACATGTAGGCTATGTGTAGCCTTTGTTTCAATTAGCCAACCAACTTTATTCAGACCTGTGCAAAGATATGCATACATTTAAAAACAAACAATCAAACAAAGAAACATATCTGATGTTTTATAAAGATTAAACAATAAATAGTGAATAAATTCGTAGCCTACATACCATTCTGTCATCCCATCTGATTTCATCAAATGTGCACATACTCCCCATTCGATTCATTTTAGCTTTATGTTTCTACACTAAAAAGACAGTAGTACTTAAGTAACTAAAGTAAATAACAGCAGAAGTTGAATATCCCCCTTGCGCGCGCGAGCTCGTTGGTGTTGTGTTTTGTTTTGTTCTGATCTGGTCCGAAACGCTGAATAATAAATAGCCTCAGTGCAGACCTCACCGCGAGCTGAACGGTTTTGGCAGACACTCCCCTCGTCCTCCTCCTTCTTTTCACGGGTTTCTCGGGTCGTTATAACGCGTCAGAGTGAAATCTGTACTGTGACCTCATTACTTCGGCATCTCTCTGCGTTTGTTTCTCCTCAGCCCGCGGGAAAGGTGTCTTGTTGGCGTGTTCCACCGGAGCGACACGATCTCATTCCACTATCCCGAGGTTACGGAAAAAGGCAATATGATTCGACAGAATAATGTCTACAAAGTTGGTCATCTTCTTCAGAGTGATAGCTGGAAAAGGACCGGCCATAAGTTATACAAATCCTATTAAAAGCAAAAGAAAAAATGGAGGACGTCAAGAAGTGTGACTGCATAAACTACTCAAGGACGGTCACATCAATTTTACATTGAATTTTAAATTAGCTGTAGCCTAAGCTTATTAGGTTACCTGTAAAGCTTGTCTTATAATAATAATAATAATAATAATAATAATAAAAAGTAAGAATAAGAATAATAAAAAGTAAGAAAAATGTATGTATTTTTATTATCTCCAATTAAATCTCCATTGGAAAAAAAAAATAATTTAGCCTACATAACATACAGCAGCCTGCTCAATCAATTAGTCAACTAAATTAAATAAATATTAAATAAATATAATGAACAATTAAATACTCAAATAGTTAAAATATATAATATCGAGCAAGGAAGAGTCAAACTCAAGTGAGGTAATCAGACTCATGAGTAATAGGCCTTATAGTCAACATTCACCTCAATCCCATCTCAATGTCCTATATAATTTGATGTGTCACTCTGTAATTATTGGATGAACACTGAAAGTACATATTTAACAAGTTTGCATCATTGTGGTCCAGACCAGACACAGTATTAAACTGTAGTTTGATAAGCGGTTTTGAAGGACAGTCATAGCCCAGGCATGCAACACAAGAAATAGCTTCAGTCATATACTGGAACAACACATAATAATGAACAACTAGAAAATCCAAAAGTCTCCAAGTCATTCTACAAAATGTCTATATAAAATTGCACCACAACCCTGTTATCATGTTTTCTCCTAGCAGCAATTAATTAAAGGTGCCCTCGAATGAAAAATTGAATTTATCTTGGCATAATTAAATGACAAGAGTTCAGTACATGGAAATGACATACAGTGAGTCTCAAACTCCATTGTTTCCTCCATCTTATATAAATCTCATTTGTTTAAAAGACCTCCGAAAAACAGGCGAATGTCAACATAACACCGACTGTTACGTAACAGTCGGGGTGTACACCCCCAATATTTGCATATGCCAGCCCATGTTCCCAACATTATGAAAGGCATTAGACAAGGGCAGCCAGTAATGTCTGGATCTGCACAGGTGAATCAACAGACTAGGTAAGCAAGCAAGAACAATAGCAAAAAATGGCAGATGAAGCAATAATAACTGACATGATCCATGATATCATGATATTTTTAGTGATATTTGTAAATTGTCTTTATAAATGTTTCGTTAGCATGTTGCTAATGTACTGTTAAATGCGGTTAAAGTTACCATCGTTTCTTACTGTATTCATGAAGACAAGAGCTGTCGCTATTTTCATTTTTAAACACGTGCAGTCTATAATTCATAAATACAACTTCATTCTTTATAAATCTCTCCAACAGTGTAGCATTAGCCGTTAGCCACGGAGCAAAGCCTCAAATTCATTCAGAATTAATGTAAACAATATAACAGTATACAATACTCACATAATCCGACACTAGGGCACCTTTAAGGCAAGCGTGAGCTCTGGGCGGAGAGCACGAGATTTAAAGGGGCCGCACAGCATAAATCAGCTCATATTTAATGATGCCCCAAAATAGGCAGTTAAAAAAATGAATTAAAAAAAATCTATGGGGTATTTTTTTGAGCTGAAACTTCACAGACACATTCAGGGGACACCTTAGACTTATATTACATCTTGTAAAAAAAACATTCGATGGCACCTTTAAATCAATAAAACTTTGTCATTTCACATTGTCATTTGAAGTTTTCAAGGACACGCTTTATCACTTGTCATCACTGTTACCTTGATTTTGTATAGTAAACTGATATAAACAACTGATAACTAAAGTAGATATTATAGAAATATAATCAATAATATATAGCCTATAATAATCAATTATATAAAGTAATCATAATTAAATTATAGCAAGCTCCTTGTAGTTGCAAAATATTTATGAGCACAAAACTTGTAATAATGTCAATTTGAAATTTAAAAAAAACGTCAAACCTGTTACATCTCTTAAGGTAGCCTATAAATATGTCTAGAAAAGTCACCCATGGCTACCAAAGCTTTTTGTCCTTGATAGCTGCCTACGCAACTGACACTTTGACTCGTCAAGATTGTAAAATTAATTCATAAAGCAACAGCTGACACTTTGACACTCCGAGATCCTAAAACTAATCCATATGATTTGAGCAGCTTAGTCCAAATCTTCTGAAGAGACTTGACCGCTTTATATGATGAACAGATTTAATTCAGGTTTTTATTAACATATAAACATTCTTAAACTCACACATCAGTTGTGGTAAACAGAAGCTCAAGTATGTTTGCTTGACATGCGAGAACCAGTGAGGTTCATTCTCCTGTGTTACGCTGCATGTTTGAGCTTCCACAAGAGGTTTGATCTCACACGTCAAGCAGGTTCGTTGAGCTTCTGTTTATGTTTGCTGATCGATGTTTATATGTGAATTACAGCCTAAATTAAATGTGTTCATCACATAAAGCGTTCAAGTCTCTTCAGAAAATTTTGACTAAACCACTCATATGGATTAGTTTTATGATCTCTTTATGATCTCTCTATTTTGAAGCAGCAAAGTGTCAGTTGCGTAGCTGTCTATGAAGGGACAGAAATCTCTCAGATTTCATCAAAAAGTTTTTCATTTGTGTTCCGAAGATGAATGAAAATCTTATGAGTTTGGAACGAGGTAGAGTAATTAATGACCGAATTTCATTTTTGGGTGAACTAACTGTAAAGTCCATTTAGCAGTTCCAATTATGTGAATATTATGTCAAAATGTGGCAAGATCTTCTAGCTGTTTTTGAATATCTTCATGGTTTTAATTGTATTTAAATTCAAATAGCTTTATTTGTTAAATGAATACATAGAAAAAAGCATTTTCATAGTAATACTAAGTCATTCATGAAAATGTGCCAGAGGCATTACACACAAACCTGACCCTTCCTTAAAAATAGTTTCAGCAAGTGTGACAGTTGATATTATGTAATAATTTCCACGTACTGGGATGGATCAGTGATACTATACGCTGAGCATGTGTGTGCGTGCTTGTGTGTAGGGTGTGGATTTGACTCCTCTTTTTAAAATACAAAAAGGTTAATAATTTAATGGAAAGCTTTTGTATGGTGTATAAAATAAGTTATAATCTGTTTATTATTATTATTATTTCTGGCAGTGTACCAAACGATGGTTTTAGTTGGTTTCACTTGAATGCGATGATGAAATCTTAATGTAAAACCTGTCCAGATTTCTTAAGAAAAATAACTAATGCAATAACGTGACACTGATGCATAACATGGAAAACCACAATATTTTTTTCACAAGAAACAAACCCAACCCCTACTGTTAATTCTCAAATGTATTTAATGTATCTAATGAATTTACCACTCTTTTCCACTCTTCATATTTTCAAAGAAACCTTGATAAACAGAGACTGGAATCTGTAATGTCTATTTATGTCTTCAACTCTCTAATTCTTGCGTCAGATAAGTTATCAAATCATCAGTCTGTATCATGCTATGACTGTCCCTCACAAAACAAATCTCAGAGTCACAGACAGTGGTGCTATAATAAAAAGGCTGCTAGTTGTTTTGACAATCTTTAAGTTGAGTTTGAAAGAACTAAGGATTTCAAAACTCATGACAACATAATGGTTTCACATTAGAGTATTAAAAAACAATAAAATCAAAATAGCATTACAGGGAGCCTTGTGAGTGTCACACAGAATTATTTGTGTATTTTCTCCTTTATTATAATAAGTGACAAATGCCATATAATCACTCATTTAGGAATTACTCGACTTTTAGGTAAAAAAAAAAAAACAATTATTCATTTTACAATGTTCACTTTTCATATATGTCATTTGGTTTACATGCAGAAGCTTCTTCTGTTTGTTCAGCACAAACTGTTGGGAGATAAAGTTCAAAAATTAATTTTGACACCACCTGCCATTATTGAAGAAAAATTTGTTTGAATCATGTTTACATTTGCAAATTCTCTATAAATAGGGTTTAAAAAAACTGATGTTTAATTCCATCCATTCAAAAAGGTCATGTAGCATGAAATCTAATGTAGTCCAACCCAGTTTGATGTTATCTCAGCTGATGAGTTATCCCAGCTTAACTGTTAACTTTTTTCATTTGACACTTTTTTCATATACAGTTAATTAATTATATAAATAATACTTTGTGTTAACTTACAGGTGGTCATGGTTCCTGTGCTTTGTTCCACTAAAGAATACACTGGGACATCCAATCCTATCAGAAAAAGAAAACAAAGAGAAAAAAAAAGACTGTCATCAGATACAAAACCTTTTATACGTCTTTTAAACATTTTACAAAGAATGCCACTTACCATCTGCAATGTGGGAATAATATACAGAAAACCGGCAGTTTAATGTTGCTACAAGAGACAAAAAGAGGTACTTCTGATCAACTTCTACCATCATATAGCATAAAATGTACAGTATTTTAGAACATGCTCAGAAGAGCTAAAATCGCCTAAATCCTTACACATTTAGCATTTAACTTTCCCTAACTGACATGCTACAATCACATCTTACAAATGCAGAAAGAACATCTACCTTTAAAATCAATAATTTGAAGAAAAATGTTTGGGGGTTTGCTGATCCTGGTTTCTGTTTGAATAACTGGTGAGTCAGTCAAGGATAAATATATAACAGGAAGTATAATATCCACATACGAACTATGTTCTGATGACATTAACGGTCATCACTTTCTTTCTCCTTTTCAATAAGCCATTGCTATGACAGTGACATTTCAACAGAGTTAAACATTTCAGGACCTCAGTTGTAGACCTACATTGCCTGTTGATTTTGCTCCTTCGTTTTTTGAAATAAAGAATCACACAGATGATCAGTGATGTGAGGACACACAGAGACACTATTGGGGCAATCACTACTGTCAGATTAGTTGTCACTGCTGGACTCACGGCAATGTTGCCTTCAGTCTGGACAACAGGAATGTCAGCTGAGTTTAGCACACAAAAAAAGCATATTAAATATGATTCAATTGAAAATGGTTATTTCGATCAGATACATGTACATGCACACACACATAATATATTACGTCTTACCTGTGTGACAGGTAGGACAAGTGGTGGAAAATGTATCCATTTTGTTTGTCGAATGAGAAGTGCCATAATCTATAAATAAAATGTAAACATTTTACGTTAAGAAATGTATCTAAAAATTAGGGTTATATTTAGCATTTCTTTTATAAACGCAGCAGCTTAAAGGTGCTCTAAGTGATGTCACGAGTTTTTAGGCCAAAACATTTTTTGTCACATACAGCAAACATCTCCTCACTATCCGCTAGCTGCCTGTCCCCTGAACACATTGTAAAAAAACACGGTCTCTGTAGTCGCCCCAAGCTCTGAAAATGGCATAAAAACAAACTGGTGCAGCCTGGACCACTAAACATAATAAACATGCTCCAGCCAATAACCGACAAGAATGATTTTAAATGCGTGTTCATGACTGTTTCAGGAAGCACGGAGGGGAGGAGGAGGAGGAGGAGGAGGAGGGAGGGTCTAGTTACTCCACCCAGGATCACTTAGAGCACCTTTAATAGTAATTATTTTTGGCTTTTTGGAGACTCAAACTAATGCATGTGATGCAGGAAAAAATGTGTTTTATGTTACTAACATCTACTAACAACAAATATTTAAACAGTAATACAAATGTTAACCCATTTACAGGTCTTATACAAATTAGAGTGTCTGTCTGTGCATTAGTACTGGGGATTTTTCAGTGACTCTCCAGTAGGTGGCGACAAGTAATTCTTTGAATTATTCACCCGATCAATTCATTGCAAACTATGATTAATTCTGGAACCAAACATCACTGTTGTGCTGCTCAGAGATGCAAAAGTTCATTCTGCTTTGAACTTGCTGGGAACTATTTTCATTGTTGCAGCAAACTTATACCACCTGGCAATTTTGTGGTTACAATTTAAGTTAGTAAAATCTAAATTAACTTGTTTATTGATCTGTCATGTAAAAGCAATATCACAGTCATGCCATTTGTATATATTAGCGCGGCGGTAATATTCAGAACAGCAGCACTCATGCCCATGTGATATTGATTAATTAGATTATAAAATATTAGATTAAAAACACACCTTTCATCACCAGCTTCACATCATAGCAGGTTGTTTCATTCACTCTGCACTTATACCAGGATCCATCAGTATTTACTGCATCCCTTATTAGCAGAGATCCATTCCCTAGTATTCTCACTCTCTCATACAGAGGCCTCGGGACTCTCTCTGTGCTGTTTGAGGGCTTGTGTGGAGGACGATATTGGGTTATTTCTGTTGACTGGTGACCAGTAACTATTTTCCAAGTAACTCTATCAGTAACGTTTTGCAGTGAATGTTCAGAGCATGGCAGCAACACTGAAGCATTTGCTGTTGCCTGAACAGGGTTCAAAGGTTTACACTCTGAAACCAAAGAAACACAGTAGTATTTAAATTATATATGTATATGGCTTTCCAATGAGGATTATTAGCTTGAATAAAAACTTTGCATTCTTACTTATGACACTCAGGTTAAACTGAGTAGTTTTAAGGCAGTCCAAACCACTGTAGACCTGACAGTCATAACGGCCATCATCAGATAAATTGATGTCTTTCAAGTAAAGTGTAACATTTCCAGCATCATTTCTCACAGACCATCTCTGATGCTCTGACACTGGAGAGTCTGAACAGATTACGATGTCTTTAACTGGGTTGGTCCTGAGTAGTTTCACTGTTAGAGAGTCCAGTGCGTGGGTTGTGGAAAGGCAAGAAATAGACATATCGTCACCCTGAACATAGTTTATGTCAAAGTGATAAACTTGCTTGCAGGGTGTCTCCGTCTGAGCTAAAGGGGAATTAAAAAGAGAAACGAGACATCCTGAGAGAACCGATACATGGAAGACAGGAAACTACAACAGGGTTTATAATAAATGGTTATTTTAATTGCTAGTGTTTACAAATTCATAAATCGACTTAATAACACTTTACAATACGGTTCCATTTGTTAAAATTAGTTAACTATGTTAGTTAACATGAACCAACAATTAAAAATTTATAATTTATAAATATAAGTAAATGATCATTTAAACATTTACTAATACATTATAAAAATCAAAAGTTGTATCTATTAATATTACTAATTGGACCTGTGCTTACAATGAACAGATGTATTTTTATCAACTTAAAGTTGAGTAAATACTGTAACAAATGTAAAGCTCATTGTTAATGTTATAATGCATTAACTAATGTTGACTTATGGATCCTTATTGTAAAGTGTTACCACTGACTTTCATATCAATTTTATATACATTTATATACATTATATACGTGTATTGTCGGGGTAAGTCTTTGCACACCAAACAATGTTGTTAAAACAAAGACTGTCCTTAATAAAACACTTTCTTGCTTTAGCAGGAACAGAAGCCATTTGTTAGCACAACAAATAAGAATTGAATTATTTTCCAAATAAGTAACCATTATGTAGCCTATGAATGACACTGATCACATGCATGTTACACCCATTCTGCCTTTACACACCCAAAGCACATTGATATTATGCATATATCTTGTTTCTGTGTTGGTTAAAAGAATTTGACTTCATATAATAACACTTACCTTTGCAATCTAATAAAGCTGATATTAGAAGATAAAGAAGTTGAACATATGAAGGCTGAAAACTCCCCATTATATACAGATGCTCACTGCAGGACAGCTGAAATATATTTGAGCAAAGGCCACATCACTTCACTTTTGCACTTTCGCAAAGTTGTTTTCAGTAGCTCTAAATTTAATGAGGAAGTAAATATGAACTAATAATGTGCTCATATAGATGCAGTGAGATTCTATCTGTGATGGGGGGTTTTCAGCCATCATATTAGAAAGCTGCTATTAGAAGTTGGAAATATGAAGACTGAAAATAAAAAATCTTTCGCGTCGACAGTTAAGTGCAGCATGACTGAATAACAGCACAAGCCACAAGAGCTTTTACATTCACATGGTTAATTTTGAAGTACCAAAGTACGAAAGGTGATTTCAAGTCATTGAATCAATTTGCTACATTACATTTGTTATTATAAGAACAACAATACTTAAAGATATAAACTAGGGTAGAGAACTACAAAGGTACTGAATTAAAAGGTTTAGCTTACAGGAGAATACGATCTTTTTGGTCATTCATTTTTTTAATGTAGCCTAATATAGAAATCAGAAAATGAAACAACGGCACCTTTTTCGTTTTTCATGTTTTTCAAACAAAAAGAAAAACAAGAATTGACCCTTCGCCGGGAGTTTGATTGAAAAGCGATCTAACCAATCATAATACTAAATCCGCCATTTTGTCCAACAAAGCAGTCAGGAGTAATAAGATTAACCTCGGTGGACTTGAACTTGAAAAATGGTGTGTACTGATGTCTTTCCGCATTTGAAACATTTCTTCTCATGTTCATTCAAGTTTATTTGATGCAATAAATTAACTAGTAGGAAGAGATGATCGGTTCATGAGCCACTTGAGCTGAGGCGCTACAGTGATCTGTCACGACACATTAAAGAGCCACAAAACAATTTTTATTGTTCGAATTTCTTAAAAAACTACACAATTTGAAAGCTAGGACTTTTTTTAATATCATAAGTAACCTGGCTCTGTCTTGTCTGTCGACGTGTTGTCAGTGTCCTCTTTGCTCTGCAATGTATTTTTCACTCTGTGTGGCGTGACAGCGCCCTGGCTTGTCGGACAAAGCAACAGTAACTAAGGGGGGCGGGTCTTTGTGAAGGGTCAATTGGGCTTGATTTTTTCGTTTTTCATTCAGGGGTAGAAAATGAATAAACAACTTGAATATTTGATCTCTACATGTTGCCGGGAATGAAACACCCCTTTCAGCTGATTGGTCAACCAAACATTAAACCGTGCCATCATCAGTTCTTCCGCAGTTCAGAGCGCAGCAGAATAACAGTCCTCCTCTGCTATGGATTCTTAACGCATTTATTGCAACTACATTTAATGTCATTCTCATCAAACAGCCAGACTAAAGAATGGCTTGACATATACCATACCGAGGCAGAGCCTAGACAAAGCTTTCTTCTGTGTGTCCGTAAATGGAGCTGCCTGAAGTGTATATTGATTAGACTCACTCTTTCTGTCAAAAACAAGGGGCCGAGGGTCTGTCCAAGTAAACTTCCTTCTCCCACTTGATGAAGTTGAATGCACATCAAAATGGCCACTAGAGAAAGTACTTAGGGAAGTTCACGAGTGTAGAGTATGTCTAAAAGTGGAGTTAAATGCAGCTGTGGTGTGTACAGATAAAGTTGTAATGGATTTGGCTTTTCTGTCTGTTTGGGTGGGTTATGTGTTTAGATCTTCCTGTGTTAAGAAATGGTATGAAACTTGGCAAGTTGTTGCCACTTGCAGTGTGAACACACACTACACACAGAGGTGTGTAGTGTGCTATCAAAGTGAGGACATTCCATAGGTGTAATGGTTTTTATACTGTACAAACTGTACATTACCCTACCCCTAACATTCTGCATTAATAAAACATTATTTAGTATGTTTTTAAAGCTTTTTTAAATATGAGGAATAAATGTCCTCATATTTCATGTTTGTCATAATACCAGACCAGTGTAATACTCATGTCATTATACAAATTTGTGTCTTAATAAATCACAAAAACGCGCACACACACACAAATCATAGACATGAATCAAAAGGTTAAATGGTTCATTATTCATTATGTTATTCACTTGTAGATTGGTTTGTATGGTCTATTTAATCCCTATGTTTCTTTCAGTTCTTGGTCAGTTCTTTCAGTTTGGTCAGTTGCGTGTTACATGGTTGTTCTGCTCGTGCTTCTAGTTTCTGAGTTCTTTTGTCAATAAAACTTAAACTGCTGCATATATCTATTTTTATTTGCAACCTGGTGTGACATTTACCTTCTCTCATTTGTTTTCAAAGTCTGAAAGTAAGAAATATGCACGGAGCGTTCTTTAGTACTTCTGCATTAATATAAGCCAGCTGGAAAACTTCCAGTGAGATGTCACTTGCTGGTGTGTTGAGCATCAGTAGTGTAATACTTAAGTTTATAATCAGAATATAGACACTTAAATAGTCAGGCATAGCATTAATTTAGTTATTGAAACATATGACGACATAAAAAAATTAAATAATGACGTACCTCAGTGTTCCTCCATGGCTTTAAATTAAATTCGACCATCAGTTTTCACACTTTCGTGAAAAAAAGCGTTAAATATTTATTGTGCACTTTAGTTAGATTCAGTGAATAAAAGGTGTGTTTTCACAAGTGTGTGCTGAAATCAAGATCTTGTGCTGCACTGACTGACAGCTACTGTGATTACAAAGGGAACGCACAATGCTTGCTTTCTGTGTAATTCATTCACAAGAAAAGTTATTGTTTTTCATGAGATTTCGTGTGTACTTCATACTTCACATTGACAAAATGTATTTTTAAACCTAGTGATTTTATAATGTTTAATATTTAGTCCAAAACGTTGGTAATTCATGTCTTTCAGTGTTTTCTAATCAAATGTTGAGTTTCCAACATTTTGAAACGTTCGGTTTTACAAATGGAGACCATCTCAGAAGGATGAACAATATTTGTGGTCACCACATTAAAAATATCATTTGAAGTGATGGAAAAAATAATGCGTGTGGGTGTCTAATTACAGACATGGCATTTCTTAAATGGTCCCAATAGCTTCGTCTTTATTGCAATCAATAAAACTGGTCTATTGGCAAATTAGGGAAATGTGATAACTACATTAAAATATGAATACAACATTAAAAAGTCAACCACTGGTGGTTTTGTGTCGATGAACAGCGAGTACAGAATGAACAGCTAACAGTTCACTGGAAATGCCCAAGCTGGCTTAACGACAACCAGGAAGTAACCGTGCGTCAATTGTGCACACATTTCAAATTACTAAATAAATCAGCTACATGTTTTATCTAATAGTGCAAATAATTTAGATGAATTACAACGCCACACCTGAAACAGTGAAAATGTCAGGTGCCTCAAATAGACAAGCTGTTGTCACATTTTATTAACAGAAAAGATTTTAACCCCAGACTGTAATTGGGGTTAATGTGGTGCAGCAGTTAAAGCTCAAGGGTGGAAACTAGATGATTGGAGTTTCAGTATCAATTATTTCTTTTAGAGTAGGTCTGAAGTTACTCTGTGTCCAGGATTGAAGCGTCAATCCTTAACCTTGTATGCATTTAATCAACGGGCAGCTCTTATTCACACCCCATTCCACAGATAAGATTCCTCTCTATAATTAATTATATTATTAATGTTAAAACTATCTAAACTCAATAAATATTGTTTTTATTGAGGAACAACAGAACGTAACCGAGCCATAGTCAAATACTTGATTCCGACTACGCCACCAGGGCTTTGATACCCATGGAAATAATTAAACACAGCAACATAAGTTCTATAGCTAGTGAATGAAGAACAGAGACATGCCCTAATTACAACAGCTTCCTCTTTCATGGCGAAACATCAGATTTTATCAGGCCACCACGGACACGCCCTTCTATGAAAACTCAAAATCTTTGCAATATAACATAGCTAAGGCCTTAAGATTAGACTGACCATATACGATCATATATGTTCTGGTTAAATCTCTATGAGGAATTAATCACAGTGAGAAACAAGTAATTTCCTGTTGCCCACAGGTGGCGCTATGACTGTAACAGAATATTGCCATGTAGATGTCTTTAGGCCAGGACTCTAATAAAACATGTGAAGTTTGGGGCAGATCAGACATTGTATGCCCAAGTTATAACAACTTCCTGTTTCATGGCGAAACATCGAACTTTGTCAGGCCTCCACGGACACGCCCTTCAGCGAAAACTCTAGATCTTCGCAATTTCACGTCTCAAAGGCCTTTAGATTAGACTGACCAAATATAATGTTGATCTGATTAAAGCTCAAGGAGGAGTTTGTTAAAGTACAACGTCTGGAAATGGCAAAGACTGCACAAATTTTGCAAAGAAAATTCAAAATATCTGACTTCCTGTTGGTTTTCTATACCAACAGGATTTCACTCCAAGAGACTTCTTTGTAGGTATTGGGCTGTTAGATGCGTGTACTGTTGTGAAACGTACACTTCGTTGAAATTTTGTAGGTGGAGCTTTCGAGCCATTTTGCCACAGCTAATTCTGAAACCCATGTCAGATGTAAATTTTCACGATTTCTGATACATCAGTTTCATGAGTTTTCAAGCATGTTTAGGCCTTCAAAAATGTGATTAACCCTTTCATGGCAAAACATCAGACTTTGTCAGGCTGCCACGGACACTTCAACGAAAACTCAAGATCTTTGCAATTTAACATCCCGAAGGCCTTGAGATTAGACTGACCATTTATAAATATGCTTCTGGTTAAGTCTCTAGTTCTAGATTAGTTCACTTTCAAATGAAAATTTACTCACCCCCATGTCATCCAAGATGTTCATGTCTTTCTTTCTTCAGTCAAAAAGAAATGAAGGTTTTTGATGAAAACTTTCCAGGTGTTTTCTCCATATAGTGGACTTCAATGGCCTCCAAATAGTTGAAGGTCAAAATTACAGTTTCATTGCAGCTTCAAAACATTCTACGTGATCCCAGACGAGAAATAAGGGTCTTATCTAGAGAAACCATCACTCATTTAAAAAATAAAAATAAATAAAATAAAATTTTATACATTTTAACCATAAATGCTCATCTTGAACTAGCTCTCTTCTTCTTCTCTATTAGAATTCCGGCAGTGTAGACACTGCTAAGTGTATTACTGCTCTCCACAGGTTAAAGTTTGAACTAAATTGTCATATACAACATGCTAGTGCAAGTAGATAGATAAGACCCTTATTCCTCGTTTGGGATCGTATAGAACGCTTTGACTGCAATGAAACTGTAATTTTGACCTTCAACCGTTTTGGAGGCCACTGAAGTCCACTATATGGAGAAAAATCCTTGAATGTTTTCATCAAAAACCTTAATTTCTTTTTGACTTAAGAGTAGTCTAGTCTAACACTAGTGTTTTTAAGAGGCTTTTCAGTTATGCATATGAATGAATTTCACTATGTTGATTAATGTTTTTGTTTCACTGTTTGTAAGAGGCTTTTCAATAATTATGGCCTATACGGCCCCTCATACATACCACCCACGCGATCACACTCTTGCATCGGGGGTTTCTCTCTACAATATAAAATAGACCATGTAGAAAAAACAAAACGTCCTTATACAAGCTCTTACAACATGCTCATACCTCGTATTGCACTTCAGGGTCACAACACCGGAAGGAGACAGAAAAGATCAAACATCAGGAAGTTACGCAGCCTAACTACCTTTGCACTATAGGGCAAAATAAATACAATATGCCCCACCCCGTACACCCAACTTATTATCCACTAGGCCACAAGAAGAATAACTTACCCCACTTCAAAAAATCATCCAAATAAAGTGCGCGTAGACCAAAACTCCAATCTGGAAAAAGGTTTGAGGTTGTGGCACTGAATTTATTTATTAGGAAAATGTCACAAAGTGACCGAAATGTTTGTCATTCATTTTTCATTACAGAAGTAGTTTAATCTCGCAATTGCTGGTTTTCCTTCATTGTTAGAGTGTGTAGGCTTTTTTGAATATTTTTCTTTATTGACTTTTTGAAAGTTCTGAAATCCAAAAATTAGTTGTGGTTAATTACTTTACCCATATTGGCACTCCAATTTACCTATAATGATCCACAGTTTGTGTTTAATTATTGTTATTACATAATTATATTATAGTTATAGTTCTGTTAATATTATAAAATAGGGGTTGCTTAATATGTTGGACAGTGGGGGGCCTCTAATTTAAAATATTTTAGAAAATTCATGCCACAGCACAAGACAGGATGATAAAAAAATACTGAAAACCCTATAAGAAAAGACCAGTTATTATCATATTTAATATATTCTCCTTTATATTTTAACATTTTAAAAAAGAGATTTACGCATACTTAAGAGGTTCTGTGATTTCCCTTATGTGCATATGATGCGATAAACAGGGTGTGACATTGATTATTCACCCTATAGCAGGGATGAGCAGTATGTGGCACATACTATGCAAGCTGATTTGAGGAAGAATCTTTTATGAATGTGGTTTGGAAAGCTAAAGAATTTAAGAGATTAGAGATGTGAGCACTCTGGACAAGCCAGTATTGTAAGAGACACACTGCCCTCTGCAGGCCTCAGTGAGCATTACTATATAAATACACACATTTATTGTGTCATATTCTTTCTGAACACTTTACCAAAAACATTAAGAAAAAGCACAGGAAACCAGCCATAATTGCCCCCTGTTTTAAAATTAATTCTGTAATCCAAACATGAGAAAAAAAAAAAAAAACATTAAATTCTCGGCCATTATTTTCTCTCTCTTAAACAACTCTACTCTAGAGTTGATTCTCTAGCTAAGCGACTCAGGATTGCAGTGTCTATTTCTGTTCTTGCTGCTCCTTCATGTCTCTGATGGCCTTCCTCCTAAATCCCTCCAGCCGCTCTGCCTCACCCTCTCCCTCATCCACCTGCCGCTTCAGTGGAACACACATGCATTAATGGTGCTCTATGTAAGTTTTTGACTGTACTAAAGCATAACAATACCATAATATGTTTGCAAATATTTATTTAACATGCTGAGTTCACATACTTGTTTCTCTGAAAACCATAGCCAGTTATTTTACTTTGAAATTTGCGTTCCGTGTTGGAATTTCTGTTTTGTTTCAGTCTGTGCAAGACCAGCACCTTGCCAATTTTTCCAATAGTATTTCGCCACCCCGGGTTGCCATTGGAGGAAAACACATGCATCGAATTGCAGCCATGCATGGAAGCCAGAGAACAAACTGGGTCAGAGATTGCAGATTCTACCCGACCTAAAAAGCTTCAGCATCCATCTAAAAATCTTTATGAACGGGAGCATATTAAAACGCTATATCAATAAATCAACTAACTAACTAACTATCTTACTGTGTGAAAGTCTCCTCACCTTCCAATGTCAATGGACTATATGCACAGAGCATTCTTTAGAACTTCCACATTAATTTAAAGCTGCAGTAGGGAGTTTTTAGAAAACGTTGACTTAGCCTGAAAATTTGAACAAGCACAACTCACAAGTCACTCCCCCTTGCGCTCTGCTGGGTACAGCCCTCCCTCCACAGCTCCTCCCCCATCACAACGGAGCCTGCCGTGAACGCGCAGGCTAGTAAGCAAGCAGGACCGATGACGGCGGATTTAAACAGTTATAGCACATTCACTGATACAGACAAAACATCAACAATATGATATGCATTGACTATGGCCTTTCCATACTTTGACTACAAACTTGTAATGTAACTATATGACGTATATGCACTATTTCTATAAGTAATAAATAGCTAGTAAGATAATATAATGGTAATGTTACAGTACGCAAATAACTGGCTTCTCCGGTTATCTCTGTATGTATATTTTAGCCAAGAATAAAACAAAATTTGTTATTAAACCACTCTGCCTCTTTTCATTTTATTTAAAGAAACAAACAAAACATATTAATAGCCTCAGGCAACGAGTGATTAATTATCTGCAATGTCTGCTTATATTTATAACAAAACGAAATATTAAACAACCTTGCCTCTTTTCGTTTACATTTCAAACATATTAAATGTAATACTATTTGTCAGTTTTAATGTTCAATAGTAGCCATTATAAAAGGTATAAAAATATACAATAAGAAATAAAGCAAACAATTCAGTCAAGCGTACAAAATCAGCGCTTTAGCATGATACAAAAGTTAAATAGCCATATATAAATTTATGAAACGTCACGTTGCCCTCAGCCAAAACGGAGCCAGCGGCAAACGTCAGAAGGATTAGCCGAGGTAAGGCTGCTCTCGGCTGGGTACATGAGCGCTGAGAGTCCGGTGATCGCCTGGATCTCAAAACTCCGACAACGTCAGATCAAATTGTCAGAAAGGCGCTATCTTTATCAATTAACCACAAATTTGAGCTTTAAACCAGCACATTCTCGCCTGAAAAAATCTTAAAACTGCATATCATGACTTAATAGAGCCCGATCACACGAAAATGCGTATCAATAGTACGAGTTTGTAATCTCGTAGAATATATACGGCAAAATGAGTTTTTCACGTGCATATGACACGCACTTTATGGGGTATTATACGTTAGAAACTGGATTGTTTGTCCGCCATAAGCAAAGCTGCTGCACATTGAATTTGAATGCCTGTACACGCTGTGCACTATGGCTGTGCATGACAGGAGTGTGATCAGCGCACACACGAGCTTGATTGACACTGCTAAGACACTCCTCCTGACTCTGATTGGTTGGTTCTTACCGGGAGCGGTGTATTTCTGCAAATGGCAATAGGACCACTGGGAAGAGCCAGAGGAGCTTGATTTTTTCACAGATTATCTCATTGTCTCATATTCTACTGTCAGGACATAATGACAGGTTTAATAAATATGTAAAAAATACATTTTTACAAAAGTTACCTACTGCAGCTTTAAGCCAGCTCGAAAACTTCCGGTGAGATGTCATTTTTTCTGATCGGTTGAGCATCAGTAGTGTAATACTTAGCTTATAATCAGAATAGTAACACTTAAATAGTCAGGCATAGCATTAATTTAGTTATTCAAACATAAGACAGCATAAAAAATAAATAAATAAATCCAAATGAGAAAAGGGTGTTTGGCCCCCTCCAGCCAGTGCCTCCATTCCTCCAGCGCCATCTTAACAGCCAGCAACTCCCGGTTCCCAATGTCATAATTTCTCTGAGTAGCGGTAAGCCAGCGAGAGAAAAAAGCACATGGGTGAAGTTTGTGATTGCTCTTACTTCTTTGTGACAACACAGCTCCTAACCCCACATCTGAGGCCTCCACCTCAAGCACAAAAGGCAACACTGGGTCTGGAAGCATTAGGATGGGGGCAGATGTGAAGTGTTGTTTTAATGTGTTGAAGGCCTGGTTGGCTTTGCCCGTCCATATAAATGGCCTGTTAGACTTCTTTGTCAGTGCGGAGTGAGGCTCTGCAACAGAACTAAAATGTCTTATGAACTTCCTATAGAAATTGGAGAACCCCAGAAAGCGCTGTACCTGTTTGACCGAAGTGGGTTGGGGCCAGTCCAAAACTGCTCGGATCTTGCCAGGATCCATCTGGATGCTACCCTTGGACACACAGAAGCCAAGGAATGAGACAGCAGGGACATGGAAGTCGCTCTTCTCTAGCTTAACAAAGAGCTTGTGCTTCAACAGCTAGGTGAGGACCTGTCTCACATGTTGAACGTGTTCCTTGAGGTTGCGGGAAAATATCAGAATATCGTCCAAATGAACAAACACAAAAGTATTAAGCATCTCTCTGAGCACATCATTAATAAAAGCCGGGAACACAGCTGGAGCATTAACTAGGCCGAATGGCATTACTTAGTACTCATAGTGGCCTGTTGGGGTGTTAAAAGCCATCTTCCATTCATCCCCCTCCTGGATCCTGACCAGATGGTATGCGTTTCAAAGGTCCAGTTTGATAAAGACGGTTGCCCCCTGCAGGATATCGAAAGCCGTGGTCATAAGTGGGAGGGGGTAACGATTCTTGATGGTGATGTTATTTAAGCCCCGATAATCTATACAGGGTCGGAGACTACCATCCTTCTTTTCTACAAAGAAGAAACCAGCTCCAACTGGTGATGTGGAAGGATGAACAAACCTGCTCTCCAGAGCTTCCTTAAGATACTTGTCCATGGCTAATCTCTCTGGGCCAGAGAGGGAGTAAATCCTTCCACAGGGTGGGCAAGTTCTTGGCATTAGCTCAACAGCGCAGTCATATGATCTGTGAGGGGGTAATGTGGAAGCTTGGACCTTACTGAAGACTTTGAGGAAGTCTGTGTATTCTGGGGGAACTTTGGGTGGCTCAGGAGGGTGAGGTGGGATCTTGATGGTGACAGGTTCGATTCTAGGAATGGCCATGATGTCCACAGTCGGGGCTTTGAGCACAAAGAGTGAGTGGTTCTTGGGTTTAGTTGGCAAGGGTTCTCGGAAAGTCTTAAGTGGTTCAGAGGAACAGCAAAAGGCAGTGCTTGAGATCTGGCAGTTGGTTCCCCACTCTCTGACAGCTCCTCTGGAACAGTCGATATGTGGGTTGTGAGCGGTCAACCATGGAAAACCAAGGATTATAGGAAGTTTAGGGGAATGAATTAAGAATAACTGTATCCATTCCTGGTGGTCCCCCACCTGTAGCTGAAGTGGCAGAGTGCACTGAGTGACCTGACCTGACCCCAACAGACTGCCGTTAACTGCTGTAATGTTTAGGGGGTCTTGGAGATTCACAGGGTAAATGGTGAGATTTTGGGCCATCTTAAAGTCCATGAAACTCCCAGAGGCTCCTGAATCAACAAATGCACATATTCAATGGTGTTGCTGGCCCTGGGTAATAGTAGCATGGATCGTCAAGCCAGAAGTGGCCGAGCAGGGAATGATTCCTATTTTCGCCTCGGCTTCCCTGCTCCAGGACGAGACTTGGCTTCAGTCCTGTGCGAAAATGGCCTGGCTTCCCACAGTAGAGGCAGCATCTCTCTCTAATCTATATCTGTGTTCCTCCCAACTGGTTCCTCTAAGTCACCAGGAGGAGTAGACAATTTAACAGGACTGGTTGCCTCAAGTAAGCTGGTCTCCCGCTGTCGCTCCCGCTGGCGTTCTGAGGTGATGGTTGACCCGGATGGCCACATCAATGGTCAGGAGCAGGGTCTCAGAATGCTAATTCGTCCTTAAGCTTGGGGGACAAAGCATGGTGAAAGGTTGCTCTTAGTGCACGTTGATCCCAGCCACTCTCAGTCGCGAAAGTACGAAACTCTATGGCAAAATCAGTTGAACTCCGAGTACCTTGAGAGAGATTCAACAGGCAGTGATCCACGTCTCCCCTACTGGCTGGATGTTGAAACACACTTCTCATCTCCTCAATGAAGTGTTGACTGTTTCTGATCCCACAAAGCTGAGGTTTGAACACAATGGCAGTGAACAAACATACTTATAAAGGAACAAACACAGGTCTGGGAAATCAGAGTGATGAGCAGGATAATGAACATAATAAGGGTAATGGCACCCCCTTCTGGAGTGGAGAGACTAGAGTTCATGATGTAAGCGCCATCCACAGTTATGGAGGAAGCATGACATAGAGGGCTTAAGTAGAGTGACCCCTACTGGCCAGGATGAAAATAGCACTCTGGAGACAAGACCATTACACAAACTGGTATTTGAATCTGCTGGTGTCTCTGGAGTCTCAAGAAGCTCTCCATGCAGGCCGGCAGTTGTGTGTAAAGATGCATTTCAGCCACTCCAAACCAAAGCTCACAAAGAGAAGCATTTACAGTGGGTTTAGAAATACATGAAGACTCATTTTGAAATAGTTTTATTCACTGACTAATGCCGTACTACAATGGATGGTCTAAATGGATGGATTTTTGGATGGTTGGTGAATGGCCACCATGTTCCAACAAGACTGCGACGTCAGCAAGGAGCTAGCGGGTGATGATTTGGGCTGGAATATTGGGAATTGAGATGGAGGGTATTAAAATGACTTTTGCAAGATATGTGGAGTTCATAACTGGCCATTTTCAGCTATGGTATAAAAAGGAGGGTAGTGCCTTTTTAATAAAATGCACTATGCACTATCCCATGCTGCTGCTGCTGCTGCAAAAAAAAAAAAAAAACTGGCCACTAGGGACAGGTTACAAAAGAGAGCAGAATCTCATTGAACTTTACAGCAGAAAAAAAAAAAAACATGTTTACAGCTGGTACAAATTGTGGTTTTGGTCTATGCTAATTTTGCCCTTCACGACAACTCTGAAGGGGGTGAATTTTTTTATAAATCGTCTGTTTAAATTATATTAAGCCTTAAATTTCTGCATAATAAGGGCGTGGTCACTTGAGTGACAGGTTTGCCGCTGCTGTCTGTGAGCCGTCACTTTACCTCAGCTAATTCCAGCCGCTGACTTTAGTATCTCTGCCGTGTTTGTGCTTTTTTTCAAAGGATTATTTCATACAATTATAAAATAATACTATATACAATTATGAAATATAACTAAAACTGCTGCATTTTGAAAAATTATACTTTGGATGTGGGCTCATTTGTGAGATCGATCATATACAGTTTTACAACACAAACGCTGCTCAGGTTGCATAATTTCTTGAAGAACGATGATGGAGAGCACATCATTCAGAAGAAATGTGATGCAAACAATGGACAATATATCAATATTTTTGTAAAAAAATATATATATATAATTTTTGTTTTTCAATGGACAAACATCATTTTACCCAAGTGCGGAAGATTGGATTGATCTCGCGATCGCTATTTCATTATAAAGTATGAAGTCCCGTTTGATTTTTCATGTTGTTATTTGCACACCTGACACAAATTACATTACTGGTGCTGGAGCATCTATATCGTAAAAAAGACCGTAGATTGACAGTAAACCTTTAGAATTTTCAAATGATAGCTAAAACTGGGTATCTTTATTAATCGTTTAGATAGTATCTAGATAGATAGCTCCTTTGCCTGCTAACATGATCATGTCACGCTAGGTGGGCGTGGATTCGGCAACCAGTCACCTCAGCTCCAACCACATCCCGCCTCTTTGCCCATTTTCTGTTATCCGGGAGTGACGTGCAGTGACGCGCTGCTAAGATGGCAGCGGCCTCATTTTTGCTTCAAAACTGCCCTTCAGAAATCTACTGGTGATGTCATGGAGACTACGTCCATATTTTTTTAGTCTCTGGATTGTCAGGAGCAATCCACAAATGCACAGAAAGCAATTCACAAATGAATGTGACATGAAAACATATTTGTGAATGTTTTTTTTTTTTTATTAACAAATCTCATTTTATTTATTTGTGAATTTAATTATTTTTTTGTGAAACTCCCAACATATTTGTGGATCTCATTCTATTCATTTGTGCATACGATTATTATTATAATTGTTTATTTAATTTTTGAATATTACATTTATCTGTGGATCATATTTATTTGGGAATTTGCAACAATTCTACCCCCATAAATGTCTGGTAAATAATTGAGATGTTTTGTTGTTTGATGTTAGAGTGAAAATAACAGTCTTCATTTACTGACATCGGAGCCGCTGGACGCAGTGGATAAGTTACATTTTTGAAGGGAATGCTCCACAGATCTAATATAGGCCTACACAGGCACGTGCACACATAGACAAAAAAGGGGCTTGAGCACCTGCCCTTTTTCTTCCTCGAGAGAAAGTGCCCTTTTTTCTGGGGTGCTTCTTTTTTTTTTTTTTTTTTTAATAAATGAATATATATTCCTGTTTGTGCACAGCTTCCCTGTCAAACAAATATATTTACTGAATAAAACAAAATACTAAATCAGGTCGGCTTTGTCGATTTCAGATGCCCTAGCTCACTCCGCAACACGCCATTCATGCCCGCTCGAGCGCGCGCCCCGCCCCACCTAACCTCATGTTTGCTGCTGGCTGAAAACTTGTGACAACTATTCCCGCGAAAAAGCAACTGCTGTCTGGCGATGAGAAGCGAAAAAGAAAAAAAACCCTAGATGGATGCATTTCTTTCAGGTAGGCTATTTGTTCACAAACCTGAAAGTTCTGGCTATTTAAGGGTTATTTATACATTTAACGCTGCATTAATAGTTTGACCACCATCGACACATTTGCCTGATTTGATACTAATGAAATCTATGTCATATTATAATTTCAGTTATTTTATTGTGCTATGCATTGCGTTTTGAACCATGGTAAAGATATCGGTTGGGCTGTCAATACCAGAAGAGGAGCACGGACGCACATCCATGAACCGCATTATTAGACAGTTTTCTAAGGATGCATGGTTTGTTAAAACTATTTAAAAATCATGATAATACAGCATCAGCTACATAATGTTATTCTTAAATCTACGCTTACACAGGGTAATACATCAATTGCTCTCTCTTTGCATGTTTGATGTCCACATATTCTTGTTGAAGAAATTACAGTGGCTGTAGCATTTCTATCACAAAGAAGTGGCCGAATATTATTATTTTACTAAAAATATATTTTTAATCATGGTAGCCTATTTTATAATATATAATGCATTAAGCATTAACAGTTTTTGTTTAATTTAGAAGAAATCTACAGATGCAAAAAGATGGATGGTAGTACGCTTAATCTAAATGTGTATAGGGTTAGGGTTAAGTTTTCTTTTCATTAGAGTAAAAGACATGGAAGCAAAAATGGACCAAAATCTAAAAATTGTCCACTTCATGAAAGCAATCCAATAACACCGAAATAATTAAAACGATTTACTGATTTGTGCAAAATAAATTATTAGTGAAACTATGTCCTTCTCCTTGGTGCAGTCATTTATTCAAAATATATAGCTACTTGCTAGTTGCTGTTGCCTTCTCTTGTGATAAACCTAGTGAATACTAAAGAAGAACATGGTCTCTGTGTGAACTGATTATTTTGTAGAAATCTGTGGAGTATAAAACAATTCTGTGAGTGTGAAGGAATTAAAATAAATTGGTAAGGAAAGTCAGAGTTGTCTTAATATATTTAAGGGTTCATTATTTTTAAAATAAATAATTATGAGAAGTGCCCTTTTTACCACTTGAGCCCCTGCCCCCCAAAATGTCTGTGCACGTCCCTGGGCCTACACATACGATTTCTGTAACGTTGTCTGCTATTTACGTTCACAGACATAACTGATAGTGTTTATGTGAACTGTGAGTGTTTTCGACAGAACCTTGTGTGTATGTGACAGTTTAAACAAAAAAACTCACGAGACATGATGTCTAACAGCCAGCTGTCTGTGTATGTGCGCTTCAGAAAAGTGCGCTCAGAAAACGATCCATTAGAAGTTTAAACTGATATAGCTTTAAAATAATAATGTGGAAATAATAAACTTTAATAATGAAAGAAAAATGAAAGAATGAAAGAAAAATGCTGACAGTGTTTGCGATATAGATGATAATCAAAACCAAGCAGATATCTTGTTTGTATCTAGCAGAGAATCAGATCGAGGCAGGAACTGTCATCGTAGAGAGGGGCGGGACACAGAAGCTCATTTGCATTTAAAGGCACATGCACGAAAGTAGCTTGTTCTTGACTGTAGTCAGAAATGGGTATTTACAACATGGATTTATAAATGATCTGTGAGGTATTTTAAGCTAAAACTTAAAAACACCTGAGGCTTAAATTAAATCTTGTAAAATTGACATAATTGGTGACCTTTAAGTCACTGCATCAACATCTCTCATCGTATGGGGGGGACGGATTTCGACAGCTGTGTATTTGCCAATATATTGTGACAAAGTGTTTGGTGAGGATGAGCGGTATGCTGATTGATTGATATGTATCACCTGGAGCAGAGAAAATGGACAGACTTGATTTAAGGAGCAGATGGAATTGAGAGAACAGGCCTGATTTTCGTTTTGAATCCTGCGCAGGATGAACGCTATGTGACCGAGGGCAAACTTGGATGAATGCATTGTGAGCTGTTTGTGATCAGAGACTGTGTATCTGCACACCGGGACGCCGGTTTGTGCTAGTGACGCTGAATGGATCTACATTAATTCGACGGACGAACGGACATTGCTTCAGGAGTGACGGGGGGGTCTCGACGGCCACCGGACGAGGGAAGTGTGGTTTTATTGTTGTATGTAATAATTTTCCTGTGTTTTTGGGGTGGGTTTGTTTATGTGGGATGGGGAGGGTAAATGTGTGTTTATTGATGCCTGACAGAGACCGCAGCAGTGCACGTGTGACATTCATATTTATTGTCTGATAGAACACATGTGTTGAATTGGAGTGATATTGGCACTAATAACTGGTATCTTATGAATTGAAGTGATGAATTGGGTTTTGCAGTGTGTATTGGGGTTTTATACTGCTGTTTAATGCGTCTCAGCCTAAAGCCAAAGTTTTAAGCAATTAATGTGTTAATAAAAAAAAGGTACTTTATTGTTAATATTGGTGTTGTGGTTGTTCAGACTCCTGATTATCCCGGACCTAACCGGGTTAAATAAAGGTGGTGGCAGCAGAGCGGTCTAGATTGATACTGACCACGTGACCCAGTGTTAAAAAGAGAGAAAGAGCCCAAAATAATTATTACAATATCTTAAACTGATGCTGGTTAAACTCCATCCACACACAGGATAGAATAAGCATCTTTTAAGTCACCGCATCAACATCTCTCATATGAGACACAAAACTTGGTTGAGATGTTTTATTTAAAAGTCATAAAAACAGGTATAAAATGGTTATTTACTGTAAAACAATATTAAAAACAATGGAAATATGCACTAGCTGTCAAAGTGGTCAATTATGAAAATATGAAAAATTAACATTTGCTGTTTATAAATGAGTCATTGCAGTGTTTCTCAACTCCGGTCCTCGGGACACACTGCTCTGCACATTTTGTATGTATCCCTTATTTAACACACCTGATGTAGATCATCAGCTCATTAGGAGAGTCTGCATGAACTGAATTGAGTGTGTCAGATAAGAGAGACATACAAAATGTGCAGAGCAGTGGGTCCCGAGGACTGGAGTTGAGAACCACTGAGTTATTGTATTCATAACTTTGAAAAATTAATTAAATTTAAACATTCAATTAGCCAACATTTTTATCTATAGCAACTTAGAAATAAGGAATACAAACAATTAATCTTGAAGGCAATAAACATGAGAAGTGCATAAAAAATACAAAGATTGAAACATTGTTCAGAATAATACAAACTAGAACAGAGAGGGATTTAATAGTGAAAGCATAGTTTGTTTTTTTGTTTGTTTTTTTAAGTTATTTGAATGGCTCTTAAGTGGGTTTTCAGTTGTTTCTTGAATATTGTCAGGGAATCAGCTGTCCAGTTAGCAATGTCTAGAAATGACAAGAGCCTGGATGAGAATTGTGTTGGATGCTCCGTTAGGAAGGGCCTGATCTTCCTGGTATAGTTGATAGTGCAGTCAAACTTAAATGACCAAGCTGTCTTTCTAATGTGGTCTCTGAACGTCAGCTGGTCATCAAAGATTACCACAAGATTTTTGGCGAATCAGGACGGAATCAGTTGATGAGCCTAGCTGGATGGTGGAATTATGCTGAATCGTTGGAGTGGCTGGGAAGACGAAAAGTTCTGTCTTTGCCAGACTGAGTTGAAGGTGATGTTCTTGTATCCATGCCGAGATCCACCAGACAGTCCAAGCTCTGTGCAGCTACCGTCAGATCATCAGCCTGTAATGAAAAGTAAAGAGTCATCAGCATAGCAATGGTAGGAGATCCATGTACCCCTAGAATACAGTACCGGTTAAAAGTTTGGACATGTTACTATTTTTAATGTTTTTGAAAGAAGTCTGTTATACATTTATCAAGCCTGCATTTATTTAATCAAAAATACAGAAAAATAGTAAAATTGTGAAATTTAATTACAATTTAATTATTAAATATAACAATTTAATATTTTTATTTTAAAATGCTTCAATATCATATGCATCATTACTCCAGTCTTTAGTGTCACATGATCCTTCAGAAATCATTCTAATATGCTGATTTATTATCAATGTTGGAAACAGTTGTGCTGCTTAATATGTTTTTTATAACCTGTGATAATTTTCAGGATTCTTTGATGAATAGAATGTTAAATAACAGAGTCCATTTTTTTTTTATGTTCAGATGGCATATTTAGGAAAATTAGCCAAGTCTTGTAGGTTACTGATTAGATTAAGAAAACTATATAAAAAAAGATTTTGCCCACATTTGCATTTGTCAAAAAAACAAAAAAACAAACAAACATGGTCTTGTGACGGCATCAGGTCCTCTATAGACAATAAACTGATTTCATCTTTCTAATATATTGTGAAACAATATGTCTTCCGAAGGTTACCAGTAGGTGACGCCAAATGACTTTGTGTATTATGAGTGAAAATTCATTGAAATAGGCCATAAAACTTAACTGCTTAATACAGAGTTTTATTAGTCATTGCATTATACATTTACTTATTAGTTCAATATATTTTATATTATACCATACTTACAACATGTAGGAGTCTAACAATCCATTTAAATTATTTTGCAAGAATTCAAACCTATATAAAACCTTATATCACAGTAAGTGCTGCATTCACATTTGTATTTAATTTCAAATGTATTATATATTTTATTTAGCAACATAGCTTTTTCACAAGGTTATAAATAAAAAATAATAATAATTTGGACCAGTAAAAAAATGTTCAACGATAAAGATTTTCAATAATGAATAGGCTACAAATTCCTCGTTGTGAACAACCCTGTTCACATCTGTTGGCTCGACTATGCGAGTTGTCTGTAGGCTACCTATGTTTAGTATATTTGCTTCTCTTCAGAAGGCCTTTATAACCTCGTGGAGTCGTGTGGATATATTTTATGATGGATGGAAGCACTTTTTTTTTACTTCAAAATCAGAAGCACCATTTACTATAAAGCTTGGAAGACCCAGGATATTTTTTTTTTTTTTTTTTAAATAACTCAGATTATGTTCGTCTGAAAGAAGATACACCATTGTATAGGGGTGAGTAGCTAAATCATGGGATAATTTTCATTTTTGGGTGAACTGTCCATTTAAACTAGGCCTATATCTGAGACTGGGATTTTGTAATCAATGTTAGAGGGTTATTTCCCTTTAAAAAGTGTGTGGGAGAGTGAACGTGCAGACATCATATTAGTCATGACTGGCACAGCAAGTAAGGCTAATAATAATCTGAACACTACAGTGTGAAGACAAACAAGGGATAAGTTCCTCCTCTCTCCCTTATCAACCAGCTTGAATGGACGTAATTTGGCTCTGCAGTGAGCACCACTTATAATCGACTTGCGATACTTTCTGTTTGTACTTCTGTGTGAGGGCAGTCTTCATTCATAGTAGCATACTTATCACTTAGAGAAGTAGGTTTGAAGTTGCAGTCCGTCTGACAGCAATTATGAGAGTCGTGATTTCTTTCCTGATATTAACAAACATACTATGCGCTGGATTTCGTCTGGCTTCCCGAGAACTGAACGGTAAGACATTGCAATACAAGTTTGCAGCTGTAGCGACATGCCAACATCACATCAGCGATAATAAACTTTTATTATTATTATTAGCAGCCTATTTAAGCGTCAAATCACTAAATTTGTTCAGTAGTTAAATTCATTGACTCATCTCTGTTGTTCGCGCAACAGAGGCGCGCGCCTCTAGCTGTTTAGGGACTTTTCCCATTCTTGAAAGCAGCAGAACTTTAACACTCTGCCACTGTAAAGCGACTGCAAAGATTAAGATACCAGGATTACGTTTACCCAGAGTTATGAAAGAGCCTGTGTTTTGCGTTTTTCATAATGTCTCAGAACTCATGAAGTGCAATGTGAGGACATGGTTACCTCCAAGGGATTTACATACCGGGTGCCTCAGGACATGACAGTTTACCTGAGAGATCGCCATTGCGAACATGGATGGTCTCATGCGGTGGGCACGCCTTGTTTTAGGTTTATAAACAAGATGATATAAAATATAATTAAGATATCTTTTTGTAATGATTCCATTTTATTTTGTGCATAGAATGGAACGTTTATTGCTGACTCAACAATCAATGGGAAGAAGTTAGGATCTGTTGTGGCTATGACTCCTGAGAACCTGACATTGTGCACCTGTGCAAACCTTCAATGGCAAATCAACTGTGACAACATTCAGGTAGTATGTCCAACATGATAAGTATTTACACATGATAAGATAATTGTTACGGTATGCTGCAGGAAGGAGCACAGACGAGGAGTATAAATCCAATTCTAGTTTTAATGACGTAATCCACAGGTTAACAGGCATAGGAAAGCAACAATTTACAACAACGGTGAACGGACCAGGACTGAGTGAACAGGGGCAAACTAAATAGCAAACATAACAAGGATGGATTAACTAGACACAGGTGATACAGATTAACTAGTGATTAAGGCGGGAAACAGAACATGTGATCACAGAACGAAAACAAAGTCCATAAACTGAAACTGAAACTAAACGGACTGTGACATTACGCCCCCCTCCGGAAAGGCGTGTCCTCATGCCGTGAAAGGAGAAATGGAGGCGGCTTGGGAGGAGGACGAGGGTGTGGCCAGGAGCAGGAACCGGAGGCAGGCAGAAGACTGGAGGATGACGACCAAGGCGGGATTGGAGGAGGTAGGAGTGGCCAGGTGGATGTGACCCAGAGCACAGCCAAGGCGATGACCCAAGGTGACGTCAACGGTGGTAGGAGCCTTGATGATGGAATTGTGGAGATGACCAACGGTGATGGAGCCTTGGAGGGTGGAATCCCCCGCACAGACGGAAGTCCGAGGTGGTGATGGGATGCCGATAACATGGGCGGCCGCGACAAAGCCGCAGTGACGACTTTCCGAGGCGAAGGTGGAGATCCGGAGAGCAGAGGACGAGCTGGAGTGAACGAGGGCGGAGGTGGAGCCTGAGGGAGGGCGGAGCTTGCCGAAGCCGAAGGGGTGGAGGGCCGAAGAGCAGCGTACGGCCCGCAAGTCCGCAGCGGAGGCTTGGCGACTTCCGACCCAGGGGGAGCCGACGTACCGAGGGAGCCCAGTGAGTCTGAATGCTCGATGGTCGGAGCCAGAGTCGAGGGGAGGAGGAGTGTAGGTGCAGGAGCCAGGCCGACGGGTCGAGGCAGGACAGAGCACGACGAGGCAGGAGGCGGAGCCACGGACTCCTGACGCCCAGAAGGAGTGACCTCCCAGCAGGACCATGATGAGGCCTCACCATTGAGAGGAGGATGAGGTGAGTCAATGGGAATGATGGGAGGTGACGATGGCTGGGTGACAGGCTTGGCAATGCTCTGGAAATGAGTGGCACAGGAACCCAAAGATGAAGTGTCCTTACTGGTAGTTATTTGAGGTGGTGGGAGAGGGAGGTTGGGTGGGGATGATAGAACTGTCGAAGAATCAGAATCATTGGAAATGCAGGGATACAAAGTATTTTTCTCACCACTCTCTATAAAACTGTCCATTAAGTCCAACTGTTGCTCACTCTCAGTGGCAGGGGTATGGGTGGGGCTCGCATCCATCCCCTCGAACTCCACTAGGACTCCCACGGCGATGGACGATGACGTCGGCTCACGCCCCTGGTCAGATTCCTGGTGGTGCTTCGGCTCCGGGGCGATGTTGAGCTCCACCTCTTTGTCCTCGGGTGTAGGCTCTAGCGTCGCGGCAGGCGGAAGCTTCCAGTCTGCGGGGGGCACAGGCGTCGTCAATCGCGGTGGTGACGGGCTGGGCTCTGGGTCTGGCCGGGTTCTGAATCGGGACCGCACGCTTTCCAGACACCAAAATACGGCTTCCCTCCAACTAAGTCCGGTGGTGTCTGGAAGGTGGGTGGCATGGTAGAGGTTGGCCCCGATCCAGAACAGGTCCTTGATGGTTTCATCCTCCAAAGAGGTCTGTCTAGCCAAAACGCAAAAGTTTGTGGCAAAATGAAAAAAATCGTGGCTTTCCTGTGCCACAGTGATGAACTTAGCCCGTTCATCAAATTTGGGCGGTCCGTTCTGTTACGGTATGCTGCAGGAAGGAGCACAGACGAGGAATATAAATCCAAATACTAGTTTTAATGACGTAGTCCACAGGTTAACAGGCATAGGAAAGCAACACAACTTACAACAACGGTGAACGGACCAGGACTGAGTGAACAGGGGCAAACTAAATAGCAAATATAACAAGGATGGATTAACTAGACACAGGTGATACAGATTAACTAGTGATTAAGGCGGGAACATGTGATCAAAGAACGAAAACAAAGCCCATAAACTGAAACTGAAACTAAACAGACTGTGACAATAATAAGTGCTGAATAAATAAATGCAGTGCATAGGCTCTAAAATAAGTGGGAATGGGCAGATGAGGTGCTAATGATATTTTTGTTCCTTTACAGTTTTACTGTACAATCAATTATGCAGGTAAGTGCCATGATACATCACACCATTAATGCTCTAGTCTAGAAAACAACTTAGGCCTGTTTATTAGAGGATTGGTTCACCCAAAACTGATAACTGAGACATCATTTACATATGCTGTTTATGATGATTTTATTTTTTAGCAGAACATGAAAGGAGATGTTAGGCAGAATGAAAGCCTTAAAGTGTTAGCTCACCAAAAAATGAAAATTCTGTCATTAATTACTCACCCTCATGTCATTCTACACCCGTAAGACCTTCGTTCGTCTTTGGAACACAACTTAAGATATTTTTTACACAATCTGATGACTCTGTGAGGACTGCATTGCCAACAAGACTTATTTAAAACAGTTCATGTGACTGCAGTGGCTCAACCTTAATGTTATGAAGCGACGAGAATACTTTTTGTGTGCCAGAAAAACGAAATAACGACTTTATTCAACAATATCTAGTGATGGGCGATTTTAAAACACTGCTTCATGAAGCTTCAAAGCTTTACGAATCTTGTGTTCCGAATCAGTGGTTCTAAGCCCATATCAAACTGCCAAAGTCACATGATTTCAGTAAAGGAGGCTTCCTTACTGATAAGTGTTTTGAAATTTCAGTGGTTTTCCACTGGTGACTTTGGCATGATATGCACTCCGAACCTCTGATTCGAAACAAAAGATTCATAAAGCTTCGAAGCTTCATGAAGCAGTGTTTTGAAATCGCCCATCACTAGATATTGTTGAATAAAGTCATTAGTTTTTTTGGCACACAATAAGTATTCTCGTCACTTCATAACATTAAGGTTGAACCACTGTAGTCTGATGAACTGTTTTAAATACGTCTTTAGTAGCTTTCTGGGCATTGAAAGTGTTAATTATCTTGCTGTCAGTTCAGGCCTCACTGAGCCATAAAATTTTATTAAAAAATATCTTCATTTATGTTCTGAAGACAAACGAAGGTCTTACAGGTGTGGAACGACATGAGAAAGAGTAATTGATGACAATTTCATTTTTGGGTGAACTAACCCTTTAATAACCATTCACTTCCATTATATGGAAAAGATGCATTGTGCAATGATAATGAATTTGTAACTGGGTAACATAGCTCCTTTTTAAATAGTTTTTCAGCATAAATAAGGGGTGTATTTGCTTGTTTGTTTAAAGTGAAACTTCAAGCTAAACATGACTTCCTGCCAGGAAATTACACATTTCCAGAAGACAAAGAAGGTAACCAATATAAACTTCTTAAATTAGTTATAAACTCCCCCATTAATTAAGGTTGTCTTTAGATATATTACGATGCACACTTCTTTCTTGTCATGTTTTTTTCAGCAAATTCTTCCAGCTGTCTAATTCCTGTAATTGTGGCGAGTGGGTCTGTTACCATCCTGTCTGTTACCATTTATTTTTTTTGGCAAAAATGTCTAAGAAAGTAAGTTCCTGTTACAAATGTTTGTGTTCAGTATTGTTGTTGTTGGTAGGGATGTACTAATGATATTACTATATCAAGATTAGATATTGATGTGCCTCAAGTTATGTTATACACAATAAGCAATAAAAAGCATACCAGTAATATTTTGTTTTGCAGAATGTGTAATATTTGTCTTAGATCATATTATAATATTTAAATCTGTTTGTCCAATTTTTCCCTAGGCCTGTGTACACTCCTCCAGGTGAAGGTGGATCTGAGACAGGATTGTGAAATAAAGTCCAAATCACAGTCATGTAGGTCATCCATAGTTCTGTAAAAAAAACCTCTATATGGCATTATTTGTTTGCAGATGGTATGGATCCACTATATATTAAGTGTCTTTAACTACTATGTAATAACATTTAAATGATTTGATACAGTGCACTTATTGCGCAAATCCATGTTTTTACATTGTACTTACATTTAAACATTTAAATTAAAGTTTTTTGCAATAAAACATGAACAAAATAGTTACATTGTATATAAAAAAAAAATTTGACTTAAGTACATTAATGTAAGGACATCTAATATAAAGTGGGATCATGAAACTGTTGTACATTAGAGATCCTTAAACTACATGTCAACAGCAACTGTGCACTTGTGACCAAAGGCTGATGTAAATACTACCAATGCTGCACTGTACCTGCAACAGTGACCCCACAGTAATGTATTAACTTATTGTACAAAAAAACTCTCCTCATTTACAGTAAGTGTTTTTTGTTGTTGTTGTTGTTGTTATAAGGTCATATACTTTTTAAATAAACACATTTTAAAAGGGTTACTTGAGTCTAGCTCATGATTTTGTGTTGCCTTCGGGCCTGATGGTTGTGATGTTACAAATAATTACAAAATGTCTCTGCATGCATGAATGTATGAGCTTCTTTGAGAAATGATTGGCAATTGGGCTGATGTTATCACTATTGTGTTGTAGCAGAGGAGTGCATGACATCAGCTGTTTTAATGATAACTTAGTGATTCACGCCTAGTTGGGCTTTCTCTTCTGGCAGTTTTCCCAGTCACAGTTCTTGTAGTATGACTATGTGCTTTAATGCTTGAACTGAATGTAGCTATATGCAGCTACAATTAATTACACATGTTTAATAGTAGTAGTAGTAATAATAATAATAATAATAATAGGGAATGAAGTATAGCAAAGGAGAAAAAGATATCCTTCCAGATGTTGAAAGAAATTTATTTGAAAGGTAAAATTATTCTATGACATGTACAGGCATATGGATATTTACTTTTTTAAATTGTATATATTTTAATTGAAGATATGTCATAGAAACACGATTAAATCAAATTGAATGATTTCACTCAACTAACCAATAGGTTGTAATGAAGGCAAAGATGTCTGAAATGTATAATTCATGGAAATATTGAAACCCCATTAATTACAATAATTATTAGGGTCTAATTTTTTATCTTTTTACTTCAAAATAAAATACAAATTACAAATCCCTCATTACCACACGCACACACACAACAAACAAACAAAACCCTTTAGTTTTCAACATAAAAGCCTACAATGTCATATTTTTCAGAGACAAAAAATCAGGCTGAAATTTTACAAATGTTGATGTGACAGATGAAATGACAAAATAAATAAAAAATATTGTAATAAAATACGGGAAAATAATATTAGATATTGGTTGTTGTTCAGAAGTGTATTTGATCTCAAATTAAAAGCAAGAAATAAGATTAAAATAATAAAATCTATTAATTACACAAAGGTCAGATAAAAACTGGAATTGCACGCGACATTTCTGTCCCCTCACTTCTGAAATGATTGCGCTCCTGCTCGCCGCATTCGCAATGCGAACGAAGTGTGTGTGTGAACCTTCTTGTCGTATCCTGGACGAGCGCTGGACTTTTTCTTTTGAATTAAGTAAAACAATTTTTATTGTTGAACACTTTAGTTATGGGACGTTAATAGGCTATGTTTGTTTGTTAATTTCTTTAGTTACGCGTTACTTGCATCAAGGTGAGGCATAGCCTATGTGGGCGTTTTAAATCCCGGTGAAAGAAACGCGGCGATAGCTTTTTTATACTTTTATTACAAGTTTTTATTTTTATTACAAATTTGTAATCTAGCTCAGTTCATTTTGATCTCATTTTTAACTGAACAATTGTAAATTTCTGTTTCATTTTAGTTTTTCATTGTTTTATTTTTAGATTTAGCTTTTATAGGCCTAGTAGCCTATTTTAACTTTGCGGAGATAAAGACAAGAAAGAAAATTATAAAATAAGTTATTGTTCATCGTAACGTTTCTGTTACTGTGGAGCAACTATGATGCAGGACAAAATGATAAAATGTGGTGTAGACGGGGCCGTGGGTTCTGATAATGCTGCAGGCCCAGGGGCATAGGCCTAAATCACGGGTGAAATCAGTAAAACCCCATGTCGTCCTGGATTGGACTGCATAGCGGAATTAAGCAGCAGCACTTCAACATCAAGGCAGGACAGAGGTATTTTTTGTGTTCTCGTGTAGGACTATTCGCCTCAGTTTTATCTAGATCTGTCAAGCTACTGAGGAAACTCCACTTTCTAGGCTACAGTCCCTATAACTAAAGGCAAGGGTCACAATGTGTGTTTGCGCGCGCGCCTATGTCATTTAAATTAATCAAATAAGAAATTAAATAAACCTTGGTCTATAGTATAAAAAGCACGCCAAATAAAAGCAAAAATAAAATCTCGAGTTAGGCGTATACGCAGTGCCAGGAGTTCGGGGTAGTTTTTTCTTTTTTCTTTTCTTTTCCATACGAAATAGCCTATAACCCACAAGCCTATTTTGTTTCCGCCACGGAATAATAATAAAAAATGTAGGCCTAAAAGATAATTGCGACTTTTTAGCGATTTTATATAGGACTATCTAGCAATTCTGACTTTTTTTTCTCTCGCTATTCTTTTCTCAGAATTGTGAGACATAAACTCGCAATTGTGATTTAAGTCCAGTAAGGGAGAAATTACAGATATTTTTTGTTTCTTATAATTGGAGGTTTAGGCTATATCTCAGAATTCTGAGTTTAGCTAATTTCTTGCAATTGCAAGTTTATATCAAAAAAATATAAAAATATAAAATATAAATTTTTTTTTTAAATAAGTTGGATAATAAAAATGCATTTTGTTTTTATATAACAGGCCTAATATATTTTAAATTACATATACCACAAGACAAAATAACAGGCCTACGAAAAACGCATCCAAAAGTTTTTACTCTTGATTCTTAATGTTGCCTTAATCAAAAGCTTATACGCATCAATGAACATTTGCGCCTTTAATAGCCTAGTTCTGTGAGTCCTTTGGATCTCAACATCACTGTTGGAAAGGGTAAGTCATTTTTCTGAAAAACTGTACACAGTTTAACTGCTCCGCTCACGGCAAACAAGGGACTCGCAAAGCACTATTCTGGCCAATATCACAAAACATAAACATTGATTTTCCAGGTAACAACACACAGTATAAGTGGCCCTTTGAACTGGTTTATGTGTAAATTCAGCTATTATTTTGTCTATTGGACTGTTATGTAAAACAACTTTTTTTTTCAGAGCAGTAGGCAGCATGTATGATACCTCTTTTTAAAATAAATAAATAAAAATAGCTTAAACTTATGACTTCCAACTACACATATCCTAAATTAAGAAGTGCTGCACGGGGTAGTCCTTATCTCGGTGCTCTTTGGGTGTAAGGGATGGTTCAGCTCATATAAAAATAATGATAGTCAAAGGCACTCGAATCTTGTTGCAAAAGTTATAAAAAGCCTTTATTGCATCATGGCTATAAGTTTAAAAAAAAAAAAAAAAAAAAAAAAAACAGGTGACAAATGCACACCTACGCGTTGTCAGACAGTAGTGCACACGTTGCCGCAACACCCTGACAAACGAAGCCGAACGCGTGCACTTGTCACACCTTGACGAAGGCTACATGCTATTTTGTGGAAAAAAGAAAAGAAAAGAAAAGAAAAGAAAAAGGAAAACTACTATCTCCTAAACGAGGCCACGAGTTCATGCTTTTATTTGGCGCTTTTAATACTCAAAAATAATATTTTACGTGCTTCATAATTCTTAGCCTATACTTAAGAACCTTATAGGCCACACCCCGATGAAGGCAATTTAGCCTCAATGCGCAGGTGTGCACTTGTCACTTGTTTTTAAAATATTATAGCCATGATGCAATAAAAACTATTCCATATTTCACTAGAAAAATTAGAACATCATTTTCAAAAGTTACATTTAATTTCCAAAATTTTGTGACTGGAAATCACAATTGTAACATTAATTCTCTGATGTGGTTTAAGACGTGTAAGGCCTATCAATGTGTCAATGATTTGAACGCTATTATCGATAGTCTGAGAATTTATCAGCCTCTGAAAACTGCTCAGAAAAAAAAAATAAAATAAAATTCACAGAGAGCGGGCGACAAACAGGAATGGAATGGAAAACAACTTCGCGCAAGAGAAATAGGCTACAATGTCTCTGATTCGTGCATATAACTAAATGCATGCTAAAATATAGTGTCATTGCAGTGTTCTGCATGATGGATGACAAGAAGGCATATAAACGGCCCTTAGTTATAAATAATGCATCTCACGACACGGGGATTTACACATTTAGGTATTTGCTTTCATCATTTTACTTTTTGTTCATTTTCAGCCCCCAGCTCCTTCAGACAGCGAGAGGAACTTTTATGACCTCATAACAATATTTTTTAATGGTGCTATAATTTATTATAGGTCTAATTATTATTGTTTAATTTTTTATAATACAGACCTAACTGTCCAACAGCTCTTTCATTTGCAGGTAGGCTACTGGTGTCCGGTGCTGAATCATCTCCTGGTTTTCCTCATCCTCAAGAGCTGGCTGTTTTCCTCTTCATTGGATTCCGGACGCAGATCCAAATGCATCGTCTTTGAGAACCTTTCCCAGGTCTGAAAATTAAATGTGAATAATTTTACTATTGAGCAAAAATTCTGTCCTTGCGTGTTTGAAAAATTTAACACACTTTTAAACCATTGAGCTTTTCAATAGGCCTATACGTCATATGTTTTATAGTTAATTTAAAAAACAAACAAAAAACAAAACAAAACATAGTGTTCTCTCCAGAATGTTGTGATATGAACTACAGCAGTGTTCATTGCAATAAATTAACCAGATTAGCCTAACGATCGATCACTGAACGAATTAAACTCACTCATACTCTCATAAATGACTAAAATGTCATTCGAATTTGACAAATTAACAATTTGTTTCATGTTTCATAATGCACAGGAAACTATCAAATGAACTAGCGTGAAAACCCCTTCGCTTTCCCAGCCCTCTCCCTCCCTATATATATGAGACATTCTACCAATCGGATGAAATACATGCATTCAATCTGAAATATAATTTTCTTTGTATTAATGATTTTTATTCATTTTTTTAACATTACTTTTCCCTATCTATTTTGCATGACGGGGGGGGGGGGGGGGGGGTTGTTTGAGCTTGACGGGCCCTGCCTAACATCAAAAAGCAACAAATAGGCCTAAACAATGTAAAAATAAAAATAAAAAAATAACATAGTTGCCTGCTTTTGTTTCTTGGCGGCTATAAGGCTCAAATGATGTCACTTGTGATGTCATTTAAAGGTCCATTATTTATAAAACAAGTTAGTGTGACACAAGTAAGTCAAACTGAGGGACGCGCAAAAAATATTTACACCTACAAAAAATAAGGTTTATTGTGAATAAATATGTCTTATGTAAACAGCTACCCACATATAATCCTGAAAATAGTACATGTACATGTCTGAAAAAAAATAATAAAATTTATATATTTAAAATATAGCCTATTTATACTTACTTTGTGATATTTCAGATGCAAATGTCATGTTTGTTAACACGGACATGTGAAATTGGCTATGTAATAATGAAAAATTATTAAAAATAGTAGGCCTATGTTAATCTTCAAAAAAAAAAAAAAAGCATTCTAGCATATATCATGTTAAAAAAGAAAAAAGAACGCTTGAATTAATAACTTTAAACTTTGGAAACACTGATCAAACGTTGCGGACCCAAACTGAACCGGTTTTGTAGAATGACTCATCTACGAGGCTGTGGAAGTAGGTGTGTCTTGATTCGCTGCGCAGACGGTCCACCCCCCCTCCTTTAAATATAAAGCTCTGCATCACATCATTTGAGACTTGTGAGGCGCGACCGTGCAGAGCAGACGTTCAAAGCAGCGATCCTGTCATGGCCGGTCACAAGACAATGCTATTTGTAGGTCTATTTGTTATTTTTCCTGGGAAGTCTGCGGGATCTAACGGTAAGAGTTTTTCACTGTAGCCTAACAAACATTTATGTGTTCGTTCTTAACATGCGTGGTGAACTCCTTACATTGATCATGATGTATTTTTTTCAGCATCAGTAATGAATCATAGAAGAATTATAAATTATAAGAATTATGTGCTGTAATTAAATGGAATCGTGCATTTTCGTAGATTGCCCTGCAAACCAGGAAATACTATCATCTTGCCACAGCCTGCGCTCGTCTATGGGATTCACGCACCGTGCCCTCAAGAGTCACATTTGAAAATTGCGAACAAGGATGGTACTTTCAGGTCATTTGTTGTTCTGGATTTAATCGTTACATTTGTTATTTTAAAACAGTAAAATGTTTTGTTATTCCTCAGTTGTTGTTTTTTTTAGAATGGGACCTTTATTGTCGATTCAACTCCGAATGCCGATGGAAAGAGGTTACCAATTGTCGTGGATGTGTCGCCTCAGAACGTGACAGTCAGTGTCTGCGAGAACCTGCAATGGCAACTTAACTGCGGCACGGTAGGGGCAATGAATGTGTTTTTCATTTACACACTAATAAATAAGCAGCACACTTGTTTGTCAAAGCAGTGTGCTTCATTGTCATGCCATTAGGACAGGTGAGGTTCTAAAAATATGATTTTTCTTCTTTTACAGTGTTACTCTATCAATTTTACCGGTAAGCATAAATCCTCACACCATACATGCTCTAGAAACAAATACTTTTTAGTGTATTTAAATTATGCTTTTGATTGTAGCCTATTTATCTACAGTTACAGATTTGAAACATTCACCAGCACATGAAAACCAAGAGGAACAAGATGGCAACCATAATGGCAACGTTAAAAGCAATGCTTTGGTCTGTAACATTTTTTATGTTAAATCACCTTGCTATTTGATTACTCTAAATCCTGATTACACTTATCTTTTGCTATTCTTTATGTATATTCAGCAGGTTTACCTCAGTGGGGGATTGCTTTATTTGGGATTGTTGGTGCTGGTGCACTTATCACCATTTTGATTTGCTCTTTTAGAAAAAGAAAAAGGTGAGTGCCTTTAAGTTGGATATGTAATGTTGTCCTCTGTCTCATTAGAAGAAATAGAGACCATTACAGTTCAGACATATAATGTATGTAGATTTTTGTCATGTTTTACTTTCACTGAAAGACTTCTGCCTTTTTTGCTACAGGGCTGTTTGCTGCAGTATCTCAAAACAAGTTGATGTGTTATAGTGGTCAATGCTTTGTGCCTTCAATCAAATCATCCCAGCTTTCTCCAAAGAGACTGACCCTGTAATACATGTTCTGTGAGTCACATTGTAAAAAGTGCAAAATGACCAAAAAAAAAAATCACTAAGTACTATAAGTTCTTTATTTACACTCATTTATTTCTTTAATATAATGAAAATTAAGTCATCATTTACTCACCCTGCTGTTGTTCTAATGCCGTATACCCTTCTCGCACTCATCCATATAATGGCAGTGAATAGCGACCAAGGTCAAGCTTTTTAAAAAAGCTATATAAGATTTGGTATAGGATTTGGTGTAAATCAGACTAAAATATAATGTATTTTTTAACGAAAATCCTGACTTTGGCTGTTGGTCTTCCATGCTCTGCTGCACGTCCACACAAAAAAAACACAAGTTGTGAGAAATCAAGATTATTAAAAACATGTCATGAAATCCAATCAATGTACTTTCAGGATTATCATTAAATAATACATTAAATTTCATATCGCATAACCGCAGAAAAAAGAATACATGACACATGGACAGCTAGGGCCAATCTATCGTGCAGCATTAGAGAGGCTAAGAGACAGTACTCCAGGAGGATAGCCCATCAAAAGTCACTTCAACGCATAGTGAGAGAAGCTGAGAAGATTGTTGGTGTCACTCTCCCATCCCTCCAGGACATCTACAGCACCCATCTTACCCGCAAAGCCCTCTGCATTGCAGATGATCCCACCCACCTGACACACAGATTCTTCTGTCTGCTGCCATCAGGGAGGAGACTGCGGAGTCTATAAAGTTGTACATGTGGCAGAATTGACAATAAAGCAGACTTTGACTTTGATGTCGCACCATTTTGTGATACTTTAGCTTCTTTTTTTAAAGCTTGATGCTGCGGTCACTATTCACTGCCATTATATGGATGAGTGCGAGCGGGACATTTATTAAAAATACTCTTTTTGTGGTCCGAAAAAGAAAAGCATACTGCAGTAGAACAACAGCAGGTTGAGTAAATGATGCCTTAATTTTAATTTTAGGGTAAACTATCCCCTTAACTCTGTCTTGTGCTACAAACGCTGTACCATAGAGGCACTGACACTAAAATTAAGAAAAAATAGCATTATCTAAAACTAATCTTGATAATAATGTTGAAGTAGCTTTTATATAGCTCTTATCATATTTTATATATATATATATATATATATATATATATATATATATATATATATATATATATATATATATATATATATATATAAAATTTTATATATATTATATATATATATATATATATACACTATATACCAAGGGCGCGCAGTCCTTATAAGCTTTGAATGCACAAGCAATTTGAGAGAATGAGTTTGTGTAACATAAAGCTTACATAATAAAATGTTGGTAATACATATGGGGGGGGGGGGGGATAAATTAAAAATTATCATTTATGATAAAAAATTATCATCATTAATCCAAGTTTTGGTTATCAAGCACCCATACAGACATCAAGGGGGCATAGTATGTACAGTTTTGTATCAGTTTTGTATAACTTTTTATAAAGCTCACAAACTATGTAGCATGACACAAGTCATAATCCAAATTGTCATACAATAATAATCCAAGTTCACACTGACAGTATTTTAGTCACTGAAGATTTTCTCATTGATGGTCCTATACTTTTCAGTGGTATCCATTTGTATCAGGGGGCAGACAGCTTTCTGTGTCTCCATTGTTTGGATCACACTGTTCATTTGCATAAACTTTTCACCAGAAACCACAATCAAAAAGAAAATGAATGATGTCTGTTTATTTTGTCAGTGTAAACCTCTTAAGTCTAGGCTTTTTGGGAGCAAAGTAAGGGCAAGTATTTGAACTGCCGCTGTGAAAGCAAGATGCAATGAAATGCTGTGCCAGTGAGTACACACATCTAATCAAGCTTGTTACTGGGACAGTAAACTCATTGTCTGCCCCTAAACAGAGTAGTTTAGGTACATGATTAGTACATATTAGTACATGAAGGGCTATATAAATTATAAAGGTGTACTTTATAGGCTATTGCTGTTGAGTTTTTCTGAAAGTGAACTGTCATACATAAAAAAATATCCAAACAGTACTGCATGTATATCAAAATGAATCAAAATGGTTGTGTTGCTGTGTGCCAAGCTATATCAGATAAAGTATACTCATTATATTGGGTACTATTGATTTGTCATTTGCACTTTATTTTACAGTATGTGCACTTACGTGTACTTACCTAAAAAGTACTATAATATATGTTAACACCATGGGTTAAGTTTTAGGGGTGGGTTTAGGGTCATTACCTGGTTACACAGATATTGCAATTACTATAATAAGTGCATTTATGTATTATGGTCAACAGGACTGTAAAATAAAGTGCTACCAATTTGTCTATACTGAATATTATAACTTAAAGAAAATGAAAGGAAATGTTACAACTTGTTACACAGAAATGTTACACTTTGTCATATTATGTGTAATAATATGATTGTTAAATAATTTCTTATTTCTTGGGCTTCGCTTTTTGACTTTCTCTGTGTCTTGGGCTTTTTCCATTGTGCACATCATGTACCTACCTAGACAAACCAAGCAGTAGTACGCACATACATTTACTTATTATATTCCTTGAAATGCCATACATGGTAAGGTTTGATTCTAAAGTCATATGATTGGATGCTCAAGCCATCCTGGAGATTGTTGTTTGAAATATATGACCCATCTTCCTGAATAAATCTGAGAATGCTTTGTGCCACACTCGTCTGCTTGGTCATTCTCCCAAGATATCCCGCGCTGCTGCTGCCACACATCACGGTTTGAGGCGCCTGTTTCTAAATTGATGACTGAGACTACAAATAATCAACCTGAGATTAAATTTTTACAATTATTGATCAATATCATTGTTGGATTAAAATCTCAGTGTCAGCTGCTATTGTGTTGTGAGATGCAATTTTTGTCACATTTCTGTCAACAGTTGTAAATTATATTTATCCTGAATGCATATTTTTATATTAAATTACTTTCCCCCCCAATGCTTTATATTCTAGGCATTATTGTTAACTCGCAAGACTGTAAGGAGAAAATGACAATTTGATGGATAATTAATTTAATTTAAATATATTCTGTAATCACATTTAGGTAATTTCACCGTCACATCTGAGCGCAAAACGCTGCTTGGATAATTTCAAGATAGGTTAGTTAAAAATAATTAATAATACATAATTTAATAATTGTTCATATGTGTTTATTCTTGTTAGAAAATGTATTATTATTTTTTTTATTTTACTTATTATGGACACAAATTATTCATGACAAACCAAATAAATTTGAATTGAATTAATTATACCATTGATGATAACATTAAGCTGATACCAAGGTATTTAAGCCTATAATTATAACATCATTTGTTATGAAAATCATGATTGCATTTATTTATTTTTTTCCAAAGTAAGATTAATGAAAGCAGCTTCTTGCAACACTCTCCTAAATGCGTAATAAATCCTAAGTGCACACATTAGCGCTGAAACTGAAATTCAATAGGCAGACGCAGATTATCGATTATCTTGAGTTTTGTGTTAGTTAAAATGCGCCCACTTGGCCCGCCCACTCGTTCAAAGACGCGGGTTGCCAGCTTTTACAGCATATGGTTGCCAGCAACAATAGGGAGCGCAATTGACAATGAAAGCTGAGGAGACTTAAACACTGTAATGTATCTGTTTTGATATGCTGTTGTTCATAAACATATTTAGATGGATTCAAGGGCTTTTTAGTAGAGATGCACCGATTGCAATTTTCTTGGCCGATTCCGATTTTTTTTTTTTTGTGAGATCGGCAGATCCCTATTTTTTGCCGATTACGATTTTCTTTCTAAGCACTATAAATGACAACATATACAAACAAAAATCTACTTTTCTTCAATGCAGAGTTTTATTTTCATAAAAAAACAAGTAAAAGTCAGTAATAAAATATAAACAGCTCAAATAAATGCAATAGAAATAAAGAGAGCTATTTTCGGGTTAACTGGGTTTTTATTCAGGTAAGAAATACTACAGAAATTAAAGTAATCAAATGTAAAATTGTGTTATTTTGCATTGGTTACCTTAATTTCTGTAGTCTTTATTGCAAATAATTCTTACCATTAAAGTTATACAACGTATTCAGTCAAGAGCAGAAAGTGATTTTCTTTGTCTTTTGTTCTTTGATTTACATGACAGGCAGTAGCAGGAATATTGGACTGCTGTTCCTTTAAGAGTTTATGAACGGTGTTCAATGGACCCAATAATGTTACACACGACATGAGTTCACTTTCTTGGCTATTTAACGATTAAAAAACTAACAGTGTTTATCTGTGTACTCGCCAAGATGTGCCGCTGGTTTTGACATACTTTTATATGTATTTGACAGTTTAAGCTCAGTAAGCCACTCATTTTGGTACTTGTGACTCTGTTTGACTTCTGTCTCTGTTCGTGGCTCGTCCGCTCCACCGCTCAGTGGGAAAACCTGCGGGAATGACTAAAATGATGCGCAATACAAGCACTACTTACCGGAACGAATGAGACGAGAGAGAGGAGGCGCCCGCGCGGGTGTGTGTCACTTCACCGTGACCAAGAAGAGAGAACGCGCAGCTGACGTTATTGACTGATTCTCTGACCCAGTTCGTTTGCTGGTTTCCATGGTTGTAATACGCGGTGTTTTCCGCCAACTGGCAACCTGTAATGTCGAAATACTATTGGATAAACTGCAGTACGAGGTTTCGCACAGACCAAAACAAAAACAGACATTCCGACACGGAACGCACTTTTTCAAAGTAGAATATTTGGCTGTAGCATTGTTTTTCTGAGAAAGTATAGGTGAATTTGGCATGTTTCCTAAATATCTGCAAACATATTGGGGTATTGATATACTTTATTAAAGTAAAAATCTTACATATAGCCCCTTTAAGTTTCAGAAAACATCGTCATCGAAGTTTAAATGTAATTATATAATTTATATGTTTTCTTTATATCACAGGTTTTCAAACGTGTGACGAGACTTAAAAATGGGTTGGCATTTTCATAAAAGCATTGTCTAAAATGAATAAACAAACAAAATATATTTGACTTAATTAACAAAGCGAAAGAAAAAACTATGCCCAATAGTAGCCTATAGCCTACTGCTGAGTTTGATTCATTTTTGTGAGGCGCGGCGGTCCACAAACAAGTTCAAGAAAAGGAAACCGAGATGGCAAAAAGCGCATCCTGTTTTCTTTATTTTGCAACAGCATAATGTTCTGTTTTTAGTGTGAATGTATAAAAGTAAACTTCGCAGTATTGAATAATGTCTTATTCATATCTGTAAATTACGGAGTATTTTTGTTTCTGCTGGTATAAGGAAACGAGCCCGATCACACGAAAATGCGTATCAGTAGTACGAGTTTGTAATCTCGTGCATGTGCTTATGGTAGGCTATGCAGTTTTTCGCGTGCATACGCACTTTATGGCGTATTATACATACGAACCCCCCACTCCCCCACCCCCATCCTAACCAAGAGCGTATCATATACACGCCATAAAGTGCGTATACCATAAGTACTCCAAAACTCATTTTGGCGTATATATTCTACGAGATTACAAACTCGTACTATTGATACGCATTCTCATGTGATTGTGTTGAAGGAAACAGTTGAAGTGATCGCGCCGGCGCCTCGCGTGCGCACTCAATTATTCATTGCAAACTTGACATCACAGCCTGTTCATTATCAAAATAAAATACCGTCAGCCAAACATATACAATTTACACTGCTCATTTTACATACTCAGGAATATCCTATCTGTGCCGTTCATGACCATCGCTGAAACTGGTCCTGCCAAATACATTTTTGCTCATTTGAAGAGGTTGATTTTTTTTCGTTGATATTGAAATGGGAGTGAAGTACAAATACTGTTTGACACAATAAATACAAGTTCAGCATCCAAATACATTGCTAATATGGAAATATTTGAATTCGTGCCGAACAAGAGAGGCTGCTTGAGAACACCGGTTTTTACTTTCAGTTTCTCTTCAAATTATTTCGTTGGGCTTGTTTATAGCTACAAGTTTTTATTCTTGTTCTGTTTATGTATATTATATATTTTAGTATTCTTATGCTTGACATGATGTAGGCTAATGGTGTTTGGCCCAAAAAAGGTTGAGAAACACTGTTCTAGTATATCTTTAGTAGCTGTATGTAGTGTATCATTTTGCCTTTGCTATCTAGTTGTCTTGTTAAAGGGATTTGTTTTAATAAAATCTGATAAGACCTTCCATGCTTTTTAAAGTTACCTGCTTGGTTTTACATTTTACTACTTTAATGTTTTCCTTTCTTTTGAAGTGCTGAGAAATGCAGAAATTTAAAATGACTTACACTACAATCTATCTTCAATCTGTCATTATTCTAAATGATTTGGTTATTCAAAATATATCTGTGAACATAACTGCTGGTGGTAAAAATCAAAATGGCTGATCCTGGGGCATGTTCTGGCTTAGCCAAGAGAAACTTAGATTCTAGAGCAAATCACAAAATCAGGTGTAGTCAGCGGGGGCTGGTCTAACACAATTTTATTTCTTTGTACTAAATTGTATGTTCATATCATATGGTTTATTCAAATCATATGAATAAACCATATGTTCCAGTCTACAACCAAATGTCAATTTTACTTTACAAAATGGAACTGGAGTTATCCAACCCTACTATGTTTTTTGTTAGCTGCCATGAAGCATGATCAGATAATTCCTGCACATGAGTAGGAAAGAACTATGGCTGAAGTCTCTTTTGCTATAGGTTCCCTGCAGTGTTGAAGATTTACTGTAACCTTGGTAACAGAGTCACAAACATGTAAACAAATAAGTGTGGTAAACAGCATTGGCAGACACAGTCACACCCATTTACTAGAAATAGGATGATTTATTAAAAAAAAAGGCAGCAGGAGGGAATCACCTCAAGCTGAAAGACAAAATGTCTGAAGGCACGCAGAAGTGCACTGAGAGAGAGAGAGAGAGAGAGAGAGAGAGAGAGAGAGAGAGAGAGAGAGAGAGAGAGAGAGAGAGAGAGAAAAGTCCCTATCAGATAATGGGTGTTGGGGCTTGTGTTGGGGCTTAGGTTGGGCCAGTGATGAACCACATGTCTGAGGAGAAATGTTCAACTGGCTAAACATGCAGACGGCAAAAATGTGGTAAAATAAAAAGCAGTTGATTAATAAGAAGCTTGTTTAAAATGAAGAACACAATTAATTTCAGGCATTCTTCCATGATGCTAAACTGTGGCGAGGCGGGCGTGGTTCAGCGAAGTCTGCTGCGGAAGAGAGAGTTGGCAAACGAGAGGTGAGTAAGTGGGTCAAGTGCGATTAACAAACACCTGTGTCTTGTTACAGTAATTGGCGTGGAAATACCGCATAAAGAGACTGGGAAATGAGAGGCTGTGAGAGAGAGGGACAGAGTGTTGTCTGTTGGAATGCGTGCCGGGAGAACGTATGCTCTTGAGAGCCCAAGTTTGTATTGCTTGTGCACTGTGTTATATCAGCCTGGTCTCATTGTTAATACGTAGTTATTAATACGTAACTTTAAAAGACACAAAACGTACATATTTGTACGTTTTGAATGGTGCTGAAACGTACAAATACTGACGTAATTATGGCACCAAAACGTAAACATACTTACGTTTTTACTGCGAATAAAACGTAAAATATTTACGAATCTTTCATGTCATAAAAATATATGTATAAAATATATATAAATGTTCCCTTTTTAACATTTTTAGATGAATGTAATATCCCTAAACCCCACCCCGAACCTAAACCTACCCATTTTATACATAATGTTAAAAGAATAAATCATAATGGACAGAAATGTGTAGGAAAATGACAATTTTAGTAAAAATATGACATTAAAACGATATTTTGAGCCACTTATCCTACACCTACCCCTAAACCTACCCATAACAATTTCTTAAAACTACATACTGTTAATAAATGAAAAACAGACAAACAAGCGTAACGTTAATCACAATAATTTATTTTTTGCAAATATGTCAAAAGTGGTACCAAAGGTTAAAATGATGATGAGTTCCAGTCGCAGTCCTCTCTGGCTGTAACGTAATAGTTTTTATAGGGTACAGAGCAGAATATAATTTATTAATCCGTGAAATTATGAATCTGTCTTCTCTCCGTGAAGGCGCGCACTCATTTCAAATGTCAATCCACTGAAACACTGCATATAGCAATCTGCGACGAAGCAGGTGAGAACCAATGAGCGTTCGATATCAGTGCCGTAAATCATGTCGTAACGCTTCTCGAGGGTGGCGCAGGCGCACTGGCGCTATTTTTTAAATTTGAATCATAACGTGCGCGGGCTTTGTTTGTGACGGTCGCTGTTGCTGAGAATGAAGGTGAAGATCGACAGATAAAGGGCTGAATTTGAATCTGTTCCTCGCAAACATATGGATTCTAAAGATATGGAATAAAATGGGTGTGATTTGTTAATTTATTTTGTGCTTTGGTGTATCTTATGGTTGTATTGTCAGTCACTGCATAGGAAAAAAATCTCACAGCAAAATATTACAAAACGATTATAGAAATGTTATTCATTTTAAGGTTTCAAAGTGTAGTCTCGTTTAACATTATGTAACGTTAATGACAATTGAACACAACATATTTGAAAAGCCACGATTTTAATATTAATACATGGTAATTCATATACATTCACACTTTACGTTAGATGTTTTACGTTTTTTAAGCTGCTAATACGTAAGTATTTGTACGCTTTAGTGCTATAAATACGTCAATGTTGTACGTTTTTGTGTGTATGAAAACGTTAGTAAATGTACGTGTGGTAGAACCACACTTCACGTAAAAATACACACGTATTCTCATGAGATCACGTTGGTTATATTGAGCGCTGGTAGCGTGACTTTCTGTTTGTTTAATCGAGCGCAGCGTTAGTTTAGTCAGGCCGCGGAGGCATAGTGCTGCGACCAGCTGATGCGGTCAGCTGTCAAATCGCTCCAATCATTACCATTCTCTTATTAGACACGGGACATATAGACGTGGCATTGCTGCTCGGTAAGTATGCTCAAACTGCTCGCAACCCTCCCTCCCCATTATAAGCATGAGCATATTACTGTGCACCTTATGGTTGTCATCATCTTTTGTTTCAGATCACTACCTTTAAAGTCAACAAGGCTTCAAGTCCCGGCTGGCATGGACCGCACTGCTGAGAGACACTCATCCTCATAACCAAGCTACAGTATAGACGTCCCACATATCTACATGATACCACGTTCTCTCTTAAAGACATTAGTGTCTTAATTGTCTCTGTATTTCCAAGCTGATGGTTCCGGGTGGTTAATGTTAAAGCTCTTGTATTTTCAATTCATTTGAGCAAGAACCCCCATAAGGAACCATACCGCCAAAGATAATTGTGTTCAATAAACTCAAGTAACTTGCCAAAGTGGTCCTGTCTGAACTGAAACTTGAATAAAAGCACCAGCAGCAATAAAGCCGACCCCATCCTCTTCCTTCCTATGCCCAACACGATCACATGAGAATGCGTATCAGTAGTACGAGTTTGTAATCTCGTAGAATATATACGCCAAAATGAGTTTTGGCGTGCTTATGTTACGCGTTTTTTTCGCGTGCATATGATACGCACTTTATGGCGTGTCTATGATACGCTCTTGGGTAGGATGGGGGTGGGGGAGTGTGGGTTTCGTACGTATAATACGCCATAGTCATATGCACGCGAAAAACTGCGTACCATAAGCACGCCAAAACTCATTTTGGCGTATATATTCTACGAGATTACAAACTCGTACTATTGATACGCATTTTCGTGTGATCGGGCTCTATTGTCCGACTTTATTATGTAGCCATATAGGCTATATCACACACTCTTCACTCTTTAATATCGTTAACTTTAAATATTCACATGCATTACACTTTTATGTTCATAATGATGCTGTACATTTGCAGTGATTACGCTTCTATTTATTTTCTAGTTATCTGTATCTCTCTGCATTTGCTTGTTTGTACTTTTATTTCTTTTCTGATGTCTGACATCAGAAACTGCTAAATCTAAAAGAAATTTGAGATAGCCAATAAAAAAAATCTATTCTGAAAATCTATTCTGAAAAAATAAAATTCTGATTCTGACTTTGATATTTGGATTCAGTTAGTGTAAACAAAAGCTTGTTGTTTCACTGCAAAACATTAGGCTACATTATCCTTAATCTGTAATATGTGGTTAAAGAGATACTGTGATCAAAGAATGTCATCAGATAGGTGCTGTAAACCATTTTCTATCTCTCATGGTTCGCAAAGATTTCATTTCTGGATCTTAAGTGACATGGCCAATTTATGAACAGCTATAGCAAGATTAGTTGCAAGCAGGGCTGGACTAACATAAGGGCTAGGTGGGGCCGGGTGTGTCTCATACGTTCTGAAAAGTGAAGCCACGGGCTCTTTGATCGCCCCCTGGAGGCTGGATGCAGTACAGGTCATAAACACCGCCCTCTCAATGCAGTCGAATGAGACTTCAGTGAAAACTTAAAAATAAATTCTGCTTCAAATAAAACTTTCTGAAAGATGGTTTTGGTCATTTAAGGTAGTTGTTATCACACTGATATATATTCAATTGTTCGTTTTTTTTGATGATTTAGATTTTAGCTAGCAATTTGATTCTATAAAAACGGGGCGTGTCGTCATGATTCGAAGTTGATTGACAGGTTGTCTGAGGACTGTCGGAGCTTCGAGGGGAGATTGAAGATGTATTACCTAACTGTTAATTTTCGATTTCTTTGTCATTAACGTGTGCTGTTCTGAGAAGCGCTTTTTCTGACCCCATACACACACGCCTGTCAAACAGCACCTGACTACTGGACTTCATCTTTCGCGTCTGATTGCGCTATAATACTGTCAAATACACAAAAGGTTTACATAAACACAGTTGGTTATGTCTGAAGTGAGTTGAGAAAATCGGACGCGTGTAGGTCTTAAAGTGACAGCATCCTAATAGTTAGCATGCGGACCCTTGTGCTTAAAGGGATAGTTCACCCCAAAAATTAAAATCCTGTCATCACATACTCACTTTCAAATTGTTTTAAACCTGAATGAGTTTCTTTCTTCTGTTGAACACAAAAGAAAATATTTTGAAGAATGTGGGTAACCAAACAGTTGCTGGTCCCCATTCATTTCCATAGTAAGAAAAAAATATATATAATGTGGAAATCACTGGGGACCATCAACTGTTTGGTTACCCACATTCTTCAAAATAGTTTATTTTGTGTTAATCAGAGGAAAGAATTATTGTGTCAGCAATATATGCAATACAATTTTAAAATATGTTAAATATTTTGTATTTTAAATATATTTTAAAATATGTTAAATAGCATGGAATATTTAGTGTGCTTATATAAAATGATTTGATAAAATGAAATTTGTAAAAAAATATAAAAATAATAATAATAATAAAAAAACATTCTTGTGGTACAAGACACTGTGGCATGGCAATCATATGAAAGGGGGCCCTTAGTGTTGCTATAGCCCCAGGGCCCAACGTGTTCTTAATCCGGGCCTGGTTGCAAGATAAGTTGAAAAGGGGAATCCGCACACCAAACAAATGCAGAGTTCAAGGTAAAAAACAAAAAAAAAACAAAAGCAATCTTTTCAGTTCATCTTGGACTATCTTCAGTGCGTAAGATTTTACAAATAATTAACAGCATTTAAATGATAAAGGCACAGCTCAGCGATGAATAAGCTCATGATTAATTAGACCAGCTGCATAATTGATTGAGAATGCAGCTACATTAAAACACACCAATATTAGCTCACATGGACACTGGACAGAAAAATATATGTGACCTGTTAAACTGAGGACACTGCAGACTCAAAAATGTTTCCTTATGATAAGTAGTCTTTTTTGATTGGTCTGCGGTCTGCATTATTTTGATGTCCTATAATGCATTCATGCCATGTCATAATTGCAACATGTTCTCCTACCAATACGCCTATATAGGTAATTTATCACTTCCCTGAAATACGAACCACAGGAGCGTTTGCTAAAGTTGCGCCACTATCGACAACAGGACACCTTCATTTTAATGCATTGTTCCCTTTTATCTGCGTCATATTTCAGGTTTTGCATAGGCAGAACTTAGCAGAGCATTGCAATATATAACAACATGCAATCATGCAATCATGGGTTCGATCCCAGGGAATGCGTGTGCTCATAAAGTGTATATGCACTATAAATCACTAAGGGTAGGTGCAGTCGTTAAAAAAAAAAAAAAAAAGAAAGAGTTGTGCTAAATGGACAAATGGTATAAAAAGTCCACACATTGCACTTGAAATGACACATGACTGTCATTACCAAAATGCGTGTTCATTTATGACGACAGATGTAACACGACACTGTCATTTTTATGCCAGCTAGAGGGCGCATGACTTAAGGTAAATGTAGGTTGTAATAAGGTGCTTGAAAAACGACCTATAGGGTGTTTTTTTTTTTTAGATGAAAACACTATTTGTAGCTGTTCACATCTTTCAGAATGGCTCTGCGTCAGAAATCGTGTACTGACTGAGAAGGTACTACATTTGAATTTGAATTATAGCGAACATTAAAAAATATGCTCTATATAGTATACATGAAATACTACTGTCATGTGACCTAGCAGAGTCAGTTGCATCACTTCACTTTCACTCATAAATCCCTTCCTCTGGCCTTACTGGATAGTAAAATCACTGGTAGGCAAGCCTGCAACCCTTTAGCCAAAAAGCGCAACAGCTAATGCTAAGGCTCCGGCTGTGGTGGTACGCAGGGAAGGAGTTTTGAACGGCGGGCACTGATGTCACTGTCATTACACAATAGGCTGAGAGGTGCCGCATGTGATTAAGTTAGCCGTTACACTTTATCCGATGGTAAGAGATACAGACCCACTCATCTCCTAATATACAATCTCTAGTAAAACATCCATCGAATGTGCACTTCAGAAACTCAGCGGAAGTAGTAGGTCATCCATGGACTTCTCACCTACATTTTTTTTTTTTGAATACCATGTATTCAGACTTGCTACTCTTGTGGCGTACTATTTTTCGTTTACAGTACAGCTAGGGAGGTATTTGATTTCAGATGTACCGTGGAATTATGCTTTTCTATGGCATCCACAGCACAATCAACTCCTAAATGAATCTCTAGTGTTCATGTGGTACAGTGGTTAGGCTATTATGCCCCATCACTGACATGGTTTCTGTTGCCTCTAGGCCAGCATCAAAGTTTTTGTACAGTCGTATTTCGAAAGCAGTGATTGCTGTACGGGATTTCAACAACTTCTGCTCACGTAGCCTATTTGAAGGCGTATTGGATCATTGAGGGTAAACATCATATGCGACTACGTATTAAGGAGAGCTTACGACCTACTAGCTACTTTCTGCCTTAAGAACATAGTAGTTTACCTCTAATGTGGACTTTATGCTCTAATTTAAGAAACAACTTACAAACAGCTGGTGCAACCCTAACCTGTTGCATTGTAGCTGTTGTCACTTGCCAGCAATGTCAAGTATCCAAAAGTGGTCCCACTTTATATTAAGTGGCCTTAACTACTATGTACTTACATCAAAAAACAAGTACAATGTACTTATTGGGTTCATATTGAATTGCAAAACACATTTGCAGCTATTGAGGTTGGATATGGGTAAGGTTATGGAAAGCTTTGGTGGTATGGATAGGTTTAAGGGTAGGGGTAAGGTTTAAGGGATGGGTCAACAGTGTAATTATAAATGTAATTACGGAAATTAATTACAGATGTAATTACATGCAGGTGTTTTTAAAATATAAGTACAGTGTAAAAACATGTATGTACACAATAAGTGCATTGTATCAAATGATTAATTTAAATGTAAGTACATAGTAGTTAAGGCCACTTAATATAAAGTGGGTCTCCAAAAGTAAACTAAAGTTAAATTACCATACACCTTTGGTGTAGTTTTGTATTGAGATAAAAAGTACATGGTGTCAGATATTCAGTTGTTTTGTCTTAGATTAATTTTCATCAACTTAGTTTGTTTTCCTTTCAATCACGTTTCATTTGTACTAGTTTCCTGCATGAGTTTGTTACTATGGTTACTGTCATTTCGCAAGTTCACATATACCTATAAATAGATGGAGTAAAGTAATGCATATTTGGCATGCTGTCCAGGGGGAGGGCTCCGAGCTCTGAAGTTTGGCCCGAACCCAGAGTACTCCCTCGGATGTGGTAATGACAGATAGAACTAGAAGTGAGGAGATGGGGTGGACGAGGGATGCTGATAAATTGTCAACGAACAGTACGTCTGCAGTATATATACCTCTTGTTGTTGGTTGATTAGCTGGATGCTTTCCACTTGTGCTAATTAGTCTAATTATCTGCACCTGCTCCTCCCAAATTTTGTTAATAAAACAATTAATTATCCTTGTCTGCCTGAGTATTTATCTGCCTGTGTTTCAGTTCCCTTTGTTGGTTGTAGTTAACATTACTTCTGAGTTTGGTTGTTTTCTGTTTTGTTAATAAAGTATCTTTGTATTAATCATCTTTGTCCTGCTTTCAACCCATACCACACTAGGGTACGTGACAGGTGGATTACATGACAGCCCCTACAAAAGTGCCTAAACCTTACCCTTACTTTTACTTTAGATCCACGCACAAACAAACACATGAAGGATGCTGGTAGTAGATCATAAACTGGACATAATAAAAATAATTTTTGTCCATAGTTTATTTATTGTTCAATGTGCTAGGTAAAGTAGATGTCAATTTCATCAGTTTATGCAAATTACACAACTAACAAGTTTTTGCAATTGACTTTTGTTGTATGTTGCTGTGTTTTTTTTTTGTTTTTTTTTTTTGGAGAGGAGCGCTTTAGAAAGTCATTTCCTGTGTAAACAAGTGATGTGATTATTGCCTGCAGTAATAGTTGGATGAGGTAATGTGTTTATGTTAAAACTGGCATGTGATTTCTGAGAAGTGGTAGTACTACTAGCATAATGCTTTTTAAAGATGTTTTTTTTTTTTCTGTGCCAAAGGCATATTTTCATAGCCCTTCTCAAAAGCACAGTTAGAGAGAAACGTGGGGGGTTTTGACAATATCAGGAAGTGAATAATAATAGAGAGAGATAAGATACTCCACCTTCAATTTTCCTCTTGCACACAGATGCCACTAAATCTCATTTCAACAAATTTATTGAGTGGTTGCTATTGGTCCAATTATGTCAAATTAAAGAAATTACTACAATCTAATACTTTGCACTTTTGAATTATGAACTTAAGCAAGGTAAAGCTGTTTCTTCCTCATGTTAAAGTCCTGCATGCGTTCTGTGTTCCACCACATATCCTGCAACTTATGTACAGTTATGAATGGATTTGAACCATCAGCTTATACAACAAGGGTTGACATTTCCTTAACCTCTGCTGTTGGAAGTATGTTTTGTGAATCAGGGCATTCTCTTTCATTCAGAGAAATGCGTCACCCATGTCAGAGGGAAATTCAGAGGGGACTCAAGAAGTAAGTGCTGAGTTCCCTGTTTAAGCGTGCTATTGACCAAGCAAACATTTTTTTTTTTTTTTTTTGCATAAACTTTATATTTATTTATGGAGATTTTTAATAAATATTTTATTCTATTCAAAGCTTAACAATAAGTTGTGTGCCAAAATATTACATACTTAGAATGATTTTGCAATGCATTTTAAATGCAGGTGCAGGTCATACTACATCTTACTTCACTGTTTTCTCCCTTATAGTAGTTGAATTTGCAAACAGACATAACAAACCTCTACAGAGCTGACTAGAAATCTTGTGTTGTCTTGTGTAAACTTTGACAGTTGAGTCGGAAATGCTACTTCGGCTGTGCGTCTTGCATCATCAACCCAGAACTAAAGTTTGATTCAGTTCAATTAGTGAACCGGCTCAATAGAACGATTTGTTCAAGAATCGAACATCACTATGATGAACTGTGTCAAATGTGTGACAAATTCCTCTCATAACCAATATTACAATTTTGTGTGACCTTTGCCACAGTAGACTTCCTGTTGGTTCAGACAAGACTGGATAGTTTCATTGCCCTTATGCACCAATGAGCTTTGGACGCTGGTTTGTGGTTTGTCCCTCCTTAGACCACTGATGGTAAATTCTCTCCACTTCTGGCCAGGAGCAACACACAAGCCTTGCCGTTTCAGAGATACTCTGACCCAGCCGCCTTGCCATAACAATTCAGCCCTTGTCAAAGTTGCTCAGATCTTTATTCCTGCCCATTTCTCCTGCAACCAACATGTTGATTTCAAAAACTGATTATCTACACCCAATCTACCCAGACCTTAATATGTGGCCTTATTAGGAGATGATCAATAACATTTGCTTCACCTGTGACTGGTCATAATGGTTTGGCTTATCAGGGTACTTCATGTCATTTAGTGTTGAAGTTTATGCATTTCTCAAAGGTTACAGCTGTAGGTTACCAAGAATCTATTACTTTCAGGAAGGAAGCATTTCACATTCCAGCCAATCACATTGCAGTAAGATCACCTCATTTGTCACCTCAGAGAACTAATTAACCGAAAAGTTAACCCTTAAATGCATGACTGTTTCGCCAAATCATTCTTACATATTCGGGTCTTTATCGACCCGGATCTATATCTAACACGGAAGGATCTCTACCTGTCGTGATAATATAAAACTCCTCTGATATTAGAGTAACAATTACAGAAAAATAAAATAAATCGTATTTTGTTACCTTTTGGAGCTTGAAAGGGCTCCGTTTGAGCATATGTTTTATGCCATCATCACTGTCCTCGTCAGAGCTCATTTCCCTGTAAATTCAGCAAATAATGGGATAGTTTTATGTTTGAGGTCACGAATATGAGCCCATTCGCGATCTCAAACGTATTCTCAAAACTATATAATTTTCAACATCTTCAAAATCCATATTTCGATCGCTAAAAGCTTCACCAGATCCATCCAGTGACAGTTGCAGTCATATTTGATTGCGTTCAGTACTCACTCTGCAGTAAATCGCTGAGCCATTTCATGTTGTTCATTATTTCGTTTTCTGTCTAAATGAGTCGTCACTTCAGCATTGTGTATCAGACATTGTCACCTTGTGGAATAAAGGTAAATTGCACTTATTCTGTCATCTAAGATTCAATTATTGTCGTGCAGAAAAAATATATGTACACTCATACACACCTCGGGTCGTTTGCGACCCTATACAATTTTTACCAAAAATGAATACAAAAATATGCATTCTTTTATAATTTTATGATTTTTTTCTTGTTATATTCTTTATAATGAATTGATTGCGGAATACCAAGAAGGTTGATGTCTAACTTTAAAAAATGAACGAGGAGGCGGCTAGTGAATGACGTCCCGGGTCACTAAAGACCCGAGGTATGCATTTAAGGGTTAATATAACCTTGTGGAAGAGCATCGTCTGCCAATTCTGCTACCCGTGTGCCAAAGAAAACAAATAACATCACTTTCCTTTTTCCCCTTATAGCTCTTTTCCAACAAGAAAGGCGTTATCAACCCAGAACTAAAAGTCCACTTTTAGACCCCCTTCTGACTGAGATTCATTTATCTCTTTCTGTTTGGAATATGAAGTGCATGGAAAAGACTGTCCTTTTTGCTGAGTCATCCATCATTTCCATATACTTCAGTACCCTCTTTACTACAGGCACTACATTCATTTGATTTGTGGCTTCTGAGAAGACTTGTCAAACAGTGATAAATCTCAAGACATCCAATTCCTTTGAATTGTGTGTGTGTGTGTGTGTGTGTGTGTGTGTGTGTGTGTGTGTGTGTGTGTGTGTGTGTGTGTGTTGACTATTCCCTTTACTCTGAGAACTCAGTGAACTATTATTTTCTAGGTCTCTAGCCCAATCATGTTGTTATGTAAACTGTTGTTTATTTGTCAAACCAAGCCACACAAAATGATCTATATCTTTATAAATAATATAATCATACGTCTCTACAGAAGTGTTCAAGAACTTACAAGTGCCTTGGTGGAAGAGTGGAGTAACATGTCAACTGGCAAATCTGTTTCAGTCCATGAAGATGAGATGCACTGTAGGACTTATAGCAAGTGCTGTCCACACCAGATATGTACTGCTTTGTAAAAATGTTTTACTTCCATGCCAAATATCTAAAAGTTCAGTTTGGTGACAAAAACTCCTATTGGGCCAACACTAACAGCAATTGTCTTAAACTGAGAGTAATTCTGCTTATGTTTTTTTTTTTTTTTACCTAAAATCACCACTGAAATGCTATATTCATTTTTTTACTGTTTGTAGATATTTAACGACAGTAAAAAGTGCAAGTGCTATTGGACTTTTTATCAGCACTCTTAAAGGGATAGATCACGCAAAAATGAAAATGTGATGTTTATCTGCTTACCCCCAGGGCATCCAAGATGTAGGTGACTTTGTTTCTTCAGTAGAACACAAATGATGATTTTTAACTCCAACCAGACCTCACTAACCGGACGTAGAGGGCAGTTGGACATAGTGGTGTTTTAGAGGTAAAAAATGATATAAATACTGTTCGGTTTCTCACACAAACCGATCATTTCATGTCATAGGACATCAATGTGTCGTCACGAGCCGCAGGGTTTAATTTGGATTTGTCTGTTGTATTTTTTTGACTCTTATAGATGGAGTTCCCGTTAACATGCATTAGATGACTGACAAACTGCAATGGTTAGAGTTAAAAAATCATCATTTCTGTTTTACTGAAGAAACAAAGTCACCTACATCTTGGATGCCCTGGGGGTAAGCAGATAAACATCAAATTTTCATTTTTGGGTGAACCATCCCTTTAATGCAGCTCAAATTTGAGGACTGAAACTAACTGTTGTATATGTTGACATTACATATAACATCACACAAGCATGTACATGTTTAGAAAAAACATATAGAAATATTATAACTGACCAGACGGAGCTAAGACAATAATATAATAAAGATTTCTTCCTTCCATGATTTAAAAATCAACACTCTGCTAAATAACAAATATATTAAGCACAACATTGAGATAAGTTGAGGACATTATATGAGAAAATGCCAGCTGCACAATAAATTAATCAAGCACATTTAACCCTCTACCGCACGCATTATGATAAATTTATTAAAAAAAAACAAATATTTGACTCTTTTTCTTTTCTTAGAATGGCTTAACTTGAAGCGCTGTAAAAAAGAATTTGGAAAAAATATTATTTTAAGGTACTTTATGATATGTTGCCATATGGCAACAACGCACAATAGTGGAAATAACTTAAAATAAGTGTAAGTGTATATAGTTAATATTTTTCCTCAGAAATGTTGTTTGTATTGAATAAATTGGTGCTATTATAAGCTTGAGCAGTAAATATAAACAACACCTTTACTTATTTCCCAACATCTTGTGCTTTTATTTATGGAATTTATTCTTTTGCTGTATAATGCTTTATATTCTTTGAATTTCATTAAGTTTTTCATGAATATTATTTAAATTGCAAATGTAGACAGTTAAAAACAAATCTAATACTGTTCATTATGTATCATAAAACATTTACATAAAACCAAAAATATTGTAGTTCATGAAAATTCAACATTAAGCAATCTTATGAGAGGAAGGTTATGAACATAACCCCCCATAATCCTTGAAACGTTTTTTTTCTGTATGAAACTTCAAAAAGCATTTTTTTTTTCAGAGGTGAGACACATGTACACATCACATTTGGTGCTCTTCACCCTAACAATACACTTACATCCACTTGCACCTGCCTTTTTGAGACACTATGGTAGGCCAGTGGTAGGTCTGGGCCAGTATACTGGCTGTGGTGGCAGGTCTCTGATGTTGATTTAATCCATAATATAAATGTCATGGCAGTCCTTAACATATGACTAATCAACATTATATCACTAGCTTTAATGTTGTTATTGTTACAGACTGCAGCTGGCCTTAGCTATCTAACCTATTATAATAATGCCATTCCATTATTGTGACATTTTATCGATTTACCAAAAACTAATTTCATATTTTTTTTTCTGAGTGGTGAATATGTTATCATAACTTACCTGAGATGATGTTAACATTTTTTTTGTGAATGTGACATGGGCGGGTCCTTGTTTGTTACTGATGTTTTAGTTTGCTTTCAGCAACTACGGCAGTTTGTCAGAAAATCGCGCCACAGAAAAAAATGGCATGTCATGTGACTTAACCAAAGCACATCATTGGCTAAACTAAGGTCTTCTCTTACCAACAAAAAAAAAAAAAAAAAAAACGAGAATGTTCTGTTAAAGAGACAGTGGCACGGAAATGAAAACAAAGTGTATGTTGCCATATGAAAACACTATGCAGTAGAGGGTTAAATATTCAAAGCAAGAATTACAACTGCTCACTGATTGTGGTTATATAATAATATATTATGATTTGGTCTTATGACCAGCTAGCACTTGAGTCAAAGAGGAAGTCTGACAGGCATTAGAATGCAGGGACGTGCACAGACATTTTGGGGGGCAGGGGCTCAAGTGGAAAAAAGGGCACTTCTCATAATTATTTATTTAAAAAATAACGAACCCTTAAATATATTAAGACAACTTTGACTTCACTTACACTCATCCAATTGTTTTATACTCCACAGATTTCTACAAAATAATCAGTTCACACAGAGACCATGGTCTTCTTTAGTATTTATCACAAGAGAAATCAACAACTATTTTCAAGTAGCTATATATATTTAGAATAAATGACTGCACCAAGGAGAGGGACATAGTTTCACTAATAATTTATTTTGCACAAATCAATAAATCGTTTTAATTTTTTGGTGTTATTGGAATACTTCTTTCATGAAGTGGACAATTTTAAGATTTTACAATTTTAAGGTCCATTTTTGCTGCCAAGTCTTTCACTCTAATGGAAAGAAAACTTAACCCTAACCCTACACATTTAGATGGAGTTTGTTTTAAGCCTACTACCCTCCGTCTGTTTGCATCTGAAGATTTCTTCTAAATTAACCAAAATAAGCTAATCTGCTTTTTTTTTTTATTAAAATTAAAATTTAATTTAAACACATCAAAAAAAAAAAAAAAATTCCTGAACTGTTAATACATTATATGTTATAACAAATGCCTGCAGAGGGCGCCAAAAGCCTGCTGATTTTTGTTGTTAGACAGCACAGCACGATTAAATCCACGATCAAAGCCAACCATGATTAAAAAAATATATATTTTTAGTTAAATAATAATATTCGCCCACTTCTTTGTGACAGAAATGCTACAGCCACTGTAATTTCTTCAACAAGAATATGTGGACATCAAACATGCAAAGACAGAGAGAGAGTTTTTTTTTATTGATGTATTATCCTGTGTAAGCTTAGATTTAAGAATAGCATTATGTAGCTGATGCTGTATTATGATTTTTAAATAGTTTTAATAAACCATGCATCCTTACAAAACTGTCTAATAATGTGGTTCATGGATGTGCGTCCATGGAGTGCTCCTCTTTTTAGTATTGACAGCCCAACCTATCGGTCAAGTGTTTACCATGGTTCAAAACGCAATGCATAGCACAATACAATACAATAATTTAAATTATAATATGACATATATTTCATTAGTATCAAATCAGGCAGATGTGTTGATTGTGGTCAATCTATTAATGCAGCGTTAAATGTATAAATAGCCCTTAAATAGACAAAACTTTCAGGTTTGTGAACATAGGCTAGCCTACCTGAAAGAAATGCACGGGATGAATCCATCTAGGGCTTTTTTCTTTTTCGCTTCTTATCGCCAGACAGCAGTTGGATTTTCGCGGGAATAGTTTGTCACAAGTTTTCAGCCAGCAGCAAACTCGAGGTGAGGTGGGGTGGGGTGTGGCGCGCGTGCGTGCGTGCGGGGAATGGCGTGTCGCGGAGTGAGGGCATCTGAACTCGACAAAGCCGACCTGATATAGTATTTTTTTATTTGTTTTATACAGTAAATATATTTGTTTGACAGGGGAAGCTGTGCGCAAACAGGAATATATATTCATTTATTTAAAAAAAAAAAAAAAAAAAAAAAACACCCCAGAAAAAAGGGCACTTTCTCCCCAGGAAGAAAAAGGGCAGGTGCTCAAGCCCCTTTTTTGTCTATGTGTGCACGTGCCTGTTAGAATGTCACTCTCACACATCTTTTCTCTCTGCCTGTAAAGAGAGAATGCAATAGCCTCTGCAAAGGACACTTTCTACAGCTTTGCAACAGCAAAACCAAAGTTCCTCCTGACATGAACTGTAAAATATGTTATCTACTCTTTTATGTACACTATTTAAAGTCCTTGACTAATTCCTTCCAAATCATAGTAATATCAAGCAGCTTCCTTGTTGCTCTTTACAACAACGTCCATAGAGATTGTTTTCAATTGGCATATAATATGTGTGATTATAAGATGTCCCTCCATTCTGTCATTAAAGGCAAAATAAAATTGCATATTATGCATATTAGCCAGTTGCATTTTGCTAAATTTCTAAATATAAAATAAAATAAAATAAAATGTTGTAAGATCTGATTTTATCATAAACCAATATATTATTTAATGACATTTTATGTTTTTACCCAAATAAGCTTTTATGGGACTAATAAATATACCTTGACATAATCTGTGCATAAAAAGGGCAATGCAGTTCTAAAAACACTATTAAGTAAAATGTTTAATAAAATGCACACTGTCTTACCATGCTAGTGTCCATGTTCAGATACGCACAATCCACAGTCCTCTTTATCCAAAAACTATAGTAATCCACAAATAAAACATATGTCTTCCCTGTGCGTATTTGCAGTTCTGTGCTGTGTTGTTATGCAACAAAGTTGCATAATCTGGCTGGAATGCATTCCACTGTTAAGACGTAAACAACTGCAGAGCTCAAGCCCTGCCCTGGAAAAGAAAAAAGAAAAGAAAGACAAAAGAAATAAATAAATAACATACCACTAGCCATTGAAAGATGTTTTTTAACACAAGCTATGAATAGCTTTGCTAAGATGAAGGAAAACTGTAGCACCATTCACAAATTTATTTTCTGATTCATTTAGAGACTTTAGCAAAAGGGAATTAGAATAACTATAGCACTATAAATACCGACAAAGGTTTACCTTTTAACAAAACAAGTATAACCATCACTACTGATTACCTTATTGGCTTTCACTCTTAAATAAAAGTGCGAAGAAGAATCAAAAAGGGGTTTTCACAGCTATGCTATTATAGAACCATTTCTGGTTCCCCAAAGAATCTGTGAAAGATTCTTAAAGAACAGATTTCTTTTAGTCTGCAGTACCTTTTAATAATCCAAAGAACCATTTTCCATTACAAAGAGCATTTTGTGCAATGGAAAAGTTCCATTATTGTTAATGGTTCTTCATGGAGCCACACATGCCACAAAAAGAACCTTTATTTTTAACTGTAGTTTTGGAATGTAAGATTCCAAGAAAGATCACCTGGACAATTTGAATTTTCCATTCATTTAAAATCAAAATATTTTTGATGTTACATGCAGTTTCCCTTCAGATTTGAAGATTAATGTGTATTGAGTGTAATAATGAGTATAGTGACAGAACAATCATTTGTTTACCAACTCAGAATTTCACTCTAAATAATGCTGGCATTATTTCAGTCAGTAAATCATCAACAAAAATCATAATATTTAACTTAAGGCCCACACCATCATTTTGACATATATTAGTGGAAAATTAACATTTCTACCTATGATATTTCAACATTTAAACTAGATAATGAATTATAATTGCGTGACATGGGCAAGGTTATTACATTGAGTGTATTACTGGTTGTCTGAATGTGCAGCATTAAATGAAACAGAAACATTACACTATGATGACACATCATCTTAATAAACAGTGTCAAATTTCACCACCATTTTTTTTTTTTGTGATATCTGTGGCCTAGATCACGTTACTTATTGGATTTATAAACTGAAATCCTTCGAATCAATGTACATTCTCAATACAAGCACAAAGTCCTTTTTATTTCCCTTACAGACCTTCACTAACAATGAGACCAACTGACTAATTAAAATAGATATTTAAGGTTCTGATTATATGTTTTGCCTATAGCAACAATCCTGTGTCTGATAAAAGCTGAATAAACATTCTTTCAGGATTGAGTATGCCCAGACTCCTCCTGCGGTCAGCCTGAATGTCTGGTTACGCAACACTCTAAGCTCATGAGACAAACACAAATGCTTTTTAGTAACTGACATTGCTAATGGAGTTTGGTCAGTGCTATAGCTAGATTCTGACAGGTTTTAACAACCTAAATTTTTCTTTGCAAAAACATTTTAAAAGATTTTGTTTCAACATCACTATGGGTGTAAACAGTAACAGCTGCTGTGAGGATGTTAGGATTATAGAGGCCCTCAAGCACTGCATATTTTGTATGTCTTCTTTATCAGACACACACAATTCAAGCCTTGCAGTCTCTAATGTGCTGATGAGTTGAATCAGGTATGTTAGATGAGGGAGACACACAAAGATGAAAAATTCTGCCTTCACAGGCAGCAGAGGTTGCAACAAGGCACATCCGAATCCAATGCTTGTGTCACATCCTGTTTACTGATATACCTTCATATGATCAATTTTTGAAGGCAGCATAGATGTACACTTCACTGTTTATGATATCCCACAATCCTGTGCTTGCAATTCTGTGACACTTGAGCTAAAAAATTAATATGCCATCTGAAAGTTGCAGTTGGTGGTAAGATTGTGTGTAAATGTAACCAACCTGTCCAGTTTTGATGTTAAATTACTATTGTAGCCTAATGCCTATGGCAATAACAGCCTTTCTCAAACTAAAGTGTGAGCTGAGAGACATTTCCTTTCTTTCTTTTTTTCCCACTCGGCAGTTTATGGATGGATAAACCTCCATTATCCATTGTTAAAAAATGACAGATTATCAGCATGTGCCAGATTGTTTTCACCCCTTTGTGTGATCTTGTTAATATATAGTAAAACATGAAAAGCTATCACAATGAATCACAACACTACAAACTTTGATTTGAAGCAAAAAAGTTTTTGAAAGTCGGACAAAAAAAGACAAAAGGTATAAGACCTTGTACTACTTAACGGCCTTAGTGAGGGAAAGAACTACAATCCCATGAAGTGCTGCAAACAAGCATGATCAAATAAAAAATGAAAAGTATAAAACTACTCATTTGCAAATGCTGATATATATATATATATATATATATATATATATATATATATATATATATATATATATATATATATATATATATATATATATATATATATAAGGGGTGTAACGATACGCGTATTCGTATCGAACCGTTCGGTACGAGGCTTTCGGTTCAGTACGCGGTACGCATTATGTACCGAACGGTTCGTTGGACTAATTAATTACATTTGGAAAATAAAAAAGTTTGTGAAATATAATGTTATGCATTCAACAAGGTAGCCCAATAACCACGGGCGGACTGGCCATCTGGCATACCGGGCACTTTCCCGGTGGGCCGACGTGCTTTTTGGGGCCGACGGTCGCCGACCGCCAAAAAAAAAAAAAAAAATATATAAAAAAATAAAATTCTCTCGGCCCATGAAAGTGGTAGGCCTAGATCGGCGGCCCAATGCTTTTTCATTTGACACTGGGCTGTTGGCCCAAAACACTTTAGTCAAAAATATCACATAGGCTATTTTTTTCCTTCTGACAGACGCGGCTCATGAAACATGTACGTTAGCTAAGCGGCCCATTGGTTGTTTTCTTGATTGACACTGGACTGGCTCAATCATATCTTTGAACAGCACCATCTATAAGATTTCTGCCTGCACGCAATATAAAAAATATAATTAATAACCACGCTAAGTATTGTGCATAAATTATATAAACCTAAAATAATTATGTAAGTAGTAAAGCAATACAAACGCAAACGGGCGTTTTAAGTTTATTAAACATTTTGAGTCACCCCTCCCTTGCCTCACAGCGGTGTGGTCCACCGCGCACGTCACACTCGCTTGTGCTTAGAGTCTGTAGAAGTCCGGCGGCGCCGGCGGGAGAGAACAGTTCTACAGACAGATGAGTTCCAGTAAGTCGGCTGTCAAGGCTATTTTATTCAAAAACATCGGGTGAAGTGATTATTTTCTCTTTAACGCTGATGGTGCTGAGTAATTAGTCATAACAACAACAACAAAAAAAAAGATGATAACTGATGAATTTGACTGAATTTTTTCCGCTATTTCCGATTAACGTTACTCCGCTATTTTAGAGATTATGTTACCTAGCTTGTTTACCATAGCTTGTTGGATATAAGTAACCCACACCAACAACAATTAACATTGTGATAAGAATAAGTAAACTGTAATAAGGCTAATAGATTTACTGTTGTGTGTTGGGTTATGCTCAGTGTGTATTCATCGTATTTTGGTGACTTGGTTGTAAACAACTAAAAATAAATAAATAAGTACAATAAATTTTATATATATATATATAAGCGGAAGGACGGGTGGTATTTGTGATCTTATGTGGTGGTGGGCCGGTCTGGGCCAAAAAGCCAGGGCCGATTTTTGGTCCCAGTCCATCCCTGCCAATAACCCAAACGACGTAACAGGCAACGCCCCTGACACCCCCGAAGAAAAAAAAAACAATGGCTAATGTGTTTAACACATAGACTGTAAAGGTTTAACAGACCAGAAATAGAAGATCGTCCAAATAACCAACAGGTCTGGTGTTTGGGTGCACTTTGGATTCCATGTAAGCTATATAACATTTTCATTTTTGAAAATGAGCTGCAGTTCACAGAGTTCTGTCAGTCGGATTTACAGCAGGTGAATTCATCATTTTCTCCCGAAATATATGCAAGTAAGTGGCTGGTGAACTTGAAGAATAATAGAGTAAACTTTATAGTTACTTAGGCCCATTATGTGTGTCTGATATGAATAAATATCGGCAAATTGTACATGAATGGATTGTTATTGCTCCTTCCACTGATGTCTGACATCAGTGTGCATTTTATAAACTCTAAATATATTGTTTTAATGGTGCTTATGCGTATATAAATGTCTGAAATCTTAAAAGAATGAACGTTAAAGAACGTTATGTGGCTGAAAACACTGCATAGTTGTGATAAAACGTACCGAACCGAACCGTGACACCAGTGTATCGTATCGAACCGTGAATTTTGTGAACCGTTACACCCCTAAAAAATATATATATATATATATATATATATATATATATATATATATATATATATAAACAATATATTTTTAGTTTATTGCAGAATATGCATATATATCCAAACATTAAGTATTTTAAGAGCGTACATTGATTGACTTGTGTCATTCAGTGCTTCATTGGAGTGAGTGGAGCTAAAGAGCCATTTTGCTTTGCTGTTGCATTTTTCGACTCTGATTGGTGTAATTTTCTGTACAGCATCATGGGTAATGTATTTTTCACCAGGAATTCCACTGTTAAACACGATTATTTTAAAAATAACCAGAAATAATGCAGAACGACAGCTTTAACAAAATTAAATACCATTGATTAACAACCTCGTAGCTCACAGTAGGTCTGTCTTTAAAGTTATGTATTGAAAATAAATGGAATTTTTACTTCCAGAACCGACTGTTGCGCTCTATTCAACTGCATTAATTAATTTGACTCTTATAGACTCTTATAAATAACTCCTTATTTCTTTCAAATGAACCAAATCTAGACAGAAAGAAAAAAATATTTAGATGGAAGGTGTAGGAACATTGATTTTTTGCAATTCTTCTCAGCACTTCACAGGAAAGGAAAATATTAAATTCTTAAATTGTAAATGGAAAGCAACAAGGACGACAATGATTAAACAAATTTTATTGACAGAAAACAAAAAGCTGATATGACGAACAATAGAAGCTTTGTAAATATCAATATATAATATATGATATGATATAAATTCATAAGTAGGCTATAATGCTTAGCTTTTTAAAAACCTGACAAATGGGTGCCATAAGACAAACGTTTACCAACTTTTACAATTATTTTTTTATCATATTACTACACATAATATGACATTTAAAATGCAATAGATTATTATTAAATAAGTTATGATATTCAGTATAACAGGGTTTCTGCAGGTTTTATAAAGTTAGATTTACGACTTTTTAAAAACCAAGTAAAGAAAATGTAAGGAATGAAATGAAGGGAATACAAAATGTTCTCTAAATGTTCATGTCTAGATATGAATTGTACTAGTAACACTACAAAGTTTCAAAATAACTTATAATGATCTCCATTTCAAATTCATTTTAAAAATAAGACGTGAATGTTCTTGATGTTCTCAGTATTTTGTCTTGTTTTCAAGTGCAAATGTCTAAAGTGTCTTAATTCAAGGTTCATTTACTCATCTTGTTTTCTGTGAAGTTTATGATTAAATCAAAAACAACTATCTGCCAATGGGCTCAGAAAAACCAAGTTAATTCAAAGGGAAAACAAGTTGTCATACTCCATTGACATATTTGTTTTTGTTTTAAGTGTAAACTTAATTTTGCTTAGACTTTATTTCTTTTACATCAAGCAAATATATCTTGATTTAAGGATGTTTAAATATTTGTATCGGAAAATACTGAGATACTGATCATTTTTCGCTCTGCATGCAACATTTATTGCAAGAACTTGATGAATGTAGCCTAAATTTTTCTGTTCTGATTTAAAACCTGCAAAAACCCTGATAAAAAAAATACCCTCCTCAAAGTAGTGACTACTTTAGATAGCATGGCACACAGCAACAACCAATTCAATCCTTACTAAAACTTTTTGAGTGTTTTATTCTTTTGAGTATTTGCTAAGGTTATGCCTTTACCATAACTTTACTTTCTCTGTTAATTAAGACAGTGTTAATTAAGCATTTTATGTTGAGTGGATTAAACTATAGTAATGCATTAGATGTGTGTACTCACTGGCACAGCATTTCATTGCATTTTGCTTCCACAGCCACAATTCAAATACTTGCCCTGGCTATACAGTTACTTTGCTCCCACATACAAAGACTCTCAAATTACTGCAAACAAAGCCAGTATATACGTAGATACAGGTCTGGGTAATAACAGCAAAGCTAGAGAGAGACATTTACTCTCTCCCTCACACACATTTTATCCATTTTTTTCAGGAACTGTGTGCCATGCTACATTTATATATAATATATTATATATTTATGCATTTTTGAGCCATATAAAAGTCAAATATACAGTACTGTGCAAAATCTTGTTAAATTCTTTTAAAAGTATTTAATTATCCGGTGAGATTTTTGTAGGTATGGTCACATACCACAAGATATGGTCGAAACAGAGATTTGGTATCACCATTATTGAGCCAGTCTGGGACTACATGAAGAGACAGAAAAACTAAGACTATATCTAAATCTATAAGAACATCCCTTAAATGCCTGGAGATATCTACCTGCACTTGTGAAAAAATGCGGTACCATAATGACGTTTTCAACAATAATAGCATTAATATTATTTTATTTATTGATTTTATTTATCAGATATCATATATTAATTAAATCAAATCAATATTTGTTATGACCTCCCTATAAACAGCTTTTGTATACTTGCACGCTGTTTTTAAGTTAGCTTTGCAGGTAGATATAAATAACCGTCTATTGCACAGTACTGTACACACTAAACATACATGTTCCCTTATTTTTCCCCTTAATTTGCATACTAATTATGTTATGCTACAAAGTATCTCTGTGATCTCTATGGAATTTAGCATCATCACCATAATGAGTCAGAATGGGAAATTAATTTACCTATTCTTTACTTTTCAAGTAAACCTGTGCTCATTTGGGGGAGGGGCACATATAGTTAGTATATTTATGTTTTATGCATATAATAGAGTTATATTAAAGCTATTCACTATTATTCTTTCCATAATTGATAATGTAACTTCATTTTTGTGTCAGTGTCCTCTTTGCAGTATTTCTGCCTTTGGTGTAGCACAAGACAGAGTCACAATTACTTTTGGATTTAAAAAAGAAAAACACAAAGCACTAAAATCTATAAAGCTGTGAGAGGCTTAATATTGCTAAAACAGTAAAAACTCTGACAACAGATTACTCTAAATTGTAATGCTGACATGCACTCCCTGTAAAGCTGCTTTGAAACGAAATGCATTGTGAGAAGCGCTATACAAATAAATGTAAAAAAAAAAAAAAAAAAAAAAAGGCTACATATGTAACAATGGTAACCATTTAAGATCCTCCCTTATGGTTGGCAGTCCAGATTTTTATCAGCTACACCATACCACTCTTTCCAGTGTAACTTGACCTGTGGTAGGTAAATAAATAACATTGTCAATTTGTCACTTTCTGTGACACGAAAATCTTTTTGTACATGACCAAGAAAAAGATCTATCATAATCTACACAACATTAATTGAATGGTCCTTAATGGTCCTTGAATGGCAAAAACTTCCAGTTAGAATGACAATGCTAATCTTACATATTAAAACCAACTTTGTTAAAAGAGCGCACCTGTTTTTAGTCTTTGGACAGTAAAACCAAGCAGTGATCAATGCACCAACAATCACGATCCCAATCACGATTAAAGCAGCACCCCAGTCAGGTAAACCAGCTTAAATACATGCAAAAAAAAGAAAACAGAAAATGTAATTATGGAATTATAATGAATATCAAATAGAATCAAAACTGACTTTCAAAAGGCAAACCACTTTACCTTTATTGTTGTCATCTTGTTTTTCCTCAGGTTCTATAACTTTAGACAAAGACACAAATTTGCACACTTTATATACACTGAAAAACAACAGAATTAAAAAAGGCCTAAAACAGCATCCAAGCATGTATCAAGTTTACCTGTATAATTGACTTTACAGTGAAACTGTAATAGAAGAAAAAGACATATTGTTAGAACCTCACATGTCCTCGTGACAATGCATGTAACAGGGGTGGGCACTCTGGCCCTCAAGAATCACTTTCTCTGCAGGAGCAGCATGCGCTATTGTGCTTTCACATATGCCGCATTTGCAGTGCGCAACTGATCCAATATCACAAACACAAATCCAAGTTCTCTCTCTCTCTTTTTTTTTTTCTTTGATTTTTTTAATCAAAAAGTTACCAAACATGGCTCATCAGGATTGCAATTCTCTTTGTATACACTCTTTCTTAGATGTCACGTTTAAACTGCATTTAAACATTGTTTTAATCAATTCATTAGGCCTACTAAACATTTATATACTTAATTATATAAAGTCTCCACAAAGAGACGAGTGCTATCCATGTCTCCTTGTTTAAAAGTAAGGTGTCGTTTACTCGCGATCTTGTCATCTCAAGATAACAAATGTTGTTTTCTCGAGATCATGACTTAATTTTCTCGTCACCTAACAAAAGTTCTATTTACAATGATTGCACCCAGAGTAGGCCTGCACGATAAATCGTTATAAAATCGCGATCTCGATTCACCCTGTTCAAGATTTAATTTTTAAATGACTTCGATTTAAAAAAAAAAAAAATCAGCCTTTATTTTGAAAGGACCGCTCTTCACCCTCAGCCAACGACAAAGCGCCTGTTCACACCAAACGCGAATAGAGCGTCTGGCGCGAATGTAAAGACGCGTTTACGCGCACTGGAGGTCTCGCGGCGCGAATGAGGCGTTTCGCGCGAATGGTGCTTTTTGTGCATTTAGCGTTTGACGCGAATTCGCGTCTGACGCCCGAGTTGAAAAATTTGAACTTTGGTTAACGCGGCGCGAATTTATGCCAATCAGGAGCCTGTTTGCTGCTGTGGCGGCAGGCCCGCCCGAAGTCACTCATTCAAAATGGAAGAACGACTGATATTATCAGTGAGCAGTCACCCAGAGATTTATGACACAAGTTCATACTTCAGACAGGAATAAGAAGGACCTCGCTTGGAAGAGTGTCGGTGAGGAGATTGGGCTACCTGGTAAGTTGTATACACATTTCACTTTTGAGTCACGTAACATACACGTTTATCGACCCGCAGCCTTCCCGCGACGCTGACTCCTACGCCGCTTTTCTGCTCTCCAGAGCAAATACAAACAAAGCGGTATCTCTCTCGATGAACGCACGATCAACATCAGCCATCGTGCAAACAGACAACCGCCTAGCACTTGCCCCTCCCACAAGAAGCGGATTTCGCCTCGGACGCGTGTCAATTTCGCTTCATACGCTTGTTTTTTACGCGCGTCTATTTCGCTCTAGACGCGCGAATACATTCAAAATGTTCTAGCGGCAAACTAGACGCGAATTTGACGCTCTATTCGCGTTTGGTGTGAACGCTAGTCTCGTGTTTCACTCGTCAAGCGAGCGCGGTAGTTCTATATTGAAGCCTCTACAGGCTTGTGGTGATGTGCAATGTTCTATAGGTGCCAAAACAAATATTTTTGGTACTTCCAATTTGTTTTGTTTTGTTTTGTCATGGTTCATGTGTGCAATAAACATTACATTTCATGAGAAAAAAAAAATCGTTGTAGAGAATCGTGATATCAATTCTAAGCCAAAAAATCGTGATTCATATTTTTCCCAGAATCGTGCAGGCCTAACCCAGAGTCTATACTGTTGCTTTAGTAAAGAACAACTTTCACGCGCATCTGATCAACAGATAATCCACGTGCTCTTTAAGTTGTGGATATTTCGACTCGGATATTTCAGCAAAATGTTTACTTCGCTTAAAGGGTTAGTTCACCCAAAAATGAAAATTCTGTCATTTATTACTCACCCTCATGTCGTTCCACACCCGTAAGACTTTCATTAATCTTCGGAACACAAATTAAGATATTTCAATTGAAATCCGATGGCTCCGTGAGGCCTCCATAGGGAGCAATGACATTTCCTCTCTCAAGATCCATTAATGTACTAAAAACATATTTAAATCGGTTCATGTGAGTACAGTGGTGCAATATTAATATTATAAAGCGACAAGAATATTTTTGGAGTGCCAAAAAACAAAATAACGACTTATTTAGTGATGGCCGATTTCAAAACACTGCTTCATGAAGCATCGGAGCATAAATGAATCAGTGTGTGAAATCACGTTACTTTGGCGCTCCGAACAGCAGATTCGACACATTGATTCATCTGTGCTCCGATGCTTCCTGAAGCAGTGTTTTGAAATCGGCCATCACTAAACAAGTCGTTATTTAGTTTTTTTTGGCGCTCCAAAAATATTCTCGTCGCTTTATAATATTACTATTGAACCACTATACTCACATGAACCGATTTAAATATGTTTTTAGTAGGCTACCTTTATGGATTTTGAGAGAGGAAGTGTACATTTCTCCTTATGGAGGCCTCACTGAGCTATCGGATTTAAACTAAAATATCTTAATTTGTGTTCCGAAGATTAATGAAGGTCTTATGGGTGTGAAAGAAACAACATGAGGGTGAGTAATAAATGACAGAATTTTCATTTTTGGGTGAACTAACCCTTTAATAATAAAGTCTACAATAAATAAATAAATATAATCAATCACTGTTTAATCAATGCATGATAAACAATTTATTTGTGTAATTACCATGTTTAAATGATCAACAGAGCATTCAACACCTCAAGATCAGGCGGAGTGCCTTCAGAAGGAGGTCAGATTATTCTATAACTATTTTAAACTTTTAGCTGCTTGGATTCAACCCACATTATTTTCCTCATTCGTTTTAAATAAAATTATATTACATAATTTTTTGTTTTTATTCATCATGTCGGATAGGCTGTGACTGATATCAAGTGTGTTACACTGGCTTCCTCTTTCTGCCCTTGCTCTTCCATTAAAAAGAGGTGCAACAGTCCAGATAAAAAAAAATAGAGTAATAATAATAATCCAGCCATAGTACAATCTTGGGATGCTGTTTGAGAAGAGTATTTATGTGTATGCCTGTGGTTTCCTACAAAGACATGTAGAGAATGCAATAGGTTACACTATCACTGAACGAAATGCTACAAATCTTTACAGGCTATAAATCAGATTTCTTATCAATATACATGTGTGACACAGTAAGGTTAACTAACAGTTAGTGAAACTGCGATGATTAAAATGTCGTCTTAAAGATGCACAATAAGATGCAAACAGAATACTACAGTGACATAAAAATCAGTTTTAATAAGCAATAAGATTAGCATCACACCAAACGCTATTGCGGTAAAACTGAGATAAGTGAAACTGTGATGAGTCACAGCCGTCAGAACGTGACGGAAACAGATCGCCTACACTTTCAAGCAAAACAATCATGTTCAAGCAACATTATAGTTAATTACTTAACGCACAAATTAAAGCAATCAATAAGTAGTAAGTTCTTCACTCTCTCTGTCCCAAACGCGTAATGGGCCAATATGAACTAACAGTAGGCTAAAGTGGATATACCGCACCCCATCAGTTATATTTATATTTGGTTCTATAACTGTCACCTGTTGGCACATTTGTGTAGAAGATTAAGTGGTGATAACGAGAAAACAACTTTTGTTATGCGGAGATAATAAATAAGCGTGATTTAGAGATTTTCTTATTGACGCATAAATGAAACGGACACACCTGAATGCTGTCACAGCGAAGTTCCCACTGCAGGTCCTCACAGGCGCTGACGGTCAGATTTTTAAGTGTCACTGCCACTACAAACTCCAACTTCTTCCCATTGCCATCTGAATGAGCAATGCATGTTCCATTCTACGCACAGAAGCACAAAAGTCATTCCAAACACATTTTTACTCTTAATATTATACTTTAACATATCCTAAACAACAAACCGTGCCCACCAGAAGGTACCAGGCATGTTCGCAGTCTCTTGAGGCGGGGATGTTCGGGGGCACCGGGTATGTGTAGCCCTCAGTCGTGCGCAGGCTCTCACATGACATTTCCTGCTTTGCAGGACATTCTGTCAAAGGCAAGATATTATTAATAACACTATATTTTGAAAAGTTGACAAAGCTGAAAGTACTGAAGAACAATAAAGCGCGTGAGGACTTCATACTGCTACGAGTTAAACCGCTTCCTGATACACTAGTCTACTACATCTCTCCTGTCTATTAGCTACGCAATTTTCATTAGTGGGATTGAAACTAAATAATGGTTAATTTATAAATTCGTTACGAGGATTCACCACGCTTACAGATGACGAGAAGAAACAATAAGTTATAACTGTAATACTGTTTTTTTTATGTCCCTACGGCATTATTATATGCATTATGTCCCCACGGCTTCAAGCTTCGTGAATCATGGAGAAAAAAGCTCTTACCGTCCGTTTTTTTAGATCCTGCAGATCTAATGACCGAGAGTATAAAAACGGCAAATAGCATTTCTCTCATGACTGTCCTAATCCTGACCATTCCTCCACGCTCCCTACGTATCGCTCTCTCCGTCTCCAAGTGTGTGGTTAGGCTTTATCTGCCGGTTGAATGTAGCCTGATGTGACCAATAGGGACAGAGCGCATGTAGTGTAATCTAAAAAAAACACGCCCACATGGTCTCCACTGACTTTGTATTGCGTGAAGCTGCATCGGCTGCCTCCTTGTCTTTTCTGACTTATTACAAAAGACAGAACAATGTCTAAAAGCTGCTGTGTGACAAGGTGTTCAGAAAACAAGCTAAAAAAAAACCCAGAAATAAGTTTTTATAAGCTGTCGACCCCCCAAAACGAATGTTTAAGGACACAAAAGTGGATACAGGCAGTGAGACAGAGCGCAACGGGTCATATTACTATAAGAAATACTGGAGGGGAACGTAATCGGCGACAACATATGCTAAACAAACAAACAAAACCAAACCATTCATTATTTTTAACCATGTCAAAGAATTATTTCACAAGTGTACAGATGAATGTACAGTGGACTCTACACATACTGGCACTCTTGGTAAATATGAGCAAAATGGACTGAAAGTTTGTTTTTGCAATTTCTCCTCTTAGTCTTTTATTTAATGATTTCACAGAAATCTAACCTTAAATTCAAATAGTTGAAGGAAAAAAGTTCTTATCATAAAATGTTTTTTTTTTCTGAAATGTATTCTATAATTATTGGCACCTCTTTTATTTTTGTGAATATTTTGAATATTTGTCATTTATAATTTATAAATATATTAAAATATAATATATAGTTTATGTAGGTTTAGTCCACCATATGGGCCTCTATAGTGGATATATGGTACCTAGTGTTTTTTAGGCTACACAGAGGTGCAGTTCAGTTTAATAAAATTATTCCTGGCATGAAATCAATATTTATCCTATTCATTTTTTTAATTTGTTACTGCTTTTTTTGTTATGCTTAATTTGTGCATATATAATTTTTTGAGCTTGTCAACTACTAACAAAATGTCAGCGGCTTTACTTGATCACTATGAAGTATGCAAGGCTGCCAATCATATTCAGATCTGAATCCATTCCGGTATACAACATTCACTTTATTTAACAGCCATTTAGCCATTTTACACAGAAATTTGTCACAATTCATTAGCAAAGTCAGTCACAACTGACTTTCATGCCAACTTTATCTGTAAACCAAAATAATTTCTCAGAATTGTGAGATGAGATAGGCCTACAGTATAAATAAGTTATAAAGTCAAATTCTTCTCATAATTGCACATTTATATCACAATTCTGAGGGAAAAAAAATCAGGCTTGCAAAATACAAAGTTATTACTTTTTTTATTTTTTATTCAGTAGCAGAAACAAGCTTCCATATATCCATTACTCACTGTCTGAGAGTTAAATACAGTGAAAGAGTACACAGCACCAATAGAAATGGAAACCTTGTAGCTGAATTTGGGTAAGTATTCAAATACTACATTTACCATTTCAACCATATATTCATATAGCAGAATGCTATTAAAGCCAGCCTTAATCTCAGTGTGAACAAGACATTAATGTAAAGAGTCAGACATATTTGACATAATTCCAACCAGCAGCGCAGGCCAGAAGTCTGCTGGCATTTATTTGCCCCTGTATTCTGTTTGTCATTTAAATTCTACAGATTGTTTAAAGACACCCCACCTCCCTGCCCCTGGCAACACAACACAAACACATTGGGCCAATGGGGAAAAAAAGAAAAAGAAAAACAGAACTCAGAAAAACTGTTCTGTGGTTTGACCCCTTACAGTGAGGAAATTTCTTCCATTAGTGGCCAGTGGGCCCTAAGGCAGAGCACACACCCACAATGGATTTCTTTTGCTCTGGAAAAGAAAAGAAAAACGAAAAGAAAAGAGAGGAGAGCTGGGTGGAAAGAATCCCAGAGAAGAAGATCCCTGTTCAAGAAATGTCGTAGACAGGCCAGGATTGCTTTCCACAGCAAAATTACCAGTGTTAAAATTTTATGGATTGTATTTAGGGTAAAATTTTCAGTGTCATTCTGTGTGAGATTTAATGTTGTTAGCAAAGTAATTAATTAATTAAAATAGTAATTAAATAAAAAAAAAAATAAAATAAAAAAAAAATCCAAAATCTAATATGTCTATCTATATCTATCTATCTATCTATCTATCTATCTATCTATCTATCTATCTATCTATCTATCTATCTATCTATCTATCTATCTATCTATCTATCTATATATATATATATATATATATAAACCTGGCTTTATTCAATGTTCAGATTTTTGTTTTAGATTTTTTTTTCAACTTCATTAGAAAAACAAAACTTTAATTAGACAGTGCCTCATTTGCATATAACAAAAAAATTGCAACTCTTTATGTAATCATGATCAATGATTACAGAATTTTCATTTTGTGTGATCTATCAACTTAAGGGCTAGATAAAGTACAAATAGTACAGTTTGGAATTATGAAAAACAACTTCAAACTTATTTTATTTTTTTATTTTATTAATATTATTATTATTATTTTAAGGTTATATGCAACCTGGCACATGGCTATGGTACTGTGACCAACACCTGCAACCCCTCCCCCACCCCCCAAACCACAGACAGGTAAAGGCTGATTTATACTGCCGAAAATGACTTACTCACTGTGGTTCCTGGCAGACAGGCATGAGTTTACTGTAATCTGTGGTCATGAAACCAACACAGTGATCTTTCACATCATGGTACATTAATGTTGAACTGATTAAATGATTGTCTTTCTAAAAACCTGACACAGTCGGGGAGGTTGAAACTTTAGATAAGTGCTTGGCAGTGCTGAAATGGTGCACTCATGCACTGTCAATGCAAAAACCATCCAGCCCTTCAAACCTGAACCATCTGGGGCAACACATTCTCACTCCTAACTCATCACATATATGGATGCTTGCTCAGGACCCCTTAGATTCACTTTTAATGCACTGTTTTTTTATTACAATTAATTGCATAAGGAATGTTTGGAAATGTAAACTGATAATTCCTACTGTCACACTACAGCGAAAGAAACAAATAACTGGCTTAAAACCATTTTTTTGTGTTAAACTACTAACGTGCCTAAGACTTTTGCATAGTACTGTATGTGTTTTTGTTGAGTATCATCAGGCTTTTATGGCTCATATTTGCAATTCATTGCAAATCAATGATAACAGAGTTGGACAAATAAATGTTCCCAAAGGCCTGTTGTGTCATGTTTAAGTAAATATTATAGTAGGCTAAACCCAAATTGCCTCAGTTATGTAAAGTCCTTTATAAAGGCCATTAAAAACGCTCTGTGGTGAAAATCAAGTTTTTAATGTTGTAGTGTAATGTAGTGTTTTTAATATGCTCTGAAGTAGGAAAGTCTCGAGAGAAGCCAGGTTATCCTGGTATATTTTCTTTTGATATGAAAAATTGTGTCGATTTATCAATATAGCGAGTCTATTACGATGTTATGATGAACTATAAGCCTTTCTCCACTGACGTTCTGAGTTGTTCAAAGCGTTTGTAAGGACACGGATTGTTAGAAGGCAGCTGTCTGACTCTGAGATGAAGAACAGGAACGGTGTGTGTAACATTAGCAACACATTATTAGCGGTTTGATAATTAATAATATTAATTAATGACAACCATCGCAGGGGCTGTGCCAAGTGTATGAGCGCATAGGGGCTCACGCCAAAGTAAAGTGACAGCTGACTTGAAGTAAACCCAATAAAGTTCATGTTTTTGTCTTTTAAAATATTTTAATACTGTAAAACATAGCTAAAACAATATTGCTCTGAGCGTGTGACCTTGATTCATGTGCATATTCAGTCAGTGTGTCCTCGCACGTCAAGTTCTGAGAGAGATATTCGGTCCATTATAAATTCTGATTTTGGCCACCTCTGGAATGGATCAAACCATAGATATTAGCCTACCTGATAAGTTCAAGTAAATACACTGGAAATCCGCGCTCATTCAAAGATGTGCATTTATTTAATGTATGGAGAAGACACGGGCGCCTGCAGGATTTCATTATTTTTAAATCTGAACTTCAAAAAGCAACGAAATTGTCAAACATCCATTTAGCGCATGTTCACAGAGGAAAACGGTTGCTTGTTCTCTCGATACTGTTTGTTTTACTGAGAAATTGCTTCAGGTGATTCAGTGAGAGAGCAGTCCAGACGAATGTGGATTCAAAGGCGATTTACCAATTCATAATTTAAAACACAATTTAAGCGTCAGAAATTAAACTGAATATACGAAGCGAAGCAAGCTTTTTTCTTAAATATCCACAACACAAACAACAAATTGCTTGTCACTATTAGCAACAGTAGACTCTCTGAGCTGGCCTGAGTGGAGACGAGGCTAATTTGCATATTAATTTATCCGTGTATATTAAACGAGGCAAGGGTGTAGAGTTACATTCAAACTATTTTAAGACATGAAGAATTTTTTTTCACTTGAATTTTTTTTTTAAATGTCATTTTGGTGATCAAAGATGAGTTTTAAGGGATAAAATAATTGACTACAGGGGGACTTTAAGTATTTCAACAAAGTATGAACTATCAATGAGATGACAGAAGGCACGAAGTCGATTGTGTACAGGTTTTTTAGTAAATTATAGGTCATGTTTATAATTTATAGGCCCTAAAAATGAGTGTATTAAATATGATACAGTATATTAATAAATAGGCATAGGCTACTTACAGTTTAACAGAATTATACAAAGAAGGTTAACTTTAAGTTATGAGAGAATGAATGTTTTAAAAATTTGGTTAAAAGCATTCCTTTTTCAATGAATGAATGTAACGTTTTGTCGCAACAGTTTTTGCATTGCTTGAACCAAGAAGTAATTATTTAGCTTTCAGCATTCAAGATGCATACAAGTGCAGTTCTGCTAGAGCCATAAAATATCATTTAGCAGATGGAATGGCTTGACATGCTGGGTTATAAACACCACTTTATAACCCAGCATGTTATAACAGCATTTCACTTTTCAATTAAAGTTGCATTGTTTTGTATTGTATTGACTGAGTATGATGAAGTGTGTCAAATCTGTAAATTCCCCTACAGTGATGGCTTCAGAGGTAAAGAAACTTGCATGTACCAGCAGTCTTGTCCTCTGCGAAACAATAATGTTCATCAGTATTAGCTACTCACATCTGTAGCCATGCAGACACAAGACAAACTCTCAAGGGAAAGCTAATGGATTTGATTTAGCTAAAGAGATCTTTGCAAGTTATACTCGCCTGTCCTGGCACACACAAATAGCCTTCTTTGACTTGAATGAAGAAGATTTTAATGTATTTTTTGTCCATAATTGATGTATTTATTAACAGTGGTGATGTCACATTTTGATTACTTTGTGGAAATCAAATAACTGACTAGTTTGTTCACTATTTTATTGTTTTGTTTTAGACAAGGAGAAGGTTATTTCCCGTTGGGGGAGGGGGTGAGTGGCTGATGTTGATCTGAATGTGATTTCTGAGAGGTTGTAGTAGCACTACTAGTATGTTTTGAGAAGATCTTTTTGTGTGCCAAAGGCATATTTTCATAGACCTGCTTAAAACCAAAATGTTAGAGTAATACATAGAGATTTCTTCTCATTTAGGGCAGCAAACAATAAATGTTACTATCATGAGAAAGTTAATATAGTAGGGGAAGATATTAGGATACACCTTTAATTTTTATCTTGACCATAGACCTTATTTAGAGCAGAGCCATGGCAGGAAAACAAGGCTGAGGGATAGACTTGCATGTTTTCAATAGCATAACAAACCACGTGCAAATTCATAAGTCAGCACAATTGTTGAGTATTTTCTCTTTAAAAATGCATTGATCTAAATAAAGTTTCAAAAAAGTGGTTTGAAATCTCTGGTGTTTCTTACATAACAAACTACCTTGTAACCAATCATGTCAACGTGCGGGCGAGTTTTAGCATATCATTAACTATTACTGCTCTGAAGCAGGGAAGTCTCAAGAGAAGCCAGGTTATCCCAGTATATTTTTCTGTTGATATGAAAAATCGGGTAGATTTAGCAATATAGCGGGTGTATGATGTATATTACGATCTTATGATGAACTATATGCCTTTCTCCACTGACTTTTTAAGTTGTTCAAAGCTTTTGTAAGGATGCTGATTTTCAAAAGGTAGCTGTCTGACTCTGAGATGGCAAATGGAAACATTGTTTGTGTAACATTATCAACACATTATTAGCTGTTTGAAAAATGTTAAGCTCAAGACTGATGTGTCCGATGTTGTAAGCAGTTCAGCATACGCATGAGTGTTTTTACGTTGTCAACAGTGAGGAGAACTTTATTTGTTGTTGTAACTGAATTGATTTTAGAAACAGAAGAAAGGAAACAGAAACAAGGTCCCCCACTACAAGTTTAGAGTACACCGTTTTCACTGTTTTCTCCTTTTAGTAGCTGAATTTACAATCTAACAAATAACCACAGAGTTGTTTAAAAAAGTTTCCCTGTTGTGTTGCATCAGATGTTGGAAGCCATGTGAGCTATTGATAAAAAAGTAAGGTAATGTTTCCTTCCTGTTTCTAAAATGGCTGTGGAAATCCTAATATGGATGTCATGCATCAGGCTAAGGTATTCAGCTTTGTTTTGCAGTCACAAGTTCTTGACTGGGTGTTGGTTGGGGTTTGGTGAAAGCAGGGCTTTTGTTAATTAGCTTCAGGCAGTGAAGGAGACCAGATAAAGATATGAAACACAGTTGGAGATTAGATTATAATCTCCTCACAGTTATTGTCTTCTAAATATAAAGTTTTGAAACTGAGTGGCCTGTTAGTCTGTTAGTCAAAATTAGTCTATAATGTCATTTCAAAAACTAAAAGCTCTGTCTAGATTACATGCCTTTTTAACAAACATTAAATGACAAAAATGTTTCTAAGTAGCCAATTAAAATGTAAGAAATCAATAATTTCTTGATCATTGTCTTTTTAAAGGACTAGTGGTCACAGTGGTCATTTCCACAATTAATGGAATGAAATATTAGTTTTGCTTCATCATATTTTTGTAGTAAAGTGATAGTTCAGCCAAAATTTTTTATTTTGTCCTGATGGATGTGTTTATGTTGTTCCAGTATGAGTTCAGAATTTTGACTGATTACAAGCCAATTTTATGCTATTGTGTGGACATTTTCTTCTTTCCACATCCTCAGGATATCATTCAAAGACATTGTGTTAGCATGCAAATCTTTTTTTTTTTTTTTTTTTCCTCAGTCAAATTATCTCTGAATTATGTGGCCTACCAGCTTCAGTTAAAGCTGTTAGGGTTTGTGAACACACCATTTACACAACAATTACTCATCTGGATTTAAACCATATAGTTTCTTATCTAACCATTCTTTAATCTATCTGTCTATCATTCTTTATCATCCCCAGTGGTTTTTAGGTTATGCAATCTGACACTGTAGCAGAGGAACAAGCATGCTGCTAAATGATTAATGCTGGTCTGGTTAAACCCAAGGTACAGCATTATTCAGTATTATTCAGCACGTGATTTGAGTAAAAGTGGGATTAGTCATGGCTAGATATGGTTGTCTAAACCTTTATTGATTTAAGATTAAAGATGAGCCTGTTAGTGTTGTTACATTTAAACACAGTATTTAGCGAATGTCTAAACAGTTTTAAAGTGATTAACAGTAAGCCACTGTTGACAAAACTGGTCAATTAGCAATTTGCTCTTTACAAAAGGCAGATGCTTATGGGGTAAACACCTGGGCTGTAGTTTAGCTCTTAGCCTGTGTCATGTGCTGACATAAATGTGTCTCTGTTTGCCTTGTACATGTGCCCAGAAAATGTGTTTACAAAAAGGTGTTTTTATTTATTTTATTTTATTTTTTTGAGAAAAGTGCTATAAAAAACATCTTAATTTTTAATAATTCTTACATAAATATATTTATTTTGTTAAGTATAATGACAGCATAAATGGCTGTTATTTAATTATTCAACATTACCATTTTTCTAAAAAAGTTATAAATTAATCTTAAAATATAGTTGCCTTTGTATTTTAGAAAAAGGTGTCCTTTGAAGGGGGTATTTGGCATTGAAAACCTTTGTGTTAGATTGATCTGTCCTGTGACAGATGGGTTTGACTATGCTCAGATTCAGAAGTGCATGGATATCAAAATCAATTATATTCAGTCAAAAAGCACTGATGCAATTTTCTCAGTTCCTTTATTATACAATCATACATGATTGTATAATATGTAATTTTTGACTGTATAAAAATATTTGAAGATTATTGCTAAAAATTCAAATATGTAAGTATATGGTTCCCATTCTTTTTCAGCGAATTCGAACTCATTTTTTCAGGATTTTTACAAGACATTTTTTTTCTTATTTTACAACAGCGGGAATAAAAGACAAGGATCAGGTCCTAAAGTCATATATTGCTCTCCAAGTCTTTAAAAGGTGTACAGTTTATTGCCATGACTTATAAAATAATTTTTTTAATATGAGCTCTTAATCATACATTATGACTATGGAAGCTTGTTTCAATCACGGAATAAAAAATTTAAAAAAGGTAATTGCTATTCAGACTTTTTTATCTTGCAATTGCAATTTACATAACTGTTATTCGATAATCACAATTGCAAGATATAAAGTCAGAATTGTATGATATAAACTCGCAATTGTATGCTATAAAGTCATTAAGGCTGTTTTTCAAAGGCTTTATAGACAGAGAGATTGAGAGTGACTCTTGAAGGACAGCGCCACATCCTCTTGTACCACTGTTTGAAGAATTTATCTTCCAGAATCTGGCAGTATGTTTTGGAAGATCATTATCTCTGCAAGATGGACTTTTCAGGATAGGAGATGGACTAAAAATGAACTCCCACACCTTACTGCCAGATTCTGGAAGATAAATTCTTCAAACAGTGGTACAAGAGGATGTGTTGCTGGTCCTTCAAGAGTCACACTCAATCGGTCTGTCTATAAAGCCTATATCAGTCTTGTATTTTACTACAATTCAGTATGTGATTCTAATTAAGTGGGGGTCATTTTTTAGGATTCTTTAGCCAACCTAAGTCTCTGAGATCCTGACACCTTGCACTTCTAGAGACTCCAGGTAGGCTGCAGTTCTGGAAAATGGTGACACTGAAGACTAAAGGGTTCCTCATTGTTTCACACTTAATTCTTCACTTTAATTCTTAATTCTTTTCCAGTTAATATGTGTCTTTTCTTCTCCACCTGTTTTTGTCTGACCCTGCTGACCCAATGAGTGTTTTGCTGTCCAATGGTCATGCCTTAACCTCAATTTCTAGTATTTTGCATCCTTCTCATGGGCATTTAATAATTTTTGACTGAGTTAGATCTCTGTTTTGGTTCATCTGTAAAAAAAAAAAAAAAAAAAAAAAAAAGTAGTTATGCACACCTGTAAAGGCATTTTTCACTTCCAGCCGTCATGAACAATTATACATCACATAAATGATTAAATACAAAAATAATAGTAGTTATTAAGATTGATGTGGTTTGGAATTGGTAAAACGTGCTTGGGAAAAAAAGATCAGAACGTCAACTTGAATAATATCTATGCACACAGTTAGCAAGTTACTGAATTAGGTACCAGTTAACATTTCGCTGAATACATTTGAGCAGTTAATAACATTAGCTAACTGCTGCAAGTGGCAACACAAGACTAAACATCATCATTGAAAATACAACTCCCATGTGTCAAAACTCAGTACTCCTGAACATCGCACTTTCTGCAACTAATGGTAATTGGGCCAGTGATAAACTCTGTTCTCAGCTAAAGAAAAACCCAAAAACTTTTTAAAAAACAATTTTCCAGGACAACAAAAAGATTTTCCAGGACATTTTACATTTCCTCTAATTTTCCATGTGGTTTCCAGGACTGGAAAATTTGTGATCAATTTTCCAAGTTTTCAAGGTTTTCCAGGACAAGTGGGAACCCTGAAGTTGTTTAAGAGTGTAGAGAGACTGACATGATTAGCTTACACAGTGATTCATGGGAGTGAACTGTCACTGCTGAGCCCTTTTGGCACACACACAAGTAGTTATTCATCTTAATTTACCTCTATTAAACTTTTTTTTCACACTAAAAATCACTCACTTGTAGCGTCTACAGAAGCATATCACACTACTTAGCCTCAGAGATGTTGTTAAAAAAAAAAAAAAAAAAAAAAAAAAAACTATATGGCGAATGAATGGGATTTTTATATCTGGATCCTGACTGCTATACTACAGGTATTTATAGGTTGCTGTCACTTTAAGAGTAAAACCCCACGCACGCACACGTCCGATAGATACACATCCGAATTTTCACCTCGTTCAGACATAACCGAATGTGTTTACGAGAATACTTGCCGAGAGGGGTATTTTGACTGACATTGTGCGTGTATGTGTCCATCCAAGTGCATTGAGGACGCGAAAGAGAAATCAGTTTGAAGTTTGCGAGCTATCTGAAAAGCACCTCTCTCTCTGTGTGCGCGAGCCTTGTATGTGCGTTTGTGCGCACCGATAACAGCGTGGTGTGCGATACGGAATTAAATCCTCGTTTGCCTCTTCTAGCGCTGGAATGGTTTTATATCCATTTAATGTGTAAACTAACAAGACAAAACACGTGCAAATGATAACCTTTCATTCTATTGCGGTTAAACTTGCAATTGATCCGCGAATCATATGCGTGCTGTCCGAACCGTGGGGCTTGGTCCGCACAACGATCACCAACGATCCGTTAAACCACTAATTAGCTCTATTATTCTATTTATATTTACAATGTCATGGCTTTATAGTATAGGGCATAATAGTAACTCTACAACCTGGGCTACAATTATTTTGTAAATTGGTGCTGCAAAGCAAAGTGAAATTAAACACTGACGCTGCATTCACACGGGGCGTCAGCGTCAACGCTTGACGGAGGGCGTGTCTGAAGCTTGTGCTGACGCAACCGTTATAGTGATTACAGCCAATCACATTACTTTCCTGTGTTGCACGAACGCAGTTGGCTGCGACTGCTCTAGGGTATTTGCATAGGGCGATCTGATTGGATGACGCCTGCGTTGGCGCTTGAAAAGTTGAGAAATCTTCAACTTCTGCCGCTTGCAACGCGAGTGAAGCGACGCGACGGAACCCACAATTCAGTTCGGCAACGCATGACGTCACCCATTCAAAGTAAACGAGAAGCGTTAACGCCGGCGCCCCGTGTGAATGCAGCCTGAGCCAGTGAGTACACATATCTAATGCAGTACTAGTTAAATCCACTCAGCACCTACCACTGCTTCAGATCCGTGTTACAAAAATATTAAATCTACATACTTTGAATGGGTGTGGGGGAGGGGGTTGAATGAAAAAATGGTCCCTATATGTGCTATGCTATCCACTGATAAAGTACTTTCCTCCCTGTATTGTAGCCATTGATTTACAGTGGTGTGAAAAAGTGCTTGCCCCCTTCCTGATTTTTTTCTTTTTTTGCATGTTTGTCACACTTTAAATGTTTCAGATCATCACACAAATTTATATATGAAAACACAAAGATAACACAAGTAAACACAACATGCAGTTTTTAGATGAAGGGAAAACATAATCCAAACCCACATGGCCTTGTGTGAAAAAGTGCTTGCCCCCCACTGTTAAAACATAACTGTGGTTTATCACATTAGAGTTCAGTTTCTCTAGCCACACACAGGCCTGATCACTGCCACACCTGTTAGCAATAAAGAAATCACTTAAATAGGACCTGCCTGACAAAGTGAAGTAGACCAAAAGATCCTCAAAAGCTACACATAATGTTGAGATCCAAAGAAATTCAGGAACAAATGAGAAAGAAAGTAATTGAGATCTATCAGTCTGGAAAAGGTTATAAAGCCATTTCTAAAGCTTTGGGACTCCAGCGAACCACAGTGAGAGCCATTATCCACAAATGGCGAAAACACGGAACAGTGGTGAACCTTCCCAGGAGCGGCCGGATGACCAAAATTACCCCAAGAGCGCAGCGACGACTCATCCAAGAGGTCACAAAAGACCCCACAACAACATCCAAAGAACTGCAAGGTCAAGGTCAGTGTTCATGACTGGGCAAAAATGGCCTGCATGGCAGAGTTAAAAAGACGAAAACCGCTGCTGAGCAAAAAGAACATAAAAGATCACAAACATAAAAATCTCAGTTTTGCCAGAAAACATCTTGACGATTCTCAAGACTTTTGGGAAAATACTCTGTGGACTGATGAGACAAAAGCTGAACTTTTGGAAGGTGTGTGTCCCATTACGTCTGGCATAAAAGTAACACAGCATTTCAGAAGAACAACATCATACCAACAATAAAATATGGTGGTGGTAGTGTGATGGTTTGCTGCTTCAGGACCTGGAAGGTTCGTGACCTCAAGCTGAAGCGAACTTAGGTTCTGCAGCAGGACAATGATCCAAAACACACCAGTAAGTCCACCTCTAATGGCTGAAGAAAAACAAAATGAAAACTTTGGAGTGGCTTAGTCAAAGTCCTGACCTCAATCCTATTGAGATGCTGTGGCATGACCTTAAAAAGGTGGTTCATGCTCAAAAACCCTCCAATGTGGCTGAATTACAACAATTCTGCAACGATGAGAGGGCCAAAATTCCTCCACAACGCTGTAACAGAATCATTGCAAGTTATCGCAAATGCTTGATTGCAGTTGTTCCTTCATCTCCCAGGACCTGAAGTGGGACAACCACATTGAGTCCATTGTGAAAAAGGCCCAGCAGAGGTTGTACTTCCTTCGCCAGCTGAGGAAGTTCAACCTACCACAGGAGCTGCTGAAACAGTTCTACTCTGCCATCATCGAATCCATCCTTTGCACTTCAATTACCGTCTGGTTCAGCTCAGCTACCAAATCTGACCTCAGAAGACTACAGAGGGTAGTCCGGTCTGCTGAGCGAATCATTGGTACAACCCTCCCCACTCTCCAAGAACTGTACTTAGCCAGAGTTAGAAAAAGGGCAAAGAAGATCACTCTGGACCCCTCACATCCAGCACACTCCCTCTTTGAACTGTTGCCATCCGGTCAACGTTACAGAGCCCTGAACACCAGAACGACCAAACACAGGAACAGTTTCTTCCCTCAAGCAATCCATCTCATGAACACTTGACAAACACAGAACACACAACACTATTACACATTATTTACTTAAACACTTATTTATCTCTCAATTTGCACACATAACTGTACATACAATTGTTTATAATATATATTGTCTTTTGCTTTTTTTTGCACTTTGTCTATCTTGTAAATTTGTACATTATTATTTTATTCTTTTTATTATGTGTCTTGTCTTGTTGCTGTCACTCTGTTGCACTGTGGAGCTTCTGTCACTAAAACAAATTCCTAGTATGTAAACAACATACCTGGCAATAAAGCTCTTTCTGATTCTGATTTAAAAACTGCATGTTGTGTTTACTTGCGTTATCTTTGATTTATATTTAAATTTGTTTAATGATCTGGAACATTAAAGTGTGACAAACATGCAAAAAACATTTAAAAATCAGCACTTTTTCACACCACTGTATATTGATACAGTGTCCACTATCACTTTGTGGCAAATGAAACTGGCACTGCTAGATTTGATCAGATTTGTATCAAAGCATTATATGTGTCATGATATTCAAAGATAATATTTGCTTAACTATGAAATTGCACAGCATCTTTATCCTCTTTGCATTGATTTTTACCAATTAAGCATTTAAACCCTTGCTGTCTCGGTGCAAAATATTGTTAGGGGAGTTTCTGTCTGTCTCTAGCTGATTTATTTCTCTACACCTCACATAATTTAAAGTAGCTTAGCAACTGAGAAGAAAAGAGCAGAACTGTGATGGTAGTATTATATGGGTATATGGGTATATTAGATGTGAGTGAGTCAAATCTGTACCTCATTGTGTCATCTGACGGACAGATGTTCTCACTAATATGCCCACGGTGGGTTTGTCTGAAACTGAAGTAGTCTTTAAGATCTCAAACTCATTCAACACTCTGTCAATACAAAAACAATCAGTTCTCCATATCTGAACACTGAATTTGAACTTTAAATACAAAATTTCAAATTGAATATTAAGAAATTACATTTACATCACACACACACACACACACACACACACACACACACACACACACACACACACACACACACACACACACACACACACACACACACACACACACACACACACACACACACACACACACACACACACACACACACACACACACACACACACACACACACACACAAAAAGGCACCCTACAACAATGTCTGATTAGTTTTTTACAACATGATGAGTCATGCAGGCACTGGGCTAATCTGCTGAGGTTGGCATCCCGCTCAAGTTTAAAATAAACACTCACTATAGTCGTACTGTAATGATTCAGGATAAGACAAAAACACAGTTTTGAAGATAGATTTATGATGTACTCTCATTAGATAAATGTTGTAAATTTTGAACAAAAAAAGTTGCACAGTGTGCCTTTAACCACTTGAAATGAAAATATATTAGTATATGTATGAATTAATAAATGTTGTAAAAGTGTTGTTCATTGATACCTGAAATGAAATTACACAGGATGGTGTATTCAGCACATCCAGACAGTTCATGGCCTGATATATTTTGTACACTTAAAATGACTAAAAGCACCATTTCAAATTTGATTGGCTAGCGGTTTCGCAACCATTAGGGATCTTCAAAGAAGTTTCTGCTGGGAAAGAGTGGATCATTAGTCTGCCTGGAAACAGTTATGTTTACATGTTAAAAGCAGCAACAAAAGATCCAACTTATTGTAAAAGTTTACTTTGTTGATTGCAATTTTAATGAAATGGAATATTCCCATGACCCCACATGCATGCTTTATATCGTTTATGCAAGGAATACCACAGACTGTCAATGCTAATTATTCTCAGCACACACCTCATATTTTGTCACAACAGTAGCAAGCATTACTGAGTGCTTGGAATTTCCAAAGCATGTAATGTTTTTCTCAAAGGTTACAGCTGTAGTTTACCAACTTAACATCAGAATCAAACACTGTCCACTGGTGATGCAGCCAATCACATGCCAGTATGAGATCACACCATATCACCTCAGCTATCGCAGAACAGGAAATGATGTAAGGAAAGGGTGAACTATAATAACCCTGTTAGTGTAGCACTGTCTGCCAAAAAAAGGCAAAGTATTCATTTATGGAACATGCTTAAATTTGTGATTAAACTTTCCACTGATGTTTTGTAACATTCTGAGTGAGATTCCTTTGTCACTATTCTAAATTCATCCTTTTTTACTCCATTATAATGAAAGACACATGCTGATACACCTCAAAACATCTGATTATTTTGTTTTGTGTGTGTGTGTGTGTGTGTGTGTGGGAAAATTAATTCCTTTTCCCTGAGCATTTATTGCTCTTTTCTCTATTCCAATTGTGTTATGAAACACAACTCTGCAATGTGAAGCTAATATGACATTTGTAATAAGATTTTGTAGTTTTATCACATATTTTCTTGAGAAATGGTTTCACAAAGTTAATGTGAAGATGGTAAAAATTAACTGAGGCTACATCTTGGCAATGGTTTTGCATATTTATAATAATAATAATAATAATAATAATAAAACTCTCTTTCACGTAGTTCCAATCCTGTATGAATTTGTTTTATCTGTGTAACATAAATTAAGATATTTTGAAAAACTTGTTTTTCTTTTTCTGTCCATACAAATGAAAGTCAATTGTAAACATAACTGTTTGGTTACCAACAAAATGTCTTCTTTTGTGTTCTGCAGAAGAAAGAAATTCATACAGGTTTGGAATGACAGGTGAGTCATGCAAGAATTCTCATTTTTAAGTGAACTATGGCCTTAAATTCTGCAGGACATACGGAGTCAAATAATAGCCAATGTTCTGTTGGCCATATTGAATTTTGTTTAAATGCATTGGTGTATCATAATAAAGCTTGGAATGTGTTGTTGGCACCATGCACAATGTTGCAAGAGAAATATTTTCTCATGTGCACTCAATCAATGCTACTGCGTATACATGATCAATTTTGTTAATCTTACATGAGTTACATAGATTACCTTAAATGATTTTTGTATAACTTTTAAATCATGAGAAACATGTAATTTGTTTGTTGACATACACTAAAAAAAATAACTCTTTGAACAAACATAAAAGAAATTATGGAAAGGATTTCCACATGATTAAGTTGCTTTATTTCAGCATTATGCAATTATGTTATTCCAATTTAATGTACTTACATTGGGTCAACTTAATTTATTAAGGTTGATTCAACTTATTTACTATGGTTGGGCACAGCTTAATTTAATAGTGTCAGTCCAACTAATTTGCAATGTTTTGGAAAATAAATAAAAAGCAATAAATAAATAAATAAATAAAAAATAAATTGTTTTCATATACATTGATTTTTACAATTAATTCTTCTTGTTTAATTTTGTGATTTATATAACTATTGTGATGTTCTGTGTTAGAAATCTAGATGTGATACTGGATTCATCCTAAACTGCCTTAACCAAAAACATTGTAAAGCCTAAATTGATCATAAGTCCATTGGTGGCAATGGTTTTACTATCAACACAAGCTTACAATGCTTTTGGGAAATGCAACCCAGAGAACTACCACAGTGATTACTTTCTTATTAAAGTAATTTGAAATTTTGTTAGCAGTTCCTTAACCCAAGCACAAGTGCAACAATTCACCACAATGGTAACCTAATGGTAAAACTATTAATTAACAGAAACTTTTAAATACTGTTGTGGTTTCTACTTTAGGTTAAAAAAAATCACCTCTTAAATATCTTTGATTCCAGAAGGTTTTCTTTATTGCCAATAAAGGAGCTAATCAAGAGACAGCTCATCCAGGAGACAGTCTCAGAGACAGCTGCTGAATTTCTCCTATGGTCTCCTTATATATTCAGGCAAACGCCCTTTGCCATACATTCTATAGATATTATTGGAAAGGTCATTTTACAGTCTTCAACTGGAAACCGGATTTTCCATTTGCACAAACAGATTCTTTGAGATTTAAATTTCAGTAATCTTAGAACAGAATCATGTTCTCAGCACACCCCTGTTCAGGCCTAACACACATGTGAGTTTATGATTTTAATGGTAGAATAAAGCACATCATATTTACTATAATATACTAAATTTTCACCATAAAAAATCTTCTACAATACCAACATAATAGAACAGTAAACATTAAAAAGTCTTTCCATTTTCTCATCTTCCTAAGAACTGCTTAAAATAACACTTTATTTCAAATTTACACTCCTAGTTCAGCCCCTTTGCAAAGCATGATGGGAAGTGAAAATCCTGTTTGATTGAGTCCTGGTTGGGTTTACTTGATTGAAACATGTTATTTCAATATGAAAACGTCAAGTTAAGTCAAAGAGTAATCGTTTCAAGTCAATTTAACATGAATCAATCACATTTAAACCAGAAACCTGATACAATGGTGTTGAATCAAAATAAATTGTTTAAATGAACTGAACAGCATCAAAAAATCCTTTTTTTTTTGAGTGTAGATATATGTAACTATTGCATGTATTGAAGATTTCCTATGCTTTATTGTTTTTAAGATCAAGATCTAAGAATGTAAGGTCACAAACCAAAGGTTTCATGCAGGTCGCTGCGGTTATGCCGTACATGTAAGGGTTAGATTTTGATTGATGAGCACAGAGATATTGTTTTGTCTAAGTATTGGGTTACTTTTCTGTCATACATTTGGTAAAAAAAAACTCAGATATATTGTTTTGTATGCTTTTCTATTTTTATTTGATGTTGCAAAGCTAATCTACAGTTTCTTTGAGAAGCAATCTGACAATAATGACTTTTTTGCCATCAAGTTCAGTTAGCTGAAGAAGTTTAGGGAGTTAGATAAGATGTTTCCAATTAAAAAATTATTTACACGTCAGGTGGACACAACTATTATGGGATGTCGATGAACCAGAAATTGTACTTATATAATAAAAGGAAGTATGATGGCTTTATGATAGTTTACTCATTTTTTTATCCGATCAAATTTGAAAGTCTTTGTTTGCTGAAAAATTAATATGCATGATTTGACTGAATAAATACTCTGTTTTGTTTGGATCTCACTTCATAGCTCTCTCAGATATGTTTTGGTTGTAAGAGAGACTACCCTGAATTTTGATTTTCAGAAATAAATTTGATTTGATCATTTTACTATTGAGTGGCCTGACTTTAATCTCATAGGTGAATTTCCACCACAATGTACAGTACTTGAAGTATGAAGTCAGCAAAACAAAAAATGTTTACAACGCTTGATTACTTGACACATAACATCAGTCTTTTTATCTACATGGTAAAAAAATAAGAAATATTATGATTGATCAGATTGGAAGGGCTGTAACACTTCCCAATTGACCTATCGGAAATGCCTTCCCCTCAAACGCAGATGAGCCAATGGCAGTTGAGTATCAGTTGCATGGGGACCGGAACTCGGAACTCTGTATCTTTAGGTTTCATCGCCATGTAGAAACATTGGAAGATCCGAAGCTCTCATCGGTTTGATGGTGTCTATACTACAAAAAATGATTAAACAATGTGCCTGGGGTACTTGTAACACTGATTCCAGGTATCCTGCATGAGAGAATATCATACCCTCATTAAGTTACAATTAAAGTTAGTGAGTCCATGCTAACGTACTACCCTAAATACTGCTCTCACGTCATGTGTAGTGTAGGTCAAAAATGCACAAACAAAGGTCTACATTTCAGTGCCTCTCCATATTAAACTGGTTAAATGTAAATTAATTTAATTTTACCCTGCGGTACATGAACCGTGTTGATCCTGGATGTTGTCATCTGTGATTGTGACAACCATAACATGAGGCTGCTCCCGTTTGCATTGTAATCTGTAAATCCTTGCTTCCAAATTAATCTTGTTACCCACCATAATTATTTTAAAATCTTGTATATATCCCACCATGGCATATTAAAGTCCCACGTGAATGCTCCTCGACGTGAGGTTGTCCTTCTGTGTTCAAAATGTATCTAAAACATTCTGGGACAAGGTTTTCACACTGACAGCTGCCATTGTAAGACAGTTAGCAGCTCTGTTTGTTTGTTTGATTTAGCAACAGTAACTAAGGGGGGCAGGGCTTAGGGTCAACTGCATGAAATGGGACAGTGTAATTATAGATCAGTACACTTTTGCCTCAGTTCAGGGAGAGAATGCATAATTTATAGTAGCTAGTGAACTTTATGGTGTGATCACAATGACAGTCCATCCATACTATCATTACAGGACTCAAGGACTGATAAATAATTTATCCCAGCAAATAACCTTAATAATTCATATCATAGAAAAGAAAGAAAAAATGTCAACATCTTAACATGACTTGATAAATAGGCCTAATGGAAATATGATTACATTTGGGGCTTCAGCAACCTGTAAGAAATATTTTTTTTTGTCTTGTAAAACCATATGTGAAAATCAATATTAAAAGTACATTGGGCTGTTTTTACAGACTTTTCTTAAGGTGTGAGGTTCGTAAATGGTGCATGACCACAAATGCTTTTCATCTGCGTGACGTACCCCTCCTGAAAGAAGCCACAAAAACAGAAGAGAACACCTCTTCTTATGTAAATATTCTTGCTTTTATGTGCTGCTGATGACTTCAGTTAGGTCATCAAATGGATCGGGATAAAATCATAATTAACATTTAATTGACTTGAAGTGCTTGTTTCCATTGTCTTGCTTTGATTATACAACAATTTTCAGCTTACAGTTTACAGTAGCCTACAAGAATACATACACAGGCTTTACAGTTGGTCATTATCGTAATGCCAGTCATAAATTTGGCCTTATTTTGTCTGATGTTGCAAATGTTGCAAGAGGAAGTGTTAGTCATTCTGTGCACCCTGCTGGAGAAATACTCCTTATGTTTACCTGGGAAATTTCCACTTGTCAATACTGAATATAAAAGCTTGTAAATAAATAATGTATAACTCTATATATGTATAACTCTATATATATCTAAATATGTCATATTATGTGAATTAATACGATGATGAAAAGTATGGTCATGATGATCCATTTGGATTTATTGATCTATTGTCAGCTGAGGATGTTAAGTTCCAAGCATTATATAGCCTACATTATGCTTGATATTTTGTAATATTGTATTATTCATCATCATTATAAAACCTAGTGTTCCTTGAAAGCACTTGAACTCATTCTCTACAGTAGGTACAAAATCATGTAGGGTTTCTGTTCATTAACATCACGATGTCTAGATTACTTCTTTTTCTAAGCCAAAGTAAATCAACACTCACTTATAACATGGGCCAAGTCTATAACAGCCACATACATAATTATAAAAGGTGTGCACACTTATGCAGTTAGGTTACTTTAAGTTTTTATTTCTATCTTTTTTCTCTGAACTGTGTCACTTTGGATTTCAGTGGCATTGCATAGGCTGTAATTTGGTACCACTTTATATTAAGTGTCTTTAACTACTAGCTATGTACTAACCATTTAAGTTAAAGGTGCAATATGTAATATTTTCTGTCCGCTAGAGGTCGCTAGAGGCCTATTCAAAACAAAGGCGTAGCTTGATGACGCCAAGTTTGAGCACGGAATCTTTGGACATGTGGTTTTCACCTCAATGGATGGTGCAAAAGAATAGGGATTGGACTCGGGAAGAAATCATGTTCATGGATGCTATTATTAACGTTACTGTAGTATGAAGCAGAGCAGGACTGAGTGTTGTGGGAGCTGAACGAGGCAGCTGGAGCGACTATTAACGCTTCCGCTTTCCGGTCATGAGTATGAGGTAACACAGCTCTGTTTATCATATTAGATATATTTGAATGTGTTGAAAATGTTATAATGTTACTCTGTGCGTTTGCTCGGTGGCTGCTGTGAGACACTGTTGCACACTGCAGTAAGCTAGATCAATTTTAGAATATCATATTAAATGCTGGATGGCTTGTGTTGATAAATGGCATGCAATTATTTTAAAACTTATTGTTTGAAGGAGAAAATGCTGTATTACTGTTACTAAAAAATCATGCTGATTATGCTATGTTAGCTTTTTCACAAAATAGTGTTTTTTTTTTTACCGAGGGTAACGCGGGTATGATGCAATTGACAGGAGACTCCTCACACGTCCCGGAGCCTTGGTTAAAATTGCGATTTTCTCACGATTTACAAATAGTTTCAAACATTTGGGATATTGTAAGTACTCAAGTAAACAAAACATATAACACTGGCCTAGTGGTTTTTGGATATTTTACAGCAAAAATATTACATATTGCACCTTTAATCAGTGGATACAGTGCACTTATTGTGTACATACATGTCTTACATTGTACTTATATTTAGAAAATACCTGCATGTAATTATATCTGTTGGGTAAGTGTGCCCATTAAGCTCATTGTACCCTTTAAGCCCACTTCCAACTTTAAAGTCAAATTAAAAATTAAAAAAAAAGAGAAAATCAGTGGTTAGTGGCTGGGGGTCCACCAGCCCGGACCCCCAGCCACTAACACCTACCCATCCCACATAGGGCTCTAATCAAACATTAGTATAAGGAATTTTTAAAATACTTCCCTCTCACTGAATAAATACATTGATGTTTTACTTCTTTAAAACCAATAGATTTTTATATTTTGTGAAATCAATCATGAAAAGTTCACAACACAAGCAAATACAAAAACGCGCTGCAAAAGTTCACAACACAAGCAAATGCAAATACAAATTTTACAAAGATTAAAGTTTGCAAACCTTAGCATGTTCTTTTTAGAGAGAAGAGGTTTTCTCCAGGCAACCCTTTCCGACAAGCCATACTCGTTCAGGCTTTTTCTAATTGTAGTGTCATGATCCTTAACATTTAACAAGCTAACTGAGGCCTGTAGAGTCTGAGATGTAGCTCTTGAATTTTTCCAATTTCTCTGAGCATTACACGGTCTGGCCTTGGGGTGAATTTTCTGGGACATCCACTTCTGTGAAGATTGGCAACTATCTTGGATGTTTCCCATTTGTGAATAATCTTCGCCTCTGTAGAATGATGTACTTGAAATTGTTTGGAAATGGCTTTATAACCCTTCTCAGATTGATAGCAGCAACAATTGCTTCTCTAAGACCATTGCTTGATGTCTGATAGCTTTTCACACATGGCTTTGCGCCTAGTTTTTTTAAATAAATATTGACACAGTGTAATATGTCATGGGTTGTTGTTCATCTGAGGTTGTATTTACCTAATTTTAAGACGTTCTGAGGATCACATGATTTTTATTATGTCTTGATTCATAAAACCACATAATTCAAAGAGGGCGTACTTTCTTTTTTCACATGCCTATATACTCAAAAAAAAGTCCAGATGCTGACAGGTTTTTTTCTTTCAGTTCATCATGCAAGTCTTTACTAGCCAACTAATAATGATTTCAACTGATTTTTTCTTTTTACTTTTTTTTCTTAAAAATTGATATATCCTCTGAACCTGTTAGGAACACATAGACATAGCATGATGTTGAATACCTGATTACACTGTTTCTCAACTGAATTTAAAAAAACAAAAGCACATTGACTTACCATGCTGGTGTCCATTTTCAGAGTCCAAGTACAGTCCATGATTTTCCTCATCCAAACATCATAGAAATCCACAGCTCAGGAAAAAATTAAATATAGATGCTTTTCATCAAATGTTTGCTCTTGCAGATTTGCAGCTCTGTGTTAAATTGCTGTCAGAGTTCAACCCTCCAATCAACTGCCAGCTACATTCCTGGAAATAAAACATTAATAGTATTAGCCTACAGTGAAGGAGAAGTGAATGTTTATGTTTTAATACAAACTTCAATACAAGCTTGTTTATGTTTAATACAATTGTTCACAATCCACACATATATGTTCTGGTTCATCCAGAGACTTTAGCTAAAAGGAAATAGAATTACTATAGCCTCATGACAATAGTTTACTTTTTCACAACAAACAAATATTATTATCACTTTTGATCACCTGATTGACCTTCACTCAAAGTTGCAAGAAAAAGCAAAAAAAAAAAAAAAAAAAGTTTTTCACAGCTATTCTGTAAACATTAAGTGCTTAAATGCATGGTCCACCCAAATATTCTGTCATCATTTACTCATAATGTTGTTCCAAACCTAAATGCATTTCTTTCTTCTGCAGAACACAACAGAAGCCATTTGACGCAAGTTCTGAGAATTAAACAACATTGGAGCCCTAGAAAGAAAGTCATAATGTTTAGGAATGACATGAGGGTGAGTTAATGATGACATAATTTTCATTTTTGTGTGATCTATTCATTTTAAAGCTTTCTGTGGTGACATTTAGGCCATGTTCACACAGTAGAAGAATGCGGTTGTGAATACTCACATCTGTACTTTTCAGGACTCACAACTGCATTTTTTTGAACCCCTGCTGTGTGAAATGTACTGGACAACCAGTGTCTGGCACATCATACAGATTCAGTTTGCCTGTATAGGCCAAAAGATCAGCCATATTATATCAGCCATACATGTGATCAGCCACCTTCAACATTTTTGCCATATATTTATTGCCACGCCACAGATAAACCATTTAAGACATCAAAATTTGTTTGCAATTTAGCATAATCACTATCTTCTTGGCATCACCAAGTTTGGTGGTGATCACATGAATCCCTATTAGACAGGGGTGGGCAATTCTATCCTCCAAAGTTTAGCTCTAACCCAATCATACCTGAACAATCTAATCAAGGTCTTCAGGATTACTAGAAAGTTGCAGGTATGCAAGTTTGATCAGGGTTGGAGCTAAACTCTAAACCTTCTCTCTGTTTGGTTACCTCCCCCGAGCCCAGTGGAAGGTACTTTCCGGTTATCTTTGAAGACACACACACACACACACACACACACACACACTCACACACACACATAACGTGACCAAACAGTATGACATAATAATGATCACCATGACAAATGTGTTGTGGATTTTTCCATTTTTTTAACAACAAAAAAAAATTAGACATAGATGCTTATAAGTTTGTATTTCTTAGTTTATTATATAGACAAAATAATATGAACTTTCTGTCATCGGTTTTGTTAGAAATTAAGGTCTTATGGTGCAAGGGATAATGTACATCCAGCTTGTTACTTTATAATCCATTACAATGTACAAAACAATCGTCCTTGCAACACGAGTAGTCATTTTCAATACAGTCGCTAAACGAACGCAAGATGGCGCCAGTGAGTTATCAGAAAATATCAAACCTCGGAATGTACAAGCAAAGACTATAGAATAACACAAGACGCGTCACTCGTATTGTTTTGAATGGGAGAAAGTGTAACGCGCAATATGGCGGAATAAGTCCCGCCTTCTAAATAAGAGCCAATCACCGATTGGTAAAGTCATCGCGTCACTTCAGCGGCCGTTAGAATAGAGTGCCCCAGGGATGACGCGTTTTTGTGGGCCAACCCGGAAGTTAGCGGCGCACGTCCCTCGGTTGAAAGCCTATGCATTTTTCCCATAGACTTTTGGAAAATAGCAGAAAATAAGCTCTGTGTTTAACAAAGGGTTATGACACTTACACGTTTTGTCTATCAAGATAATCTTTACAAGTGAACACAACATTTATAGATTTTGAAGCCTAAATAAAGTCGTCAGATATAAAAGGCTAACAGTAGGCTATAAACGGACTACAGCACACCATGGTCGCGGATCAACGTTGTCACCACCAAGCTTCCTCAAACTTTATTTAGAAAACAACTTTATTTACAAACATGCTCGCTGATTATGATATGTGCTGTGTATGAATACTTATCCACTTTTTCATGAGAAATGCTGTCCAAATGTCCCGTTTTTAATGATGACGTCTAAAGTCCCCGCCAAAGGAAGGAGTCCCTTTTAGCAATTTGTTAGCAACCGCCGATTTTAAGACACGGTAAAAGTTTAAAAAAATCACAAGTGGGTTATAACTGGTGTGTTTTATATCATAAATCAAAACGTGAAAGTATTTAGAGGCTTTGTTAACCACAGACCTTATTTCAGGCGATTTAGCAAAAACCCATTCAAAAAACCCATAGACTTTAAGGCGTTGGAACCGGAAGTCCAAAAATGCTAACTCGCTTCCGGGTTTTGCCTACAAAAATGCGTCATCCCTGAGGCACTCTATTACCGGTTTCTATAGAAACAGTCAGAAGCTCGCCTCCAAAGAGACACGCATTTAGGTCTGCACATGCGCATTAGCTTGATCCAGCCTGAAAAATACAGTTTTTTTTTGTCATGATTCGAACGTTTAGAAACTAAATTTATGAGCCGGTTGTTGTTAGATTTCATTGGTGATTTCAAATATGAAATTTAATCGTAAGGTTGGCGAACAGAATTTGATGTTTCCCCATTCAAAGAGATTGCATGATGCCCAGGATGCCCGAGAGGCGTTTCGATGGCGCCGAGTGAAATGACTTATCTTAAAGGGACTTTGGTGTAAGTCAACAGAAAACTATACGCATGCTGATTGCAATACATTAAAATATGAGCTTTAAGTAATAAATAGATTAACATCTTTCTCTCTCTTGGACACACATTAAATAATAATAAATAATACATAAAGAGTAAAGCTGCATATAATACGAAAAGATTGATAAAACATAGCGCTAGGTTTAAAGTCTAAATTTTTTTTTGTTCATAATTTTAACAGGCTGGAAATCCAAATGAGCCATGCAGCGACACCACAGTATATTAGCTAGCTGTGTGAGGTAATGTGACTAAACTTTGTGGATGCGATGTCTCATAAAATTTGATGTTGACATTCAGGTGTCTTTAATGGTTTTCCCGCATTCTGTGCATCTACCCTTACGAAAATTAACCATGGTTTACATGACTGTAGTAGCCGTGATTTTTGTGGTTTAAAAAAAACATGGTTCAGATACCATGGATTTACTACGGTTATATTGTAGTAATACTAGGCCTATACAGTAAAACTCTTGTAAACCAAGACTGTAGTAACCGTGTTTTTTGGTGCGATCCATGGTTTAAAAAAAAAACAAAACATGGTTTTGATACCATGGTTCTACTACAGTAACAGGCTACTGTACTACAGTAAAACTAATAACCATGACTGTAGTAACCATGTTTTTTTTTTTTTTTTTTTTTTCAAACCGTGGTTCAAGTACCACAAATTAATATGGTTGTATTACTTCAAATTACATTTAGATTCAACAAACATATACGAAATCAAAACAGAATGACAAGTAATAATCTATGATACAGGCTTTATTACAGCAGTTACATAATCTGAAAGAAAATATGAACTGTTGCAATTGTTCTCACATGACATAAAATGATTATGATGAAACTTTATTTAAAAAATGGTGATAAAGTACTGCTGTGCAGTGGTAGAGATGGATTTCTGTTTATTTACAAAATAAAAAGATCTAATTGTTTCACTGTACAATCTCCATAGAAATCGCTGTAGAAATGTTTTTGCATGATAATGTTTTATGTTATAGCCGTATGGAAAAGTCAGATTGCCTGTATAAAAATTAGGCTAATAACTATTGTGCGAATTGTGTGAATCACGAATAGAGGTAACGTTAGTATGCAAATTATGTGGTCATTTGAATTCTAACGTTACCTCTATTCATGATTCACGAGCCTACGATACTCTTGCTTGCGTGGGCGCGGCTATAAAGGAAAGCCCGAGATTATAGGAAATGGTTTATTGCATGGCTCTCGTAGAATGCAAATATGTTTGCCCAGACAGCTCCATTCATTATTTTGTTATTGTTTTCTCTTATCGAGGAAAAGTCGCTCGAAGGTAAGATGACTAATTGCCATTTTAAATCCTTTTCAAGACATCCTACAATGCTTTTTGTTTTTCACTTTCATGACAGACCTTGATGACACTGAGTAGAACCAAAGACTATAGAGTAACACTTAAAGGAAGAAAGGGAAGGTCTTAAAGGGACTTTGCTAGAACCCAATCGTTCTTTTGCAAACCGATGCTTTTTACTAGGCTATTAAAAAGCACTTTAAACTTTGTGAAAAGAACTTGTTCATCTGTGGTAAATAACAGTGCATTCAAACGCTAATCTCAACCAGTAGCCTAATTTGGCCACATAAAGGTCTATATTATTATTATTATATGGTCGAAAACGTGGAGCTATAGTTAATTTGACGAATTTATCTCAGCAGATTATCAGTGTGTTGGAATTCAGAGAGAAGATCTCTCCTATGACTTTAAACTGCCCCCAGATGTGGACGAGAACGTGCAAACGGATGGATGTGATGCAGAATGGACGGTTGATGTAAGTACAGACGTTTTCCTCCTATGACACGCCTTTTTACAATTTACTTTTTTTTTGTTTACCCTTGAATGTATTAAATTATTTATTAAGAAAATAAATGTAACCACTTAAAACGGGGCAAAAAGGAACTTTGTGGCTTTTTTTTTTCTCCCAACCCAAAAAAGCTATGGCAACTTCATAGTGTTTTCCTAACACCTGTTTGTCGCTATTGCGCTGCAAGATATAGGGGCATTGAAAAAAGATCGACTTGGAGGTAATAAATCAAATATATTTTTTAATTGTTGTAGACTTATCTCTCGCATATATTTTAAAACAAATAGGCTAGATTAGGCCTTTACGTTTTGTTGAAGGGGAACAGTTTTCTGTTGAATATCCAGTTTTACCCTATTATTGTAAATATGTTCTAAGTTTTGTCTGTGCTTTTTCTTCTTTTGTCACTGATCAGGTATGTGATTTGGTCTATTAATTAAGTTTCGTGCTGGTGAGAGGCATCATGTCCATTCAAACCGGGGGCATATATATATATATATATATATATATATATATATATATATATATATATATATATATATATATATATATATATATATATATAATGTTTAGCCTTCTTCAGTTGAAATTACATACTGATCGACCGATCTAAGCGTACGCCAGGTAACGTAATGGACTGCAAAGAACAGCTTCTGATTCACAAAATACGCTATACAACGCCGAGATAAGGAGCAGTTTGCCTTGCGGTGTCAGTGCTTGCTTTTAATTAGTTTGTTAGATGAGCCACTGAATCAATGACTTATATGCCTATTAAAGAATTAGGCTACTTTAAAATAAAAATTACCCCAAGCTTTACTCACCCTCAAGCCATAGGTTTATATGTTTTTTTTCTTTCTGACGAACACAATCGTAGAAATATTAATAAATATCCTGAAGCATCCGAGCTTTATAATGGCAGTATGCGTTACCAAACGAGAATGAGCTGAAGAAAGTGTCTCCATCCAACATAAACATATTCCACACGACTCCGGAGGGTTAATAAAGGCCTTCTGAAGCGAAGCGATGCGTTTGTGTAAAATAAATATATCAGTGAAGTAAAATACCGCTTCCGTAGACCGCCTTCCATTCAAATTACAGAACTGGTGTTGCGTCAGTTCCGCAATATGAATAGGGAAGGCGCAGCCGTACAGAAGGCGGTCTGGTGGAAGCTAGATATATATATATTTTTTAAGTGCGAAGCAAAATGGTGTGATATATATATATATATATATATATATATATATATATATATATATATATATATATATATATATATATATATATATATAAAAAATACACACACAAGTTCCAGCATCACATGTTTTGTGTCTCACAATTCTCCCCTAGCAGTCCTTCACAGCAATCTTGGATGGAAATTCTGCACACTTTTCTCATCCCTTCAAGAATGTAACTCGTCATGGAATCAGTGTGATTTACTGTCCAGTTTCAGTCAGATTCCATGTCACTTGTCCTGTGAGTTCAGTTTAATAATTTCTTTGTTCAGAAAAGTTTACTAGACTTTATTTAGAGGATTATATTTATTTACAAATAAAATGCTTTTTGATTCTCTTGTAGAAATACACCAGGGACCTCACATGTTCTTGTGAGTTTTTCTTTTCTTTTTTTTTTTTTTTTTGTATCTCTTTGCCTTTTGTTCTTCACATTAACAGAGGCGATACAACAATAATATTAGAAGATAACAAATGGCATATAATTCTTTGTTTTGTATCAGGCACCAACACTACGGACAATCCAGTTTTTAGCACTCTGCCATCTAGAGGTAAATCAAGTTACTAATAAATCCTAAGTGTTGGTATCTGCAGGTTGGAGCAATGGGAGTGACAAAAGGTTGGGGCATGCCAAAAGTGTGGGACGTGGAGAAAGGTCTGTCTGTCAGGGTGTGGGGTAGGGTTAGGGGTGAGTTTCCATTGTAGCAATTCACCTTTCGGCACACCTCCTTTAAGCACGCCTATTCCTCCGACCTGCAGCTGTCCTTGTCTCATAAATCCTGTTGCTTTTGCAACACTTTAAAAATGACTGGGATAAGAATGAAGGTTTAGTCAAGCATTGGGGTAGAACACATAAGCCTTGGTTTCACAGACAGGTTTTAGATTAAGCCTGGCCTAGTTAAATTAGGACATTTAAGTAGCTTTTATAAATGTGCCTTGTAAAAACATCACTGGTATGCATCTTGAGACAAAACAAACATCACTGGTGTGCATCTTGAGACAAAACAATGGCTTTAACATATTTTAACAATAAATCAGGCAACGTGACTCACAAGTCACATAGTTTTTATTGTCTTTTTTGGGGCATAAGAACAATTTTTTTATTAAATCCTTTTATCATTTATCAATGCCTGGTCTGTCTCAAGTATGCTGGTCACATGATTTGCTTCAAGTTTTCAGTGATCTATTAGTAAGCCTGATCTAAATCCAACATGGCTGCCAGTGGTGGAGAACATTCAGATTTTGAAGTAGATAATTATATATTAAACTTACTTTTCTTTTGGAAAAAAAATTATATTACTGCTAACATTAATTCTGAACATTGTCTTAGGGTGCTGAAGAAAAAAAAATTGTCATATGTTGTTTATGTTGTTATTTAGCACGTTTTGAAATGTATGTGACTCCTGAGTCACGTTGCCTGTTTAGGGTATAAAAAAGGGATTAACCCTAAGAGTGGAAAAGTCTAAGGTAACCATATTAAAAAAACTGTTGCTCCCTTTTTTGAGAATATACGTAACACTACACTAAATTTAAATGGTTGTAATTTAAGAATGTTTTAGACATAAGTTTGGTCTTGTTTTTTTTTAAAAAAAGAAAAAGTAACTTCAAAAAATGATTATATTTACTGTAAATCAAATGTACTCTACAGTCCAGTCCAAAAGTTTGGAACCACTAAGATTTTTAATGTTTTTAAAAGAAGTTTCGTCCGCTCACCAAGGCTACATTTATTTAATTAAAAATACAGTAAAAAACAGTAATATTGTGAAATATTATCACAATTTAAAATAACTGTTTTCTATTTGAATATATTTGACAAAGTAATTTATTCCTGTGATGCAAAGCTGAATTTTCAGCATCATTACTCCAGTCTTCAGTGTCACATGATCCTTCAGAAATCATTCTAATATGCTGATTTGCTGCTCAAGAAACATTTAATGTGTACAATTGTACAAAATATTTGTGTGCAATATTTTTTTTCAGGATTATTTGATGAATAGAAAGTTGAAAAGAACAGTGTTTATCTGAAATCTAATCTTTTGTAACATTATAAATGTCTTTACTGCCACTTTTGATTGATTTAATGCATCCTTGCTGAATAAAAGTATTAATTTCTTTAATTTATTTTCAAAAAAATAAAAATAAAAATTCTTACTGACCCCAAACTTTTGAACTGTAGTGTATAATGCTACAGAAGCTTTGTATTTCAGATAAATGCTGTTCTTTTGAACTTTCTATTCAAAGAATCCTGAAAAAAAAAGTACACAACTGTTTTCAACATTGAAAATAATCATAAATGTTTATTGAGCATCAAATCATCATATTAGAATGATTTCTGAAGGATCATGTGACACTGAAGACTGGAGTAACGATGCTGAAAATTCAGCTTTGCATCACAGGAATAAATTACTTTGTCAAATATATTTAAATAGTACACAGTTATTTTAAATTGTAATAATATTTCACAATATTACTGTTTTTAATTAAATAAATGTAGCCTTGGTGAGCAGACGAAAACATTTAAAAACATTAAAAATCTTAGTGGTTCCAAACTTTTGGACTGTACTGTAAATATTTTATATAAAATGTATATTTTACTAAATAATTTTTACTCTAAAATTACTATCAAATCAAAGTCATATGTCTAACCAATTTGTGTTCTAAATTTTAATTTAATATCACAAAATGTAACTTCCCATTAGATTTTTAGGCGTTGTACCAAAAATAGCCACTGGGTGTTTTTTTAATGCATTCTCCTGTATCAAATTTATACATTTCAGTCTCAATATCAAAAAACAGTTGGCAGATGGGACCGTGAGACTCAGAACTTTCCAATGATATGTGTTTTGTCAAGATTAGAATTTTTTTTTTTTATAAAGTAGTTCAAATAAATTGTGTAATACAAAACCTGACACCACCCACTAGGTGAGGAGCTTGCTAAAAGAAATTAAAGTACCATTTTTATGATGGTTTTCACAGGCTGAATCTTGAGTTTGTAAGCTTTTGAATGATATATAATTTGTCAACATTACATCAGGTAAAGTATAGGATATAATTGTTTTAAGCATGCAGTGGCAAGTAGGCCAGTAACAGTTAACAGATTAATGACTTTGTCCTTTTTTTATACCCTAATCAGGCAACGTGACCTGGGAGTCACAACTCATAAAATCCAAAATATATTAAATATTTCAAAAATTCTTTTGGATATGTTTTACTTAAGCTCAGATGATATAAAAAATATCATGAAAATATTTTTTGCTTATCATTTTCCACTCTTGCCTGTTTAAGGGTTAAGACATGTCAGTGCAAGTTGCTTTCAGTTAAAACAGTTCAAACATGCATTTTAGGCTTAAACCTTGCCTGTGAAACTGGGCAATAGAGAGCTTTTTTAAATCCATGTACTTACTTTTTGTAATATAATTGCATTTACAGAAATATCGTCCTCCGGTTCATCAAAGAAACAACACTGTGAGTAAAGTCTTTAAAACATTCATAATAAAGCACAATAAAGTTTACCAATGTCTCTTTGGTTAAAATAGATGATAAACTGAAAGAAAAAAAAAGTATTAAGAGAGAAAAAAATAAAAAAGAATTTTATCTATCTATCTATCTATCTATCTATCTATCTATCTATCTATCTATCTATCTATCTATCTATCTATCTATCTATCTATCTATCTATCTATCTGTCTATCTATCTGTCTGTCTGTCTGTCTGTCTGTCTATCTCTATCTATCTATCTATCTATCTATCTATCTATCTATCTATCTATCTATCTATCTATCTATCTATCTATCTATCTATCTATCTATCTATCTATCTATCTATCTATCAGATAATTATTACAGTTATTGCCCTGTGACCATTAGAAGACTTGTGTACCTTGTACTTAATAGGCTATCAATTGAGTTTTCATAAAGCATTTATCGGTAACACTTTACAATAAGGTTTATTAGTTAAACATTAGTTAAAGTATTAACTAACATGAACTAACCATGAGCAATACATTTGTTACTGTATTTACTAATTTTTGTTAATGTTAGTTCATGAAAATACATTCAATATGTTCATTGTTTGTTCATTTTAGTTCAAAGTGCATTAACTAATGTTAACAAGATTTTAATAATGTATTAGTAAATGTTGAAATTAACATTAACAAAGATTAATAAATGCTGTATAAGTGCAGTTCATAATTAGTTCATGTTAACTAATGTAGTTAAATAATGTTAACTAATGAACCTTATTGTAAAGTGTTCTTAAAGCAAGTGTCATGACACCTGCATTGTTTGTTGTAAATGGATATTTTGGTGAACTTTTCTTCTCTACAGATTGTGCCATTGCTGTTGCTGTCAGTTTTGTCATAATGCATTTGGCTTTCTTCATCTGCAGGACAAACAGGTACTTAACACATTAAAGTAAAACACTATACAGCTATAAAATATCTGTTTATTAACTAAACACAATAAAAAGACCTTATTTAATTTTCTAGCACGGCGACATATGCTCCTCCTAGCGAACCAGTTGATGAACAAAACCATGCTGAAGGAGAATTAACCTAAGGAGGCATCTGTACTTGCCCAACAAACAACACATGGCGTGGAGTCATAACATAACATTTATTATATTATATTATATTATATTATATTATATTATATTATATTATATTATATTATATTATATTATATTATATTATATTATATTATATTATTTACCTAGTTCTGTCTTGAAACTCTGACGATGCAGGCTGATGGGTCTTTAACTCATTTGGTAGTGATCACATCATTATCTACACAGCACAGCTGATTGGTTGCTGTTGCATCAGAGGCCAATGAGCTTGCTGACCAAACGTTCAAATATTTGGCATCGTTTGCTGTTAGCAGTCTGCAGTGCACCTTCAGAACCCTCCTCCTTTCCCAGCTCCACCTTTATAGATCTGCTACGGGGGTTAATTCATGTATGTTTCATGTGCCAGCAGAAGCAGCAGCATGTCTTACATACTCAGAGCAATGTCTGTGAATGTATTGGCAACAGCAGCATAGCAGATCTAATTCGCCAAGACCATTACCATTACCATTACCATGCCAATCTCAATTATCATACCAATATCCCGAGAGTTGTCATGACAGATATTATATTATATTATATTATATTATATTATATTATATTATATTATATTATATTATATTATATTATATTATATTATAATCCAACAATACTGGGACTTTTAACTGTTTGTATCACTCTGCTTTGTCTCTGTTTGCATGTTCCATTTTTTTGTAAAGGATTTTTCATAGATTTATTTTTTTTTATTATTGAATTTCTGAGTTACTGAATCATTAATTAATTCATCCAATTATTCAAGTTACTTAAAGTTAATTTGTTAATTGAAATGTATAAAACCAAAATCACAATGTCATGCTTTTGGTGTTGGCAAAAACTGAGGAGTAGACCGATACCATAAGAGAAGACATGCCAACTGATACAAACAGTGAAATGGCACAGTGCTGTTTTACTACATATAACAACCCGATCTCACGGCAATTCGTACGTATTTTACGAGGTGGCTAAATCGTATGAATTCATACGACCTCACTCGTACTAATTCATACGTTTTTTGCTAAATCGTATGTATTTTACGAGTTGACAAATTCGTATGAATTCATACGAATGACCTACCCCAAACCCCGCCCCTAAACCTAACCGTCACTGGGGTTTAGACAAATCGTACGAATTCGCACGAGTGAGGTCGTATGAATTTATACGAAATAGCCACCTCGTAGAATAAGTACGAATTGGTCGTGAGATAGCGTTGCATATAATCACTGTTGGATTACTGATTGACCAATAAAATTAAAGGACTGTAAATTACTTCTACTGTAGTTCTGGGATTTCCACAATTCCACTTTTGTGGATTGTCATATTTTTTCTGTAACTCTCATTTAGTCTTAGTGTCTTGGGTTATTTTAAAAACTCCCATTAAAACTTTGTGAATGGTTCTTAAGTGTCAAGTCTCTAAATCTCTCTCGTAAACAGGTCCAAACTGTAATGTCATAGCTTGGAATTGTGTGTGTGTGTGTGTGTGTGTGTGAATAAGTGCTTTTAAGATTTAAGAGCAGTTCTTGAAATTGACATAAACACCCTGCTAAAAATCTATTATGCATTCCATGTTGGACCAGTGTGGCTTATTCTTGTTAGAGCTTGTGTATGTACCTGGCACCTAATTTATCGTATAATTTTAAGACACCTTTCCTTTGGCATCATGCGTTGTCTACACTCAAAAAAAAAAAGATTCTAGCTGCTTGCTCAGTTTATTTAAATAAAATAAGCTGAACCAACACAAATCTTTAGTTTTTTTACTTAATTGGCATTTGCACTCAATTGTATTATGTTAAATTAAATTACATTGGCAAAATGTTAGGTTAACCTAAACCATTTGTGTTGAGACTACATAAATCATTTATGTTGCATTGATTGAAACTGGGCAGAGTATTTCTAGTTCCCAGCATGCTTTGCGTAGGGATAGATCGGGACAGTAAATGTTGAAATTAAGTGCTGTTTAATGTGTTTTTTAGGAAAGGGAAATACCTTTTAAAGTTTGATGTTCAGTTATATTTGACATTTAAAAGAGTTTGTTATGTCGATTTTTATGAGGTTACCATTATGCTGAAGTGTAGACCTTGCGGTTAGGCTATGGGTGGCTACATGAAATAAATCTATGTTGTTCTCAACAAGCTTTAACTGTGCTAAAGCCAGTGATGAGAAGTTCTTTACCTGATCATTACTTGCATGCTACAAATATTTAGCAGAAAACTTAAGCAACTCTGCACAAGGGCACCAGTCTGAATTGCAATAGCACTGTTTGGATCAACAAGAGTGAATTATGTTCAGGAAACATTCACAGAATACGTCAAATGAAACTGGTGTGATCTCGTTCAGTTAGGATGAATTTTACTCATCAGTACAACTAACCTAGCTTAAGTTCAAATAAATCAGTTCAACTGTGTGGAAATAGCTGTCATAATTGAATTAAGTTAGACCAACAAGTTATTTTTTTGAGTGTAGGAGGGTGTGTCAGTGTAGCGTTTGCGCAGGTGATGTAGATGACTGCTCTATAATCTGCTCAAGGAAGCATCCTGATTCTTTTGTTTTTTTTTATTGGTAATATTTGAGGTGAGAAAATCTTGGTTTTAAGATTTTTGTGATAAAATAAACATTGGTCTATATATTAAAATAATGCTTTATAATTATAATTTATATACCAAGTTTTAGGTACAGAATGTGTCTAATCATATATCAGCCTTTACAACAGAAATGCTTGTAAGATTATTGGCTCTTCAATGGGTGGATCGTGAAGTCTAGCTTCCCCTCTCTGGACTCGGTCCAACCACACCCTAAGCCTATAACTCTATCCCTCCACACATTAGATCCACAGAGGTGGAGCTGGACTAGTTCAAGCTCAACCCATGATGTCCAGACTGAGAGGTGGAGAAGGACTCTCATTTGGCTCTGCAGTGAGCACCACTTGGAGAATTTGACACTCTGCATTTAACCAGTCACTTGGGAAAAAAATATGAAACCAGATGTATTATCAGATGTGATCTTCCTGAAACAGTTGAGCATGTGGCAGAATATGCACCAAAACACCAACCACCATAAAACGTTGAAGAAGAATATCTCTGAAGCCTAGTTCTGTAGTAAACTAATCCTGGAACATAACCTGCACAAATTCTAAAAATTGGGAACTGGGCTACAAATAAAGATATAAGGCAAAATAAATAAATAAATAAATAATCTAGTCAGTCAGTACTCTCTGAATGCATAACTTATTTAAATTAGATTAGAATTAAAATTAATGCAAGGGTGGAAGTGTGTTGCTTAGCAGCAGAATGCGTGACACGTCAACGTGGTGACAACAGCGCATGGAAGCTACGCCAAAGTCCCTTTAAGACAAGTCATTTCACTCGGCGGCCATCTTTGAAACGCCTCTGGGGCATCCTGGGCATCATCAAAGACTATAGACCTTATGTAGCCCCGCCCATTTTCAGCACTGCGCTCGTTGTTTTTTGACTTCCGGCTTGTATTTCCACAGCGATCTTGTATTTATGAATGAACTGCTCATTTTAAAATCTTCCCGGTCTACTGACATTTGTTAAGACATCTGCTTTAAACATAGCAATGCTCGTGATAACTTTCATTGACTCTACAACAGGTAAATCCACTTCACCAGTTAATTATTCTTATTCTTATTTCCATAGAAATATACAGGGCTACCGCAAAACCGGAAGTTCAAAGACAATATTCTAAAGATGGCGGCGCGCTTGTTTCTCTGGAAAATAAGGTCTATAGAATAACACAAGACGTGTCACTCGTATTGTTTTGAATGGGAGAAAGTGTAACACGCAATATGGTGGAATAAGTCCCGCCTTCTAAATAAGAGCCAATCGCCGAATGGTAAAGTCATTGCGTCACTGCAGCAGCCGTTAGAAGCACCGGTTTCTATAGAAACAGTCAGACTCGCCTCTGAAACATGGCAGAAGTGACGCGCATTTAGGTCTGCGCATGCGCATTAGCTTGATCCAGCCTAGAAAATATAGTTTTTTGTCATGATTCGAGCGTTTGGATAAAACATTTATAAGACAGCTGTTGTCAGATTTCATTGGTGATTTCAAATATGAAATGTAATCGTAAGGTTGGCGAACAGTTTTGGAGAATTTGATGTTTCCCCATGCAAAGAGATAGGACATGATGCCCAGGATGCCCGAGAGGCGTTTCAAAGATGGCCGCTGAGTGAAATGACTTGTCTTAAAGGGACTTCACTTTGCATCATGCAGCTCCAAAGCTGTTTGCCAAGCTTTTGATTAAATTTCATATTTGAAATCACCCATGAACAACTGTCTCATATTTTTTTCCAAAGGCTGGAATCATGACAAAAAAAAACTATTTTTATGCTGGATCAAGCTAATGCGCATGCGCAGACCTAAATGCTCTTGTGCCTCATTTCCAGAGATTGTATATAATGGGGAGATAAGAGGGTCTGTATCTCTTACCATTAGAGAAAGCGTAACGGCTAACTTAATCACGTGTGGCACCTCTCAGTGTATCGTGTAATGGTAGTGACGTCAGTCGCAACATTCCCTAGTCTGCCTTCTCTTAAAAAATACATTTTTATCGAGCTAAAATCTATATATAGTTCCCAACAAAAGTATTGTTTAGTGTAAAACATTCTGAAGAATGGCAAACAGGCTGTGGATTAATTAAATGTTTAGCTATTTCCCCACAAAAGCTGTTTAATCAGCATAGTAAAGCCTCTCCTCCATTGACTTCCATTCAAAAAACAGCCTCTGGTCTCATTCCCTGCGTACCGCGGGGGGGCGGAGCGTTATAGCTTTAGCCATTACGCTTTTTTGGGCTAAAGGTTGCAGGCTTGCCTTCCAGTGGCTTTGCTCATTTCGGAGGCGGGCGTCTGACTGTTTCTATAGAAACCGGTGCTTCTAATGGCCGCTGCAGTGACGCGATGACTTTACCAGTTGGCGATTGGCTCTTATTTAGAAGGCGGGACTTAGTCCGCCATATTGCGCGTTACACTTTATCCCATTCAAAACAATACGAGTGACATGTCTTGTGTTATTCTATAGTCTTTGAGCTACGCCGTTATGGCGGAGAGAAACATAGACAATAAATACATATACTGTACATATACGTTTGTGTAAAAAAATCCATATTTAACGAGTTATGAAGTAAAATATCTAGCTTCCGCTAGACTGCCTTCCGTATTCAACGTACGAAGAAAGTGTAAAACACTTGCAGTTCAAAAAGCTTACACTACGCCCTACGCCTTGCCTATTCAACTTATAGAAAAAGTGTAACTGACTTTATTCAGCTTCATACTCGTGAACCATGTTCACTGCCATTATAAAGCTCGGATGCGTCAGGATATTTATTAATATTAATATATCAATATATTCTCAGATAGTGTTCAAAAGAAAGAATTAAGTCATATACACCTAAGATGGCTTGAGGATGAGTAAGGCTTGGAGTAATTTTCATTTGAAAGTGAACTAATCCTTCAATGGCACTCTAAACCCTCATGGTCTTCCTCTGAATTCAGTCCCTCGATTTGCTAAATCGTGCACAAGATTTACTATTTCATTCCCTCGACTTGCTACACTGCACACACAATTTATCATTTCATTCCCTCGATTTGCTAAATCGTTGCTAAATTCATTGCCTCATTTTGCTAAATCGTGTGCACGATTTACTATTTTGTTCCCTTGATTTGCTGAATCGCACGATTTACACTTAAAAAGCAATTTTTGATGCTGTTCACTTTATTTAAACAATTTATTTTGATTTAACACCATTGTATCATGTTTCTGGTTTAAATGTGACTGATTCATGTCAAATTGAATAGAAAATGATTACTGTTTGACATGTTTCAGTCAAGTAACCCAACTAGGAGATAATTTAATCAAACAGGACTTTTACTTCCCATCATGCGTTGCAAAGGGTCTGAACTGAGAGAGTAAATGTTGAAACAAAGTGTTATTTTAAGCATTTTTTAGCAAGATGAGAAAATGGATTGTCTTTTTAATGGTTATGTTGATATTTTAAAGTGTCTGTTATGTTAATGGTTTGGGGGTTACCAATGTGGTGAAGTGTTGCACTTGTGCTTGGGTTGAGGACCAGCTAACAAAAATTCGTATCTTTTTAATACTGAAGTGATCATTATGGTAGTACTTTGAATAATGTTTCCCTAAAGCATCTCAAGCTTAGATTGTTCCTAACTGCATTGGTGGCAATGGATCCATGATCACCTTGGAAAACCATTAATTGCTTAAATCAATTTAAATTCAAATCTGATTAACACAAAAAGACAGATATTCATTAAATTGTCATAGCCATGCATGAACAAGACATTAGTTGGTCTAACAAGAACACTTTCACGCCGTAATGCCGCTTTGACTGCCGGGTCAAGTCTTCTGCGTAGCTCTCAGTTTTGCGGGCTCAGCAGAAGTGCGCATCGAGGGCGCATGGCAGCCGCAAAGGGGGGCGCTCACGAGCACCTTTCGTTAAGCTTAAATGACGAATGGGACACACTACGGTCTTGTGGACTTAACATGCGCACGCAGCGGCCATGGTAAGTCCACAAGACCGAAAGTGCACATGAAGTGTGCCATTTGGGGCAGGGCCAACTCCACCCACATCCAAGCCCGTTATGGGAAGTTCGGATCATTTTACTGACTCGGATCTTTGAATCATTGAGGAGCAGGAGCACGCTCTCGGATGAGGTGGAAGAAGCTGCGGAACAAACAGCTAATCAGATGGATCTGACAATTATGAGAAACATCATTTCTATACTGACGTTGATGACCATATGTGCGGCTTCCAGAGAACTCAACGGTAAGAGACTGCAGTTTTGTAGCGACATGCCAAGAGTACAGGCGTAATTTGATGGTGGGACAGGTAGGACAAGTCCCCATCCCTTTTTGCCAGGGTCCATTTTATCCCCACCACTTTTTGAAACATCTCTAGGCACGGATGTACTAATAGCTACAAATAAAACATCTCCAGTTAACTATCAGAGCAGAACTATCGTTCGTTGTTTAATAAGAGGCGATCTGACGCTAGAATGTGTTGATTTTGAAATCATGCTGAGTGTTCGTTGCTGCTGTTTCTGAGCGGATACAGTGTGTTCTCTTGTGGCTCACGCACAGACGAGCACACAATCCATCTCTTAACACCGGTTGCACAAAACGTGTCCTTTCCCTTGATATAAAATCAATGATTAAATATAGTAGTGTAAGTGTATGTAATATTCTAATTCTATTGAAGGTGTACTTCCTAAAACAAGTATTGTGCTATATAAATAATAATAATATTTCAACGTGATCTCATGAGAATACGTGTGTATTTTTACGTGAAGTGTGGTTCTACCACACGTACATTTACTAACGTTTTCATACACACAAAAACGTACAACACTGACGTATTTATAGCACTAAAGCGTACAAATACTTACGTATTAGCAGCTTAAAAAACGTAAAACGTCTAACGTAAAGTATGAATGTATATGAATTACCATGTATTAATATTAAAATCGTGGCTTTAATGATTCAAATATGTTGTCTTCAATTGTCATTAACGTTACATAATGTTAAACGAGACTACACTTTGAAACCTTAAAATGAATAACATTTCTATAATCGTTTTGTAATATTTTGCTGTGCGATTTTTTTCCTATGCAGTGACTGACAATACAACCATAAGATACACCAAAGCACAACATAAATTAACAAATCACACCCATTTTATTTGTTTGCTGTACTCCATATCTTTAGAATCCATATGTTTGTGAGGAACAGATTCAAATTCAGCCCTTTATCTGTCGATCTTCACCTTCATTCTCAGCAACAGCGACCGTCACAGTCAAAGCCCGCGCACGTTATGATTCAAATTTAAAAAATAGCGCCAGTGCGCCTGCGCCACCCTCGAGAAGCGTTACGACATGGTTTACGCCACTGATATCGAACGCTCATTGGTTCTCACCTGCTTCGTCGCAGATTGCGATTTGCCGTGTTTCAGTGGATTGACATTTGAAATGAGTGCGCGGCGCGCCTTCACGGAGAGAAGACAGATTCATAATTTCACGGATTAATAAATTGTATTCTGCTCTGTACCCTATAAAAACTATTACATTACAGCCAGAGAGGACTGCGACTGGAACTCATCATCATTTTAACCTTTGGTAACGTTACCACTTTTGACATATTTGCAAAAAATAAATGATTGTGATTAACGTTACGCTTGTTTGTCTGTTTTTCATTTATTAATAGTATGTAGTTTTAAGAAATTGTTGTGGGTAGGTTTAGGGGTAGGTGTACGATAAGTGGCTCAAAATATCGTTTTAATGTCATATTTTTACTAAAATTGTCATTTTCCTACACATTTCTGTCCATTATGATTTATTCTTTTAACATTATGTATAAAATGGGTAGGTTTAGGTTCGGGGTAGGGTGGGGTTTAGGGATATTACATTCATCTAAAAATGTTAAAAAGGGAACATTTATATATATTTTATACATATATTTTTATGACATGAAAGATTCGTAAATATTTTACGTTTTATTCGCAGTAAAAACGTAAGTATGTTTACGTTTTGGTGCCATAATTACGTCAGTATTTGTACGTTTTAGCACTATTCAAAACGTACAAATATGTACGTTTTGTGTCTTTTAAAGTTACGTATTAATAACTACGTATTAACAATGAGACCAGGCTGAATATTTTGTATTTTGCAGTTGGTTTCATGTCTCTGTCAAACAATCATTGAGTTTAAAAGAATTAAAATAGTCCTATTACATTTACACTAATATATATATATATATATATATATATATATATATATATATATATATATATATATATATATATATATATATATACAAAATGGGAAAGGGATCATTTATTTGAATTGATTTATAGGGCTAATAAAAATTGATAGGAAAATTGTGCCAATAGTCCTAAATTCTTTACTCACCTTCAAGCCATCCTAGGTGTATATGAATTTCTTCTTTCTGATCAACATAATCTGATAAATATTAATAAATATCCTGACGCATTCGAGCTTTATAATGGCAGTGAACCAGACCAACGTATGAAGCTTAAGAAAGTGCATCCATCCACATCCATCCATCTTAAACGTACTCCACACGGCTCCGGAGGGTTAATGAAGGCCTTCTGAAGCAAAGCGATGCATTTGTGTTAAAAATATCCATATTTAAACAAGTTATTTGTTCTGTGCATACCTCATTAAATATTCATGAGCCTAAATCACAAAAACTCACATGCTGTTCAGCTAGGGCCACTGTAAATGTCAAACAGCTACTGCGAAGATGGAGATGCCAGGATTGCATTTTACTATTGTTGATTTAAAATTTTCCACGTCGAACTTTCCAAGCCCATACGTGATTTGGTAATGGACAATGAATAATATAAAAAAACCCGTGATTTAAAATGTGCGTGCACACAGTTTTACAGTTTATATGGATTTGTGTTTTGCATTTTTCCCACAACTCAGGAAATGCTACTATGTGAGAACTTGGTTACCTCTAAGGGATTCGCATACCAAGTGCCTCAAAACTTGACAGTTTACCTGAGAGATCGCCATTGTGAACATGGATGGTATCTTATGGTGGGCCAGCCTTTTTGTTTTAGGTTTCATTTAATAGACAAATTACAATATTACAAATAGAATTATGATTTTGTTGTTGTTGTTGTAATTATTCAGTTTTCTTCTGTCCATAGAATGGAACATTTATTGCTGACTCAACTGTCGATGGGGAGAAGTCAGGATCTGTTGTGGCTGTGACTCCTGAGAACCTGACAGTGAGCACCTGTGCAAACCTTCAATGGCAACTTCACTGTGACAACATTCAGGTATTTGCAACTATCTGCCTGTGTATTACACATGGTTAGATAATAACTGCTGGATTAATAAATGCATTGCATGAGCTCCATTATCAGTTTGAATGGACAGATGAGGTTCTAATGATATTATTTTTGTTCTGTTACAGTTTCATTGTATTATCAATTATACAGGTAAGCACCATGAATCCTAACACCATAAATGCTCTAATCTATTGTTTATTATAGCATTAGTTCACCCAAATTAGTTCACTTATAACAGAGTCATCATTTACTTACCCTCATGTTGTTTCTGAAAAGGATGATTTTTTTTTCTTTAGTAGAATATGAAAGGAGATTTTAGGCAGAATGACGATCTTTGTAACCACTCACATTCATTATATGGAGAAGATGCATCATGCAATGATAATAAATTGTAATAGTTCCTATAGATTTTTAGCATGGATTCAGTGTGAATTTGTGTGTGTGTGTTTAAAGTTAAACAACAAGCTACACGTGACTCCCTCCCAGGAAATGGCACACTTTCAGAAGACAAAGAGGATGGTAAGTAACCACATCTTAAATTAGGGTAGCACTTTATTTTACAGTCCTGTTTCCCATGTACATACTATGTATTACAGAAATTATAATAACTGGGTAATAACTATAGGTACTAACCCATAACCTACACCTAAACCTAAACTTAACCCCTGTAGTTACCTTGTATTACTGAGTATTTTAATAGGCAAGTACACTGTAAGTACACATACTGTAAAATAAAGTGCAACCTAAATTAGTTATGAACTTCAGCATTAATTGAGTTTTTTTATCATACATTACCATGCACACCTCTCTCTTGTCATGTTTGTTTCAGCAAATTCTCCTAACTGGCTAACTGCTGTAATTGTGGCGAGTGTGATTGTATCTGTTGCCATCCTGTCTGTTACCATTTGGATTTTTTTGGGAAAAAACATCTATGAAAGTAAGTCCCTGTTATAAATTTGTGTGTTCAGTATTGCTGTTTTTGGTATAGTGGGATCTACTGTACATATTAATGATATTACTATATCAAGATTATAATATTGAGGTGCCTCCCATGTTATGTTACACAATAAGCAATAAAAAGCATACCAGTAATATTTTGTTTAGAATGTGTAACATTTGTCTGGTTATTTCTATAATAGTGACTAACATTTGCTACTGTTTTTTCTATTTTTTCCCCTAGGTTTTTTTTTTCCAAAGTCACAATCTAAGAAGTAGATCACCCCAAAATTAGGCCATATTCATTGTTAGTTCTGTGAAAAACTCTGTCATTCTTTCTTTGCAGATGGTGCTCTAAAGTGATGCAATTATGCCTTAACTTTCCAAAAGTGTCTGAATAGTTTTTGAGGCCATTGTTTTCTTCATGGTTGCATGGTTGTCTTTAACTACTATGTAATAACATTTAAATCAATAATTTGATACAATGCATTTATTTTGTAAGTACATATTTTATATTGTACTTTATATTTTAAAGGGCACCTATTATGCAAAATTCACTTTTACATGGTGTTTGACCATAAATGTGTGTTGGCAGTGTGTGAGCAAAACCACCCTAGAATGAAAAAAATCCACCCAGTGGTTTTTTTACAATCTCGATAATTCATAAGCACTGTCTCAGAACGCCCTGTTCTAAGATTGCTCTCACTGTGACGTAGAATTGCGCTAAGCCCCACCCACGTGGTTTGATTGACAGTCTGATTTTGGCATAGACCCCGCCGTCGGTGATCTGTCAACCATCCTCCATTGTTTCAACGACAGCCGGTTGTGGGATGTAATAATGAACATAGTAGTTTTCATTTTCTTTCGACATCAGAGCCACTAAAAACGCAGTGGATGGATTTTATAATCTTATAATTAAGCTGTTGGCCCTTCCCTTACCTTAATAGTGACGTGTTCGGCTCACTTAGTTTTGTTGTGGCCAGGAGATATTCGTGGGAGGGAACGTGATAATATGTAGTGGTCACGATATATTAATTCATGTGAATGCGATAATAAGTCGTAGCCACAAGATAATTTTGTCGAGGTAGAGACATCGTTATGTTCTTTATGTTGAGGGAACGACATCTATTTCTCATGGCCACGAGTTAAATGCATAAACAACCTGTGAATTGTCAGGAATGGATAGGACTATAATAATATTCATTTTTGAATAAGGAAAAACGCAGAATTAAAAAATTACTAGGCTATGTTTGTCGTGTTTATTTGGGTTTCTTTCTGTGTTTGCGATGGTGCCTAGACAGAATGAAGTTTACCAATAAATTTAAAAAGAATATGCATTATAAAACATTTTTATCCCATCCATTAATATTTTATATTATTAGTAGCCTATTATTATTATTCATTGTAGGCCTATTTGTTTTATTTCCCCATTTATTTCCCGTATCTCTTTAGTTATTTTTTATTATAGGCCTATTCATTTCTGATAATTCAGGTTGCTATGGTCACGACAAAAACTAAGTGAGCCGAACATGTCCCCTCCCGGTCACCGTATGGTAGAAACTAGGGGTGTAACGGTACAAACAAAAACCTCACGGTTCGGAACGTAGGCTACATCGGTTCTGAAGTCACGGTTCGGTAATCGGATTCGTTTTTTTTTTTTTTTTTTATTAAACAGTAGTTTACTAAACAAATGGTGTCTATTAAATAAATTATAACTAAAAGTTTATTAAGGATAAAAACAATTATATCTGCTAATGCTGTAAACTATGGAACGCTACTTGCACATTACTATATTAAAGGTTAACAACAGAGCCCAAACTAGCCTAAATTCAATTGCTATTTAATTTTAGTAGGCTATAATAAACACTCAAATAACACATTGTATGCAAACATGTAAGGTGCACATATAGTGTTTGCATTAACTTCTAAATTATAAAATTATGTTTTTACTCCAATTCGTTGTTGAAATATAATAGTTTCTAGAGTGGCTGTCATTTTCACGACATATTTATTTAAACATACATTAAATAATTAAGACATCACCAACAGGTTAAGAAAAATATAGCCTAATGAATATATAGGCTATTAGGCTAGAGTGCATATTTTTAAGGGAAAGAGTTAATTTCTCTGGCGAACTAACAAGCTGTGGACACTGAATGGCTTTTCTGAGGTACATGACTGTTTACAAGCTGTTTTATTGACTTCTTTCCGCCATTGAAACACTTGATTGAGCGAATACAAGAGGTATGACCGTTTCAGTAAGTTGTAGGTTACTGTATCTTTCAATATACCTTTGAATGTTCATTCATGTTTATTCTGTAACTAATATTAAAGAGGAAGAGATGATCACGTTCACTTGCGCTTCGCGCAGCCGATTGAACGCGCCTGAGATCTGTCCATATCAAAGCGCGTCAAAACGGCATTTTCTGTTTGAATTTCGTGATTTCATGGACAGAATTTGAAAGATGACAACTTGTTTCTTATCGAAAGTAATAAAACACAGAGCTTCTTGCGATTATTGGTGGTTAGGCTAAAATGCTGTATTCGTCGTATTGCCTACTGCTTTTGTCTTATCCACCTTTGTCCGTTGTCGTAATTCACCGGGAACTGAAGAGTTACCAAACAGTAGACCCTATTATTGCAATGTAATGCATTCGGTACACACGTGCACCGTATCGAAAGCCCTGTACCGAAACTGTTCGGTATAATTACGCGTATACGTTACACCCCTAGTAGAAACTAATATTAAAAAAAAAAAAAAAAAAAAGATGAATCCTTAAAAATGATGGTTGTTATTTTTCTTATAATAAATAATGTTTTTAAATGGTTATGTCTACTTTGTTTTTACGCCTGAAGGTAGCCTATTACAAACACAAAATGTCTCTGTATAAGAGCTACTCGAGGGATGGAAATGATTTACTGGATTGAGTTATTTGAATAGTTGTCACCATTGATTGTGTAGCAGAGGAGTGCATGGCATATTGTCCGCAGCAACCTATTCTTATTCTCATTATTCTTATTCATGTCTTTAAAAAATATGTGCTATTTAGGCTACTTAAAAAAAAAGGCCTATGTTAGGCCTACGTGATATTTTTGAGTAGGTAGATTTTAAGGTTTGATTCATTAACGAATCTACCTGAATAAATCTAATATCCTAAATTATTAAGTCTATGACACAATTATTTTTTTAGTGAAATGTGCTTTATATTAGATTGACTCTCAGAAGTGTGTAATTTAGAGTAAATGACCTGTTTTTGACTTTGAGTTATGTTGTACAATTATGCTGCTATAACAGCACATGCTCATTAGCTCATTGAACAAAGCAACATGCTTCATATTGTTAGTATGCAGTTATTCTTCTTCTGCACAATGATAACGATCAAAATATAAACAACAGAAACTCTTCCAAATGTCAAACAGTTAAACATTTTTCCCTTCACTCAAAACAACACTTAATTCCAATACTCTCCATTTGCAGCCGTATGCAAAGCATGCTGGGTAGGAATAACAATGGTGTCTAAATAAATTATTATTAGTGAAATGTTCTCAATATTTTCTATACAACACCGAACTACAATTTTATTAATAAAATATACACACTATTTTTAATTATCACCTTAATTTTCAAAGGCAAATTACAAGACCGATTTTTTTTTTTTTTTTAACAGACCACTAGTGTGCTTTTATTTGGTGGCAATGTAGTAGACTTTTTTCAGTTATGAGTGTGAATGAATTTCACTATATTGATCAACGTTTCACAGGACTCTTTGAAGGTTGATTTCTGTTTTACTAGTGTTTGTAAGAGGCTTTTGAAATTATGCATATGAATGAATTTCACTGAGGTTGATCAGTGTTTTTCGTTTCTCTATTTGGCTTTTCACGGCCCCATATAGACGACCAATATCTCGCAATTGTGGCATTATAACTCATAATTGAGAGTTTATGTCTCGCAATTCTGACAAACAAACTTAGAATTACGAGATGTAAACTCACAATTGTGGAATAAAAAGTCGCAATAATCTTTTACATTTTTTTAATTCCATGAAAATAAGCTTCCATACATTTGAATCATTTAATAGACGCTTTTATCCAAAGCGACAAATAAGGAGAATAATATAGAAGCAATCAAATCAATATAGGGCAACAATATGCAGGTGCTGTGACAGTTAGCACATCATTCGACTGAACTGTATATAGGCTATATACAATGCATTTTAAACATTTTTTTTTTTTTGGTATTTGTATGCAATAAATGCAAGTTCCTGAATGAGCGTGCTTTTAGCGTACATTCAACTATAAAACCTCCTGGACAATTGTTTAAAATAAGATGAATAATAATAATTTTAAAAAAATGCATTTTTTTATTTTATTTATAGCGCTATTTTAAATATCATATACGATATAGCCTATATCACAAGACAAAATAGGCCTATACGGAATACGATTTATTGCTGTGTCACATACCTGGATGATAAAAAGCTTCCTGAGCATCAATGAATATTTGCACCTTTTGTAATATTTGTAATAGTTGCATTAATTGTATAGCAGTCATTTGGATCTCAATATCGGAATGGGTTAGTTTATTTAGTTTAGGAGCATTTTTCTGAAGAACAGTGGACAGTTTTAACTGCTCAGCTCAGAACAAACAAGGGACTCGTGAACAACTATCATCACAAAACAAACAAATTGATCACAACAACATATATAAGAATCGAGAGGCCATTTGGTTCATTCAGCTTTTTTTTTTTTTTTTTTAAATCCTGTGCTATACAATTCTGTTAATGAAAAATAAATTACACTTTATAGAAGGTGTAGGCCTATAGGCCTTTAAAACGTATGACATCATTTGAAAACAGCGAAGAGTGCAATATGATGATAAAAATATTTAAGAGATAAGCATGCTGAGCAAAACTATTCAATGTTTCACTAGAAAAATGACGTAATTTGTAAAAGTTCTATTTTATTTCCATAATAAAGTCAATGATTGCAGGGCGTTGACTAGAGACTAACGCATTGTGACAGAGTTGTCAATTGCATGTGATTGTTGTGAGGTTGTCATCAGTGTCTAGCCTGAGAACTGACAGCCTCTGAAAACTCAGAAAACGTTTCCACGAAGAGCGGGCGCAAACCCGTAAAGAACGATAAACAGTGCTGAGCGTGTCTTGGATGGAGAGCAGCGAAGCGCGAAATAGGCCACATAGCACAATGTAGTAGCCTAATTCGCAAATGTAACTCATTTTAATTGTTATTATAATAAAAAAAAATCCTGCATGCGGTGAGTGGGAGGGCATATGATTTCAATATAATATTCCTTATAATAATATTTCAATATGTCAACAGAATGTCTACAGATATGTCTTTTTAGTTTAGGCTATTTTTATTTTTTACAAAACAATACTTTAAAACAGGAACGACGCTCGGAAACCTAACAAGAAAACACAATCTGCCAACTCATGTTGCATAGGCTATTTTATTTATTTATTTAAACTTTTTTTAATTTTTTAAAATTTAAAATTAAAATTTCAAAATGGTTTATAATAGCCTAGCCTATAGCCTATGTCCCTATCTCACCACAACGATGCAGCTACTCAACCTGAATTGGGCCTACTTAAACGTGTTCAATATAAGTGAGACTGAGCGAGTATTTAACGAGTGTTAATGCTTTGATATAGGCTACTGAATAGTCTGTTTGTAAATGACAAGTTCAAGAAGGAAGGAAAGTGGAATGAGATGTAACTCAGAAGGTTACAGTATCTGAACTAAAAGCTAAATGTTTATGGGCCTGTTTGTAGTGACAGTGTTAATGTTTTCTATCCATCGATCGATATAGAGGCTTTATCGGCTTTATAGCCTTTATATAGAGGCTATAGAGGCTTTCTTTGCGCAAAATTGCAAAACGGATTCTCCCTGCAGAATCGTTAGTGCTGACAAGCCTGCGGACTCAGGATCTGTATGATGATGTTTATAAGGACCCAGTAAACGTCGCTGTTTGAATGCATAAAGAGGTGTACTTCTTTCTTTCTTTTTAATCTCGCGCTAATAATAAGGCTGTTTTGGCGATCCAGCACGAAAAACCCCTTCGCCTTCCCCGCCCTTTTTTCCTCCAGTTTTTTCCGCTGTGGTTACTTGCACATGTAAGGTGTACATTTTCAAAACCCTTAGTACAAAAATCGAAACTGATCACACTTGTAACACAACTATCACTCTTTCAAAACCTGATCTCATGTTTTCATTCTAGTCGTACATATTTTCATTCTACATAATCACTGTTTCAGAACACATTGTGATATGGAACATTTGGTTAAATCACCGAAACACAACTATGACCTTTCAGTTTAGTAGCCTACTTTTAACAGTCAGTTCATTCAATAGCAAACAATGCAAGATACATGTTTCAAATCACCCTTGTTGCTGAAATTACACAGGCTACAGATGCCACATTAGAAAATACACTTATATTACCTAAATTAAATAATTGGCATAAAATCCACAATGTTTGTAATAGTATCAAAAGTTTTTTTTCAAAAAGGTGAAAAGGTGTGATGAAGTATGACACAGTCATGAGGTTTTGTGTAGAACAGTGTGCTGGGAGTAAATGTTCTCACTGTGCAATTAGTAATACCATTATTAAAGTCAGTAACTGTGAATGAAACATTTATATAGCATAGATGAAACACTTATGTTGTGTAGTAAATACAACAGTATATAACTGTATATTTTTTTTTTTTTTTTTTTTTTTTTTTTTTTTTTTAGTAAACTTTACTTAATGTCCATGAATTTGTTAATCTGTACTGTTTGCATCTAACTGTTCTAGGCTACCAAGTGTTTCGAAAATGTACCAACTGCTTGTGAAAATTGCACCAAAGCAATTAAAAAACTAGCTGGCACTGGGCAGGCAGAATATGGTGCGTCCTGTTTGCATGTCTGAGTCCATGGCCATGTCCATGTAAAGACCGCCCTGTTTTTTTTTTTTTTTTTTTTTACATCTGGGAGGAGAGACCGGGTGGAATGGGCTTCATAGCAGCAGCGATCTTTGAGAAGACAATGCTGTTTGTAGGCATATTTGTTCTTTTCATTGTAAAGTCTTCGGGATCTAACGGTAAGAGTTTTTCCACTGTAACATTTATTTGTTCTTAACATGTGTGATGATCAGTCTCAACATCACTGATGATTAAACGTGTGTAGTTAAATGGAATCTTGTATTTCGGATCAGATTGCTCTGCAGTTCAGGAAATATCATGCGACAGCCTTCGCTCGTCCAAGGGATTCAAATACACCGTGCCATCAAACATCACATGCTTTAGTTGCAACGAACAAGGATGGTACTTTCAGGTCGTTTGATGTTCCGGATTTAATCGATACATTTTTACATTTAATCGATACAATTTTTTTAAAATAATGTTTTGCAATTGCTCAGTTTGCTTTTTTTTTATATATATATATATAGAATGGGACCTTTATTGTCGATTCAAGCCCGAATGCCGGTGGGAAAAGGTCAGAAATTGTCGTGGATGTGTCGCCTCAGAACGTGACAGTCAGTGTCTGCGAGAACCTGCAATGGCAACTTAACTGCGGCACGGTAGGAGCAATGAATGTGTGTTTCATTTACACACTAATAAATACGCAGCACACTTGTTTGTCAAAGCAGTGTGCTTCATTGTCATGCCATTAGGACAGGTGAGGTTCTAAAAATATGATTTTTCTTCTGTTACAGTGTGAGTGTACTATCAATTTTACCGGTAAGCATAATCATCACACCATACATGCTCAAGAAACGAATACTTTTTATAAATTATGCTTTTGACTTAATTTATCTACAGTTACAGATGTGAAACATCCACCACCACATGACCCCCAAGAGGAGCAAGATGGCAACCATAATGGCAACGGTAAAAGCAATGCTTTAGTCGTTAACGTTAATTCACCTTGCTATTTGATTACTCTAAATCCTGCTTACACTCATCTTTTGCTATCTTTTTACATGTATATTCAGCAGGTTTACCTCAGTGGGTGATTGTTTTAATTGGGATTGTTGGTGCTGGTGCATTTATTGCCATTTTGTTTTGCTCTTTAAAAAGAAAAGGGTGAGTGCCTTAAAGTTGCATATGTAATGTTGTCCTCTGTCTCATTAGAAGAAATAAAGACCATTACAGTTCAGACATATAGGGCCCTATAATACACCCGGCGCAATGCGACGCAAGGCGCAGCGCAAGTGTGTTTGCTAGTTTGCGTCCGGCGCCGTTCGCGTTTTCCCGTTCAGCGCCACGTCCTTAAATTAGTAAATGCATTTGCGCCAGTTAGTGCGCCCATGGGCGTGCTGGTCTAAAAAAGAGGTGTGTTCAGGCGCATTGCTATTTTAAGGAGCTGAAAATAGACTGCGCCATAGACCAACTCAAACCTGGTCTAAAGTCAGTGGCGCAATATTTTTTTGTTAGAGCGCGTTGGTAGAAACTGCACCTCTGTGGCCTATTTGAAAGCCTGCATCCAACGCAGACGACTGAAAGATTGACTGGCCACTTAACAGGTAATTTCAGCAAAACATCACTCGTTGAACTCCTCAGTTGAATCGGTGTGTTTAATAAGTCAGTTTATTTTATAATGTTATATGTTATATAATATATAATTATATAATATATATAATGTTATATCCTGCTTGTCCCGTAGATGATCTGCTCGCGCGCTTTAACTTCGCGCACGAGCAGATCAGTTTCTTCGCTTGAAAAGCGTTCAGCTTTTCCGCCAACAAATTACGCCATGTAAATAGCAATCCGCCATGGCGCGAGTGCATCTCGCTCTTAAAGGGAAGGGGAGATGATACTCTGATTGGTTTATTGAACGTTACGCCCATTACTCATTAAGAGAATAGGGACAACCCATTTCAAAAATGCGCCCCGGCGCACGGACCGTTTTTCCGTCGTTAAAATAGCAAAAGTGGATTTGGACACGCCCTGAGTGCACCTGCGCCGTGCGCTTCACACTTTGCGTTTAGATCGTTAAAATAGGGCCCATAATGTATGTAGATTTAGGTCTTGTTTTTCTTTCACTGAAAGATTTCTGCCTTTTTTGCTACAGGGCAGATTGCTGCAGTATCTCAAATGATGATGTGATATAGTGGTCAATGTTTTGTGCCTTCAAGCAAATCACCCCAGCTTTCTCCAAAGAGACTGACCCTGTAATACATGTTCTCTGAGTCACATTGTAAAAAGTGTTAAATTACTAAAATAATCACTAGGTACTTTAAGTTCTTTTTTCCGATCATTTATTTCTTGTATAATTTTCACAAATATATTGTTTTAGTAGCTTTTAGCATCTCATCTTTATAGATTGCATTTGTAGGGATTTGTGTTTGTCTTTTAATCCAAATGTAAAATTAAAAGGATAGTCCACCCTATAATGAAAATAAGTCATAATTTACTCACCCTGCTGTTGTTCTAATGCTGTATGCCCTTCTCCCACTTATAATGGAAGTAAATAGTGACCGGGGTCAAGCTTTTGAACAAAGACGCAACACAACAGTATCACAGAATGGTCCCATGCGACGTGTCATATATTAACTTATGGTCCGGTTTCACAGACAGGGCTTAGATAAAGCCAGGATTAATCCTTAGTTCAGTTAGGGCATTCAAGTAGCTTTTATAAACATGCCTTAGAAAAAACATCACTGGAGATCAACATCTTGAGACAAAGCAATGGCACTGACTTATTTTAAGATATGTCAGTTCAAGTTGCTTTCAGTTAAAACAGCTCACACATGCATTTTAGTCTGGGACTAGGCTTAAGCCTTGTCTTTGAAACTGGGGGTAAGAGTTCTTGGAGTATGCTATAGGATTTGGTGAAAATCAAACCAAAATGCAATGTATTATTCTGACTTTGGCTGTTGGTCTTCCGTGCTCGGCTGCACGTTCACGAGACTCTGTAAGTGCCACAGTTCACATCTACTTGCACCCCGAAATCAAGATTAATAAAAACACGTCATGAAATACAATCCATGTACTTTCAACTTGGAGGTTAATATAACTGTTGTGTTTGTTGCATTTACATCTGTAACTGTCATTCTAACTGCCATCAAACTGTTCCAATCTGGAGAGATTTAACTTATTTAAGAAAGTACATGGATACTTTTTTGGGATTCTAAGCTTTGTATTTCATGTTGTGTTTCAATCTTTATTTCTCACTTATGTGCTTTTAATGGGCGAGTCAGAGTGAACTGTGGCACTAATAGAGTCTCACAGAAAACCAACGGCCAAGGTCAGGATTTTCATTAAATAATACATTAAATTTCATATTGTATACCCCCTGAAAATGTAGAATATATGACATATGTCGCATGGGACCATTCTCTGATACTTTTGTGTCTTTTTAAAAAAGCTTGATGCTGGTTGCTATTCGCTGCCATTATATGGATGAGTGGACATACGTGGGACATTTTTTAAAAATTATCCTTTTGTGGTCCGAAAAAGAAAAAAAAAGCATACTGCATTAGAACAACAGCAGTGTGAGTAATTTTCATTTTAGGATGAACTATCCCTTTAACTCTGTCCTGTGCAACAAAGGCTGTACCGTAGAGGCACTGACACTAAAATTAAGAAAAAATTGCATTATCTAAAACAAATTTTGATAATAATGTTGAAGTAGCTTTTAAATAGCTCTATGTCATATAAATACTATACCAAGGGCGCGCAGTCCTTATAAGCTTTGAATGCTCTGCATACACAAGCAATTTGAGAGAATGAGTTTGTGGACTTGCTAATTAATATTAACACTATAAATTACTATAAAATCTTTTTTAACATTTGAGGTGTAACATGAAGCGGACATCATAAAATTTTGGTGATACATATGAGGGAGAGGGGGTAAACAGCATACCTGTTTAAAGAAATCACCATCGCTCACCACTGATATATTCTATCCCCCGGTTTCACAGACAAGGCTTAAGCCTATAGTCCCAGACTAAACTTTTTATAAAACTCAAACTGTATGTAGCATGGCACACAGTCATAATCCAAATTATTATACAATAATAATCCAAAGTTCTCTCTGACAGTATTTAAGTCACTGAAGATTTTCTCATAGGCGGTCCTACTTTTCTGTGGTTGGAAACAGACAGCTTTCTGTGTCTCCATTGGTAGTAGTTGCATCACACTGTTCATTTGCATACATTTTTCCACCTGAAATAACAATCTCAATGAAAATGAATGATGTCTGTTTGTTTTGTCAGTGTAAACCTGTGAAGTAACTGTACTACCAGGGAAAGTATTTGAATTGCGGCTGTGAAAGCAAAGTGCAACGAAATGCTTTGCCAGTGAGTACAGACATCTAATGCATTATTAATTGAATTTAATCTGCTAGAAGGCACTTAACTCATTGTCAGCCCCTAAACAGCATATTAGTACCATAAGAGCTAGATCAAGTGAAGGTGTACTTTAGAGGCTACTGCTGTTGTTTTTTTGTTTTGTTTTTTTCTGAAAGGGAACTGTCGTACATAAAAATATACAGACAGTACTGTATGTATATCAAAATGAATCAAAACGGTTATGTTGCTGTGTGCCAAGCTATATCTGATACTTACTATATATACTCATTATATTGGGTACTATTGAGTTGTCACTTTTTTATAGTACATGCACTTATGTATATTTACAGTGTACTTACCTAAGAAAGTACTGTAATATAAGGTAACTACATGGGTAAAGATTAGGTTTAGGGGTAGGTTCAGGGTTATAGTTATTACCCAGTTATTGCAATTACTATAATAAGTATACATGTACATGGGGAGCAGGACTGTAAAACAAAGTGCTAAGGATTTGACTAAACACCATAACTGAAAGGATGATGTTACACTTTGTAATTTTATTTGTAATAATATGATATTGATCAATAACTGTAAAAGTTTAGTGTCAGCTGCCATTGTGTTGTGAGATGAAATTTGCACTTCTAAGACAATTATGCAAAATGTATCACATTTCTGTCATCACTTGTAAACATTATACTTATCTTGAATGTGTATTTTTTTTACATATTTTAGTGTAATGTAGTATATCTTTAGTATATTTAGTTTTGCCTTTGCTATCCAATGGATTTATTAAAGTGATTTCTGTTAATAAAATCTGATAAGACCTTCCATACCTTGTGAAGTTACTTCCTTGGTTTTCCATTTTAAAACTTTAATGTTTTCCTTTCTTTTGAAGTCCTGAGAAATGCAGAAATTCTAAATGCCTTACACTGCAATCCACCTATCTTTTTTCTGATTTGGTTATTTAAAATATATCTGGGTAAAATATATCAGCGGCGTCTTAATCCTGGTCAAACACAATTTTATTTCCTTGAACTTGGTAAATAAAACATCATGAATAAACCACATGTTCCAGTCTACAACCAACAGATAGGTCTTTATATTAGGAAGCTCAGTTACAGCTTAAAGGGTTAGTTCACTCAAAAATGAAAATTCTGTCATTTATTACTTACCCTCATGCCGTTCCACACCCATTCAGAACACAAATTAAGATATTTTAGTTGAAATCCGATAGCTCCGTGAGGCCTCCATAGGGAGCAATGGACACTTCCTCTCTCAAGATCCATAAAGGTACTAAAATCATATTTAAATCGGTTCATGTGAGTACAGTGGTTCAATATTAATATTATAAAGCGACGAGAATATTTTGGAGCACCAAAAAAACTAAATAACGACTTATTTAGTGATGGACGATTTTAAAACACTGCTTCAGGAAGCATCGGAGCACAGATGAATCAGTGTGTCGAATCGAATCGACACACTGATTCATTTATGCTCTGATGCTTCCTGAAGCAGTGTTTTGAAATCGGCCATCACTAAATAAATATTTTGGGTTTTTTTTGGCGCTCCAAAAATATTCTCGTCGCTTTATAATATTAATATTGAACCACTGTACTCACATGAACCGATTTAAATATGTTTTTAGTACCTTTATGGATCTTGAGAGAGGAAGTGTCCATTGCTCCCTATGGAGGCCTCACGGAGCTATCGGATTTCAACTAAAATACCTTAATTTGTGTTCTGAATGGGTGTGTAACGGCATGAGGGTAAGTAATAAATGACAGAATTTTTATTTTTGGGTGAACAAACCCTTTAAGTGTTTACACCATAAACATCTGCTTTTCATAAAGAGCATCTCCACTGCTGCTACAAGTGACAAGCTTTGTCAGCAATGACCCTCTGTTAACTGTTTAGACACATCTGCTAAAGTAACCACACAAATGGGCTCATCCTTTAGTCTGAGAAGGTTTATACTATTCATTTTCACCCAAACCAATTCCTGATATACTTTAATTTTTCCTTTTTTTAACCAGACCAACATTATTCAGAAATCAAAACACAGTTTATTACTTCATGTTTGTCCCTCGGCTGTACACTGTAAGACTTTTGTAACTGGGAATCATTTCACCTGTACTTTGTTAATAAATACCCAATTAACAAAATGTATTAATAAAACACCTGATTATCAAAACAAGAGAATGTGTTAATCCGAATTAGGCAAACAACATAGCTTTATAATAATAATAATAATAATAACGGTCAGAAATTATTTTTAGGACAAGATCTTAAATACATTTTAAGAGATTTTTTCCCCATATATTCCAATATAAAAGCCAATAAAAAGTTTCTTCCTGGTTAGGTCATAAGTGGATAATTACTTTCTTATAATTTTGTATATAATATAATTTTGATGGTGAATTTGTCTGAACAATTGGCTAAAATGAAGTCAGTATGATTTTCTTTTCCCTCTTATGAAAGCAAAAAGGAGAATTTGCTTGCAATGTCTGTTTAAGAAAAGAGATCTCACCCAGACTGAGACATTGTGAGATCATGATCATGATCAATTTTGGCACATGAGTATAAAAGAATGGACCTTTTTCACAGACTGATGAAGTATTTTAACATTCATCAACAATCCATGCAAAGTTTTTTTTTTTTTAATATATGTTTAATATGTACTAACACTATACTTTGTATTATATTACCTTTGCATCAGATTACACAAAAAAAGTTATTGCTGCTGTGAGGGTGTTTCTAATACAGTGGCTGTGGGAGTAACAGTAAAATCGATGTCTTTATCTCTTCTGACTGCTATTATCAATCTCTCTTTATTTATTTTTTTCTCTTTTTGAAAGTTGTGAAAACACTATTTAAAGGAGCTTTTCTTTTGCTATTTGAGCAAATGGGAACACAAAAAATATATATATTTAATGTAGACTGTAATTCACCACTGTCTAAAAGTTTATTATGATAACTTCTGATTCTTCTGAGAAACCAGGAAATGTGAAAAGGGTCCAATAAGGCTCAAGTTAAAGTTGTTAAAGTGGCCAGGCTCCCAGCAGGGTTAAGACTTTACTGTAACCTTGGTAACATGAGAATCAAACTCATGTGAACAAATCGGTGTGGTAAACAGCATTGCCACACCCATTTATTAGAAAGAGGATGAATGAAAAGAAACAACAGGGGAAATCACCTCCAAGTGTTGCACACCAGTACAATAAAAAGTTGATATCTGACAGGGCGAATTCTTGGTTATAGGAATGTGCACTGAAAAAAATCCATATCGAACAGATGATTGTTGGGTCTTAGTGTAGGTTGGACCAGTGGTGAACAACATATCTGAGGAGGAATGTTCAACTGACTATATATGAAATGCCAACTTGGACAGCAAAAATGTGGTAAAATAATAAAAAGCAGTTGATTAATAAGAAGCATGTTTAAAATGAAAACATTCTTACTTGATGTTTTGTAGAACATATCTGCAGACATTTGAGGCACTGGCTTTTCACTTTGTAATACTGCTGACTTTAAATATTCACACTGCATTTATGTTCATAATGGAGCTGTACATTTGCAGTAAATTACATTTCTATTTATTTTCTAGTTGTATCTAGCTGCATGTTTGTACTTTTATTTTATATGATAACATCAGCAATGGCTACACTTAAAAGAAATTTGAGATAGCTCACCACATGTTCAGTTTCAGAACAGGAACTGAGGAGGGCGAGACACGTGGTTATTAGAAGGCCTTACCATAGAAAGGTCAAATATCACATAGAACTTTCTAAGAAACCAGTCTATTCAAAATGCACAGTCTATGTTGACAAAGCCACTGGGTGGATCACATGTATTATATATATATATATATATATATATATATATATATATATATATATATATATATATATATATATATATACATGTATCTCCTATATATTATATATATTGTGAACAAATGTTAGTTATTATTTTGGAATAAATGTAAAAATGCGTAAAAACACTAACTTGATTAAATGTATACTTGGTTTTAATAAATTACATAGTGTGAAAATACAAAATAGAATTATATTTGGTCTCTCTTTTTTATGTAATGTGTATTTATCCAGGAAAATTGTGTAACAGGGACATACTTTTACATTTGATATATAAAAAATTGAGGACTTTGCCTCCTTATTTTAAAACACCACCACACACCACTGACTCAACTCTATATTACTTTGCGTCCTGAGTCTGACTAAACTTACCAATTTACAAAATTACAAAATACTATCTCACCTAATCTTTGTAACAGTCTTCCTAGCATTGTTTGGGAAGCAGACAAACTCTGTCAGTTTAAATCTAGACTAAAAATACATCTCTTGTTAGTCTACATAAATTAGGTCTGCCGGAATTGACCCTTTACAAAGACCCGCCCCCCTTAGTTACTGTTGCTTTGTCCAACAGGTTACTTATGATATTAAACAAAGTCTCAGCTTTCTAACTGTGTAGTTTTTAAAAAAATTCAAACAATAAAAAAACGTTTTGTGGCTCTTTAACGTGTCGTGACCATGGACGTGATGGATTGCTGTAGCGCCTCAGCTCAAGAGTCTCGTAAACCGACCATCTCTTCCTACTAGTCCATTTATAGCATCAAATAAACATGAATGAACATGAGAATGAATGTTGTTTCAAACGCAGAAAATGGTCAATATACACAATTTTTCAAGTTTAACTCCACCGAGGTTAATCTTCTAACTCCTGACTGCTTTGTTGGACAAAATGGAGGATTCGGCATTGGTTAGATCGCTTGTCAATCAAACTCCCAGCGAAGGGTCAATTGGGAACATTTCCTATAACACCCAATGTACTTGTTACATCATAACAAGAATGGCATCTACGCTAATATCAGTCTCTCTGTTAATCCTGAGGTTTACCGTAGTCAGCCGGATTCCGGGCTGTATCCAGATCAGAAGGTGCCCAAGCAAGACCACAACACATCCCATAAGTGTCAACTGAGAAGTAGAACATCCCCTGTGAAGGCCTGGATTAAATATTTTTTTTTATGGATTAAATATTTTTTTATGTCCAAACTTTTTCAATTTTCAAAACAAACTTTGTTACATTATTTTCCCGCTATCATTGTAAAGCTGCTTTGAAACAATCTGCATTGTAAAAAGCGCTATATGAATAAAGGTGACCCCCACCTTTAATTTTCCTCTTGACCATAGATGCCACTAAATCTCATTTCAACGCATTTAATGAATGGTTGTTCTTATTTGGTCTGATATGTAAAATTTAAGAAATTATACCATCTAATTATTTGCACTTATGAATTATGAACTGAAGCTAGTAGATAAAGCTGTTGTATTTCAGAATATGTTATATATATATAGAAGTCCTGCATTGGTTCCGAGTTCCGCCACATATCCCGCAGCTTATGTACGGTGATAAGCTTACACAAGAAGGGTTGCCATTTCCTTAACCTCTGCCCTTAGAATTGTTTTGTGAATAATTCTTTCATTCAGAAAAATGAGTCACCCATACCAGAGAAATTCCCTGAGTGTGTGCTGAGTTCCCTGCACACTTTCTGTATGAGCATGCTATAGTGACCAAGCAAAATTCATTTTTTTACATGAAGTTTATATTTATTTATGGGGATTTATATAAATATTTAATACTATTCAAGGCTCAACAATACGTTTTGAGCCTTGTTGTTCCGATTTTTACATGCTTAGAATGATTGTGCAATGCATTTTGAATGAAGGTGCAGGTGAGGGTCACCTTACTATTACAGTGTAGAGTGTCTGATGCTAGGCCAAGCGCTCGTCAACTTGACTGGGTGCCATATGTTGTGAGCCCGTGTCTTTCTCTTGGCAGAGTCCGTCCCTGCCAGGTGTGCCTCCCCCAGTTCGGCTGGAGCCATCTCTGGGACTTCTATATGCACACTGCCTATGGCCCTTCCATATATGTTTTTCCACGTAATTCCCCCCTTCCGGTGGGTTGTGGTCTCCGCAGCGTTCCCCTTGGGCATGCTCTCCCAGTGTTATCCAAGTCTTACAGTACAGGTCATGCGGAACAGCAGTAGACTCTGTCAGTGTAAGCTCGCTCCCTTCTCCTCCCTCAGGTGCGCCGCCTTGCTGAAGCTTACACTGGGCGCTGGAAGGGGTCAGGGGTGGGGGGTGGAAGGGGTGTTTTATTAGGGATTCCAATTTGTCGGTTCACTTCTGACGTACGTCGAACTGCTTTGAAACAAATCTGCATTGTAAAAAGTGCTATATGAATAAAGGTGACTTGAGTTGACTTAGATAAGATGTACCCCCACCTTTAATTTGCCTCTTGACCATAGATGCCACTAAATCTCATTTCAAAGCATTTATTTAATGGTTGTTCAGCTTACACAACAAGGGTTGACATTGCCTTAAAATCTGCTCTTGGAATTGTTTTGTGAATCAGGGCATCCTCTTTCATTCAGAGAAATGAGTCACCCATGCCAGAGAGAAATTCCCTGAGTGTGTGCGGAGTTCCCTGCACTTACTGTACGGGTATGCAATATTGAGCAAGCAAAATTCTTTTTTTTACATGAAGTTTATTTGTATTTATGGCTGTGGCAACCAGGGCGGGCGAGAGCTGTGAGGGAACGGCGCGAGGCCGGTGACGCAAGTGATAACGAGCATCCCCTGGGAGGCGCACCGGCCTTGAGTTTCTCACGGAGGAGCTCCGGGAGCATAAAAGGAGGAGCAACGACCGTGAAGGATGAGTGAGGACCAGGCCTGGCCTTTATTTTATGTTTTATTATGTTTGTGTAGCTGGCAGACGTCCGCGAGGGGCTGCCGGCATTACTTTAGTTTTGTATTTGTTTATTTAGATTAAAGTTTTGTTGAATGTGCACCGGTTCCCGCCTCCGTCTTCACGTATCTACAAACTGTGTTACAATGGCTATTTATTATAAATATCTCATTCTATTTAAGGTTCAACAATAAGTTTTGAGCCTTTTTGTTCTGATTTTAACATGCTTAATATGATTTTGCAATGCATTTTGAATGCAGGTGTAGGTGAGGGTCATCTTACTACATGTTACTACGATGTAATAAACCTGCACAGTGCTGACTAGAAATCTCCCTGTTGTGTTGCATCAGAACTTGGAAGTTTAAAAAAATTACGGTGCTTTCATGGTGTTTCCTTTCTCTCCCTAAGATTGTTGGAAGTTCAAATTTAGGCCAAAAATGTGCATGTCATGATGTACTTTATTGATCAAAGACAATATGACTTTTTTCCCCATATAACACAAAAGGAGATATATACTGGGATTTAGAGTAAAAATGTAAAAATAGAGATCAGCTCAATTAGTCTTATATCAAAAAAACATTTTCTCAGTTTGTGTTGGCATGCAGTGTTTTGACTCTGTAGGACAGCTTAGTCTCTTATAAGGCCGTTTATTTGCCATCTTGCAGGCCTTGCAAATCTGGAATGCCTGCTCATCTGCCTCACTAGAAAGGTTGTGTAATATTGTTTATGTATGTTTTATTGCTTTTATGTTCTGGTAGGCCATCAAATGAATTGCTTTGAGCACTTTCATTATGGACTGTGTTTTAATTTATTTTGCAGATCAATGAAAAGCAGCAATGTTCTTTTACGTACTTGATTTACAACTATATACTTATTTAACAGACTACATAATTTTTCTAAGCATGCCTGCATATTCTGACAGTAAGATATACTTCTTACTCCATAGAGGATTTGAAATACAAGAATACACCTTCCTGTACAGTATAGTTTATTTCCAAAATCTTCAGTTTATCTACAAAAGAAAATAACTTGGAGTTTAATTCTTCCTTTTCTGCCAGAAATTCTGCCAGATTTGCATCACAGGCTTTTTTAACCCATAAATATTGATGTCAATTATCCTGATGTGTTCTGTAATAACATATTGTTATCTGTTTAACACACTAATATCAGAACAAATATTTTGATCTTTTATTTCCCTAATATGTGCAGTAGTATTTCATTGCATTTCAGGTGTTATCAGTGCTCCAACTCCATTTTCTGAAGGTAAGGTTTATAAAATCTTAAGTCTTTGATTGCTAGTTTGACAAGTTCACGAACAGCCGATTAATGACAGATGCGATCAAATTTTACCTCAGACGAATTCTGGCAGTGTCAGGAGATTTGGTGCACAGTGCTTCAGTGTGATGTCTCCTACGACGGACGACAAGTGAGTAGTGAACACACACACCCAGAGCAGTGAGCAGCTATTTTTGCTGTGGGGGAGCGATTGGGGTTAGGTGCCTTGCTCAAAAGCATCTCAGACATTTCCTGCCAGTATTGAGAATTGAACCTGCAACATTGTACTGCATATATTGTAATGTAATAATGAGTCAGCGTTCTGATGTGCAACACAGAAGCCCTGCACTGCATTCAGAAACCCTCGGATTTCATCAAAAATATCTTAATTTGTGTTCCGAAGATGAACAAAGGTCTCACAGGTTTGGAACGACATAAGGGTGAGTACTTAATGACAGAAATTTCATTTTTAGGTGAACTAACCCTTTAACTTCATTTAATTAAAGCGGAAGGGGGTTGAATTGAAATGGTCCGTAACTCTGCTCAAAAAGGACTAATCTTTCTGACCTGGGTACTTCCCGCTAGTCTGTAGTGTAGCCATTGATTTTTATTTATGTTTCTGCTATACATTTGTGTGAAGTGTCTGGCACTGCCATAGGTTTTATGAGATTTGTTCAAATTTCTGTTAGGTGAAAGCATTATTCTTAGCTATTGAATTGCACTGCATCACTTTGTAATGACTTGCATATGTCTCAAAACAGCACTCAAAACCCCTGCTGTTTATGTTTAGAATCTTGATGGGGGATTTCTGTTAATAAAATGCTTTTGGTATGTTTCTGATTAACTTCTTTAGCTAAGAAGACAAAAGCAGAACTGTGATGGTCATATTGACTGATGATGGCCCATATTAGATGTGAATGAGTCAAGTCTGTAACTCATTGTGTCATCTGACAGACAGATGTTCTCACATATACAGTGGGTATGGAAAGTATTCAGACCCCCTTAAATTTTTCACTCTTTGTTATATTGCAGCCATCTGCTAAAATCATTTAAGTTCATTTTTTTCCTCAATGTACACACAGCACCCCATATTGACAAAAAAAACACAGAATTGTTGACAAAAAGAAAAGAAAAACTGAAATATCACATGGTCCTAAGTATTCAGACCCTTTGCTCAGTATTTAGTAGAAGCACCCTTTTGATCTAATACAGCCATGAGTCTTTTTGGGAAAGATGCAACAAGTTTTTCACACCTCGATTTGGGGATCCTCTGCCATTCCTCCATTCCACACATACCACTTAGAAATAAGCCCAAAAAGTTCTATCTTGGTCTCATCAGACCAGAGATTCTTATTTCTCACCATCTTGGCAAACTCCATGTGGGCTTTCATGTGTCTTGCACTGAGAAGAGGCTTCCGTCGGGCCACTCAGCCATAAAGCCCCGACTGGTGGAGGGCTGCAGTGATGGTTGACTTTCTACAACTTTCTCCCATCTCCCGACTGCATCTCTGGAGCTCAGCCACAGTGGTCTTTGGGTTCTTCTTTACCTCTCTCACCAAGGCTCTTCTCCCCCGATAGCTCAGTTTGGCCGGACAGCCAGCTCTAGGAAGGGTTCTGGTCGTCCCAAACATCTTCCATTTAAGGATTATGGAGGCCACTGTGCTCTTAGGAGCCTTAAGTGCAGCAGAATTTTTTTGGTAACCTTGGGCAGATCTGTGCCTTGCCACAATTCTGTCTCTGAACTCTTCAGGCAGTTCCTTTGACCTCATGATTCTCATTTGCTCTGACATGCACTGTGGGCTGTAAGGTCTTATATAGACAGGTGTGTGGCTTTCCTAAACAAGTCCGAATCAATATAATCAAACACAGCTGGACTCAAATGAAGGTGTAGAACCATCTCAAGGATAATCAGAAGAAATGAAGAGCACCTGAGTTAAATATATGAGTGTCACAGCAAAGGGTCTGAATACTTAGGACCATGTGATATTTCAGTTTTTATTTTTTAATAAATCTGCAAAATGTCAACAATTCTGTGTTTTTCTGTCAATATGGGGTGCTGTGTGTACATTAATGAGGAAAAAAAATGAACTTAAATGATTGTAGCAAATGGCTGCAATATTGCAAAGAGTGAAAAATTTAAGGGGGTCTGAATACTTTCCGTATGCACACCGAGGGGTTTGTCTGCCATTGAAGTGGTCTTTGAGGTCTCAAACTCATTCAACACCCTGTCAATGCAAAATACCCTTGATGCCAGTCAGTTCTCCATATCTAAACATTGAATTTAATCTCAAATTCAAACCTTCAAGCTCATCTAGGTAACATTTTACACTTAAATTTGATTTGCTATATAATGTATATGACAGAGCTGGTTAAAATCACTAGTTCCAATTTGATTGGCTAACTGTTTCACAACATTTAAGAGTCTTCACAGATGTTTCTGCAGGGAAACATTTCTGTTTACATGTTACCAGCAGCAACAAAAGATCTCACTGTAAAAGTTTACTTTATTGACATAATACTATTCACATGACCACATGTTCTCTTCTCTTTATTACTGTAATTGCTATTCTCCTACATCCTGCACAATAATAGAGACAAACATTACTGAATGGGGGGAAGGGGCACATGAAGTTTAAGCATTTCTCAGAGGTTACAGCTGTAGGTTACCAAGAATCAAACCCTGTTTAGAAAGGAAGGAAGCATTTACTGCTGATGCAGCCAATCACCTAAATTGTCACCTCAGAGAATGAATTCACCTCACAATGTAAATTGTAATAACCTTTTGACTGAGCATCGTCTGACAATTACTTAAACCACTCGCATGCCAAGGAAAACAAATCACACCACTTTCAATTTTCTCCTCATAGCTCTTTTCCAACAAGAAAGACATTATCCACTGTTAAACCACCTTCTGACTTAGATTCATTTGTTTGTCATTTGTTTGATTCTTTCTCTATTTGGATAAAGTGTGTAGAAAAGACTCTGTACTATGTCCATTTTGCTGAGTCATCCATCATTTTCATACACTCCACCTCCCTCTTCACTAAATGGGCCTGTGCATCTGTACTTGTGCTGTGAATGTGTGTGATTTGTGGTTTCCAGGAACTGTCGTCTTGCCACAAACGATAAATCAAGACATCCAAATCATTTGCTATATGTGTGTGTTTGTTGACTATTCCTTTTACCTTGAGCACCAGCATTTTTTAGGTCTCTAGCCCAATCATGTTATCATGAAGACTGTTTTTTTGTTGTTGTTATTATTGATTTGTAAAACCAAGCCACACAAAAATGATCTATATCTTTATAAACTCAGCAAAAAAGAAGCATATACTGAAGATACTGTATTATAAAGCTAATTTTGTACAAATCCAAATAATCTTTACAGATCTTTATGGAAGGCAATATTGTACAAGGAAAGTTTTTCATGCTTGTTCAATTAACCATAAACAAATATTGCAAATACACATACTGTATGTAATAGCCTTTAAGATACTAACAATTCAGAGGTGGAACACAATTAATGTCACAGTCAGTTACAATAACTTGGGACACTAAAGAGACCTTTCTAACAACTTTGAAAAGCATGCCCAGGGTCACTGATCACCTGCTTGAACACACCTGCTGCAGGGAGACATGAGGACAGCAGATGTGAACAGAGCATAAACTGCAATGTTCATAATGTAAGACGTCTAAGACCGTGCTACAGGGAACAGGAAGATCAGACAGCTGATCGTCCTTGCAGTGCAAAAACATGTATAATCATTAGGGGTGTGACGAGACGATACAAGACACAAGATTGAGTTCACGAGAATGAGATGAGATTTTTACACAGTTTTTTTAAGAAATCCTCAATGATGAAATACATGACTAGAGAAATGGTCTGCAGGTGCATTTGAAATGTTTTAACTAATCAACTTGTAATGAAAATAAGGCATTTCAGTTCTACTTTCTGAGTATGAATTATCATATGCAGTAAAAGACAATACTCAAGCAGTGTAACACCTCTACACCGGATGTCTACAACGGATGCGAGTGGCGCGATGCGACGCCACAAAAGACAATAGAATCCATTATAATCAGTGATGTTGTCTACACTGGATGCAGCGTTACGTGAGCGGCAAATCTCCAACAGAAGACTGTTGCCTTGTTCTGTTTATGATGTACTGACATGAAGGACAAATGCTTTGTAACGTGCGCTTTGTCGTGTCCAGTGCAGACAGCTTTTAGCTGCTGCAACACAAGCAACAATGGCCGCGTCTAGTGTAGACACGGTGTAAAAGGTTTTGCCACAAACTCAACTGACTGGCTTCAGTCTCTTCAGATCTTTGAACTGTACATGATTTATGAGCTTCTACAACTTTTGACCTCCTAACTGATCTCCTATCCACAAATTGATCATAGAAATAAAAACAGTATAAATAAAAATGTATAACACAGCTTTAGTCTTATTAAGTGCAAACAATAAGTGCAACCATAATCAAAGTCATCAAACAGAGACCAAATTTTTCTTCAAGCATGATACAGAGCTAAGAGATGGTTTCAACTACACAGCCCAGCCTAAGAGAGCTTTCATATTGGGAGATATTTGCATGCATCAGGGAACCGCTTTCAACATGCAGGGTATTGAAATCGCGTTTGAATTTCGATTTCGCGTGCAGAGTGTGCATTCTACAAGATAATACATTTGTCAGACGCTGAGGCTCTGATGTGCAACGTATCCTCTGCCATGGTCTTGTCAGTCATCTCGTCACTTACTCTCATCACATGATCAGTGAACTCTGATTCCTGCTGCACTACGGACGACTCTGCAGCTCCTGTATGAGCTGGATGGAATTGATGTGACCGTTATCCAACTGAATTAAATGGTTTTCTATAAAAATGTATATTTCTATAAAAAGCAAAAGGACAGTGGAGCTTGCAAGTGTCTTGGTGGAAGAGTGGAGTAACATTTCACAGCAAGAACTGTCTTCAAATAGTCCATGAAGATGAGATGCACTGTATTTTAAAGGTGCCCTAGAATGTTTTTCCACAAGATGTAATATAAGTCTAAGGTGTCCCCTGAATATGTCTGTGAAGTTTCAGCTCAAAATACCCCATAGATTTTTTTTAATTCATTTTTTTAACTGCCTATTTTGGGGCATCATTATAAATGCACCGATTTAGGCTGCTGCCCCTTTAAATCCTCTAAGCTCCCCGCCCCCAAGCTCTCGACTGCCTTAAACAGCATAAACAAAGTTCACACAGCTAATATAACCCTCAAAATGGATCTTTACAAAATGTTCGTCATGCATGCATCAGATCAAATAAGTACAGTATTTATTTGGATGTTTACATTTGATTCTGAATGAGTTTGAGGCTGTGCTCCATGGCTAAAGTTAACATTACACACTGTTGGAGAGATTTATAAAGAATGAAGTTGTGTTTATGAATTATACAGACTGCATGTGTTTAAAAATGAAAATAACGACGACTCTTGTCTCCGTGAATACAGTAAGAAACGATGGTAACTTTAACCACATTTAACAGTACATTAGCAACATGCTAATGAAACATTTAGAAAGACAATTTACAAATATCATGATATCATGGATCATGTCAGTTATTATTGCCCCATCTGACATTTTTCGCTATTGTTCTTGCTTGCTTACCTAGTCTGATGATTCGGCTGTGCACATCCAAAGGCCTGCCCTTTTGTAATGCCTTGAACATGGGCTGGTATATGCAAATATTGGGGGCGTGCATATTAATGATCGCAGTCGGTGTTATGTTGAGATTCACCTGTTCTTCGGAGGTCTTTTAAACAAATGAGATTTACATAAGGAGGAGGAAACAATGGTGTTTGAGACTCACTGTATGTCATTTCCATGTACTGAACTCTTGTTATTCAACTGTGCCAAGGTAAATTCAAATTTTAATTCTATGGCACCTTTAAGCAGCTGCTGGCCACACCAGATATTTACTGCTATGTCAAAATGTCTCACTTCTATGTCAAATGTCTGTGACAACACCACCTATTAGTCCAACAATAACAGCACTTGCACTTGCAATTACTGCTTGCTGATATTTAGTGACAGTGAGACAGGCAGTCCCAGTGCTGTTGGACTTTATATCAGTTCATTTATGTAAATTAGGAAAGCAAAATAAAGTAAACTATGATACCTAAAAATTCTTCATACAGTGGACTACTAGTAAAATATATAAAAAATTGGGGCCAACAATTATTCAGACACTTTGACCTGACTATGTTTAGCTTAAGTGTTACCTGACATAATTAAGTTTATTTTTTTTCTGACAGTTTAACTCTGAGATCTTGTCATATTTTAACTATAGTGAATAAACTGTAATAATGAAAGAAATGTTCAAGGTGTCTGAATAAATTTTGGTTTGACTATATATAATAATATATTATGATTTGGTCTTATGAGCAGCTAACTATCACATGAGTAAGAGAGGAAGTCTGAAGGGGATTAGAACATCACTCTCACATATATTTTCCCTCTAATATCTCCCTTCTCACCAACATTTGTATTCCATGCATGGCAAATGTTGTGAATGTGTAATAGGGAAGTAAGCTGAAAGATTTAGTCAAATATTTGACCTTTTTCTGCAGCTTTGCAATAGCAAAACCAAAGTTCCTCCTGACATGAACTGTAAAATATGTTATCTACTCTTTTATGTACACTATTTAAAGTCTAATTCCTTCCACACCGATCAATGCATTATGAAAACACCCTGCAATTCATAGACATTACAGAGGCTGTTTTCTATAATCAAAAAATAATGTCATGCATTTAGTTTGCATTTGAATTGAGCTGCATAACTTAAAATAAGATAGATTATATTAATTCACTTGTTAAGAACACAGACATGGCATTAGTTGTGACACTGAGTAGTTGAATACACACTTGTCAAGTGAAATTTTCAATAAAATGCACTGTCTTACCATGCCAGTGTCCATGTTCAGATACGCAGAAACAGTCCTCTTTAAACATAGTTGTTTGTCTTCCCTTTGCGTATTCCGTGCTGTGTTGTTATCCAATGAAGTTGCATAATCTGATTGGGATCATTCCACACTTAGGATGGAAGCTCAAGCCCTGCCCTGGAAAAGAAAAAAGAAATCAATGAAAACCATTAACATTTAACATACCATTAGCCTACCACTAGCCATTGAAAGATGTTTTTAACATAAGCTATGAATATAGCTTTGCTAAGATGATGGAAAACTGTAGCACCATTCACAAATGTATTTTCCGATTCATTTAGGGACTTTAGCAATAGGGAATTAGAATAACTATAGCACTATAAATACTGACAAAAGTTTACTTTTTAACAAGTATAGTACAGAAAAAACAAGTATAACTATCACTACTGATCACTCTTAAAGAGATAGTTCAGCCAAAAAAATGAAAATTCTGTCATAATTTACTCCCCCTCAAGTTGTCCCAAACCTGTATACATTTTTTGAACACAAAAGAAGATATTTGGAAGAATATTTGTAACCAAGCAGATCTCGTCCCCACTACTAAGGGAAAAAACTAGTCCATAATATGATCAGTGTTGGTGAAATTTACTTTTAAAAGTAATGCCTTACAATATTGTGTTACTCCCTAAAAAAAGTAACTTAATGCTCCACTTAGTTACTTTTTATGGAATGTAATGTGTTTCTCACCTGGGCTGTTTGTTTGTTTGTTTGTTTTTATAACAACAAAAAAAATTCTATTTTTAGAAAATGTAAAGACCCTTTCACACCAAAAGCAAAATGAATAAGTCTCAGGCTCAGGAAATGCAAATTAATGGCTGTACAGTAAAGGGTGCAGAAGAATAGGACGCAGGAGAAGATGAAGTAAATGAGTAAATATATGTTCACATTTAGTCTAGAACTAATCTAGAATAACCATCATGTTTACACAGTGCACACAATGACTGCACTCCTAATTTTTATCAATATGCGGACAGGAGAGGTGTCAGTCAAGAAAAAAAAGTAACTTGTGTTACTAATTTGAAAAAATATTTTGTCGTAAATTTTAAAGTAATGTGTTACTTTACTAGTTACTTGAAAAAGTAATCTGATTACTTAACTTGTGTTACTTGTAATACGTTACCCCCAACACAGGATATGATAAATGGCTGTACACTTTCTTCAGGTACACAGATTGTACTGTAGTTAAACAGCATATGTAAATGTCATATATTAAAATATTTTATATTAAAGTCACCAAATCAATATCTTGTTTGTTGTGGTATGTTACATAGAAGGATTTCAAGATGTGAAAGTGCTGTATATTTGTCTGCTCATTTGTACCTTCCCCCATACCCTCCGGTACTTTCCAAGTTTCCTTGGACACTCACACACCTCCACACAAGCACGTCCACGCAAGCAGGCACGCGCATACACACACACACACACACACACAACGTGGCCAATGTGGGGAAAAAAAGAAGTAGTACAGTGGACAGCTGTTCAAAAAAAAATTTCATGTGCATGATTTATGAATTGAGGGAATGAAATAGTAAATGGTGCGCATGATTTAGTAAAATCGAGGGAACGAATTAGTAAATCGTGCAAATGATTACATTTTTTTTCTTGCATGTCATGTGCGGGGCTCCAGACTCGGCTCCAGTCTCCGAGCCCGCTCCAGGCTCCGTTCCAGCCCACAAGCCCATTCAAGAGTCTCATCTAGCCAAAACTCCCAGAGTCTCGCCCAAGTATTTTTTGGGGGGGGGGGGGGGGGGGGTGAGGACCCGAGTGGCCTGCCCCGCCATGGCGCCCCGAGTGGCCAGCACCGGTCTGCCAGTACTGTCAGGATGTTAGGATTATAGAGGCCCTCAAGCACAGCATATTTTGTATGTCTTCTTTAACAGACACATGCAATTCAAGCCTTGCAGTCTCTAATGTGCTGATGAGTTCAGGTATGTTAGATGAGGAAAACATACAAAGGAGTCCGAAGGCTGAAAAATTGTGCCTCCACAGGCAGCATACAGAGGTAGAAAGCCAACAAGGCACATCCGAATCCAATGCTCGTGTCACATCCTGTCTACTGATATACCTTCATCTAGTAATATACTGATATACCTTCATGATTTTTGAAGGCAGTAAAGATGTAAACTTCGCTGTATGATATCCCACAATCCTGTGCTTGCAATTCTGTGACAGCTATGCCATCTGAAAGTTGGTTGTAAGATTGTGTAAATGTAACCAACTTTTCCAATTTTGATGTTAAATTACTATTGTAGTACTTAAATATTTGCAAAGCTCTGCCTCAGAAACCTGTCCGAAATCAATTTCACAAGTTCACACATACATATGATTAAGTAAAGGTTACGTTGGCATGCTGTCCAGTGGAATGGAATTTTGGCCCAAACCCAGTGTACTCCTCCCAGTTGTGGTAAGAACAGATAGAACTAGAAGTGAGGAGACGGGGTGCTGGAGGGATGCTGATAAACTGTCAAATGAACAGAGGTAAGTCTGCTGTATATAACTCTTGTTGTTAATTGAGTTGATTAACTGAATGTGTTTCTCTAGTGTTAGTTAGATTAATTATCTGAACGTGCTCCCAAACTTTGTTTTAAAATATCATTTCGTGAGGTAGCTTTGTGCACAAATGCTGCAGTAACAGTTTAGTATAGGGAACACATATAAACTATTACCTATGACTTTTCCCTCAATAAACTCCTAATTTACTGTTTATTAATAGTTAGTAAGGTAGTTGTTAAGTTTAGGTATTTGGTAGGATTAGAATGTAGAATAAGGTCATGCAGAATAAGGCAATAATATGGGTTTAATAAGTACTAATAAATAGGCAATATTCTGGTAATAATCAAGCTAATAAGGAACTTGTTAAAAGACCTTAAAATAAAGTGTTACCAGTGCTGCTTGTAAAGTCATTGCCTGACATAGCAGTGAGCCAATGAGTGAGCTGCCTAAGTTTTCAGATGCAGCCAAAATGTGCACTGCTGGTGGGCCTCCAGCCCAGGACAGGTTTTAGAACAACTACTGTAGACCATAACAGCCTTTCTCAAGCCAAAGTGTGAGCTGAGAGACATTTCCTTTTTTCTTGTTAGTTTTTTTGTTTGTTTGTTTGTTTTCCTGCACAACAACAATCCCAGTCTGCAGTTCAGAGGGATGGATAAACCTCCATTATCATGGAATGAGCTCATCTTCTTGTAATATTCAAAATAAATATGGGGCTGTGTGTCAATGTCCAAAGGCTGATATAAATATTTCCACTACTACTACCCACTGCAACTGTGACCCCACTGCTTTACTGACAATGAAAGTGAATTCACTGAAGGTCTGTTGTGTTTAATTTTCCAAAAAAAAAGAAAGAAAGAAAGAAAGAAAGAAAGAAAGAAAGAAAGAAAGAAAGAAAGAAAGAAAGAAAGAAAGAAAGAAAAAGCTTTCTAACCTTTCTCAACATAGCTAGATGAATGCGCATGAGGTTTAAAGTACTCTGAGTAACACAGAATACAGAAAAGTCTCATTGTTATCATACAACCTAAACAGCAATAAAAGGCAAAGCTGAGCTGGGGAAGTCCACTAAATAAACTGAACATACTGGTAAGAAAGAGAACACTACACAGAAAAAAGGATAAAGATCATGTCTAAAAAAGAGTGCATTATGAAAACAAAAGAATGGCAAGGTCAAGATAGAAAACTATATGTTCCTTATCACCACTTAAATCACTTTTAACTATCACTAGTCAATGAGTCACATTTTTCCAGACATCTGGCAGATGACAGAAGGTGTGGCGCTGGTGATTCTGTACTGCTCTGTTCTCACGTAGCAAAGGGAAAGTTTATTCTCAACAACACAGAAACAAAGAAAGGAAAGGCGTGTGGTCATTTTACACTGATCTGCATGGGGGAAAAAAGTTTCAGTTTCATTAGCAACAGCTTGTACGCTCACTTGATCACAAGTTGCCCTTTTCTTTTTTTTTGTTCAAAATATTTGGAGCATTTCTGAATGATAAATTAGTGGAGTGTTGGTTTACTGATACACTGAACAGACATCAGCAGCACCCGTACAGATTCCATCATAATTCCCACCAGCTACTGAATTGACTACCATAGGAGGGGGGGGGGGAGGGGGGGGGGAATAAAAAATACTATGGCAGTCAATGGCGGGTGAGATCTGTTTGGTTACAAACATTCTTCAAAATATCTTCCTTTGTTTTCAAAAGAAATTTATACAGGTTTGGAACAACTTGAGGGGGAGTAAATGATTTTTGAAGGATTTTCATTTAAATGTGCATAAACACGTGGAGAAGTCTTGTAAAATGCATTGTCATTGTGTGATTACTGAAACCACACAGTCTACAGAAGTTTGCAAATGTTTATAGTGTTTTTGACCTAACATTTTTTAATTAAAAAAATTTAAATGTAAAAAATTTGTAAAATTAAAAAATTTTACATTTTCTATAACTTCTATGCTGAGGTGAGTGACAATATGATACAAAAATGACTGTTATCCCCAACAACTGCATACACTACACATGCAAAATAAAAATAACATGTAAGACATAAGCACTGTTGTTTCAAACATCCAATTTAACAGTGCTGGAGTGAATGTCAATTCCAGTCTGAACATATTGTATTGATAGTACATTGCACACAGTATATTTTATTCTATTCTCCACTGTTGGGGAAAGCATTAAAAAGTCAATCATACAACACTACTGCAAAGAGACTATAACTGAACTAAGTGACAATGTTTTCACTGTAAGGAAATGGATAGACGTTTTTATATTCTTAACGTTTACTTTATATATTTTTATTAAAATATTCATAGAGCTTATATCAGTACAGCCAAGCCTTTGGTACAGCTAAGGATATCAAGCTATCTTTTTCTTTGTTTTCTGACTGCTGTGTTTATATACATCAAAATATTTTACAAATAGTGTGGTCTAACATTATTTAACATTATATATTACATAGTGTAAGCTAACATTCAACAATTAAAGCTAGTTGAAACTTGAAACCAAAAGTGTTTCTGTGACTCATCTATTTCCATTTTGCAATTCATGCAATGAAAGCTGTTTTGAGCTCATCCTAACTACTGGATGTTGGATGAGATACAGTGTGGGTGTGAGAAGGCCATGCGAATGTCAGGCTGTCATTGAAATTATCAAAATAAAACACTTCAAAATAAAAAAGATTAAATATTTTTTATTTTACTTGCATATGATGTGTCTATTAACTGACATCAGAAAATCAATTAGCCTAAATATTTTACATTTAAGGAGTTTGACTGACAAGCCATTGGAACAACTAGATTAGACAATCAGGTAACATTGTCAACAGCAGTCATAATCTGGCAGTCTTAGTCTTGTGGTTTATGAGTCTGCAGTATCATGTATATTTTCAGATAGAGTTTTTCCACGGACCTCAAAGACTTTTATCTGTCATTTCCAACCACAGTGACCTCCTATTTGTACATTTTCCATTATTTATTCTAACCTCAAGAATCTTAAATATTATAATATTTGTATAAAATATCCTGTCATTAGCCTAAAAGATGTGTTGTGTTTACTAGAATGTTCTGCAAAAATATCATGTGAGAGCCTACACACGACTGAGCCGACTGCTGTGACATGGGAAATAAGGATGCACTGATATGATTTTTTGGGGCCGATACTGATTTTAACAAACAATTATTGGCCGATACAGATAGCGATATTTGTCACTTCCTCTCTTATGTGAAATTTTGTCATCAAAATAGATATTATTTTGATCATGTTTTAAATAAGCAAAGTTCAAAAACACCTGCATTAAAATATACTAGCAGGTTTATTACTGCATCATCAAATAATTTTTAATTAACATGGATTGGATCGATTTAACATTCAGCAGGCCTACATAAAGATAACAGAACAAAGATACATATGAAATAAACAGTGCTTTTTAGGTTTTGAGGTATGTATTTGTTTACTGTTAGTTGTAATAAGTGTTAGTTGTAATTTGCGGTATGTTGATGATAATGCAATGGAAAGTTTAATGCACACTTCTTGTGTTTTGTTTAGCTTTTGTGGCGATTTGTCTGGAGTGAAAACGGACGCAAATAAACTTAATAAAGACTTAATAAACATCAGTAAAGTTATTTAGTCATGAATAGGGTGCGATCTTTTGTTATTTGATTAACATTAAAACACAGTGCTAGGATTACGCAACAGTCATTATAAAACTCAGTGCTTTCACACAGTTAATTAATAAACCATTGGTTACATTTTTACATTTTTTATTTAAAATGGTTTAGTATGTTTGCTATTTTAAATATGAGGACTTCAATTTGTGTCCTCATAAATCACAAAAATGCACACAAACACACAAAATGACATTCTGTAATGTGCTCTCCCTCAAGCCATTCCAAAACTGTATGACTGACTGTTTCCTGTGGGAAAAAAAGGTTGTAATATATACTTTTTATTAAAAAAAAAAAAAAAAAAAACTATTTATTTTGTCTCTCAGTGCAAGTCAGTGAGCATCAATACTTAATTCTTAAAAATATAATCATTTGTGTAAGATGGATGGATGGATGGATGGATGGATAGATTGATGGATAGATAGATATAGATAGAGCTGATGAACTGATTAAATGATTATCTTTCTAGAAACCACAGTTGGGGAGGTTGCTGAAACTTTAGATAATTCCAGTTTTCCTGTCATCAAACCAAAACCGTGGTTTATGATCTGGTCTATTATATTTAGTCTGTGAGGTCTCTAACTGCCTCTAACTTTCCATGGTGTGCAAGTACAGACCATGAACATGCACACAAAAATCATCCACACTTTTTTTTTTTTTTTTTAATGCACAAGGTACTGTAATTTTTTGACATGCAGGGCACTCCATTGTTTTTATTGAGAAACCTTTGGTGTCAATGCACAAATGTGATGGGCATGGGAATTTTATCATCATTATGAAATTAAATTCGTTGGTATAATTTTACCATTTTGAAATATGTTGGGGTGTGATTTAGACAGGATATAACAGGCAGATACAGCTACAGTCACAATTTATTCCAAAAGTAAGGCCAAATTATTGATTTGTGTGAGGAATAGACCCAAAGCAATCACCGTCTATATCCGCCGCAAAGCTCAGATCCTGTCACTTAAATGTTGTCAATGTCATTTAAACATTGCCGCCATAAGAAGCATGTCATATTTTATTGTGAAATCTCTCTTGTGTGTCTAATGACTGATTGCATCATGCGTTTACCACAAACTTATCTCTCCTTTGCTGTATACAACAATGGGCCTCAGTACACTGCCCAAAGTGAAACAAACCTATCAATATGTTTTGATGTTCTGGCACTGAAAAATGGCTGGGGCTTCAGATACCTCCAGGATAAGCAGTACACTGTCTCAAATCAAAAGAGCCAACCCTGGTGCAGCTATGATGCTCTTGTGTTGAGATATGGTCATGTTGCTATATGGTTGCTAGAGTGTTCTAAATGGTTGCTAGGGCATGGCTAGGGAGTTTCCAGGGTGATACTTAAAAGCCACTTACTGTCCAGAGTAAAAAGAAATCACCCTCATCCAATCACCCAAATTTCTATGACATTCTGATTCAAAGATAAGATCTCACTGATACCTCTTCAATGTAATGAACCAATTTTTTGGCAGGAAAAGACAAAATCTAAAAAGAAATAGCAACTGAGGCAGCAGCTGAAGTTCTGATCTTAATACTCATACCTTTACAGAGCTGATGAGTGTTTACTGGCAATGGATGGCAAGCTTCCTGATAATTTTTCTGTAATGTATTTTAAAAGTGTCTGAACACTGCCTGTGAATAAGTAATATTGAAAAAGACAATACTTGGTAAAGGGCTCACCTCATTTGACATTTAGTCACGCTTATTACAGAAAATGCACCAACCACAAAGCTGGGAAATCAGCCAACTGATGAACAATTACAGCCCCATGCTGACATTTAGGAGAGTACGGTTGAGTGGCTGAAGAAAAGTAGTTTGGTTTTGTCCACTTTAAACTAATCCTATAACCCTGAGTTTGTTCAATTACTATATACAGGCCCTGGTTTCATTGGTAATACAGTATAACGTAGGTATTAATATGTAACATTTACAGTACAAACGTACATTTTTGTACATTTGGATAGATGCTGAAACATGGACGTATTGACAAAATTTTAAACATAAACGCTAACGCATTTACAGCTAAAAAACATTAAATATTTACAAACCTTTTGTATTATAAAGATATTTCTATAAAATGGCTATGTTATACAAATATAATTACCTAAACATAGCCATTTTACAGAAAATATAAAAAGAATATATAAAAAGTAATAGACAAAATGTCTAGGAAAATTAAAAATTTACTAACAATGTACCATTAAAGATTTTGAGCTGCGAATTCACTAAACCTACCCATAACAATGTCTTCATAAAATGTAGAAACATAAACTGTATAATAACAATAATTAATTTATTGCAAAAATATCAAATTCGGTTCTAAATGTTGCAGTCCTCTCTGGCGGTATATATAAATATAATAGTTTTGTATGAGGTAAAGTAGAATTTAAGTTATTAATCGCTGAAAATCTTGTCCCAATCCACTTCATGAAGGCCTACATCAACCGAAATGTCGCAATCTGTGATAAAGGCAATTTGGAAATAAGGAGGCAATTTTTAAATTTACCAGTGTGGGATTTGACATGTACAGTTGCTGCCGAGGATATTAGGGGTGGGAATCGGTACCTGCACGATACGTTACGATCACGATAAATGGCTCACGATAACGATAATATCACGAGTCAGCGATTCTGCGACAATCGATATATCGCTAGACAATCCTATAATGATACATCGTGATATTAGTCTATGAAAACAAAATGCACGTTGAAAAGGTTAAGTGCAGGTTAACGGATAAATCCGATCTTCAGTTCCTGCGATGTACATTTAATAGAGTTCACGTCACCGAAAGCATGAAATATGAGGTGCATTTTATTGATCATCAGTTAATTTCAAAATCAAAGAACGCAATAGGAGAGAGCGGCAACAGCACTGGTAAGGTCTCATTACTTTTAAAGAAGATAATTGTGTGTTATGCGTCTGCGACTTACTTTCACTTTCATATGCAGCAGTTTGCGCGTTAGCTTGCTGAAGAGATCTGCGGTGATGCGTGATGCAGTAACGTTGTCATATCTGACTCACATGTTTCAGTTTAAGTATTTTTGGGAGAAGTAAAATTTACATATGTAGTTTCAACAACCAGATGCATTTAGACTGATGCATAGACAGTTTTGACTGGAATGCGTCCCAGACCATCTCCTGAAGTGGTTTGAGCGATCGGATTTAAATCCGTCACAAATGCGTTTCGGAGGGCATTTAGACCTGGTCTTTTCACGATCGGATAGCTAACCGATCAGAGAAAATGCATGGTGTGACACCGCAGTAAAGATGGTTTGCGGTTTGATATTCAGATTTCTTTTGGCTATAAATACGCAGTGCGCTGTCATAGACATGCAAATAATACCAAATATCGTTCTCCATGATTTGTGAATTAAGGTGACGCTGTCCTTTGGGCCGAAATCAGTTTTTTTTTTTTCGTAGCGACTCTTAATTTTATAATGGCTATAGCTCCAAATGTTGGACACTTAGAGGAATGAAACTGGTGTCATCTTCACCAGCTTGATCTGTGAATTTTTTCACAGCAAAGCTCTTGTCCGTAAACCCCTTGGAAAGTCCGCCAGTAAGGAATATGAAATAAAGGCGTTCTTCATGTTTAACGTATATTACAAATGAACAGGCAGACTGCTGGAATAAAATAACATTGTTTTAGGTCGAGCTCGATTTGTGAAAACTTTCACAATAGCATTTTATCTCGTGGTCGTGTTTCTCTTTGCTCTGCCCCCCGTTTTTTGTATAAAATGATATATAAAAATATATATATATTATATATATATATATATATATATATATATATATATAAATATAAATGACCTTGTACAGATAATGTACTATTCTCATCTGTGAAAACTCACAGTTCAGTAAGGGGCAGCTGACCCATCCCAGGGTCACTAGAATCACTATTCTGATCTGTGAAAACTTTCACAGTTCAGTACGGGTCAGCTGACCCATCACAGGGTAACTAGCATCACTTTTCTGATCTGTGAAAACTTTCACAGTTCAGTACTGGTCAGCTGACCCATCCCAGGGTCACTAGAATCACTATTCTGATCTGTGAAAACTTTCACAGTTCAGTACGGGTCAGCTGACCCATCACAGGGTAACTAGCATCACTTTTCTGATCTGTGAAAACTTTCACAGTTCAGTACTGGTCAGCTGACCCTTCCCTGGGTCACTAGAATCACTATTCTGATCTGTGAAAACTTTCACAGTTCAGTACGGGTCAGCTGACCCTTCCCTGGGTCACTAACATCACTATTCTAAGTTTTCTCAGATCAGAATAGTGATGCTAGTGACCCTGGGATGGATCAGCTGACCCGTACTGAACTGTGAAAGTTTTCACAGGTCAGAATAGTGATGTACATGACCCAGGGAAGGGTCAGCTGACCTGTACTGAACTGTGAAAGTTTTCACAGATCAGAAAAGTGATTCTAGTGACCCAGGGAAGGGTCAGCTGACCTGTACTGAACTGTGAAAGTTTTCACAGATCAGAAAAGTGATTCTAGTGACCCTGGGATGGATCAGCTGACCAGTACTGAACTGTGAAAGTTTTCACAGATCAGAATAGCGATGTACATTATCTGTACAAGGTCATTTATATTATATATATATATATATATATATATATATATATATATATATATATATATATATTATATAAATGACCTTGTACAGAGGCCCTCGACCTAAAACAATGTTATTTTATTCCAGCAGTCTGCGTGTTCATTGGTAATATACGTTAAACATGAAGAACGCCTTTATTTCATATTCCTTACTGGCGGACTTTCCAAGGGGTTTACGGACAAGAGCTTTGCTGTGAAACAATTCACAGATCAAGCTGGTGAAGATGACACCAGTTTCATTCCTCTAAGTGTCCAACATTTGGAGATATAGCCATTTTAAAATTAAGAGTCGCTACGAAAAAAAAAAACTGATTTCGGCCCAAAGGACAGCGTCACCTTAATTCACAAATCATGGAGAACGATATTTGGTATTATTTGCATGTCTATGACAGCGCACTGCGTATTTATAGCCAAAAGAAATCCGAATATCAAATTGCAAACTATCTTTACTGCGGTTGAAGTGACCAGGTGCAAACAGACCCTTTGACGTTCTTCACCGAGCGCTTACACAGATATACACGGGCGTTTGAAGGCAGGCGTCTATCAGAGGATCCCTAATATATGCTTTCAAACGCTCCCGTGTATATCCAAGCACTCGGTGAAGAACGTCAAAGATGTCTACGTTTGTCACATCAATGGTATTAAAATGCATCAAGACTTTGAACTTAAACGTGGCCGGGGCATCTATTTTACTTACACCGCTGTCCGCCAACCTCTTTTTCTTAGGCTAGTTAACTTATGTTCACGACGTTTCCCTCATTCATGTGTTGAGCGCCACCTTGAAGTAGTGACGCTTTGAGCAGAGAAAACTATTTATAGCGCTTTATTTTTTTATTAAAATATCGATATTTGGCGCAGCGATACAATTCTCGTATCGCAGAGAAGGACGACGATATATCGCCATATCGATATTTTGTCCCACCCCTAGAGGATATAGATGATGTTCACTGAATAAAGGCTTGAATTTGGGTCAGTTGCTCAAAATTGTATGGATTCTAAATACTTGGAGTTCAGCGCGCATAAAATTGATTACTTTTGTGAATTTATGTTTGTCTGGCTATCACCAGACCAAGCTCAATTTAAAATTGAATATTGGTCTGGAGAGTTTGCTATATTTTTCTACTGCACAAGAGGCGTGATCAACGAGCATTAGTCACGCAATTGGATAGTCCTTCAACCAATCAGATCAACGATCCAGGTGACGTACTTTGCAGAGAGACGCGAAAACTCCAGACAGGTTAGTTTGTATTGGTTTGTAGCATTGATCAGCGGTTTGCAGAAGCAGCAATGGCATCGAGCGATTTTTGCAGGTTGTGCGAAAAAAACATGAAAGTGAGTGGTATTTACACCCACTCGAGCAATTTGTTTGCTAAACTAAAGAAGTCATTCAGCATCGTCGAGAGGTTAAAAGGAATTGGATTGACGGTCGAGCTTGCCGTCGCTTCTCTATCGTCATCATGTTATAACCGCTAATAGCGAGCAAGGTGGATAAGCCAGTCTGTGATTGGTTCCTGCAAAATGTAACAGAAGCAGTAGAAATGAATGTACGGGTTTCCAGACTGAGTTGCCGGGCAAAATCAAATCGCCGGCAGATCAGGCTGGGTTTACCCAGTCTAAATTTATGTTGCAATTTTTGGTGTATTTATTGTCAGTCACAGCATAGGGCTATACTGAGAAAACGGCTTTTGTATCCCACGCCATGGCAATTGAAATATTACATGATAAATAATCGATCGCAGAAATGCTACTCATTTTAAAGTCTTGTTTAACATTATTTAATCTTATGAAACGAGTTTGCAAAAAAACATATGAATACTCATGAAATCATGTTGGATCATTGGATTGTTGACATTTGCAATTGCTGCGATCTCATGTAAGTGATAGTTTGCTGAAAGCAAGAGGTTATAGAATGCTGCCGTGATTATCTATTTTTGTAACCCGGAAGTTAGCATCACCCTGGTGCCCTCGACAAAAACCAAGGATCATTCCATCAGCTTTCGAATTATTGCAGAAAATAAGCACAATTTACAAATACAATTTGGAATACAAACTGCAAAATTAAAAAGCTAAACGTAGGCTATAAACAAACTACACTACGGTCACATGACTTTAATGTCACCATCACTAAGCGTTTTCAGTCTTTCTTTAAAAACATTTTCCCTGAAAGTTCAGATTATAATAGTTTGGGGAGAGCACAGTTATAAACACAAATGAGGCTGTGAAAGCAGACTACTAAATAGAAGAGATTATTTGTTTGGCTGATAATGTTTACAATCCCCGACAACATCTGTATTTCCATTTATCCACACGTAAAAGCTTTAAAAAAAAAAAAAAAAAAAAAAAAAAAATTACACAAGGGTATTACTTATGTATTTTATGTCATAGAATAAAATGTGAAAATATCTTGAGTTTGTGTTAACCACACATTATTTCAAGCACAAACAAAAACTCATTCAAAAGCATCCAAAAGCTGAAAAATGCTCCTTTGGAAGATGCATTCCAAGGTAGGAAGGCATCAAGACATGTCTGAATCCAATTTAATTTGCTGTCTCCATCATTATGTGGTGAAAATAATAAGCATGTAATAAGTGATTCGACTGTACATTGTCCCTCAAATGTCTCTTGTATGAACTTGTTTCTAGTCTTAAAGCTTCTTAAACTGTTTTTCTTAACATTTAATGAGCTAATAAAATATTTCAACTCAAATATTTCATCTCTAATTATTTACTTCTGGCAAGTAACGTGCAATAAGTTTATTTTACTATAACAACCAGCTGGATGTACAGTATAAAGCTCTTTCCAAAAATGGATATTTATGGAACCTTATAAAAAATGTTTCTATTTAGCATAAAAATGGTTCTGTTATTGTTATTGTAACAGTGCTGATGTAGAAGCAGATAAAGACGATAGTGAAGAAAACCCAAGTGCAGTTTATTTACAGTGTCCAAATATCCAAAAACATGATACATAGTATAAACAGAATCCAAAACATGAAATAAAACACATCAACAAAACTTGACTATGAACAGACCTGGCACATGGAATGGCATGCATACTTACTTCAATACAGGACTACTAGTCAAGGCAAACATAATACAGAGGAGACTATCACAACCAATGAACAAACAAAACTAATGAAACAAGAACCAATCAGAGCATGACACATGAAACAACAGAACCAATCAGAACACGCCACAGTAGACAAGGGAAGCCCATGACAAACAGGAAACATGATTTTAAGAATTTCAAAATAAAAGACAAGAAAACATGAAACCATATTACCTAAGATGGCCATAATTATTTGTTTTATCAAAAATTTGTTGGCGAGTTTGCCAGAAGAATTGCCTAGAATGAGGCCAGTAAGATTTTATTTCCCTCTCATGAAATTTATCATAGCAAATAGAAGAATTTGCTTGTGTTTTTCTGTTTATGAAAAGTAAACTCTAGATAACAATTCTGGACTCCCCTAGCCCTGTTGAAAAACTTGTGTTTTGGAATGAAACATAGGCCTAACTTTTTCAAATGTATGTCTGACTACTGTCTGTCTGAGGCAGTAATGTAAACTCACATTGATGTGGTCACTAACACACAATGCCCTAGGGGAGAACAGTCTTCATTCAGGATATCTGTATGTAATTACTGCCCTTTTTAATATAACGGACTTAGTCTTCAACTTTATCTGTACATTATACTTATGACTTTATTCTCTACTTATATGCAACTGAACTGTTTGTATCAAGTATGCTGAGCACTTATTTGTTTCTTTTTTTTTTTTTTTGATATCTCTTCAACATCAGCTACTGATTCGTTTAATTAATTTTACCCAGCTAATAAAAAAATCTGACACTACAATTAACAACCAGATATAAAGCTGTTGCTCTGAAGATCAGCGAGTAAAGAACAGCAAGTAAAAGCTTTCTGTTTCAGTGTAAAATGATATATTTTGCACTCATGTAACAGATCTAATATGTGATAGGTCTATGTGGGGAATGTAAAGGGAAACTCTGTACTAACAGTTAAATGGTCCTTGAAAGAATATTTAGACCTATTACAGTTTTTTTGATACAGAACATGCCTTGGCACTGTCATATCATGAAGACAATCAAATTAGGAATTCATGCACCCATGAAAACTATAAAACACACCTAATAATATATAACTTAATACATTTTAAAACAATCCAACTATGTGTGTGTCTGCTTATCAGAGTGAATGACAGACAGAGAAACATCATATGAGTTATTTTGTTCTACTAAATAATCAGCTGATTGTGACATAGCCTACATTTATTAGCCTTAGATTACAGGCATTTGTGGTTTTTGATGTCACTTTGAATTACAAGTGGCAAATGGTTAGATTCATGTGCTTACACTTGTGTTATTTTTTAATAGAAAACAAAAAAAGGAATTATTTAATAACATTAACAGTCTGTGGTCCAGTTCTAATGCTCACGTGCCCTGTTGGTACTTTCGGCTGTGGACAGGGGTCAGCATGGGCACCCTGACTGGTCTGCAGCTATGCAGCCCCATACGCAACAAACTGTGATGCACTGTGTATTCTGACACATTTCTATCAGAACCAGTATTAACTTCTTGAGCAGTCTGAGCTACAGCAGCTCGTCTGGTGGATCGGACCACACGGGCCAGTCTTTGCCTGCCAAGTGCATCAGTGAGCCTTGGCCGCTCATGACCCTGTCGTCGGTTCACTACTGTTTCTTCCTGTGACCACTTTTGATAGATACTGACCACTGCAGACCAGGAAAACTCCACAAGAGCTGCAGTTTTGGAGTTGCTCTGACCCAGTCATCAGGCCATCTCAATTTGGCCCTTGTCAAACTCACTTAAATCCTTACTCTTGCCTATTTTTCCTGCTTCTAACACATCAACTTTGAGGACAAAATGTTCACTTGCTGCCTAATATATCCCACCCACTGAAGAGATAACGTACTTGGTTACTAACGTAACCTCGGTTCCCTGAGATACGGAACGAGTACTGCGTATGGGGAAAGGTCTCCCTTTTTCCCCGCTGCTGAAGCCTTTTTCAATAACGCAGTGTAACTGCACCGTCATTGGTTCACTCATAGACAAGTTGTTGAACCAATGACGGCGCGGCATAGCTGCGCGGCCTATGGCGACAAAGCGCGCGAATATTCCCGCCGAAATGGGCGGGGTTAAGGGCTATATAAGCAGGCGTTTCGCCATAGGATTTCAGTGTCATTCGACTGAAGCGACGACCCTGAGCCGCAGCCTCGTGGCACGGCAAGTATCGCAGTACTCGTTCCGTATCTCAGGGAACCGAGGTTACGTTAGTAACCGAGTACGTTCCCTTTCGATACTTCACTCGTACTGCGTATGGGGAACGAATTCAACCACGCCGTGCCACGGCTGGGAACGATATAGCTTGAAGCTTGGGCACCTGAGAGGGGGCCCAAGAGACAAGCGAGAGGGCAAGCCCTTACCGAACCCTTGCGTTACACTTAGAGGAAATTTATTTCCATGATAGCGTGAGGCGGAGCTCATCTGAGGCCGCTAATCACACTGAAAGGACTCGAGCCTGTAAGGTCGGGACATCGAGATGGTAAAACCTGACAAAGGTGGACGGCGAAGACCAGCCGGCCGCCACACAGATGTCTTGGATGGAAACTCCGTTGGACCAAGCCCATGAGGAGGCCATCCCTCTAGTGGAGTGGGCTCTGACTCCTATGGGGCATTTGGCTCCCAGTGAGGAGTAGCACAGCGTAATAGCGTCCACTATCCAACGAGAAATGCGCTGTTTTGAGACCGGAGATCCTTTGGTGCGGCCTCCAAAACAGACAAAGAGCTGATCTGACTGTCTGAAAGACTGCGATCGCTCTATGTAGGTCCTCAATGCCCTGACAGGGCAGAGTAACTCCAGCCCTTGCTCTTCCGTCGAAGGGGGCAGAGCAGAGAGCGAGATGACCTGAGCTCTAAACGGCGTTGAGAGCACCTTAGGGACGTAGCCATGCCTGGGTTTCAGAACGACCTTAGAGTCTCCAGGCCCGAATTCGAGGCATGCAGGGCTCACAGAGAGGGCCTGCAAATCGCCAACACGCTTAACCGAGGCCAGTGCTAACAGCAAGGCGGTTTTTAGCGTCAATGGCCTGAGGTCGACTGAGCCCATTGGTTCAAATGGGGCTCCTTTTAAGGCCCTGAGGACCAAAGACAGGTCCCAGGAGGGAACGGTGAGGGGGCGAGGGGGATTCAATCGCCTCAGGAAACGGATGACAAGTCCGTTTCGTCCCACTGATTGGCCAGCAATAGGAGCATGGAACGCTGCAATGGCTGCTACGTAAACCTTGAGCGTGGAAGGGGTGCGCCCCATTTCCAAGCGTTCTTGGAGGAAAGACAGTATAGAAGATACGTCACTCTCCATTGGGTCTATGTTGCGTGACGAACACCAGTCAGCAAAGACCGACCATTTCTGGTCGTAGAGGCGTCTCGTGGACGGCGCTCTAGCCTGAGAAATGGTATTTAGGACGTCCCTGGGGAGGTTAGTAGGCTCCCATCGAGGGACCAGAGGTGCAGAGCCCAGAGCTCCGGCTGTGGGTGCCAGATTGCCCTGTTCGCCTGAGAGAGGAGGTCCCGTCTCAGGGGGATCGGCCACGGGGCTCTCAGAGAGAGCTTGAACAGCTCCGAGGACCAAATCTGGTTCCTCCAGAGCGGGGCCACTAGAAGGACTCTGTGTTGGTCTTCTCTGATGCGCCTGATGACCTGAGGGATCAGGGCGATCGGAGGAAAAGCGTAAAGGAGCGTGCTGGGCCATGAATGGGCCAGAGCGTCGACCTCCTTCGAGAAAAATGTTGGGCAATGAGAGTTGTCTTCTGAGGCGAAGAGGTCTATCTTTGCCTTCCCGAAGAGCTCCCAAATCCTGAGGACAACCTGGGGATGGAGCGTCCACTCGTCGGAGGGGACGTTGCTCCGTGACAGCATATCTGCACCCAGATTGTTCCTGCCAGGAACATGAGTCGCTCTGAGCGACTGAAGCCTCGGAAGAGCCCATTCCAGTAGACGTTTCGCCAGAGCGCATAAGCGGCTGGACGAGAGACCGCCCTGGTGGTTTAAATATGACACCACTGTCATACTGTCCGATTGGACTAGAACGTGATGCCCTGTCAAATGAGCCTGAAAGAACTGAAGGGCCTTCATCACTGCTAGCATCTCTAGACAGTTGATGTGCAGAAGGCTTTCCTCTTGGCTCCATGAGCCGAAGGCCGGTCTGCCGTCGCACACAGCGCCCCAACCCGAGTTGGAGGCGTCTGTTGCTAGCACCTTCGTGAGACCGCCTGTAAGGGCACTCCGCGCTTGAACCATACAGGGTTCGTCCAAGGTTTCAGGGCTAGAAGACAGGCCTGATTGACCTTGAGGCGAAGGCGGCCGTGGCGCCAAGCGCTGGGAGGAACCCGGAACTTCAACCAGTACTGAAGAGGCCGCATCCGAAGAAGGCCGAGCTGTAGTACCGGAGAGGCGGAAGCCATTAGCCCTAGCAGCCTCTGAAAAAACTTCAGAGGGAGGCAGGCTCTGTTCTTGACTGAGGCTGTGAGCTGCTGAATCGTCAGAGCGCGCTCTGGCGAGACTACTGCCGTCATATGGACTGAGTCGAAAACTGCTCCCAGAAACGATATTCGTTGAGTGGGGCACAGCAAGCTCTTGGTTGCGTTGACCCTGAGACCCAGGCATTGTAAATGGCTGAGGAGCACGGATCTGTGGTGTTCCAGCTCGACTCGCGAACGGGCTAGAATGAGCCAGTCGTCGAGATAATTCAGGACTCGGATTCCCGCCTGTCTGAGAGGGGAAAGTGCCGCGTCCATGCACTTGGTGAAAGTGCGAGGAGCCAGAGACAGCCCGAAGGGCAGGACCGTATATTGGTATGTCACTCCCTCGTATGCGAATCTCAAGAATCGTCTGTGACGAGGGGTTATCTGGATGTGAAAATACGCATCCTTCAGGTCCAGCGAGCAGAACCAGTCCTCGGGGCAGATGTGCGCGAGGATCTGTTTCAGTGTCAGCATTTTGAACTTCCGTCTCATGAGGGAATGATTCAAAAGTCTGAGATCCAGGATGGGTCTGAGACCACCATCTTTCTTGGGGACCAGAAAATAGCGGCTGTAGAAGCCTGACTCGCTTTCCGCGGGGGGAACTATTTCCACAGCTCCTTTTCTTAGCAACGTCATGACTTCGGCTCGGAGGACATGGGCGTCGTCCGGATTGACCAAAGTTTGAAGCACCCCGCCGAAGCGAGGGGGCCGGCGTGCAAACTGGAGCGAGTAACCCTGAGTTACGATCCCCATGACCCAATCTGACACATCGGGGATGGCCTGCCAAGCCTCGGCCCGAGTGGCAAGGGGTTGAATGATATCGTGTGACAGACCGCCGCTGAGGGGGTTGTACACCGAGAGTAGCGGAAGAGGAAATTTGCTCTCTTTTAGATGATATAAAAATTTGTTCGCCGTGAAAACGGCGTTTGGAGTGGGCGCAACAGTTGTGGGCCCAGTTGTCACTTGAAACATGTTTCCCACGCCCGGATTTAAACGAGGCGGAGGGGAAAGTGTTCGTGGGAGCTTTTGGGGTGGTCCAGTCGTGACGGGACGATTCCCCATCCTCTTCCTTCCTGGCAGATCAGGATGACTTCGGAGGCACCGGGTCCAGCACAATCTTGGGCCGGGGTCCCTGGCGTCTCGGGAAGGGATGGCGCTTGGCAGAGCGCGAGCGCTGGCGCTGCTCCTTAGGTGGCGCTGACTGCGGTGCTGCAGGTGGAGCGGGCTTGTGCTGCTGAGCCGACGCAGTCCTGGGGCGGCTGGAAGCAGAGCTGGAGCGCTTGGGCAGGAAATGTCTCATGGCCTGAGACGATTTCTGTGCCGTTGTGAAGCGTTCAGTGAAGCCATCCACTGCAGGGCCGAAGAGACCAGAGGGAGAGACCGGGGCGTCTAAGAAGGCCGTCTTGTCATTGTCCTTGATCTCCGTCAAGTTAAGCCACAGGTGGCGCTCCAACACTACCAGGCTGGCCATGGAACGGCCGATGGCCTGAGCCGTAGCCTTCGTGGCTCGCAGGGCAAGGTCAGTAGCGCTGCGAAGGTCCTTGAAAGCCGGCGCGTCAATCCCAGACTCGTCCAGAGAGCGGAGGAGTTTGGCCTGGAAGACTTGGAATATGGCCATGGAGTGTAGCGCAGAAGCGGCCTGTCCTGCCGAAGTGTAAGCTCGACCAGCTAAGGTGGAAGTAGTCCGGCAGGGCTTGGAAGGGAGTGACCTCTTAGCTTTCCATCCCACAGCCGCGGGAGGGCAGAGGTGAGCAGCCACTGCTTCGTCAAGGGGTGGCAGGTGCTCGTATCCCTTTTCCTCGGCGCCGTCGACGGCAGTGAGGGCGGAGCGGTGCGTGGTATGAAGGCGGGCGGAGTACGGAGCGCGCCACGACTTCGTCAGCTCCTCGTGGACCTCGGGAAAAGGTCGAGCGCGCCGTCTGCATGGGGCTTGCCCAGGCAAGCGACGCACTCGCTGTGACCATCACCGTCGTGCAGGGGGGCCCTGCACGTGCCACACGAGTGGCGGGGCATCTGAGAAGACGCCGTTGCCATGAAAACGGCACTTGGGTGGCTCTTTTAGAGCGGCGAGGGCCGCGGAAGCTCTAGAAGCGGTGAAAACCGCTGAAATACGCTCTTTTAGAGCGGCGTTAAGCCGCGGTGAAGCTCTCAAGACGGCGCGCCGGATGGCGGCAGGGGACACACAGGAAGCGGCCGGGAGCGGGAAGCGGGAGGCGGCGACTCGGCGACGGCGCTGACGCTGCAGTCGGAGAGGGCGCCGGCGCTGTCCTCAGTCCGGCGAGTCCAGGCGAGTCCGCTGCGGGAGCCTCTTCAGACGGCGGCGAGAGCAGTCAGGAAGGCGGCGAGCTTCTCGGCTTCAGGCGGAGATCAGCGAGGAGATGATGAGGTCGTCGCTGAAGGAGAAAACACTGAAATCCTATGGCGAAACGCCTGCTTATATAGCCCTTAACCCCGCCCATTTCGGCGGGAATATTCGCGCGCTTTGTCGCCATAGGCCGCGCAGCTATGCCGCGCCGTCATTGGTTCAACAACTTGTCTATGAGTGAACCAATGACGGTGCAGTTACACTGCGTTATTGAAAAAGGCTTCAGCAGCGGGGAAAAAGGGAGACCTTTCCCCATACGCAGTACGAGTGAAGTATCGAAAGGGAATCAGTGTTATTCACTTCACCTGTCAGTGCTCATAATGTTATGCCTGATCGATGTATATAAAATTTAAGCCCTACATATATCCCAGAACTAGTGTCATGGCAGTAAGTTTGGTGAAGCACTTATGTTTTCCTCAGAAATCAATGCACATTTCATAAAATATTTCTATATAGTTTTAATGGGAACTCTAATAAAGAACAACACTGTTAGACTCTAACACTGTCTGTGCTAATCCAAAACACAAAGAAAGATGTAGTCAATAGCTGGTCTCACTTGCACTGTGGAAAACGTTTTCCTGTATGTGGTAAATAAACCTCATATGAATAAACCACATATTCCTGTCTACAACCATAACAGATTTTTTTTTTTTTTTTTTACCAAGGAAGGCAGTAAGTGGATCATTTGTTTTATTACAAATTCGGTGGTGAGTTTGCCTGAAGACTTGGCTAGAATGAGGCCAGTAAGATTTTCCCTTTATGTAATTCAAAAGGAGAATTTGCTTGTATTTCTCTGTTTAAGAAACGTCTACACAAATATTCTGTACTAAAAAGCATGTTGTGTTTTGGAATCAAACATTTCTTTTTATGTCTGTTTACTGGCTGGCAACATAATTGGAGATTAATTTGAGATGCAGATAAAATTAAACGTTATTAACAACAATAATTACAAAAAAAGCAAAAACACGATTTCTTGATGATTTGATATTTTATACAAGTGATCTCATAATGTTTAAATATAAATTCAAAAGCAAAACATGTGAATATTGTATTATGTAGAAGAGTATTGTGAGAAAATATTACCTGCATTCAGATATAGCATTTTCTTCAGGTCAATCCTATGTTAATAATAAAAAAATATGTTTAAATGTCCACTGCAATATCTTGTCCTTTTAACAGTTAATGGGTTTTCCGTGACTGACAGCGCTATTCAAAGCATTTGTCAGTTGTGTCTTGTTCCGTGTTCACAACAATTCAGTCTTTTCAATATAAAAGACTTCACTACTGAGTGACACACTCATAAAGACAGTCTTTGCCGCCATCTAATGGCATAATAATGTAACTTCTGTTGCTGTTCACGGTCAGGGATATTATATATATATATATATATATATATATATATATATATATATATATATATATATATATATATATATATATATATATATATATTCTGTATATATATATTCTGCTGGAAAAAAATAAATAAATAAATAAAAATAGTAAAAGCATTCGATTTTTGCCACAATACCATGGTCATTTGGCCATGAACAATATATGCATATATAATAACAATTTGGCAATAATAATTGGTTCTAATAAAGAATCAAAAGCAAGAAATAATTTGGTTGTACTAAACAACACTGTTAAAATAAATGATACAATATAAACATAACTTATGTGCATTATGTATTATAACAAATGCCCGCAGAGGGCATGTTATTGGTCAATTGCTTATTTCCTACACAATGCTATGCTACAGCAAATGCTAACCCCTAAATCTACCCTACACCTGACCCTAACCTTAACCAGTGAAATTGACTGCATGGCGGGATTTGCGCTGAATAGCGTGGTAAAGAAAGTTGCAGTTCAGGAGATAAGGAGTTAATAAGATATACCCGATATGAGATCGCCAAGCGGGACTGTTCCGTAACTCCCCAACTGAACATCACCGGACAATGGGACCTTCTTAGTTTTTAGCCAGCATTGCGTGTGGAGACCCCACCCCATTTTTGAGGTTCTGCCTACTTTTGGAGTACACGCCCCATTTTGGACTCTCCGGTCTGCTGTCCCAAGTGGCACCCCAAACACTTGCGGTCTTCCTACGAGTCTGCACTTTCGTGACGTATTGTCACTTTGACTGTCAGGTAGAAGTCTTCTGCAGAGCTCGCACCAGTGTGCATCAAGGGCGCATCGACCACATGGGGGGCACTTGCAAGAACCCTTCTGAAAGCTGAAATGACAAATGGGACACCCTACGGTCTTGTGGACTTAACGGACACACCCACGTGGCAGGCATTGTAAGTCCACAAGACCGTCAAGGCATATGATGTCGAAATTAAGACAAGACGCCAAGGTGAAAAAATACAATAGTAAATACTATAGTGTTTTTGAATCATACTATATTATAGTATTTACAACACTTTGTTAGTGAATGTTACAGCATACTGTAGTATTAACTATAGTGAACTGATAAACTGTAATAAATACTGTAGTATACTTTAGTTTTTACTACAGTAAACTGTAGTGTATATTATAGTATAATATACCCTATAGTTGTAGAAAACTTAGTACAGTATTGGGTAGAGTAATTTGTTTATGTTACTATAGTTGGTATATTATCACAGCAACTAGGCTATAGAATTACCACAACAAATTAATTCAAGTACTTTACTATAGTATGGTTCAAAAACACTATAGTATTTACTATATATTACTATAGTATTTTTTCACTTGGCCGTCTTGGACACCTAATTTCGTGGGACATGGTTCTGTTAATATTATTTACTACACCGGTGGTTATCTGCTAGGACACCTGTGTAAACTTGATGGGAAGGATCGTGCATATATTAATAATTAATAATACAATACGAAATTAATAATACAATACATGGAAACGCGCAAAAGAGGGCGCGTAGGGTCAAGTATGACGTTTTGCTTGTTAGCTTGCAAAAAAAAAAAAAAAGAAAAGAAAAAGAGAAAGCTTGCTTGCGTCAAATCAGGAAGTCAAATCAGGAGGAAGTGTCATTCGCCGTTCTCTCTTCAAGATGTCAAGATGTGTCACTTTTCTCGGTGAGTTATTTCATTACTACTAAGTAGTTTTACATTTCTATCTACCAATTTCCATCTGCAGTTCAGCTGGAGCCACAAAATTACACAGGCAGAATGGTTTGACCTGCGGTTTTAAAACAGTGGGTAGTGCGGTTTTTAAACTGTATGTGGGCTTTAAAACGTTTTACTACCATTTTTTTATACTCCGAGGTGGAAACAGTCAACTAGTTTCATTGTTTTGGCTTCACTAATTCATGCAAACAAACGCTTCCTTTTTTAATATTACACCTACTGTTGCTCATTTGATTTTTATATTAATCCTTAGACATCACCACATATCACGAGAAATTTTCACTTTTAAAGAAAGTTGCGTTGTTTTGTATTGTGTTTTATTTGATTCGGTCTGAAGCCATTGCAAAGCCTACCGTGCGGCGTCGAAATACAGGGAAAAAACCCTGTAGGGAAAGCCCCCGTCTGCAACTGTGAAGAAACCTACTTGGACCAACTAATAAACACAGGAAGCCAGCAGTGTAGTCCCGGTGAAAGGATAATGTTCATGACTAATTTATATAGCCTTGCGGACACACCAAAGACTAATAAACTCGAGAGATCAAAACTGAATTTGATTAAGCTAAATAGACCCTTATTTGCCCTTCCTGACAGTTACTGACCTGTCCTGACACAAACAAATAACTTCCTCTGACTTGAATAAAGCAAGATCTTTCTGTTATTTTATGTTTTGGTTAATAATGCTAGATTAATAAGATTTTCATTGCATGTGGAAGTCAAACGTTTCTTTTTTGTGGACAAGGAGAACATGATGTCATTTCCTGTCGATAAACAACAACAAAAACATGGGGTGATATTATTGTCTTGATGTGATTGGCAATAATAGTTTGAGGTTAATGTGGTTTCTGAGATTTTAGAATATATACTGTTTACAGAAAATATATTTGTTTGCCATATTTTCAAAGACCTGCTCAAAAGATTCATCTTACTACAGTAGTGAGGCTTTCTAAAATTTTAAATAAACACGTGAGTGTTTTTCTAGGTCTTTATTTACTACTTTATTTGTTGCTGAGTAGTAGTGCGTAAATATGAAAGTGGATAACAGGTCTTACTCATATTCTGCTTCCTTTGCTAATGTGCCTTTTATTGATTTCCTTTTTTACAGAATGAAGGTCCCCCACTATATTATGTTTATAGCATATGTCTACCTTAAGAATTATGTCATTATTTCTCCTGTACTAGTGGTGTGCAATACAACAAATGCAATACAACATCCGATGCGATACAACAAATTCCCGTGTTGTATTGCATCAGATGTTTCCTTTCTCTCCATATAATGGCTGTTGAAGTCCTAAAATGGATGACCTTTAACCCTGTGTTGCATCATACAAGATGCCTTGGCTTTGGTTTGCAGTCACGAGTCTTGAGTGGGTGTTGGCTGGGGTGACATTTGTTATTAATTAGCTTTAGACAGTAAAAGACACCAGATAAAGGAATGCAGGACGGGGGAAGTTATTAGGAAAGCATATAATCTCTTCACAGTTGATCTATGATAACATCTTCTAAAACTAAACTTTATAATTTAAGTCGCAATATAGCATTTGTATTGCTATATTTAAGTGGCAAAAAATCAACATACAAAATATACAAAACTGCAACAATATGTATCATGTTGAATCCACACGAAATGAAAGTTTAGACATTGAGGATAATTCTGTATAATTAAGCAGGATCAAGAATTATTTTATACCAAGTTTAGCATTTTAATGAACAATACTTATAAAATGTCTTAGATGTAATAATTAAAAATATACCATTTTAATTCTATTATGCTTTAAAATATTGTGAAAGTATTGAATTGTGAGATGAGAAGAGGTGTTATTGTGTATCAAATCGGTAGTGACGCGTGTAGTGTTACACCACTAGTAACGTTAATTAGATGTAACGAAGCAAATGATGTAGGTTTTTTTGTACAGTAGAAATCATTTGTTCTTTCACATGATGACTAATTTCTGTGTAAATACATTTATACTGCCTCTGTGGTTTAAATATACAGTGAAACATATCTTTTTAAACCACGTGTCAGATATGGTTAATCTGTGTCCTGTGGCTTCATTAAAAACTGTCTTGTGTACACACAGCATGTACACAACAGTCATTCATCTGAATTTAACCATTATTTACTGCAGTTTCTTTAACCTGACCATTTTATCTATGCTGTACCTCATTGTCTTTGTCAAGTGAAATGTTTTATTTTACTTTAACTACTTTACATATACTTTACATATCAGAATATACAGGGTGGAAATCTGTTAGAATGGATTTTGAAATTACTTACTTCAAAAAATAACAATACTTTCTTTTCTTCTTCTTTTTATCAAAGTACAACTGAAATGATTCCCAGCAGCTGCTGCAATTCTGAAGCTGCAGCAGAGGAACAAACATGCTGCAAACTGAATCATGTTTCTTTGTTTAAATAAGGAAAGCAAAGTATTACTCAGCATGTGGTCTGTTTGAGTGATGATTAGATATAGTCATGGCTAGTAAAACCTTTTAAACCTTATCTCATATTTGTTAAGCACATATCAAAGGATGTTTACATATGATTAGCAGAAAGGTGCTGTTGGCAAAGTCAACTATAGCTAAGTGTTTTATGAAAGACCTTATGCTTATGGTATAAACACTTGAGCTGTAATTTAGCTATTGTCATCTGCTGATAATACATGAATGTGGTTGTGTGTTTACCCTGTACGTGTCAAAATTAAGAAATTACACTTTAGACCAGGAGTTTTCAAACTGGTCCAGGGACCCGATATTTTAATAATATTTTGCAGATAGTGCTTAAATAAATTATAAAAATATTAAATACTACAATGACAGCATAAATGTGAGTTAATTTTTTTTTTTTCGCACACAATATAAATGAATCTTAAAATATGCAGTTATCTCTAAAATTTAAAAAGTGGGCTCAGGGGGATCATGACATTTGGGGTCATTGGCCTAAAAAAAGTTATGATACAGGCTTCTGTATGTTAATTTTTCAAATGAACCTGATTGTATTATGCATGTTCTCTTTCAGTTGTGGCCGTGCTTTTGTGTATCATTCTGTCATCACGAGCATCTGATGTCCTGCAATGCACAGGGGAGAGACTTAATGATGGACAGTACATCTTCAATGTTTTGTATGAAGTTAAGGAGGACGTCCATGACTGCGAGACCCAATGGCTTGTTGATGTAAATACTTTGTCTTAAGAAAACATACAGTGGTAAGAATAAGTGTGTCAAACCCTTTGAAAATATCTGGATTTCTGCGTTGACTAATAATAAAATGTGGTCTGATCTTCATCCAAGTCACAATTAAAGACGAACACAATCTGACTTAACTAATAACACACAGTTGAACATTTTATTGAAGACACTGATTGATCATTGACAAGGCCAACTGGGGCAAAGGGGCATAATGGTACAAAAAAATGACTGTTCGGTACATACCTTGGTTTTGAAGTCACAGTTCGGTACAGGTTCGATACAGCAGGGGGGAGAAAACTAAACCTAAATGGCCTCTTTTTTTAATTATTAAAATGTATTTTTATTTTTTTTTATTTTTTTTAACAAATGTTTGTCTGTTTTTAAATAAATTCAATTATAATTGCAGTTTCCTTAAAAAAATATATAACAAAAAAATCTATCTTGCTGTAAACTATATAGGGACCCCCTACTTACACATAACTATAATATAAAAGGATAAAATTAACAACAGAGCCCATTATTAAATTCAGTTGCTATTTATATTTAGATATAATAATCAACACTCAAATAGTGAGGTAAATGTAATTCTACATGATATATTATTCTCAAGCTGTTTTATTGATATCTTTCCAGTTGAAACATTGGTTGAGAGATTATATGTAAACACATCGATCGATTGTCTCTTCTTCTTCTGCGCTTTTTACTGGTAGCAAACAGCGTTGCATTACAGCGCATGCCCGAGTGTGGATCACCTGTGACCGACTGTATTCGTTCTGTTGCATGCACCGTACCATGATGGTTCGGGATGAATACATGTACCATTACACCAGTAGTAAGTGAACATCTGTTTAGGACTACTCCACAAGATAATCGTGAGTCAATTAAGGAGACGAGATTGGAATTGTGATTGCTCAGGTGCCCTGCCTTTTTAAATAAAGGCACACAAAATCAATGCTTCTTGGGAAATGTTCTGTGGACAGTTGAGACAAAAGCTGCAATTTTTGGAAAAAATAGAAAATACATTGTTGAAAGGAAAAAGGGCACTGTGAAGCATGGTGGCTGCTTTGCTGCCTTTGGGCTTGGGTTTACTTTGCAATACTTATTTTACAGGACAACAGTTAGAGAAATATTTTGGGGAGATTTATTTCAATCATTTCATAATGTGACAATCAAAAAACATGAAAGACCCGCACACGAGAATAGAGCCAAAAAAGCTCAAATGAATTTATATTGTCACATTATATTCCCTATATAATGTGACAGTACCTGCTGTTCAAATCATCGCAGCGGGGCTTGAGACCATCATCTCCCCTTATAATTGCAACTATATTTGCTTGCTTTTTGTATATAATGTTTTTCATGCTGCTGTTCACTTGTTTCTGGATTGACAACCATATTTAAATGTGCAATTAAATCCGATAGACAGTGATAACCATAGCAATAGACGGAATGAAACAATCTGATCGTGTATGTCAAATGATCTGTGCATGAAGTATTGGAATGTAAATGCATAATAATAGACCAGATACTTTCTCTGTGTAATGTGTTAATTTGTTGTTCACTTTTCAAATCAGTCCCTCCCTCAGCAACCTTTTAGATTTTAATGGACAGATTTTTAAATATAAAATAGTTCTAAGCACATTTCTTTCATGTTCTGTCCTGACTGGTTATTGTTTATTTAGCAAATAAATAAGATGAGATGAGTTAATATTACAAATTGTTTCTGGATATATTGTCAGTGCTGGGCTTGCAGTTCACATGGGAAGGCTACTTTGTTGTATGTGTGTACTCCGCCACCACTGAAGACCCCGAACAAAACTGATTTAAATCACAAAATATAGTTGTTTCTGTGTCAGATTGGGTTTGTCTATAATTGTAAGTTAAATTAAGATCAGACTACAATCCATGAGTAATCAAACATAAAATCAGATATTTTCAAAGGGTTTGCAAACTTATTCTTGTAACATTAAATCCCTGTCCCCAACTGTTTGTCTGACTATGGTTATTGGCTAAAACCTTAAGATGAAACATCAACATGTTTTATAATCAATACATTGCACATAGCTTCAGTGAAAACGTATACATATGTTTATTCTTAACTCTGCCATCCCACCATCCCTCAGTTTTCTTTCTCTCTCCCTATCCCAAGCAGAGTAAAGTGGTGGGATTTTCTGAAGCTGATGGAAATGTAAAATTCATGCCCCCAATTGTTAATGCAACCGTGAACACAGTCTTATTACAGACCTGCCCTGAAAAGCTTCAATGCCTGCTCATCTGCCCCAGTGGCAATGTAAGTGTAATATTGTTTTTGTATTTAAATTTTTATGTACTACTAGGCCATTGAATTAATTTAATCGCATAACTGAACTGATGTTGTGTTTTATTCATTATGGACTTTTTATTTATTTTGCAGATCAAGACAACTAAGCAGTGCTCTTGTAAGTAATTATTTTACTAATATATACTAATTTGACTAACTACATAATCTTTATAAACATACCTGTTTATCTTGACATTAGGATACTTCTTACACCGCTTTAAGTTACTGTCTGCAATATAAGCATACAAGTATTCCTGTAGCTCAAACAGTAGAGCAGGTGCTAACAAGATAAATTAGCAACAGCATTGCATCTCTTGTAGGCAGATTTTGCGAATGTGCAATTAGTAATTTAAAGATTTGATCTTTCTCTGTTTCTCATAACAAATAAAATGATCTTCAGTGTGATTCTGAGAACAGATTAGATTAGAGATGTTTTATGCTACGGACTTTTTTTTATCTATAAATGGTGAAGCAGGTGTTTAGTCTTCTGTACACCCAGTTTAGTGCAAAGTAATATCAGGTGACTAAGAAAAGAAGACTTGAGATCTTGTATTGCTCTAGTATGCGTACTAAGTGAAATATTGTATTACAGGTGACACCACCAAAACTTTCCTTACTACACCATTTACTACACATTCTGAAGGTAAGGTCAACTGCTTATGTTATAGCACTAACCTGTATCAGGTAAAGGAGGAAAGCAGGCGGTAGACCAAAGTACTGTGAGGCAAGGGAAGGGGGACTCAAAAGCTGTGTCCGAAACCACTCACTCGTTCACGCATTCACTAATCCCTATATAGTGTATGGCATTTGAGTGCACTATATCTGTATGGAGTGAACGAAATGAAGTGAGTGAATTCGGATATGTCTCAGAAACGGCTCGACACACAATAAAACTATTTTATCCTACATGTTATTTACATTATAAAACAATGTTAATAACAATAACAATCATAATGACTTCATTTTGTAATCATACATGCCTCTGTGCCAGCTTTGTAGTTTAACTGATTGTATAATTTTTTTGTCATGCTTAATGTTCATAATCATTTAATACTATAAAATACTGCAAACAAAAATAAACACATTAACAAGTGTAAATAATTTCATGTATTTATCCTTTTTAATAAAGTTGTTAGAAACGCTCACGCTCACAGATTACGTGGTCTTTTAACGCCCCCAGGCGACCATTATGATTTGAATACGCTACCTATGATTAACTATTTTTTTTAAATCATCCACTAAATTATCATCTTTTAAAGTTTAATGAGTTAACAGTGCCACAAATTATTAAAACACATTGCTGTTAGTAAAATAATATTTTTATTAATATAATTTCATTTTTTTAAATTCATCTATATAATAATGTCCCCCTACATTTTAGTAGGTCTTATTCAAGTAGTGATTAATAAAAAAAAAATAATAATAATAAAAAAAGGTTAAAAAAATTGGATTTTGAGAAATAGTGCTTCAGCAAGTGTACATCGAATGTACACTCGAAATCAGAGAGAATTGTGGGTATAAAGTAGTGAACGAATGTAGGGATTGAAGTTGTTCACTCAGAATTCGGACACCACTACAAAATGGCCGACACCCGATATAGTGGCTTATATAGTGGATAGGGAGCGGTTTCAGACACAGCTAAAATGTTTGCCCCGTTTGCATTTGTATTGTTTTACTACTAAGTGGGACACACAAGTTCTTAATATCAAATATCTGATCCACCACTATGCTCTTCATGCCAGTGTCCAGTATCTGTTAAACATAGTCAACTTGTTACATGAAAATAGTTATGGATATTGACATGGCCAACTGTTGAGTTTTTAGGTTTGTTTGTTTTTCCAGTGGATTGTCGTGACTGGAGAATTCGTGTTGGGATTGGAGTGTTTGTCATTCTGCTGCTGTTGGCATCTGGCATTGTGCTTTATATAAAAAGACAAAGGTGAGGTCCTTTAAAAAGCTTTGAAGATACCTATTATAAGTATTCACTAGAAAAAATAAACATTACTGGTGTGCATCTTGAGACAAAACAATAGCACTGACATATTTTAAGATCTGTCAGTACAAGTTACGTTCAGTTAAAACAGCTCAAACATGTATTTTAGTATTTTGTTTTTAAGTAACTGGCAAGAACAATCTAAACACATGGTTTTTATAATATTTGTCTTTAAATATTTGTATAACCATGACTGTATAACCAACAATTCTGTGCTTATAGGTCAAGACATGCTCTTTCCGGTACAGACTCTGCTCAAGACCTTGTTTGAATCTGGTATGGAGTATCATTCTTTCTCTCTTTCTTTTTTATAACATATACTGCATTTATAAAGTGTATGAATAGTCCAGTGGCCATGTTCACAAAACAATTTAAGGCTAAAAGTAGCTCCTACCTTGCCAATTAAGAGAAATTCTTAAAAAATAATGGGCGTGTCAGTCCTAAATTTAGAACTCCTAAATTTTTGCTCTAAGAGTATTTCACAAAGCATCTTAGCACTAAAACTAGCTCCTAAATCTGTAAAAAGTTAGTAATCAAGAGGACTTATAAGTCACTAAGATCAAATCACAAACAATCCTAATGGCCGTTGCTGCCAATCCGCCCCAGCAATCCACCCAAAGACACTGTACAGAATTGAGGCAATAGGCGACAGAGCCTTAAAGTGCTGAGCCTTTTCTTCATGAATGCAATAAATTACAGATTTTAATCTGTGATGACATATCATAAAGATTCATTTATGTACAGGCAAATTGTATTGAATGATGGAGAATAAGACATAATCCCATCGTCGGCGCAGATAAACTTGTGGGCAGCTCTCGTGACCTGAGTTCGAGTTCGGTTTGAGGACCTTTCCCGATCCGATAGTTAGTAAGCTTTGTTGCCCACAAGTTGACATCATCCATAACAACGAGGTCAACCCCACCCTTTCTCTTATCTTAAAGCTGCAGTCTGGCATTTTTCCTCTTTGTCGCCATCTCTGTTTGAAACATGCGATTGCAGTCATTTGCGGAACAGTTATCTGTACATGTGTTGTGCCTCGGCACAGCTCGTCAGCGCAGATGAATCTAATTTTTGCTGTCAGTCATCGCACCGCATACTGTACTTCAGCATCACAGATTGTAGTCTTGAACTATGACCAAAGTAGGAATTTTCACCGGAAAATGTCAGCTGAACAAGTAAGTAACATGTCTGCCACTTTTGTTCTGACCAAATGAGGGGAAAAGCAATAAATCGCACTGCCAATGATGATTACATCAAACGATCGCTTAGCTCATATCGCATCAAACCATGCAAATTATTATTGTGACACTTTGTTCTCAAATTGTTAATGTTAACAACATAAGCACTGTGTGACTATGTTTTAAGAGTGTATTAGTGTTACCTGTAGATTTCAATTTCTGCAGCCACTCCACAGTCCGAAGTTTTTTGCTTTTTGACTACGGGTGAATCTCCAGTGATGACTGACATTTGGAACATTCTGTATTACAATCCGCCATCCAAATGATGTTTAATTATCTATCTATCTATCTATCTATCTATCTATCTATCTATCTATCTATCTATCTATCTATCTATCTATCTATCTATCTATCTATCTATCTATCTATCTATCTATCATAGCAACCACCCAGATCACCCAAGCAACCACCTTGAACACCATGGACAGCAACCACACAGAGCACCCTAGCAACCACATAGCAACCACCCATAACAGCATAGCAACCTCATAGCAATATCCTAGCAACCACCCAACATACCTAAGCAACTGCATAGCAACACCCTAGCAACCACCCGGAGTACCCTAGAAACTGCATAGCAACACCTTAGCGACCACCCAGAGTATCCTAGCAACTGCATAGCAACACCCTAGCAACCACCCTGAGTACCCTAGCAACTGCATTGCAACACCTTAGCAACCAACCTGAGTACCCTAGCAACCACTCAGATTACCCTAGCAACCACATAGCATCACCTTAGCAACCACTCCGAGTACCCTAGTAACCGCATAGCAACACCCTAGCAACCACCCAGAATACCTTAGCACACCCTAGCAACCATCCAAAATATTATTTCTAAATCTACTAAATCTATTTCTTATCTATCTATCTATCTATCTATCTATCTATCTATCTATCTATCTATCTATCTATCTATCTATCTATCTATCTATCTATCTATCTATCTATCTATCTATCTAAAAACTACTAAACTAAAACTTCAAACTTTCAAACTGAAAACTCTCAAACTTCAAACTTTTAAAACTGTTTCAAACTTTCTGGACCGGCTTTTTCAAGCCGACTTAAAGTTTGTCTTCAAACTTTTTTATCTAGTTATTGTTATACTTTGTTCTCAAATTGTTAATGTTAACAACATAAGCACTGTGTGACTATGTTTTAAGTGTGTATTAGCGACTCCACAGTCCGAAGTTTTTTGCTTTTTGGCTACGGGTGAATCTCCAGTTGTCACTGATGACTGACATTTGGAACATCCTGTATTACAATCCACCATCAAACTGATAAGTTTAATTATTTCAGCTGCTGTGAGAACAGACTATAAATGATCCGCTACAAGCAGCATCCTCAGATGATAAAGCCGATTAGCCTGGACTCCTTCTTTCTGTTTACAGACGTGATGTAATGACGCAAAGACTAACTGCTGCATGCTCAAATTTCCCGCGGAAATCCACCAGGTCTCTCTTATTAAAAAACATTATTACAAGCTTACCGTTGTGAATCGAGCTAAGATAAAGAGAGAGTTTTGAACACTGGCTGGATATGTACAAGCTCAAAAATTGATTTTGGATAATTTTTAACCAAAAAAAAGTTAAGGACTGCAGCTTAAAGACTTATCTCTATTCCTTTGTAATAGTTTGTCGCAGCAGCTTTTTGAATAGGTTTTAAGAGAAAACTTTAAGAACTTGTACTGCTATTTAGGAGAACTCTTAGTGGTAAGATATGTTTTGTGTATACGGCCCCAGACTATCATCTTTGGTCTTATTTTTTTTAAATATACCATATTATATTTGGCAGGCAACTATAGTACTTCTAAAATGTTTTCCATTGTTTTAAACCACAGGAGAAGACCATCATTGCACCTGGACATTTCATCTTAAATCATTCATATTTTTATTTCTAAATATGCACACATTCACCTTTCACATACCTGATATGCATATTTGTGCATTTCTAATTATTGAGGGGACTTGGCCAACTCTATATGGTGGTTACGGTCCTGTTATAGCATTAGCTCTATTATCTATTTATATTTAGCATGTCAGGGTTTTATAGCTTGTAGAATTTAGTTTGCCTTTTTAATTAAACTGATCATGACTAACCTAATGAACAGCTGAAATTATATTATTTGGTTATATATTATAGAACTATATATTTATACATAAATAATACATATGACATATTTTGTGTTTGTTATGCAAACAGACACATGTTCAGTATGTATAACTGTATACGTGTGTATGCAAGTAACTATATATAAATAACTGTAAAATATTATATTTAAATTATAGTATAACTTAATACATGTAACTATATTATTCATATTGTAAATATACTTATTAATGGTCCAGTCGGTTTGTGGGAAAGGAACTAAGTTGATTGCATGGCACTATAGTGAGCATAAGAGTAACTGCATGACCTGGGCATGTATTTTGTACATTCCTGCTGTGGAAGCAAAATGAAATGCTGTTCTAGTGAGTACACACATCTAATGCAGTACTTGTTTAATCCCACTGCTTTAAACCTGGCCTCAGTTATTAACATACACGTTAACAATAATAATAATAATAATAATAATGTAGTAAATCCACATTCATTAAACCTACATTAAAGGGGTGTGGGGGAGGAGTCACATGAAAATGGTCCCTATATGTGCCATGTTGTCTGCTGATAAAGTACTTTCCTCCCTGTACTGTTGATTGATTTATATTGATACAGTGTCCACTATTACTTTGTGGCAAATGAAACTGGCACTGCTAGATTTGATCAGATTTGTATCAAAGCATTATACATTTCATGATATGCAATGATAATAATATTTGTTTAACTGTTGAATTTCACAGCATCGCTATACTCTTTGTATTGACTTGACTTGTATTTACCTTTTAAGCACTTAAATCCCTGCTGTCCAGGTGCAAAAGCTTGTTGGGGGAATTTGTCAATAAAACATTATAAGTACATAATGATGAGTAGCTGATTTATTTCTCTACACCTCAGATAATTTAAAGTAGTTCAGCAACTTAGAAGAAAAGAGCAGAACTGTGATGGTCATATAGACTGATGATGACGCATATAAGATATGAGTCAGTCAAGTCTGTAACTCATTATGTCATCTGACATAGCTAATCTCACAAATATGCACACGAGTGGGGGGGCACTACAGCCAATCACATGCCAGTATAAAATCACCCCATGTCACCTCAGCTATCGCAGAACAGGAAATGATGCAAGGAGTTAACTATAATTACACCTGGGTGCAGCATTGTCTTCCAAAACAAATTACGCCACTCTCTATGTTCTCCTCAAGCCAAAAACTCACTGTCTGGGGCTCTGACAACAATATGGTACTCAACTGCTCAAAAACAAAGGAGGTGGTGGTAGAATTTTAGGAGCAAGAGGAAGGAACCTGCCCCTCTACATCAAAGGGTCAGTGATTTTAAATTCCTAGAACCATGCATCTCTCAGGACCTCACAAAGCTGCACTATGGCTGATAAACAGGCTCTGGAGAGAGTCAGGAAGTCAGCACAGAACATTATAAGGATACCGCTTCCTTCACTGACTGATATATACAGAGCCAGATGTCTGTGTTGTATAGCACGCAATTCAGGGCTCTTCTCATCCAGGAAATAGTTTGTTTACACTGGTGCCTTCTGGGAGACACTATAAGTCCATTCAGGCCCACACCTCTATAGACTTATGAACAGTTTTTGTCCAAGTGCCATAAGAGAACTAAATTCATAATTAGTAAATACACTATATATTATTGCCGCTATGTCAAGTTTGTTGCACACCCCTCCCAACAGAAGATTTGAAAACAGAAGCGAACATCACAGGTGTAAAATAAATGTAAATGTTCTTGATTTTTAAGTGCTGATGATGACTTCAGTTAGGTCATCAAAAATTATAAAAAAACAGAATTAACATTTAATTGACTTTAAGCACTTGTTTCTATAGAGTGGTGCAGGAATGACGTCACTAGGCCAATCTGAAAGTTAGTGGCACACAGGTTCCCTCGATCGAAAGCCTATATGCATTTTTCCTATAGACTTTTGGAAAATCACAAAAAATAAGCTCTGTGTTTAACAAAGGGTTGTGATACTTTCACATTTTGTCCATCAAGATAATTTTCACAGATGAATATAACTTTTATGAAGTTTGAAGCCTAAATGCAGTCACCAGAAGTAAAAAGCTAAAGGTAGGCTATAACGAACTATATCACGGTTGCTCGGCTTCAACATCACCATCACTAAGCTTCTGACAGCTCTTTTGGTTTTTATCTGAAAACATTATCCCAGCACGTTTGAGTTAGAATAGTTTATAAAAGTACAATTATGAGTATAATGAAGCTGTAAAAGCAGACTGAGCTTACATTCTCAGAGTGATGACGTTTAATGTTCTCGACTGCCTATGTAGTCCCATTTAGCCACTTGTTAGCAACCGCCTTTTTCAAGACACATAACAGCTTAAAAAAAATCATAGTAATACTGATGCATTTTACGTCGTAGAATAAAACGTGAAACTGTCTTGAGCTTGCATTCCACACAGACCTTATTTTAGTCATTTAACCAAAATCCCATTCAAAAAAACCATTGACCTCGGGGCGATGGAACCGTAAGTGCTAAAATGCTAACTCACTTCCGCATTTTGGCTTACAAAGTGATGTCATACCTGCACCACTCTATTGTCTTGATTACACAACACTTTTCAGCTTACAGTTTACAGTAGCCTACATGAATACGTACAGATTTCACAATCAGTCATTAAGACAGTCCCTTTAAGACAAGTAATTCCACTCAGCGGCCATCTTTGAAATGACTCTTGTGCATCCAAGAGCAGCTCCTATCTTTTTGAATGGGGAAACATTAAATTCTCCCAAACTGTTCACTAAGCTTACGATTATATTTAATTTTTAAAAACACAAATGAAATCTGACTACAGTTTTATAAAGCTTGTTTCTTATATTCAAATAAATTCATGAGCAGGAACTGCCTGTTTCTATAGCAACCAGAGCTTCTAAAGGCAGCTGCAGTGATGCCATGACTTTACTAATCAACGATTGGCTCCTTCATTTAGAAGGCGGGGCTTATTCGACATATTGGGTGTTGCACTTTCTCCCATCATAAATAATAGGAGTGCATCGTCTTCCTATATATGAAGTTTTTGCTAATAATGATTACTCATTTTAAATAAAAATGTCATGCATTTAGTTTGTATTTTTCAACTGAGCTTAAACTTTTTTTTTTTTTACTTAAACAACAGATATATCCACTGACCTGTTAAGAATGCACAGACATTTGCTGTGATGTTGAATACTTGAATACACTGGTTTGTCAAGTCAGATATTCAATAAAATGCATACTGCCTTACCAAGCTGGTGTTCATTTTCAGAAGTCCTCGGTTTTCTTTATCCAAACAGCATATAATCCACAGTTCAGAAAAGTTGGATAACCTTGCTTGAAAAATTTTCAGCTGAAGTAAACTGCTGTCAGGGTTCAAAGTCCAACTGTGAACCAATAAGTGCATTTCTGGAAGTAAAACATGAATGAATAGATTAGCCTACAGCAAAGGAGAAGTAATTGTTTTTACTGTCCTGTAGAGTTTTGCAAACACACCCAAACTGATTAAGCTCTTTGTGTTTACTAGAAAGCTACAGACAGGTCACCTGGGTGAGAACGCCTGGCCTAAGAGAACAGAAATCTGTAGCAATTGTTCATCATCCACAATATATTTTCTGGTTCATTCTGAGACTTTATAACAAAAGTTAAATAGAATTACTATCGCCACATGTTCACTGACAATAGTTTATTTTTAACAACACACAAGTATTATCATCACTCTTGATCACCTGATGCCAGTCACTCTAATGCACACGTATGGAAGTATGAATGTTTGTGACTGAAGGTCTTTTAACATATTTTGTTTAGTAGGAGACCAGAATGTCCATAAAAATGCTAAATCTTACTTGTTACCGTCACCCTATGCAGCCAGTGGCAGGTACTTTCCAGTTGTTTTAAAGACACACACCCATGCACACACACAAACACACACACACACACACATAACATGACCAAACAATTTGAGATAATTATCACAGTTTTGCATTTGGATGTTGTATGTATATTTTTTTATAGCAAATTATATTAAAGATAGATGTTTATACATCAGACTTTAATATATGTTTGTTTCCTTTTCTTATGATCTGCTTTTGTTGTTCATTAGAGTTGTTTAAATCCAAAGTAGTTACTTTACAAATTACAGTTCCCTTAAGACCCATTTGAGAAATGTGTTTGCCATGAGTATAGTGACAAAAATCATAATATTTAAATTCTGCCACATGGTTCACTGATTCCTTTGACTGTATGTCTAATTGACAAAATACCTAACAATTGTTCAACAATCAAGAAAAGAAATTGTGATGGCATAATAGATAAGGTAATATGAGTGTGAATTACTAACATTATGAAGGAGTAACCTGAAGCAGAATAGAACATATTTAGTTTCTTTACAGACATTCAATCTGTGAATAACATAATTGTGCAGCGCTTTCTATAATTATTATTATCTTTTGAGTATGTTACCAGATATATCAAATTTATAGATGTGAGAAGACATATAGTTGATAAAATAAGATAATTGGGAATCCTTTCATATGTTGGGAAGATGATAATTTTCCTATATCTCATTTCTTTTACATTCAAACAAACAAAGTACCACAAACAAAACTCTCTAAAATAGCTATAACATGAACAACTAAATGCTGGATTTCAGAATGTTTGAATAGTTTATATTCACGACAGTCATTGTTACTGTCTTTGTGAAAGGCTTTATTTCCCAGCAGACCAGAGATTCAGCAGAAGTCTGAGTAGATTTAGACATCTGATTTGCCAAGATGTTTCCAGTTATACATCAGACGTTTAGTGAACTGAGTGTTGGCGATACATGGGTTGTGACATTGAGGCTGAGGGTGGCCTCATCTGACCCCTATGCTGATTTGACCAGACAAGCTGAATGGTTTGGTGTCATGACAACCATATTCAGTCTCTCTATTCCTTTAATAAAAATAGGCTACATTCTTTCTTGACTTTCCTTGTGTCTCAATCAGCTCCCTAGTTCCCTAGGTTGTGAATCAGTATATAATGAAAGTGAATGTGGCTGATACCCTCATCAGTGCCCTGACTACTGAACTAGGGAGCTGACTGAGACACAGGTATGTCTGGGGATTTTGTTTTCCCCTGCCCCTCCTCCTGTGACTTTCTCTGCATGCCAGAAGAAAACAGGCCTAATGACACACCTTTTATGAACAAAACAAATGTACTGTAACTGTTTAATGATGTAAGATGTGAAACAAAACATGCTCATAACTATATTTTGTCAATGGCAATTTGTAGCCTGCTAATGCCTTTATAGATTATTATAAATTATTAATAAAACTATTATTAAAAGAAATGTCTTGGTGTTTGATAATCGAAAAGTCTTTTCAGTATCACAAAGAACATCAAAAGAAGAATGCCAATGACTTTTTTTGTGACTGGGAGGTCTCTGTTTTTGTCTTAAGATTTATTTTACTTCGTAGTTAGTTTTTAATAATAGTCACCGGATAGCAGCACTCCTGTGGGTAATTGTGTTTTCTATGAGAGGCAGTGGCTGGAAATCGCGTTGTTATCTTTCTAATATCATCAACTCGGCAAACTGTGCTTTCAAAATGAAATTGTCTTTAAAAATGATGCAGTGACGCGCAGTGGGTGTTACAGGAAATCAAAAACCGAGCAGTGCAGCCGGCTATTTCAGCAGGAAAGCAGAGCTATTTGCCCTATCCACAGTGCTACCAACATCATCATGCCGAGCGCTCTGTTGTTTCTTTTATTGTTTCCGAATCCGTGGTTTTGTCTTATCGAGGGAAAATCACTCGAAGGTAAGATAGCTATATTTTCCATTTTATTTCATTTTCTAAGATATCGTTGTTAACGAAATGTATTTTAAAATGACGATTGAAGGCCGCTAAAGAAAGAAAACAGGCATAGCCATTTACGAGTTAATAAAGTCCTCATATGACGTCGTATAAAATGTATTTTACTTTGTTAAAATGAGCTCATGACATTCTGAGTAAGTGTCGATTCAAAAGCCACAGAATTGAATGAGTAGTCCACTGCCCACATGTGCTGATGCTAAATTCCAAAACCTGTTTTAATGCTGGAAACACGATCGTTTTGACTAATTTGATGGATTTCATCGCAGCAGATGAAACGTGTGTTGGGATGCGGAGAGAAGATCACTCCTACGACTTCGATCTGCCCGAAGCCGTGACCGTGAACGTGCAAAAGGAGAAATGTGATCTAGAGTGGACCATTGATGTAAGTAACTTATTCTCCACTTACAGGCCATTAAGCATTTTAATTTATTTTTAACCTTAAATGTAATGAATAATTAACAGAGAAATAAAATGTCACCAGGGTACAACGGGCGAAAGGCACTTCATAGCATTTTTATTTTATTTTATTTTTTCTCAGAAAACGCTACAGCAACAAAAAGGTGCTTTTTTAAAAGTCGGTTCATAATGTAATAATTTTCTCAAAACGTAATAAAATTTTTAGCTCATAATGTATTTTTTACATTTGTGAAATGTATTGCATTATAAACTCACCCAAAACATTTCATATTTTCATAATTGTATAACTTTTAAAACAGGTAGGCTATTCCCCTTACAGTAGCCTACATTTTTAAAAATCTAAATCCAGTCTTAAACTACCTCCGAAAATCAACATTTAAATATTCATGCCATTCTTATTATTATTCTCATACTCATATTTTTATTAAATATAAAGCATTGGTATTCCTTTACAGTACATTTTAAAAATATAAATCGAGTCTTAACCTGCATATCCGGATTACTGATACTACTGCTAAAACTAATATTATTATTATCATAACTGCTACTTCTTCTTGTACACATATACTGTTAAATGACGGTGTTAAATACCAACACTGTGTAAAAATGTTGTTAAAAAAAACAAAAACAAACCACATTATCAATAGCCTATAGCAATGAGGTGTGTGTGTGTTTGTGGGTGTGTGTGTGTGTGTGTGTGTGTGTGTGTTTTGCATTCCGCAGGTAAGACTGGATTTAGATTTTTAATACTGTAAGGGAATACTAATGTTTTTTATGTTTTAAAAGCTATAAAATTATGAAAATATGACGTGTTTGGTGAGTTTACAATGTAATTAATTTTGTCATGTAAAAAATGTTATTATGAGTTTAAGATTTTATTACGATTTGAGAAAATTATTACATTATGAACATTTTATTACATGAATAATGTAATACTTATTACAATAAAAGCAGTTTTTACATTATGTTGGATCTGATTTATCAAATGACAACAGGCCTAGACTGGTAATCTGGCATACCGGGCAAATGCCCGGTGGGCCGACGCACTTGAGGGCGGGGCCGCTATATGATATAATTTTTTTCAATAAACATAAAATTGGCCAACGACCGGCCCATAAAGCAGGGACAGCGGCCCATTGGTTCATTTTCCATACTGACACTGGGCTGGCCCAATTACATCTCTTAACAGACTCCACCCCTTCCCCTCTGTTTCGCCAGAACATCTGTGGATTAGGAGGATGGAGAAACAAAAGTGCAAGTGCAAGGGGGGTGCGGAGAAGTTGCGGGCAAAAAATTAAAAAATTTAGAGGTTGATGCCTCAACGTGCAAAAATTACTGGCATGTTTAGTGCGGTTACTGTAGCTTCAGTTTCCAAACCTACAGTACCTGACGTGCAAAAACAGGTGAACATAGAAGAACATGGAGGAGACCTGTAAGGCAGAGGAGCAGCAGGTGTCTGACAGTGAAGCCAATGAGGGACAGAGTAAGCAGGAGAGTATAATAGAAGCGGTAAGCAGAGTAGTTACATGATTAACAGCGATGGACTCATGATGCGACGACGACGATGATACTTAAATGAATGAATATTATAAGACAACATTATCGTCGACGTTATTATAAAGCCAGACTGTCACCTACTGCACTGGTCACTCAGTCAGCCAAAGTCAAATAGCACAGCAAAAGTTATTTTGCACTGTTTTTTGTAGCAGTGCCCTTGTAGAAAAAAAAAAAAAAAAAAATCAGGTTATTATTATAGTGTAATATTATAGCTGTTAGTCGTGGTGATGGTCTACTAGATCTCACTTTTCAGCTAAAAAGTAAGCTATGTTTTGTAGCTCTTGTACCCTATTACTCTGGTATGAACACTTGGTTGATTATGCAATTGAATAACATGAATATCATTTTATAAGGACGTTTTATAAGGAGTCATTTGGTAGTATAGTTTTCTTTTTCATTGTTTTTAAAGGGGAGTATCTAAACAATGAGAGGTAAATGTTTGACACTTAAACAGGGGTTTGTGCTCTTTAAAACAAAGTATATTTGTAATTGTAAATTATAGTTTTCTGCTGTCTGTTTCATTGAAAAAAAAATTATTTATAGAATTATCAGTATTCTACATCCACGTTCTAAGGGTTAACTAGCTTTTATATCATGGAACACAATGACCATCTAGAAATCCTACTCTTACTAAGTGTACTTTTAATAACTCTACCAATTAATTGTAATACTCTGGTGGGTGGTGTCCGACCGATTGTGGTTCCGGTCTGAGCAAAAATGCCAGGGCCATTTTTTTGTCCCAGTCCAGCCCTGAATGACAAACTTTTTAGTTTATTTGAAAATGCATGGAATGATATTCCGGAAAATATTCTAAAGGAACTGCAAATTGACGCATACGTCGTGACAATCCAAAAGCAACTGCAAATCGCGCATTTGTGTTTCCATTTTCTTTTCCCTGTGTAGGCCTAAAATTTCAAATGGAAACAAAAAGTCCATTTGCAAATGTATTTCCAATATCTTACGAGTTATGGCCCTGTCATTTTAAAATAGGCTAGCAAAAGAAAATCACCCATTTGCTATTTCCTTCCTCCGCGTCCTGTCTCCCTCACAAAATTCAAATGGGATCAGCCCATTTGCACTTGCGATGTCTAACAGTCAGCTGTTAATCAATGGTGCCCTCTAGTGGTGGAAAACGAAGTTTTATTGTTATTCATTCCTGCCAGAAAATTGCATGTGGCAATTTATATAGGCAGCTTGGAGTAAAAAAAAAAAAACTCTAAAGAGCTAAATATATTTATAGGAGCAGGGCCTTTTCGCTCTGTTGTACCCTGCATGTTCTAATTTTCATTGATGCTATTTGTCATTGATTGTTCAATGAATTTGTTTTGCCTTGTCTTGTATCAGAGACAATAGTCAAAAGTAGAAAACAGTGTTGTTTATGTTTGCAATGGTCCCCTAGCAGTCCTTCACAGCATTCCTGGATGGAAATTCTACACACTTTGCTCTTCCCTTCAAAAAAGTAACTCGCCGTGGAATCACAGTGAATTACTGTCCAGTTTCAGCCATATTCCATGCCAGTTGTCCTGTGAGTTCAGTAACAATTATTCATCTGCTCAGAATATTTTTTACTGCTTTATATTTAAAGGATTGTATTTACAAATCAAATGCTTTTTGATTCTCTTGTAGATTTACACCAAGGAGCTCACATGTTCTTGTGAGTAGTGTTTCTTTTTGCTGTCTCTAACAGAAGCTATAACAACAATATTGCAAGATTACAATGGCATCCAATTCTGTGTTATATCAGGTACGAATTCTACCGACAACAATCCAGTTTTTAACACATCTCAGCCATTTGGAGGTAAACAATATTTTTTTTGCAACACTTTAAAAATGACTGAGATAAAAAGGCGTAGAACACATACGTTTTTTTTTTTTCTTTCTTTCTTCTTCTTTGCACAGCACATGTACCTTTGTTTTGGCAATAAAGAATTTGAAAAATGTAGGAAATGGTGGTAGGGATATAGTACTGCATATCAACATGTTATACAGGGAGCTTTTATAAATCCATGTAATGATATTTTGTAATATAATTGCATTTACAGATCTATCATCCTCTGGTTCGTCAAAGAGACAGCACTGTAAGTAAAGTCTGTAAAACATCCATAATGAATGACTAAATAACCAGCATTTAGAAAAGTGATGAGGCAATATTTTTTACTACTGTCTGGCAAAAATGTAGCCACAAAACATGTCCAGTTTAGAGAAAAATAAGGATGATCAATCATTTTACCACCAAGTTTGCCTGCTTAACAAGTTTAATGAAAATCACACACACACACACACACACACACACACACACACACACACACACACACACACACACACACACACACACACTGTTTCTTACCAGACACAACTGACTTTGTTATGGTTGAAGTTCGTAAATTCCAGTAATAATTTTCCTCATCTCATTGCAGGTAAGTTTGTAAAACAACAAAATACAAAATGAATGTGAAGTTCCCTCTAGATTTGCTGAAACTTGCACAAATACAACTTGTTCCTGTTGTGCAAGTTTACAAAAAGCCACTCCCCCAAAAAAACGGCCAGTTCGTGTCAAAAAGTGAAGCAATCTAAGAGATAATCCAACTTGCATTTCAAGTACGACCAAAAACAACTGCACTGAACTATGAATTATCTTTGGAACCTTTTAAAAGTATAAACAAGAAATGATTTATTGGTTGGTTCAGAGGTTTTGGAAACTGGAGATGGTGAGGGAATGCAGTACAAGTGGTAGCAATTAGTAATCAGGGCTGCGTTTCCCAAAAGCATCGTAAGCTTAAAGGAACATGCCACTTTTTTTGAAAATAGGCTCATTTTCCAACTCCCCTAGAGTTAAACAGTTGAGTTTTACCGTTTTCGAATCCATTCAGCCGATCTCCGGTTCTGGCGGTACCACTTTTAGCATAGCTTAGCATAGTTCATTGAATCTGATTAGACCGTTAGCATCTCGCTTAAAAATGACCAAAGAGTTTTGATATTTTTCCTATTTAAAACTTGACTCTTCTGTAGTTACATCGTGTACTAAGACCGGCGGAAAATAAAAAGTTGTGATTTTCTAGGCTGATATGGCTAGGAACTATACTCTCATTCAGGCGTAATAATCAAGGAACTTTGCTGCCGTTCCATGGCTGCAGCAGTGCAATGATATTACGCAGCGCCCGTGAGCCCCTGCTTGGTAAAACTCAACTGTTTAACTCTAGGGGAGTTGGAAAATGAGCCTATTTTCAAAAAAAGTGGAGTGTTCCATTAAGTTGACTTAGGCTTCAACTTAGGCTTACGATGCTTTTGGGAAACGCTGCCCTGTATAGTAGCATTATATTTAATATCATCTATTATTATTATCATTATCATCATCATCAGATAATTCTTGGAATTATTAGTATTATTAGTTAATATTAATTAAGTATATTTGTTTTGAAAATAATTTATCTTAAAGTGTCATGAAACCAGTGTATTGTTTGTTGTGTAATTTTGGTGATTTTGGTTTTTCTTCTCTATAGATTGTGTCTTTGCTGTTGCTGCCATGTTTGCCATAAGCTTTGTTATTTTGGCTTTCTTCATCTGCAGGACGAACAGGTATTTAACACATTAATGCATAAAAACTAAATAACTACTTACAGCTATATCCGTTTATTAACTAAACACAATTAAATGACATTGTTTAATTTTCTAGCACTGCAAAATATGTTCCTACTAGAGCCTCAGCTGATGAACAAAACCATCCTGCTTAAGGAGAATTAACCTGGAGGCATCTGTACTACTTGCCCAACAAGCTACAATACATGACGTGGAGTCATAATGATACATTATCCTATATACAATTAATACACTATTATATAATATTATATTATATTATATTATATTATTCATTACAGGGCTCGACATTAACGCTTGTCCAAAACAAGTGGATTTTTTGAATGGGCAAGTGAAAGAGAATTTTATTTGCTTGACCAGGGCAGCGTTTCCCAAAAGCATCGTAAGCTTAAGTTGATCGTAGCTCCATTGGTTTCAATGGAGCTACGATCAACTTAAGCTTACGATGCTTTTGGGAAACGCTGCCCAGACAAGTAGCCTGATTAAAATGTCAATAATAATAATAATAATAACTATGAATCACCAAAACGCATGAATGATTCTGATTTTATTACATTTAGTGTAAATGGCAATCGATAAAAAGATAATAATAATATGTATAATGTACTGACGGTAACAATGTTGCCATTAAGGCTCGCACACCCTCTGGAGAGTAGGCTAAATGGAAACAAATGAGCGCAGCACACAAAAAGAAACTCAGTTAATATACTGCGATAAACATTCAAAATGTAAATTTTATATTTATAACATAAGATATGATACAGTTAAGCAACATCACGCAACTTCCTGATGGTATTCACGTTTGAAAATGCGACACCGATTTCATACCACAGTTAAGCAGTTGTTAATAATCACTTACATTTTAGAGGCAATATTGATTGTTTAAGTTCTATTTCAGCAGCGAAAATAGTTCCAAACAAATATTACAGCAGAACCATAGCGCATCTCACAGCAACACTCAACCTGTTTTCATTACTGAATGAATCAGCCGTTTGAACGAATCATTTGAATGAATGACTCAATTATTTAAGACAGTCAATTACCACCACCTAATGGTGCTTTAGTTTAATGTTTATCATTTTTTTATATTTAAAGGTGCCCTCGAATGAAAAATTGAATTTATCTTGGCATAGTTAAATAACAAGAGTTCAGTACATGGAAATGACATACAGTGAGTTTCAAACTCCATTGTTTCCTCCTTATATAAATCTCATTTTTTTTAAAAGACCTCCGAAGAACAGGCGAATCTCAACATAACACTGACTGTTACGTAACAGTCGGGGTGTACGCCCCAATATTTGCATATGCCAGCCCATGATGTTCCCAACATTATGAAAGGCATTAGACAAGGGCAGCCAGTAATGTCTGGATCAGCACAGGGGAATCAACAGACTAAGTAAGCAAGCAAGAACAATAGCGAAAAATGGCAGATGGAGCAATAATTACTGACATGATCCATGATATCATGATATTTTTAGTGATATTTGTAAATTGTCTTTCTAAATGTTTCGTTAGCATGTTGCTAATGTACTGTTAAATGTGGTTAAAGTTACCATTGTTTCTTACTGTATTCACGGAGACAAGAGCTATTTTCATTTTTAAACACTTGCAGTCTATAATTCATAAACAACTTCATTCTTTATAAATCTCTCCAACAGTGTAGCATTAGCCGTTAGCCACGGAGCAAAGCCTCAAATTCATTCAGAATCAAATGTAAACAATATAACAGTATACAATACTCACATAATCCGACACATACATGCCGCAAGCATGACGAACACTTTGTAAAGATCCATTTGAGGGTTATATTAGCTGTGTAAAGTTTGTTTATGCACTGTTCAAGGCAAGCGCGAGCTCCGTGGGCATCGAGCACGAGAATTAAAGGGCCAGTAGCCCTGAATCGTCTCATTTATAATGATGCCCCAAAAAATGAATAAAAAAAAAATCTATGGGGTATTTTGAGCTGAAACTTCACAGACACATTCAGGGGACAGCTTAGACTTATATTACATCTTTAAAAAAAAAAAAAAAAAAAAAAAAAAAAAAGTTCTAGGGCACCTTTAAAACAACATCATAACATTATTTAATGCAGTTGTAATTTTTCAGTGTAAATGATTTAATTTGATTGGTAACGGCCCTATAGTGTTTTATAGTGTTCTAAAATTTATTGCGATAAGAATAGAAATTATAAATTTATTATATAAGATTAGAAAAAAGCCATTTATAAAGGTAAAAAAAGCCCTCGGAATAAATATTACAAATATGCAGATTTAAATATGCTGATAAAACACTGATGAGAATATTGCTTTAGAATAAATTAGATTTACACAACCGGACATGCTATTTTTTTTACTCGGACAAGTGAATGACCGATTTCAAGCACATGACAAGGCTTAATGTGGAGCCCTGTATTATATTATATTAGTTTCATATTATAGTATGTTATATTATATTATATTATTAGATCAACAACACTGGGATTTCAAAACTGTCAGTATCACTCCGCTTATCTGTGTTTGTACGTTCCATTATTGGTGGAGATTTTACATTGACTTGGTTACACGCAGTGATGGTTGTGATGCATTAATAAGTAATTAATTACTGTAATTTAAGTAAATAAGTAATTAATTACTTTTCCATTGAAAAAAATAAAGTAAGCAATTACTCATAATTGAATTAGCTATTTCTGATTTAATTGCATTAAATAATGTTACAATAGTGGATTTAACATCTAATGATAATATGTATGTTTTTAATGTAAACTTCTCCATTTAAATACTTTGGTCAGTTCAAGAATAATTTATGCAATTTTATATTACTCATTTGAAAGAATTAAAAGAGCAGTTTCAAGTCTATCCTTGTATTTGTTCAACTGGTCATGGTTGAAATGGAATTTAGAAAGTAATCAGTAGTAATAAGTAATGCAATACTTTTTAGAGAGTAATTAAAAATCATATTATATTATATTATGAAGGCTAATATAAATGTTTTAAGTTTGTATTTCCCCCCAGAATGGCAGATGGCACCTAATTTACAATCTTTAGTTTGTGTTATGTGTGGAATATTCACAAGAGGTCACTGTTTGCACAGTTTTAGACTCGTTTTGCTCATGTGTTATTTGTTATCTTGTTTGTTTCTTACTGTACGTTAGTTCTGGGCAACCATTTTTCGACTGTCGTATTTGTTACTGTTGTCTTCTTCTGTAGCTATCATTTACTCTGGTTATTCTGAAACTGCCATTAAACTTTGTGAATGGTTCCTCTCAAGTCTCTGAATCTATTAAAGCTTGGATTTGTACGTGTGTGTGTGATCAAGAAGTGCTTTCAAGATTCAAGAACAGTTCTTTGAATTGAAAATAACGCGATAACACGACTCAGTATGTACAAAAAAAAATCTGCCAAATCCGCCTAATGTATGAAGCATGAATGTAACGTTACAGTTAGCATAACCAAGCGACAGTTCCTACAATAAACAGGAGAACATTTACGAAATGGTTACAAAAGACTAGCTATATAATACGTCTATCGTTAAATTAATAAAACATCACTTACCAGTGGGTCTCACATGCCATCAGTTTCAATTTGTATGCTGAAGAGATCAAAGAATGACTAATTTTGTATGTTTAGCAAGTCACTTCTTTATAGTAGACTTTTTTTTGTTTCCAGGACGCGTTGTTGTTGGGAGGGAATGCGTCATCCAATGAAATCATCCACTGAAAAACAACATAGTGCGAGTCACAAGTTCAATTAAATTAAAAAAAACAAAACAAAAGTAACACAACAGTGCGAGTCTCTTCTACAAATCGATGAATTATATATTAATGTATTATTTATTTATTCGCAAAAAACTGTAGACATAGCAAGTTCAACCAAATTAGAACAATCAAGTTTAAACGTTAAAATTAAATATTGTATAAATAAAATACAAGGTTAAAAAAAGGAAAATAAATAATACAGTCAGTGATTACTCTTTGAATTCAGAGCTTATTTAAATTATATTAGAATTAAAATTAATACATATAAGTCATGACATAAGTGTGTGTTGCTTAGCAACAGAATGCGTGAAACGTCAACATCAGGTGCTCGGGGACAGGAGCATAGACGCTACAGAGAGCTGTCATGGCGGAGAGAAACGCTCTGGAGAAACTCGATTTCGGCGCTTTAAGCCCCGAGCAGCAGGAGAAGCTGCATCAGTTCAAGGTAATTTTCTGCTGTTGAGTTATTCACAAGTGTGCAAATATTATTGGTCTACTAACTTACGTCGTGAAGTAGCCTACATGAGATTATGATATATTAAATAAAATGTATGGGAAATGTGATTGTTTTTGAAAAAGCAAATGTTTTGAAATTAAATGTATTACTCCAGATCAAGACGAGGATAGCTAATGAAAAATATTTAAGATCTCATCCAGAGGTGGAAATGTTACTGAGTGACTTCTTAAGGTAAGTCTTTATGCTTTATGATCATCATGATTATGCAGCACGTTTTGTACTGTTCATCTATGCCCTTCTGTCTCTAACAGGGAAGTGTTTCTGGAAAGGCCTACGGATATTCGTGAATTTGCAGCAGGTATATTTTTTCAACTGTCCCATGTAATAAAAGTATTACCTTACCTACTCTTATCTGACACGTTTGCAAACATTTTTGCAAATAACTTGGTTGGAAGTAGTCTCTTGATAACATTCAGAATGAGTTTTATGTATTAGATTTTTTTTTTCATCATGCCAATAGTCCGTTTCTCACATAGAATAATTTATTTTTCTTCAAAAACATTTGTTGAACTTTTATTACAACAGAAATTTCTCTTGAGCTAATGTAATTAAATATGTAATTACATCTTATTTGAGTTTATAATGATGATGATGATAATAGTACATTATCATTATTATGTGCACAATTATGTTAAATTATACTCTTAAATTAAAGGGTTAGTTCACCCAAAAATTAAATTTCCGTCATAAATTACTCACCCTCATGTCGTTCAAACCCATAAGACCTTTGTTCATCTTCTGAACACAAATTAAGATATTTTTGATGAAATCCGAGGTTATCTGGTCCACACATAAGCAGTAACGTCATTGCACTTTGACGTCCAGAAAGGTAGTAAAAAACAATTTGAACCGTTGTCAATACGAGGTAAAGGCTTCCTTGTTTACGTCCAAATGCCAGCTCAATATTGGCCGGATCCTGTGTCAGCATCACATGCATGCATCGTGCTGCTCACGTGTTCAGCTTCAGCCAATAATGAGCCGGCATTCGGACGTAAACAAGGAAACCTGCACTGAGTTCACTACATATGACAACGGTTCAAATTGTTGAATAAAGTCATTATTTTTGTTTTGTTTTTGCACACAAAAAGTATTCTCGTCGCATCATAACATTAAAGGGTTTTTTCACCCAAAAATGAAAATAATGTAATTTATTATTCACTCTCATGCCGTTCCACACCCGCAAGTCCTTCATTAATCTTCGGAACACAAATTCAGATATTTTTGTTGAAATCTGATGGCTCAGTGAGGCCATCAATGACATTTCCTCTCTCAAGATCCATTAATGTACTAAATACATATTTAAATCAGGTCATGTGAGTACAGTGGTTCAATATTAATATTATAAAGTGACAAGAATATTTTTGGTGCACCAAAAAATATTATTTAGTGATGGCCGATTTCGAAAATATTAAATAATATTAATATTGAACCACTGTACTCACATGAACTGATTTAAATATGTTTTTAGTACCTTTGTGGATCTTGAGAGAGAAAATGTCATTGCTCCCTATGCAGGCCTCACTGAGCCATTGGATTTCAACTAAAATATCTTAATTTGTGTTCCGAAGATTAACAAAGGTCTTACGGGTGTGGAACAGCATGAGGGTGAGTAATAAATGACAGAATTTCATTTTTGGGTGAACTAACCCTTTAAGGCCAACATCTCTCTCTCTCTCTCTCTCTCTCTCTCTCCCAGATCATTTCAGTGACCCAGGACTGTCAAAGAAAATTCAGGCTCAAATGAATATCCACAATAAGTGAAAAGTGTGGATTTGCATTTTTGTTTTTTTAATAAAAAATGATAAAATGTGTGTCTGTCATGATCCCTCCTTATACGCATAAAGTAACTGTGTTTGAAAGCGCCTTTGTTGTACCTCTCCATTATCAGCAACAATTATCGTGAATGCATCATGGGAGAGGACAGTCCAGGCTTGTTTGCTAAATGAGTCCACAGGGATGAAAGATGAAATGAATTGAACAGGTCTTTCTGTTCTGTACTTTAAGTACAACCCCAAATAGATATTTTGTAAAATGTTTGTGAGTTGTTAATTCCCTCTTTATTTTACTGACAAAAGTACAAAGAAGTGTATTTAACTTTAAGTGTATTTTGTAAATAAAAAGAAATTTGATGGCTGCAACCCACAAAGTTGGGACAGAGCCATGTTTACCACTGTGACACATCACCTTTCCTTTTAGTTACACTTTTTAAATGTTTGGGATATTAATTGTTGAAGTTTTGCAAGGGAAATTTTTGCCCAATCTCGCCTGATACAAGACAGCTGCTCAACAGTGTGGTCATTGATGTCTGATTCTCCTTTACATTATAGGCCACATATTTTCAGTAGGAGACAGATCTGGACTGTTAGGCAGACAGTCAAGCACATAGTGTCTACAGAACCACTCTGTTGTAGCACATGCTGAATGAGGCCTGGCATTGTCTTGCTTTCCAGGGAAGATGCCATCTTGATGTCATCTCATCTTTAGTTTTACCAAAGAATATACACTAACAAGAAGCAACACTCAATGGAATGTTTCATTGCTACACCGGAGCCCAGCAGCAGCCCTGCGTTTTTCGCCATTTTGTGGTCAAGGCAACTCGGCACTCCACTAATTTCTATGGCAATATCAGCTGCTTTGTTAAAAAAAAATTTACATTAAAGCTGAAATCCAACCTGAATGCAATCAAGACTATGTAAACAAAAAAACACAGCCACTGTGTCCAAAAGTGGCAATTAGGGGATAACAGACACAGCAATGCATCATGTTTTTTAAGATCATTATGTTTGTAGTGTGATCCAGGGGATTAAAACGTATTTCAGACCTAGTCGAGTAATTTACTATTACTATATTACTCCACTAGGTCTGCCTATATGTTTTAATCCCCTGGATCATGCTACAAACATGATGATCTTAACTTTATTAATTATTAATTTATTAATTTACTATTAGTAGTAAATATGTAAAGTTGCATAAAATTGAAATACTCAATAAAGTAGGCTAACTACGTTACCTCAGATGTGTAATAGTTGGATTCCACAGCACATAAAACATTTACTGTAGGAGTCAAAATGTAATAATAATAATAAAAAAAAATGTACTTAATTTGAGAAATGTTCTATTGCATTTCTGATTTGGCTGTGAGAGTCGCCGATTTTGGGTGCGTAAGATGTGATGCATTCTATTGTCCAGTTAGCATTTTCACCCCAAAATGGCTGCCGTGCTACCGAAGCACCACCTTGTGGCTGTTACCCAAAAAGTATCGCCTTCTGAGCACGCTATTTTTAAAGGCGCTTTAAGCGATCTCACACGTTTTTAGGCCAAAAATTTTTTTGATCACATACAGCAAACATCTCCTCACTATCCGGTAGCTGCCTGTCCCCTGAACACACTATAAAAAAACGCGGTCTCTGTAGTCGCCACAAGCTGCAAAAATGGACACAAAAGCAAACTGGTGCAGCCTGGATCATTGAACACAATAAACAGCGCCCAGCCAATAACCGACAAGCAGCGTCAATACGCAAGCTACTTGTATTTTAAATGCGCGTTCATGACTGTTTCAGGAAGCACGGAGGGGGGGAGGAGGAGGAGGGAGGGTCTAGCTAGCCTCTGTTTTGTTTGACAACACTTCGAACGTCAACAGGAAGTTACTCCGCTCAGGATCGATTAGAGAACCTTTAACACAGTAACATGATGGTTTCTCATGCAATGCCATCTGAGAGGTCAAAGGTCATGCACATTCAACAGAGGTTTCCTGCCTTGTATGTACTGAGATTTCTCTGGATTCCCTGAATCTTTTCACAATATTATGTATGATAGGTGGTAAAAGACCTAAATACTTTGCGATCTTGCACTGAGAAATGTGATTTTTTAATTTTTTGAGAATTCTTTCATCTCATGCCATTTTTGCAAAGCCAGAGTCTTGGAAGCAATGTTCCCTCTAATTCTTTTTCTCGCTGAGCAAAACTTTTGAACAGGTCTTGAACAGGTCTTGAAAGGTCTTTCTGTTGAGCACACATTTTGGCAACCTGAGCAAAAACATACTTTACATCAGACCTGTATAATCAATGTAAACACACAAAAAAAATGGTTTTATCAAGCAACTGTAACTTTAATGTGCCGTTTCTATTTTATATTTATATTTTTTTTATTAGGCTTACATTATAATATAATAAAATATAATATTTAAGTATTTAAACTGATATACAGTGTTATATCAGTTTAAATGCTTCCATTAGTTTTAATATATTATAAAGTAAAAAACAAAATGAAGCATTTAAACAGATCTGATAGCTAAATATTTTTAGGAAAAGTGAACATGTTAACTCTTTTATAGTTAGGCTATCTAAACATCCCTGAAACCCACACATCACCACCACACACAATAATCTATTTAAACTGAGGTGTATCACTGATGTATTTTGAGTTTTCCAGCTGTGGTGGGTGTGTAACTGTAAATGTCTCAGAGTTTTGTTAGCATTCTGTGCCCGTCATCCATTATCACCACTTTTCATTAAAACATTGACGTTTTATTTCACATTTCTTTTCGTTTCGCGTTGCCTCTCGTATTGAGGTATTTAGTCCGCAAACATTACAGTGTTCTTACCGCGACTGTTTTGGCTCAGGACCAGCCAGCTCACACGCGCTCAATCGTTCTCTTTTTATGAAACCTGTAAACCGCATTCACGGGTTCTAACTCTATAGCTACAATAACTCTATAGCGGTTGTCCAGAGCACTTCAATTATTTCTCATTTAAACTACTACAATCAAATGGATTTCCCCACTCATGATTTTCATGTCTGTTCTCTGCGTGGCAGTTATTTTTATTTTTTTTTATTTTTTTTATTTTTATTTCAGAAGGGAACATTGCTTAGAAGCTCCTTTTGTATCCAGTCACTCACCTAAGCCTACTACCAATTCATTTGCTTATTGTGGACTGTTTCAAAACAGTTTAACTTGGATATTCTATAGTCTTTTCACTTTTATTTTACTATTAATTTGGCCAGTGAAAACCATTTTTCTTTGTGCCTTTGTCAGTTAAGTAAAGGTTAAAACAAATTTAAAAATCACATATTCTTGATTTTATTACATTTTACAAAATGTCCCAACTTTGGGATTGTATGTAAAGACATACTGAGGCTGACACTAATGACTCACTAATTATTTCTATTACATATTACTTTGATTCTTTGCATAAACTGCTTGATAGAACATTTTAAATACTTGTTTTCATTCAGTTTTCATGGATTTGTCCTGAATTTGTATCGAATTTATCTTTGCATTCCCGCTTTGTGCCGTTTTTTACATTGGGCTGGTCAGTTTTATCTTTTTCATTTTACTGTTTACAGTTTGACTACCCAAGGGTGAACTATTGTGCAAGCGGCATGTTTCATTTTTGGATTTAACAAGTCATCAGGGACCTAATAAGTTATTGTTCATTCACATAGAAACATCTAATTGTCAATGTAACATTTGACTTTAGTATGGTACATGAAACTCATTAACCCCAAAAACCTAAATAATTAAGCATGTAAAAGCAGAAAGATATATGTCCAGTCTATTTTTTAAATAATTATCTCAACTGCTATAAGAAAAGTATGTGACTTTATGTCTGATTATTTAAAATCACATGATGGAAAGTCAAGTCTTACCCCCACAAATTCACAAATGCAATTTCATAGCTGTCACACCTGCACTGTACATCTAGATACTCTTCAATACCCTGGGGTGGGAGGGGTTGAGAAGACATGAGGGTGGAAAATCATGTTGTAATGAATCCAGTGTGCACCTGTTCAGCAGACTGTCAGCTTCAGTTATACTCGTGTCTCAAGATCTCAAATTCATCACTCACAGTGAGTACCTCCATCACATTCTTAGCCAATACTCTTAAACATCCTGGTTCCTAGTTTATTGCTTTAGCTTATTTCACTACTTTTATACTAATATCGGTGACACCCATGTTCACTGAAAGAGTTAATAATTAAAATTCATAAAAATAATACTATTTAAATGTTTTCTTTTTAGGTAAAGCTTGTGAATTTAAACATGACTCTTATGTGTATTATCAGATCTATAAGTGCATTTGTTAAAATATACTTCTATTATAAGGATTGTACATTTGTACATTGTAAAAGACACCAGGACCTATTGAGTGTCTGTTTTTACTTACTCTAACACCCCCGAAATTACCTCTGTTTGTATAACCTAATGTAGTCAGATTGATTCTGTTATATTAAATAATATTTCTGGATTAAATAATACCAGTTATTTTACATGTAACCACATGAAGTAGCCTACACTTTTATGAAACTTTGCATCCTTTTTTTATTACCGTACATTAAGGGAAGATTATTTAATAGACACAGACTTATCTTTTTAAACAGCATTTTTTTCGTGAGAACATAAATATTGACTCTAAGATAATTCCAGTAAACAGATGGAAAATGCATGAAAGGATATGTCATTTTAACAGTTAATTTACTATGAAGCAGAAATATGTCATTAATGTGGGCTCAGTTCATTCATTGAAAATATTCTTTGCAGCAACATAATGCTCTAGGGCCTAAACAAATAAGCTATTCAAATCAAAGGAAACCCAATCATCGGTAAAATTGTACTGATTTGCCTTGTCATACAGCTACTCTGGGTAAGACGTAAAGGCTGTTTTTCTCTAGCTGTATTCCAGTGAGAATGATCTCACACTGGCAGTATCCTTGCACTCGTCCTAAATCCTCACAGGTGTGAGAATGGTATATGCAGTACCTGAGAGTCAGTTAGCATGCCTACAATAACCATAGTGAGAACAACACATATACAACAGGGACCTTTAAAACAGGTGGAGACTGGTATGGTTCTGGTTTTTGCGTTAACATGTTAAATAATTACATAGTCTCCATTTAATTTTAATGTTGCCTACCTTTTATTTTGTATGTATTTTATTGCTATTCAAAAATCATGCCTATATATCCATTACATAAATGATTTGTGTATCTACAGTTTAATTTTTGTTCTTGCATGTTTAAATAATGCAAGCTATGCAAACATTAATGCAACTGAATGGAACTGTTTTGCATGTAATCAGATATGTCTGGATTGTCCACATGTGATTTACCCGTGTCCGATGATGACATTATAATAAAGCGATCGCTGATATCTATATATACAGTATATGCAGGAGATCATTATGAAATATTATTTATAATGTCCCTGTGCATTCACTGCAATGTGATGAATTTACTGAAATCTTCTAAATCCATATTGTCTATAGAGCCTCATCTGAAGAAAGAGAACAGGGAACAACGTTATGGGGTTTTATAGAGAGAGTTTGATCCTCTCTCTTCTAATCCAGTGGGCTACAGGTAATCTAGTTTAATAGTATCACTTTGGATCATTTTGGATCTTACATAGAGTTTTGTAAAGCTTGTTGTACAACGAACAACAAAACTTCATTAGTTTCATCAAAAATGTTCTGTGTGTACTGTGCTGTTATTCCATACAGCAATGTCCCTCGCTGGGATAACATCAGAGATGCCTGATCGTAACCAGTCAACGATAGACTTTCCGAAACTACCTGAAGACTTCAAAGAAATGGCCAAGAAACTGGTAACTATAGCCTACCGCAATATCATTGGTTGCATCTAATACTGAAGATACTATAATAGGTGTTTCTTCAACTATAGGCACTACTGAAACACTATTTCTGAACCAAAAATGATTTTTTTTATAATAAAATTGCTGACTGTTTTGTCTTGGTGAGGCTTATTTCATAGCTAGCATATTATATATCCAGACCCTTTTACTGTTTGTACAAAATGATGACGTAGCAACGTATGCGAGCGCATTTTGGCAACGGAAGTGGTGTTGTTCCCCATAGGTTCTAACATGTTAGCAACTCCGAAAGTGATATATATATATCTACAGCTTCGCGAGCGGATTAAGCAACACAGACAGATAAAGTTATTTTAAAAAGTTGACTTTATCAAATGGTATCCGGCTATCAGATCCGTGTAGTCGAGTGGATAGAAGACGTTAGCAGATGGCCAAATACAGTGGCCAAATATACATAAACCAGTTCTCTCAAGTTTTAAAGACAGGCAAGAATGACAAATATCCAACATGACATGATTTTTAAAGTGACCATTGAATTTATTTAGTGCTAATAAAAATATTAAGCCTTTTTGGAGAGAGAGATGTTTAATGTGACAAAATGTCAGTCATCGTGTGATAACGAAAATATAACTAGGTCTATACCTCTATACTGAGCAGGTGTTTTCAGTGAACAGGCTTGTAAAACTGTTGACTAAGTTCAGACACTCATGAAACAGACACTCCTCTGTGGGTGAACGAGGATGATGGTGAACAATTCCAGGATATGCTTTTTTTTTTCATTGGTTGTTGCATTAAATCTTACCCAGATACAATAGTGCTATTTTCTGATTGGCTACTGTGTAGCCTCTTTCTTTTTTTGATTGGCTGATAAGTGTCAGGCTACTCCAGGGGAGACGCGCTTGATTCCTGCCCGGCGCAGCGGCATATTAAATATATGAAAAATAGTTTTATTTATAGACAACACAGGAACACAATGTGTGGCGGGAGTGCGTGACAAAAAACCGAAACGAGTGACTCTAATAATGTACCATCTGGTTGTTATCACAGAATAAACCCCTTCAGGCTGATACCCTGGCTGATCACCCTGTCGGGGTTTTTATTTTGAGATAACAACCGGCTAGATGTACATTATCCCTTACTTAATGGACACAATTACATTACATTACAATGTTTTCACACTTTTGGCACAATTTAACAAAATTGCTGCTTGATTAGAAAAGATCCACAATAAAATATTCTCTTCACTGTGACGGTGCTGTAAGGCATGGAAAGGAGATGAGGATGTATACAGCTCATACTTTTAACTGAAATAACGATAAAAACAGAATCAAACAGGAGAAAGGGGAAACAGGACAGTTTAACAAGCAAAGGATAAAGACAATCCTCTACCGAGAACTGAGGAAACTGAGGGCATTAAATACAAAGGTAAATTAGTACTTAAAAAAGACAGGTTATGGCAATTTATAGAAACAAACTAGCAACAGGAACAAAGGGAACAAAGGAAACAGGAACTAAACAGAGGGAAATAAGAACATTCACACTCTAACAGGAATGAAAAAAAAACAACACAGAACGTGACATTCACATGTGATATTTACCTGGTTTCCTTCATACATCACATGATTTATCACATGAATATTCACTTCAGTCATGCTCTTAACTGTCTCGTTTTTAAATAAAATTATTGGAATGACATAAAATATATATAAATAATTTTCACAATAAATATTGAAGTGTTTTTTTATTATTATTTTACTCTGTTTAGATTATTTTAATTTTACAAAATAAATATTTAAAGTCTCTGTCTAAAAAAGGGGGGTTGGGGATCTATAAATAATCCATGAGTCATTAATCAACAATACAGTTTTTTGTGTGTAAGTCTTATTCAGAAGAACAAATAGCACTTACATTGTTTCATAATTTAATAATTACATTTCCTTATATTTTTTGACAGATGATCACATGCTCCAAGAAAGGTAAAATGTCTGAACACAAACAGCCACATTTACCATTTAGCCTTACATAATCATGGTATCAAAATGACTTATGTGTTGCACCTGTACTAACTGCGATAAATGATGTAGAGGGCTATATTGCATAAACCATATGCAAACGCAAGTGCCCAAGGAAACTATGTAGGATATATTTGCATATTTCAGCTGGAAAAAGTTCTATTTGAGCACTCCCATGCCCTGAACAAATTGTATTAATCTACTAGACATCATAATCTGCCAAACTTTCATCATAAATCTAATTTGATATTTTGAAGTCAGATTTGCAATTATTGTTTCTCTCAAAATTCAGAACCAGCAATTTTGTTTCCAGTCATAAAGAGAGAGTGTTTGTGTTTCTCAGTCATGCATTGTGTCTTTTGTTAAACGATGTTGTATTGTTTTAGGTTACCTCATGCCTGTAATGAACAATTCACTGAACAGGTAGACTGCCACTGAACTGATGATATATTGGCAGGTGTATATTTGAATACTAATGATCACATTACATTGCATGGAAAACCTCTACATATTTTCCCCTTTATCTCGCAGCTCATATGCACAGACACAAAACCAGATGATGGAGAGCCCTGTCTCTGTGTTTATGGAGCTTCTCTCCTCCCTGCCTCCATCCTTCCCCTCTCACTCTAATCAGTCCAATGGAACAGCAGAAGACCAAGGCCCAGCCTGGGTAACTCTCACTATTCCAAAAACACGCATATCACACCTAGCCATATCACAACTGGGGGCTTCCAATTGACTTCTTTTGTTGTAAAAGTAAGATGCTTATAGTTAGTACACTCTAAATCTAACCCATATATATGGATATACTTAGAGAGAGATACATGAAGATACTCATATATCCTTATTCAACTTTTATTTTATGTTCATCCTGATGGGAAATCTACACTAAATTCAGAACTTTGCTGAAAAGTTGCAGAACTGCACCAACATGGGCCATATGATTGAGCTCATGAGGAACACTACGGTTAGTGCTGGACTACCAGAGAAAAACATATAATATAAGACCAGATATATTTTGAATGAAGTTAAGCTGATAGTTAAAGGGGTAGTTCACCCAAAAATGAAAATTCTGTCATTAATTACTCAGCCTCATGTGGTTTCACACTGGTAAGACCTTCGTTCATCTTCAGAACACAAATTTAAAATATTTTTGATGAAATCCAAGAGGTATATTATTCGTCCATGGATGGCAATATAACCACCACTGTGAAGTTTCAGCTCAAAATACCCCATAGATTTTTTTAATTAATTTTTAACTGCCTATTTTGGGGCATCATTAACAATGCACTGATTTACACTCGGCGCCGCCCCCTTAAATCGCGCGCTCCCTGCCACACCAGCTGACTATATTACAGCGCATTTACAAAGTTCACATAGCTAATACAACCCTCAAATAGATCTTTACAAGATGTTCGTCATGCATGCTGCATGCATGCTTCGAATTATGTGAGTATAGTATTTATTTGGATGTTAAAGTTTTATTCTGAGTGAATTTGAGGCTGTGCTCCGTGGCTAACGGCTATTGCTACACTGTTGGAGAGATTTATAAAGAATGAAGTTGTGTTTATGCATTATACAGACTGCAAGTGTTTAAAAAATGAAAATAGCGACAGCTCTTGTCTCCGTGAATACAGTAAGAAACGATGGTAACTTTAACATCATTTAACAGTACATTAGCAACATGCTAATGAAACTTTTAGAAAGACAATTTACAAATATCTACGGTGGCCGAGAGAGCTCAACGCGCTGCAAATAAAGAAAACATCTTCATCAGATTGACAGATGTGGAGTTTGCAGCGCGTGTGTTGTCAAACTGATGAAGATGTTTTCTTTATTTGCAGCGCGTTTCACTATTTGTAAGTGTTGTGGAGTTTGCAGCGCGTGTGTTGTCAATCTGATGAAGATGTTTTCTTTATTTGCAGCCCGTTTCACTATTTGTGAGTGTTGTGGAGTTTGCAGCGCGTGTGTTGTCAAACTGATGAAGATGTTTTCTTCATTTGCAGCGCGTTGAGCTCTCTCGGCCACCGTAAATATCAGTAAAAATATCATGCTATCATGGATTATGTCAGTTATTATTGCTCCATCTGCCATTTTTCACTGTTGTTCTTGCTTACCTAGTCTGATGATTCGGCTGTGTGCAGCTCCAGACGTTAACTGGCTGCCCCCTTGTCTAATGCCTTTTATAATGTTGGGAACATGGGCTGGCATATGCAAATATTGGGGCGTACACCCCGACTGTTACGTAACAGTCAGTGTTATGTTGAGATTCGACTGTTCTTCGGAGGTCGTTTAAACAAATGAGATTTATATAAGAAGGAGGAAACAATGGAGTTTGAGACTCACTGTATGTCATTTCCATGAACTGAACTCTTGTTATTTAACAATGTCAAGGTAAATTAAATTTTTGAATCAAAGGCACCTTTAGGCCCAATCCCAATTCTATTTTATACCCCTTCCCCTTCCCCTTGAAACAGAATGTCAAGGGGTAGGGCTGAAAATATTCCCCTAAGAAATGGGACACCACTACTAGACCGTTACACGTCATCATAAGTCGTCGCTAGCTCCTACGTCATAGATGCGCCGATGTTTATCACACACTTCTAAAAGCCAATTCACACCGCACCGACAACACTAGTCTGTTGGAGTTTGTTGGATCGGTGTGATACCCCTGTTGGCGTCTGTTGGAGTCGGTTTTCACCCGACTGAACATGTTTAATCGGCGTTTGTCGGGTCGTGGAATGTCTGCGCGGTGTGAACAGTTTTCCAACAGACGGCAACAAACTGATGTAATCTGACCTGGCCACGAACCGTTGCTATGACGATGAGGCAAGTCCCCTGCAAAGACAACTGTTTGATCGCGCCCGCGCCTCAGGCACACACAACAAAGCAGTGGAAACCTGACATCGCAGCTTGTTCATTATAAAAAATAAAATACTGTTAAAAAATAAATAAAATATACAAAAGGTACAATAGTCCATAGTGCAATCCGTGCCATTCAGCAAGAGCAGCTGCTCCACTTCACCGAAAGAGAGAGGTAACGTTAACCACTATGAGAGCAACGCAGGTTTACCTTCAGTTTAATAATTCGTTTTGGCTTGTTTAGCTACATGGTTGTATATGCTTATGGGTCGCGTTAATAAAAAGGGTCGCGCTAAAAAAAATGTTTGTTGGTGCGGTGTGAATTGGCCTTTTAAGATGCCATCGATAGCTGTAGTGATCTCTGTTGCTTGGGCGACAGCTATTTTTTTTGCATTTGTCTTCAGTTCTTCGCATAAGACAAAGGAGACGAGCCTGCGTGTTTCCTCAGGAGTCCCTGGTTGATACAGAACATACAGTACTGATGAATAAGCACGCAAACTGAATGCACTTTTTGTTTATATCATGTAACGTACACGTATGGACGTAAACACAGGCATGCGGCAAAAAGATAAGTTAGCTGCCACCGGATTTGAATTTATGTTGTCAAATCAACGCGGGTTTCAATAAAATATAAAAAAAATATGTTGTGGAACTATCATAAAGTAAAAAACATTAGCGAACTGTTTTCATAGCGATTTTTACAAATCTTTTTTTCGGAGAACATAACCGTATACATGAACACAAGATTAAAGGCAACATAAAACAAGTGATTATTTATTACTAAAATACTGTTTACCGTAAAAAAATACTTACATTTATGGGTCTCTCTGCTCGCTCGGTCGGCCATGTTGGAAATTTATCATACCCCTTCGTCTTAAGTGTGGTCCCGAACAATCTTCGTTTGAAGGGCTACCTGGCCCTTCCCCCTACCCCTTCCCCTCCAACCAAATGAGAATTGGGACACCCCTACCCCTTCACGTGAACGCGCGAAACGAAGGGGAAGGGGTAAGGGGTAGAATTGGGATTGGGCCTTAAAGGTGCTAAAGAGGATGTTTTGTTTTATACATTTTTGCAATATTACTTGAAACTGTCTTTACTAACTGATAAAAGACTATTTATTAGGTGCACTGAAAGTAATAATATTAATATACATCATCTGTGCACGAGGTAGGGCCTTAAAAACATCAGCCAATCTTTTACGCGATCATCGCATAAACGATTGGCCCTCTGGCTTGTCAATCACTGCCGTGACGTTCCTTGTGAGAGACGAACGCGGATTGGCCCTCTGGCTTGTCAATCACTGCCATGACGTTCCTTGTGAGAGACGAACGCGGCTGCACGCTCCAGTAACTCTCCACACTCCACAGGCGCTGCATGCGATGTTTTTGTCAGGAGACAGGAATAACAACTGCAGATTATGAGTTACCTGTGGTGAGTCCGACATAATGTATCCACTATCACGACACAGCGAATGCCGGTGGTAAACACTCGTGTTCCGATACTCGTGCACGAGTTTTGGGAGGCGTTCCTTTGAAATGAGCTTTGAAGGAGGGGGGTTGTTCTTACGCATGCGCTCATTTAAAAAACTCAGTAACAGTCTTTGGATTCTCAGTCGACGAAAAAATCCTCTCTATCACCTTTAATTTTATGAAGCCACAAGAACACTATTTTTACACAAAAACAATACAAAAATAACGACTTTATTCAACAATATATTATTTTTTGTGTCATTCTCATACGTAGTTTATGTCCAGCGTTCCCAGGTTCTACGTCAGAACGGTGACTCAATATTGGCCGGCTCCTTCGTCAGCATCACACACATGTGTCGTGCTGCTCACATGTGCAGCTTTGGCCAACACTGAGCCATCATTCAGACGTAAACACAGAAGCCTTCACTGTGCTTACTGTGGCAACTGCATAAGTATAATGACAGGGAAGAGAAGAGATTGCTGAATAAAGTTGTAATTAGGGCTTGAGCACCAATTGTGTGAGGACCCTATTGGAATTGCTCCGTTTATTATTATTCTTCTTCTCCAAAGTGAATCGGATTTTTGAGGGCTTAAATGGTGGTGGAAATGGTGGAAATTTACGTCTGTTATGGGTCGCAGCATTAGGCGTGGCAAAATGGCTCGATAGCGCCACCTAACGTAGTGCACCTCGCACTACATTTCATGTAGATTTTGAAATTCAGTACACACATTTGTAACGAATCTTTAGCGATATTACAAGTATTTAATCAATTCATGGGTGAAATATATGAACATAATAAATCATAAAGCCTTATGATTAATTATGATACATATATCGACCCACGAGGGAATTATGCACATATATTGTGAATTAATTACAACAAAGTATAATCAATTACAGTTCTGATTAGTTCTAGTTTAATAGTTGTTTAGAGAAACTATCCTAGTTTGTCCAGCAAACCGTTAGTTTCCTCACAGACTATTATAAAAAGAATGTTATTCTCTGGCCACGAGAATAAATTCCTATTATAGCATCAAAGCGTAAAGCTGTGGTGCCGGATCGACAACGAAGAAGTGACTTGGGTTTTCTGAATGAGCAGCAGAACAATCGAGCATTAATATAATGTATTTAATATATGAAATATACACAGAGGATATACATATGTACAGAAGCAAAAGTAAAGGCAGGAAAAGAGAGAAGACAAGTAGCAAAACTTACTAACAGTCCTTGAGAGCCAGCAGAGAAATCAGTTTCATTAGGTCGTATTAGATGTATCGCATCTAAGATAGAGAAACAGTACTTGCATTAGTTTGTGCTGAGTTTCAAAAGATACAGGTGATGGTTCAGTGTGGCTGCAGTTCGTTGGCTTCTTCCGTTTCCGCGGGAAGATTTGAACTGAGGACTTGAAAGTTCATTTCGCCGGAGATGGTTGTCCCGAAAGATGACAAGTGATGGAAGCGCGGTCGCCTGAGACGTCCGTGCACGAGAGGGCGATGGACAATTCAGGGACAATCGAGAGAGAAAGCAAAAATGTTTGTGCTTGTCTTTCATGGACAAGCAAGCCAACACGCCTCCTTGGTTGAAACAGCCAATGATAAGAAGTGCAATCTTGGCGGGCAAACTTTTCCTTTGTCTTGTCTTGCAGCTTGATTTGCATAATTTATGAAGTGTTAGATCAGAGTAAATTTTTCTTCGAAGTACCATTAAAAATAGAACAATGCATTTTACAGTTATGTGACATACATTGTCGAATAAGGCATAAAGAGAGCTTTACAAAGAAACCAAACTTGTCAGGTGGCAAAAACATAAAAAGGGAGATACAGTTTATACTGTATACATACACAATGGGTACTTGTTGTGTATGTAACTTTGGCACAGTCATATTTTGAGAATAACTGTTCATACAATCTCTAAGCATGTTTGTGTGTGTGTGTGGTGTGTGTATTGGGTTTTGGCATGTAGCCACATGAGGGACTCTTTTGAAGTCTTCAGAGCTGGGTCTGTGGTTCTCTGGTTAGTTTCTTACAGGGCCACAAAAATGCCAAATCCCAGTCTTTTACTAGAACGGCCGGAGCCAATTTGTGATTTACATACACCGTTCAGGAGGCTAAAAGCATTCTGAAAATTCCAAAGTTGGTTGACTAAGATGGATATTGTACAGGCATTACACATTTAACAGCCCAATACCTACAAAAAAATTATCTTGGAGCAAAATCTGAAACCGAACAGGAAGTCAGATATTTTGAATTAACTTGCCATTTTTTTGCCATTTCCAGACGTTGTACTTTAACAAACTCCTCCTAGAGCTTTTATCAGATCAACGTCATATTTGGTCAGTCTAATCCAAAGGCCTTTGCGACGTTTCATTGCGAAAATCTAGATTTTTCCCTGATGGGCATGTCTGTGGCGGCCTGACAAATTTCGATGTTTCGCCATGAAACAGGAAGTTGTTTTAACTCTGGCAAACAATGTCCGATGGCCTGAAGACATCTTCATGGCAATATTCAGTTACAGTTATAGCGCCACCTGTGGGGAACAGGAAATGACATTTTTTACACTGTTATTAACTCCTCATAGAGATTTAACCAGATCAATATCATATAATGTCAGTAGGGCTGGGCGATATATCGCATGCGATTGTCACGCGCATTTCGTCAGTAAAGCCGGTTCCCTGATTACCGCTAAATCGCCATCACGCAAATGGAGCGGCATTTAATATACAGAGCCGTAGATCACTGACAAGCGACGCAATATCGCGCTCATTATCGAAGGCGATTCATCTGCTAAATGTCAGTCTAATCTTAAGACCTTAGCGATGATAAATATCAAAGATCATGAGTTTTCGCTGAAGGGCGTGTCCGTGTCGGCCTGACAACGTCTGATGTTTCGCCATGAAAGAGGAAGCTGTTGTAATTCAGGCATACAGTGTCCAAACTGCCCCATCTACATTGCATCTACATTGCAATATTCAGTTACGGTTAAAGCGCCACCTGTTGGCAGCAGGAAGTGTGCCACTTTTAAATGACTTTGCCATAATTCTCTTGTATTTTCTCGCTTACATGCATGTCGCCCCGTTCACTGATTTACAAAGGCCAACGGGTGGCGGTGAGCCCGGGTGCGAGGGCCCTTTCATCGCTGCTTGCAGCTTTAATTTTTGTTTTGTTTTTGCACACAAAAAGTATTCTTGTCGCTTCATAAAATTAAGGTTGAAGCACTGCAGTCACGTCAATTCTTTTACAGATGTCTTTGGTACCTTTCTGGATCTTGAAATTGGTGATTATATTGCTGTCTTAGGACAGGTCATGTACGTCTCGGATTTCATCAAAAAATATCTTCAGTTGTGATGAACGAATGATGAACGAAAGTCTTACGGGTGTGGAACGACATGAGGGTGAGTAATTAATGAAAGAAATTTCATTTTTGGGTGAACTAACCCTTTTTTTGGGTAACTCTTATTTAAGTAGTGCCTCATTTGTTGCCTTCTTTTGGAAGGAGAATGACATAAACATAGGCTACGTTCTCTTCACTCTTTTTTTACATTTGCACTCTCAGGACAGCCCTCGTTGTTTCATGAGGGCATTCATGGCTCCTCTTTCCTGGATGGCCATTATGCAAAATGGAACAGACCTCAACAAAGAGGATCTAACAAAGCTTCTATGGGCGGCTAAACCCTTCTTAGAAACAATGCCTCCATCTAGCTTTGTTCTTCCAGCATTTTCACAAAGCTCTCACCTTGCTGAAATGTAAGTTTATTCCTTTTTATTAAACTCAAGTGACTGAACATATGGACAGGGGTGCACATAAGTGGTATGCAGGTGCGCATGCGCGGTAAAAATGGAGGGAAGAGCTTTTGAGTACCGGTTCACAGGGACACGTTTACTTACTGGAGTAGGATTTTTCTCCATCTCTGGTAAGATAGCAATCATGATGATAAGTGTGTTCTTTAATTATTAGGTGTGCAATGGATCGCAAGGTCCAATGTTGCGCACGCATGTGATTCGCTTATTATCTGCTAAATTTAACCTTAGAGTGAAAGTTTATCATTTTGACATGTTTTGTCTCGCCAATTAACACATTCAAACGATTTTAAAATCGGAAGAAGAGGTGAAAATCGGGACTCGCGAGCTGTTATCTGTGCGCACAGCCTCACGAAACGCGCGCACGCAAAGAGAGAGAGAGAGCATTCTGCGTGCGGTCGTCTATCGGAAGCTCGTTATTCTAATTTATAAAGTTTTTTATGTGGATATTTTTCTTAAAAACACATCCCTTCGCTTCAAAAGGCCTTTATTAACCACCTGGAGCCATATGGATTACTTTTTTTTAATGGATGGATGCAGTTTTTCTGTCTTCAGAATGTGGGTTACCATTCACGACCATTATAAACCTTGGAGGACTAAGGATATTTTTAAATATATCTTGGATCGTGTTCATCTGAAAGAAGATTGTCATATAAACCTAGGATGGCTTGAGGGTTAGGTAAATCATGGGATAATTTTTGGGTGAACTATCTAAAGGGTTAGTTCACTTTCAAATAAAAATTTCCTGATAATTTACTCACCCCCATGTCATCCAAGATGTCCTTCTTTCTTCAATCGAAAAGAAATTAAGGTTTTTGATGAAAACATTCCAGGATTATTCTCCTTATAGTGGACTTCAATGGTCTTCAAACGGTTGAAGGTCAAAATTACTGTTTCAGTGCAGTTTCAAAGGGCTTTAAACGATACCAGACGAGGAATAAGGGTCTTATGTAGTGAAACGATCAGTCATTTTCAAACAAATACAAATGTATATGCTTTATAAACACAAAGTGGTTCCGCCAAAACCGCACTTTCGTATTCTTCAAAAAGCTTACGCTGAATGTCCTACACCTTCCCTATTCTAGTTACGTAAAAAAAATTACTGGTCCCGCGTTTGTTCCGTAAGTAGTATAGGGAAGGCGTAGGACATACAGCGTAAGCTTTTTAAAGAATACAAAAGTGTGGTTTTGGCAGAACCACTTGGAAGGCGATAATTTATATTAGTTTAGATAGTTTATATAAAGCATATACAGTTGTATTTGTTCAAAAATTACTGATCGTTTCGCTAGATAAGACCCTTATTCCTCTTCTGGTATTGTTTAAAGCACTGAAGCTGCACTGAAACTGTAATTTTGACCTTCAACCGTTTGGAGGCCATTGAAGTCCACTATATGGAGAAAAATCGTGAATTGTTTTCATCAAAAACCTTAATTTCTTTTCGACTGAAGAAAGAAGGACATGAACATCTTGGATGACAAATGGGTGAGTAAATTATCAGGAAAATGTTATTTGAAATTGAACTAATCCTTTAATGTTATTAAAATAAAATAAAAGAAGATAGTAGGAGAGCAGTCAGGAGGAAAGTGATGAGGACAGGTTGCTCCCTTCAGAACCAGACCAAAAAAGTTATGTGCACCCCTGCATATGGAGTACCTTTACCTTATTCTACAAAATTGATGTAAAAGTCGTCTCGCCTGCCTCATTATGCTCCAGGATGAAGGTGTTTAGTGAGGTGTTCAGCGTTCTGTCTGAGGAACAGAAGAATGACATTATAAGGTGGGTCAAAGAAAGAGTTGCACAAAATGAATTTAACTGCCTTCTGAAAGCACCCGCCTCCAACATCCTGCCTTCTAAACCACGGAAGAAACATACCATGAGTAAGTTTTGTATAACCTTATATAAACTTTTATTATCAAAACAGATCTGAATCATTTTAAATAATAATTGAATAATAATTTAAGTAATAATTGACTAATCTAGAAAATGGCCAACCACCCAAGGGTGTGACGAGCGGACCAGGAGCTGAAGTGACTGGCCATCCTGCAATGAATGGTAAAGAACTGAAAACAAAAATAAATTTTTGGAATAAAAAAAAAAAAAATGAAGAACTGGAATGGAATAGCAAAGTAGTGAAGAAGGAGAGGAAACATTAGGAAAGAAAAGATAACAAATACAGAGACAGAAAAGCATGTGGTGGAAGAAAGGAGAGTTATATGGAGAACAATGGATCATAAACAGAAGAGTGGAAAACACCAAAGATACACAATACTGATATTTGAAGATAGGAGAATTATTAATTACATTCAATTATAATAATTAGTTATTTGATTATTTTAATATTATTTAATATTAAGTTATTTTATTTATTCATTTATTTGCACTTTTTAAGTAGAGAGTGCTTTGCAAGCAAACATTCAACATTTGTCTTTCTTTCTTTCTTTCTTTCTTTCTTTCTTTCTTTCTTTCTTTCTTTCTTTCTTTCTTTCTAATAGCTTCAACAGCAGTCCGTACATGTCATTCCGGATTGTTCTGGCTGAAGGCTAGGATGTTGGCAATAATGGGACCTTTCCTGTCCCGACTGCCTTTAGAGGAAGTAAAGACGATCCCTAAAAATGAGGTCAGTGTCTGTGACATGATATGCAAACCAATACACATAATGTGTATTGTTCCATGGTGTTTGGTCTCAGAGCCAGCAATAATAACATAATCTAAACTCAAAACCACCTATAACTCAGCAAATTCAATGACTATGATAATCTTTCTATTTCTCAGCTATGTGAGTTTTTCAGGACTCCAGATTTCTCTCCATCTTTTCATAACGTTAGTGGAATGCAGCCCGCCCTGGGCCGGACACTTTTTCAACGTTTGAAACATGAGTGTTCCAGCAGTGACAATTTCACTCAAAACATGGACAGGTTAGGATCTGCATCATTAGTGTTAAGTGCATGCTTTGGTAAATGATATTCGAGTTAGCAGAAGTAATACAAGTTAATACACTGATTGTGACATTGTGATGTTGCAATTATGAGAAATTACAAAATGTTGCATTGTGAGAGTCACATTTGTAATAAACTAAGTCACAATTGTGAGACATCACGCTGCTTTATTATGTACACCTTGCTAATACCAGGTTGGACCCATTTTTGCCTTCAGAACTGCTTTAATTCTTCATAGCATAGATTCAACAAGATGTTTGAAACATTTCTCTGGGATTTTGGTCCATATTGACATGATAGCATCACTCAGTTGCTGCAGATTTGATGTGAATCTCCCATTCCACCACATCCTATTGGCTCTATTGGATTGAGATCTGGTGACTGTGGAGCCCATTTGAGTATAATGAACTCATTGTAATATTCATGAATCCAGTTTGAAATTATTTAAGCTTTGTGACATGGCGCATTATCCTGCTGGAAGTAACCATCATTACTGTCGCCTATCTATCATCTCAAACCAGTGTGGCCATTCTCCTCTGATCTCTGGCATGAACAAGGCATTTTCGCCTACAGAACTGCAGCTCACTAGATATTTTCTCTTTTTCAGACCATCCTCTGTAAGCCCTAGAGATGGTTGTGTGTGAAAATCCATCAGTTTCTGAAATACTCAGACCAGCCCTTCTGGCACCAACAACCATGTCACATTCAAAGTCATTTAAATCACATTTCATCCTCATTCTGATGCTCAGTTTAAACTTCAGTGGACATTTTTTTTACACAATGTCTACACTAAAAAAAAAAGAACTTTCACTGTTGTTAGTTGCACTCACCCTTGTTCACATTACTTAAAAAACTCATGTAACTACATGAACGTAATTTAACTGCGTTGTTTCTACTAAAATTGAGTATTGTCAGCTTTACTTAGTAAGTGTTTGTTCAGTCAACTTAACATTGCTGTGTGAAACGCACACATTATTGTTGACATAACTAACTGTGCAGTGGATCCATAGTTCCCAGCATGCTTTGCAAGGGACTGCATTGGGAGAGTAAATGTAGGTATTAAAGTGTTATTTTATGTGTTTTTCAGTAAAGGGAAAGTTATGTTGGAGATTTAGAGTAGTTTCTGTAATATTTTTGAATTTTGTGGTTACCATCATACAGAAGAGTGTCGCCTGTGTTTAGGCTGTGAGCGCTCATATATGCATGTTTATAGGATGAATTTCCTGCTCTCAATTCAATTGAGTTTGTTTAATTAGTTTTTTTTAGTGCATTTTGGGGTGAGGGGCTACATTCTGATATGTTGTATCTATTGTATTTATTTAAATGATTATTCAAAAAAAAAAATGTGTTCACCTTACGTAATCAACATAACATTTTTAAGTAAACTGCACATATAAATATTATGTAACAGTGACGTTCAAATGATTTGTATTTACTCAAAGAAATTTTGTCAGCTTTACTTGAATTCTTTTGTTCATTCAACTAAATAGTTTTTTGTACAAATTACTAAAAATTGTTGCATGGAACCACTTGACTCTTATTCTTATTTTTTAAGTAAATCCAACAATTCTTTTTTTTTTTTTGAGTGTACATGCCTAAATGCCACTGAATTGCTGCCATATGATTGGCTGTTTAGATAATTGCATTAACGAGCAGTTGAAGAGGTTTACCTAATAAAGTGGCTGGTGAGTGTCCCACTATGAAATATAAAGTTGCAAATACATGAAACAAAGTTGCAATTGCAAAAAATAAAGCCATATTGTGAGATATAGTCTCAATATATCTGAGACTATATCTCTTTGAGACTATATATACTTTGACTATATATACTTTGTGAAATATAATGTCGCATTTGTTTAAAACAAACTTGCAAAATATAGTCGCATTATGAGATATGAAGTCACAATTATGTTTTTAGGTTTTTTTTTTTTTTTTTAGTCCATGAATTCCCCCTCACTCTATATGCAAGAAACATATTCAATTTCATTTTTTTCTGTTTTCACAGATTGGGCTCTCTGGCTTGTTTTTTTGATGGCGCACTGTCTCTGAATCTGAATCTAAGTAGAAAACTGCTGTCTCAGATTGATGCCTGTAAAAATTCTGAAATAGACACGGTCAGAACTGCCACTTTATTGAATCATTGCTGCTCCCAAATATTTGTAGCATAACTGTAAACTTATTGTCTTTCCACTCAACCCTCCCTCAGGTGAAGAGACAGTTAGTACAGAACATTCTGGAGAAAGATAGCGGTGCTTCCTCTCCTGCGATGCTCCAGTCTCTGGGATCCTCTGTGTCTGTTCTTCCCCTTTCCATACTGTCCAGCTTCACCCCTGAGGACATGAGCAACACCCTCAGCAGCTTTAGACAGGCCAAATGGAGCCCAGCTCAAGCTAAAACTCTGGCTCAGAAATTGTTGGAAAATGCTACGGTTTGATTTTCTGCTCAGCTTATATGAACTGTTTTCTGTTTCTTGATTTACTCATTTATTGTTTTCACAAGAATGTATTCTTTTGTAGAATTTAAATGGTGAGAAGCTGCTGTCTCTGGGTTCGATGGTGAGAGGGGTGGCCAGTGCCGTCCTCAAGAATGTGAAGGCAGAAGGTCTGCTGGGAAATGAAGCCCTAAAAACTATGAGTGAGAAGATGTCCTCCCTACAAAGAACAGCATTACTGGAAGCGGTAAGTTAGTTCAGAAAGCGATGGAAAATATAAGGAGAAAGAAACACTTATGAAGGCTTATCCTTGGGTTATCATCATTCTTAACACTGCTTTTTAATCCCGGGTAAAGCAATGTTTCACACTTGTAATTTAGAAGCGGGGGTTTGCACTGCTTTTTACCCGGGGTTATGACACCCAGCTCTGAAGCAAGGTTAGCACCGCTTTTGCGGTGTTGACCCTTCATTGCCAAATAATGCGTTTGAAGGGAAATATGCCAAAAGGTGACAGAAAACTTGACAATTGGAGTAAAGAAGAAATTGTTTTATTCTTACCTTTATAGTCCAAAAAGTCCATTCAGGATAAACTTGATAGTAGCATACCGTCTGTACAGTCTGCAATAAGATGTGCAATGCTTGAGTCTTTTTCGTAAACATATCGCGTTCACAGTTCATCCAGTCAGTGACACTCACACCACAAATATGCAAATAAGAACATTAACCCAGGGTTCAGTGAGGTACAGTGTGAAACGACATCTTGGGAATACTAGGATTAGTTCACTTTCAAAGAAAATTTTCCTGATAATTTACTCACCCCCATGTAATCCAAGATGTCCATGTCCTTCTTCCTTGAGTCGAAAAGAAATTAAGTCGTTTTTGATGAAAACATTGCAGGATTAATCTCCTTATAATGGACTTCAGTGGACTCTAAACGGTTGAAGGTCAAAATTACAGTTTCATTGCAGCTTCAAAGGGCTTTAAACGATACCAGACGAGGAATAAGGGTCTTTTTTCTAGCAAAACGATCGGTCATTTTCGAAAAATATTTAAATGTATATGCTTTATATAAACAAGTGCTTCCGCCAAAACCGCATTTTCATATTCTTCAAAAAGCTTACGCTGTATCATATCGCTGCGTTCATTCCGTAAGTAGAATAGGGAAGGCATAGGACATACAGCGTAAGCTTTTTTTCAACAGTGGAGTCCACTATAAGGAGAAAAATCCTGGAATATTTTCAACAAAACCTTAATTTCTTTTCAACTGAAGAAAGAAAGACATGAACATCTTGGATGACATAGAGGTGAGTAAATTATCAGGAAAATTTTATTTGAAAGTGAACTTATCCTTAAAGATATACTTAAAAACTATTTCAAGTGTGAAAATCTCTATTGTTTGCAAATTGCACCACCAAAGTATCAAAAAAAAAACTTCTTATGGCACCTCCTTGACTTTTCGCTCTCTCTCTCTCTTGATTTTGTCAACTCCTCAGTTCCGCCGTGATGTGAACGCATCTGAACTGGTGAAGGGGTTGCCAGATTCTCTCATCTCTTCTCTGTCTCTGTCCACACTGGAGAAGGCAGACCTCAGCTCTGTGGACCAGCTTCAGGGACGCGGCTGGACTGCTGCTCAAGTACACAAACTAGGAAATTCAAACTACAAATCCAAATCTAATACAATTCCATCAATTTTTCTTTATTTTTGTCTCTGTAGTCAACTTTCCTTTTGAAGAAGATTTTGGGTAATAAGATCAACCTTGGTGAATTACGGTGAGATTTTAAAGAATCTTGTTGTTTTGGTTTTTTTTTTTAATAGGAAAGAGAAAATCTTAAGTAAACAAATAATAACTAAATTAAAAATGAAACAGGTACTAAATACATTTAAATCCCTCTTATAAAACTGGCACTAAAAAAAAATAAATCCCTCTTATTTTTTTAATATGTCTTATATAATCTATATACCTTAATAATAAAAATGAACGTTGTCCACATAAGAAGCAGTGTCTTGATCAAGCTTACTGTGTTTTCAACAGGAAGCTGGGTCAGGCTGTACAAGGTGTCACCTGTGAAATGATTGAAAAAATCAATCGAACTGATGCTTTGGATATGGCACAGACACTTAACAAATCCTGCATGTGGCTCTCCAGGGTTCAGGTAAACATCACATATTCATTCATTCATTCTTCCAACACACATTCTTTCATCAACTCTGCCACTTTTCCATGATTGAATCTATAAAAAAAACAAAAAAAAAAAAACCCAAAAAACAGAATTTGTTTTTTCATTCACAGATTCGCTGTGCAGCTCAAAAACTCTTTGCAAGTCTGGAGGAACAGAGACCAGGATATTTCAGTGACATTAAAAACGCTGAGATCCAGGCCATCCCTGCTCTGCTGCTCATCCATTTACCGTAAGAACAGAATAGCACTATTTAACATAAATGTACATTTTAAAGGTGCCCTAGAATTGAAAATTGAATTTACCTCGGCATAGTTAAATAATTAGAGTCCTGTACATGGAAAAGACATACAGTGAGTCTTAAACACCATTGTTTCCCTCCTTCTTATGTAAATTTGATTTGTGCAAAAGACCTCTGAAGAACAGGCGAATCTCAACATAATACCGACTGTGACGCAACAGTTGGGATCATTAATATGTACGCCCCCAAATTTTGCATATGCCAGCCCATGTTCAAGGCATTAGACCATCCAGTATTAACGTCTGGATGTGCACAGCTGAATCATCAGACTTTATGCAGGTAAGCCAGCAAGGACAATAGCAAAAAATGGCAGATGGAGCAATAATAACTGACATGATCCATGATATCATGATATTTTTAGTGATATTTGTAAATTGTCTTTCTAAATGTTTCGTTAGCATGTTGCTAATGTACTGTTAAATGTGGTTGAAGTTACCATAGTTTATTACTGTATTCACAGAGACAAGAGCCGTCACTATTTTCATTTTTAAACTCTTGCAGTCTGTATAATTCATAAACACAACTTCATTCTTTATAAATCTCTCCAACAGTGTGTAATGTTAGCTTTAGCCCGTTGGCCACGGAGCATAGCCTTAAACTCATTCAGAATCAAATGTAAACATCCAAATAAATACAATACTTACATAATCGGTTATGCTGCATGACGAACACTTTGTAAAGATGCATTTTGAGGGTTATATTAGCTGTGTGAACTTTGTTTATGCAATGTATTATAGAGTTGCGAGCTTGGGGGCAGGGAGCGCGAGCATTTAAAGGGGAAGCACGCTGAATCGGCGCATATTTAATTATGTCCCAAAATAGGCAGTTAAAAAATTGAATAATAAAAAATCTATGGGGTATTTTGAGCTGAAACTTCACAGACACATTCAGGGGACACCTTAGACTTATATTACATCTTGTGAAAAAGCGTTCTTGGGCACCTTTAAATTATTTCTAATTAAATTTGAATTAAGTTTAAATCATATGCTCATATTCTCACACGTATTCACACTGTCATGACATGTTCAGAGTGGAGAAGATTCAAAACCTGTCAGATGCTGTGTGTCCTGCTTTCATGGAGAAGATGAAGCAAGTGAACCTGTCCTCTCTGCCAAACAGTTCTCCAGCACGTTATGCACTTACCAAAAAAGCCATCGGCTGCCTGGTAATATGCGCACAGACACACACTTTTCTTTTCATGTCTAAAAATCCCACATATCTTAAGTTAACGTGTTGGTGTCATATTTCTTTAACCTTCACTTAATTTAAGTACTTGAAACTAGTAGTGGAAGAAGTAGAAGATGAAGAAGAGAAGAACATGTTTTAGTACAGCTTTTCTATTGCCAGTTTGCATGTCAAAGCTGTTTTCAATTGATGAAACTAAACAGCAAGGCTCAATGCTAAGAATGTTTCAACTGGCATTGTTGGGTCAGTGGTTCACATTTTTCGTCCATCCATCCTTCCATCCATCCATCCATGCATCCATCCAATTTGACCCATGTAACCTTGTATTGTAATAAGGTTATGACACTAAAATTTTAGATACAAGTGGAATTCCTCAATTCTCGATTCCAATTTCAATATGAAAATATATAATCCTAATATAAAGTTCAAACATTATTAAAGACAAGTTAACCGTCATTAATTAAATAACTAAGATTAACAAATTACAAGTAATTGCAACAGAACAAAGATTCAAATAAAATAAATAGTTACGTTTTTCAGGTAGAACAAACAGTATTCAGTTATACAGAAATTGAATAATCAAATGTAAGTTAGTCTTGTATATAAGTGTATAAGTCTTTTGATGCTGCAAAAGATGCAAGCACACTGTTCAACTCATGTTTACGTGGACAAACAATGGAAAAGCAGCACAGTAGAATGCAAAAACCCATTCTCTGTAAGCAGCCTATAAATAGTTATTTGGCTATTGTGTAAAATTATCCAGTAGTCAATTCAGACCATGTGATATCAGCGGAAAAATATTTTCCTGCAGGGAACTACTGCAGGCAATGTCCTAATCTGTATCCTGTGTTTGTGCAGAAGGGGAACGTGTCTGATCTGTCTGCAGCAGAGGTTTTGACTCTAGGCCCTCTGGTGTGTGAGTTAGACCCAGCCTGGATCTCCTCTCTGAATTCTGCGGCTCTGAACTCCACCCTGCAGGCTCTCGCGTCCTGTCAGTTTATCCAACAACAGCACAGAGAGAATCTATTCAGACTGATTACAGGCACATACGGGTAACAGCATCACACAAACCACAGTGTGTTCACACAACCTACAATCTCACACTTAACCTCAGACCTCAGATCCCACATCCATTTTTTTTCATTGTTAAAGAGACTATGCCTGCTGTGGCTTCAAGACAACAACATTTTAAACATTTAAAAAAAAAAAAAAAACGACTTAAAGCCTTAAAACATGCAGCTCTAAAACTTTGTACTATTAGACATTTTGTATTGTTATTAATAATATATTTTTCTTTTCATTTGAACAAGGGACCCAGCTTACTGGTCAGAGGAAGACATGAGGGCACTTGGTCCTCTTTTGTTGCTTAATGACACTGCTGTTGAAAAGCTGCCATCCAAAGTAAGAATCTCATTTATTTTATTTCCACAAGTGATTTATTTATTTACATTAAATAAATAATAATAATGAGGCCTTTTCACACTGCGTTTAACCCCATGCTATCTTAATTCTAAAGACTAATTTAGATGCGGGGTTAGCACTACTTTTTACCCAAGGTCATGAAACCCGGCTCTGGAGCAGTGATGTATAAATAGTCGTTTCTGCGCATGATAGGAAAAATGTCAAACGTCGATGGAAAAGACAACAGTTGGAGAGAAGAGACTGTTTCATTCTTACCTTTATAGTTCGAAAAGTTCACTCAGAAAAAAATTCATATTACAGTCAGCAATGTGTAGCTAATATGTTGATGCGCAATGCTATAGTCTTTGTAAACAGATCGCATGCTGCGTTGACACTGACTCTGCAAATATGCAGATAAGGAATTTAACCCAGGGTTTAGGAATGTGCAGTGTGAAGCTGTAGCTTATGAATACCCAGGATTAACTGTTAACCCTGGGTATATGAGCAGTGTGAAACATGAATAAAGATAACACAGGATTTTTAGTGTGAAAAGCTATGGAAGATTTTTCCTAACAAAATTAAAATGAACATTTTGTTAGGAAAAATCTTCCATAAAAAGCCCTATTGATTCCTTAATTTTATTTTAAATGGCACTTTTAGTCCTCTGTACCATTGTGTATATATACAGTTGTAAGAAAAAGTATGTGAACCACTATACATATATATATGTTGTCCTTTTTATTTACCAATATATCCCTCCATCCTGCTCTTCTGTCTTGCAGAGCTGGCTGAAGTCATATCTGTCAGATCTGATGGATAGTTTGCCCAGTCAGCCTGTGGTTCCTCCTCCAAAGGAATTCCGCTCTTGGCTTGATCTCTCTGCACTTCGCCGCAAACTTTTTGAGCTCAAAACGGGTAGCTCATTACAAAGTCGCAAGAAGCGTGAAGGTATGTGTGCCAGAAAGTGCATGTGGAAGAGAAACAACATCTATGTGAAACCAGATATTCTCAGAGATTCTCAGATATTCTCATATTAATTATTCTCGGAGAATAAGCAATAGCAGAAATACTAATGAACTTTCTATCTAAAATATGCCATTGTCTTGATTTTCTCTTTCTGGCAATGTCATTTTCTGTCACAGTGGGGTCTACTCTTGAGCCTACACTCATTTATATTGAGGACCTAAAACAGGGGAATGTATACTGGACTCCCCTCCAGTTCAGTAAAATGACCACGCTGACTTTCAAAGATGCCGTGCCAACATTAGGAGAGATAAACAACTACAGCACAGAACAACTGGCTGCACTCAGAACAAAAACTTTGGAGGTATACTCACACACACACACTTGTATATGTGGTTTATGGGGACTCTCCATAGACGTAATGGTTTTTATACTGTACAAACTGTAAATTCTATCCTACCCTTACTCCTAAACCTACCCATCACAGGAAACTGTCTGCATTTTTTGAATTTCAAAAAACACCATTTAGTATGTTTTTAAGCCATTTGGTTTACGAGGACACAGGAAGTGTCCTCACAAACCATGTTTACGTTATAATACCATGTCATTATACACATTTGTGTCCTTATAAACCATGTATATAAGAACACACACACACACACCGCTTTTAACCCTGGGTAAAGGAGCGTTCCACACTTGTAATTTAGATGTGGGTTAGCACTGCTTTTGAAAACTTGACATTACAGTCAGCAATGTGTAATATGAGGATGTGCAACGCTAGAGTCTTTGTAAACAGGTCACATGCTTTGTTTGTCCTGTCTGTGACGCACACAAAGTCTAGAAAAAAAAATACATTATGTATATGCACAAAAACAGAATTTAAGAGAACATTTACATCATGACTGTAGTGGTCAAAGACAATGTCTGTTTTTTTACGGCAGGCATGGGGTAATGTGTCCATGTTGAATGAGTCCCAGATTACTCAACTGGGCTGCATCTGCCAGAGTTTCAGCGTTGAAGAGTTGGGCAACCTCAGCATTGCCTCAGTGGACACTCTGGAAACACTGTCTGCCTGCAACTTCATCCAGACACAGGTAATACAAACAAACACACAACCAGTCACCAAACAGCACCTTGAACTTGTATATAAAATGTGGTAAAATGCTATGAAAGAAGCATATGAATTTATTTATTTATTCACACTACCATTCAAAAGTTTAGGGTCAGTAAGAAATTAATTCTTTTATTCAGCGAGGACGCAATAAACTGATCAAAAGTGACAGTAAAGACATTTTTCTTTTTCAAATAAATGAATTTGCTATTCATCAAAGAACCCTTAACAAAAAATTGCATCACAGTTTCACAAAATTATTAAGCAGCACAGTTGTTTTCAACATTGATAGAAATTAGAAATGTTTCTTGAGCAGCAAATCATCATATTAGAATGATTTCTGAAGGATAATGTGATATCGAAGACTGGAGTAATGATGCTGAAAATTCAGCTTTGATCATAGAAATACATTTTATATAAGAAACCAGTTATTTGAAATTATAATATTATTTCACAATATTACTGTTTTTGCCGTATTTTTCATCAAATAAATGCAGCCTTGAGAGACTTTTATTTATTTATTGGCATTTAGCATAATTAAATATATACATTTATATACAAAAAATACAAAAACATAAATAAGCAAGGCAGAAAAACAAACATAAATACTGAAAGTGATGAATTCCGCAGAGGACCGCAGTCTGGCAGGCCTTTGAAAGGGTGACTGGAATCAGCGTGGCTGGACTAGGACGTCTGGAGATGGCAGGACTGGGTCAGTTTATCTGTGGTCTACAACCTGCCCAGATTGATCAGCTCAATTCCACCAGCTTCAGGTACTTGCACATTTGTGGCTATATTTGAAGACTTCAGATGCAAAAGCCTCTAAGTGCTGTCTGAAATTTTATTATAACATGAGCATTTTTATCAAGCTTGTATGTTTAGGTTCAGTAATTTCACTTTAATGGTAATTAATAGGTCCTTTTCATTGCCATCAAAGTGAAATTACTGAACCTAAACATCCAAGCTTGATAAAAAATGCCCATTGTATAAGAAAATTTCAGATGGCACTGAAATGCAGCACAACAATACAACTGTTGAGCAAATGCTGTATAAACCATTGTGATGTCCTGTGATATGTGTCTTTACCAGGGAGGCAGTAGAGCCAGTGGGTCGTGTTTCTTGTCCTCTGAACATTAGAGATCGTCTTAAGGAAAAGGCAGTGGCTGTGTTTGGAAAGCCAGAAACCTGGACTGAAGCTCAAGTTAGTGTAATGGGCAACATCATTGGTAAGGAAAAGTACTTTAAGTTTAATATGTAACTAGTTTACGTTTAAAATGTGAGAACTTGTCATTGAATGTCTCTATAGCTGGTCTAAGCACTGTTGAGCTGGGACGTCTTAATTCAACCATCTTGCCATTCATTCAACCATCCGCCATCCCTCTCATACCATCTGAACGCTTAGCTGTAAGTTTTCTCTCTCTCTCTCTCTCTCTCTCTCTCTCATTTTTGCAAACTTGTGGCCAATGCGGTCTTTGAAGGATGTAGCCTCTGAATTGGGAGAGTTAGTTCACCCAAAAATGAAAATTTTGTCATTAATTACTCACCCTCATGTCCTTCCACACCCATAAGACATTCGTTCATCTTCAAAACACAAATGAAGATATTTTTGATAAAATCTGATGGCTCAGTGAGGCCTCCATTGCCAGCAAGATAATTAACACTTTCAGATGTCCAGAAAGCTACTAAAGACGTCAAAAATAAAAAATTTAAATATCAAAAATAACTTCATTTGTGTTCTGAAGACAAACAAAGGTCTTACAGGTGTGGAACGATATGAGGGTGAGTAATTAATGACAGAATTTTCATTTTTGGGTGAACTAACCCTTTAATAGTGTAGTCCATTGTTAATTCAGTTTATTTCAATAACATTAATGTTGCAAAATTCTTCAATTATGAAAAAAAACTGCTCTGCAGAAAACAGTGGTGTCTTCATCCACCTCAATTCAGTTAAGGTTTTGTTCTCATCCAATAATAAAGAAGTTACTGTTATAATTTGTGTTTAGGCACTGTCAGTCAGCCAGTTGAAGGCTTTGGGTCCTGATAACGCTGCCATGGTAACAGAGGCACAGCGCACGGGACTGAGAGCCGATCAAAGGGCTGCACTGGATGAAGCCGTGGGACTGAAAACAGCACGTGCTGAAGTGTCCACTGGATCCTCCAGTACAAGCTCCAGTGGATCAGCCCCACTGCCACTAAAAGGAGGCAAGTGACAGGAAATTGTTTGAAAAACCTGTGTTGGAGAAAGCTGTCCAGAATTTACACACATCTTATCAATTTGACCCTGAAAAATGTTGAAAAATCTACTAAATTTGGACTTTTTAGTTGGACAATTTTATTATATAAAAAAATGTTAGTCTGAAACAGGTACGTTTCTCTTCCTTCTCCAGGCGCAGCAGTCGAGAGCATGACAGGATGTGTCCTCTTCATGCAGGCCATCGTGTTGATGTTACTTAGATATATTCTCTAAGAAGAAGAAGGGTCAAAGGTCACAGGATGGCATGTTTTAGATGGCAGATTTGCATGTTGATGTATGATCATGTAAACCAATAGATTAGTATCTGGCCATTTAAGAATTACTATATTTAAAACTTAGTCACAACTTAGTGATTAGACTAAAGCCAAAGATAATATGGTGAGGCTGAGGTTTGATAAGATGGGTCTATCCCATTAAATGTATTTTAGAGAGAAACTATATTTGATAATACCGCTGTTTAGATATTTTCAAATGCTGATTTATTATTCTATGAGAGATATTATATACTGTGCACACTTCAAGGTGTAGTTTTGTTATCAAATTATTTAATTCCAGTTAAATGTTTGTATTAGAAGTTGTGTTCTTTGGTAACAGTTTAAATCATTTATACCCCAACATGAGGTTAATAAAGGTATGTCTGTAAAGAGAGTAAGTGTGAAATTTGAATGCAGTCAAACCAGAGACTTTCACACCCTCATGTGGTGTAACAGACTCACTGGTTTGCTTCAACCTTCTGTCTGGTGCACAAGGGTCTTTGTCTACTGTTGTCGGCTAAAAGAGAAGTTATGAAAATTATTCAAAATGGCTAGTATGCCTCATTAATTTTCAGAGTTTAGACTGTAATGGAAACACATTTGGTCTCCAAAAATCCCAGATCTCTTGCAAATATCAAGAATTGTAATATACACTACCATCCAGTTTGTTTTTTGTTTTTTTTAAGAAACTGATACTTTTATTCAATAATCACAGTAAAGCAAACAATGACTGTAAAGACATTGTTCTAAAAAACTATTTCAAATAACAGTTCTTTTGAACTTTCTATTCATGAAAGAATTCTGAAAAAGTCAATTTATTCACAAAAATATTAAGCAGCACTACTGTTTTTAACACTGAAAAATCAGCATATCAGAATTATTTCCGAAGGATCATGTGACACTGAAGAATGGTGTAATGATGCTGAAAATTAAACTTTGCATCACAGGAATAAATTACATTTGAAACATTACCAAAATTTCCAGTTACAGTAGGTTAGCAAGATTTAGTGAATATTAATGAAAAAGTGAGATTTTAATAAATCCTTTTGAATATTTTAGATAACCCACAGATTTATCTCTCTGGAATCTGGACTAAAATGTATATCTTAAAAAAAATACAATAAGTAGTTTCCACTTGAAGTGATTTATAGTTTTATCAGTTGAGTATATACAGTATAACAGGGCATCAAATAATGATTTAGCCATTACAATTTATTTATCTGAACAAAATCAATATGAAATGGCCAAAAAAAAAAAAAAGAGAGAGAATGCAAGAGGTTACATTACAACAGGCTCTATTAATCATATTTAAAAAGAAAACCAGAAGACATGATATGTAAGGCATCAATAAAACATAACTCCAGCACAAACATAAAAAATAAAAATAACTTTTTCAACTCCATCACACACACGCACACACACAATACAAATAAATTCCTCCCAGTGAGGAAATTATCATCTGAGGCTGTTAAGTGTAATCTTGTCTTAAAGAATCTTAAGACTAAATGAAGAAGGCACTTATTTCATTCTCATTTTAAAGATCAGCAACTATTCAGCAAGTTTCCTGATTTGAATCTATGGAAAACACAAATAGAAGAAATACAGACATTAAACAAAAATAATTATTCAAGCACAAAGGAGTCACCTGATTCGGGATCATTTGGCTGTGCTAAACTGTTAGTAATTACAGTATTTTATTTATAGTAAACTGCATTTTGCATTAGAGAAAACGGACTGCATGTTTTTTGTTTGCAAAATAGAATCAGTAGGCACAGAAATATAGCAGGACCGGTAAACAAGTGCATGACCCTCAGATTACGTTAAGAACTCAAAGACATGGCGCTCAGTGTCTTGCCCTTCTCCTAACCCCTCAGATTAATTAAGAGCTTGTTGCGATCACTTTATAGGTTGATCAAACCTAAATTACTCCTTCCACAGCATTACTTGTTCGACATCAGGCTCTTCTGACTTTGTAAAACTGGTCTAGTAGATTTACTACATGTTATTACAAACATGATTTGCCCCGGCGCAGTGTATTTCTCATGTGAATGTGGTGTTAAAAGCCTGCGACAAACCTAAATGTTAATCTGCAGACTCTCACTTACATTCACTTTCTGCTTAATTTCACAAAAATACTGCTCACATTTCACCCCAATCAAAATCGAAGAAAAAAAATATAAAAGAAATTATATGTTGCATAAAGAAATTTAAATTACTTTAATTAAATATACATTTTCATAACAATTAAGCACATTTTCTTGCCAAAACCGTATATCTGGACATTTTACTTTTGAGATTTTGTCTAATTAGATTAGATGTTATTTGTTGCTGTGAGGCTGTAATTTTTTATTTAAATCAGCTTAAATAAAGGTTTATATATTATATAAATAAAGTTTTTTTTTAAAACTTTATTACAGTAATTAGAATGTGTGTGCTTAATTAAAAAAAAAAAAAAAAGTCACAAAATAAGTTTAAATTAAAATTAAAAACAGTCCTAAAATTAGGATTCATTTTCTTCAAGTAAAATATAATTTCTTATTTTTCGTTTTTGATTTTGGGGTGGCATATGATCCCGGACATGTACCTGCCAGGTTTCATCAGTTTCACTCTCGTGTTAATTCTTTCCTGTCTCTCTACGCTGGTTTGTCTGTTTTGTATGCAGTGATGAAGGCCATGCCATGAGTTCTGAAGTGTGTATTAAGATCAGCAGGTTTGCTAAAGTAACGTCCACACACCTTACAGGTGTGCTTACCTTCCCCATCCTCTACCTGTGTCCCACCTACACTCGATGGTGACCCCGGGGACCATGCCGTAAGTGCAGAGTCAGAGGTCACATGTCCAGAAGTTAAACCAGTGACAGGAGATGCTTCAGCGTGATCGGAGGGAGAATCACGCACACGATGGCTGATGAAAAGATGCCTGCTGAGAGAGGAGGTGGATGCGAAACATGCCCCACACTGCTGACACTGAAAGGTGCTGCCCCCGTCACGGTGACAGACAATATGCTGGAGAAATTCCTCCCTGTCCTCTGTGGTAAAACCACAAGGCATGCAGCGAAATCCCGTGGCTTCCTGCTCCTCAACTGTAGCTCTTTTGCCATGTCTGGTCAGGCTGCTCTCAGCCAATTGGCTTTCTGCTTCAACTGAGGCCCCACCCAAAGTAGCACCATCATGCTCAGATGAGCTGTCAGCTGCATCTGTGATTTGAGGAACTGCCTAAGAGTTAGAGAAAAAGGCTGTTCTGTTTATTATAAGCTCATGCTTCAGTTATGTCATTTACAGCTGTAATGATCAATCTCTTTAAAGCAAGATGGATTCTGATTGGCTGTCGATGTTGTCGTTCAAATTATTCCAATGATATTGATTTCTGTACAGTTATCAATACAGTTGGGTGTGGACTTACCTATTCTTTTAAACTTAAAACGAGTGTTAAAATTCCCGCTACCAGCATTTCCCGATTTTGAGTGCTGAGCGGATTCTTAAACACCTCTGATTGGCCATTGTGTTCACACACTCAACATATACAGTCAAACCAAAATTTATTCAGACACCTTGAACATTTCATTCATTAATAGTTAATTCACTTTAATTTAAAAAAAAAAATGGTAATAAAAGATGACAAGATCTCAGAGTTAAGATTTTTTTTTTTTTTTTTACACAGTTTATGTCAGATAACACTTCAGAAAAAACATGGTCAGGTCAAAGTGTCTGAATAATTTTTGGTTCCAAATTTTTATCAGTTTTACTGGTAGTCCACTGTATGAAGAAATTTTGGGTATGTCACAGTTTACTTTATTTTGCTATCCTCACTTACATAAATGAACTATATTGTATGGAAGCCCGTTTCCGCCACTAAAAAAAAAAAAAAAAAACGCCACTTAAAAAAGAAAAAAAAAAAAAAAAAAAATATTAATTGCGACTTTTTATCTCAGAATTGCGAGTTATAAAGTCAGAATTCTGAGATATAAAGTCGCAATTGCGTGATAAAAAGTCAGAATTCTGAGATATAAAGTCGCAATTGCGAGTTATAAAGTCAGAATTCTGAGATATAAAGTCGCAATTGCGAGTTATAAAGTCAGAATTCTGAGATATAAAGTCGCAATTGCGAGTTATAAAGTCAGAATTCTGAGATATAAAGTCGCAATTGCGTGATAAAAAGTCAGAATTCTGACTTTTTTTCTCGCAATTAACTGATGGTCAGTATCTCTGTCTGTAACAGTGCATCCAACGATAGACGTGCTGCAGTGAAGTCTGAAGCTGTTGGATGTATTAAAATGTTCCACTTCAGCTTTGTCTGATTTATTGCGCCTCCGCCACAGCTGATTCTTCTTCTTCTTATGATTATTATGATATTGTTATTATCGTGTAAAATTCATTAGTGTATCCATTCTGTTAAAAACAAACTTTTATTGTCCAAATACCTCGACTGTAATTTGCAGAATTGCATGATTCTATTTCTACCCTTGAGTTGCAAAGTTAATGAAACATGATAGGTATTGGTTGTTTTAGTATTAAGCCCACTAGATGGCAGTAAAAGCTGTTTTTTCTCCTTGAAACGCTGTGTACAAGGTTACCGTGGAAACATTCTATATGCATATTCCTGCGTAATGCATATGTCCGGAGACTAATCTATATGTGTCTCCTCCAGTAAATTCAATATTTCTTTATTGGTAAATCGGCGCTAAAAATAATCCTTTATGATGTCCTCAATTTAATGTATAATAATAACAAAGCAGTAATCCTGATGGTCAGTCGCAATGAAAGGAAACGCAAGCAAAGTAAGAACTGTGAGAAATAACGTTTCACAGTAGTGAGAAAAAGTCAGAATTCTGAGATATAAAGTCGCAATTGCGAGAAATAAAGTCAGAATTCTGACTTTATATCACGCAATTGCGACTTTATATCTCAGAATTCTGACTTTATATCACGCAATTGCGACTTTTTATCTCAGAATTCTGACTTTATATCACGCAATTGCGACTTTTTATCTCAGAATTCTGACTTTATATCACGCAATTGCGACTTTATATCTCAGAATTCTGACTTTATATCACGCAATTGCGACTTTATATCTCAGAATTCTGACTTTATATCACGCAATTGCGACTTTTTATCTCAGAATTCTGACTTTATAACTCGCAATTGCGACTTTATATCTCAGAATTCTGACTTTATATCACGCAATTGCGACTTTATATCTCAGAATTCTGACTTTATATCACGCAATTGCGACTTTTTATCTCAGAATTCTGACTTTATATCACGCAATTGCGACTTTATATCTCAGAATTCTGACTTTATATCACGCAATTGCGACTTTTTATCTCAGAATTCTGACTTTATAACTCGCAATTGCGACTTTTTATCTCAGAATTCTGACTTTATATCACGCAATTGCGACTTTATATCTCAGAATTCTGACTTTATATCACGCAATTGCGACTTTTTATCTCAGAATTCTGACTTTATAACTCGCAATTGCGACTTTTTATCTCAGAATTCTGACTTTATAACTCGCAATTCTGAGATAAAAAGTCGCAATTAATCTTTTTTTTTTTTTTTAGTGGCTTTTTTTTTTTTTTTTTTTTTTTTGTGGCGGAAACGGGCTTCCATAATATTGTCCTGCACCCACTATTAAAAATATATCAAAAATGTCTGAATGATTTTTGGTTTGACTGTATGTCTGTGATTGGCTACAATGATCAATGCATCAAAAACATGTAAATATTGTAAATACACACCAGTGACGCTCTTCACCCAGTGCTGCTTACAGATTCACACTGGAGCATTTGAAAGCAGGCGTCTATCAGCTAGGACTGTCAAACGATTAACCGCGATTAATCGCATACAAAATAAAAGTTTGAGATTGCCTAATATATGTTAGTGTATTGTGTGTAATTATTATGTATATATAAATACACACAAATTAATGTATATATTTAAGAGAAATATGTTATGTACAAATTATTTTTATTTATATATAATATAAATTATATAAAAATATAAATAAATACATATACTTGTAAATATTTCTCAAATATATACATAAATGTGTTTGTATTTATATATACATAATTACACACGGTACACCCACATATATTAGGCAAAGTCAAACTTTTATTTTGTATGCGATTAATCGCGATATATCTGCTGAGAGATTCAAATGCATCCTTGTGTATTTGTGTAAGCGCTCGGTGAAGAGTGTCACTGATGTCTATTTACAACATGTTTTTGAAGCGTTGATCATTTTAGCCAATCACAGACATATCTGATGAATGCATGAACACAATGGCCAATCAGGCGTTTAAGAATTTGCTCAACAGCACTCAAAATGCTAGGGGGAAATGCTGGTATCGTGACATTTGTAATATTTCAGTACCAACTTGACAACAAAGACAGTACATATGACAACCCTAGTCCAGAGACTCCAGAGTCAGATGAATTTGTGAAAAGTTTAACTTTATGCAAATTAATGCAGACACAATGAGGTGACTAACAAATATCTTATTTGTGATCATATTTTCAAAGGCTACAGTCAGTTGTACAATTCACCAATAAAATTAAAGCATCTAGCAGTAGGAACACCTAATAATAGACAAATGTTAGACTACAGTGACCCGCAAGAAACAAAATCGCTGTCAGGTGGTCAAGGCTATGGACATATTATGTCCACCTGACAGTGTATTTGAGCTCTTACCTTTTTGGCTGCTCGTCTGTCTCCTCCATGTTGAGCCTCAATATGTTTCTCAAGAATCAGCTTACTGCTGAAACTCCTCTTCCCACCTGTACAAAGTCTTCACAACAAGATACTACAGTAAATAACTTCTAAAGGATCTCAAAGAAATGGGTGTTTAACTTCCTGTTTATGTATGCCTAGTTATAAGGATAAAACAGTGGTAACTAATAGAGCAAAACTGCTGAATTTGGACAATTAAGCCACACTTAAAAATTGTTATTTTTAAGAAAAGGTCTAACATGATTTGTTTGCAAATGGCAGCTGATATTTGATATTTTGTTTTACATGTAATTCATTGACAAATACTTAATTAGGCTATTTTACATGTCTTATACTCACTGGCAATAAAAAGCTCTTTTGATGCCTTTGTGTTTCACACGAATGTGGCGTCTTAAACTTGAGGATGAAGAGAAGGAGCCTTCACAAAGAGTGCATGGAAACTTCTTCAGTTCCTTCAAACAAAAATGTCAACAGCACAAAAAGTCAATGTGTTTTTATACACCATTAATGCAGTCATTATAGAGTGACTATAGTGTGAATGAGACATTGTCGTTAGATTAGGTTTGCTAGTTCAGGACAAATCAGAAAACACTTAAATTTAACAAAGAAAAAAAAAAAAACTTACTTAAATGTTACCCTAATAAATTATGTGATGCATTATATATTCATCAAATAAAAAATATATATATTGTTTTATACACTTAATATTTTTGTGTAAACAGTGGTTCTTTTTCTCAGGATTCTTTGATGAATAGCAAGATAAAAAGAACATAATTTGCTTGAAGTAGATTTTTTTGTAACATTAGAAATGTTTTACTGTACTGTACTTGCTCAATATGAATACTAAATAAGAGTATTAAAGGTGCAACATGTAATATTTTCTGTCCGCTAGAGGCCTGTTCAAAACAAAGGTGTAGCTTGATGACACCAAGTTTGAGTGTGGAATCTTGGGACATGTGGTCTTCACCTCACAGCCTGTGGCCGGTGTAACACACGCAGTGAACAGCTGAACTTTTATTGTGCCACAGACGCCGGTGCTGCTTCTGCTTTTCCTGTCATGAGTATGAGGCTATGGTATGAGGTAACACAGCTCTGTTTATCATATTAGATACATTTGAGTGTGCTGAAAATGTTATAACGTTACTCTGTGCGTTCGCTCGGTGGCTGCTGTGAGACACTTGTTTGAGACACAGTGCAGTAAGATAGATCAATTTTAGAATATCATATTAAATGCTGGATGGCTTGTGTTGATAAATGGCATGCAATTAATTTTAAAATATATTGTAAGATAGAGAAAATTCAGTATTACTGTTACTAAAATAAAGCTGCATATGATTATGCTATGTTAGCTACTTCACAAAATAGTGTTTTTCTCTAAGGCATGGTAAAGCATGGTACTGGCAAAAAAAAAAAAAAAAATTAAGAAAATTAGATTTAAACAACAAGATTAAACATGTTGAGCTATAAAAATTATAATTTTTCTGTCTATACATATATATCAAAACAGTTGTTCCCTTGTCTATTAAAACATGTAATATATTAAAGCGTCTTTGGTGTTTCCATGGTTTCTACCAAATAAAACCGGAAACCGAGGGTAACACGGGTATGACTCCTCACAAGTCCCAGAGCCTTGGTTAAAATCACAATTTTCTCATGGTTTACAAGTAGTTGGAAACATTTGGGATATTTTAAGTACTCAAGTGAACAAAATATATAATACTGGCCTATTGGGTTTTGGATATTTTACTGCAAAATTCTTATATATTGCACCTTTAATTTCTTTCCAAAAAATTGTAAAGATCCAACTTGAAATCTGAACTTCTGTCAATACATCCTTATTGTTGCATCCTGCTCGATGATGTCCTGACCTTGCCATGCTGCTCGGACATATGGGTGATGTAGCTCTCTTTCTCTTTGTAGCGCGTCTGGCACTGTGAGCAGCTCCAGCTCTGGATATGTGGGGAAGCAGAGTTCCCATCCTCTCTTGACACTCTTCCTCTGTCTTCATCCCGCCCCCACTCCTCCCCATCTGAGCTATCCATCTTTACCAAGTTGTTCTGTGCCGAAGTGTCATAAATGTCCCTGTGAGAGTCCTAGAGAGACATTATGGTCAAACATTTATAATGTTTATCAATAAATGGAGCTCATTTTTGTCTCAGCTGAACAAAACCAACCTTAACATGCTCAAGGAGGGAACCTCTCTGTGTGAAGAGCTTGTTACAGTCGGGGCATTTAAACACGTGCATCTTCTGCTTAGCTAAGTGAGTGTCGAAATGGACATTGAGCAATGCCTTCTGGGTAAAAACAGTCCGACACAACACGCATTTATAGATCTCCCTGTCACAAACAAAAAAAGGTTATTAGCACCTCAAAAAAAGTTATGCAAACATTTAAAGTCATCATGAAATCAAAATTGACAATTTTTTTTTTTTTTTTTTACAGAATGTTGCAGTTAAGGATGCATGCAAATATTTAATCTAATATTCCATCCTCAATTAGATCCTTTTTGTTTTTGTGCAAGTTTTAGAGTCATATAAAAGATATTATCCACTTAAATAACTTCAATTCAATTTGAAGTGTACTTAATAACTACTTTAAATGTCTAGTAGGTTGTGGCATGGCTGCAGTTTCAAAGTAGTTTCTCCAAAACTAGCACACACACAAACTGTTTACACTTACTTAGACTGTCTTGCTGTCTCAGGGAGTTCAGGATGCTGGGAGGTGCAGTGGGCTTCAGCACCAGAGGGTGATTTGAAAGCCATGGGGCAGGAGGGGCATTTATGGAAGACCTCACAGTGAGATGCCTGCATGTGAGTCTTCACAGCGTTCAGACTATTCACTCCTCCAAACACCAAATGACAACAGGCACATCTGCAGAAAAGAGGAAATAGCTCCTTCACAAAAGTAATGGATAAAACAAGGGATTTACTGGTATATAGTACTACTATGTGTGGATACCTATATCCAAGGCGACGCGAGTAATGCAGGCAGGTTTGATTCAGGTGAGTGTTGAGGTCTTGAAGCTGACAGATGACACCACATTCAGGGCAAACCAGTGGAGGAAGCTGCTGATGTAACCGGCGGTGAGCTGCAGCACTGCATGAGTTCCACAGTGGCATTTGAGGAGAACACTGCATACAACACTAGAGAGAAATCAAAATTTCGGAAATAATATTAATTATATTATTAAAGGTGCTAAAGGTTTTTTTCGAACGTCTAAGGTGTCCCCTGAATGTAACCCTCAAAATGGATCTTTACAAGGTGTTCCTCATGCACCATGTCTAATCGCGCAAGTATGGTATTTATTTGGATGTTTACATTTGATTCTGAATGAGTTTGAGGCTGTGCTCCGTGGCTAACGGAGCTAATGCTACACTGTTGGAGAGATTTATAAAGAATGAAGTTGTGTTTATGAATTATACAGACTGCAAGTGTTTAAAAATGAAAATAGCGACGGCTCTTGTCTCCGTGAATACAGTAAGAAACAATGGTTACTTTACCCCATTTAACAGTACATTAGCAACATGCTAACGAAACATTTAGAAAGACAATTTACAAATATCACTAAAAATATCATGATATCATGGATCATGTCAGTTATTATTGCTCCATCTGCCATTTTTCACTATTGTTCTTGCTTGCTTACCTAGTCTGATGATTTGGCTGTGCACATCCAGATGTTAATAATTATATTATAGATCTAATTATTATTAATATTAAAAATGTGTACTATTTAATCAGTGCTGTTATATATATTAAACATTATTAAATATTACTTTAAAATAAAAATCAGATAAATAATTTTGCAGAGTACAACACTTTTTCAGAGGAGCAATAATGTTTTTCTAAAGTATATAAGGTATATTATTAAAAGTAAAAAAAAAAAAAAAAAAAAAAAAAAAAAATTTTTAGTGTTAACATGGACTGGACTGGACCAGCAGAAAAAATTGCTTATAGTCGAGTCCTAATACACACACATGCACTCACTCACCATGTCAGTGACACCTGGATCCACCTCTTGAAAGTGTGCTGCTATTTCTGCCTTCCCTTTGAATGGACTCCAACACTCTGGACAGCTGACGACATTGAACGAATCAGACAGTTTCTACCACAGTCTCTATTCATTTCATTAGAACGACTACCTTTTATTTCTCATTAATTAATCAAATTCATAAAATTAATTCATAAAAACGAAATAAACATGATCATAGTTACCTGTTATCAGAAGATTGTGTCAGTTGGCCACCACTTTCTTTAAGGGCAGGCAGAGCAGGAGAGAGCATACCTGTAATATAGAGAGAGTACTGTTACACACATTAAGCACATATTACACACATTAGCTAAATCATTCTGAAATAGACATGGGTTAATGAATTGTGTTATTAGAGATTATTGTGGCCAATTATCTACAGCACTGTTAACAATGTCATTTATAGTTCATCTCCCTAACGGATAAGCCAGCAATGCACTGAATCCAGAGACTGTTCTTTGAAAAGGGGTGCGGAGAGAGCAAGCCCCAGCTGAATTATTCCACTTAAACGTTTAAGTCCTTTGCAGTGCACAGATTCCCTGTGGACTGAGACAGCGATTGGTCAATGGACAGTGATGACGCTGCTCCCTGATCCCTGTGTGCACACTAACTACTGATACTAATAGCATGACTAGGAGTTTTATATCTATGTTTACTACTAGAATGTTTTGTTCAGACACAAAGATAATGGTAAGCTCAAATTAAGAAGCAAATTACATCATTCAGGATTTCAAAAAAAAATTTATTTAATTTTCTTATTCCATGTTAAAGCTATTCTTCAGGAAATGCATATCAACTCAATGACATGGCCATCAAATGGTCTGGATCTCAAATCAATTTAAAATGCATGGTGAAAAAAAATAAATAAATAAATAAAAAAAACTGGTCTATGACAAGCCTCCATCCTGCAAAGCTGATTTGTCAACCGCTATTTGAGAAAGTTGGAACCACCTTGATGGGGAATATTTTTTTTTATTATTAGCAAAGTCCATGACTTAAAGAATTCAGGCTGTAATAAAAGCCAGAGGAGGAGCAACAAAGTACTAATAATTGTGTGTGTTTTCGTTTTGCTTTGTTTTTAATGATTCTATAATTTTTTTCCTCAACATTGACTGATTCCATACTTTTTTCCTCTACTTGATCTAGAAAAATGCCATTATTAAAAAAAAAAAAAAAATGTAAGTGAATTTGTTTGAGGTATGTTTCATGAAGCCAGAATGTTAAGCTATTGAACAAAACATTTTTGTATCATATCTGTGATTGTTTGTTTGCTATGAAGTAAAAAATATCCTCTAAGTGAGGTGATTCTATAATTTTTGCCATTGATTGCATTTCTAAATTTGAGGAAAAGTCACATAAGTATTTTTCTTTTCCCAGTGTGTCTACTGTAAAAATATACTGATAGAGACACAAACCTATAGGCACGGTATCCTGCTGGCCAATCATCTGCTCCACACTGACAGGACTCATGACGAGGTGTGAACACTGCATAACCAGCCCCTTCTCCTTGTGTTCTCGTGCGTGGAGGAGCAGGCTGCACTTATTGAAGAAGGCCAGGCGTTTGGAGCAGTGGTTACAGGTCACCTCGATCCTCATAGAGCGGCGATCATAGTGCCTCGCCAGGCTGCGCTCCAGGGCAAACGCATCCCCGCACTCAAGGCAACGATATCCCGTTGAGGGCAATCGAAGACCCCATTCAGGGGGAGGCATGGTGGAAAGGTCCGGCTGATAACTTGGCAGTGGATTCTTACTGTTGAGGATTTTGTTGAAGGCCTCCACAAGGCTAGACTGGCTGCGTGAGATCACAGCTCCTGTGCTGTTCACAATGGAGGCTGGTTTGGCTGTCCCAGGGTTCCCATTCATCGTTTTCTGCCCCAGAGAGGAGATGGATGGCAGGGTTGATGTTCTGGTGATGTTGACTGCAGTGGCAGAGAGAGTGGTGGCTATTTGATTCTGTGCCCTGCTGGCTGCAAATAACATGGCTGTGCTAGCATCCTGAAGAGTGGACACGGGCAACATCGTAACCTGAGGTGGTCCTTGAGAAGCAGCACCAGATTTCGGAACCCTGTGGACTGACTTACGGGCCCCTGCTTGAACTTTGGAGCCGCCTGAACCCTTGGAGGCCCCTCCTTTGGGAGCCACTTTAGATACAGTACGTGTGATGTTTCCGGCAGACGTTTTGACAGTCTTTATTCTCACTTTGAGAGGCTTGGCGGAGGTCTTGCTGGAGTTTGTGACATCTTCAGAGGCTGAATCTACCAAACTAGGCTCTGCAGATTTCCCTTCGGTCTCCTCAGCTTCATCATAATCTTTTTTTTTGTGTAGACCGCTCTTCTCCTGCACACTTACACTCATGTCAATAACTTGATCTTGAGGGGCTTCTTCTCTTCTCTCCTTCTGTTCTGGCTCATTGGCTCCGAGTTGATTTGAGGGTAGAGATGTATGAGGTTGAGGGATTTCTGGCTCAGGGCTCTCAGGAGAATCTCTCTCCTCTATTATGTGCTCAATGTCTTTTTCTTTAGCCGGCAAATCATTTTTGGAGGTCATGGATGTTGGGTTGATGTTGCTTTGTAGAAGTTTTGGGGGCTCCTCAATTTGAGTGTTACTCACTGGTAAGGAAGGGGACGAGGGAGAGGGCAGCTGAAACACACTTGAAGGGGATCGTTGTAATCGTGGTACCTTGGGAGCAGAGCACAGCTGGGAATCTGGGCTCTCCTGTATGACGAGTGCAGGGCTACCGAGGTCTGGTTCAGATTCTTCATCTTCAGATAAATGGCGGCGGACTCCTGCCCTCAAATTGCCATTTAATGGTTGTGCTTCCTCACAATCAACTCTGGGGGGAAAGTTTGAACTAATTAAATGTTTAGATAAGATGGGGGGATCAGTCAGGGGTAAGGACTGAGGTGGGGAAAAAGTGCTAGCAGGATGTTTAGAAGAAATGCCATCCTGGTTGTCATCATTAGATACTCTAGAGGAAGAGAGAGACCAAAGTGGCCCATTGGGCTGCATCTGGGTCAGATTTGGTGTTGTAGAGGGTTGTGTAGCCCCATCTGAGACAGTTCTGAGTCCATTATAGATGAATGGATCTGGAGGAATTAGGTCATCTTCTCTGGGACCTGGAGACTCATGTGATGCATCAGCACCAGGAAAGTCTCCAGTTACATCCTCTTCAGTTTTGTCATCAGAATGTACACTGTTTTTTACAATCACACTGACCACAGGAGGGTCGCTGTGAGGAGCTAAAGAAACAGACTCAGGGCTTTCTGGGGGCCGTAGGCATGGACTTCCACTTCTCTCCTTTCCAACAACACCACTGCGTTCATTATGATTACCATCGGTGTCAGACTGAATTGCTTCTTTGGCATCAATGTCTGGAATGTCAAAGGCTGCCAGCAGGTCATCGAAATCTGGAGTCTTCATGTCCCCCATTCCCATGTAGATGACTAATACCTGCATTACATGACATCCCATTAGCATATAATTGAACAGTTGATCATAATGTAAAAATTGTTTGCGCTAAAATGCATCAACACGTGGAAAAATATAAATGGCACATAATTCTCTCTCTCTCTAATATATATATCAGGGGTTAGTTACAGGAAGTAAGTTAGGCTATCAAATGTATAAAAATGTATAACGTTAGTTCCTATTACACACGTTCTTCTGAACAAGACATTCTACATTAATGCAGTAGCTTTGCTCAGTTGCTATTCAATTTATGAATGTTAGTACCACCAGGTAGTGCTCTCGTGTAATTTACAAATATGAACTGTACAGTAATCTTTTCCATATACTAGCTAGACCAAAAGTATATTAGGTGCCTTTTGCACGACGGTTCCGGCACCTATTTTCACAGAGAATGTAGTTCAATTGCAAAAGTGTTTAGTGTTGCTAAAGTGTTTAGCACAACAGCTACAGTAGCATAATTCGCAGTCTGCAGCGTCTAACGTTGATAATACAACAATGATCATAGTTATTCATATATATTCGTATATATATTTATTATATAATTATAGCGATGAATGTGATACTTTATGAGTTAAAACTTTTGTTTACCTGGCCAAATATTCTCGGAGTGACCCAGGACGGCGCACAGCATTTGCGTCACCTCTGAAGAAAAACAAGTCTTTCCAGCGTACATATGCAAACGTCGATACTGTTAGAGCTGAACTGCAGAAAAGAGAGCAGTTGATTTCCTATGCCTTATTTGATAGTGTTCAGCTGCTTCACAAGCGGTCGTTGTCGTCAAACTATGACGCAGTATTTTAATACGTACCTGTTGCCTGTGACAGTAACGAAATGGAGTTTATGCCCATGATATCCACACACGGGCCACTCGCTGAGTTCACCAACCCGTTCACTCCGGAAGAGGAAGTCAAAGCTGATTTACAGATTTATGCAGGAAATGTATGGCATTAAAGCGTGTGTTTATTACGAAGCCAAGTCAAAGTTGTTCAATGATGTACAGTAGGGTGCAGCTGTGCTTTATCGATGTCCGAGAACGAGGGGTTGCGTCACGATGTTTTCAATCCGTGTTGTATTTCGGGAAGGCGTTGCCATATTTGCAGGATACGCTATCCGTTGCCATGGTTACTTCAACAGTGAGAGCTAGGCCCTGTCCCAAATTGCACACTTAATGCACTGTCGGTCTTGTGGAATTACAGTGTCTGCCGCGTGCGCGTGTCCGTTGATGAAACCGTAAAGTGTCCAGTTTGCTATTTTAGTTTTCAGAAGGGTGCTCGCGAGCGCCCCCTTTGCGCTCGATGTGCACTTTTGCTGAGCCCGCACTAGACTTCTTCCCGACAGTCAAAGCGGCGTCACGTCACGAAAGTGCGGACTAGTAGAAAGACTGCGAGTGTTTAGGGTGCCATTTGGGACGGAGCCCGAGAGAAAGAGCAACAGAGAGAGCGAGCAGCTTGATATTTATTTGCAGTTTTGCGATACAGCGCAGTTTCTTGGGAAGAAATGGAGAAGGAGGAAACGAAATGAAAGGGGCTCTATCAGGAGACACAAGGAGCAACCTTCCGGTTTCTTTCTTGAATTCAACACGGAAGTGACTTAAACTACAATTCATCGACTGGCCGCTAGAGACAGGCTCCAAAAGGAAATCAATCCTGTAGACCCTCCATGTTAACATGCCTAACTTTACAGCAGAAAAAAATGTTTACAGCCTGGTACAAAAAATGGTTTTGGTCTATATAGTTAACTTTGCCCTTCATGACGACTGTTAGTGGGGTGATTTTTTTTATAACTCATCCGTTTAAATTATATTAAGTCTTAAAGTTCTGCATAATTAAGGGCGTGACCACTTGAGTGACAGATGGATTGCTTTTGCTGTCACTATTAGCCTGCTGTCTGTTAGCCGTCAGCTCACCTCAGCTAATTCCAGCCACTCAACTTGTAATCTCTGTTTCATACAAATTTCAAATAATATGGCTTGCTGTGCGGTTAATTGCAATAACAGACCGTCCAAGAAGTCTGGGCTCCATTTCTTCCGGTGAGTGAAATTATAATATCATTTTATTTGTTTAAAATAATTTATTAATTATAATTTTATTTAAACCTTTACTACACTCCAGAATCCGACTGACTTTGATTAGCTGTAGGCTGAAACCATAGACTGTATAAAACAGTCTGAAACGTTGCCATATAATGTTATCTCATAAATAGCGTAAAATTTACTAACACAGACTATTTTGGAAGTATTTGTTTCAATTGTTGACATCCTCAAAAATATGTGTAGGAAATAGTCCTGTAATTACTCAAGAATAGACAGTGTAATGGAACAGAATGAGGACTGTGATGTCCACAAACTTTTTAAAGCTTAAATACATTTATTATGACCTTTTGGACACTGTAGTAATTTAAGTTGTATTGTTTGCATGTAAAGTGAAGGAGGTAACTATCTGTTTGTCTGTGCAAAGTTTTCCTCTTGGTGATCCAGACCATTTCAGGCTGGATCAGTGGATGCTCAACATGAAACAACAGAATTGGACTCCTAACAAGGCTTCTCGTCTGTGCAGTGAACACTTCGAGAGTCATCACTTCACCACTGATTCCAGGGTGCAGAGACCTTGTTTCTTATCTTACAAAGAGTCAAGCAAGTTATTGATTGAAATAGAGAATACAATTGCTAAAGTATTGACCATGATACATTAATTTACATTACATTACTAAATATTTGATTAGGTCACTGTTAAGGTGAAATTTGTGACACACCAGTGAAGTTTAGTGTTTCACCAATGCAAAAATCTAATTTTTTTAAGATTTTACCATTCAAGCAACATGACCACTTTTTGCCAACCTTTACATTTCAGTGTATTTAATGCAAATACCCTATCACAGAGTGAGAATTGCTAAAAAAAAATCTCTCTGTGAAATTCATGTTGGAAAAATTATTCTCCAAGTGAGACAGCTGAACACAGCATGATTCTATAGTGACAGTTATTGAGAACAGTTAAATATTCTTTTAATAGCAATGATAATTTTAATGTGTAATCTGTACATTCATAGACCGATTAATGAAACATAAACACGTACATTTCTGTTATGAATAACTGCTATGCCATTTACTCTGCAATAATGTCATATTTTTTTTATGTTTCTTGTCATTTTTATTAGGGAAGGACATGTCTGAAGGACACCGCCGTGCCTACCGTTTTCTCTTTCTCCGAGGGCAAAGAAAAAAAGCCAAAAAGAAGAAGCTTGGTTAGTATTAATGAGGTGGTAAGTGGCATCCCTATTTCTGCTGTAAATAATAACGAGAAGGTTGCATATGTAGACAATGGGAGTAGCGCCAACATCCATTCTGCCAATCAGAGCAATGTTATGATGATGGAAGACACATCTGAACAGGCCTTTGCTGCTCAAGATATCATGCATGATGACATTGCTCTTACAGCGAATGTGTGTGAGGATGTTGGTTTGGGTAGCAGCATTCAACACACAAATCGGAGTGGAAAATGAGCACACTCAGCATCAGGTCTTTCAGAGAATCCAAAAGAAGAAAAGGTCAGTGTTTTCACAGTAATTCACAACTACACTGCACTTCTACTCTCCAAAGGCCTATGACTATGTGAGAGAGAAGTTTCCCTTGGCTTTGCCTCATCCTCAGACAATAAGAAAATGGTACAGTAGCATCTCTGCAGATCCTGGATTTACTGTTGCTTCATTCACAGCTTTAAAAAGCCATGTTGCTGAGCAGAAGAAATTCGGAAAAGACACAGTTTGCTCATTGATGATGGATGAAATGTACATTCATAAGCAAACTGACTTTGGTGAGGACCAATGGATACTGGTCCAAGCACTGGTCCTCACGGTTGTTGCAATCAATGAGTCTTGGAAGATTCCCATTGCTTACTTTCTTATTAACAGCATGACAGGACCAGAGACAGCAAGCATCATCTGAGAGAGCCTTATTAGGCTTTATGCAATCGGAGGTAGGGTTGTCTCCTTGACGTGTGTTGGACCCTCCCAAAACTTAGCAGTGATCAGGGAGTTTGGTGCCAACTTGAGCATCATGGACATGTGACCTTACTTTCTCCATTCTGAGGATCACACATGGATCCATGTCACATGCTCAAGCTTCTTTGGAATGTGTTCTCAACAGTTGAGGTTCTGCTGAGAGAAGATGGCCAGCAGATAAGGTGGCGGTACATTGAAGAGCTCCACAAACTTCAGGAGAAGGAAGGCTTGCATCTTGGCAACAAAGCTAAAATGGTGCACATTCAGGGGCGAAATCAGAAAATGAAGGTCAATCTTGCAGTCCAGCTCTTCAGCAGCAGTGTTGCTGATGCCCTAGAGAGTATTGTGAGCAGGAGCTGATGTATCCCCAGATCAGTGGATGTGCAATCACAGTGCAATTCCTGCGCGCAATTGATGCGGCCTTTGATATCCTTAAGCCGCAACCCACTTGGCAAAGGACACAAAGCACCCATCAAGCCAACTACAAGTAAGGTCGGAAGCATTTAAATATCAACCGCCAATGCCTCTGACTAGCAACCTCTATGCTACCAGTAGCATAGAGCATTAGCTCCTTAGCCTGAGCTAGCTTGATCACATAGAGCTAGGTGGAAGTGGTTTTAGCAACCAGGCACCTCAGCTCCTCCCACGTCTTGCCTCTTTGCCTATTTTTGGTTATCTGGGAGTGACACATAGTGACGGCTGGCTCCGCCAACTTTTACCTTTAAAAATGCTCTTCAGAAACCAACAGGTGATGTCACGGACACTACATCCATTATACATTATACAAGGTAACTGATCGGCGAGAGTAGCCGCATGCAGTCTGGGAGGAGCTGAAAACAGAGACGTTGTACATTTTCTGCTTCTCAAAGTGGCACTCGCTCTTTGTTTGCATACTTTATCACATCTGTAATGAAATAAATTAAATATATTTGTCAAATACACAGATGTTTCAGAGACATTTGAACTCAATACTTTATGTACTGCTTAATACAGCATCTGTTTGTACAAGAATAAAGTTCAACATACATACGTCAATACTATTTAAATACCAATGAAGTGGGCTCTACATTTTTTTTTATCAGTTTTATTTTGATAAACTTGACACAATATAACATCACAACTACATGAAATAAGCTTTTACTGTTATAAAAATACAAATTTGTGAGCATTAATGGAACTTAAGGTTTCAGAATAAACATGAAACACACATGATCCTTGTCATGCGGTGAATCCGGCCAATCGTGGAACAGCTGTGTCATCATCTGAGCCCGTCCAGCCGCTCTTGAGAAGCTGCACTGGCTGACTCAGCCAACTACTCTCGAATCGCTCTTGCAGTACTTTGATGCCATATGTCACAGTGACATGGGGTCGGCGCTGTCTCAAGTCAGAAAAAATTTCTGACCGCTTCAAGTCAGCCGCCGATCGGTCTGTGCAGCGCTGCATGAAGTCGAACAAGCCTACAGTTTATGGGAGAGATTAAAGCCCAAAGTATAGTTAATTTTTTACGCATACACGAGATTCAGCGTACAGTGTGCGTGACTCAAATTTTGTCATCAGAAGAGTATGTGCGTACAGTTTCTCTTAGTAATGCTGCTTAGCGGTGATATTTGGCCTCTCCCAATAGAGCCCCGTTCCTTTTGCTTCCTCCTTCTACATTACTTCCCAAGAAACTGTGCCACATTGTAAAAAATGCAAACAAATATCAAGCTGCTTTCTTTCCCTTATGATCTTTCTCAGTCTCATTGTTAAAGTAACCATGGCAACGAATAGCATATCCTGCTTATATGGCAACGCCTTGCCAAAATGCAAGGCGGAGTGAAAACGCAGTGATGTCACCTTCTCATTAGGCTTGTTCGAGATGCATCGTTCGGTGTATGACATTAAACGCTCTATCCCAATGTGCATGCTATCCAACCTAAATAGTATTGAATATTACTATTTAGGATGGATAGTATGCGCATTGAGACGCGGGCCAAGTACTGCGAGAGTGATTGAAGAGCATACGACTCCTTATGCTTTTAAATCGCTCTTGCGGTACTTTGATGTCATAGGCCGATCGGTCTGTGCAGCGCCTAGCATTGTATTCTCTATTGAAACTGATATTTTCAATGAATTATATGATTATAAAATATGTACATAATCGCAGAGTCTTTTTAACAGTCCAGTTTTTCTTGTCATTCTAACATGAGATGGTGGTGTTTTATAAACCATAAAAATATGTGTAACAAAAATGCTACTTTTTTCAGGAATGTTACATTTAAACTAAGTGGGCTAAACAACACTTAAAATTTAAACATTATAAGATGCTGCAATAACAGCCAATAGGCAAAAAATGTGGTCATTTAAAAAAAAAAAAATTCCAATGACAAAAATAATCGTAAAAGTCAACAATGAATGTGTTGTTTTAGGATAACACATGCACAGTGTGGGTTCTTGCTATAGGCTTACAAGTCTTTTATGTTTGGAGAAAAAAATATATATTTAATAATAAAATATACGTTGCGGTGTGGTCAGTATTTTAATAAATTGTTTTATTGTTTCAGTTGTACTGTTTTTACTGTATTTGATTCTCGTTGAGCGGCGCTTTGTACTCTGTAGCGCAGTAGTGCAGGCATTTTCACAGCGTTTTGCATTGTAGGGGGCGTGTTCTAGTTTTTACTTGCACGCAATTGATCACTTCAACTGCCACTCACTCGTCTCGCAAAAGCCGATTGGTCAAGCATGTACAATCATCATCAACCAAGCAAACACATTCATTGGGTTCTTTGCTGTGCAGATTGGTCGATGACCGTGGAATTAATGTCAAAATAAAATACAAATCAAAACAATTTTACTAAAATGTCTCCGGTATAGGAAAAAGCTTTAAACGCACTACACTTTGTCTGCCGGTCATTTAAAACACGGCGAACAGGAGTAATTCACAAAAGAGCTGGAGGCACAGGCACGTTAGTGGAGGTAAGCTAACTCAGTTAGCATCAACACAATTCAATGAAGCTAACTTGACTGCATGTTACTGATCTGTTTTGTACATGTTCACATGTTGGTGATTTACGAAAACCAATGTACTATGGTATTTGTTTTTAATTATTATTTATTTATTTAACCAGAAATGTGCATAGTGATCTATTTAGCCCTCTCATCCGTGTGTTGCGCGCCGTTTATAGGTCTTGACTTGCAGGAATTGTGGTTGTTGAAGTACACATCCTGGCATACATAACTTACATTTATTTTTTTAAGTGTTGAATAGGGTTTTTCTCCTTATTGAGTGAATATCAGTTAATATTATCAATAATTTGTAGCCATTATATCATCTACATGATCAGACACGTTTACATATTCTGAACGGGGGTCATTTTACATTTTTACAGACAAGTTATTTTGTTCATGCGAGGTATGTATGCTACAGTTCTGTATTTCACTACAATCATGGGAAAACAGAAGACTGGTGCCAAATTATCTTTGTTGGCATTATCTTTCCTTTTACAACTCTATACTTGAATACAAGGGGCTGAAGTGGTTCAGAGCAGTCATAATTCAATCTTACTTTAAAGTGGCTTTGTGTCTTTAAACTGAATTTTGAGCAGGCACAGAGAAGCCTCAACTTTGTTTCGTATAAGAAAATTTATCTGACTACATTCACCCTAAAAAGTTTGAACTATAGAATTGTTGCTAACACTTTACAGTAATGTCTTGTTAGTTAATTCAGTAACTAACAATGAGCAATTTGTTTCAGCATTTATTGATCTTTGTTACCGTTACTTAAGGAAAAAACCTGTTCATCATTGTTAGTTCATATTATCTCAGGTCAATTAAGAAATATTAGCAGATGCTGCTTTAACATTAAATATATTTAACTGATGTAAACAAATGGAACCTTGTTGTAAAGTGTTAGTTTTCTTGATTGATTGCTGTATATTTATCTTCATTAATAACAAATAATGCATGCATCCTCTTTTTTTCACCCATTGACCAATAAGATACTGGTCATTTTAATAAAAATGTCATTGTTGGAAAACATATGTGATTGGAAACCTCTTCAACTCTCAACTGAAAGGGAGCATATATCTGTCTACCAGCTAAACTACAGAATGCACCTTTTAGATGTAACTTTAGGATTTATGCTGTGATATAACATGTTAACCCTGTTTTCCTTTTCTTTTAAGCGTATGGAGGTGGATGCCAGTTTGAGCTCGGAGATGGAGTTGGATCCAGAGTTGGAGGAGGAGTTAGGGGTCTCTTTGGATGAGCTGCGCAGGTGGATCGAGGAGCAGGTGGATAGCAGCGAGGCTGTGCGGCAGAGGAAAGCTCAGCTGGAGCAGCTGCAGGAATGGGTTGAGAAGAGGGAGAAGGAAGTCGCTGATATGGACACTCTTTGCTCTAATGCCTCAGAGTAAGTATAAAGTCAGTGAGAGTTTATGCACTGAGATCAACACAGTATTTTTCTTCTCAACAATGAGACTTCAGTCAAACAGCCAAACTGTTTCTTAGAATTTTTGTGGAACACCTGGATGAGACATCTTCCAATTATTGGATCAAAATCAGCACTGATAAAACAAAACTGATGACAGACTGTCCCAAATAATCATCCAGAACCAGTTCCTGCAATCAGTGTCCCAGTTCAAATACCTTGACACAATGATATCTGATGAGGGATGCAAACCATAAATTACACTTCTAAAAGGTTCTGAGCATCAGCTACAAAGATCGTGTGACCAACGAGGAATTGCGCAACACCATTAGGCGGCATGCTGGGCCCTATGAAGAATTCCTCGCAACAAAAAAAAGAAGGAAATATCTGTGGTATGGACATGTCACCAGATTCTCTGGGCTGGCCAAAACCATTCTCCAGAGCCTGGTTGAAGGTACAAGAAAGTGAGGGAGACAAAGGAAAATGTGGGCAGACAATATCGAAGAATGGACTGGGGCTGACTTTAAGGAAAAAGTCCTGGCCAAGAACCACCAGAAATGGAAACAGCTGTCTAAACGTGCATCCGCTGTGGTGCCCTGATGATCCAGTGCATTAAGGGAAAAAAGTAAAGAAAGAATCTGTCCTCTCAAACTTTAGTCAAACAGACAAACTATTTCTTTTTATAAGTTTCTCAAGAAATATTCAATACTCACACAATTATCGTGGTAAACAACTGATACGCTGATCAAAAGCACAGCACGAGTTTAGCAGGTGCAAGTTTCTATTCCCATCAGTTGCTGTAGGTCTCTGTTTGAGTGAAATCTAGGATTTGGAAGAAGTGCATGAATCTGTGTGTTTTTACAGGTCTGTGGTTCAGTGTGAAACTCTGGTGAAGGAAGTGTACAGTAAGATGGGTCTAGTGTATCGTGAGAGCAGTTCGGAGGATGAGGGTGTCGGCGGGGCAAACACTTCTGAGGTCATTGAGATTGACGACGATGATGATGATGATGTCATTGCTGTGGGATGTGGTAAGTTAGATGTAATTTTTTTTATTTTATAGATGTAAAAATTTTACAGTAACAAGTGTGTTTTTCTCCAGTGGTTCCTCCAAAGAAGGTTGTAACTCCAGCCAAGGACCCAGCGGTAAGACAGACATGTCATTTAAATAACTTGACAAACCACTCTAAAGGTGCGATCACATTTATAATTTTTCAATGAATATTAATGCGCGAAATCCAGTCATTTCCATAGGAATCCACATGATCGAGAATTTTGTGTGTGGGCATAGATTTTGCATTGGGCTCAAGTTGGTCACACACATTTGCTTTGTTAAACAACAGAAAGCTGCTTGATTTGAAAGTGATTTCTGTCTGAGCTGTGCTTCATACATCGCCACTCTATTGACACTGGACCTTTTTGTTTGCGCAAATTTGCCAAAAAATTGAGACCGCACCATAATGCTATACTATTTCTACATCATAAAGTTATTTGTCAGGTGCTTTAGTTGATGTTTCCTTTCCTGGATTATATTTATAGTTGAAGGAGGCTTCAGCTGCCCTTCAAAGAACATCTCAGCAGGTGCAAAACCTAGCCCAGACTGTCAACAGAACAACCCCATCGGGTATCGCCACATCCGTTAAAGCCCCCTCCACACAAACCCATGGTGCTCTGGCTGTCCCAGCAGTGTTTATGTCCTCAGGCCCAAGGAATGCGCCCACACAACCAAACCCTAATTTAAAACAGGATAACATCAAGCTCGACATGACACTTTTGGGTAAAAAACGAACCAAGACGTGGCATCGTGGAACACTTGTTGCCATCAAACAAGTGGGTAAGTGCTTACGGTTTATTGAATTGTACTGTACATGTCACGACTGCTAAGTGTGTGTTCGGAAGGAAATTAATCTCAAAGCTTAATCCATTCTTTTGATATCAATTGTTCACAGGGAACAATTTGAAGTACAAAGTGAAGTTTGAGAATAAAGGGAAGAGTCTTCTCTCTGGCAACCATGTGGCATTTGACTATCACCCAACACTGGAGAGACTGTTTGTTGGTGCCCGTGTTGTTGCCAGGTACAAGGATGGCAATCAAGTCTGGCTCTATGCAGGCGTAGTCGCTGAGATGCCCAACAGCAAAAACCGTATGAGGTAAGATGAAAAGAAAATCTTGGCATTGTTGGATAGAAGACGAGGTCTTGCATGAGGTCAAACTAATATTCTGACTGAATGTTGTTGCAGATTCCTTATCTTTTTTGATGATGGCTATGCCTCATACGTGGGCCTGCCTGAGCTCTACCCTATCTGCAGACCATGTAAGAAACTGTTTTTCTTTTTTCAATTTCCTGCTATTACTGATTTTACCTTCTCTTTGATTTAAGTAATGTCAAAATAATAAAATGTTTAATAATAATTTTATTTAATTTAAGGACAAATCAAATGATCAATTTTAAAATAAACAAATAAGAAATAAATCTGATTTATTTGTAAAATAATAATCAATGAATAGTAGCCATTGCATTAAATTTGTTATAATGGATCATTCTTTCTTTCTCTCTCTCTCACTCAACCTGTATTCAGTGAAAAAGACATGGGAGGATATTGAGGATGCATCATGTAGAGATTTCATTGAGGAGTATATCACGTCGTATCCCAACAGACCAATGGTTTTGCTGAAGCCAGGGCAAATTATAAAGACGGAATGGGAAGGGACATGGTGGAAAAGCCGTGTGGAAGAAGTGGATGGCAGCCTTGTCAAAATGCTTTTCCTGGTCAGCTTGGCACCACACACATATAGAAGTGTTATAGTTAAAGATTTTTAAAAAAATTAAAAAAAAGCATACATTTGCTGCTGGATATCTTTTGATTGTCCCTTAACAGTTATGTTCATGTGCAGAGTCACTGTATGTTGTTTAATGACATTTGACCATGAACAATATTGTTTTCGATGTTGCAGGATGATAAGCGCAGTGAGTGGATTTATCGTGGTTCTACACGACTAGAACCTATGTTTAATCTGAAAATGAACACCGCTAACAGTCAAGAGAAGAAAATGGCTGGTCAACAAAGACAGCGGCCTAATATGGGTAACTGATTGCTTTGTGTTTTCCACTTGTTCATCTTTTACATGTGAAGCTCAGCAGTCTTTTGAAAGGGAATTTTAAGGCCTGTTTACACCAAGAACGATAACTAAAGACACTACATTAAAAAAACTACATTAGCGTTATTATAAGCACACACTGCTGTTATGTTGCCTGCCACTTTAATTGGCAAAACCTTTAAAGCAGGATGGATTTTGATTTGCTATCAATTATTTTTATCATCTGTCAGTTATGAAAAAATAATAATAATTCTGAAAGTGTTTCCAAAAATATTATTCTTCTGTATATTATTATTCTTATTCTTCTGAGTGTCTTTACTGGTCTGTTCTTTCTCTGCATTCATTTTCAGTTTGCGTCTTACTAAAACTGTTTGTGTTTTTAGGAGCATTGAGGACAAAGGGCCCTGTAGTGCAGTACACTAGTGACAACAGTACTCCTGGTGCCAGTCGGCCTATAGCCCCGCAGCTCCCACCACCTCGGCCGCTGCCTGCCGGACCCCCACAACCTGCCCGCACAGAGTGAGTGCTTCAAGAGCTTCTGTTCTTTCATAATACTTTTAATGATACAGGTGAAGTGTTGTTTAACTCTTTCTCTTCCATTCCAGGAGTCCCAGTTTAAAGAGTCAAATGGCTAAGAAGAGCACTGGTCCAGTTGCACTGCAGCCTCGTCAGGCTGTGACCTCTGACCTCCAGCCCAAACCACTAATTGGCACTGTTCAACAAAACAATACATCCAGGTTAGTGTGATGCCCAGGGACTGGGTACTTGTCACTGCTGTGATCTGTATATATGTGACTTGATCCAGCAAAATGAGTCACAGTGACCAAATTTCAAAATTGAGATTTTGGTATTAATGGAAAGATGAGACAATAAGCTTTAAAATGATATCCTATTCAAAGTCATACCTTGAATGGTTTTAAAGATAAACCCATTTGAATTATGGTCATCTGCCCTCTTTTTCCAATTGAAAACCTGAGAAAATCACTTTTAAAGTTTTTTGCCCGTTTTTTTGTTGATAGGCCTATCTTTCAAAATCCATTGCATTTTTAAAGGGATAAAATATTTATTTTACAGCTTAATTTGAGCAAAGACATTTTTTTATATAATATATATATATATATATATATATATATATATATATATATATATATATATATATATATATATATATATATATAAAATGCTATTAAACCAGGCTGGGGGTGAATTGTTATGACCATGGGTGATGCACGTATTTCCGCGCTCATGGCCAAAGGAGTTTCTTTAAAAGGCTCACTGGAAATGAAGTATACCCGGGCCTTAACCGCTCTAAATTGTAATGGAATGGAGCTCACATCGGGAAAAAAATGGGAACACAGGGGCACCGCAATGCGACCACAAAGGGCACTTTCACTTTCACGATCAAAGTGCATGCCACTGATAAGCATTGTAAATGCAGTATTACAGTATACACATACCAATTAAATGCGCAGTTATCCTCTCGTGCGTCCTCCTCGCTGGACTTTCATTTCGCTTTCATATATCTCTTTTATAGATGCCATAAATGCTTTTACCTTTCTAGATGTTATTACCGAAATCAAAACAGTCCATAAACTATAAATCCTCACGAAAACTTCAGTCTGAAGGACTGTCTGAAGCGCTAGTCTGACAGGAGGATGGCTGGACCGACTGCGTGCCTGTCAGTCGAAACGGGGCTTCCCATTGAAAAAAATCAGCGTTTATAGAGTGTTTACATTTCTAAGCTTTTTGATTGGTTCTATACAACGTGTAACACCATATTTGGAGAGCAGAGATAGTGACGTTTCAGGGGATACCGGTAAATGCTAATAAGTGACGAGAGAAATTTCCAGCGAAATTACTAAAACCATGTCAAATTTAATAGGCATTTAAATACCTTTACTCAATTATCTGGACTACGAAACTTTGGGAGATTATTTTTGAAAGTCTGTTCTTTGAAATTAGCTTAAACATTTTTTTATTTTTTTCATCGTTTTTCCACATTATCGGCCCATATCTTAAAATAAAACGTTGCGACTTCCGACTTATTTCGCCAGAGCGGGTCACATATATACTAAACAATGAGTGTTAAGGCCCCGATATACTCAAAACGAAGTTCTTTTTCGTTCTTTGTTTAGGGGTAACAAGGAAATTCAAAACATGTGAGTAGCGATATACTGTTATCGAACATCTGCCCACACTGCTGAGAGAGACTGTTAGATGAATTTCGGTAACAAAATAAACACAATGAAAATGAGAAAACAGCAAGCTTTTTTTATAGAAAGCATAAGAAAAGCATCTGTTTATAACAACATGAGCACGGGCTCTGCAAAATGGCACTCCAGAAAAAGTCACATCATGTTAAATTATATGGCATTTTATTCAATAGATCAAACAGGAAAAATAGTTTCAGATTTTTTCAAATCACCGATAGTGGATTTTATTTATAATTAGGTAATTAGGTTGGGCCATATTTGCCTTTTAACCGATTAATCAAATGATAAAAAAACAAACATAACACTCCAATTAAAACAGTACTGAACTTTTTGCAAAAAAAAAAGTACTGAACCATGAAAATGTACTAAATTATATAAATATATAAACATGAATAATAAAATAAGTTCTACACAACAAATTCAGAAATTCAATACAGAAAATAATTTAAACATTAAAATATTACAGGTCAAATGTGTGTTTCTTTAGCTATAACCTAGAAACATGTATGTAAATTTCTTAGGTAACACTTTATTTGTTAACAAGGATGTATTAGCTAGCTTACATGAACTATTTGCATTATGCAATATACATTTTTACAGCATGTATTAATATTTTAATCATTCATGTTCATAGTGCATTAAGGTTCAGATAAAATAAAAATTAAAACTCAATTGAAATCTATTAGTAAATGTTGATCAATACTTGTACAGCATTTATTAACCTTAGTTATGTTACAAATGGAATCTTATTGTAGTGTTACCATTTTCATATAAATCCAGTCAGGCTTAAAGATGGCCATCTTTAAATATCTACACAAAAGCCAGAGCATTAAAATTACATTAGAAAAACACATTTATAGTCTCTCACTTTATTTGCTTCTATTTTAGAACACTCGATGATTATCTAATCAAAATAACAAAATATATATTGCAGTGATGATTAAAAAAAAGAACTGAATTCGAATGCGTTTCTGAGTTTGTTTCTGTCGACTACATGAACATATCAATGTTGATAAAGCAGTCGCGTCACGAGGTTTAAATCTGCAACTTTGCCAGCTAATCAACGCATAAAAGTGACCGGCTGGATATAAACTGATGCAAGCAGATGGTAACAATTGCGACATTAAACATTTCGGTCGGTTTGCGTGTTTTTGGAAGGGCTTGAGGAGGTACTACTAATGTTCCTGTCCTCTCAGCCTTGATGGCAACTGCTGTTCTTTCTCTGTTAATGCAGCATCTAGTCAACAAATGAATTACTTTATAATTATATGACATACCGTTTCGCTATCGGTGTTTTAAACGCGCATCTGAATTGTCGCGCTCTCCGTGCAACGCACAGCCTCACGTGTTAAAATCAAAATGAACACGAGGAGTCAGTGAGATTTTTTTTTTTTTTTTTTGCCTCTAGAGGCCGCTCTCGTTCTGTATAATGCCAGCAGAGCAGACCCTTCTCAGCGCCCTCTCAGCCGCTCCAGCTACAGACGCAACCAGGAAAAACTATTGGTATCGATTTTTGCCGATAACCGATTGGTTCACCAATCAGCTGTCGGTGCAGGTTAATCGGCAAAACCGACGAATCGGTCAGCCTTTAGTGTGTATGCCTCATTTCCCTTTTTTTTTCTCTTTGTCAACATTTGCGTGTGATATTAGTGTATAGTCTTGAGTGGTCTGCTCAAGTGCAAAATAGTTAAACAAGGTCCAAAACATTTTGTAATCCAATGACTCAAATCAAATTCAGAGTTATTCAGAAATACATGGGTTTTTTTTTTTTTCTTTTTTTGCAGAGTAAATACATGTAAGAAGTAGATTTGGTCAACAACACAATGTGCCAACATCTTATTTTCTTACTTGCAGGCTCTTTCTTCTGCAGTCTGGACCTGTGCATACGTTGACACCAATCACCCCAATGTCCCATAATTTGCAGACAACTGTGTCAACCTACACAAGTGAGCGTATTCCTCAGGAACCGTCATATCAGGCCCCAAACGACAGACTCTTCTACCTTACACACAACTGCACTCCAGACTGTCTAAAGCGCATCCGGCCCACTCGTCCCAACCTGCACCGAGGTCGCAACCCACTTCTTACGCCATTGCTATATGAATTCCGGCGCATGACAGGCCGTAGACGCCTTAACCGAAAGGTTTGTTATGTCTTAAGGTGCTGTCACATTTACCTTTGTTTGAATTCAGCAAGTTGCTTACTGCATTTGAAAGTGACATCTGTGTGAACTATGGTTCATTCTTCAATATACTATGTACAATAGTCTATGGGCCTTATTTGCCTCAACCGAAAAGGGTTTTTTCCATGGTTGTTGTAAATATCTAGAGCATGATGATCAATACTTATGGATATACTAATTTTTATTAACCATCTTCCTTTCTTGCTCAGATGTCATTCCACGTCATCTACAAGTCCCCATGTGGCTTGAGTCTGAGAAATATGGCAGAGATCCAGCGTTACCTTTTCCAGACACACTGTGACTTCATCTTCTTGGAGATGTTCTGTCTGGACCCCTATGTGTTGGTTGACCGCCGATTCCAACCGCAGAGGCCCTTCTACTTTATCCGGGACATAACAAGCGGTCGTGAAGACATTCCCTTGTCCTGTGTGAACGAGATCGACAACACGCCTCCACCCAGTGTGGCCTACAGTAAAGAGAGGATCCCAGCAGATGGAGTCTTTATTAACACCAGCTCAGACTTCCTGGTGGGCTGTGACTGCACTGATGGCTGCAGAGACAAGTTAGTATCATTGATTAACTTTCAACATTAGTAAAAGAATGTCATGGGGAACAACAAAGCCTTTTTAAAATAGTTTAGCATATTGTTTTAAAATATATATTTTTTTAAAAAGAAATAATCAAGTCAGCATGATGCATATTATTGATCTTGTTGTGACTGATTTATCTGTGCATTAGTTCCTATTTTAATTTTATTTGTCCTGTTCACCTTTTATTAGTCAAGGTAACATGCAGAAAAAACATAAAACATAAATTTATATTATAGAGACCTTGCAGACCCAAAGTCTATCAAAATATCAGATAATTTGACCTTTTTAAGTGTCAAGTGGTGCAACTCCCCAAAAACTTTTTAAATAATTAATGGAATTCATTACATTTTATTATGGAGTCATGTAATTTATTCTTGAAACTGAATACCAGGAGTACACAAGACCTGATTTTGTTTGTTCTGTACCTTTGCTTGTTTGTAGATCCAAGTGTTCATGTCATCAGCTGACTCTACAGGCTACAGGATGTACTCCAGGTGGACAGATCAACCCCAACGCTGGATACCATCACAAGAGACTGGAAGAATGTCTCCCCACAGGGTCTGTGATGCATAACCATCCCTCCATAGTGTCTTTCTCATGTTGGTTCTATCTCCTTTTAATTGTAATGTCTCTCTTTCCCCTTCTCTTACTCTGTTTACATTCTCAGAATCTATGAATGTAATAAGCGGTGTCGCTGTAATGCGCAGATGTGTACTAACCGTCTGGTTCAGCACGGGTTGCAGGTCCGACTGCAGCTCTTTAAGACCCAGAATAAAGGCTGGGGCATTCGTTGCCTTGATGACATTGCCAAGGGCTCCTTTGTTTGTATCTATGCAGGTAACACACTTATAAAAGTTTATTCAAAAGCACATCACTCCAGTGTTTAGTCTTTGCATATGCTTTTCCCTTAAATTGTTTTACATTAATATTTGTGGTAACACTTTATTTTAAGGTGACTTAGTTACACATTACTACATGTACTTACTATAGTAATAACAGTAAATTATGCAAGTAACTTATCCGAACCAAACCCTAAACATAACTCTATAGTACATACATGTAGTTAATTAATATTACTCAGTACTACTTATTTGAGTTAGTACAATGTAACTATGTCACCTTAAAATAAAGTGTAACACTATTTGTTTCTTTCTTTCTCAGGTAAAATCCTGACTGATGACTTTGCCGATAAAGAAGGTTTGGAAATGGGCGATGAATACTTTGCCAATCTAGACCACATTGAGAGTGTGGAGAACTTTAAAGAAGGTTACGAGAGTGAGGCCCACTGCTCCGACAGCGAGGGTAGCGGGGTGGACATGAGCAGGGTTAAACTACCTGCTTCCTCCCAACACGGTAAATCCACCACCAAGATGGAGGAGCGTAACAGCAGCACTACCGGCAAAAGTGAGAGACCTATGCACACATCTGACTATTCTGCTTATTCTGCTATTCTACTACTACTAATATCCATGTTTTCGGGGATAAAAAAAAGTAATGACACCAACCAGGTCTGACACAGTACAGTAATTGTATGTTAAAATTATGAATCCTACTATGGTGAAGGTGAAGCTCAAAATATTTGGCCCCCAAATGAATTTAGCCATATTGATGGATAGTCTTCAATGCATTAAAAGCAAATAAAAGTGGTCTTTTCTAACTTCACACTAAATCAGCTAGGGGCCGTTAGTTAAAAGTGATTATTGCAAAGTTGTCTCAGAATAGTGAAGTCAGTTATTCTTAAGTTCACACAGGTCTCCTTGCAGGTGTAGTTCATAGTTACCTAGGAATGTTATACAGTCATGCTTTTTTAAAGTGTATATATATATTATTTTTATAAAGTATTTTAAATTAAAAGCTTGCTTATGTTTCTTTAATATAAATGCCTTTTGGTTGGGTTTTTTAAACTTCTACTCGCATGCATTTTAATGTTAGTGTTGTATCATAGATTTAACTTTTTGAGCTTGAGCACAAGTTCATTGTTATAATGTATATCCAGCAGGTGAGGGTTATAATCTTCTCACATGTATATAACACTACTGTTTTTATCCACTTACTAGGCCAAGATGATTCTTCTGAAGACAGCGACGATGACAAAGACGAAGACTCTAATGAGGATGAAAGTGACAGCTCAGATGACACATTTGTGAAAGACACGTATTACACCACCAGCTCGGTTTGGAGGAGCTACACCACCCGCAGACAGGCCAAGGGAATTAAAGAAGGTGAGGACACATTAGTCTGAGGTGAAGACAGCTAGATTAAATCACTGAGACAGTGAAATTAAATCACACTAGAGGGCAGACTTGAGTAAAAGTTTAGTTGTGTGTGTAGAAGGCTTTTAAATTGTCACAAAACCTGTCAAGAGCATGGTCCGCATTGGATTTTCGTGAAACTTACTACTACTAATAATATTATCATATATTATACATTGTATTATTTATTTTATTTTTGTGGTGTCTTGAACAAGTCTTGAACAGTTTTTAATACTATAATACTTTATTATTATTGTTATTATGTTGTTATTGTTAGTAGTAGTAGTAGTAATTTTTTTTATTTGTGTGTGTGTGTGTGTATGTATGTATATATATATATATATATATAATATATATATATATATATATATATATATATATATATATATATATATATATATATATATAAACACAACACAATATATATTTTATTTCTCTGGTGAAATTGAACAGTCTTGAACAGTTGCTACTACTAATGTAATACTAATAATATATATTGTTTTCATATATTATTTCATATGTTAAATTATAAAATGTATTTGGTTTTTATACAATATATTTTATCTTTGCAGCAAAAAGAAGTAAAGTAAGTTAATTTATTAATTTCAGAATAGTTAATTTTCCCATCATTTTCTCTCATTGCTGTAGAGAGTCAGGACAGTAAGGATGGACTAAGTGTTTCTGCGGGTGAGGAGAGGAAGCCCCCTCCCATGCCAGAGGAGACTGGGAAGAGTAAAGTAGCATCTTGGCTCACCAGCCAGTCCTCCACTTCTGCGAATCAGAGTGTCAAGGTGGAGGGAGGCATGAAGACGGAGAAGAAGGTGATTGCTGTTTTTCATGCATCCTTTTTCCTGTTTTACTTTTCACATGAAATGTCTCTTTGTTCCTGTTTCTAACTGTTTCACTCTGATGCACTGATGTCTCTCTCTCTCTGCCATTCTTATTATGATCTCTCTATCTGTTTTTTTTTTTTTTTTTTTTAGGATGTGATGACCCTCTCTGACAGTGATGATGTGCAAACTATCAGCTCAGGATCAGATGACAACAAGGAGAGAGAGAAAAAGACTCAGGGTAAGATGGAAGAAAAGGTCAAATTGCTTGTCGTCATCCGTGAACTTTCTTATATAAGTGAAACCGTTGCCACATTTCAGTCAGCTGAATGAATCTGCATGTTCTCCTGGTGGATGAGCAGAAAAACTTTTTAACACTTTACATCTTGCATCTTTATTATGAATGAGATGCTCATCTTGTTAGTTAAATTTAGAGATAGTCAGATAGTCTTACATTCATCAAGTCCCTGTAACACCATTATATAGAACATTGTTAGATCTCTCTGTCTGTGTCTCTCAGCTGTGGTGAAGAGGCAGGTGGCTGTGAAGTCCACACGTGGCATTGCTTTGAAGTCCCATGGAATGATGGTGAAAACAGGGGGAGGGGGTGGAGGAGGAGGTGGCTCAGGCCCATCTCATGGACATGGAGGTGGCGGGGTCGAAGGTGGCCCTAAAAACACCCGCCAGTTCTTCGATGGGGAGGAATCTTGTTATATCATTGATGCCAAACTGGAAGGCAACCTCGGACGCTACCTCAATGTGAGTATGATACCAGATATGAGTGACCTTATAATTGAATTTGCATTTTATTTTATTAAAATCATATATCTAAGGATTCTTTACTTGATTTTTAATTCAATGATCGTTCGTACCTACTGTGTTTACATCCTCTCTTCTGCTGTCTTTGTCCCACAGCATAGCTGCAGCCCCAATCTGTTCGTCCAGAATGTGTTTGTGGACACTCATGATCTGCGCTTCCCCTGGGTCGCCTTCTTTGCTAGCAAGTGAGCATGATGATATCATACAGTGTTTTTTGTGCAATTGAATGAGGAATAATTTAATATGTCGATATTAGTTTTTTGTTTTTATTAGATATTATAAATTGGTTAATTGGGCATGCTAATTTCCTCTATTTTCACCTATATTACTGTTGTCGTCATCTAATGCTCACCTTAAGTTAATTTTTAAAAACACTAATAATTTAAATATACATCTCAATGAATATTCATTTTTCATTTTGTACTTTTATAATGTTGTGATGCCTAAATTTACATTTAGCATTTAAAATGATGAATTTTATTTTGCATTTTCATTTAATTATAATGAAAAACATAAAATATAAACAAAATAATACAGGCCATTTGTGTTATCAAATTTATTTTGCTTGCTTTTATGTCTCTCACATACTGTATGTGTGCAGTTTTTTTGACCAAATTTAAAAGTAGTCGGATTCATTAGTTTTTAGATCAGTTATTCTGTTTTACAGATCATTTTATGATTTACACCATATAAGATTGGTTTCTGATTTGAGGTGTTTACATGAAGGTTTTTCATTCTGCTTGAGCTATTAGTAGGAATATTAACAGATGATTTCATTTGGCTGCATGTAAACATATCTACAGTTTTTGTATTAACCTGTGTGTTTCTACAGGCGAATCCGAGCAGGGACGGAGCTGACATGGGATTATAATTATGAAGTTGGCAGTGTAGAGGGCAAGGAGCTTCTGTGCTGCTGTGGATCAACAGAATGCAGAGGACGACTGCTGTAACACGTGCACACACACGCACTCAAGGTCTCCTATTGTAGACGTGCCAGTGAACACTTACTTGGAGCTCCTGAAAGTTGGATTTGTCCAGTAAGGTCTGTGCTACTGATAAGAACTGAGCATACGCAGAACGAAGAGGAATTCGTTCAGGAACTTACTGAAGTAATTAAAAAACATTGTATGTTTGCGTGTTTTCAACTGTCCCACTTCACAGAGTTCCGCCTTAAACCCCAAATGGGCCCATGGCATCTATCACTGTGGTTTACGCAATCCTTACTGGAAACAGCCGTTTAGTTTTTACATATGTATGTCAATCTCAAGACTCTAATGTTTTGCTTTAGTCAAACTTTTGTTCCTCTTTTATACATGTAGTTTTGATTATGAAGATTCAAGGTTTTTTTTTTTTTTTTTCATTTTACTCATGGTTTTGTGATTGTCAGTATATATGCTACTGTGTAAATGTGCTTTTGTTGGTCAACAAGTTTATAAAAACAGACAAAATTGTACTTTTGTCGCAATTTGAATTAAAGTTCTCCAAAGACCAAAAATGTCATCCTGTGTTGTGATTCTTAGTATTCACATGGCTAAAAATAGCACTTATTGGGTCTCATTCATGAAACATTCGTAAATATACGAGTAAATATGCCAGTGATTTGCGCGTAAAGAGACTTTCCCGAAAACTCTTCTCCTGATTCACAAATACTTCGTAAACATCAGAAGTGATAGTGAAATGTGTGTGTGTGTGTGTGTGTGTGTTAATGAATTCCAATCAGTCGTAAATGGGACGCGCGTGCACGCTCATTCTCAATTACCATAAATCCCGCCCATTAAATCCGACTGACAACTATATATGGGCATCATATTATGACACCAAACGAAGGATTTTGGACATTTTATAGGAAACAATTTCCATAACAAATAAGGGGCCATTAGTTTGCCCAGCCCTATTGAAATCTATCCATTATTTGATTAAAGTGCTCCGTTTGCAGATGCTATTACTGGCTCTCACAATAAAAGTAAAAAGAAAAAACGTATGTTATTACTATATATAATATTTTTTCAAAATGCTGTGTAAATATGTACCAATATTAAGGTGAATTAAAATGCAGCCTTATTAATGACCAAAACGTTTGGATGTTAAACGCACTATTTACGCGTGGCTGGGAGCAGGTGTGGATTTCTTTCATACCAACTAACATTTGGAAAATACTAATATTTTAATGAATCCGAAAATTTACGCCAGAACCACTTTACACACGATTTACACATAAATTCGTTCTGCTCGTGTTTCATGAATGAGACCCTTTGTGAGAAAATTTAGCATGAACACTAGCCGAATGTGATGAGTCAAAAAAAACAGCCAACAGATTATGACCACGTCATTTAAACTGAGTCAGAGATTAGCTCTGTGAATCTTAGTTTTACTTGTTAGCTAATATGGAAAAAAAAAAAAAAAAAATGTTAATTATGTCCTTGACAGAAAAATAGCTATTAGCATCAACAACAGTTATCTTGGAAGTCTTCAATAAAATGAAAATTATTATATGCTTGGGAAACCATCTTTCAAGCACTTTAAAGGGTAAGTTCACCCAAAAATGAAAATTCTGTCATTTATTACTCACCCTCATGTTTCACACCCGTAAGACATTCGTTCATCTTCAGAACACAAATTAAGATATTTTAGTTGAAATCCGATGGCTCCGTGAGGCCTGCATAGAGAGCGATGGACATTTCCTCTCTCAAGATCCATTAATGTACTAAAACCATATTTAAATCAGTTTATGTGAGTACAGTGGCTCATTATTAATATTATAAAGCGACGAGAATATTTTTGGTGCGTCAAAAAAACAAAATAACAAATTATTTAGTGATGGCTGATTTCAAAACACTGCATTCAGATTGCGTGTCAAACCACAAAACTGCTGAAATCATTTGAATTTGGCGCTCCGAACAGAACATTCGACACGCTGATTCATAACGCTCCGAAGCTTCCTGAAGCAGTGTTTTGAAATCGGCCATCACTATAAATAGTTATTTTGGGGGGGGTTTGGTGCACCAAATATATTAATATTGATCCACTGAACTCACATGAACTGATTTAAATATGTTTTTAGTGCATTAATGGATCTTGTGAGAAGAAATGTCATTGCTCCCTATGGAGGTCTCTTCTGAATATTAAAAAAGGTCTTACGGGTGTGGAAAGACATGAGGGTGAGTAATAAATGACAGAATTTTCATTTTTGGGTGAACTAACCACAACACACACATCCAACTAATTGAGGTACATGTGCCACTGTGAAATTTAAAGGCTAAATTTAATTTGTTCATTTTAATTTAGGACCCTGGATCTGGCGTATTTCTTCAGGGCTGGAGAGAGCAAAGCACATTATAACCATTATGTTAAAACACTAGAATACTAGAACCTTAAAAGGCTCTGGAGCTGCTTCATATATACACCCTTTAGGGGTTCCCATCATGGGATCATTTTATGGACTTCACTTTAATTCATTTTTTATTTTAATTAAAACTGGAGTCAATGTTAATAATTTCAAAATACTTTAAAAACTTTTTTTAAGAATCATGGATAGTGAGCACTGTTTTAATAACTAATGACATGTGGAAAAAGTAACTTTAAAAGGAGTGATGTACTTGTGTGCAAATGTCTCTAAATTGGGTTCAGAGATAACATTATTTGTGTTAGACAGTCTGAAAGTTCTCACACCAAAGAACTCATTTCACAATCAACAACAGCCTACACAGTTGTCTAGAGGAGGTGTGACATATTGAGCTCGTGACAGAAAAACTGTATGCTAAAAGTCCCTGAGTACAAGAAGTCCCTCTGAGTGACAGTTCCTAGAGAATATGTACTGTAAATTACTTTTAAGCATGAGTGATATAAAAGGCAAATTTGTTGTAAAATCCGCTTGAATGTGAGTAAATATATAAAAGAGAATTGTGAAGCAGCATTTCTCCATTATGCACTGCCATAACGTCACTGAATAACAACTGTAGCAAGTTTTAAACTCTCAGATGGTCGTTTTAGAGGAAGTTAAAGAAAGGAGGAGCTGATGATGTTTAAAAAAAGAGTCGTGACCACATACTGTAGAGAACGACTGACAGAAAGGGATGATAAAATGGCTAAGTGTCATATGTGTCTGCTGGGATTGATCATTCTCTGTTCATTTTTCAAAGGTAAAGAAATCCATATTTCCTCTACAAAACATGCTATTACAATTCATTGTTTAATGGAATTAAACTGGGAAAGAGTTTGTTTGAACATCAGCTCTTTATTCTTGAAGCTATTAGCGTTGTGATCTCTGTTATAGTGTCAGTACATACTATTCTTTCTGAATGCACACACAGAAACATGCATATTTATTTTTATATTAAGAGTATGTTGGTGATTTGAACAAATCTACAATTTTTTTTCTTTTCTTTCTGATAAAACATTAGTTTATTCAGGCTAGCAGAGTAATTGCCTTAAGCAAAGGAAACAAAAAGAATGTTTTAATTCTTTTACTTTGTGTGCCAGTATGTTTATATGGTTTTATTTTATTCAATATATAGCATAATGATCACTCAGATGTGTTTTGTGTTTCAGGTACCAGTGGAGTGGATGAGAGTCATGTGTTCAGCAGTTCTGGTGAAAATGTCCATCTGCCCTGTAATAATGCTCTTTCTGGCTGCTCATCAACTACATGGATCTATACCAGACATTCTGCAGAGGCAGTTGAACTGATTGCTGGAGGGATAAAGAAGAATAATATAGAGAGATGTGAGAGACTGAGTCTGGGGTCTGACTGCTCTCTGAACATCAAGAAAGTCACACAAGAAGATTATGGGCTTTACTCCTGCCAACAATATGTGAATGGAAAACAACAAGGAACTGATTCACCTGTTTATCTGCATGTTCTTGGTAATTTTATGATTGCATGGTCAATTTAAAAAGACCTCATTCTTTTATTAAACTTATATGTGTAATGAAAAGAGTGAAGGCTGTAGTGTGATTTCTGTCTTATTTCCTGTTTCAGTCTCTTCATCATCCTCACAGACTGAGATCAGACCAGGCAGCTCTGTGACTCTCTCCTGTCAGTTGTATTATGATAGAGTCTCTTGTGATAGTTTGGTCCGTACTGAGGGACTTCAGCTGGTCTGGGTGAATCAGGCTGGTGTTAGTGTGATGACAGACTCCAGATATCAGATATTATTCTCCCCAACACGCTGTATCAGCAATCTGACACTCCGGAGTGAAAATTACAACAGAGATTTGAGATGTCTCATTAGGAAAAATGAACTGAAGACCTCAACCACAAAAAGTAACAAGAATTCAGGTGAGAAAACAATATTATAAACCAGTTTTAAAAGATCGTCATATAATGTCAAGGACTACCCTTATGAAAATCAACTGTTTTATTATAGTAAAAATATAGTTAATTTTTGTAATATAATCAGAAAAAAACAAGGGTTTAAAACAAAAAACAAAAGTTTTTCACCCTGAAAGTGAACTCAAAGCATCGCTTCCAACACTCAGTAATAAGAGCCCAACAAATTCTTCTGTACATAATTGAATTGAAACATAACAGCAAGAATTTGAAACTTTTATGTTATGTGATGATCAAGTAATCAAAATGGATAAATATGATCATATATTAAACAGCATGATGCATCTGAATTAACATTCATCCTGCACAGCTCAAGCTGATACAACAACAGTAATTCCAGTTCACACCAACACTGGAGGAAATACAAACACATCAGGATTTCTTGTACAAGGTACACAATGATGGTCAAGCAACATGACAATATATGATGTTATTTACAGATTAGCTTTGTCTATCATAAATACACAGAAAACAGAAAAAAATACTTTACCACAATACACTTGTGCATTTTCTTATTGGATATTTTTGCAGTAGGGGCATCAGTCATAGGACTGCAGTATTTTTTAATGTTTACTTTTCTGCAGTTTGTTTAGTTTATGGCAGTAGTTTTAAACTCAGTTCCTGGATGGCCCCTGTCCTGCAAAGTTTAATTCAACCTAATTAAACACCCTAATCGAGGTCTTAATAATTAGAAATGAAGATGAGTTTGAGCGGTTGGAGCTAAACTCTGTTTGAGACCTCTGCTTTATGGCAAAATTCCCAAAACATTTACTGTGAAAATTCAAAAATGTTGTTAGAACATAAAGCATAATATAAATGAATTATCCATGAAATAGAATAGAATACTATCGGACTGATTCCAGATCTAAACTTTCTGTAAAATTAACTTTGAGGAATAAAAACTGTCACAGAAATATTGAAAAGAATGGTGTTTTTATCACTGTATTTCTCTGTATATAGACATTGATGCATTTGCAGAATATGTTTAATACAATTACAAACCAGAATCCAGGGCAAGACGAGGCAAAAAATCAGGGAAAGCACTCATTACAGCTGGTACCCGTATTCACCCGTATATTACTGTTTCCTTATGTCCTCTCGTTTGACAATAGTGATTTCTGCTGTGGCTGCTGCATTAGCTGTTGTCCTTGTTGCTGTTTTCTGTGTAATCTATAAAAAAAGAGCTGGTAAGTGTATGAATAACAGAACTGGATTATGTGGATATTGAACTATGAACTTCTGAAATGTTTTCCTGCTGAGAACTCCTGTGAGACCAATCACAAAGAGTTATCGAGTGAAAATAGAAACTTTTTCCTCATCAATTTTAACACTGCAACAAACTTCTTGCCTTTTTTTATTTGAATGTTATTGCCATTGGAAACAATGTGTTTTGCATGTACGTACTCATATTAAATCACTTTTCATCACTTTTTTCAGATAAAAGAGGAACTGACAGCTCTGTGGTGAGTTTAGTAATCACAGTGGTTTAGACTGGATTACTGACTTTAAGGTCCAATGAAGTTTGTAATTTATGCAGTTCCTTATAACTATTTATCTCAGGTCAAAGATGTGAATGAACATAAAGGGACATACGAAACAATCAACATGTCCATTCCTTCTACACCAAACACCAATGTGAGTGAACAAAATGACTTAAAACTTAATTAAGTTTGAAGTTCATTCATTATATGTATATTTGTCTATTCTATAATAGATTAGTGTAGTGACGGATGTGTTTTTTCTGTATTAAACCTGATTTGCCATGTTTCCATTGATGTTTAGGAACAGACAGATGATGTGACCTATTCTGAGGTTACTTCTTCCAGTAAAAATCAAGTACAAAAGGATAATGTGAGTAGAAGACACCAAATTCACTTGTTCTTCCATCAGTGCCAATGAAAATCCTGTTCAGAGAAAATAACACCCTCCTTTGCTGTTGATATGTAGCTCTGAATTTGTAGATAAATGAAGTAATAATAGCTGTGGGTTCCACATTGATTGACAAAATCTGTGATGTTCTTTCAGGATCATTCTAATGACAGAGTGACTTACGCTACTATCAAAGGAGCAGAATGTGCAGCTCAGGATGGACTCTACGCCTCTGTGAAAAAGTAGAATAAAATACCCCTTCATATTATGAGCAGATAAGGAGTTTTCCCAAACTACTAAGAGAATTTGGGAGTATTCTATATTTGTATGTGAAGGAACAGAACTTTTATATTAATTTATATTATTAATATTTTGATAAATGTATTGTGAAAGGGTACAAAGACACAATTCAAAAGCAATACTGTAAAAATGTTTACCAAATTTTCAACCACGTGTATTAGAAGGGTAAAAATATTATTTGTATTATTATATTTGTATAATTCAAATTTATTTTGAATCTGTAGTCAGGGTCAGAAATTTTATCTTATTTGATTTGATTAAGTCTTCATAGAAATAAGACTAACCAACTCCAACTGGAAAAAAGGTTTATCAGTTGGTTTATCAGTATCTTCCTGGAGAAGAACACGGTAAAGATGGTACTCTTGCTTTTAGCATGTCTCTTATACATAAATATACCAGGTAGATAGTGTGAGTGTTAGGTCTGCTTAAGCATTTATTCAAATTATATTTTACTAAAATATTCTTAAATATGATATTGCAGTGTGCATATGAAATTTCAGGGGTTTTTAAAAACATACCGTGAGCAAAAAAATGTCAAAAATTAAAACAAAAGTTTTTGTGTCTTTGAGTAAAAACAGAAGATACTGAACTTGTTCTTGTTTGCTGGTAATGTTTAAAATGGGAATTTACATTTTAAATGAATGCTGTTATATTTTTTTCCAGAAAATATTTAAAACATCTTTAAAAACTAATCTGTAATCATCAGAATTTTACTAATACAAATATTTATCTCAGATATGTCAGATGCACCCTGGTAGTTTCTTGTGTCAAATAACCAAAAGTGTGTGGCAGTGCTTATTAAACCATTTTTATTTTTGCTTTACTTTGTTAAACTTTTACTTTGGGTTGTTTACATTTTTAATTATCTTTAATTTCTTGGTTGCAACTTCTTCTTATCTGTTCTCTTACTGTATTCAGGAATGTATTTAAATGTATATGTATGTGCCATATAAAGTACTTTGGAATCATTGTTTTAAAGGTGTTTGTTTGTTTGTTTATGGCAGCAGCAAGTCTATAGTTCTAAATTTTTAAAGGTGCCATAGAATGCTTTTTCACAAGATGTAATATAAGTCTAAGGTGTCCCCTGAATGTGTCTGTGAAGTTTCAGCTCAAAATACCCCATAGATTTTTTTTTTTATTCACTTTTTTAACAGCATATTTTGGGGCTTAATTAAAAATGCGCCAATTCAGCGCGTCTCCTTTAAATGCTCGCGCTCCCCGCCCCCAGGCTCGCAACTCTATATTATATTGCATAAAAAAAGTTCACACCGCTAATATAACCCTCAAAATGGATCTTTACAAAGTGTTCGTCATGCTGCCTATCGGATCATGTAAGTATAGTCTTTATTTGGATGTTTACATTTGATTCTGAATGAGTTTGATTGTGCTCCGTGGCTAACAGCTAACATTACACACTGTTGGAGAGATTTATAAAGAATGAAGTTGTGTTTATGAATTATACAGACTGCAAGTGTTTAAAAATGAAAATAACGACATGACTCTGATCTCCGTGAATACAGTAAGAAACGATGGTAAATTTAACCACATTTAACAGTACATTAGCAACATGTTAACGAAACATTTAGAAAGACAATTTACAAATATCACTAAAAATATCATGATATCATGGATCATGTCAGTTATTATTGCTCCATCTGCCATTTTTCGCTGTTTTCCTTGCTTGCTTACCTAGTCTGATGATTCAGCTGTGCACAGATCCAGATGTTAATACTAGCTTGTAAAAAGCGTTCACGTCCTCGTAGACCTCGTAAGCTCAGATTTTTCTGAAAGCTCCCACATGTACCACGTGGCCGCTGTACCACCTGACTGCTGTAGATTCATTTAGGCATTGATAGTGGTGCCATGGAAACGCATAATTCCCAGTCCAAGGATCAAAAGGACGCAAACAGCTCCAAATATAACATCATGTGTTGAAATCTCAAGATTCCGGTACATAGGTGACATGAACACAGCATGATGCCTTAAACATGGGCTGGCATATGCAAATATTGGGGTTGTACATATTAATGATCCCGACTGTTACGTAACAGTGTTATGTTGAGATTCGCCTGTTCTACAGAGGTCTTTTGCACAAATCAAATTTACATAAGAAGGAGGAAACAATGGTGTTTAAGACTCACTGTATGTCATTTCCATGTACAGGACTCTTAATTATTTAATTATGCCGAGGTAAATTAAATTTTCAATTCTAGGGCACCTTTAAGGTTGTGTGTTATGCTACATGTTATGCCTACTGTGTTATAATATAATATATATAATATAATGTGTTTTCAGAGCTGTGCCCTCACTGTTTCGAAACATGTGACTGCTGAGCATGGAAGTTTGACCACATTGTTCAACCCACATAGAGCAAAAACCATCTCTAAACCCAGTTAAAATCCTGTTGGTAGTTCCTCTTCTTTACTTTAGCAAGTTGCTTCATTTTATTGAATTCTATATTGATCTCAACTGTAGAAGCTGGTGAGAATCTGGACACTCATGCTAGTCTTTATGGGTTTACGCTTGTTGGTCTGTTGAATTAGCTCACATTACATGGACGTCATGGACAATATCAGATAAATTATTGAATGATCCCTGAATAAAAGAGTCTGTCTGAACCTGGGAAATTACAAGTAGAGGAGGAGATGATGTTAAATAGAAGAGAATACTAACAGAAACAGAAAATGGCTGATAAGTGTCTTATGTTTCTGCTCGGTCTGATAATTGTTTGCTCATTTCCCACAGGTAAACACATTATGCTCTATAAAACATCTATGAAAAAAAAAAAATTTAAGTATGCAAAAAAAGGATTTTGTATTAACATATGGAATAATTATTAACCAAATTTACTGTATTTCAGGCACCAGTGAAGCAGAAGTAACTCATGTGTTCAGCAGTTCTGGTGAAAATGTCCGTCTGCCCTGTAATAATGCTCTTTCTGGCTGCACATCAACTGGATGGAACTATGACAGGTTAACATATTTAGAGACAGTTGAACTGATTACCAGAGGGAAAATGAAGAATGACATAGAGAGACGTGAGAGACTGAGTCTGGGGTCTGACTGCTCTCTGAACATCGAGAAAGTCACACAAGAAGATTATGGAATTTACGTCTGCCAACAAAATGGTGGACAACACCAAGGATCTGATGGACATGTTTATCTGCATGTTCTTCATGGTAATTGTAGGATAATGCAAACTGTATTTAAAAAGTGCCAAACAGAGTGATAAACAGAGTGTTCAAGAATTGCAGAAATAAAAAGCATATATTTAACAATATATTGTTGAATTTGAGGCAATTACAATAAGGTTCAATTCATTAATGCAATAACATGACAATACTTTTACAGCATTTATTAATGTTAATTTCTACCTTCACTAATACATTTTTAACATTTCAAATTGTATAAATTAACAATATGAAAAAAGTTCACAATGAACACAATGAATAACACTTTTTATGGCATTATTTTGTTTAATTTTGTTTACTTTTTAAAATAAATTATTGTTCATTGTGAGTGCATGATAATTAACATTTTTTTAATCATGTCATATTTTTTTATGATGCCATATTTTTTAATAATTGTCATATTTTGGAGAATGATGTATCTGAACTAACACTCATCCTACACAGCTCAATCTGATACAGTGACACCAGTGATTCTGGTCCACACCACAAACTATGAGGATCCCTCGACTACAAACACACCAAAACTCCCTACACTCGGTAATCTCAGTGTTTACAGTGTCTCTTTTCTTCTCAAATATAACTGATTTCTCTCTGGGTATACAGTGGATTACAAACTTTGTGCAAACTATCTTATAACAAGTTTGTCAGTGTGCTTGAGATTTTAAATCTTTGAAATATTAAAATGATGCCTCAAGACAGAATATAACAATCTGTAGTCTGTGTAAATGAAAACTTAAATAATCATGTCTGTGGAGCTTTAAAAATAAGATTAAATACAATTTGTCAAAAGAGTGTTTCTTGCTTAATGTTGTGCCTGGACATTCAAATAATTCAAATGATTGATTCAATTCAGTTCATACACCAAAACACATTCTCTGAAAGAACCTCATTTCCAAATTCTCTAGTAATATGTAGGGTACAAAATAAACACAACTGACCCTGAATGTGTCTTTCCCTTAGTGATGGTTGTTATCATTCCTGCATTAGCCGTTCTCCTTCCTGCTGTTATGCTTTGGGTGATTCATACAAAAAAGGCTGGTAGGTTATTGTAATTCTTAATATTTAACAAACAGTTGAAACAATATAAGTTTAAACATGCACATCACTTTCGGGTTGTAGAATTGCTGAGGGATATCAGTGACTTAAAAAATCTTCTTTTATCTGATTTTTTTTTTAAGAAATTACATTTGAAAATATATTAAAATAGAAAACAGTTATTTTAAATTCTAAATATGTTTCCTGAATGTGCTATTTGTTGCTAAATATTTTTATTTTGTTATAATTTTTCAGATGACAAAGAAGAAGTTGTTGATTCTGATGTAAGTTTTATTTCTTATTTGGTAAGACCAATTCATGAAGGTAAATAATTATATACTCTAGCACTTGTATACAATAAAAAAAAAAAAAAAAATACAAGATGACGGTCATCTTTCACATGTACCATATTTGTTTATGTGTCTGTTGATGTTTAGCTGCTGACACATGTGACGTATTCTGGGATTCCTGCAGAAAACATGTCAAAGAGAGCAATGTGAGTAGATACTGCCACATCCATTCATCAGTGTCCACTGACGCTCCGAATCAGAGGAAATGACCCAAGATTCACCAAATAAAACAAAAATAAATAGACACAAAGAGATTTTATCACAACAAAATTTATTTTATTTTATAGAATAGAGAAATACATAAGTAACTCTCATGTTTTTTATTTCAAGATATTCTTTCTAGAATTTACCACATGGAAACAAACTCACTGGCTGGTGGAGAGAAGAGAATCAGGAAAAGTCAAAATGTTTGTGATCAATGCGTTTGTTTATGAATGCTGCCTTTAAGAATGAATCGCATTAAAGACTTGTCAATATCCTAATATCATCTCAGCTGTTTATTCTTGTATTATCTGACTACAATGGATTATTTGTGTCTTATTCTCAGAAGTGTTTGTCCTTTAGCTATATCCATATTTAGAGACATCTCTTGATGAGTCACAGGAACCCAGCAACCTCTGCACCAAACCCTTCATGATTTTACAGCCTACGACTCCACCTACACCGCAGCTCATGTCCGATTTAGAATTGATATATATATTCTCCAAAATTGTATGCTGTATGTCCTACACCTTCCCTATTCTACTTACAGAACGAACGCAGCACTAGTTACATTTTTTCTGTAAGTAAAATAGGGAAGGTGTAGGACAAACAGCGTAAACTTTTTGGAGAATACGGAAACGCAGTTTTGGCGGAAGCACTTACAAGGTGAACATTTGTTTATCTAAAGCATATACTTTTACAATTTTTTTTTCTTTTCGAAAATGACCCTTTGAAGCTTCACTTAAATTGTAATTTAGACCTTCAACTGTTTGGGCTCCATTGAAGTCCATTATAAGGAGAATAATACTAGAATGTTTACATCAAAAACCTTAATTTCTTTTCGACTGAAGAAAGAAAGACATGAACATCTTGGATGACATGGTTGGTGAGTAAATTATCAGGAAAATGTTATTTAAAAGTGAACTAATCCTTTAACTTTTGTTCCTCTTTTATAGATGTAGTTTTGATCAAGTTTTTTTTTTTTTTTTTTTTTTTTATTACTCTTGTATTTGTGATTGGCAGTGTATACTGTGTAAATATGCTTTTGTTGGTCAACAAGTTTATAAAAACAGACAAAATTGTACTTTTGTCTCAATTTCTCCAAAGACCAAAAATGTCATCCTGTGTTGTGATTCTTAGTATTCACATGGCTAAAAATAGCACTTATTGTGAGAAAATTTTGCATGAACACTAGCAGAGTGTGATGATTATTTTAGAGTATTTTTAAGAGTCATGGATAGTGAGCACCTTTTTAATAACTTAACTAGAATTTAATGGCATGTGGAAAAATATTAAAAGGAGTGACTTGAGTGCAAAAGTCTCTAAATTGGGTTCAGAGGTGATCATATTTGGGATAGACAGTCTGAAAGTTCTCACACTGAAGAACTCATTTCACAATCAACAACAGCCTACACAGTTCTCTAGAGGAGATGTGACATATTGAGCTTGTAACAGAAAAACTGTACACTAAAAGTTGTAATGACTGAGACGAATCAGTCACAATTATTTGTTAGTTAACCAGTAGTTTTAAGCTCACTCTGGGGTCTGGCTTCCATCCCCTGAGAAGTTCTTAGTGTTTTATTGCACCAAAGAATGTGGCTGCCGCATGGAGAGCAGAGAAGAGACACACAAAAACGTGCATTTTTCCTACATTACCCACACATAACACAGACTCTCTTGCATTAATGTATAGACAGACTGTTCTATAAATGAACATGCACATTCCCAGGAAATGGAATCCATTATTACCGTTGCTGTATTACAATCATTGTATTCACGTATGTATGTGTATGTTTTATGATACATTTAAGGTACAGTAACTTCAATAATGCCATGTTTAGTGTCTATGGGTTCGTATCGAAAAGATTTAAAAGCTTGTGTATGCAGTATGTCCATACGTAAAAGCCCTGACAGGGGGTGTGTTGTCACCCAGAAATACAACACCTTCATTGGCTACATCAACTTTAAGAGGTTGAACTTTGACCAGAGGTTAAAAGCTAGAGAACAATGCCACTCCCTCTCTTTCCTTGCTTCTGGGACCACTGAACAGATGTCTCCTTGCTGCAGGCCTCTTCAGGCCAAGGCCTGTAGGCCTAGGCTTGCTGGCCTCGGCCTACAAACCAGCTATGTGCTCAACATCCAACATAGAAAAGACTGGCAACAACTTCAGACAAAATCCTCAAGATCTTTCCTCAATCTGCAGATCCGACGCTCCTCAGCCTAAAAGAATAAGTTAGTTCAACTCAACTTTTCAAGGCAACCGACTGCACAGAATTTTTAAGTTGAAGATATCAAGTTATTTTTTTAAGTTTTGAAGAACTACAATTATTAAGTTGCGTCAGCTAAGTTTTTCAAGTTCTGACAGCTAAGTTTTTTATAAAAAAAGTTACTTCAAGTTACTGGAACTTTCAAGTCTGTAAAAGCTTACTATTTTGAGTTCAGATTACCATCCCTGTAATAACTTACTATTTTGAGTTTAAATTTTGATTGGTGGCTCCCATCATGCACTGCAACATGAAGCACTTTTGTTTTTTATTGTCACCACTGTTTAGGGTCATATGCTGATTCTTGATGTCTGTGTGTTTTTTTTTTTTTTGTTTTTTAAAAAAACCTTCAGATTATAAAAGCTCTGCTGGATCTCAAGTGGTAACCGATTTACTATAAGAAATAATATTACATCTATATCACCAGTTAATACTGGATGTCACCAATGAATCTGGCCATTTCACAATAAGAAAACACAACCATTATGACTGTGCTTCCCAAAGCATTGTAAATCTAAATTGATCAACTTTGGCTCACAGCACTTTTGGGAAACACAGCTCAGATCATAGTTTCTCTGGCCATAACAAATGTGCTCTACAAACACAAAGTTGGAGCAGCCAGAGATAAATTAATATTAATAAATAGAGTCAAGAGCCCAACTAAAGGAAATGCTTTTCACCATCATCGTGACTTCAAACTAAACTTTCATTAAAACATTAACATCTAAACATCTGTTAATTCTCAATAAGAGCTTTTGTTGATGTATGACAGAAATCAAATCAATCTGGTTAATAATAAGTGTAATAATGTTTAATGGCTGTAAGTCAGTTGTAGTTGTTGTGTCTCTCTCTTTTTCTCTTGTTGTTTCTTCAGTGATTCTGCTTATTATCATCAGGTGTCTCCACTAATTGTCAATCATCACTCAATCATCAATCAATTATCTCATTAACTTTAACACTGCTTCAGTGTTACTTTTTAACACCCGGCAAGATGGACTCATATGTACACTTTGGGTGTTAATTTAACACTGGGGATTTTGCTTTGTGGGTGTCAACTACAACTTCAAAATAAAATCAACTCAATTTATTAAATAAGATGAACTTTTCCTCAGAAACGTCTGAAAGTGAGTTCAAGTGGCTTACAACAGATAGTTCAAGTTCCAACTAGCAATTTTATTGTCAGTGAATGCAAAAATCTTTTTTTTGAGTTGTCGTTTTTACAGTGTAAAGACATCTTGCAAGTATCATATATTTGAACACTAAACAGCGATTTAGTATTGATTTGTTATACCCTTGCTATTGCTGAAGAAACTGATGATTCCGTTCCAGATTGTCTTTGACTTTTTCCTATAGCTCTAGTAACAGTACCTCTTCCGGTTTGACTCTATCATTACTCATTCTGACCTACGTATGTGTGTGACCCTTGTGTATGTTATGTTATGTGTTTGTTAGTTTAGTTATGTGTTTGTGAGTTAGGTAATAAAGACTGTGCACAATACCTGTTTGGTTCTGACTACTCCATCTGCTAATAAATTGATCCTGACTATGCTCTGAGTAGTACGGTACAATAGGAATGTTATTTTTCCATAACCTGGAAATGAGCATTTCTTATTTCTTAGAATTAATAAACAATCAACACTGAGTGTTCAATGGACAACAGGTTAATTGATTGTAATATTAAGCTTAATGTAGCTATATCCAGTTAATCTGATTAACAGATTTACATATTCATAATTAATCATAATTAATAATCATATTGAGTTATGAATAATTATTAACATTTCCCCTTTGAGTTAATTCATTTCAAAGTCCCTGAGTACAAGAAGTCCCTTTGAGTGACAGGTCCTAGAGAATATGTACTGTAAATTACTTTTAAGCATGAGTGAAAAGGCAAATTTGTTGTAAAATCCACTTGAATTTGAGTAAATTCAATTGAGTAAATTCAAATTGAATAACAACTGTAGCAAGTTTTAAACTCTCAGATGGTCGTGTTAGAGGAAGTTAAAGAAAGGAGGAGCTGATGATGTTTTAAAAGAGAGTCGTGACCACATAATGTAGAGAAGGACAGACAGAAAGGGATGATAAAATGGTTAAGTGTCATATGTGTCTGCTGGGACTGATCATTCTCTGTCCATTTTTCAAAGGTAAAGAAATCCATATTTCCTGTACAAGACTATTATATTATAGTATTATATCATATATTATAACATGCTATTACAGTTCCTTGTTTAGTGGAATTAAACTTGTAAAGAGTTTGTTTGAACATCAGCTCTTTATTCTTGAAGCTATTCATGTTGTGATCTCTGAGTTGTGTACATACTCCCCCAGTTTCACAGACAAGGCTTAAGCTATACTCCAAGACTAAAATACAATGTTTGAGCTGTTTTAACTGCAAGTAGTTTGTACTGACATATCTTAAAATATGACCAATGGCAATGAGCCATTGTTTTGTATCAAGATGCACATCAGTATTTTTTTTTCTAGGGTATGTTTATAAAAGCTATAAATATCCTATTTGAACTAAGGCCAAATCCTGGCTTAGTCTAAGCCCTGTCTGTGAAACCGGACTACTGTATCTCGCACTGGACACAGTGGTGCACGCTGAGACATGATGCATTTTTATTTTCATATTAAGATCATGTTGGTGATTTTAACAAATCTACAAATGTTTTCTCTGATAAAACACTGGTTTATACTGGCTAGCAGAGTGATTAAAAAAATGTTTTACTTCATGTACCATTGTTCATGTGGTTTTATTTTATACAATATAATGATCAGTGATCAGCATAATGATCACTCAGATGTATGTGTTTCAGGCACCAGTGGAGTGGATGAGAGTCATGTGTTCAGCAGTTCTGGTGAAAATGTCCGTCTGCCCTGTAATAATGCTCTTTCTGGCTGCACATCAACTACATGGATCTATACCAGACATTCTGCAGAGGCAGTTGAACTGATTGCTGGAGGGATAAAGAAGAATAATATAGAGAGACATGAGAGACTGAGTCTGGGGTCTGACTGCTCTCTGAACATCAAGAAAGTCACACAAGAAGATTATGGGCTTTACTCCTGCCAACAATATGTGAATGGAAAACAACAAGGAACTGATTCACCTGTTTATCTGCATGTTCTTGGTAATTTTATGATTGCATATAATTTAAAAAGACCACATTCTTCCATTAAACTTATATGTGTAATGAAAAGAGTGAAGGCTGTAGTGTGATTTCTGTCTTATTTTCTGTTTCAGTCTCTTCATCATCCTCACAGACTGAGATCAGACCAGGCAGCTCTGTGACTCTCTCCTGTCAGTTGTATTATGATGGAGTCTCTTGTGATAGTTTGGTCCGTTCTGAGGGACTTCAGCTGGTCTGGGTGAATCAGGCTGGTGTTAATGTGATGACAGACTCCAGATATCAGATATCATTCTCCTCAACACACTGTATCAGCAATCTGACACTCCAGAATGAAGATTACAATAGAGATTTGAGATGTCTCATTAGGAAAAATGAACTGAAGACCTCAACCACAAAAATTAACAAGAATTCAGGTGAGAAAACAATATTATAAACCAGTTTTAGTAGGCCCTCATAGAAATAGAAATAGAAATAATGTCAGAAATATTGTTAAATTTGAGGGAATTCTTTACAATAAGGTTCAATTCTTTAATGCAATAACATGACAATACTTTTACAGCATTTATTAATGTTAATGTTAATTTTTACCTTCACTAATACATTTTTAACATTTAAAACTGAATAAATTAACAACATATTATGAAAAAAAGTAACAATGAACAATGATGTATTATAAAAATAGCTTATATAAAAAGAATAATTTATTTTAAAAAGTAAACAAAAAAATACTATAAAAATTTTATAGATTTTGTATATTTAACTTTTTTTTTTTTTAAATAATTGTCATATTTTGGAGAATGATGTATCTGAACTAACACTCATCCTACACAGCTCAATCTGATACAGTGACACCAGTGATTCTGGTCCACACCAAAAACTATGAGGATCCCTCGACTACAAACACACCAAAACTCCCTACACTCGGTAATCTCAGTGTTTACAGTGTCTCTTTTCTTCTCAAATATAACTGATTTCTCTCTGGGTATACAGTGGATTACAAACTTTCTTATAACAAGTGTTGTCAGTGTGCTTGAGACTTTAAATCTTTGAATTTTGAGACACAATATGTCAATCTGTAGTCTGTGTTAATGAAAACTTAAATAATCATGTCTGTGGAGCTTTAAAATAAGATTAAATACAATTTGTCAAAAGGGTGTTTCAAGCTTAATGTTGTGTTCAGACATTCAAATAATTCAAATTATTGTTTTAATTCAGTTCATACACCAAAACACATTCCATACTCTGAAAGAACCTCATTTCCAAATGCTCTAGTACTATGTAGGGTACAAAATAACAAGGTGAATTAAACACAACTGACCCTGAATGTGTCTTTCTGTAGTATTTCCCTTAGTGATGGTTGTTATCATTCCTGCATTAGCCGTTCTCCTTCCTGCTGTTATGCTTTGGGTGATTCATACAAAAAAGGCTGGTAGGTTATTGTAGTTCCTAATATTTTATAACAAACAGTTGAAACAATATAAGCTTAAACGTCACTTTCAGGTTGTAGAATTGCTGTGAAGGGATATCAGTGACTTAAAGGTGCCCTAGAATTGAATTTATATTGGCATAGTTAAATAACAAGAGTTCAGTACATGGAAAAGTCATACGCTGAGTTTCAAACTCCATTGTTTCCTCCTTCTTATATAAATCTCATTTGTTTAAAAGACCTCTGAAGAACAGACGAATCTCAATATAACACCGACTGTTACGTAACAGTCAGGGTGTACGCCCCCAATATTTGCATATGCCAGCCCATGATCGAGGCATTACACAAGAGCAGTTAGTATTACACAAGGGCAGAACTTCTGGATGTGCACTGCTGATCAGACTAGGTAAGCAAGCAAGGAAAACAGTGAAAAATGGCAGATGGAGCAATAATAACTGACATGATCCATGATATTGTGATATTTTAAGTTATATTTGTAAATTGGCTTTCTAAATGTTTCGTTAGCATGTTGCTAATGTACTGTTAAATGTGGTTAAAGTTACCATCGTTTCTTACTGTATTCACGGAGACAAGAGCCGTCGTTATTTTCATTATCAAACACTTGCTGTCACGATCACGTCTGTTCCTGAACTGCACTCACTTCACAATCACTCCACACTAATCACCACACCCAGCTGCCACTCATTACCAGGGCTATAAAGGACTGTCACACACACCACCTCACCGCGAAGTCTTGATTTCCCAGTGTGTCATTTCTGAGCGTTTCTTTGTTTCCTGTCTGCCCGTGTTTGATCTTGCCTGTTCCTGTTTATTGACCCGTTGCTGCCTGTCCTGACTCTTGCCTTGTATACTGTTCTGTGAATGTTATCCGCCTGCCTCGATCTACTGCCTGTACTCTGACTACGACTCTGCCTGTTCCTTACTGTTCCTGTTCGACCCAGCCTGTACGACTATGCTCACTGTAAATAAAAGCTTGCAAATGGATCTCTGCCTCAGTCCCGCTTCGTTATACTTGCAGTCTATATAATGCATAAACACAACTTCATTCTTTATAAATCTCTCCAACAGTGTAGCATTAGCCGTTAGCCACAGAGCATAGCCTCAAACTCATTCAATATCAAATGTAAACATCCAAATAAATACTATACTCACATAATCCGACGCATGCACTCAGTATGCAAGACGAACACTTGTAAAGATCCATTTTGAGGGTTATATTAGCTGTGTAAACTTTGTTTATGCACTGTTTAAGGCAAGCGCGAGCTTTGGGGGCGGAGAGCACGATATTTAAAGGGGCCACAACCTGAAATCGGCTCGTTTCTAATTATGCCCCAAAATAGGCAGTTAAAAAATTAATTTAAAAAAATCTATGGGGTATTTTGAGCTGAAACTTCACAGACACGTTCAGGGGACACCTTAGACTTATATTACATCTTTTAAAAAAAAGTTCTAGGGCACCTTTAAAAAGTTATATATACAGAAAATATACAGTTATTTTAAATTCTAAAAATATGTCCCAATATCCCTGTTTACTGTATCTTTGATCAAATAAATGCAGCCTTGGTGAGCCCAAGAGACTTAAAAAAAGGGGTACATGATGAAATGATGGCTAAATTAAATGTTTTATAGAGAATACAATTCTAAATAAAAAGTCACTTCATGACAACAGGAGTAAAAGTGAACTCAACAGTTTTAAGTTATAGCATTGATCAAGAAATGTGGATGTGCTATTTGTTGTCCAATATTTTTATTATGTGACATTTTTCAGATAGCAAAGAAGAAGTTGTTGATTCTGATGTAAGTTTTATTTTTTATTTGGTAAGACCAATTCATGAAGGTAAATAATTATATACTCTAGCACTTGTATACAATAAAAAAACAAGATAACAGTCATTTTTCACATGTACCATATTTGTTTATGTGTCTGTTGATGTTTAGCTGCTGACACATGTGACGTATTCTGGGATTCCTGCAGAAAACATGTCAAAGAGAGCAATGTGAGTAGATACTGCCACATCCATTCATCAGTGTCCACTGACGCTCCGAATCAGAGGAAATGACCCAAGATTCACCAAATAAAACGTCTCGGTTACGTATGTAACCCTCGTTCCCTGAAGGAGGGAACGGAGACGTACGTCAGTAGTGACCGACGAATTGGGATATCGCTAGAGAGCCCCTATCAGCTTCGAGAGAACTAAAACAAGCCAATGGAATTGGCGTGCGATATTTGCATAATGCGCACCTCCCCTAACAGGTGGATATAAAAAGGGGGGCAGATGCAATCGCACTCTGTTTTTCGCTGAGGAGACAACCGGTGTCCGCACTGCAGCGAGGGTACAGAAACTGTGGCGACGGGACGTACGTCTCCGTTCCCTCCTTCAGGGAACGAGGGTTACATACGTAACCGAGACGTTCCCCTTTCAGTCGGTCACGTTCGACGTACGTCAGTAGTGACCGACGAATTGGGATCCCAACTAAAACGCCACAGTTACGAAACCCCTTCCAGTGCCCAGCGCAGGCTCTAGCCGCCCGTCGCACCAAGGGGACGGAGAAGGGGGCGAGCTTACGCCGGGAAGTCTACTGCTGTTCCGATATACCCACTAAGTAAACTAGACTACACTGGGGAAGCGAACCCGTAAGGAACGCTGCGGAACCACTACCTACCCAGAGGGGAAGGAATTTACATGGAAAACATATGGACTGGCCCGCAGGGCAGAACGCATATGAGTCCCTGGGATGGCTCCACCTGAGTAGGGGGAGACTCATCTGACAGGAGAAAGCAGAAAGCTCTGCTAAGGGAAAGACACGGGCTCACCGTAGGGAGTAACCGTGGACAATACACATATGGAATCACTCACGTAGAGGGATTGCAACATATGGAACCCAACCAACAGACAACATCGAAGATGGATGTTGGTCTGGCATCAGACACTCCGCAATGCCCGAGCCGAAGGTGGAAGTGGAGGAACTCGACAGGGTTCACCGAACGGGGAACACGACTGGAGTCAACAGATGCACATATCCTGCCCAGGGGGCGGGAGTGGCATTGCAAGCCGACACGAGCACAGGTTCAACGCGTCTACCGGCTGGTGGAAGCGAGTACACGGGAAGAACCAGCTTATACGTAAGCTAAAAACCCTAGCAAACGTGTTGGGTGTCGCCCAGCCCACAGCTCTACAATCTGTCAGCGAGGCGCCATGAGCCAGCGCCCAGGAAGAGGCCACTCAGGTGGAGTGGGCTCTCAACCCGAACGGGCAAGGCACGCCCTGGGAACATAAGCCAGGGCGATGGCATCCACTAACCAGTGGGCCATCCTCTGCTTGGAGACAGCCTTTCCCTTCTGCTGGTCTCTGTAACAGACAAAGAGCTGATCTGAGGTCCTAAGCTTCAAGTTCTATCCACGTAAACACGCAGGGCGTGAACTGGAAAGAGCGAAGCTAGGGCTGGGTCTGCCTCCTCCGAAGGCAGCGCTTGCAGGTTCACTACCTGATCTCTGAAGGGAGTGGTAGGAACCTTGGGCACATATCCAGGCCGGGGTCTCAGGAAGACGTGAGAATCCCCAGGCCCAAATTCCAGGCACGATTCGTCGACCGAAAATGCGTGCAGGTCCCCTACCCTCTTAACATGAGGCCAATACAACCAGGAGGACGGTCTAAGAGACAGTACTTTTAACTCGATTAATTGCAAAGGCTCAAGGGATGACGCCGAAGTTAGCTAAGAACTAAGGTGAGATCCCTAGAGGGTAAGGAGGGTGGGCAAGGAGGAATCAGTCCCCTCGCCCCCTCAGGAACCTGATGGTCAGACCGTGTTTCCCCAGGACTTGCCATCAACTGCATGGAGATGTGCAGCGAAGCGGCAACATACACCTTGAGGGTGGAGGGAGACAGCCTTCGCTCCAAGCCCTCTTGCAGGAAGGAAAGCACAGATCTGACCGAGCATGATCGGGGGTCCTCTCGTCTTGCGAGAGGAGCACCATTCAACGAATAGGTTCGACTTCAACGCATAGAGGCTCCTCGTGAAGGAGCTCTAGCGGAAGTGATGGTGTCTACGACCGCCTGCGGGAGATCACCCAGAACCTCCGCATCCCGTCCAGGGACCACACGTGGAGGTTCCACAGGTCGGGACGCGGGTGCCATAGGAAGCCCCATCTCTGAGTCAGGAGGTCCTTCCTCAGAGGAATCGGCCAAGGAGGGGCTGTCGTGAGGAGCATTAGGTCCGAAACCCGGGTCCGAGTGACCAATATGGAGCCACTAACAAGACCTGCTCCTCATCCTCCCTGACCTAGCACAGGAGCTGTGCGAGAAGGCTCACTGGGGGAAAACGCATATTGCGTAGGCCCCGGGGCCAGCTGAGTGCCAGGGTATCCGTGCCGAGCGACTCGCCGGTCAGGGAAAACCACTGGCCGAGGGCAGTTCCTGGGGAGGCAACAGGACTACCTGGGCCTCGCCGAAGTAGTGCCAGATCAGCTGGACCGCCTGGGGATGGAGCCGCCACTTGCCCGCAAGTGGAGGCTGCCGTAAGAGCTCGTAGGCTGCACGGTTAAGCACACCTGGGACATGAGTGGCCTGAAGCGACCTCAGATGCTTCTGACTCCATAGCAAGAGATGGCAGGCGAGTTGCGATATGCGACGGGAGCGTAGACCAGCCTGATGGTTGATGTACGCAACGGCCGCCGTGCTTGTCCGAGCGGACCAGTACATGCTTGTCTGACAGCAGCTCCTTGAAGCGGCCCAGTGCAAGACATACTGCTAGCAACTCGAGGCAATTGATATGCCAATGCAGTCGAGGCCCCGTCCAAGACCCGAACCGCATGCCCGTTGTACATGGCCCCCCATCCGGTGGTAGAGGCATCTGTGTGGACCACAGCGTCCAAGGGGTACTCCCGCCCGCAGGAACAAAGGGTCCGACCACCGGATGAGGGTAGGGCGGCAGCTCCGTGTCACGAGGACACTGAGCGTGCTGCGCTGCCATGGCCATCTCGGGACCCAGTCGCGGAGCCGGTGTTGAAGCGGCCTCATATGGAGCAACCTGAGCGGCGAAACGCGGCTGCAGATGCCACATGCCCCAGGAGCCTCTGAAGTCTTTCAGTGGGGCCGCCATCCTGCGCTTGAGCGAACTCAGGCAGTTCAACACCGACTGGACGCGCTCCTCAGAGAGGCGCACAATCCAGGCGACCGAGTCTAGCTCGAGACTGAGAAAAGAGATCCTCTGCCCGGGGGCGAGTTTGCTCTTGTCCCAGCTGACCCAAAGACCCAACAGGCTGAGGTGAGCTAAACCATCTCCCTGTGTACGCACAACTGCTTCGCGAGCTGGCCAGGAACAACCAGTCGTCGAGGCAGTCGAGAATGCGAACGCCCTGTTCCTTGAGGGGAACAATGGCCACCTCCGCAACCGTGTAAGGCGTGGAGCGACAGGGCCAGCCCGAAGGGTAGGAGTTTGTACTGACATGCTCGACCCGAGCGCAGAATCGAGACATGAAAGTATGCATCTTTCAGGTCGAATGCTGCAAACCAAACCCCGGGACGGACGCACTCGAAAATGCGCTTCTGCATGAGCACCTTAAACGGCAGCCTGAAGGTACCGGTTCAAGACGCGCAGATCCAGGATTGGCCATAGCCCACCGCCCTTTAGGGTACAATGAAGTAGGGCTGAACCTGACTTCAAATCGGCTGGAGGGACCGGCTCGATTGTATCCCTCGCCAGGAGGACAGCAATCTCCACTCGGAGAACAGGTGCAATGTCCAACGACACCTAAGTGAAGTGGACACCCCTGGACGCCGGAGGACACCGGGCGAAATGAATCGCATAGCCGAGTCTGATAGTACGCATGAGCCAGCGGAACGGGCTGGGGGCACTAACCAGGCCTCCAGACACCGAGCCAGCAGAACCAAACGCACCATAGACGTACCGGGGGTGGGGCAGCGAACCAGAGTACGGGGACCCGACTCGGGCGGCGTGGTAGCGGCCCAGAGTGTGATCAGACTCTGCGAGGTAGCAGTGCGTATGGGAGACGGCACACGGGGCGCGGCCTGCACCAACACACTGACACCTGCTGGCGAGGTGAGAGGGGGCTGGGAGTAGCAACGCGGGGCGCTGCACATCGCCAGCCACACTCTTGGGACGTAGAGGATTGGAAAACAGTTCTTAGTGGGTACCGCTGGACTCCGGAGAGCCAGCGGCGGAACAGACCAATTCTCCACCCGGCCCTCCTCCGGGGAGAAAGAACCGTTTACGTCAGCTCCAGGTCGCCATATCTCCAGGACCGTCTCCCGCTAGTCAGGTGACTGCGGGTTGAGCGGGCTGGGTTCAAGGCCAGTTTGTGAGATGAGCGCATCGAGAAAGCACACTTTGACGACGGCACATCCCAGCAAGACTCGCCAGGGGTGTTTCTGGACCACCATGGTGGACATTGTCTGGCCAGGGGCCTGCGCTTTGATTTGCATCCTGCGTAGCTCAACCCCGACTCAGAACTACCCACATGCAATGAGTGCTTTGACCTACTGCAGACTTGCCAGGGGCCAAGACTCATGCAGGGCAGAGGTGGTGTTCCCGTAGCACTGCCACCCCACCCTAGGGGGTAGTGAGAGAAAAAACTTGTAGTGCAGATTATGACCCTCTTGGCGTTCCATATTAACGCCAAAAAAGGCCACAAACTGCCAAGTTTTTTCATGCACATCCGGGCTAAGCCAGGGGCGCGGCAAGGCGAGTACGCGTCGCACGACACCCCCGGGGGCCCGGGAAAGCATGGTTGCCAAGTCTGAATCCGATTCGGCATGAGCACGCCACAACCGTGGGACGCTCAGCCTCATCTTCATGTTCAGAGCCCAACAATACTCTCTCCAATGTAGCAGTCGACATCTGATCCTCTGCTGGAGCCCTGACTAAGATGTTAGGTCCTCCATATTTATTTTAAGGAGGACCAGCAACACATGCAGAAGCTACCAGCCATGTTGGACAGTGAACGTGGCCGCCCAACTGGACGACACACGGCACCCTGGGCACCGACGTGGCCATGTATCTAAACATGATCCACCCACGAACATAGTCACAACATGTTTGCGATGCACTAGAGGAGTGGGGGGCCCACGGAGAATGAGTCGGCGGGTATTGCCCCACTGTGATCCTCTGGTCACCCAGGCTTATTAACCAAAGTAGCACTTTTCTGATTCAGAAAAAATAACTAGATCGGGGAATAAGTGAGGGGACTCCACCTCATTAAAGGCAGCCGAGTCTCGACCGTGCATCTAGAGCGCCAGACAGCGCGCAGGGTTGCCGTGGCAACGCGCGCTGTCAGCCGGCAATTCGACGGCACACGGCGCGCTGAGCGCTCAAGCCCTTACGAGAAAGGCGAGCAAACAACGCGCCGACGTGGACATATTTCCATAAGAAAATATGACCACCCACAAACACAGTCTCAGCACGCTAAGCAGACATGAGAGAAAGTGATCGTGGCCGTCAGAGAGGATAGGAAACGACCGCCTCCAGAAACGCACAGACAGAATGACATCTTGAAAAAGACGCAGTGTCTGTCTGTGAAGCTCTTTTAGAAGGGGAAACTTCAGCTCTTTTGTGTCGAGACACACAGGGAGCGTCACGACGTGTTTAGAAAAACACAGGAGGAACCAGACCAAATCGCAGACCAACCAGTGGAATTACAGCGGAACGCTGGGAAAACAGTAGATGTTTCCACCCGGCTCACTCCAACTCGCGACCTCGCTGCAGGCGTCGTCACACCAACACAAGCGCCGAAACTTCTTCAGAGGCTTGAAGTTCAAACAGCCGCAGGACACCAGGTAGGCTCCGAAGCGAAAGACAGAGTGCGATTGCATCTGCCCCCCTTTTTATATCCACCTGTTAGGGGAGGTGCGCATTATGCAAATATCGCACGCCAATTCCATTGGCTTGTTTTAGTTCTCTCGAAGCTGATAGGGGCTCTCTAGCGATATCCCAATTCGTCGGTCACTACTGACGTACGTCGAACGTGACCGACTGAAAGGGAACAAAAATAAATAGACACAAAGAGATTTTATTGCAACAAAATTTATTTTATTTTATAGAATAGAGAAATACATAAATAACTCTCATGTTTTTTATTTCAAGATATTCTTTCTAGAATTTACCACATGGAAACAAACTCACTGGCTGGTGGAGAGAAGAGAATCAGGAAAAGTCAAAATGTTTGTGATCAATGCGTTTGTTTATGAATGCTGCCTTTAAGAATGAATTGCATATTAAAGACTTGTCAATATCCTAATATCATCTCAGCTGTTTATTCTTGTATTATCTGACTACAATGGATTATTTGTGTCTTATTCTCAGAAGTGTTTGTCCTTTAGCTATATCCATATTTAGAGACATCTCTTGATGAGTCACAGGAACCCAGCAACCTCTGCACCAAACCCTTCATGATTTTACAGAGAACAGGACATTTTAAGCAGCTGGAAGTCGATGAAATCAAATGTGCAAAATAAACTCTCAGTAACCTGAACTTCCTGACATCACAAGTTACATCACTTGCAATCGCCACCATTCACTGCCTACGACTCCACCTACACCGCAGCTCATGTCCGATTTAGAATATATATATATACAGTATATATATAATTATTATATATATACAGTATATAATTATATGGTGTTATTAGACTTTAATAACATTTCCTTGAGTTTCTCTGAGAAAATTTTGATACAATACATCTGTCAGTTACCCGCCCACCCTGCCACAACATGTGTATATAATATATGTCAAATGTTGCAACTGCCCCCGTAACGGGACAGTTGCAACAGTCCACAGCTGCAGTTGCAACATTTATTAAAATGTAATAAAACCAGTATTTACCATCATTTTCAAATCTATTTATGTTACTTGTATACTGACTGGGTCTTCTTCACTAAGTTAAATTGGCTGTATAAAGACAAAGACTTGTAAAAGGGAAATCAAGTGACATCCAGGTTTTGATAAATTACTACAATACTATAATTTGGTAAATTACTACAAATACATTTGAACTACAAAACATTTTTTAAATCAAAATCAACACGCTGAAATTGAATTATACTCTCATGAACTTAGCTTACTGAACTGTGTGTTTAAGTAAATGTTGGAATATATTGTTATTCTTGCAAGGTTATGTGGCAAATGGCAGTCTTTTGCCTCAGTGTCCTGGCTTTACGCTTCATATGTTTGCTGCTAACATCAGAACAGAGGGAAACCATTATCTGTTCATTTTCTCTCTTGTGGCATAATGAAAACACAAAACAGATCAAATGTATGTCTAGTCTGATTTTTATTTAAATAAAAACTGTTTACTTAAAGAAGGGAAAGACACATAGCTATTAAAAGGTGCTCTTTAATAATACATACAATTTTGTGATGACAAGGATTTACGTCAATGTTGTGATAAGAGATGTCCCCACACTGGCAACTATGACAAACTTGCTATGTAAGCTTGACACAATAGCTTTGACACATGCAAGCTATGCCTTTTAGAAGCTAAGAAAACACTGATCAAAATAATATGACTTTAAAGTGCTTCATGCAAACAGTTTAGAAAATCTGATCATACATTTTTTTTTTTTACTTTTTTAGCTTGAAATTTGTTTGTTGCAGAAGGATCGGTCACATGTGGATGCTTTCTTCCAAGTAGGAAGAGGGGCTAACTGAGCATACGTATGAACATAATCTCTTATGCTCATTACTGATTGGAGAAATAAGCCATTTTGCCACTGACCATTGTATATGCATGATACCAGAATTTTCCATTTGACATGACATAGTTAGATTCAGATGGTAAATCACACAGTATTAATTTGTGTAATAATCACCATATTATAATGAAACCATTATATTTAAAAATATTATATTAATCATATAATAAAATATCACATTAATTATTACTATTGTAAAGCTATTTTAAAATTATTATGGGATCTCATTCAATGTTTTCAGAATCTTTACTTTTTAAAATAATTTTGTTTCTGTATTTTTTAAATGGACATTTTAATGACTATATTTACTGAAAAAAATAAATAAATACAACCTCATATATTTGTACGATAAACAACAAACAAACCAAAAACACTTATTATTTATTCTCACATAAAATCTGTTGCTTCATCAGTTCACTTCACTAAAAACATTTTTAAAAAATGTGCAATCAAAAACTATGGGAGAAGTGAAAAGTACATTTTTCTAAGGGTGTGACTTTAGTTGTACCCTAAATAGTACATAATCACCAGAAAGATGATCGGCTGACAGTGCAGAATTTGACAGCAAAGCTCTTCCTCTACAGCTCTGTTGAGTAAAACACTTCCGATCATCCTTACTTTAGTCACAAATGAGGATGTTGTCTAGTACGTAATTCAGTATGACTGTTAAAAACACTATGGAGAATGAAGAGTTGCAAAAATAAGAGAAATAGAAGATTTGGAATGATTTATAATTTAAAACTGTTACTCAACGTCCTAAAAAAAAAAAAAAAATGTGTTCAACACTTGAGTTTGTTTGTTATCATGCATTTAAAGACTGTATTTAACAAGTCAACAGGTTAGCAAAGTTAGGCATTTCTCTCCTCATATTATGAGGTCTTTGTATGATTAATGACTGATTGATTTATTTGTCACAGTTCTTGTTTACAGAGGCATAAAGTTGACTGTTGTTATCCTGAGGTCCAGCTGTTGCTCCTCTGATGGTAGCGTAAGTCACTGTTTCTTCACCATGAACCTGAATAAACACAGATATTGTCAGTTTTGAAAGAAAACAAAAAGAGGATGCAAATACAAGGAAGTGTTTACCCACCTTGTTCTTTTTGGCTTGGTTTTTACTGTATGTGAAAACCTCAGTATAAGTCACATCATCTTTCTGCTCCTAAATATCAGTGGAAACATGGTGAACCAAAGTACAAAAACTTATCCATCACTACTTTTAAAGTAGGCTAATTATTATGCAGGTGCTGCAAAAGTTTGAAATATGTGCTGCAAATATTTTAAAAGATGTTGTGTCATGTGACATTTTCACCTAAAGGTTTCGTGAAAATGGAATATTTGTAAACAGGACATTCATTGTTTGTGTTACTCCACTTGTCTGTGTAAGCTAGTGATGGCTTTTTAGTGAGTTTTTCTGCACATTAAATCATTTTGCAGATAGGTGGCGACAAGTCCAAGACATGCTTAGCTGCTGGTCTGAGTAATAGGTGTGCAGGAAGATACACAATGCTTCAGAAAATAAAGACAAAACAGAAAGTAACCCCTAACCCTACCCCACACCCCAACAGACAGCTTTCAAACATTAAGTAAATTATTCATAATGCTTAGGCTAAATGATGGTTTTATATGGATAATGTTTTCAAAACACTTATGGCTTGTTTCCATCGAGCTGTATGGTACAGCACAGTACAGTACCCTATTATTTCTGTTTCTATTGTTAGAAGTTTAAAATTCTGAACCATATTTTGGGACCCTTCCGTTGGGGTGCCTAACACAGTAGTCCGGTACCTAAAGGGTGGAGCGAGACATGTTGATTGGTTGACAAAGAATTGTCATTTTCGCATGCTACAAGGGAAATGACAACATAAGAGCTGCCATTTTTTTAAATATAGAGCTGAGAAACAATAGCGTTGCATGTCGGCATGCAGCGATATACCATGCCGAGAAGCAAGAACAACATCTGCTGTATGTCCTTCTTTGTTGTTTACTGTGTCATTTTCATCTTCGCTTGAGAATGATGTCGATTGCTACTTCCCGGCATACAAAATGCCTATCAAGTAAGGGTACTGTTGGCGTTTCAGGGTTTACTGACCCGAATCATACTGTACTATATGTACTGTTCGATGGAAGCAAGTCATTACTCACATGCAATGGCAAGAGGGCATTGATATACTGTTTCCTATGCAATAACATTAGCCAATCTTAACAGTGGCCCTGACAGGCCTTAAAGGAGCCTTCCCTTAAAAACTGAACATTTCAGACAGTGTCAGAATGAGGGTTGAAAATAATCATTTTTATACATGTATATTTGTTTTGTTTTTTGTTTTTTTTGTACAAAAGTTTTATTAACATTATAAGTGAACTTCAAGGAACATATTAAAGTAATAAAACAATCCATATTATGACCACTTTAATCGTTGCAGTGCTCATCTTGATGCTAGCCTGATTTTGTAGGCCTACATTGTTGGTGAGTAGCCATGTAACAGGTTTAATGTACATTATAGTGTACTTAACATTACAGAGGATAATATAGGCAACAGAAACGGTCAAATATACACAAATATAAATCGCTTATTAAAGATGAATCATATGGTTCACTTACATTAGTGCTGGCTGTAGGATGAATGGAAATGTTGACTGTATCATGGGTTCCATTATATTTTTTCATATCTGTGACCTTTAGACAAGAAAGAGTACAAATAAACTAACTTGACATTTAGCTGTTGCATTTATCTAATGTGAGAAAAAACAGTATACATATAATAGGGTCAGTCCATCCAAGCTTACACTGTAAAAAATGAATGTGATTTTAACGGTAAAATATTGTAAAAATGCTACGGGAAAAAATTGTTATGGCTAAAAATGGTTAACAGTAAGTTCCCATACTACAGGGAAAAACTGTAAAAGCTCTTACCAGACATTTTATGTAGTTTTTTGTTTTTTACAGAAAGATGCTGTACATTTTACAATTTTTAGAAGTAAAAAAGAACAAATCAATGTATAATTTACAGTCAAAAACTGTAAACTGATATTCCCACAATTCCCTGTGTGACACTCCACATTTGAAAGTATTTTATTTTAAAAAAAGTCATGTTTCTTAATAGTTTTTGTTCCCATTCAGTCGGTCACGTTCGACGTACGTCGGACAGACCGACGAATAGGAATCTCGCTAGAGAGGCCAATCTACTTCGAGTGTAACTAAACGAGCCAATGCACATTGGCATGCAATCATATGCATCAGCTGCTCGCCTCGCAGCGCGGGTATATAATGAGCAGCAGGTGCGTTGCATCTTCAGCTTTTCGCTTCGGAGCCGAACGGTGTTTGTTCCTGTTCTCTGCAAGCGAGTGTCTGCTAGAAGACGAGTCAAGCTTTTGGTTGAACTTCTCTTTTTTTCCGAGTGCGGGCGAACAGCACAGCAGCGGGGTCGACGTCCTCTCTTTTTCTGTTTCGTTTGCCGTTTTTGAGCAAATAGCTGTTTGACAGCGTCAGAAGGCTGTTCTCACGGCCGGTACGGTGCGCTTTTGAGCGCTGAAAAGCCGTTTTTACGGCTGGTAAGAGTGAGCGCCTTCAAAGAGAGAGAAAGCACATGACAGGCTGCACACAATCCCTGTCTGTGTTGCGGTGGCCGTTCCCCTGCGTGCTTCAGCACTTCTAAAAGAGTAAAGAGTACCTCTCGCTCCTCTGCGTGTCGTGTGCCGTCGAGCTGCCGGGCTGCAGCGCGGGTTGTCACGGCAACCCAGCGCTCGCTCGGCGCTCTAGATGCGCGGTTCCCTTGCGTAATCTCCATTGTAGCGCCCTCTCTGGTGCACCAGAAGAGGTCTACTTTGCTGATATGGCTTGGGTGACATGAGGTTGAGGGGTTCCTTCGGGGAACCAACCCCCTAGGGCCCCTCCCTCTCTAGCGCATTGCAAGCTGTGCAGTTTCTGGATTGGATTGCTGGTCCTTTTCATAGGGGAACCTAGCATTTCATTCAGAGCTCCAGCTGAGGGACAGACGTCGATTGCAGCATCGGAGAGAGTGCTGTTATGCTCTGGAAATGAGGGTGACGCTGCCCACTGTAATGGTGTGTGCTTATGCTGACTCAGATTCAGAGTTTACAGCCATGCTTTCCTGGGTCTTCCAGATGTGCATGGAAAACTTGGCAGTATGGGGGTATATTGGTGCCATAAATATGGAATGCCAAAGGTGCCAATCTGCATAAGTTTTTCCTCTCTCACTACCCTCTTGGATGGGGTGGCTGTACACAGACCACACCCACCCTGCATGTGAGGCCAAGGCACTCTTTTTGCATGAGGGTAGTTCTGTGCTGGGGTTGAGCTGCGCTTGTTGACTAACCGTGATCAAAGTCACGGCGCAGGCCCTCAGCCAGACGATGTCCACCTCCGTGGTCCAGAAGTGCCCCCTGGCTTACCTTGTGAGGTGTGAGAGGTTGTCAAGCTAAATGCTTTCTCAATGCTCCCATCTTACGAGGTGGCCTTTCGGTGACACTGTCGAGGACTGAGCCCAGCGGTTCTCCTCAGTTAGTAGCGGATAGGGGAGCTTCCCATGACAAACCATTGAGTTCCTCTTGGGCCGCCCCTCAGTCTGCTCGTCGCCAAGGGTGTCGTCCCCTGCAAGAAACTCCGGCCCAGCAGGCTCTGCTGTATCCATTGCGGGGAGATGACGCCTCCCGTCTCTGCAGCTGTTTAACTGGTTGGTGAGAATCACCCCTGAGACGGGCGACCCAGAGATGGGTGGGGCTGCTCTTCCACCCCTGGAGGAGGGCCAGGTGGTAAATCCTTTATTGGGTTTGTTTCTGTTCCGCCACTGACCCAAGAGGCAGCGGTACCCAAATTTTAAAGAGCAGTTCCTCCATTTCCAGGTCTGAAGAGGGTTTGGAGAGCAGTGGGAGGAGAAAAACCTCACCACTCTCATCCCCCTCTTCTGTCGCCAGTGGACAGCAGCGAGCAGCGGGCAGCCAAAGCCTCGACTGCTCCCTCTGTCCATCCGTGGAGCCAGGTAAGTGTTGCCTAGCACACTGTGACGCCGCTTCGGGCCGCCTCACAAAGAGAGCCCCCGAGCCGCGTCCCTGTGTTCCACCTCGCTGCCCTGCTGCGGGTACACCGGTGGTCCCTTTGGTCCTGCTTGTACGGTCTCTGCGAGCCGGGTTAGCGCTCCCCAGTCCGTCTCGCTGGCTCCTTCGGACCATCAGGGTCGGCTTTGCGATTCAGTTCGCCCGGCTCCCCCCAAGTTCAGGGACGTCCTCTTCACTACAGTGAAAGATGCCGATGCCCCTGTCCTGCGTGCGGAGATCGCAGTCCTACTGGCGAAGGACGCGATAGAGCCGGTCCCTCCAGCCGATTTGAGGTCGGGGTTCTACAGCCCCTACTTCATTGTACCCAGGAAAAGCGGCGGGTTACGACCGATCTTGGACCTGCGAGTTTTGAATCGGAGCCTCCACAAGCTACCATTCAAAATGCTCACGCAGAAACGCATTTTCGAGTGCATCCGTCCCCGAGATTGGTTTGCAGCGATTGACCTGAAGGACGCGTACTTCCATGTTTCAATTCTTCCGCGACACAGGCCATTCCTGAGATTCGCGTTCGAAGGTTGAGCATATCAGTACAGAGTCCTACCCTTCGGGCTGGCCCTGTCTCCCCGCGTCTTAACGAAAGTCGTGGAGGGAGCCCTTGTTCCCATGAGAGAACGGGGTGTTCGCATTCTCAACTATCTCGACGACTGGCTCATTCTAGCACAGTCCCGGGATCAGTTGTGCAAACACAGGGATTTGGTGCTCAGACACCTCAGCCAGTTGGGGCTTCAGGTCAACTGGGAAAAGAGCAAACTCACCCCGGTGCAGAGGATCTCTTTTCTCGGTATGGAGTTGGATTCGGTCGAGCAGATAGCACGCCTCACAGAGGAACGTGCTCGGTCAGTGTTGAACTGCCTGAATACATTCAATGGCAGGACAGCGGTCCCACTGAAGTTCTTTCAGAGGCTCCTGGGGCATATGGCGGCTGCTGCGGCTGTAACACCGCTCGGTCTGCTTCATATGAGACCGCTTCAGCACTGGCTTCATGGCCGAGTCCCGAGATGGGCGTGGCAGCGCGGCACATTCCGGGTGCCAATCACTCAGGAGTGCCGCCGAACCTTCAGTCCGTGGTCGGACCCCTTGTTTCTTCGGGCAGGAGTGCCCCTAGAACAGGTGTCCCGGCATGCTGTGGTGTTCACAGATGCTTCTGCCACCGGCTGGGGTGCCACGTAATACGGGCATGCAGTCTCAGGGGTTTGGACGGGACCCCATCTGCATTGGCACATCAATTGCCTCGAGTTGCTGGCAGTACGCCTTGCTCTGAGCCGCCTCAAAGGCCTGCTTCAGGGCAAGCATGTACTGGTCCGTATGGACAACACTGCGACCGTTGCGTACATCAACCGTCAAGGTGGTCTACGCTCCCGTCGCATGTCACAACTCGCCCGCCATCTCCTCCTGTGGAGTCGGAAGCATCTGAGGTCGCTTCGCGCCATTCATGTCTCCGGTGTGCTCAACCGTGTGGCCGACGAGCTATCACGAGCTGCGCTGCCAGGAGAGTGGCGACTCCACCCCCAGGTGGTTCAGCTGATCTGGAGAGAATTCGGAAAGGCTCAGGTAGACCTGTTTGCCTCACCAGAAACCTCCCACTGCCAGTTGTTTTACTCTCTGACCGAGGGGACACTCGGGACAGATGCACTGGCTCACAGCTGGCCCCGGGGCCTGCGCAAATATGCGTTTCCCCCAGTGAGCCTACTTGCACAGACCCTGTGCAAAGTCAGGGAGGACGAGGAGCAGGTCTTGTTAGTTGCGCCTTACTGGCCCAACCGGACCTGGTTCCCAGAACTCTCACTCCTCGCGACAGCCCCTCCCTGGCCCATCCCTCTGAGGAAAGACCTTCTTTCTCAGAGACGGGGCACTCTTTGGCACCCGCGTCCAGACCTCTGGAAACTCCATGTCTGGTCCCTTGGACGGGATGCGGAGGTTCTAGGTGACTTACCCCCTGAGGTACTTAACACCATCACTTCGGCACGTGCACGGTCTACGAGACGTGCTTACGCCTCCAAAGTGGAACCTGTTCGTCGAGTGGTGCTCTTCTCGCCGGGAAGACCCCCGAAGATGCTCGATCAGAGTCGTGCTTTCCTTCTTGCAGTAGGGTTGGAGCGTAGGCTGTCCCCCCTCCACCCTCAAAAGTCCATACTGCTGCTATATCCGCTTACCACGACCACTTAGATGGCAAATCTGTTGGTCAGCACGACCTGGTCATCAGGTTCCTTAGGGGGGGAGACGGTTAAATCCTTCTCGTCCCCTCTCCATACCCTCTTGGGACCTCACTCTGGTGCTGAGAGCACTTCAGATTGCTCCCTTTGAGCCTTTGCTGTCAGTAGACTTAAAGATTCTGTCTATGAAGACTTTGCTGCTGGTGGCATTGGCCTCCATCAAGAGGGTAGGGGACCTGCAGTCATTTTCGGTCGACGAATCGTGCCTGGAGTTCGGGCCGGGTGATAGCCACGTGGTACTAAGACCCCGGCCTGGCTATGTGCCCAAGGTTCCTACCAGTCCCTTCAGGGACCAGGTGGTGAGCCTGCAAGCGCTGCCCTCGGAGGAGGCAGACCCAGCCCTGGCTTTACTCTGTCCAGTCCGCGCTTTGCGACTGTACATAGACAGAACCTAAAGCCTCAGGACCTCAGACCAGCTCTTGTCTGTTATGGAGGCCAGCAGAAGGGAAAGGCTGTCTCCAAGCAGAGGATGGCCCACTGGATAGTGGATGCCATCGCCCTGGCTTACCAAGCTCAGGGCGTGCCCTGCCCGCTCAGGTTGCATGCCCACTCCACGAGAGGTGTGGCATCCTCCTGGGCGCTGGCTCGTGGCGCCTCGCTAACAGACATTTGTAGAGCTGCGGGCTGGGCGACACCTAACACGTTCGCTAGATACTATAGCCTTCGTGTCGAGCCGGTCTCCTCCCGTGTTCTCGCCTCAGGTCAGAGGCACGGAGAGGCCCCGGCTTAGTGTCGGCTTGCTGCGCTACATGCGCATTCTATTCTCCAGAGAGTCCCTACGGGCAGACCCTGTTGAGTCCTCCGGTTACCCTTCGGCAGCCGACGTGGCGGAGCGTCTGGCGCCAGGCCTATACTCCGTTGTATCCTTGAGAACCGGGTTTAGGCTGGGTTCCATATGTGTGACCCTACGGGGATCCCATATGGTTGGTTCCACGGTTGCTCCTAAACGAAGCCCGTGTCTTTCCCTCTGGGAGAACCTACCCTTCATCGGGTTGGAGTCACCCCAGCTCTTCCATATGTAGCACAGCCCTACAGGGTTAGTCCATATGTACTTCTCCACATAACTCCTTCGGGGAAGGATGTGGCTTCCGCAGCGTTCCTTTCCCAGCGAAGGGTACGCTTTCCCAGCGTTATCCAATAGTCTCACTGAATGGGTTTTGGGGAACAGCAGTGATCGACTCTCTCTGTGTTAGCCCTGTCCCACCATCCTCAGGCAAGGGGGTTCAGGTGGCTTGCAACAGAGCGCTGGAAGGGGGCAGCTCCTGTGGCGCTTTGGTAGGGATTCCTATTCGTCGGTCTGTCCGACGTACGTCGAACGTGACCGACTGAATGGGAACGTCTCGGTTACAAAGGTAACCCTCGTTCCCTGAAGGAGGGAACGGAGACGTACGTCCCGTCGCCACAGTCGCTGTACCCCGCTGATGCTGCCGCCTATCCGGTTCGGCTCCTCAGCGAAAACCTGAAGATGCAACGCACCTGCTGCTCATTATATACCCGCGCTGCGAGGCGAGCAGCTGATGCATATGATTGCATGCCAATGTGCATTGGCTCGTTTAGTTACACTCGAAGTAGATTGGCCTCTCTAGCGAGATTCCTATTCGTCGGTCTGTCCGACGTACGTCTCCGTTCCCTCCTTCAGGGAACGAGGGTTACCTTTGTAACCGAGACGTTATCAGTTGTGCATTATGGTTTTATGTTACATCTTTTGTTGTTCAATGAATGTCTATTGCATTATTTAAGTGTTGTGGGTTACAATGATTGTGTTTTCTGTTTACCACAGCTGCCAAAATTATTTGGTAAAAACTTTGGAATATTTTTTACATTTTATGCAATAAATAAATAATAATAAAAAAATTGGCTCATGGGTTTTGCCATTATGGTACTTACCAGAAATTCATTAGTCCCTCTTCTAGTATCTGAGGAATATTTATCACAAAACAGAAGTGTAAAATACAGCATGTCATTAATTAATGCAGACCGATGACTGATTTTGACAATTTTCTAGAGGAATTCTAATGCTGTAGAATAGAACTATTATTAACAAATTTCTCAAAATATTTTCTTTTAAATTCCACAGAATAAAGTCATACAGGTTTGGAACAACATCAGGGTTAGTAAATGATGACCAAATTTTCAGAAATTACATAAATATCAAATTAGCAAAATGTCACAAAAAGCAAATGTTTTTATGATTACATTTTTCCAAATTAATATTTATAGGATAAAACTGATGTGCTTGTCTGTAAATTCTTTGAATGTTTTTGTCTGTTTTCACAAAATATGAGCTAAAATTAAAAACTCACCTCCTCTTTTTTTACAAACCACCCAAAGAATAACAGCAGGAAGTAGAACAGCCAATGCAGCAACAACACCAACAATTACAATCACTGAAAGAAAGATAATATAGAGGGACACATTCAGATCCAGATGAAAACAGCAGCAGATATATACATATATATATATATTTGTCAGGGTTCTGTCACTTCGGTCTATGTATTCTTGGTTTTGTGATAGCGCTCTGACTGTCTTGTCTGGTCTTGTCATGTTGAGCGTGCGGTTCTGAGTTTGCTTACACTTTCCTGTCCATGTGAGTTGTCTTGTGTGTGGGACGTGGTGTTCGGACGCCGCACTTTGGTTTAGTTTGGTTTCGGCTCTGTGTCGGGATTCTGTTGTGTGCGCACGCATTCGCTTGTTCTCGTGCGCTCTGTCTTGTTGTGAGCGTTCGTTTTCGAGCTCTCACATGCCCCGAAATCACGAGATGTCAAGGAAAACATTCCACTGTGTAACGACTGAGACAAATCAGACAATTATTTGTTATAGTTAACCAATAATTGTTTAAAGCACTCTGGGGCCTGTCCCCCATCCCCCGAGAAGTTCTCAGTTACAAGTTTATTGCACTATAAAGAATGTGGTTGCTACATTGAGAGTAGTGATGAGACCCACGAAACGTGCATCTTTCCTGCATTATCCCCACAGAAACACAGACTTTCCTGCATTAATTTATAGACAGACTGTTCTATAAATGAACATGCATATCCCCAGGAAATGGTATCTTAATGTAGCTACATCCAGTTAATCTGATTAACTGATTTACATATTCATAATTAATCATAATTAATAATCATAATGAGTTATGAATAATTATTAATATTTCCCCTTTGAGTTAATTCACTACAACTGTAAGTTAAATTAATTATATGATAGCCCACATATAATTTAGTTCTAAAATATAAAGTGTTGCGCATTTTATTGATGCAAAAATGAGTAGGCTATTTGTATTTTGTACATCATTTGCAACTGCTTTTTTTTAATCACAAATTACAACTATCACACATTAAAACAAAAAAGCTCTGTAAACGCTTGCTTTTTTTTTTGCAACACTATAAGTGTGTCCTATTGGGTAATCAAAAGTTCTACACACACTTGTGGTCTTCATGCCCACTTGAACACTTGAGCCAAATACAGGAAATATGTCATCTAAGTAGACGAGTGGTCTAGTGCAAAGACCGCAAGTGTGAGTATTTGGACAAGGCTCATGTCTTGTTTTGTTTCAGCACATAGCTTTTGACTTGTGTTTGCTGGGGCCCGTTTCAGAAAGAAGGTTAAGTGCGAACTGTGATTATGTTAACCCTGAACTGAGGGAAATTCAGGGTTTTCTGTTTCAGAATGGGAGGTATGTCAAACCCGAGAAAGCAGGGTAAGTTAAGCCCTTTTCTAAAAGAGAGGTAACTTATACTCAGAGTTAATTACCATGGTATCTTACTCTGTGAACCTACCCTGGCCAGGAGCAGGTTTTCTTCGGTAAACCCAGAGTTTCTTTCAGTCTCCTCCCCCTTTTTAAAGTGCAAGTGATGTTTAAATAGTTCATTCATTCGTTCACACTGCAAAAATGCTTTTCTTACTGAGTATTTTTTTGTCCTATTTCAATTACAAATATGTAAAAATTCTTAAATTAAGATGGACTTTTTTATATAAGAAAATGATATAAGATAATTTGTCTTGTTTCCTGGGGGGATCTAATGCAATTGACTGGGTGCGAATCCGCCTTCTGCAGAGCTTTTTGAATGTAGGATACCATGAAAACTTACCGTTCTGCCAGTTTTCACTTCTGATATTATAACAGTGATAAGAATTAAACTTGCATTGACCATAGACTGGCATTGACTCAGAAGTATGCAGACGTCATTTTGTCACGTGCTGTTGCCCTAAAGTCTGCGTGAACCAGAAGTTGGAAACATCTTTTCTCCAGTGTTGTGACATATTTCCAAGTGAAACAGAATATTGAATAGAGGGGCAAACAATATTTTGAATTTGGACTGCAGTACCTATTTAGACCACTGGGTGTCATTCATACATAGAGCCCCTTTAAGTTCTCCAAATCAAAATGAGTTCAAAAAAAAAAAAAAAAAAAAAAAAAAAAAACTCACTGAAATGAGAATGGCAGTACGTAGGCCTACCTAGTTTTTTTGGAGGTGTTGGTGCTGTAGGTCCTGTTTTCTTCTCAGAGTTTGATCTGGTAGCTAGGATCAATGCTGAAGATGTAGCTGATGCTATGAATTTTGGGTTAGATGTGCCATATTGTGGAAAAAGAAAAATAATATTTGAATGCATGAACAACATCAGGTTAAGGACACTTGTTTTCCAAATTAGAGCTATTGAAATCAATTTAAATGAGAAAGACATACATACAAAAACATATTTAAATTACATTTAGTAATAAGAATTCAACAGCTGATTATGTACCTGATTGAGTAGAAGTTACTGGTTTATTTACAGTTGTGGTTGTCTTTGAGCTGATGACTGGATTCAGTGTCCTTGTCTCAGTTGGAGCTGTAAAAGATGAATTTGTAGAAAATCACATTTTTATACTTGATGATCAATACAAAGTTAAAAATATTAACATTATGAATAAAAACAATTTACCTGAATACTTGACAGTATATGTGGTTGAGGTCTTCAGTTGATTTATCTGAGTAACCTGACATCTCCACTCTCTGTTGAGATCTTCATTCAGGAGTGTTGTAGTCAGAGTGATGATACAGTGTGTTGAGGAGAATGATATCTGATATCTGGAGTCTGTCGCCAGATTCACATCAGCCTGATTCACCCAGATCAGCTGAATTTCATCAGTACGGACCAAACTATCACAATCCACTCCATAATAATACAACTGACAGGAGAGAGTCACAGAGCTGCCTGGTCTGATCTCAGTCTGTGAGGATGATGAAGAGACTGAAACAGAAAATAAGACAGAAGTCATACTAGAGACTTCACTCTTTCCATTACATGTGAGTTTTAAGGTGTTATTAAAAAAAAATTACAGAAACACTGACCATGAAGAAAGTGCAGATAAACAGGTGCATCAGTTCCTTGTTTTTGTTCATTCACAAATTGTTGGCAGGTGTAAAGCCCATAATCTTCTTGTGTGACTTTCTTGATGTTCAGAGAGCAGTCAGACTCCAGACTCAGTCTCTCACGTCTCTCTATGTTATTCTTCTTTATCCCTCCAGCAATCAGTTCAACTGCCGCTGAATGTCTGGCATAGTTCCATGTAGTTGATGAGCAGCCAGAAAGAGCATTATTACAGGGCAGACGGACATTTTCACCAGAACTGCTGAACACATGAGTTACTTCTGCTACAGTCATACCTGAAACACAGTTAATTTCATATTACTTATTAATATATAAAAACAGGGAATTAAAAAATCTGCGTTAATTAACCTTTAATGACACAGCAGATAAAAATAGTCCGTAAAAAAACAAAGTAGGCTATGTCTTGAATGAGACACAAATTAGAATGTTTTTGTCCTGTTTTAGGCAGAAAATTAACTAACTTAAACTGGACATCGTGAATACCACTGAAATATAATCTTATGTAGCAATTATTACAATTACTTTTGTGGTTTCAAACCTTTAAGCATATAACAGTTTCAACTGTTTTGTCCATGCAATAAAAGTGTGGTCCAAAGCAACATTGGTCTTTATATTTATACAAAATGAAGACCAAACATCAAAACATCAGGTTTGGAGCACATTGACTTTTATTGCATGGACAGGGCATTCTATAATAAAATGGTATGTACCAAACAGCATATGAGATCATAACAATCAATTCAATCTAAATTTTAAAAATGATTTTTTTTATATTTTTTAATAAATGGTTGTTCCAATTATACAGATTTAAAAAATGTTAATATATATATGTTTTTAAAAATATGTTTCATTACCTGTTAGAAGTAGACAGAGAATGATAATTTCCAGCAGACGCATATGACACATTTTATCTTTTTAACAAACTTTCCCCTTACTTGACCAACTGAGGTTTAGTTTTGACTCTCACGCAACAGCTGCATTTCACTGACAGTGGAAGTTTGTAATGGAGAAGTGTGTCACATGCTCATATATTTCAGTTTTTCAGTTGTCTGACCCTTATGTCATTCTATAGGCCTATTTGTACAGAATGAAAAATATGCATTGACCAATGAACATGAATTTTGGTTGTAGACTGATATATCGCCAAGACTGATATATATCGGCCGATATTTATCAACATATGTTTTTCTGTGGACGATGTATTGGAAGCGGTGTGCCTTACTTTTATTTATTTATTTATTTTTTGTCTTCATTTGTTTATGGTCCCTGTTACTTTATTAGAAAGTACTATTAATCAAAGAAAACAAAAAGTATTATAATGTTCACTTTTATATTATTTGCTATAAATATAATACTCTCTTATTTACCATCAGCATTGAGCAAATATGCATTTATATAATTTAAACAAATCTTTGAATATCTAATAAACATTTCATTTCGCAAATTTGTAGATTTTATGACCAAAAAAAAAAAAAAAAAGATTTTCAGGTAGTTTTGAATCACATCCTCTGTTTAGGAATTAATGGGCTTATTCTGTAAATGTGCTTCCATCATTTGTGTGCATGTCTTAAAAAAGAACTTCCTCAATTGAAGTTTTTTGAGCACATTATTAGAATTTATGCACATCATGCACATCCAGCATTTCTCAAAATTCACATAAAAATAGGTTGATCATGGAAACAGAGCCAGTGACTGAACCCTTATGTGACAGGAATACAGTACACTTTTACAAAATTAGCATCCTCGTCCAAGACACAATCACTCATTTCATTACCTTTACTCTCTTTATTTGAAGTGTTATAGGAATCCAAATGAACAAGTGTAATTTTATCAGCCCTGCTCTCAAAGTTATCAGCATCAGTCATTAAAAAAAAAAAAAAAAATCATTAATAACAAAGACACTAATCTTTGTGCGTCTACACATGTTAATTCTGCCACTGTAATAAACAAATTCTCCCATAGGCCAGTTAAAAAAGAAGCACACATCTCATATATAATATATATTTTTCAATTGTAAATGTAATTTTTTAACTTAAGTCCGGCAATATTTTTTTACAGAAGACTTCCTAAAATTAAAACAAAAGTCAAATTGTAAGCTCTCTTTCTTCAATTAAGTAGATAATGATCAGTAAAATAAAACAAAACAAGTGCATATTTATTTTGGAAACTGAGCTAAATGAGTAAACCTTCTTATTTGTTCTTGACATGAATCAGACAAACAGTTTCATCTCAGAGACCAAATAAACAAACATAATATTAGTAAGTCAGAATGCACTGGATTTAAAGGTGCTAAAGAGGATCTTTTCGTCGACTGAGAAACCAAAGATGTTAGTGAGTTTTTGAAATGAGCGCATGTGTAAGAACAACCCCCCTCCTTCACAGCTCATTTCGAGGGAACGCCTCCCAAAACTCGTGCACGAGTATTGGAACACGAGTGTTTACCACCAGCATTCGCTGTGTCGTCTTAGTGGATTCATTATGTCGGACTCACCGCAGGTAACTCATAATCTGCAGTTGTTATTCCTGTCTCCTGACAAAAACATTGCATGCGGCGCCTGTGGAGTGTGGAAAGTTACTGGAGCGCACAGCCGCGCTCGTCTCTCACAAGGAACGTCACGGCAGTGATTGACAAGCCAGAGGGCCAATCGTTTACGCGATGATCGCGTAAACGATTGGCTGATGTTTTTAAGGCCCTACCTCCTGCACAGATGATTTATATTAATATTATTCCTTTCAGTGCACCTAATAAATAGTCTTTTATCAGTTAGTAAAGACAGTTTCAAGTAATATTGCAAAAATGTATAAAACAAAACCTTTAACAAGATCGCCTATTGATTATCTAAGAGGAAAGGATTGTAAATCCACCTGATCAGTTTCCACTGACATTTTAATAATGTTTAATACAATGTAAGAATATTACATCATATGATGCGAGTAAACATCAGTTTTGTGTTTGTTTGTTTGTGTGTGTTCACTGATCATTTCAATGCAGAAAAAACAAATCCTTGTTGTTTCCTCCTAAACATTATTAAGCAAGAAATAAAATATTGTATTTTCCCCATACAACCCTTCTTTCCTTAATTAGTCTGAATATTGTACTCATACTCCTTGCGTAATCTTTGGGGCTTAATAGAGCAATGTGTCTAAACCCAGTTTAGACTGATGGGTGTGAATTCTGTTGGTAGTTCCTCATTTTCTTTTTTAAGCAAGTTGCTTCATAGCACAGAATTTGTCAACTTTCTAACTGTAGAAGCTGGTGAGGAACTGGACACTCATGCTAGTTCTTATGAGTCTACACATGAAGTGAAGGTTTCCCATAATCTAGTCTACACTGTTCATTCCCTCAGTGTTTAACCCAGTTTGCTCATAAGCATGTGAGAGAAGCACACATCTTTCTCACAAATCTTTTGGAAGACAAACATTCCAAAAACAGTCTGTGTGATCACAAGAAACAAGCAGAGGAGGAACTGATAATTTTAAACAGAAGGGACAGATTGACAGAAACAGAAAATGGCTGAAAAGTGTTGTTTGTTTCTTTTGGGACTGATAATCATTTCTCACAGGTAAAACATTTCTACACACATCTGTGAAAGAATTATATTTAAAAATACATTTACATACATATCAGTGGAGTGGATGAGACTCAACTACAGTTGAACTGATTACTTTAGGGATAAAGAGGAATGACAGAGAGAGACCCCAGCAAACAGTGGTCTGATGGCAATGTTGTGTCCCTGGCCAAAAATAGTCACCATAGGACGGCATAAATCAGTTAAAATATGTAACACAGAACTTTTCCTAAAAATGCATTCAGATACGTTTGTACATGGCTACAGTTCTCTGGGGTTGCATGTATTAATTGTTACTTTGACTTTTAGCTACGTTTAGTTCAATATATAATAATCAATTCATTGATTAATAAGATAATGTCAAAGACTCCCATTCAGATTTCATTTTGGAACTATTTGTCAACCATGACGGGACGTGTCAGAGGGACGTCTTTTCAACAGTCATTAAACGTCCAAATGTTTGCTGGGATGTGAGTCTGGGGTCAGAAAAAAAAGTACATTTCTATAATGTACTTAAAGTGCTCTATTTTCGCACACTACTTTTGTACTTAATATACTAAAAATTATTCTTTAGTACTTCTTAAGATAATATTAAGAACATACTCAACTGTGCTATTTTTAGACACCATGAAATATGAACTTAAATGTGCTTTAAATATACTATCTCTCATGTATTTAAAAAATGTATTTAGATACTACTTATTGAACCCATAGTGTACAAGTGGTAACTAAATATATTTTTTTAAATACAGAGATAGTATTGAGTTCTTAAAAAGCATTCTTAAAATTCTTTATTTAAATTATATAATGAAAAGAGTGAAAACTGTTGTATGATTTCTGTTTATTTTCTATTTCGGTCTCTTCATCATCCTCACAGACTGGGATCAGACCAGGCAGGGTAGCATTTCCCAAAAGCATCGTAAGCCTAAGTTGATCATAGCTCCATTGGTGGCAATGGTTCTACGATCAACTTAGGCTTACGATGCTTTTGGGAATCCTTGTGAAACTTGTATCTGTATTGATGGAATTCAGCTGGTCTGGGTGAATCACGCTGGTGTTAATGTGATGACAGACTCCAGATATCAGATATCATTCTCCTCAACACACTGTATCATCACTCTCACTACAACACTCCTGAATGAAGATCTCAACACAGAGTGGAGATGTCAGGTTAGGAAAAATGAGCTTGAATGACCTCAACCACAACAAGTAACAAGTATTCAGTTTAGACAAGCATAATGCTAATGTTATCTTGTGTGTTAGCTAATTATTAAAATATGATTGTCATATATTTTCTAGTATGATGCATCTAAACTTACACTCATCCTGTACAGCTCAAGATGATCCGACGACTCCAGTGATTCCGGTCCACACCACAAACTCTGAGGAGCCTTTAACTAGAAACAAATCAAAAAGGCCAATACAAGGTAATCACTGTCTTTCTCTGTTTCTCTTCAAGCTTTAAGAGGCACAGCAGAGAGTACAGCAGATCACAATCTTTGTGAATTAAATGAACTTTAATGTTCATCTATTTTCTTATTTGCTCAAGGAACATATTATGGTCATGATATATCATTTTAGATGCATCATGACCACAATGCCCGATACTGTGTAACTTTTAAAATAATCATGTCTGTTTGTCGTGGCACTTAGTATGATTGTGTGCAGAACTGCTCCTCACCAACTATAACTGTTGAAAAAGACTATGAAATTAAATCCTATTTGTTACACTAATATTTTTTTAATTGTCAAGTCTGAATGTGCTGTTCTCTGCTCTCTCCCTCAGTGACTGTGATTGTTGTTGTAGTTACTGCATCAGCTGTTCTCCTTGCTGTTATTCTTTGAGTGATTTGTAAAAACTGAGAGTTTTCTTAATTCTTAATATTTTATAATACTGGTCCCACTTTATATATGGTGGCCTTATGTTCTTACATCTAAACTAATCATTTGATACAATGCATTTATTGTGTAAGTACATGTTTTTACATTGTACTTATATTTTTAAAAAATACCTGCATGTAATTACATCTGTTATTAATTTCTGTATTTTATAATTACACCTTACCCCAACCTTAAAACTACCTACCAATATATGAACACAATAAGTACATTTCATTTTTTTTTTTTTATGCAAGTACTGTACACAGTAGCTAAGGCCACCTAATATAAAGTTGGACCTAAATATTTAGTCTGCAGGTCTGGAAATAATTAGTCCGAGGCATGGGCTTGTGGGAAATGTAGTGTGTGTGTGTGTGTGTGTTCTTGTTTATATTTCATCATGGGGACCAAATGGCCCCACAATGTAATAAAAACCTGAGATCACTTACATTGTGGGGTCCAGCCAGCGGTCCCCACGAGGGAAATGGATTAATAAACATACTAAAAGATGTTTTTTTGAAAATGTAAAAATGCAGAATGTTTCCTGTGATGGTTAGGTTTAGGGATAGGGGTAGGGTAGGGGGATAGGAAGTATGGTTTGTACAGTATAAAAACCATTACGCCTATGGAGAGACTCCACTAAGATATGTGCGCCTGTGTGTGTGTGTGTGTGTGTGTGTGTGTGTGTGTGTGTTAGTATTCAGGCGAGGGCTCCCTCCGATGGTCAGAGGAGGGAATCCTGGAGTTCGTCTGTCTGAGAGTCTGTATACATGCTGTTATTTCATCTTTTTTGGTCCTGGAATATGGGATTCCATTCAGCCGATCAGATTTGAGGGACAAGTTTAAAGTTTATGTCAAGTTTAGGCGTACAATCAGTGTCGGAGTCTTTGACGTCTGTGTTATTTACCTCTCATTTCCCCCTGATTTTAGAGATAATGTTACGAGTCCCGGGCGTGGAACACGTAAACAGATTACAAAAAAAACCCTGAATTATCAGAAGAAGTAAACCCAAGAACAGATCAGTGGCTTTCCTCAAACGCAGCTTGTAGCGTCTCTTTATTGACATCATATCATCTTGACTTTATGCTTATCAATATCACAAAATACACATTATGAACACATCTGTAGCCTTTACTGTTATATTAGTATCTTTTAAAATTAAACTGTTTTACTGTACAAAATGATCACCGTCACTCTCATAACACATAAACACTACTTTAAGTCTGAACAAATGAAGAGTTCATTTGCAAAAACCGATAAACGCCATTTTTAAAAAAAATGAACTAAGTGCTGTGCATTATTCTCCATATATAGCACGTTCTGTACCCTAAATCCATTTTGTCAGAAGAGCCGGTTTTGCCCACTTTCAGGCATCTCAAGTTCACGTTTTACAGCAGAAGCCGACAAGCGCCCTTGTTTGTGTACAGACAGAAACCAATAAGTCCGTTTTAGCGAATCAGCGCGCAGTATTCAGGTCAGGTGACAAGGCTTCTAGTCACTTCAAAAAGACGCGCTAGCTGAGGGAAGTTTTATCAAAGCTCACTAAAAGTGATCGAGGATTTATGATTTCGACTCCTGTAAGTCCTTGTACACCATACACGACTTACATGCTGAAAAATTGGTTGTCCTTTTGCTTGTGTGTGTGTGCGCACGCGCGCACGTGCGTGTGTGGATTAGTGCGTGTGTGTGTACTTGTGTGCCGATCTGTGTGTGTGTGTGTGTGTGTGTTTGAGAGAGAGAGAGAGAGCGTGCGCGCGCGTGTATGTGTGTGCCGATCTGTTTGTGTGTGTGTGTGTGTGTGTGCGCGCGTGGGTGTGTGTGTGTGTGTGCGTTTGTGTGCACATGTGTGTTTGAGAGTGTTTTAAATGCAATTACTTGGGTTTTGTTTAACTATGAAACATGAAATGTGGAGTTATCTGCTTTTGCCAAAAAACGACTGTTGGAGTTATCTGCTTTTGCTAAAAAACAAACTTTTAATATATATATAAAACATACTTTCAATGAATTTTAATTTTTTAATTTACCTATATTTTTTAGAGTTATCATTACTTAATCAAAACAGCCCAACTGCAGTTTGATTGTTATTAATTGGAATGCACAATAAAAAAAACATGATTTGTGAGAATTCATAAAAATTGAGTTATCTGTTTTTGCAAATAAACTCTTCAAATATAACGTACAAATATACACTTTCTGAGTCATTTTTATATTAATAAATTAGCGCACCTGAAATAAAAACGTATTATTTTCATGTGAATTGACTACATCACAACAATCAACCGTTTTACCCTGAATTATCGGGAGAAGTAAACACAAGAAAAGATCAGTGGCTTTCCTCAAACGCAGCTTGTAGCATCTGAAGTAAACGCACGCGCATCACCATAGCAACCCACAACGGACTCCCTCTAGTGGCAACAGTTGTATTCTTTTAAAACTTCAGTCTTAAGTAGTGATGATTAATGACTCAGTGTACAATAAACTATTTGTCAAATAAATAAAGAAATAAATACATAAATAATTAAATAAATGTATAAATAAATAAATATTAATACCAAAAGACACATTACCTTGTGACTACACATGTATCATACATGTTTAAAGTTCAAAGTAAAGTGGTCTTGCCACTTATTATGCTTTGATTGAAATGTGTATTGTTTGAACTGAAATAATTGTTTTTCCAAATTCTATAGACATGATTGTTTATATTTCCAGTTCTGGTTTCAATTTAAAAATTAAAATCAATAATCACAACTGTAGTTGTGTTCTTATTTTTAGATAACCGGGTGTGACAACTTACTCGCCGATGGGGCAAATTGTCACAAGTGCGCATTCTCTATTCAACAGTCTACAACTCCGTAATGAGATAAGATATTAAAATTTAATGAATACAACATGTGTGCCCAAGACTTCCTTCTTTCATTTGGTATGACATTTATACCATTGTAATGTATGGTGCTCAGTAAATGTTAGACAGTGTGAAAAGTATGACAACTTACCCCGCTCTACCCCTACATTGTGATTTATGTTTTATATTTTTATATTTTGATTTATTTATTTTACCGTCAGTGTTGTCTGTTTTAACTTTGATGTTGTAGAGCACTTTGGCCAACAGCAGTTGTTTTTAAATGTGCTTTATAAATAAATGTGACTGACTGATATTTATATTATTATTTACATATAAATATATTATTCATTTAATACAGTTGATTCTGTTCTGATTCTGCTGTTCTGTTAGTCATTCATTAGAGTGTGAGATGCAGTAATGACAGTGAGAGCAGATTAAGGCCTGAACCAGGATATTGCAGCTCCATCACCTAATGCTACAGTATTTGTAACTTTGGATGATATTTTTTATTTCTAACCTCTTCACTATGACACTAAAAGTGTGATTCTGACAGAGAACCAGCAGCACCTATTAGACACTTTTAACATGATGCTAGATAAATTTGACCTCTACCACAATAATCAATGGCGTGGAACAGAATGGTTCCAAATTCATTTGAGTATTTTGTTTGTTTGATAAATTAAAATTGTGTTTAACTTCTGTTTGTTAAACATGTTGAACGTATGCTATCATGAACTGAAAAGTTATAGAGTTTAAAACCATGCAGCAGCTTAAAGAAAGAAGAGGAACTGTGATCAGAATGTGTGTGAGTTCATCAGTCTAAAGTGGGTTCAGAGATGGTAAGTCACATCAACCCACATGCTGTAGGTTGAACAAGTGTGGTCAAACAGTTCTCAAACTAACGCTCTTGGTTAGGATGGGGGAGTGGGGGGTTCGTATGTATAATACGCCATAAAGTGCGTATCATATGCACGCGAAAAACTGCATACCATAAGCACGCCAAAACTCATTTTGGCGTATATATTCACGAGATTACAAACTCGTACTATTGATACGCATTTTCGTGTGATCGGGCTCGAAGGTCCTTATAATATAAATATATTTCTGCTTTTAGCATTTTTAAATTTGAAAGTGTTTGTAGTTCTGATGTGTGTTTAGAGTGCTGGTGGATGATTATGGTTGGATTATAGAGTGGACAGTTCTCACAACTGATATAAATATATTGTTATTATTACGAAATAATGAAAAAACATTACCTGTTTTTTTGTTCCATGTGCTTTTGTTTCGACTCTTATTTTGAAGTATTCTTGTTCCCCTCGTTAGTCTTTGATTGTTTCTTCAGGTGTGTCCTACTAGCCTTTGTGTATTATAAGCTCTAGGGTGCTTCTCCATTCTTATATGCGCATCCTCGTTTCCTTTCCTCACGTCTCAGCTCAGACTTCCGCACAGGATACACCTGCGCACCCTCACTCATATCTCTTATGGAAGCTTCCTTACTCCTCGTTCCTCGCCTCCTCATGGAGCAAATAGAGAACTGAGATGTCCTTTAAGATGTCTTTCTTTGATATGTTTTCAGGTCCAAGGCTGGAGAACAGCGGAACAAAGAAACCAGGAAGCATTTAAAGCTATTGAGAAGCACCTCTAGTGTTTCTTGTCCTTCTGGCTGTGATATTGGTGTTTCTCAGTCTCCTTGTTTTTTAGTTTCTGGGTTAATTGTATTTTGGTATTATTTTAACAAGCCTTCTGCATGAGTTTTCAGTTGGGTGAAGTACTAACTAGAAAACAAATGCAATATGAAAATGGTAAAATATACCATAAAATAAAACTTTCAGTTTCATTAAAATTTTGAGTAAACGCAACAAATACATGACCTTTATATGTTAATTGTAGCTGATTTTTCTGAATTCATTTTTTCTTTCCCAGTTGCTGTATCCATTTATATCAGTAAATATGAAAATTACAGTCATGAGTTTCAGTGGCCCCTCACTATCAGAAGAAACTAAACTGCTTTAAACAGTATATACTTCTTTATCATGCATCAGTTTAGCATCAGTGAAATGCAGCTATATATAGTGTCAGCACTAAATATCAGAGGAAGTTAACAACCACAGGAGGGGCTGATGATGTTTAAAGAAAGAACATAAAGAAAAGAAAGACTGACAGAAACAGAAAATGGCTGATCAGTGTCACATGTGTCTGCTGGGACTGATCATTCTCTGTTCACTTCTGACAGGTAAAGAAATCTTTATATGGTCTATAAGATATTATACAAGTATGTATAATGTAAACAACCATCTGTTAAAAAATAATTGATTTACTTTTGATTTACTGGTACAGAGATTGGCAAAGAGTTGGATTGAGAGTGCATGGTTTTATCTTGCTGAAATTTTGTGTCAGTATATGTTGAATATTACTTTAGTTTTTCATAATCAAGCAATTATTTTCTGTATGTCATTAAATATTAAATAATTAACTATATTATTTTGCTGTTTTATATTAATATGTAGGTACCAGTGAAGCAGAAGTAACTCATGTGTTCAGCAGTTCTGGTGAAAATGTCCATCTGCCCTGTAATAATGCTCTTTCTGGCTGCACATCAACTACATGGAACTATGCCAGACATTCAGTGGCAGCTGAACTGATTGCTGGAGGGATAAAGAAGAATGACATAGAGAGACGTGAGAGACTGAGTCTGGGGTCTGACTGCTCTCTGAACATCAAGAAAGTCACACAAGAAGATTATGGGCTTTACACCTGCCAACAATATGTGAATGGACAAAAACAAGGAACTGATGCACCTGTTTATCTGCATTTTCTTCATGGTCAGTGCTTCTGTAAATTATATGATTACTGAATTAAAGGATTAGTTCACTTTCAAATGAAAATTAGCCCAAGCTTTACTCACCCTCAAGAAATCCTAGGTATTTTAGTTTTACACTTTCTTCGTAAGTAGAATACGGAAGGCAGTCTGGCGGAAGCAAGATCTTTTATTTAATAACTTGTTAAATTTTACACTTTTTTTACACTTCGCATTGATCCCACTCACTGCCATTGTAAAGCTCGGATGCATCTGGATATTTATTAATGGTGCTTGCCAAAGGCATACTGGCAAGCAGCCTTTGGAGTATCATCATTGGGAGCTGCCAAGCCACTCCCTAGCAACCAAACAGAGTACCCTAGCAACCGTTCAACAAGACCTATATCTCTGCATCAGAACATCGTAGAGACATGGGGGTTGGCTTTTTTGACTCATGCTAACAAACTGGACTTGCAACATGCTACACATGCTAGCATAGAATAGCTACATGCTAATAGCAGTTAGCTTAGGGTTTAAACATGACACAAACAAGTAAAAATGTTTTAACATCATGCTAGTAGCATGCTAATTGTGTTAGCATAATGCTAGTAGAATGATAATCATGTTAGCATCTTGTGAAACATGGTAACAACATGGTAATAATGCTAACATGATGCTAGCAACATGTTAATCATGTTAACGTTTTGTAAAAAACATGGTAGCAGCATGATAATCAAGAGTGCCAAGTTTTGCCACTGCAAGCAGCATTCACATTTTCTTCAGGAAATGTACATTAGTTAATATATCTCCGATTGTGTTCACCAGAAAGAAGAAAGTCATATACACCTAGGATGGCATAAGGGTGAGTAATGCCTGGGGCAATTTTCTTTTGGAAGTGAACTAATCCTTTAATTAATGTTCATTATAAATTAATTAGATGATTATATGTTCAATTTCAAAAGGAAACCATTCTCTCATTGAACTCTTTACTGAAAAGCCTGAATCTGAACATATGATTTCAGTCTTATTTTCTGTTTCAGTCTCTTCATCATCCTCACAGACTGAGATCAGACCAGGCAGCTCTGTGACTCTCTCCTGTCAGTTGTATTATTTTAGAGTCTCTTGTGATAGTTTGGTCCGTACTGATGAAATTCAGCTGATCTGGGTGAATCAGGCTGGTGTTAGTGTGATGACAGACTCCAGATATCAGATATCATTCTCAACACACTGTATCATCACTCTGACTACAACACTCCTGAATGAAGATCTCAACAGAGAGTGGAGATGTCAGGTTACTCAGAGAAATCAACTGAAGACCTCAGCCACATATACTGTCAAGTATTCAGGTAAATTGTTTTTATTCATAATGTTAATATTTTTAATTTTGTATTGTTCATCAAGTATAAAAATGTGATTTCTACAAACTCATTTTTTACAGCTCCAACTGAGACAAGGACACTGAATCCAGTCATCAGCTCAAAGACAACCACAACTGTAAATAAACCAGTAACACAATCAGGTACATACTGTTGAATGCTTATTACTAAATATAATTTAAATATTTTTTTAGTTTTTTTTTTAGTTTTTGTAAATAAATACCGATGATTAAACAAACTGCATGTCATGCGATGTGACGATGAGTGAAAATATGATGTTAATGTCCTGCATCTGAACATTCATCTTCTGCAGCTCCAGTCGATTCAACAACACTGATTCCAGTCACCAGATCAAACTCTGAGAAGAAATCAAGCCAAACTACAGCAGATCCAACACAACAAGGTACATGATCAGTCACACACCATCAGTCTTGGTTTTCATTGGCTGTTTTTTTTTTTATTATTATTATTATTTATTGTTTTTTTTTTTTTTTTTTTTTTTTTTTTTTAAATTATCACAAATTATCTGCAAAGTAAGTCTTTAATCATATTTCAGAGGTCAATGATGGGGTCCTTTTGATAGACATGGATCATGGTATAGTCTGTTGTATAAATCTAACTCTAAAAATAATCATTAATCATCAACATTAAACAGAACAATTATTGTAACACAAGACATGATGTAGATGTGATGACCAATTTCAGATGTTAAAACATCTACATCAACAGAATAGCTGTAGAAATCACTCATATATCTTAAGAGAAGAATATCTGAGGATACAAGGGAGTTTTTGCTAACAGTTTTACAGTTACAGTTTTATTGATATAAAAATACAAAGAGAAAGAAAATATATTCTATATTATATCAACAACATGAAGTGCATTAAATATTATATTATGTCAGGATTTCTCATGGGGTTCCTGAAGGAACTGCAGGAGTTTGTGAGATTAATGAAAAGCTATTAAGTAATTAAATCATAAATAATAAATATAATCAATAAATACTTTAAAAATAAAAACAACCAAAATAAAGCATTTACTTTACCTGTGTAAACAATAACCAACATCAGAGAACCATGAGTGTTTAATATTTATCATTGGTTTAATTTAATTAATGATCTAACTTATCTAAGGGCTTACTTCAAGTGTATACATTAGGGCAAAGAGGTTCAGCTGACAAAAAAGTTGCGGAATCCCTTTGCATGTAAATATGAAATGATATGAATTTGCACACTTTAAAGACACTTTAAAGCTTTGCAGAGACCGTAATACTGAGTTAAATGACTCACTGAATGATAATTCAAATAATAATGCATGTGTTTGCAAGGAGATTATTGATTTCTGTAATTGCATTGATCAAATGCTGTGTGGGTCTCAGTTTTTAGTGATAGTCACATGACTAGTGGCTGCCTTGAAGAACTTTTGAATGTACATAAGCAGTATACTTTTTTAAAAAGGAAAATTTAAAATATAGCAAAGAAGTATAATAAATTGCTCATTTGGATTGTTTAAATAAACCTATTTTGAAGCATATGTGGCCTCTGTTTTTGGTTCCAAAATCTTGTTTAGCTTGTTTACACTCCTGTAAAATTTGCCTAAAACATCTAAAGAAAAAAAGGGTTAGGGTTAGGAGTGGGTTACCATTTTGTCTCTTTTGAACCATGGGCAGTAGTGAAACAAAGACAGGTTAGGGCAACAGCAGTTGAAATATATATATTATATATAAATCTTTAATCTTTCATTTAACTTTAAAGGTGTAGTAAGCTATTTCTTAGAAACGCTTTTAATCCTGACCAGACTGAGCTCCACAACGCACTTGTAACGTCAACTTATTATAGTCTAATAATCAATATTATTACTCTACTAATAGAGTTAGTTGACATGTAGTTGCAAACTAATGGGAGTTAGACAAAGTATAGACAATAGACAAAGTTACTTTTAGAATGTCTTAAGTGGTCTATCAAAATAAAGTGTAACCAGAAAAGCTTTTTGTAAACTCATCATTTACAAAAATTAATTTTCTTCAAGATAATTATGATATTAAATGTGTAATTAATCATTTTATATGGCTGTCAGTGATTGTTGTTTTTAATCTTTGTTGAAAATGATAGTAATGTACAATAGACATTCTGTTGTTTTCATCTGGATCTGAATGTCTCCATATTGTCCCTCCCTCAGAGACTTCCTTGCCCTCAGTGATTGCTGGTGTTGTTGCTGCATTGGCTGTTCTCCTTCTTCCTCTTATTTTTTGGGTGATTCGTAAAAGAAAACCAAAAGCTGGTGAGTTTTAGTTTCTCATATTTTGTTGCAACAAAGAATCCAAGAAATTTGACTTCACAGACAAGCACAGTTTCGATTTTATCACAGAAATGTTAATTTTTTTTTAAAAAGTGACGATAAAGATGTCTGTTTTGAACTATAGTATGGTCAGATTTTGCTGATTTGTAATTGTAACATAAAACTCTAATAAGGGAAGAGGAATCAATGAGCGTTATCAATACAGCGTTAGAATTATTTTAGAAACGATTAACTTGCATTACAGACATTCTTTGACAGACAATGTTTTCTGTCTTTATCATAAGTTTTCCTATTACATGTGGCACCATTATTTTTCAGATAACAAAAGAGGGACTGATGACTCTGTGGTAAGTATTATAATGTCAAAGAGCCATGAGGTTGATCCATGAGGTACTGTATTATTATTGTGTCCATAATCACTGCTCCAGGGGAAACGGGCCCTGTATGTATATTTTGTAGTCAGGCTAGATAAAAGCTTCAGCTAAATGTCAAGTTAGTATGCAGTATTTATTTCTTGTGTAAATATCACCGATAAGAATAAATAAATTGGAATCCATGATGCAACATTTCAGGTATTTCATAACTTTCTCCATATTTTCATTGTTTAGGAGCAGATAGATGAAGTGACTTATACTGAGGTTTTCACATACAGTAAAAAGCAAGACAAAAACAACAAGGTGAGTAAACATTTCCTTACTTCCATCAATGTCCATCCATATTCTCTCAAACTTTTTAGTTTTATTCTTAAAAGCAGTTCCTTGCGTTAAAATCTAACAAGAGGCTGTAATAGTTGTGGGCTGGAAACTTGAAACTTGTTTGACAATATCTGTGTTCATTCAGGTTCATTGTGATGATAAAGTGACTTACGCTTCCATCAGTGGAGCAACAGCTGGACCTCAGGATAACAATAGTCAACTTTATGCCTCTGTGAACTAGAACCATCACAAATGAGTAAAACAGTCATTCATTTAAAAAAAAAAGACCTTATGATATGATGCATGGAGGGATTCTTGACAGTTTTTTTTTTAGATCATTCTCATTAAATCATCAGTTTTGTTGATTGATTACTACAGGCCAGTATATTGTTAGTTTGTTGTAATTATGAAAACAGGCAAAGCTACATGATAATGTAAACATATACAATGTTATAGGAATTAAAATTTGGTTTTTGAACTGTTTGAGCATTTTAAGGATAGAGATGCAATGTATTTTGACAGTGTCAGATGTGAGTTTGTTAAAAAAAAAATCTGTTGGTGTACAGAATGTGCTGTGAGGTCAGAATTGTTTTTTCGTTGTAAATATGTTGGTAACTGTGTTTAATACCCAAGCTACACTGTTAACATCATCTAGTGACTGATGCAGAGATGCTCAGAAATGCTTTATTTAATAGTGCTGTAGAAGAACTGAGAGACTGCAGTCAGTTTTAAAGAAACATCTCAAATCATCTCAAAAAAATGGTTACTGACAACTCAGCATTGTCAACATTAGTATTGTATTCTTGACAAAATAGACTTTCTTGTACAAATTGCTCTTGGTTGCCTTCTGTTGCCATCTCTCTTTCTCTCTCTCTGTTTTCCTCTTGCACTCACTCTCTTTCTCTTCCTTCCCTTATATTTTTATTTTGTCTAGATAATTTACATATATTTTATCTTTGTTTTAGGGTGACTTTTTAACATTCTGTCAAGGGTCTACAGATGAAAAAATAGCCTTTTGGGCTAATCCTGGCACATTTACAGTTATGTTTATTAATGTGCATTGCCCCAGTTAACAAATTAACTAAAAGAAGAGATCATCATGACTATTAATGGGACTTTAATTCAATAAATGTAATTAAATCATTAATGTTTCTGTTTTTTAATGGTTCCATTAATGATTGAAGTACTTTAATGAATATTTTTTGTTTTGTTTTTTAAATTCCATTGCCAAATGTTTTAATAATTTATCAAAGGTTATTTTGTCTTTTTATATGATACATAAATACAGCTACATCTATTTATGTCTCACAATTAGTAAACTGTTTGACCAAGAAAAAATTAACCTTCTCACTTGAGTCATTTGTTAAATCAGATACGTTTTTTTATTAAAGGTGCTAAAGAGGATGTTTTGTTTTATACATTTTTGCAGTATTACTTGAAACTGTCTTTACTAACTGATAAAAGACTGTTTATTAGGTGCACTGAAAGGAATAATATTAATATACATCATCTGTGCACGAGGTAGGGCCTTAAAAACATCAGCCCTCTGGCTTGTCAATCACTGCCGTGACGTTCCTTGTCAGAGACGAGCGCGGCTGTGCGCTCCAGTAACTTTCCACACTCCACAGGCGCCACATTGCAGGAGACAAGAGTAACAACTGCAGATTATGAGTTACCTGTGGTGAGTCCGACATAATGAATCCACTAAGACGACACAGCGAATGCCGGTGGTAAACACTCATGTTCCAATACTCGTGCACGAGTTTTGGGAGGCGTTCCTTTGAACTCAGTAAAACTCAGTAACAGTCTTTGGTTTCTCAGTCGACGAAAAGATCCTCTTTAGCACCTTTAACTAAAAAGAGCAAACTGCTATTTGTCAAGCTATTTGTTTCATGCTGTTCATGCTGTCATTTCGTTGTTGCTGCTGAATAGTGCATATGCAAGGAACTGTAGCCCAATCTTTATATAGTACACTATTTGAGGGGACAGCCATTTCTAGTTGTGTCCGGACATATAGTGGACATCAAGCTCACTCGTTCAATCCCATAATTCACAGCAACAACTAGTGTACAACCGATGTACAACCATCATCAGATGATTTTGGATACAGCCAGAGTATTTTGGTACATGTTCAGTCCACATCAATGGAAAAATGCACTAATATCAATTATATTTATTCCTTTATTTTCAATATTCTATGAACCTCAGGATTCATAAACATTTATACATTTTAAAAGATTTCATATATAAATGTTGTACAATTTGAATGTTGTCAATATAAGATATTTTACAAATGTAAATTTGAACCCAATGACGGTGGTTCCCAAACTTCTATCTGGAGCGTCCCCAGCAGTGCACACCCTAATCAAAAGCCCTGTCCAAATACCCACACTTGTGGTCTTGGCCACGTGAGAGCGGAAGTGAGTGCGCAAGACTGTCCTATGTCTTAAAAATACCCAAGTGTAGTGCCCTTAACACACACTAAACCCACACTATCTTGAAATACAGCTACTGAGAGCTATTCGAGGCTAAGCGTATCCCATCATGCATTATGTTTGGGACCTCACATGCCACGAAATCGCGAAATGTCAAGGAAAACATTCGACTAAGTTAAATTAATCATATAATACATATAATTTGGTAGTAAAATATAAAGTGTTGCGCATTTTATTGATGTAAAGGTGGGTAGGCTGTGTAAATTTTGTACAACATTTGCAACTGCTTTTTATCACTTAAAATTTTAATATTGTGTTTTTCTGTTAGTTACATAGCGACCACTGAACATACATTGAGAAGTGTATTTAAAAATGCAAAGCACTCAATATATATATATATATATATATATATATATATATATTTTTTTTTTTAAGTGTTTACATAAAAAAGCTATGTAAACACTTGAATTTTTTTGCAAGACTATAAGTGTGTCCCATCAGGTAATCAAAAGGTCTACATACACTTGCGGTCTTCACGCCCACTTGAACACTTGAGCCAAATACAGGAAATACATCATATAAGTAGGCAAGTGGTCAAGTGCAAAGACTGCAAGTGTGGGTATTTGGACAGGGCTAAAGACACCTGATTCAAGTCATCAGCTCCTTAATATAGACTCCAAGAGCTGAGATGTGTCAGGCTAAGGAAGACATTCAGAGATTCAGGAACCACTTCTCTAAGCATGCAAAAATGTATGTGCATAGAACCACATTTTATCTCTGGTTCATGTTCTTGGACAGCCAATACTGCACAGTTCTATAATTAAACACACATGAATCAACTAATTTGAACTTTTTACTTGTAAATTGCAGCCAGGGGAACTAAACATTTGAAACACTGCAGCACTAACAGTGAAGTTGTAAGTAGTTTGTAGCTAAATGTATATGAAAGGAAACCTACTTTTAAAAACAAGAGGAACTGCCTGAATGTGTGAGAATTCAAACCCCAAAGTTTAAAATGGGTTCAGAGATGATCAGACTGTTCTACGTGTGTTAAACCAGTGTGGTCAAACTATCTGAGCTCTCACATTCTTGTACTAACATGTTTCTCAGCCTCAGTGAACAAAGAGCTGACAGCTCAGAAAACACTAGAACTCGACCCAGGACATTAGATTACATTGGTTTATGGAGAGTCCCAGTAAAACACATATACAAGTGTGCGTGTTGCAAACAAACTTTGACACTTATAGGTGCCATTCAGAGTCTTAGTTCAAAGATTAATTTACAATGAAAACTTGATGTTTTTTTTTGCCATTATGGTCTCTTACAAGGCATCTCTGAATTGCATATTTGATTTAACTGTAATTCCATATAAGCATGTTTATATTTTGTCCATCATGAATACTATAGTGTCAGTGAATTGTAGCTGTAGTTTCAGAACTAAATATTAAGTTGGTCAGATTAGAGGAAGTTAACAACCACAGGAGGGGCTGATGATGTTTCAAGGAAGAAAAGAAAGACTGACAGAAACAGAAAATGGCTGATCAGTGTCACATGTGTCTGCTGGGACTGATCATTCTCTGTTCACTTCTGACAGGTAAAGAAATCTTTATATGATCTATAAGATGCAAGATCTATATAATGTGAAGATCCAAATTAATTAGTTAAATTCATTTAATTATTCTGGCATAGAGTCTGACTGAGAGACTGAGAGATTCTTTAATATTTATTCTTACTGGAATTCATGTTGTGATATCATGTGGTGTTTTTTTCTCAGTTACTGTTTCAATTTACTGATGTTTATTAAAATATTGTTACTCAAATTTACTGTTACTCAAATTTACTGTTTACTTCAGGTAAAAGTGGAGCAGAAGTAACTCATGTGTTCAGCAGTTCTGGTGAAAATGTCCGTCTGCCCTGTAATAATGCTCTTTCTGACTGCTCATCAACTGCATGGAACTATAACAGACATTCAGTGGCAGCTGAACTGATTGCTGGAGGGATAAAGAAGAATGACATAGAGAGACGTGAGAGACTGAGTCTGGGGTCTGACTGCTCTCTGAACATCAAGAAAGTCACACAAGAAGATTATGGGCTTTACACCTGCCAACAATATGTGAATGGACAAAAACAAGGAACTGATGCACCTGTTTATCTGCATTTTCTTCATGGTCAGTGCTTCTGTAAATTGTATGATTATATGTTCAAGTTTTATATTCAAAAGAACAACATTTTCCTTTTAAACTTATGTGTAATCGTAGGACTAAAATCTGTAGTGTCATTTCTGTCTTATTTTCTGTTTCAGTCTCTTCATCATCCTCACAGACTGAGATCAGACCAGGCAGCTCTGTGACTCTCTCCTGTCGGTTGTATTATGATAGAGTCTCTTGTGATAGTTTGGTCCGTTCAGAGGGACTTCAGCTGATCTGGGTGAATCAGGCTGGTGTTAGTGTGATGACAGACTCCAGATATCAGATATCATTCTCCTCAACACACTGTATCATCACTCTGACTACAACACTCCTGAATGAAGATCTCAACAGAGAGTGGAGATGTCTGGTTACTCAGAGAAATCAACTGAAGACCTCAGCCACATATACCGTCAAGTATTCAGGTAAATTGCTATTATTTATAATGTTACTATTTTTAAATTTGTATTGACCATCAAGTATAAAAATGTGATTTCTACAAACTCATTTTTTTACAGCTCCAACTGAGACAAGGACACTGAATCCAATCATCAGCTCAAAGACAACCACAACTGTAAATAAACCAGTAACTTCTACTCAATCAGGTACATAATCAGCAGTTGAATATTTATTACTATGTCATTTAAATATGTTTATGTATTTTTTTTGTTTTTGTAAATACCGATGATTAAACAAACTGCATGTCATGTGATGTAACATTTGAACATTTGATGTTAATGTCCTGAACATTCATCTTCTGCAGCTCCAGTCACCAGCTCAAACTCTGAGAAGAAATCAAGCCGAACTACAGCAGATCCAACACAACAAGGTACATGATCAGTCACACACCATCAGTCTTCACTTAGTGGTTTGCATTGGCTGTTTGTTTGTTTGTTTGTTTGTTTGTTTAAATCATCACAAACATTATCTGTAAAGTAAGACTTTGGGGTCCAGGTCCTTTTGATAGACATATAGATCAGTAATAATTTCGGGTATAGACTGTTGCCTGTATAAATCTAACTCTCAAAAATCATTAAAATCAGAAAAATTGTAACACAAGTCAAAATGCGGATGTAATGACCAATTTCAGATGTTAAAACATCTACTTCTACAGAATAGCTGCAGAAATCACTCATATATCTTAAGAGAAGAATATCTGAGGATACAAGGGAGTTTTTGCTAACCAGAGTTGTTGAGATGAATGTTTATGTTTATGTTGTTGTTGTTTTGTTTTTTTCTATTTCTACAATATGTTACTCCACCCGATAAATGGATCATTATCCCAAACTCTGAGATGACTTAAGTGCATTAAATATTATATAATGTCAGGATTTCTCATGGGGTTCCTGAAGGAACTGCAGAAGTTTGTGTGAATAATGAAAAGCTAAATAATTAAATCATAATTAATAATAAATATAATCAAATCATTTTAAAATAAAAACAACCAAAATAAAACATTTACTAATCATATTTAAAAAATATTACCTGTCATGTAAACAATAACCGACAAGGTGGGAAGTTGGAACCAGTGCTTAAAACGAAGAAAAAATGAAATTTTTTCACTCCGATCAGAATTTTAACGTTTCTGTTCCTGCAACGTTCCTTCTGTATTATTAACGTTCCGAAACCGGTTTGATTAGAAAAAATAACGGTTAATAACGTTATTTTTTTTTTTTTTTACTTTTTTTTTTGCTTGTACTTAGTAATAATAATACGTAGGCCTACAGCATTTTATTTATTAAAAAACAAAAAGAGTCTTGTATTTGCCATCCTACAAGCTATTTTTATAAAAAGATTCCAACAATATTGGCCTACTTTTTAAACGAAAGGAAAAACTATCAACTCTTATAATGTAAATGTAAACGTATTTTTTCAAGATATTTTAAAATGTTTTCTGCGTGGTTAAAAATAGGCTACCGACGCTATTTCTGAGAGAAAAAAGAAATTGTGTATAGTACGTCGCATTTTTTTAGGCTATTGCATTCACAAACAGGCACGTGCACACAAGGGGGCTTGAGCCCCTGCCCTTTTTCTTCCTCGAGAGAAAGTGCCCTTTTTTCTGGGGTGCTTTTTTTTTTTTTTTTTTTTTTAATAAATGAATATATATATTCCTGCTTGCGCACAGCTTCCCTGTCAAACAAATATATTTACTGTATAAAACAAATAATAAAATAAAACTATATCAGGTCGGCTTTGTCCAGCTCAGATGCCCTCACTCCGCCATTCACGCCCGCACGCACGCGCGCCCCGCCCCACCTCACCTCATGTTTGCTGCTGGCTGAAAACTTGTGACAACTATTCCTGCGAAAATGCAACTGCTGTCTGGCGATGAGAAGCGAAAAAGAAAAAAAGCCCTAGATGGATGCATCCCATGCATTTCTTTCAGGTAGGCTAGCCTATGTTCACAAACCTGAAAGTTTAGTCTATTTAAGGGTTATTTATAGCCTACATTTAACGCTGCATTAATAGTTTGACCACAATAAACACATGATGATACTAATGAAATGTATGTCATATTATAATTTCAATTATTTTATTGTGCTATGCATTGTGTTTTGAACCATGGTAAAAATATCTGTAGGTCTGTCAATATCAGAAGAGGAGCATTCCATGGACGCACATCCATGAACCACATTATCAGACAGTTTTGCATTGTTTATTAAAACTATTTAAAATCATAATACAGCATCAGCTACATAATGCTACTCTTAAATCTACGCTTACAAAGGATAATACATCAATAAAAGCTTAAACCCTTGCTCTGTCTTTGCATGTTTGATGTCCACATATTCTTGTTGAAGAAATTACAGTGGCTGTAGCATTTCTATCACAAAGAAGTGGGCGAATATTATTATTTAACTAATAATATATTTTTAATCATGGTTAGCTTTGATCGTGGCTTTGATCGTGCTGTGCTGTCTAACAACAAAAATCAGCAGGCTTTTGGCGTCCTCTGCAGGCATTTGTTATAATATATAATGTATTAACAGTTCAGGAAAAAAAAAAATTCTTTATGTGTTTAAATATGCAGATTATCTTATTTTGGTTAAATTAGAAGAAATCTACAGATGCAAACAGACGGATGGTAGTATGCTTAAAACAAACTCCATCTAAATGTGTAGAGTTAGGGTTAAGTTTTCTTTCCATTAGAGTAAAAGACATGGCAGCAAAAATGGCAAAAACCTTAAAATTGTAAAATCTTAAAATTGTCCACTTCATGAAAGAAGTATTCCAATAACACCAAAAAATTAAAATGATTTATTGATTTGTGCAAAATAAACAAATTATTAGTGAAACTATGTCCCTCTCCTTGGTGCAGTCATTTATTCTAAATAGAGCTACTTGAAAATAGTTGCTGTTGCTCTTGTTATAAACCTAATGAAAACTAAAGAAGACCATGGTCTCTGTGTGAACTGATTATTTTGTAGAAATCTGTGGAGTATAAAACAATTGAGGGAGTGTAAGTGAAGTCAAAGTTGTCTTAATATATTTAAAGGTTCATTATTTTTAAAATAAATAATTATAAGAAGTGCCCTTTTTTCCACTTGAGCCCCTGCCCCCCAAAATGTCTGTGCAAGTCCCTGCTCACAAATAATGTAAAATGCGGGTAACTAAAGTAAAAATGTCTACAAATAGCCTAGGCCTAACCTATTAGCACATAGCTTTGTTTATACTGTTTGTAAATATAAATTATGAACAAAACTGCCTTATTTTACTTCCCCTTATGCAAACCCAGGTGAAAAAAGTGCATCTCAATAATGTATGTAATGTATGTAATGCTCTATTTTCACGCTCTAATTTGTACTTAATATACTGTACTAAAAATTCTTCTCTTAAGATCATCTTAAGAACATCTAAGTGTACTCAACTGTGCTATTTTGAGACAGCATGAAATATGATTTATTTATTAAAAAAATGCAATAGGTTAAAACTGTAATATTGTGAAATAGTTTTACAATTTACATCAGCTGTTTTCTATGTGACTATGTAATTTATTTCTATGATCAAAGCTGGATTTTCTGCATCATTATTCCTGTCTTCAGTGTCACATGATCCTTCAGAAGTCATTCTAATATGATGATTTGGTCCTCAAGAAACATTTATGATTATTATAAATATTGAAAACAGTTGTGTTGCTTCATATTTTTGTGGAAACAATGATACCATTCAAACACTTGTGGTAAGATTAAAAAAGAGAGAGTTATTAAAACTTTTATTCATTAAGGATGCATTAAATTTATCAAAGTGACAATAAATGCTGTTCGTTGAACTTTCTATTCATCAAAGAATCCAGAAAAAAAAAATGCATCATGGTTTCTCCACATTTCTGAATTATCATGTGACACTGAAGACTGGAGACTGGAGTAATGATGCTGAAAATTCATCTTTGCATCACAGGAAGAAATTACATTTTAAAGTATATTCACAGAGAAAACATCTATTTTAATTTGTAATAATATTTTGCAATATTACTGTTTTTACTGTATTTTTATTAAATAAATGCAGCCTAGGCGAGCATAAGAGACTTTTTTCAAAAACATTAAAATAATTGTCAATTAGCATTGCATTATTCATTTAGCCTACTTTATTGTGAATAAATACCTTGATATGGCTTGAACAACAAACATAACCCATATCTTGTGTTTCTTATGTTTGTCTTCTTTTCATCAGACAATACATTTCAGCATTTTATTCAGCTGCTAAACCGTTTTAGACATTCTGCGAGAGAGCGCCCCCTATGGAAGTAAATGAATGCAAAATGTTCTTGAAATAAAAAAGCTTGTTGAATTGTACTAATTGAAAAAAATGCATTACATTAACTGTGCTTGCATTTTGATGCATTGCATTTTTAAGCCTTGCATTTTGGCTGAAATTCAACATGGTTGTATATTTATGAATATTTCAATTCAAAACATTTCACACACATTTTCATTATTAAAAATTCAATAATTTATATTCACCTTTCAGATTTCACTTCCAAAATATTCATTCTGTTTAAAAATACAACCTATAATATTCGACTAGCAATTTTTGGTCCATTTTATTTCGCTTTAAAAATTCGCCTCCACAAATTCAGTGGTTCAAATTCAGCAGAAAATTCAACATTTCACACCCGGGAACTGCAGGAAAAGCAGTAGAGTACCGATGCACGATCTCCATCTGCTGTTAGTTGACTTCACCAGCAGGTGGCGCTAGTGTTATATTGAATCTAACACCTTAAGATGACACACAGCTCATATCTCTGTCACTGTAAGTTACCGAAAGCGAAACCACACAAAACACCAGCTCTCTCGCACTGTATGTGGAGTAATTGAGTTTTTGCCATGAAAATAGCCTCAGATGCTGACATGGCATTAAATAAAATTAATAAAATTATACTATACTATACTATACTATACTATACTATACTATACTATACTATACTATGTGTTAACTGAACTAACACACATGACACACCACCAGAAACTGAAGACTGCATGGCTGTTGGATCATTATTCAGAGGTATGAAAATACTTTCCATGTTTATTTTATGCTGATAAAATGTAAGTGATTTTGTAAATGGTTTGTAAATAATTGTCCATTGTTTTATATCCTTGATTTCATATACAAAGTCATTTACAGTTTCAATGATTCACTTCTTCTTTCATTCTCTTCTTTCTCTCTATCATCTGTCCACACATCTTTCCTGTAGAGATTATGATGATTATTAAGACTGCAGTGTTTGCTGCTCCTACTGTGATTCTTCTTCAGATCATCTGTGCAAGAAGAGCTGGTGAGTTTTGAGTGACACAGAATCTGATGATTCACATTGATCTGTAACAATCTTTAAACAAAGCATGGTAAAAAGAGGTCACAACATTGTATTAATTATTTTGTAGGAAGGAAAGACTCACAACACCCAGAGGAAATGGAGATGCCTACTACAGTATTAGAATAAACACACTCTACATATTAAGGGCAAGATTTATCTACATGTTTGTGTATTTTATAATTTTCCAGTGCTCCACATTGTATAAACTGCTTTAAATATGTTATTAAATACAATGATCAACAAGCAAGTACTAATGAATGGTTAATCTAAGTAAACATGAATGCTTATTTCCAGACAGAAATCATAAAATAATTACAATATAAATACTAATTTCACCTTTCTAACTTCATCTAATTTTCAAACATTTTACAGAAAGCTTTTTAAAATTTTGTAATGGTCAATTTTAACTGATGATGTTAATTATCAGTCTGTTAATTATCATGACATACTGTATAGATGGATTTTATAAGAACATTTATGAGTGATTGTCTTCCACACCCTCAACACGCTTCAACATGTTTTTATTTTTAAGTCATACATGCATAAATATAAATTCACAATTTGCAGTCAAACAGTCAAAATATAAAAGAGGGAGGTATTTAACCTTAATATTGGGTTAATATCCAATAAAATAAGAGAGAATAGTATTTATTAATTTCATACACCAGAGTCAGTAATTTAAGGATAAATTGTTGTTCATTAAACAACAATATTTACAAGAAAAAAAGTTTTCGACTGAAACTGTACCTGGATTGAAGTCTTTATACAAACCAGACATTCTGTCAGCTTGTCGGACTCTGGCGCCCCCTGGAGACACTTTTAAGTATTACGCTCCAGGATTTTTCAGGATTAAACTCTCAGGAACTGCAGCACAGACACAGAGAGAAACATTAATTAATAAAACGCTTTATGTTCTATATGTGATGGATCCGAAATGGTCAATATTCATATTCATGCATTTCTATTAATATTTATGTTAATCGTTTATGGCTTATGATTTATCAGTTTTACTTTTGATTTCATATATTTATGTACTTCTACTTTACATATTAATTCTCATCATATTTTCAAGTATTTACTTGTTATTGTACCCTCATGGTTATTCTTATATTATCTTTAAGAGTATGTATGCTTGTTATGTTCAATTGTTCTTCAAAGTGTTCCAGTGTGACAGCCAGGTCACGCTGACACGTTTGTGGTTAGGTATTGGACGCCTGCCAAGTACTGCAGAAGTGATGTTTTTCAGAATTATTGCTCATTTGAATCTGATCAAAATATGTCTGTTATTATTCCTGCTGACATTTAAAAGGGTAAGATTTGCAAACTTCCCAAAGGGGGTCAAAACTCTTATATCTATTTTTGACACTGGACCAGTCTATGACTAATGGGTAAGACCATTTAACCTTTTCTTTCAGAACAAAAACATAAATTTGATTGAGATGTAAATTTCCCTATATGCTCATGGTATAAAGCTGACCGGGTCATTGATAATTCAGCTTTTTCTCTCCTTTGCTCTCCTGGGTTTCTGTTTCTTCTCTCTTATCTGCAAATGTATAATGTTTTAATTCTTTTTGATTTTCATCTATTAGATATAATACTCTGGATTTTACAATATTCTAAATTTATGATTAACTATTGACTACTCCTTTATGATGGTTATTTTACCTTTTGGTTTGATTAAGTATTTTCATTGTCGATTAAAGTTTGCGTGTGAGGCTAAATTTAATTGTAATGAATAAATAATTTTTCATCAACTTTATCTACTGCCTGGATCTAATTTTCCCAAGTTTTTGCACCAATATGCAACTGTCTAAATATGTCTTTGTGATATAATCGACACCCTCAGGAAAAGACTGCACACATTTTGAAAAATGTTCTTATAAATGATAATATTTAACCATGGCTAAAGCTATACGTTAGCTTACTTAAACAGCACTATCTTTGCTTTTAAAACAATGTTGCTTGACATACATAGTACATAAAAACTTTACCTGAGTGAAAATGTACACATTCAAATGGGCTATGCTCTGCTCTTAATTGCATTTAGTTATAAGTTTTAATTACCTTCACAGAGCAGAGCTCCAGAATCCCGTCCACAGCAAGTCATGTAGGGAATACAAAATGCATATTTAAACATTCAACAACCTCCCAATTGCCATTTTTTCAGTGTATTTGCATATTTTGCATACTGATTTCCAATTATTTATATGTATTTTTACATACATTACTATTTGATTGGTCTTTTCTTTCTTCTATTTAATTATCTGTAGCTGCCGCACTGCAATTTCAAATAAGAATGTCCGAGATTATTATTATTATTATTATTAAATCTAGTTAAACCCTATGTGCCAAGTTCAATTCAAAATTTTCATTTTATTTCTAAAGTTTAATAATGCTAAAATAGAGGTGTAATCACCAAACATACTGCAATACTTTTATTGTGCACTGAACCCATGTTAGAGAACATAGCTTAGTAATTAAACTCAAAAAGTTTCAAACAGTTAATTTTTTTTTGAAAAATCAATTGAATTAAAAAAATTTTTTTAAAAAGTTTAAATATTTTTGACTCATGAATTGTGTGAATTATGAATTCTGAAGATATTTAGTTAAAGTTACTCCATCTGACATTACATTATACACCCATCAGGCATAGCATTATGACCACCTTCCTCATATTGTGTTCCTGTATGGTACACTAGACCCCTGAAGGTGTGCTGTGGTATCTGAAACAAAATTATCTGGTGGCTGTGGCCTCTTTCAGAAAGACAATGCGTCCTGTCACAAAGCAAAAATGGTTCAGGAATGGTTTGAGGAGCACAACAACAAGTTTATGGTGTTGACTTGGCCTCCAAATTCCCCCGATCTCAATCCAATCGAGCATCTGTGGGATGTGCTGAACAAACAAGTCTGATCCATGGAGGCTTCACCTCACAGCTTGCAGGACTTAATGCAAAAGCCTCTAAGTCCGCCTGACATTTTTTCTTAGGCTCTTATGTATAGGTACATGTCTACCTAAGTACTGGTACTTCTGAATGGGCTGAGGCTGGGATTTAGCAGGTTTGAAATGATTGAAGTACTTGATGAACGTATAATATGTGTGGAGAGCATTCACTCAGTATTATCTCATTTTTGACAGAGGAGGTGGCTTTTAGAGGCTTTTGCACTGGAAGTCTTTGTACACTGTATATATGTGTGTATGTATGTTTTTTTTTTTTTTTTTTTTTTTTTTAATAGAGCTGGCCAAAAAAAAAAAAAAAAGTCACTGACCCATTTAAATTGTTGTTACATATTGTTTCTATGAGAGTCTAAAATCTAACTCCACGTAAGACTTTTCTTTTGCCGCTTAAAAAGCACTGGGATGTCTACTTTAAGGAATGTAAATCTAGTTTCACTTTAAAGCTGAACTTTGAACATTTATATTTGTCATATTCTTAACCTTGATGGATTGCAGCATCTCCTTCCACACAAAGAGCTGCAGGTGCGTTTAATGGGGGCCAAAAAAAGGGAATCAGGAAGCACAGTAAGATCTTTGACCCTTGACATATACCAGAAACAGAGAGTCAATTCAGCATCAGAAACTTCAGTTCTACTGAAACAACGGATGTTATTTAGGTCTAAATAACAACATTGCAGCTTATTTACTGGGTATTTGATGTTGTCTCAGCGGCTTTCTGCTTCATGTTCTTTTGCCATTGGAAATCCTTTTTCATTCCACAAACACAAGACTCAAAAATGATTGTGCTTTATGTCGTTCAGAATAAAAACTGTAATTTAAAACTGGTTCTGTCATGACAACTCTCGGAATGTTTTGCATTATAATGGGTAATTGAGATGTCCTTAGAGATGTCTTTCTTTGATCGTTTCCAGGTCACATGCTGGAGAACAGAGGATTAAGGAATCGAGGAAGCATCAATTTGAGTAGGCTATTGAGAAGCACCTCTAGTGTTTCTTGTCCTTCTATGGCTGTGATATTGGTGTTCTCAGTCCAGTCTCCTGTTTTGTTGTATTTTGGTATTATTTTAATAAACCTCCTGTATATGGATTCAGCCTTCCCTTGTCTTGCCTTGTGACAGCATGATATTTCCTGAATTTTCAGGTGGGTTTGAAGTAGTCTACCAACTATAAATCAAGTGCAATACACAAATGGTAAAAGAATGGTAAAAATGATAAAATTATAACTTTGAATTACATAAATTTTTTTGAGAAACAAATAAATGATATGACCTACTGTACATGGTCATTTTAGCTAATTTTTCAAAATTATTTATTTTATTTGCTGTAGGCCTACCATTTATTAGCACCTTTGAAAATTACAGTCATGAGTTTCAGTGGCCCCTCACTAACAGAACAAACTAAACTGCTTTAAACAGTATAGACACTTCTTTATCATGCATCAGTATAGTGTCAGTGAAATGCAGCTATATATAGTGTCAGCAGTAAACAGTCACACAAGGCTGATGATGTTTAAAGAAAGAACTGCAACTATATAATGAAAGCAAGACTGACAGAAAATGGCCGATAAGTGTCACATGTGTCTGCTGCAATGATCATTCTCTGTCTGACAGCTAATGAAATCTTCATATGGTTTTTAAGACATTAATATCTGTAAACTGTGAACTACGATGTGAACTAATCTATGCAGAGTACTTGAGTTTTTCATAATCAAGATAATATTTCCTGTATGACAATAAAGGTTAAATAACTAACCCTGTTTTACTGATTAATATTAATAGGCTCCAGTGGAGAAAGGACTCATGTGTTCAGCAGTTCTGGGGAAAATGTCTGTTTTCCATGTTATTATAATTATTTTTAAAACTTCCTGTTTCCTTTTCTTTCCGCCATCTTTGTAGTCCTTTTGTAGTTTTTCATGTTGATTAGCTCCCTGATTGTGCATTAGCATTGCTAGCCCTTGTGTATAAATAGCCCTTGTGTCTCGAGTCAGTTGTTGTTTTATGTGGATTCCTGTTTTCTGTGTTCTTTGTGTTGTTTTGTTTGGATTATTAATAAACCCCTCCATTAGATTCACATTTTCTTCTGCATTCCTTGCTTCTCGCTTTACAGTAACAACATGAAGCTGCCTTTAAAACAGCACTGTTAATAATTATGAATGAGTACAAACTTTGTGTTGATAATAAACAATAAAGATAATCATATGATGGATATTTTACATCTCCATACTAGGACACTGATTCCAGTCAAAAGCACAAACTCTGAGGATCCTTTAAACCAGAGATGCACCGTAACCGATGTACACTCAACGGTTAGGGAATACCCATAATGCACTGTGAGTGTTAATTCCCACGTCTGACCTGAAGATGGCGCCCGCAGCTGAATCACTCATCCATCCATTTTCCAAACCGCTGGTCCAATGTGGCTACAGCGTAATATCATACAGGTATAAATTTATTTTTAATTGATAATTAAATTGTTTGATTAAGGTTTGTACATACTACTTTCCATTACAGAGTTCAAGATAAATATGTTTTATTACTAATGGAGCTGCCAGTTAAGTTTCGAATAATTATTAAACAGAAAGCAGACCTTCCACCACACTTGACCGAATTCACTCACTTGTTTTGATTCAATCCTCAAGTGAATTATATTACTGGAATAATACAGAGAAAAGTGAATGAGGGTATAGGCACGATTTCAGACACAGCCCATAGATGGCATTAAATAGGCTACTGTAATTGACAATTTGTATCTTTTTCTGTATTTGTTTAATGTCCAGCAGCAAATATGAAATCATCAGAATTCATACAGTTGTGAATTAGGTCTTTAAATATTTTTTCATAATTATTTTTTATGTTATTATATATATTTTTTATTATTCTTTTTTTCATGAATTAAATTTATTTGAAGTTTCTTTTTTATGTTTTTTTTTTTTTTATCATTCCATTTGTTTGCACTTGTTTCTTGTTTGTCCATCTGTATAATTTATATATGTCTGTTTATTTTGGATTTATTCCTGCCACTCTTTAGTTGTCATAGTTACAGATTGATTTGATTTGAGTTTCAGTTCAGGGGCCCGTTTCAATAAAGACGTTCAACCAACTCCGAGTTGAAACTTGACTTACCCTGAAATGGGAAACTCTTGAGTTTTCTGTTCCAGAACAGTTGAATTGAGTTAGTTGACTCTGAGTTAAGCATGTGCACCACGACTATGAAAAGCCATGATCAATGGAGCTCCGATATTACGATTCACCATGGCAACAGCACGTGACAAAATAACGTCCGCATACTTCTGAGTCAGTGCAAGTTTAATTCTTATCACTGTTATCAAAGCTGAAAAGTGGCAGAGCAGTAAGCTTCTGAACTAATATTTATTTTCACGTATCCCACATGATTTTTTTTCTTTATTATTATTTTGCAAATTATGTTCTATTTATCATGTAGGCTAAAAGTAGCAGTTCTTTGCAATAAGTGTAAATAGTATAAATAGCATAATATAAATATATTTATAGTATGCTATTTATATTTTATACTGGCAGATACATAGGTAGGCTACTATTTGCACCTCAGTTTTGTAAATTAACAGGATGCAATAATAACAGAGTGTAAATTATTTTATCATTATTAAACACTCGTTAGGCCATTTGCTTCCACTTTTAGAATATTTTCTTCATTTTTATTAAAAATAAATTATTTTCTGATGTGATATGTGTCGGGAAAATGGAAAAGAGCGAGCTTGGCAAAGGACAGATTCGAATGCAGACTTGGAATGCTTGAAATTAACATTGAAATTAACAGTCTTACAGATTTACAGAGCACACAAATGTACAGATGAGAAGACAAGGGATGACTATGATGACTTGGGTGACTGGATTGAGGTAACAAGGCTGGCAGACTATTGCAGAAACTTCTAGCAGGTAAGTGAATCTGTAGCATCAGACAAGGCCATGAGTGTGTGCTACTTATAGTGCTGGTGATGAGGGCAGATGAGTGTCAGGTGAGCGGTTAATATTCCAGTGAGTATTATTATTAATAAACTGTATTATCTGTGTATTAATACTATTCCATATTTCATTTATGTATGACTGACATACATTAATTTATTATTTATTAGTTGATTAACACTCCTTAACCCTTTAAGAGTTTTTTTTTTTCTTTCTTTTTTCTGAGCGACATACACAAAAGTAAAGATTCATAAATCCAAAACTATAGCAGGGAGAGTCAAAAGGTAGGTATCATTTGATAGAACAATTTTTAATGACATTTTCATGCTGAGAAACAATAAAGTATAAGTATAAAGTAATATATATATATAAACCAATGTTGCCTTTTCGTTAGGCCACCTAGTGGCCATTTTTAAATTCAACGAGGAATAATTTGTGATCAGTGCAATGGATTATGTTGATTCATTTTAATCGTGAGCATCTGCTGTAAATAATGATGTGTGATTTTCTATGAACTGTGCATGTTTCATGAAGGTTATGATCGAAAATGCCACTTGAAATCTACATATTTGTTTTTACTTAAACGATGAAAACATTTTTTTTTTCTATTTATCAGTAAATAACTCATAAGTACGTAGGAGTGAAATCAATTGCATGCATTGTAAAAATCAAACTCCAAGCTTTCAAATGATACCTATTTTGTGATGATCAAGGCAGTAGTTTTGAAAAATATTATTCATTTTTCGCAGCCAAATGGCGCCCACGGGCGGTACACACTGTATTAGAGCTTTTGTGTTCATTCTCATCGTGATAATGTGCTTTAAATAATGATGTACATTTTTCCACGATAAATCCTATAATATTTTTTTTTTTTTTACACAAGACTTCTTAAAATCGAAAAAAACTCAAGCTGTGAACTCTCTTTCTACAATTAATTTGATTGTGTGTGTGTGTGTGTGTGTGTGTGTGTCTGTGTCACTGATCATTGCAGTGCAGAGAAAACAAATATTTATGTTTCCTCCTAAACACTATTTAAAGGGTTAGTTCACCCAAAAATGAAAAAAAGCAGTGTTTTGAAATCGGCCACCACTATATAAGTCGGTATTTTGTTTTTCGGCGCACCAAAAATATTCTTGTCGCTTTATAATACTCACATGAACTGATTTAAATATGTTTTTAGTGCATTAATGGATTAGAGGAAATGTCATTGCTGGCTATGCAGGCCTCACTGAGCCATTGGATTTCAACAAAAATATCTTAATTTGTGTTCACAAGATTAACAAAGGTCTTACGGGTGTGGAACGGCATGAAGGTGAATAATAAATTACATTATTTTCATTTTGGGGTGAACTAACCCTTTAAGCAACATATGAAATATTGTATTTTCCCCATACCACTTGTTTCCCTAATTAGTCTGAATATGGTGGGAGAGTGGGGATGGTTGCAACATTTTTTGCATTTCCTTCAATTTCTTAGAAGCCGTTTGTATTTGAAAGCCAAATTTTTAATACAGTAAACCCACATCTGTCAGCTACCCACACAAACCGGTGTAACATGCGTACATATGATAATATACATACAATTTATACTTGCATATGACAAAGTCAAATGTTGCAACTGACCCCATAAGAGGAGATAGTTCCAACAGTCCACAGGGACAGTTGCAATGTAATTAAAATAATTCGTTAACATCATTTTGCAATTTTTTTTTTTTTTTATTTTATTTGTACACAGAATCTTCACCAAGTTAAATTAACTGTATAAAGACATGGACTTGTAAAAGGGAAAAAAAAACATTGTTTTGGTTAATTGTAATAATAAATTTGCACTACAAAATATTTTAATCGTAAATCAAGACTTTGAAATTCACTGAAAAAATAGTGTACTTCTCTGAACTGTGTGTGTGTGTGTGTGTGTGTGTGTGTGTGTGTGTGTGTGTGTGTGTGTGTGTGTGTGTGTGTGTGAACAGAAAACAGAACATATTACACAATACTGGTTATGACAAGCTTTTACATTAATGTCGTCGTCATTGGGGAAAGTTGCAACATTATGTTACAAATGTCCCTACACTGACAGCCATGATAAAACTCGCTGTGCTAGCTTGAAACAATAGCCTTGACACATGATAGCTATACCTTTTAGAAGCTAAAAACACTGATTAAAATGATATAACTTTATAATTCTTTACGCAAGCAGCTTAGACAGTATGACAAAACTTCTTAGCCTGAAAAAAATTACTTTATTACTAAAAAAGGATTTTTTCTGTAGAAGGAATGGTCACATGTGGCTGCTTTCTTCCAGAAAGGAGGAGAGGGTTAACTAAGCTTGTGAAGTATGAGTATCAAAACTCTAGCTCATTCCTGATTGAAGGAATATGCCATGTTGCAACTGTCAACTGTTGCAACATCCCCACTCACCCCCACTAATCTGTGGGTTTTAATTGAGCAATGTGTGAGCAATAAGTTTAGAGGGATGGTGTGAATTCTGTTAGTTTCTCATCTTTTTTTTTCTTTTCTTTTTTTAGCAAGTTGCTAAGTGAAGGTATATTGCTGAAGCCAATTCCCAATCTAGTATATAGTGTGACACTGTTCATTCTCAATAATTAACATAAGCCTGTGTGAGAAGCACACATCTTTCTCACAACTTTTAGAGAGAAATGTTCCAAAAACAGTTTGCGATCACAGGAAGCTATAAGCAGAGGAGGAACTGATGATGATAAACTGAAGGGAGGACTGTCAGAAACAGAAAATGGCTGAAAAGTGTCATTTGTTTCTTCTGGGACTTATAATCATCTGCTCATTTCTCACAGGTACACACATTTCTACACACTCTATAATCTGTGAAAAAAATACATTTAAATATATATTTACATATAAAAAATGTTTAAATTGAGCTGATCTGGAATGAAGTCTGTGAAGTTTGAACATGTTTAGTTTATTCTTCCTGACATTCATGTAAATAATGTTTTCTGTGCCTGAAAATCTGTTGCAAAATTCTGTTCATGTTTGTGATTTGAACAATTCTGTGTAGACACAAAAGCAAAAAATATAAAATATACCACTATAACTAGGGAAGGTTGTCACAGCTGTAGACTCCCTGATCGCTCATCCTCACGTCTCTGATGATGATGGAGGCGTCATAGATCAGAGGAGAGCTCTTACTGAAGCTGACTCTGTATTTCAGAAATGTGTCGTGCAGAAAAAGGCTATGGTTTGTATTAAAGATTTAGTACAAAAACCATTCCACAAAGGATTTTCACCATATAGTTATTAATTTAATTAATTTAAATTACTAACACATGCATTTGTATTCAAGAATAGAAAAATTATGCATTAATTTCACTGCATCATTTCTCTCTTAGATATTTAAGAGAAAAATGGAATGAAAAAAAAAAACTTTTAAAAAAAAACAAAAACAAAAAACAAACATATACAGTAATGACTTACCTGTAAACAGTGGTACAAGACAGCAGACAAGGAATAAATACATTTATGTAACTCCATCATTATTTCTAAAGTCATTTCATGTTAACACCAGTCTATCGTATAAAAGAACTTCAAAATGTTTAAAGACATGAAGGGAAGTTAAAAACAGCTGTCTATTGCCCTGACAGTTTGTACTGTCGATAATGACCTTTTAAAACAGCTGCTGTAAAAAAGCAGAAATATTGAGCACATGCATTTCTAGTAGCTGCATTTGTACACCAGTGGAAATAATATTGGAGATTGTAGTCTATAATAGAGAATCCTTGAATACTGTATTTTTAAATACTGTATGTAAGATGTTTTTAGTGATTAGACGTTACAAGACTCACACCTGTGATCAGTTGTTTTAACATCTGGCTTTTATTTTCATTTCATAAACAAATGAAATCCAATTTCACTTTTGTTGAAGTGAGATCAATAAGTAAATGGCAAGTACTGGAGTCCCCAGTCATCCATAGACGTGTAACAATTTTGGCAGAAATGTTATCTTCAAACTTTTCAATCATGTTTTTCTGCTACAAATCAATTTGTTTTGACATCTACAATTTATGACTAAATTGTAGATGCTGTTGTGATATTACCATCGGTGAGTTGTAACATATCAATAAAAAAATCCATCTTGTTCTCCTATATATAAAAATGTGTTTGTAGACAATTTTTTTTATATTTTGTATATTTTTTTATATATATATATATATATATATATATATATATATATATATATATATATATATATATGTATGTATGTATGTATGTGCAAACCAAGGGGGAAAAAACTGTCCAGGGGGCCCAGAAAAGTAGCTATAATGTAAAATAAATTATAGCCTACACTAACCCACCCAATGTAGCAAAATTGAATCAGAATAATTTCTTTAACCTAAATAAAGTTTTTTTAGATGTTACATGACTGAAGTGATTATTGCTCATCCACGATTAAATCTAAGACATAACTGGTGGCGTAGAAAAGATTAGTCCTAGAAAAAAAGGTTAGTCCTATTTTATTGATGTAAATTTAGAAAAATGTTTTTTGTTGTTACTACCATTAAAAATAACTACAGTAGTTAAGTAATTTAAGTGCAAATATAAAAATAAATGTAGTATTCTTTTTCTTTTTCTTATAGGACAATATTTGTGTCAAGATCTGCAGATCCCTGAGCCGCCTAATACAGAAGAAGGAGACAGTGTGGTGTTCACTCCGGATAACCCCCCACCCTCCACATCGATTTTTATAGTTCAATGGTTTTTTGGTACAAGACTTATAATTACAGCAGTGTCTGGTGTACCTACAGTAAACCCCACATATGAAGGCAGAATCAGTTTTGACAGAAACACTCTCGCTCTGGAGCTGCAGAACCTGACACACAGTGATTCTGGAATATACAGACTCAGTATAACAACTACTGCTGGAGAGACACTTACTGGGCAAAATTCACTACAAGTGTTCGGTGAGTGTGTTGCTAAAACTTGATTTAGTATTTGAGCATAGCTATAGGTCTAATAGTTGGTGATAAAAGGGTATTTAATAATTATGTGAATTATTTGGTTGGTTTATTTTGATATGCTGTAAAATAAACTAGAATCATAGATGAGGGAAACATTACATTATGTCGAAGTGGCGAGCAGAAACTAATGAATGATAATTTAGATATGCACGTGCCTGCTTTTACTCAAGCTAAGCTGGTTGTTTCTAGTGCTGTAAACCAGACATGCACACACAGATGTTGGGGTCGATTTTAATTAAAATATTGTTTGAATTTTGTTGTTGTTATTGTTACGGTGCTGTATGCAATAGAGATGAGGCAGATACGGAAATCCACAATGATGGGTATTTTAATGATCCAACACGGAGCCGAAGCATAAACACACATTACAACATTAAGAACAGACAAGGAGTGAAGGGAGTGAGTGCCATATAAAGGGAGTGCAGATGATAGAGTCCAGGTGCAGGTGATCTGTGATGATGAGGAGCTGACGAGGGAAGTGAGTGCAGGTGTAGAAACAGGAGGATCATGGGATATGGAGTCCAGGGAAACAAGGGATCCGTAACAGTACCTCCCCCTCCCGGTAGGCGCGTCCTCGCGCCGTAGATGTAACAACCGGGAGGGGGGCGGGCGCCCTGGAGACCTCAAACCGGAGCAGGGGGAGGAGTAGACTGGAGTGGAGGTCTCCAGGGCAGGCTCAAAAACCATGGCGGGTCAGGGGCCGTGGGCAGCCATGGCGGGTCAGGGGCCGTGGGCAGCCATGGCGGGTCAGGGGCCGTGGGCAGCCATGGCGGGTCAGGGGCCGTGGGCAGCCATGGCGGGTCAGGGGCCGTGGGCAGCCATGGCGGGTCAGGGGTCCCGGGCTGCCGAGAAGCCATGGAGTCCAGGCAACGCTGAAGGTCCGTTGGACCATGGCGACACCGGCAGCTCCGCCGACCGAGGTGTAGGCAGGGCTCCAGAAGGCCGCAGCGGAGCCAGGACGACAGACAACAAAGGGAGAACAGGAGGGAGGGAAGAAGCCAACAGAACTGAGGGACAGAGGGACGGAGTGAATACGGAGGAGTGAAGTCCTGAGGTGAGGGCAGGCTGATGGACGACCAATGTTTGACCGGAGGAAGGATGGAGACTGGTGAAGCTGGTGGACTGATGGGCCATGGTGGAGACGAGGGAGGTTGGAGCCAAGGTGGAGGTAATGGGACCGAGGGCCGAGGTGGAGTACTGGATGAAGGGGCTTGAGGTGGATGTGACGAGTGGAGACAAATGAGAGGAGGTGGGAGAGGGAGGCAGGGAGGGAAAACAGTCTTTGAGCTGGAGACTTTTATAATAAAGTTCATGATATGAGCAGTTAGCTCGGCGGCGGCGGCTGGAGCGGCGGGCTCGGCGGCGGCGGCTGGAGCGGCGGGCTCGGCGGCGGCGGCTGGAGCGGCGGGCTCGGCGGCGGCGGCTGGAGCGGCGGGCTCGGCGGCGGCGGCTGGAGCGGCGGGCTCGGCGGCGGCGGCTGGAGCGGCGGGCTCGGCGGCGGCGGCTGGAGCGGCGGGCTCGGCGGCGGCGGCTGGAGCGGCGGGCTCGGCGGCTGCGGCTGGAGCGGCGGGCTCGTAGGCGGCGGCTGGAGCTGAGGGCTCGTAGGCGGCGGCTGGAGCTGAGGGCTCGTAGGCGGCGGCTGGAGCTGAGGGCTCGTAGGCGGCGGCTGGAGCTGAGGGCTCGTAGGCGGCGGCTGGAGCTGAGGGCTCGTAGGCGGCGGCTGGAGCTGAGGGCTCGTAGGCGGCGGCTGGAGCTGAGGGCCAGTTCATTCCCTCAAATACAATTAAGATCCCCACAGGCACTGGAGCTGGCTCTGTGGGGACTGGAGCGGGCTCTGGAGAGACTGGAGCGGGCTCTGGAGAGACTGGAGCGGGCTCTGGAGAGACTGGAGCGGGCTCTGGAGAGACTGGAGCGGGCTCTGGAGAGACTGGAGCGGGCTCTGGAGAGACTGGAGCGGGCTCTGGAGAGACTGGAGCGGGCTCTGGAGAGACTGGAGCGGGCTCTGGAGAGACTGGAGCGGGCTCTGGAGAGACTGGAGCGGGCTCTGGAGAGACTGGAGCGGGCTCTGGAGAGACTGGAGCGGGCTCTGGAGAGACTGGAGCGGGCTCTGGAGAGACTGGAGCGGGCTCTGGAGAGACTGGAGCGGGCTCTGGAGAGACTGGAGCGGGCTCTGGAGAGACTGGAGCGGGCTCTGGAGAGACTGGAGCGGGCTCTGGAGAGACTGGAGCGGGCTCTGGAGAGACTGGAGCGGGCTCTGGAGAGACTGGAGCGGGCTCTGGAGAGACTGGAGCGGGCTCTGGAGAGACTGGAGCGGGCTCTGGAGAGACTGGAGCGGGCTCTGGAGAGACTGGAGCGGGCTCTGGAGAGACTGGAGCGGGCTCTGGAGAGACTGGAGCGGGCTCTGGAGAGACTGGAGCGGCTTTCCTCCTCCTCCGCTTTCTGGGCCCAATAGAGGAATGTGGGTCCAGCATAGGGCAGGCAGGAAGTTCACTGGAGGGGTATGAGGAGGAGGGTGGAGCATGGCAGACTGGCCAGGCTGCCCGTGTTTTTGGAAGGACTGGACGAGAGGAACACTTAACATCCTGAACCTCTTGGATAAAGAATTTGGAGCAATTTAAATACAAAACTAAATTTATAGCATCAGCTAAGGAAACATAATCGTCAGGTCCAGAAAAACGGATGGTGTCCTCGTCCAGTCCATCCAAAAACAGGGCGATCAAATGAGCATCTGACCAATCTGTCAAATAAGCCAACTCAACAAACTCCTCCACATACCTCTCCAGTGAACGACCCACCTGGAAGAGGCTGACGAGCTGGTCAGCCGCTGATGTCGGAGTGAGAGGCTGTGGGGGAGCTGGAGCCACAGGAATCAGGAACAATCCCATCTTTTGGTTTGTGGATATCCAGCGGTATAGGTCTGTTCTTCTGTTACGGTGCTGTATGCAATAGAGATGAGGCAGATACGGAAATCCACAATGATGGGTATTTTAATGATCCAACACGGAGCCGAAGCATAAACACACATTACAACATTAAGAACAGACAAGTAGTGAAGGGAGTGAGTGCCATATAAAGGGAGTGCAGATGATAGAGTCCAGGTGCAGGTGATCTGTGATGATGAGGAGCTGACGAGGGAAGTGAGTGCAGGTGTAGAAACAGGAGGATCATGGGATATGGAGTCCAGGGAAACAAGGGATCCGTAACAGTTATATGAATGCGTTAAGTTTACTTTCATCATTTATACTTTTTAGGCCATGATTTAGATTTTCACACAAATCACCACTCCCCGTTAATTGTGACTTCATTTCCATCATGACAGTTTTGTCCTTAATAAAAGGGTGTTTTTAATCTGAGGGTCATACTAAAGGGACTCGTATAGGCTTTAAAACACATATTCAAGCATAATTAAACATTCCTGTTATTGTTGATGGACCTTCTGCCCTGGACCACACTGAATTGAATTTCATTCAGTGCTCACTAAATGTGAAAGTCTCATTCTAGATCCGGTGTCTTTGTTCTTTCTCTCGCATTTACACAGAAAAACTATCTGTCAGACTTATTGGTCCAGAGGAACCATTAATAGAGGGCGAATCATCTGCTAACATCACCTCTGAAGGAAATGGCAACATCATCTCTGTGCAGTGGATGACAGATAACAGTCCTCTGTCTCCTAGCAACAGCATCATCTTCTCACCTGATTTCAGATCAGTGTCCATCAGTCCAGTGCAGAGATCAGACAGTGGAGAATATCAGTGTAAATATAGTAATCATGTCAACTCTGAGACAGCAAAACTCAGTCTGATCATCAACTGTGAGTGTTAAACATTTAAACAAAGATGATTTGAGGTCAAACCTGATGAAATATAAACATACTTCAGTGCTCAGTTTGTTCCTCTAACTTTGAGTCTCTTGTGTTTGTTCTAGATGGACCAGAAGATGTTTCTATTAAGGGTCTGGGTGAGGTGAATTCAGGGGATCCTGTGTCTCTGTCTTGTTCTGCAAATTCTGTACCTTCTGCCTCATTCAGATGGATGTTTAATGGAACAGACACCGGTGTGACCAGAGACACATACACCATAGATAAGACTGACTTCACACACAGTGGAGATTACGACTGCACTGCCTGGAATAACATCACAAACAGAAGCGCCTCACAAAGACATCCTTTACTAGTTAAAGGTAAAAAGATAAAACTAACTTGTTCTCAATTTGTGATAACCAATGCTTTGACCTTAACGCTGCCTACACGTGATATCGGTGCTATTCCTTCTTCCCACTTCTGAAGTATTGATTACGGGCTCCTCGCATTCGTGTGCTTTGATGTCAGGAAGAACAGGAGTCATGGAGGACACCAGGTTATTATTTTGTTTTCATTTTATTTTATTTTGACTGACTGTAAGAACTAGTGCTGGAGAAGCACTTACAGGAAAAACTGCACTAAGTGTTTGTTGAGCGTGTTTCTAAAACAAATAGTTACAATGGTAACAGTATAAATCTAAATAAATGGGAGCTGGGTAGGTCAAATCTTTCTTGAAGTTGATTGAAGGATGCAAAATTGTTTGTATATAGTTGGCCAACTGTAGCTAGGCCATGTTCCCTCTAAATATTGAAGGCCCCATCCATCAAGGAAAGTGGGAATGACACATTGCAAAAAATCTCTTTAAGGTCTTTAAGGTCTAATGTGAGACAAAACTGATACCAAAGAGAATGTTTAAAGGGGTCATGAACTGTATTTGTATTATTATTTCATGGTGTTACTTGAGGTGTACTTATAATGTTAGTATGATTTATGGTCCAGAAAAAAATGCGAGAATATGTCTGGAGAACATGAGAAAAACAAAGAATATTCCTTTCAGAAGGATACAAACGACGGAATGCATCACATATACCTTACTTTTGCATAAATGTATATATAACAGAGACACATTTTGATAGAGTTATCCCCAGCCAAGATGAGTGGGTACGAATGGATATTAGGAATACAGGACAAAAAAAGAGGAGATAAAAGTAGGATGATCATAATTAGGAGCATAAACATTTGAGTCAAGGTGGTCGAGAAAAGTGTTCCTGGTACAATAATGCATTTTCCTTTATGAGCTACAATATCAGAGAGTACAAATGGAATAGATTTGTGCACAGCCTCTAGATTTAAAGTGAAATATGTAATGATCACTTTTAAGTGGTCTGCAGAACAAACATGCTTTTCTTACAAAAAAAAAAAAAAGTCTCCACATGATTTCAGACTTAGTTGTGCTGAACAGGAATATTGACAGCCTTAAGTTCCAGCTAATATATCTCAGAGACTTTGCCATGTGAGTGAGTGTATTTAATGAATAAGACATATAAAAAAAAAAAAAAAAAAAAGATGACATCCAAACAAAACCAAAAATGCTCATAGAAACAGTGAAGAATGAATGAACTTAGAAATAAACTCGACTTTGAAACAGCAGCACGGACATTCCCTCCCATCCCACCCAACAAACAAGTCACTTTAAACAAAACTCCAATGTGACTACAGATCATGTTTTAGGTCGTGGTACAGCCAAAATATGAAACTGAAATTTTACATATGTGAAAATCATACTCCCCCTGGTGAACCCATTTTTTTGAAGTTACTATCAAATGCTATCAAATATTGATAATTCTGCATGCACTGTACATAAAAGGTTGTATGTTTTAGATGTTTTCAATACACATTTTCTACATTTCACTGTTTATTATGTATGATCCACAGATCACATTGATGGCAGTATGGCTGTTGGATCAATATTCAGAGGTATGAAAATACTTTGCATGTTTATTTTATGCTGATAATTATAAACTGCTAAAAAATCTCAGCGAATTTGTAAATAATTGCTCATTGTTTTATATCCTCGATTTCATCTATAAAGTCATTTACAGTTTCAGTGATTAATTCTCTCTATTCTCTCTATCATCTGTCCTCACATCTTTCCTGTAGTGATTATGATTATTGTTGAGACTGCAGTGTTTGCTGCTCCTACTGTGATTCTTCTTCAGATCATCTGTGCAAGAAGAGCTGGTGAGTTTTGAGCGACACAGAATCTGATGATTCACATTGATCTGTAACAATCTTTAAACATAGTAAAAGCATGGTAAAAGCATGGTAAAAAAGGGTCAGAACATTGTATTTAATTATTTTGTAGGAAGAAAAGACCACCCACAGGAAATGAAGATGCATACTACAGTATTAGAATAAACACACCCTGCAAATAAAAGGCAAGATTTATCTTCATGTTTGTGAATATTATAATTTTCCAGTGCTCCATATTGTATAAACTGCTTTGAATATGATGTTTATCATTTAATTTCTTGATTTATCAAATGATGCATTGATATTTGTTTTCTCTCTGTCTTGTATTACATTTAATACAGCTTGTTAAATGGAAAATTACTGCTTATGCTGTTATTTGTTTTGGGAAGCACCAAGGAAGTGAGGCAAGGGCGCAGATGTTTTGTCTAGATAGCTTGGAGTTCAAAAGGGCATCTGCTAAGGTTTAGACTTTTTTTTTATTATTCTGATACATATATGGTAACATGTTTTATGATTTGTTTGAAGTAACAAGGAACAATAAGAGGGGTATATAAGAGCAGCACTGTGTGAGGGTGTTCCTCTCTGTATAACTCTGTATCTGCATTGAACAACCTTCTTGCAAGAATAAAATCAACATAGACATTTCATGAGTGTTTGTTTCATTACATTCTCACCACCAAAGGTGAAGAGAATGTAAAGAATTTTTTTCAGCACCAACACCAGTTTGGAAGTTTTCCACTGACACTGTACCTGGATTGAAGCCTTTATAGAGAGCAGAGTGGTGCAGGTATAGCATCAATTTGTAGGCCAAAATGCGTAAGTGAGTTAGCATTTTAGCACTTTCAGTTCCATCGCCCCAAAGTCATTATTTATTTATTTTTTTAAAATGGGATTTTGGTTAAATGGCTGAAATAAGGTCTGTGGTGACAGTTTCACATTTTATTCTACGACATAAAATGCATAAGTATTACCCCACTTGTGATTTTTTTTAAGCTGTTATGTGTCTTGAAAAAGGCGGTTGCTAACAAGTGGTTAAATGGGACTACACAGGCAGTCAGGGATATTAAACCATCACACTAAAAAGGTAAACTCAGTTTGCTTTTACAGCCTCATTATGCTCATAATTGTACTCTTATAAACTATTCTAACTCAAACGTGCTGGGAAAATGTTTTTAGATAAAACCCGAAAGAGTTGTCAGAAGTGATGTGGTGTAGTTTGTTTATAGCCTACCTTTAGCTTTTTACTTCTAACAACTGCATTTAGGTTTCAAACTTCATAAAAGTTATGTTCATCTGTGAAAACAATCTTGATGGACAAAACGTGTAAGTATTATAAACCTTTGTTGATCACAGAGCTTGTTTTTTGCGATAATCCAAAAGCCTATGGAAAATCCCATTGGGTTTTTGTCGAGGGAACCAGTGTGATGCTAACTTCCGATTGGCCTACAAAGTGAAGTTATCAAAGAATATACGTTATTATCATAGACTGTAAAAACAATAGGTTATTATACCTGCACCAGACTCTGGCGCCCCCTGGAGACACTTAAGTATGATACCACAGGATCTTTCAGGGTTAAACTCTCAGGAACTACAGCACGGATACAGGAACATTATTAAATGATAGTTGTTGAATGAGATGTTACTGAGAGATAGCCTTTCATTCAGACGTCTTTTTTTTTTCTTTTTTTTTTTTTTTAGATTTTTTACACCATAACTGTGCTATTTTTGGTTTATATTTTAAAAAATTTGAGGCTAAAGTTTTAAAATGTTCTGTTAATTTACATTAATAAAATGTTTGATGTTCAAAATGCAACGGATCGAATATCTCGTAAAATTTGAATATTTTGTATACTAATTTCCAATTAATTATATCTTTGTTGCGCGAATCGAATATTTAAAATACAATTATGTATTTAAAATACATTCAGTTTATTAATACTACAGGTGCTGGTCATATAATTAGAATATCATCAAAAAGTTGATTTATTTCACTAATTCCATTCAAAAAGTGAAACTTGTATATTATATTATTTCATTACACACAGATTGATATATTTCAAATGTTTATTTCTTTTAATTTTGATGATTAGAACTGACAACTAAGGAAAATCCCAAATTCAGTATCTCAGAAAATTTAAATATTGTGAAAAGGTTCAATATTGAAGATACCTGGTGCCACGCTCTAATCAGCTAATTAACTCAAAACACCTGCAAAGGCCTTTAAATGGTCTCTCAGTCTAGTTCTGTAGGCTACACAATCGTCTCTCAGTCTAGTTCTGTAGGCTACACAATCATGGGGAAGACTGCTGACTTGACAGTTGTCCAAAAGGCGACCATTGACACCTTTCACAAGGAGGGCAAGACACAAAAGGTCACTGCAAAAGAGGCTGGCTGTTCACAGAGCTCTGTGTCTAAGCACATTAATAGAGAGGCGAAGGGAAAGAAAAGATGTGGTAGACAAAAAGTGTACAAGCAATAGGGATAACCGCACCCTGGAGAGGATTGTGAAACAAAACCCATTCAAAAATGTGGGGTAGATTCACAAAGAGTGGACTGCAGCTGGAGTCAGTGCTTCAAGAACCACTACGCACAGACGTATGCAAGACATGGGTTACAGCTGTCGCATTCCTTGTGTCAAGCCACTTTTGAACAACAGACAGCATCAGAAGCATCTCGCCCGGGCTAAAGACAAAAAGGACTGGACTGCTACTGAGTGGTCCAAAGTTATGTTCTCTGATGAAAGTAAATTTCTCCAGGGTCCCCGAGTCTGGAGGAAGAGAGGAGAGGCACACAATCCACGTTGCTTGAGGTCCAGTGTAAAGTTTCAGGCAAAAGGAGCCCCAACTAAGTATTGGTGCTGTACATGCTCATACTTTTCATGTTCATACTTTTCAGTTGGCCAAGATTTCTAAAAATCCTTTCTTTGTATTGGTCTTAAGTAATATTAAAATTTTGTAATTTGGGATTTTCCTTAGTTGTCAATTATAATTATCAAAATTAAAAGAAATAAACATTTGGAATATATCAGTCTGTGTGTAATGAAAGAATATAATATACAAGTTTCACTTTTTGAATGTAATTAGTGAAATAAATCAACTTTTTGATGATATTCTAATTACATGACCAGCACCTGTATTCCCCATTTCATATATGACTGTCAAATATACATCTTGTTCATTTATTTTGTAGTTTTTATGTATTAAACTGTAGTTATGTATAAACAGAAATTTTATATAATCGGTCTGTGCCACAGACATTTTGGGATCACATGAAGTTACAGACAGCAGAGTAGCTGCATGTTAAACGAAAGGGAAGAAATGGCTGAAAAGTGTAAAATTGTTTCTTCTGGGACTGATAATCATCTGCTCATTTCTCACAGGTAAACACATTTCTACACACTCTATAACACATCTGTGAAATAATTATATTTGAATATACATTTACAATGTTTAAATTGAGCTGATCTGGAATTAATGTGGAAAGTTTGAACATGCTTATTTTATTACTAACATTCATGTCATGATTTCGGTGTCATTGTGACATTTGTAAAGTTTTATTCCTGAATGTGCATGAAAGTTTGTTGCAAAATTCTGTTCATGTTTGTGATTTCAATAACTCTATAGCTAATAAGATGTTTTTGCTGAAGTTTGGTTTATTATGGATAATGTGTTGTCTGACAAAAGCAAAAAACAAGAGTGTTTGTTTGAAGACTTCTGATCTGTGTGGGTATATTTATGTATTTACAGTTTTTTTTTCAACTGCTTACACACAAAATTTACTTGTCACACAATTTCTGAAACCTGACACTCAAACACCAGAACCACACACCAAATCTGAAAAACCACACACTAATTCTCATCCTTCGACTCGTTTTTTTTTTTCAAATTGTTTTCAAAACACAACATGCAATTCTTTATGTAACACACAAAAATCTAACAGGAAGTATCTTGATTTCCTTTTTCAAACACAACCATTGTTTCTGATTAACTACACATGGTTGATGTATTTCTTTTCTTTCATACTGTATAATACTGTACTCACAACCACAATGCTTACAATAGAAAAATAAATAATTTGGTTTCAATCTTGCTTTCGTGTTTACCATGAACTTTTCAGCATTTCTCTGCCAATTACTTTCAATCTTGTGCAGAAATGTACAAGGGAGCTCATGAAAGAAGAGTGTCTAGGTTACTATTGTAACCCCCGTAGACAGAGATGTTGCATCAATACTGATGTAATGGGGTCTCGCCTGGGAGCCCATTCACCTCAAAGTGGTACAAAACGAGCCAATTGGCCAGTGAGATTTACATGCTGGGCCATTTAGCAACTGAACCACGTTATGAGTGTTGGGGAAGCAGATGCTGGCAAGACATGGTGTGCCCAATGCAAGTGCTATCCCAGATGTCGTAAACTTCCAGTGTCCGGAGTAAGCCTGAGGAAGACTTCCATACCAGAGGGATAGAGCAGACAGGGCGTTTCTCAGGGGATGGTCAAAGCTGCTGTTCCTTACCCCCGGGGAAAGGTGCTTCAGGACTCGATTCCCTCACCAGAAAAGTGTTCCCAGTCCAATGAAGGGGAAAGCTACGAAGGGAGGTAGTGTGTGGAAGACACATATGGACTGACCCGTGGGGCAGTAACGCATATGGAAATCTCTGAGGTATGACCTACCTAACCAGGGAGGAACACTACATTTCAGAGACAGAGCAGAGCAAAGCCGCCCCAGGAAATACACAGGTTTACCGTCGGAAAAACCGTACCGTGGACATATGGGATTACCTGCAGGGAATCACATCACATGGGCATCTACCCCAATACAAGGGCTGACCAACCGGGTATGCACACGAGTACTAAACCTGGTGTTGAACGCCTCCACCACGTCTGATTGATGCAGGATGCAGGAGGAACTCCACAGGGTTCACCATCTTGGGAACTGAAATGAGGAGCAGAAAATAGCTCGCATTCCCTCGTTAGAGGAAAATGGCACAACAAGCGAGAACCCGTGGCTATCTACATGTAGACAGCACACGTGAGGATACTGGGTCCACGTGGAGATTATAAAACCTTGCAAATGTGTTTGGTGTCACCCAGCCCGCGGCACTGCAAATGTCCGCCAAGAAGAAGCGAGCGCAGTCAGGAGCACTGTCTTCCACGACAGATGTTTCAGCTTGACTGACTCAACGGGCTCAAAGGGAGCTCTTCGTAGGCGCGCCAGGGTGACAGAGAGGTCCCAAGAGGGAACGAGGCGAGGCCAAGGAGGATATAACCTCCTGGCACCTCTGAGGAAACTGACAGCAACCGACCGCATTGTGATGTGTTGCGATGGTGGCCACATAGACCTTCAAGGTGGAGGGGTACAGCCTCCGCTCCAATCCACCTTGAAGGAAGGAAAGCACAGAGCTGACCGGGCATTTTCGGGGGTCACCCAGCGAACAGACTCCACTTCATGGCATAAGCGTGCCTCGTAGAGGGGGCTCTAGCCAAAGTGATAGTGTCAACTACTGCTGTCAACTACCGGTAGGCCACTTAAGTCTTCTGCGTCCCATCCAGAGACCACACATGGAGGTTCCAGAGGTCAGGACATGGGTGCCATATGGTGCCCCGTTCCTGAGAAAGCAGGTCCTTTCTCAGGGGAATCCTCACCAGAGAACGATAGCCCTAGCGCTGTCATAAGGCAGCTCACCGGCACACGACTGATCTGTGGGGTTTTTTTTACAGCTCTTGCTGTAACCCTCAGTCTCCCAAAGTGTTGAACAGACCCACGGCTGTGCTTTTACACACAAGTGGCGGTTGGGCAACAACAAGCCTTTATGAAAAAGGAGTCCATCCAGGAATGCACGGACAGAGAGGTGTCTTTAAAAAGACACTCGCTTCCGTGCTTGCTCTTTTAGGGAAATACTCTTTGTCGAAGCGGCCAGGGGCGAATGCTGCCCTGTGTAAACAGCAAGCTAGATGCAAACACCGCTGAAAAGTGCCGTCTCACATGCAGAGAGATCCCACAATGAGCTGCAAGCAAAGTAGCAATTAAAAAAGTTTTTTTTTTTTTTCCGGAGTGTTCCCGGATAGCAATTACAATTGCTGTTATTTGCTCAGTAATTTACTCTCAATAGAGGTGAATCGGAAAGAGCAATTGCTGTACAACCACTCGGCTCTAAAGCAAAAGTATGAATGGAAGTTAATATGTCGGTCCTATTTATACCTGGATTCACGTAAATTTCACTAGCCAATTCCCATTGGCTCGTTTTGTACCACTTGGAGGTGATTGGGCTCCTAGACGAGACCCCATTACGTCAGTATCGACGTAACATCGAACGTGACTGACTGAATGCGAACTTTAGGTTTTGAACTGTGTATGTGATATATCTCAAAATAGAATATTATGGCAAAGGTGTTTGCAACATAAGAAAAATGTTTGTTTTTGAGATGCGTTTGTGATATTTTTAATGCAATGCTTCATAGAGATGTGCACTTTGCATTTTGTGTGTGTAATTTTTGGATTTGTGAGTAAAGTTTTTTTTTTTTTTTTTTAGTTTTGTAAATGTGTGTAAGCAGTTGAAAAAAAATTTAACATGTTTCTTTTATAAATCACCAATGTGCATTGGGAAGTACTGTTGCCTTACAGCAAGAATGTCCCTGGTTTACATGTTCTCGTATCATTGTGGGTTTTCCCACAATCCAAAGACATGCAATATAGGTAATTTGGAGAGACAAAATTGTCTTTGGATGGATGAATGGATAGATAATATCATACAGTTGTGCTGTGTTTCAGGCACCCGTGGAGTGGATGAGACTCATGTGTTATGCAGTTCTGGTGAAAATGTCCATCTGCCCTGTAATAATGCTCTTTCTGACTGATATAATGATATAATAAATACAAAGATTCACAGACAGTTGAACTGATTGCTGGAGGGAAAAAGAAGAAACACACATGAGAGACTGAGTCTGGGGTCTGACTGCTCTCTGAACATCAAGTTTATTTGCATGTTCTTCATGGTAATTTTACAATTACTCAGTTTAAAATGGGCAAATTCTTCCTTTAAACTCACATGTTTAATGAAAGAGTGAAGTCTATTGTGTGCTTTCTGTCTAATTTTCTGTTTCAGTCTCTTCATCATCCTCACAGACTGAGATCAGACCAGGCAGCTCTGTGACTCTCTCCTGTCAGTTGTATTATTATGGAGTCTCTTGTGATACTTTGGTCCGTCCTGAGGGAATTCAGCTGGTCTGGGTGAATCAGGTTGGTCCTTAATGTGATGACAGACTCCAGATATCAGATATCATTCTCCTCAACACACTGTATCAGCAATCTGACTACAACACTCCTGAATGAAGATCTCAACAGAGAGTGGAGATGTCAGGTTACTCAGAGAAATCCACTGAAGACCTCAGCCATATATACCATCAAGTTTTCAGGTAAGAAATCTTATTAATCAATTTTATAAGAGTATCTTTTATACAAACATAATGCTAATGTTATCTTGTGTGTTAGCTAATTATTAAAATATGATTGTCATATATTTTCTAGTATGATGCATCTAAACTAACACTCATCCTGTACAGCTCAAGATGATCCGACGACTCCAGTGATTCCGGTCCACACCACAAACTCTGAGGAGCCTTTAACTAGAAACAAATCAAAAAGGCCAATACAAGGTAATCACTGTCTTTCTCACATCAGTGGTTTGCAGTTGCTCTCACAATCAGTTTTCTTGTAAATGCAGTCTCGAAATAGAACTGTTTTCTCTCCGTTTCTCTTCAAGCTTTAAGAGACACAGCAGAGAGTATGCAGATCTTTGTGTAAATTAACTATAAAGTTGGTTAATGTACTTGAGCATCTTTTTTCTTATTTGCTCAAGGAACATATTGTGGTCATGATATATAATTTTAGATGCATCATGACCACAATATGTCCGATAATTAAATTTTCAAAATAATCATGTCTGTTGTGGCACTTAGTAAACATGATTGTGTGCAGATCTGCTCCTTCCCAACTATAACTGTTGAAAAAAATGAGACTATGAAATTAAATCCCAAGAATGTTTTTAACTTGTCAAGTCTGAATGTGCTGTTGTTCTCTGCTCTCTCCCTCAGAGACTGTGATTGTTGTTGTAGTTACTGCATCAGCTGTTCTCCTTGCTGTTATTCTTTGAGTGAAAAAAGGAAAATGGAGTTGGTGGTGAGTTTTCATAATTCTTTATATATTTTATAACAAATACTTAAACTCCTTTTCAGGTTGTATCATAGTAATGTAATATAAATGCATTTTATAGCTGCATTAAAATACAGACTCTGTCAACAGGAACAAAATGAATTCATGTGAGCAGTTTAAGATATTTTGGTGTAATAGATTAAACAACAAAGATAATCAGTTATAGGTCAACAGTAGATGTGCTGTGTTTAGCATGTTTCATCATAAATAAACACCACTGACTAAAAGTTTCCTAACAAAAAAAAAAAAAAAAAAAAAAGAGAAACCAATGTAACAAAAATACAGAGAGCTTCACGGCCTCCAAGATGGTGATGAAAATAAGGAAGAAAGAAAGAAATGGCACCCAACACCTACAGCTTCTGTGAAAGTAACAGGTATATTACAATTTGCAGTATTTACATGTCACAGTAGCCAAAAACAATGAATAGTAACTCTTTAATATATAGTAGTCAACATTTGAAGTGGATCAAAACCTTTCATCAAAGTTGTCCTAAAACCTTCTTCTTAGGACAATTTAGTTCTTAAGACAACTTTGATGAACTTTTTTGATCCACTTCAAATGTTGACTACTGTATATATTTTTTTCCAGATAGAAATTACCATCTAATTACCATTAATTACCTTCACAAACACATAGGCTAGTGCTGAGAAGAGAATCAGGCAGAACAATTTTTTGCAGCTTCATGTTTCCTGGAGGTTCATGCTTGTTTAACAATTTGGTTGTAATTGTTGAGACTTGATATCAGATCAAACAATTTTTGTTCATTTTCTTTGATTTTGTTTGTCATGGATTATTAATTAATAATATGTAGTTACTAATATTAACTGTTTACCACTTATTGTATTGTACTACTTTGTATTTGGAGAGGGAGAGATCATTATTTTCTTTACATTAGACATCAACATTGTGATTATAATATACTCAAGACTTTTTGAAAGTGACCACTAGGTGTCGCTATGTTTCCAAACTGTTTAGTGTTTTGCCCTAATGCTTGGTCAGTTTTTGGCCATATATTGCTGGAATATTTTTGCTGTATTGTTGTGAGATCTGAGTTTTCTTGTTTGTAGCCTATGTACTATAAAACTGTGGTAGTTGTAAGTATAATTTTTTAGCTAAAATATAGTCATTTTTTCATTCGAAGACCTGAAGTCTGTAGTAGCCCTACATGCTGTTATTTCATCCAGACTTGACTATTGTAATGTACTTTACCTGGGTGTTTCACAGTCCCTACTGTCACTCATTCAACTTTCCAGAATGCTGCTCTTCATGACTGGTACTAAGAAAAGGGAAAGTATTTCGTCAGTGGCCTCTCTTCACTGGGTTCCAGTCTGAAGGGGTGAATTGAGCCTCCCATCCCCTCCAAATAGGGAATCATAGTTTTCTTAAATCTACTGCACCTTCTCTGGTATTAATGTTACAAGCAATGTCTGTATTCAGTATCAGAGACGTGACTGAGGGTCTGACCCATGTCAGGAATGCAGTGACAGTGTTTGTGATTCATTCAGCCCAGCATCCAGAGAATAAATATGAACTTGCTTTGTAATGAATTCATTCGATCATGCAATCAAATTAATCTAGAGATCTAGAGTTTGATGTTTTGCTTTTATTTATTTTTTATTTTGATGTTCAGCTGTGCATTAAATTCAATAATACTCAACGTGTCTAACAGATCTGCATATATTTTTGCCATTTGTAACTCTTTAGGTTTTACAGCAGCATATATTACCAAATGTGACAATGAATCAATAGTGGAAGTTTAGCACACGTTTGCTCTGTGTGAATGTGTTGTTCTGTTCCAGTGATGATGTGCCGTCATACAGTGTTGAAGGGAAAGGATATCTCCCTTGTTCTGTCTATGGTATGTTTGCAAAGATTGTTTAGGAGCCACCCGGATGAGAAGTGCCCTTGTGGGATTTCTAACTCACCTTTGACCCTTGAGCTGCTTACGTATGAGAACTGTCACAGATATTGTCTTTAAATAATCACATTTGCGTAAAGAACCAAACACCATGTTCAGATGTTGCCGGAATTATCTTTACTGTTAATCAGATAATCAGAACCTGTAGAAATGTCAATCTTCCATATCAATTATTATTAATATTTTGTGTGTTCTGCGAGTGTTAGGGTTATGTCAACACAACAACAATATATTAAAATGGAAAAGATTCTCCTTTGTACATTCTCAAAATAATCCTCGTTCACAAGGATCTGTGAAAAGGATTAAAAATGCTGTATTATTTATGCAGGCAGTTGTTGGCGATGTCACTTTGTAAAGAAACACGACACGCCTATAGACTGAACATGTAACATGCATGCGCATATACAAGACATTTTCACAAGTTAGTACTTTTGTAGTTTACACAGAGATGTTGTATCATTTTCAAAAACTTGCACTTGCACCGGTATCAACCATTTTAAGGCCACCAAAATGCAGCTGTCATGTACAAACCCAATTCCAAAAAAGTTGGGACACTGTACAAATTGAGAATAAAAACAGAATGCAATGATGTGGAAGTTTCAAATTTCAATATTTTATTCAGAATACAACATAGATGACATATCAAATGTTTAAACTGAGAAAATGTATCAATTTAAGGGAAAAATAAGTTGATTTAAAATTTCATGGCATCAACACATCTCAAAAAAGTTGGGACAAGGCCATGTTTACCATGTGTGGCATCCCCTCTTCTTTTTATAACAGTCTGCAAATGTCTGGGGACTGAGGAGACAAGTTGCTCAAGTTTAAGAATAGGAATGTTGTCCCATTCTTGTCTAATACAGGCTTCTAGTTGCTCAACTGTCTTTAGGTCTTCTTTGTCGCATCTTCCTCTTTATGATGCGCCAAATGTTTTCTATGGGTGAAAGATCTGTGCCCGGTTGCATAAAGCACCTTAAGTGTAATTTTCCCTTAAGATCGCCCTTATGTTTCCCTTAAACTTAAGGGTGTTGCAGAAAATAACCGTTAAGTGTTACTTAAGGGTTTCTTTAGGCGAAACGTCATAAACCCTTAAGAATTTCCCTTAAGTATATATTTTTCACTTAAGTAATGCGTAAGTGTTGCATAAAGCCCCTTAACCTTCATTTCCCTAAGTATATCGTAAGGTTCGTAAAACTTCACCTTAAGTGTTACACAGAGTGAGCAGGTTCAATCCAAGTCGTATAACGTGCCACGATCGGCCGCTTTATATGATAGACAAATTGTACTTTAGCGGTTTATTCACATAAACATTGATGAAATATAACATCTTATAACATATCTTATATGGTAAACGGAAGCGCAAACGTGCGTGCATCACACGCAAAAACAACCCTCATTGGTTCTTGCGCGCACATTTGAGCTTCCGACACAGCCGTAATCATATGGATGTCTTTCAATAAATGGACATAAATGATGAGAGAATATTAAAAATATCTTTATTTGTTGTCCAAAGATGAATGAAAGTCTTATGGGTTTGGAACGACATGAGGGCGTCAGGGTGAGTGAATGACGGCAGAAATCTCAATTTTGAGTAAACAATCAATTTGAGTTTCTCGTCTCTTTCATATTTGGTTTTCTTTTTTGTTTTCCTTATCCATATTATGTTGTTTTCTGTGAAAACTTACCACGATACGTATTAACAAATAACGTGTCCATGGCAACAGTAGAATTTTTTAACGGCAAAACCTGGGATGCTGTCGTTAAACACTTAACGGTTTCCCTTACCTAAGAGAACAGTTTAAGAGATTATATGCAACACCCTTAAGTCATTCCCTTAGTTAAGGGGAAATCACGCCTTAAGTGTCATACTTAAGGGAAAAACTTAAGGTGCTTTATGCAACCGGGCACTGGACTGCAGGCTGGCCATTTCAGTACCCGGATCCTTCTTCTACGCAGCCATGATGTTGTAATTGATGCAGTATGTGGTCTGGCATTGTCATGTTGGAAAATGCAAGGTCTGCCCTGAAAGAGACGACGTCTGGATGGGAGCATATGTTGTTCTAGAACTTGGATATACCTTTCAGCATTGAAGGTGCCTTTCCAGATGTGTAAGCTGCCCATGCCACACGCACTCATGCAACCCATACCATCAGAGATGCAGGCTTCTGAACTGAGCGCTGATAACAACTTGGGTTGTCCTTGTCCTCTTTAGTCCGTATGACATGGCATCCCAGTTTTCCAAAAAGAACTTCAAATTTTGATTCTTCTAACCACAGAACAGTTTTCCACTTTGCCACAGTCCATTTTAAATGAGCCTTGGCCCAGAGAAAACGCCTGTGCTTCTGGATCATGTTTAGATATGTTTTTTTTTTGACCTATAGAGTTTTAGCCGGCAACGGCGAATGGCACGGTGGATTGTGTTCAGCGACAATGTTTTCTGGAAGTATATTCCTGAGCCCATGTTGTGATTTCCATTACAGTGGCATTCCTGTATGTGATGCAGTGCCGTCTAAGGGCCCGAAGATCACGGGCATCCAGAATGGTTTTCCGGCCTTGACCCTTACGCACAGAGATTGTTCCAGATTCTCTGAATCTTTGGATGATATTATGCACTGTAGATGATGATAACTTCAAACTCTTTGCAATTTTTCTCTGAGAAACTCCTTTCTGATATTGCTCCACTATTTTTCGCCACAGCATTGGGGGAATTGGTGATCCTCTGCCCATCTTGACTTCTGAGAGACACTGTCACTCTGAGAGGCTCTTTTTATACCCAATCATGTTGCCAATTGACCTAATAAGTTGCAAATTGGTCCTCCAGCTGTTCCTGATATGTACATTTAACTTTTCCGGCCTCTTATTGCTACCTGTCCCAACTTTTTTGGAATGTGTAGCTCTCATGAAATCCAAAATGAGGCAATATTTGGCATGACATTTCAAAATGTCAACATTTGATATGTTATCTGTATTCTATTGTGAATAAAATATAAGTTTGTGAGATTTGTAAATTATTGCAGTCCTTTTTTTTTTCACAATTTGTACAGTGTCCCAACTTTTTTGGAATCAGGTTTTTAAATGAATGGCCAAAACTCATAAAAAGTTTTAAATTTTTAGTTGAAAAGGGTGTTGTTAGTTAGTTCAAGGCTGGATCCTCTTACCTTTTTTTTTTTTTTTTTTACTACGGCCTTTGGAAGTCTGGAGAACAGTCTTCAGTAAACGTTGTCAATGGAACTTCAAATTTTAGGTTTTTCACATGGGCATACATGGCTTGACTCCTCAATATATCTCTGATCTTCTCTTCTATCATCATATATACACTCTTCTACACTCAGGTTACAGTTACAGTTGACTGTTTCCTGGTCACGCCTCAACATGACAGGAGGCCAAACTTTTTCAGTAACTGCTCTACACCTTTGGAATAATTTGCCTCTGTATATTAAGTCTGTCACTACATGGTTTTAAATCACTTCTTGAAACTATGCAGTTGTAGTTATAGTACTATTATTGAACATTGTGATTGTGTTTTATATTTAGTTTTACCCCCAGTAATGACAATGAGAGCAGATTAGGGCCTGAACAGGATGTGTGCGCTCCATCAACTAATGGAAACATTTTTGGTTTTGGATGATACTTTTTTTTCTAACCTCTTCACTATGACACCAATGTCGGATGAACATGTGATTCTGGCAGAGAACCAGCAGCACACACTTAGACCATTATATAAATCTGACCTCGATACTACCACAATAATCACCTGATGTGGAACAGAATGGTTCTAAATTAATTTGAGTATTTGCAAATTGTTTAGCTACATTTGTTTAACTTCTGTTTATTAAACATGTTGAAAGTATGCTATCATGAACTGAAAAGATACAGAGTTTAAAGCCATGCAGCAGCTTAAAGAAAGAAGAGGAAGTGACATCAGAATGTGTGAGAGTTCACAGCCATCAGTCTAAACTGGTTTCAGAGATAACAATCACAACGCACACGCTGTGGTCAAACCCACCAGTTTGGTCAAACTAACAGTTCTCACACTCCGTACTGACATGTTTCCAAACCTCAACATATTGCTCAAAACTAAAATACTACAACTAGCACACAATAATGAAAAGACTAAAAAAGACCATTAGGGCTGAGAAAAAAAAAAAGAACAATAAATGCACACAGCTACTTTAGTTACAATACACGATTAATAGGCAATACTTGAAGCTCCTTATAATACTCAAATATTTTACTAATGTGAATGTGTTTGTTCATGTGTTTTGAGATGATCGAGTGAGAACTGCACACACAGAGTGAAGAGTTCTCACGCCTGATATAAATATATTGTTATTATTAGCAAAGGACGTGTAACATTCCCTGTTTTTTTTTATTGTTTGTTTGTTTGTTTGTTTGTTTTTGGCCAAAACGTATAAAGTCTTCCATTTTTTGTTGAAAATGGTGTTGTATAAACAGTCCCTAAACTGCTCAAGAAAAATAAAGTTAACAACAGACAGACATTCTGTGTACGTTTACATGACAACGATGTAGTAAAATGGAAGCATTTTCCTTGTGTTTTTCTTGTACAGATGATAAAGTCAAAACAATCCCTGTTCACACGGATCCGGGGAAATAATTAAAAAATGCAGTATTATTCATGCCAGGCCAGTAGTAGTGATGTCACTTTTGCTGTCTATAGACTGAACACACAATGCGAATGTCATCGCCATTTTCACAAATTCACATATAGTTACAAGTTACACTAGTTACACTGAGGCAGTAACAGTATCATTTTCAAAAAAACTTGCACGTTGAAACCAGTTTTCAAAACTTTACATTTTCAGGCCCCCCAAAACATTTTAAGTATTTAGTCGAAAATGGTGCAGTGTAAATGTGGTGATGTAGTCCCCCACTTTTCGTTAATTAGAGCAAAATGGTACATTCCATCTGTATAAAAAAAAGGAGTCTGACATAGGGCACGTCATTTGGGGTCTCGGTGCTGACGTCATTTCTGGTGCGCCGTGTTGATGTCCTGAAGGTAAGCGTTGCTGATGGCAGCTGCAGTCTTGCATATGTTTGGACGGGGTAATTTGACACCCATGTATTTCAGTGTGGCTGAGGAGTATGGTAGACGCGTTGAGCAACTTTATTTCTGCGAACCTTGTGGCTTGCACGCCATTGAGTGTGCGGGGTGGTGCGAGTCTTTAATTGCAGGTATGTGCATTTCATGTTTGGGTTAATGGGATGGTAATTTCTATTTTTTTAATGCCATGTCTTATATTTTTATTAGTGACACGGGAGCCAGGAGGTGTTGCAGCAGGCTTTGTGGGCGCGGTTAAGCATCGTAATTCCTCTTGTTGAACAACACGATTTATATCATCTCTTAGCTGTAATGAATGCATGAACTGGAACGTTTTTGGACGGCTGGATGGTTTCTTTCTCTCCGCATTGATTTCTTGGACCGTTCTTCTGCTGTATACCGGATGATGTCATTGCTGCGGCTTTGCAGGTAACACTAATTCACGTCATCACCTTGACGACCGGACTAACAGCGCGTTGCCGGCCGTCGGTGGCGCATCCAGCCAAATTCAAGAGACTTGAATTTCCGCGATCTGTGGATTTAAAGGGGGTAATTGGGGGCGAAACGCTACGTGTTTGTCACTACTATTGTGTCGTTTTGTGTATGCTGTTATTTTGACTTTATTTTTATTCTGGAACCAGTGTTTGTGTTTCACCTGTTTGTTTATCTGATGCATAGTTATGGTATGCTCCTGTGCTCTTAACAATTAATGAACATCAGCTAGGACGATCACTATTGATTTGTGACACTGATCCTTTTTAACAGCATGTGCTACGTATTTTTGGTCAAACCATAAGGTGGAAAGTGTTGCTGTATGTGTGCGCTTGTGTCTCATCCTGTTCTTTTTCCCTTCAGAATTGGGGTACCAGTATTAGCCAGTGTCCTCTGTGTGTGGTGGTGGTTCGGCTGTCGGCCTGCAGTGTTCACAACGGGTGTTGTTGGTGCTGTGTTGTGAGAGCACGAGTGTTTGCTGTGTTTATCCGATAGGCAAGACGAATTCCCCAGTTTTGAAGTGGTAAACTCATGTCTGTATGGATGTGCAAGAAGTTTTATGAGTGATCGTACTCCTCTTTTAACTTTTATACATTAAAGAGAATGGTCTTGTATTTTTCTGATGTTTATTAAATAGTTTGTGTAATGTACATTGTTGTCTGATACCTGTCCAGCCACTGCTTATCTGTGTGTGGTACTTTGTGTACCCGTGGGTCCCCGGCCCATTTCCGGGGTGGCGTAGTCAAGCTGTTGCCATATTTGGCTTAATTGTGTAAAGCTGTTAATAGCAGAATGCCACATAAAGGACCTCTTACTCCCTGGCCACAAAACAGGAGAAAAACAGAATACATCAAAACGGCTCCCACCTCCCAACAGCTTCCAAAACAAGGAAGAATCTCTGCTTTTATGCTGCCCCACTCCTGGTTGGTAACCAGACACGGCTGAGGACACTCAGATACCTGTCAGAGAGAATGAGTAAGAGGAGCCAAAAATGAATAGGAAAAAAAACAAAAAAACAGGGAAAAACACCACAGCACAACAAAACACAGTTCTTTAACAAGAATGATACACTGAGACAAAGTCAATAACTCGCACATAATAATAATAAAAGAATGTGTCTCTGGATGTAACATCACTCAAGCATCACTTCAAAGCATCATCAGTTGCACTCAACATTTGCCCTTATGTTAAAGTCTGGTTATTTAAGAAATACATAATAATGATTCATGATGCCCTCAAATTATTGTGTCAGATGTGAAGGGGAGGAGAACTTATACGTGTGTCAGGTTTTTGACAAGAAACAGTGCTGCATATGATACTGTGGAATTACAAATTTAAGAATCTGTTTAAAATCTGCAGATCCTACATCCTGACCATTTGGCAGGACAAGCTCAAGATACAGCAGTGCTTTTGTCTCTATGATAATGTAAAGGTATAGGTGATACTGCCAGACTGATTGGATTAGCACCTATGCATTTGAATGACACATATATGCTGATTAGATCATGGCTAGGAAATGTAAGCAATGATCTGATTCCTGTACTGCATTTGCATCCTTTGTTTAGATTGTCCACACCTCTACTCTATGTATCCCTCCCCCTTGAATGTATATTAACTACCAAGTCACTGCTTTAGTTTAGATTTTGGATGACCACAGCGACGCACAGCGTGTTTCTCAATAAAGAGTAACTTCTGCTTCAAGAGATCCCAAAGTCTCCTGGTCTATGCTTCTGAGATTTCCAACAGTTTTGGTGCCGTGACCCGGATAGAGCTTCTCACCTCAATCCAGATTGGAACTTCAAGCACAACAGAGATCTGATCCAAAAGAAGATCCAGGCTGAATTTTCCTGTACACCCAAGGGTTGGTGAGTGATACTCTATCCAAAAGAACCATTAAGACCAGTTGTTATCCTCTGCGCCGTCAGAGAAGAGTTAACAGACAGCTGTAGGGTTTGGTTAACTAAGTTATCCTCTAAAAATGTTCTTTTACAGATGAAGTTTATCCTCTGTTTAGGCAGGGAAGTTTAGCATCACATGCTAATAATTAGGTATCCTCTGTTCAGGCAGGGAAGAATTAGTGTAATGTGCTAATAATTTGTGTTGTCCTCTGTTTTATCAGGGAAGGTGGTGTGTTAACAGAATAGCCATCCTCTACTTTGCTAGAGAAGAAGGTTCATCCTCTGTTAATTCAGGGAAGGTTATAACTGTTAAAGTGTGGTAGCAAGTTGTTTCAACTCTGCTCGTCAGAGAAGGTTGAATACATTACGATGTGTATTAACTAGGTTAACCTCTGCTCTGTCAGGGAAGTGTTGAAGTGTATTGTTGTACCAGAAAGACATTACACAATGTTGAGAAAGAACGCTAGACTTATTCCAACAACTGAGAAAGGCGGACTAGCTACTCCTTTATGGACAGATAGTGAGTTCAAATCAGTGTTAGGAAAACACATGGACTCAATAGTGACTGAGTCAGTCAGATTGGATTTGACAAAGAAATTTGGGATTCATCCAGAAAAAGTTTGGTCCATTGAAGAATGCAAAAAGGTACTTGGTGCTTGTATTCAGAAGAAAAATATGAAGGGCATTATCTGCTGCCACAAAGAATTTACTCTATCCATTGCACAAGAACAAATCCAACATATTGCTAAGTTAGAAGAGCAGAACAAACAGTTGCACACTAGAGTGTCTCGTCTCACTCAGAAGTTGGTCCTTAACAAAGCCTCAACCAAATGTGACTCAAAAGACCAACAGTCAGATGAAAGCTATCCTGACTTACAGTCTTTCTGTAGACTAGAGGGCAATAGCAATACTGGATTCATGGATAAAGATATAAATGCAGTTGAAGTGTGTGGAGCGAGACAAAAGGCTCAGAGTAGGGCAAAAGGGGTTGACACAGTTCCATCTGTAACCCCCATACTGCAGTTACAAGCAGTCAGTACCTCTATAGGTCCTGAAGACATAGAAAGAATTGCTGAGAATTTGCCATCAGTGCATAGAAATTTTTCTGAGTTTAGGACAGAGTTGTCCAGAAAAATGAAGCTCTATGATATGTCCCTAGCTGAAGTCACACAGCTAATGTCACAAATCCTGAAAGAGTCAGAATTCAATGATTTTGAAAGTGCTGTAAATAATTCTGAGTTTCAGCATTCCAGCAAAGGCGAATTGAGAGAAGGAGTTCTGAGAGTGTTACAGAACCTTGTTGGACCAAAGGTAGACTGGTCAAAGATCACTAGTTGTGTACAGAAGGATGAAACTGTAAGTGAGTACACTGAAAGATTTTGTCAGTCAGCGGCAGCATACAGTGGAATAGTTGACACTCCAGAGAAGGTGTTAGAGGATAATGGACCACTGGTCCGCATGTGGTTTGATGGGCTTTCATCAGAATACAGAAATGCATTGCCTTTCTTAGACCTCACATGGTCCAATGGAACCCTGCAAAACAACTTGGATAGGTTAGCTATTTGGGAAAGAGACTCAGATGTCAAGACAAGAGTAAAGATTGCAGCAGCATCCTTTAAGGTCAACACAGAGAATCGACAGAAACGTAAATGTCCTAAGAGAGAAGGCAGATGTCATTACTGTGGTAAACCTGGACATTGGATGAAAGAGTGTAGGAAAAACAAAAAGACATTAAAAGAAATTAACAGCTTTACTCAGCTCCTACTCAGTCTACTTGCTACATTGAAACTGCCCCTCCCCTCTTCTCCAAACTCTTGGAGCAGCAGCTTGCTGACATGCTAACCATTTGGGCTGTGAGTGCTTAATTTCCCCAGTCATTTACAAGAAAGCTTAAAGACTCATTCTGAACAAAAGAAAGTTGACTATCACTTCCACCATTTGGGGACACAGGTTAAGTACACTCACAGCCTTAAATGTTATGCTACAGCACACTCCATTCACTTGTCCATCCTCAATGGGGTATGATGTCTGCTATGACTGATGTTTCAATGGAAGATGGAGATGTAGCACCTTAAATTTGGAAACTAACTACAGGGAGAGAATAGGACACACAGACCAGTGAGGAGCCCAGGGAAGAACCGAAGTGCATAAGGCCTCGGGGGCTAAACCCTGTGGTGAAGACTTCCTCATAGGTTTCCCCCTCTCTCAGTTTATCCCCACCTTACTGGTCTATAGGTGTCAAATTGATTAAGACTAGGTTAAGAAAAAGAAGAACAAAACCACTATACGATCACTAGAAGTTTATGTTGATCAGAGTTAGACAGAAAAACTATAGGATCATCAGAGGTGTAACGTACTAAAGTCTATGCATGAATACTGCTGGTCTGCTTTTTCTTTGTTTTCTTGTGTGCAGGTATGTGTATATGCCATGACGTCTCAAGCAGCACCTGGTGTAAAGCATCACCTCAGATAACCATGAACAACCTTCATGATGACGGAGTCATCTGAGCAACTCGGAGTTGCACAACGACAAAGAATCATCTTGGGACAAACATGGAAATGGACTCTACAGGGAACAGACTCCACAGCTATTCAGGCACCATGGACTTTTAGGACTTCCACGCTTATGCTACATGGTTTTTCTGTGTCATCATGTAGTTAATACAACATGTTACCACCCTGCGTTGTATATGTGTCAACAGTATACTCAAGTTAAAGAACAACACTTATGTAAATGTTGGACACGACACAGAATAAGATGTATGTGCCTGTAACTGTTACAAGTTGCATGACTGGAAGATGGAACTTATGTTAACAAACATATGTTATAGAAGGGATTTAAGAAGGTTTAAATTTGTATTATGTGAGAGTTATTAGAACTCTCAAAGGGGGAACTGTGGAATTACAAATTTAAGAATCTGTTTAAAATCTGCAGATCCTACATCCTGACCATTTGGCAGGACAAGCTCAAGATACAGCAGTGCTTTTGTCTCTATGATAATGTAAAGGTATAGGTGATACTGCCAGACTGATTGGATTAGCACCTATGCATTTGAATGACACAGTTATGCTGATTAGATCATGGCTAGGAAATGTAAGCAATGATCTGATTCCTGTACTGCATTTGCATCCTTTGTTTAGATTGTCCACACCTCTACTCTATGTATCCCTCCCCCTTGAATGTATATGAACTACCAAGTCACTGCTTTAGTTTAGATTTTGGATGACCACAGCGACGCACAGCGTGTTTCTCAATAAAGAGTAACTTCTGCTTCAAGAGATCCCAAAGTCTCCTGGTCTATGCTTCTGAGATTTCCAACAATACACCTGTGTATCCTCGCTCATAGCTCTTCTGGAAGCTTCCTCACTCCTTGTTCCTCGCCTCCTCATGGAGAACTGAGATCTCCTTCAACATCGTATCCAGGTCTCACATGGCTGGAGGATGGAGGAGTGAGGAAATGAGGAAGCATCGATTTGAGTAGGATATTGAGAAGCACCTCTAGTGTTTCTTTTCTTCTATGTCTGTGATTTTGGTGTTCTCAGTTAAGTCTACTCTCCTTGTGAATTATTTTTCAGTTTCTGACTTAACTGTATTTTTGTATTATGTTAATAAACCTTCTGCATTTGGATCCAGCCCTCCCTCGTCTCTGAGTTCACTTCATGACAGGATGATCTTTTCAGAGTTTTCAGTTTGGTGTGAAGTACTAACTACAAAACAAGTGCAAAACAAAAATGGTAAAAGCAATGATGGTGACTGTAAAATAATAACTTTCAATTTTATTCAATTTTTGGAGAAACGCCACAAAAAACGTACCTTTATATGTTAATTTTAGCCCATAAAATGCTCTTTTTTTTCTGTTGCTGTCATTTATTTCAGTGCACCATGGAAAATTGCAGTCATGAGTTTCAGTGGCCCTTCACTATCAGAACAAACCAAACTTAGAAGATTAGATGGGCGTACTCCTCTCGAAATTACATTAATATCTTCACATATTTATAGACACTTCTTTATCACTCATCAGTATAGAGTCAGCACTAAACAGTCAGTTCATCAGATCAGAGGAAGTTAACAACCACAGGAGGGGCTGATGATGTTTTAAGATAGAGCTGTATGAGAGAAAATGGCTGATCAGTGTCACATGTGTCTGCTGCGACTGATCATTCTCTGTCCACTTCTGACAGGTAAAGAAATCTTTATATGATCTATAAGATATTATACAAGTATAATGTATAATGTGAACAACCATCTGTTAAAAAATAATTGATTTACTTTTGATTTACTGGTACAGAGATTGGCAAAGAGTTGGATTGAGAGTACATGGTTTTATCTTGCATTTGTAAATGTTGATTATTACTTTAGTTTTTCATAATCAAGAAACAATTTTCTGTATGTCATTAAATATTAAATAATTAACTATATTATTTTGCTGTTTTATATTAATATGAAGGTACCAGTGGAGCAGAAGTAACTCATGTGTTCAGGACTTCTGGTGAAAATGTCCGTCTGCCCTGTAATAATGCTCTTTCTGGCTGCACATCAACTACATGGACCTATACCAGACATTCAGCGGCAGTTGAACTGATTGCTGGAGGGATAAAGAAGAATAATATAGAGAGACGTGAGAGACTGAGTCTGGGGTCTGACTGCTCTCTGAACATCAAGAAAGTCACACAAGAAGATTATGGGCTTTACACCTGCCAACAATTTGTGAATGAACAAAAACAGGGAACTGATGCACCTGTTTATCTGCATTTTCTTCATAGTTAGTGTTTCTGTAAATTATTTGATAATTAATTAATGTTCATTATAAATTGCATATATGATTATATGTTCAATAATAATAATAATAATAAAAATAAAAAATAAAAAAAACGCCTAAATCTGTCTTATTTTCTGTTTCAGTCTCTTCATCATCCTCACAGACTGAGATCAGACCAGGCAGCTCTGTGACTCTCTCCTGTCAGTTGTATTATTATGGAGTCTCTTGTGATTATTTGGTCCGTTCAGAGGGACTTCAGCTGTTCTGGGTGAATCAGGCTGGTGTTAGTGTGATGACAGACTCATCATTCTCCTCAACACACTGTAACAGCACTCTGAAAGTCCTGAATAAAGATCTCAACAGAGAGTGGAGATGTCAGGTTACTCAGAGAAATCAACTGAAGACCTCAGCCACATATACCGTCAAGTATTCAGGTAAAAAAAAACAAAAAAAAAAACGGTAACGCTTTAGATTACAGCCCGGAAAGTACTGCGTAATTACAACAAATTTACAGCGTAACGTTCTATAATTATAGTGTAACTATACAGTAAGTATGTTTAAGTATAAGGGAACAATATGTAAAGTATTGGGAATAAAGGGGTAACAACCAGGAAAATAACAAATTATTTATACTGTAAGTATTTTATAATTAAGGGGTACTTATACTGTTATGATAGACAACAATCTTACGTTTGGAAGCAATTTAGCGAGAAAAAGCACTGATTAAGTTGTTTCAAGGCAAGTAGAAAGAACTATTGCAATCTTTTTTAATACATGGGGAAATATAATTTAGTTTCATGTAGTTACAGAGTAAGTATGACATTGTGGGCCGTAAATTAAAGTGGTGCTTGTTACACTCTTGTTTCATGTAGTTACAGGGTAAGTAATTAAAAGAACGCAAACAATCTGATATCACTTACTCTGAAACCTTTATTTGAAACTTTAAAAATAACTTTAACTTAACTTTAAACTTTAAATACAATATGCTTCTTCGAACACAAAGTCGACTCTCATGCAGGCGCTGGTGACAGATGGACAGAAGCGAAAAGATGAGTAGCCTAAACCGTGAGAAAATATTTGGGTGTACTGTATTTTCTTATAATACAGAACAGCAACGGGATTCCTTCTTATGATTCATCAGTTGAGAAACAAGAGGAGGAGGAAGCCAAGCAAGAAACAACAACAACCAAAAACAGACAAAACTTGTTACTTTCTGTCAGGACTTTAGAATTTGAAATGAAAAGTTGATTTAAAAAAAATGAATAAATGAATAAATAGGTGTTGTAGACCTGTTTTTAATGAAGTTGTTTTTCAAATAAAGGTTTCAGAGTAAGTGATATCAGATTGTTTGCGTTCTTTTAATTACTTACCCTGTAACTACATGAAACAAGAGTGTAACAAGCACCACTTTAATTTACGGCCGTAATGTCATACTTACCCTGTAACTACATGAAACTAAATTATATTTCCCCATGTACTAAGAAAGATTGCAATAGTTCTTTCTACTTGAAAAAACTTAATCAGTTCACTAAATTGCTCCCAAACATAAGATTGTTGTCTATAATAACAGTATAAGTACCCCTTAGTTCTAAAATACTTACAGTATAAATAATTTGTTATTTTCCTGGTTGTTACCCCTTTGTTCCCAATTCTTCCCCTATACTTACAAGTACTTACTGTATCAAGCTGTAAATTCATTGTAATTATGCAGTACTTTCCTGGCTGTATAAAGCGTTACCAAAAAATCAATTTCAGAAGACTCTCTGATAAAGATACATGACTTGATGATTAATAATGTCATTCATTCAGGACAAAATGAAAGTTTATGGGCTTCTTTGTTTTACTCCCATAAATGAGGCATAAACTGTTTCATGTGGTTATAGTAACACCTCTCTTCTCAGTTGAACTGTAAATACTGATGATTAAACACAAACTGCATGTCATGTGATGTAATGATCGAGTTTCAAAATATGTTAATGTCCTGCATCTGAACATTCATCTTCTGCAGCTCCAGTCGATTCAACAAAACTGATTCCAGTCACCAGATCAAACTCTGAGAAGAAATCAAGCCGAACTACAGCAGCAGCTCCGACACAACCAGGTACATGATCACTGTCGCACATCATCCGTCTCTCACCACTTTAGTGGTTTGCACTGGCTTTCACAAACTTTTTATCATCACACTTTATCTGTAAAGCAACTTTTTAGTCAGATTTGTCAATGGGATAGAGTCCTGGGGCCTCATGTATAAAACTTTACATAGATTACATCCTTAAAGTCTGCATATGCACAAACGTTTTCAGATTTGTAAAACTATACGTACACCAGAACCTGCGCAAAATTTCCCTTAGAAATCCTAATCAGTGGAGTACATGAATCCCCACCCCAGAATTTTTTCAGAGAAGAATTATTCTTACTTAGGCCTATTCCTATAGTGTCTGTCTGCACAGGAAACTGCACACCTGCGCGCAGTGCAACAGAAGCTGTACAGTACTGTGTCAGTGGACCTATGGACCGGTCGACCAGCCAAAGAGTCAGTGAGTGTCGGTCATTATACAGCCTATATGTTGCTGAGCTATTAGTCAGATTCAAGTGTGCATCGCTGTGAAAATATTTTCTGTCCTGCTATTTAGAATACAATTCAATGCAGAATTATCACATTTGATATATATCACAGAATCACATTTGTTAAAACATTTTAAAAAGTGTTAAAAAGCAGCGCATCCACTACAAATATCTATATTTAAATTCATAAATATTTGTAACTTCTGGAAAATTAATGTAGGCAAATTTGAGTGATTAACTCCACTAATAAGAGTGACATATTTGATAGTAAATGTGTATCAAATGGAAAAACAGATATAAGAATAATTTTGTTTAGCCTACTTCATTGACTTCGCTCACACCAGTTACCGAGTCAGGAGTGTGTACACATGGTCTAGAATGTGCAGACGGTACACACGCATATTTACACCATTTATTTAAAAAAAATATCAAAATTGCATGGAAAATTTGTAGGGGTATGGTTGAATGGTTGTAGCACTTTTTTCTTCAGCATCTGTAACTCACTGAATTTTTGAGCTATAGAAAGCTTAAACTTTTATACAACATGCACATATTTGTTTACTACAAAAGGCACCAATTCAAACCTGTGCAAGAATATCGAAGTCCTGTTGAGTTGACTTCAATACATTATGTGCCTTTGTTACAATCTCCTCCACTGCCGGGGTGCAACACATAATGGTGCAAGATGTAACAATTAAACAAAAGAAGCAAAAACAGAGGCCACATTATGCAATATACTTCAAAAATAGGTTTTTAAAGAAACTGTTAGTTGCATAAGGGGACAGGGTTACACTTTATTTAATATACTGTAATTATACATTAAGTACTGAGTATTAACTAATTACATGTACTTAATCAGAACAGTCTATAATAACAGTATAAGTACCCATTAGTTCTTAAATACTTACAGTATAAATAATTTGTTATTTTCCTGGTTGTTACCCCTTTATTCCCAAAACTTTACATATTGTTCCCCTATACTTACATGTACTCACTGTATAGGCACATTACAATTATCGAAAGTTGTAAATTCATTGTAATTATGCAGTACTTTCCTGGCTGTAATCTAAAGCATTACCAAAAAAACAATTTCAGAAGACTCTCTGATAAAGATACATGACATGATGATTAATAATGTCATTCATTCAGGACAAATTGAAAGTTTATGGGCTTCTTTGTTTTACTCCCATAAATGAGGCATAAACTGTTTCATGTGGTTATAGTAACACCTCTCTTCTCAGTTGAACTGTAAATACTGATGATTAAACACAAACTGCATGTCATGTGATGTAATGATCGAGTTTCAAAATATGTTAATGTCCTGCATCTGAACATTCATCTTCTGCAGCTCCAGTCGATTCAACAACACTGATTCCAGTCACCAGATCAAACTCTGAGAAGAAATCAAGCCGAACTACAGCAGCAGCTCCGACACAACCAGGTACATGATCACTGTCGCACATCATCCGTCTCTCACCACTTTAGTGGTTTGCACTGGCTTTCACAAACTTTTTATCATCACACTTTATCTGTAAAGCAACTTTTTAGTCAGATTTGTCAATGGGATAGAGTCCTGGGGCCTCATGTATAAAACTTTACATAGATTACATCCTTAAAGTCTGCATTTGCACAAACATTTTCAGATTTGTAAAACTATACGTACACCAGAACCTGCGCAAAATTTCCCTTAGAAATCCTAATCAGTGGGGTACATGAATCCCCACCCCAGAATTTTTTCAGAGAAGAATTATTCTTACTTAGGCCTATTCCTATTGGCAAAAAAAATCTCCTCCACTGCCGGGGTGCAACACATAATGGTGCAAGTTGTAGCGATTAAACAAAAGAAGCAAAAACAGAGGCCACATTATGCAGTATGCTTCAAAAATAGGTTTATTGAAACAACCCATAATAACAATTCCTATATTGTAATTTTGTTTTTTTTAAGAAACTGTTAGTTGTATAAGGGGATGGGGTTACACTTTATTTAATACACTGTAATTATACATTAAGTACTGAGTATTACGTAATTACATGTACTTACTATAGGGTTAGGATTAGGGTTTGGTTTTGTTTAGGGTTATTTGCATATAATTATGCACAAATTATAGTTATTATTGTTATAGTAACTAATAATGACACTGTAAAATAAAGTGTTAGCGGGGATGGTTGATGATCTAGTTTTAAAGGAGGCATAGCTCCAATAAGTTTATGAGGATATTATTTTATGAGAACACAAGGCAGTTTTTGCTAACCAGAGATGTTGAATAAAAAGCAAGACAATACAGTATTTCATATATTTAGTATTTTTACAATATGATGAATCTGAACAAAACTCCCTTACACAGATAATCGGATCATTACCTCAAAATCTGGTGTGACTTCAACTGCACACAGAACTTCAATTACTACACAGCAAGGTATTTATGTTTGTCTTTCTCATTTCAGTGCTTTACAGGGTCATTTACAGTAGAACTGCTATTCCTTTGTTGTTTTCACAAACCTTGTGACAACAACGGTTGAAATAAATATTTTATTAAATATTTTAAACAGTTTGTAAAAAGAATGTCTATAACTTCATGTTTTTGTGCAATCAATTAGTACTTTTGAATTTACACGATATGGCACATCTGAACTGAAATCCATCCTCTATAGCATCAACTACAGAGAAAACACAGATTCCAGCTACTGCAGAGTCTCTTAATCACGGTATGTATGTGAGTGATTCTCAAGTTAGTGTGTTTATTCACACACTGGGGTTGTGTGAATTATTGATTCCTCTCTGGAGATTTTAGAGCAGCTGATAAGAAACTTTGACTCTGTTATCTTTGATATGCCTCTTACACACATAACCAACCATCCATCAAAATGAAAACTAATACTGTTAATAAAAAGTAACTCTTTAATAATAAGATCAATGAGACATCAGTCTCATTCAAACAATCGTAAACAGTCATATTTGTGTCATGGACATGTATAAACATATGAGGTAAATTGTAGTGTGCAGATGACTTTAAACACGTCAAAATAATTTGTTTTCTGGAATAATTCAGATTCACTCTGTTTTGTTTCATTCAAACACAACTGGCAACATCTTTGGACTTAGCTATCGATTATAATGAATATTACTGTAATATTGCAACAGTGTTTGTCTTGTTGCTGTGCTGACTATTTTGTATATTGTAATGGACTATGTGTAATGGTGTTGGACTGCCTGATGGTGATCCTGTTTGTATTCCCTATTGGTATTCTTAGTTCCCAATGCCTAGAAACACACCTGATAAAGTGTCAACAGTACCAGCTGTAAACTAAGCAAGAAAAGCTTTTTGTAAACTCATCATCCACAAATATTCATTTTATTTATTATAATTATGAATAACTTTAGAAAACTGAAATATGTAAGTAATCATTTTATGTGTCTGTCAGTTGTTGTTTTTATATCTTTGGTAAAATTATAGTAATATACAGTAGACGTTCTGCCGTTGTTTTCATCTGGATCTGAACATGTCCCTCTATTGTCTCTCCCTCAGTGACTGTGATTGTTGGTGTTGTTGCTGCATTGGCTGTTCTCCTTCTTGCTGTTATTCTTTGGGCGATTCATAAAAAAAAATCTGGTGAGTTTTACTTCCCCGTATTTTGTTACAACAGATCCAAGAAAAAATCCAAGAAATCTGACTTTAAGTATAGACAAGTTTTAGTTTCAGTTTTATCATAGAAATTTGGAAAGATGTGAAAGTGTTTAGTTTAAACTATGGTTTGTAAGATTTTACTGATTTGAAAATATTCATATTTCTTGTAATAATTGAAAACAAATCAATTAACAAAATACAAGTTACTACAGCATGAGAATTCTTCTAGACACTTTTAACTTGCATTACAGACATTCTATGTTTTGTTTTTATGTCTTTATCATTAAGTATTCCTATTTCATGAGGCACCATTATTTTTCAGATAACAGAAGAGGGACTGATGACTCTGTGGTAAGTGCCAAAGATCTGTGCAGTTGATCCATGAGCTCTTATTGTGTCCATAATCACTGCTTCAGTGAACTTTCCCTGTAAAATGTGTCGTTTTAGTCGATAAAAGCATCAGCTAGATGTCAAGTTAGTGTACAGTTTCTTGTTTAAATTTCACAGATAAGAATAAATATATTGGACACAATGATGCAACATTTCAGGTATTTCATAATAACCTGGTTCCCCATATCTTCATTGTCCAGGAGCAGAAAGATGATGTGACTTATACTGAGGTTGTCAAGTACAGTAAAAACAAAGCCAAAAAGAACAAGGTGAGTAAACACTTCCTTGTGTCCACTAATGCCATCCACATTCTCTCAACATAGTAGTTATGCAGGCTATACCTAAATCAATTTTATTCTAAAATGCAGTTCTTCTCTCAAGTTAAAATCTAACAAGAGGCTGTAATATCTTTGGGCTGAAATTCACATCTTTTTTTTGACAATATCTGTGATGTTTATTCAGGTTCATGGTGAAGATAAAGTGACTTACGCTTCCATCAGTGGAGCAACAGCTGGACCTCAGGATAACAGTCAACTTTATGCCTCTGTGAACTAGAACCATCACAAATGAGTAAAACGTACTCAGTTACTAACGTAACCTCAGTTCCCTGAGATACCGGAACGAGTACTGTGTCTGCTAGAAGCGGTGAGGAAAACTCACTGAAACTAACTGAAGCCTTATTCAATGACGCAGTGAAACTGCAAGGCCATTGGTTTGTGCGGTTAGAATGAAACAAACCAATGACGGCGCAGCAGAACTGTGCAAGCCTATGGCGAAGAAGCCTTTGCATAGGATCTCTATGGGGTCAGATTCCCGCCAATTGTATTGCAGTCACGGATCAAAAAATAATAAACGTGAATCACAAATTTAAAAACACATGTAAAAATATATAGCACAAACTTAAAAAAATAATGCAAAATGATCGGAATGGCAAAGAACATGGTCACGGATCAAAATATAATAAGCGTAAATCGAAAAATCAAAAGCATATTTAAAAAAATAACAAGCATGAATCAAAACTTTAAACACATTAAAAATGATATTGCACAAATCTTAAACATGTGTTTATGCGTTCTTAAAAGTTGTTTTCCTTGCTTTTATTACTCTTTTCTTTCTGCTCTCTTTACATTTTCTGGTTATATTTTATTCTTTTGTGCGCTTGTGCAGTTTTTCCTCTTTGCTCTTCTTTCTACGTTCTGCTCTTGCTTTTCCAAATGTTGCAGTTCGAGTTGCATGTAAATTAGGCTGGGCTTAAGCGCCACCATTGGTCCACTAGTTCTAGATTGACAGCTCCTCCTCTAGCCAATCAATCGAAGGGAGGGAGATGACATCACTTCAATGCGACTCATGGCTACTGATGCTCACACTCATACAGGAGAAGATAACCATCACAGCTGGCAATTTCCGAGCTGGGGTAAACTCTTTCTGTTGCAGGACACTGTTATAATGTATATATATACATTATAACATATGTACATATGTACCTTCATACATATGTACCTGCAACTCGACCTGTCACCGGTATATAGGCTACTTCTACCTGGACAATCTTTTATTGTTAAATTTACCATCCTAACGACAACTTGTCACAGTTGTGCCTGTCTGACGATCTATCATTGTTATATTAATCTTTAATGCACCTATCACTGGACTTGGCACCGTGAAACGCAGCGTCCACCATGCAGCAGCCTCACAACATCACTCTTATGTGTGCCTGGCTCGTCTATACCTGTTATGTTACTGTTAGATATTTTTAGTATTCATACAATAATATTAATAATAATATGCTTGCTTGTTGTCTCTGTTTTATTCCTGTCTTTTGCACAAGAGAATATAACATATGAAACCTACCTTACTAGGCTAATATATTTGCTCGTGAATTACATTTAAAGTAAGATATGCCATGGCAATTGTTTAGATCAGTAGTTCCCAAACGGGTACGTGAGGTGACAGAGGGGGTAACGTTACGCGAACAAAATGCAGAATTTTGCCATTCATTTAATTCTTCTCTACATTAAAATAACATTAAAACTGATCATGTATTTTCTAACAGGTACAATATGCCATATGACATCCAATCAAAATACCACATCTTTTGCGGTCAAATCTGACAGAGTCCATTTCCACATGCAGCGCACATATGGGTGCATAGCCAGTATAGGTTGCGTGGGGAGTCTGCAGCCTGAGCAAAACGCGCAACATACTGCCATTCTGTACCTGCAGATTTAGCACTTACTAGCACGAAGAACAATAGCCTGGCACAAAACGGGCTTAAATATCAATTTAAGATTCAAACTCTTGATCATACAAAACATAGCCTACCTTTTGTGAGTTCTTGTTTTTAATGTTGATAATATTATATGAGCAAGAATGCAAATCCAAATATCCACACAACAGTTCAACAAACAAAGGGGTAATATTAAGTGTTATTCTTCACAGTATTGTCAGTATTTGCTCTATTTTGCAACGAAAACAACAGCAGGATTACAACACAGCAGTGCTTCGAGAACGAATCTGCAACTTTGAATGAATTGTTCGTGAAAGTCATGATTCATTCATAAATACAGCCACTTGCTTCTTTGAATGAATGACTCGATGACTCAGGCATTAAGACAGTGACTTACCGCCATCTACTGGCGGTTTTAGTATTTAAAATAATCACTTTTCACGTTTTTAGCATTGCATATTTCTCTATTGAACATTTTTTAATTTAAAACATTATTATTGTTGTAAAGGTATTCATAAAGATCAAAAACTGCACTAGAAAGTCAATTTAGGGGGCAAATATTGTCCCTTAATGGAAAATTTACAATCTAAGTGGAAGAGAGGGGGTACGCAGAAGGATGGTAAGTGTCTCACGGGGTACTCCACTCTGAAAAGTTTGGGAACCACTGGTTTAGATCATTGTATGTTGCTCGTAATAGTAAACTGTGCATATTTTGTCATGTATTGTTTTCCTGTAAACAGATTTATAGATTTTGTCTTCCATGTACAGTATGTCATTGACACGGGTGTTGGTTTATGAATTTGATCACATTTTAACACTGAGATTATAAAATTATAAAGTTAAGCAATAGCCTTCACATCAGTGTTTTCCCCAATATTAGAGCAATTGCAAATGTTGATTGAGCTGTTGTATAAATCAATATAGCTATAAGTTAATTTTGAATGTGTTTTTGCACTATTTTAATGAAAGGAGTATCAAACAAAGTCACAGCAGAACAGCTTCGCTCGTCTCTGAGCAACACAGCAGTGTTTCATTAATGAATTCCTGATTTGAACGAGAAGTTTGAACTTTTCGCCACCTACATATCTGTATCTGTAATTTTGTTTTTATTTAAAACATTAATCTTATAGTATTGTGCAATTATGTAGTTATGTAATTAAACACAATAAATGTGTGAATAAATCACTGCATATCAAATCCACCTGGTTTCTGTAACTATCTTCTCTGTAACACTATCGTAGTCAATGCAGAGATGATACATTCAGTCTTAGAATTAATTTACCTATGATCGTTTAACAACAATTAAGAAATATATTAGCTACAGTAGCCTTAGCATATTAGCACCATGAGCCAAGTAATATTTTAACACCAAATACCATATATTATGAACATAAAGATTAACAATCATAAGTAGACTGCACAATAAAAAGAGTATCTCAAAAAGAGGAATTATTTGTCCATAGTTCAGATAACTTTACAGATTGAAAGTCCTTGTAAAGTTTCAGATTAAACTGTTATCTTCTCCTGTATGAGTGTGAGCATCAGTAGCCATGAGTCGCATTGAAGTGATGTCATCTCCCTCCCTTCGATTGATTGGCTAGAGGAGGAGCTGTCAATCTAGAACTAGTGGACCAATGGTGGCGCTTAAGCCCAGCCTAATTTACATGCAACTCGAACTGCAACATTTGGAAAAGCAAGAGCAGAACGTAGAAAGAAGAGCAAAGAGAAAAACTGCACAAGCGCACAAAAGAGTAAAATATAAGCAGAAAATGTAAAGAGAGCAGAAAGAAAAGAGTAATAAAAGCAAGGAAAACAACTTTTAAGAACGCATAAACACAACTTTAAGATTTGTGCAATATCATTTTTAATGTGTTTAAAGTTTTGATTCATGCTTGTTATGTTTTTTAAATGTGCTTTTAATTTTTCGATTTACGCTTATTATATTTTGATCCGTGACCATGTTCTTTGCCATTCCGATCATTTTGCATTATTTTTTTTAAGTTTGTGCTATATATTTTTACATGTGTTATACATGTGGTATTATTTTTTGATCCGTGACCGCAATACTATTGGCGGGAATCTGATCCCATAGATCTCTGGTTTATTTTGACTAAAGCGACGACACAGAGTTGTGCAGCGACATAGCACAGCTAGCAACGCAGTACTCATTTCCGTATCTCAGTGAACCGAGGTTACGTTAGTAACCAAGAACGCTCCCTTTCGATACTTCACTCATACTGCGTCTGCTAGATGCGGTGGGGAACAAGTACAATCGCTCCATGCAATGGTAGAGGAACAACTGATAAGTAATTAGTCCTAAGCACTTGAAGGGCCCAAGGGACCAAGTACAGTAAAGCAAGGCCACTAGCCAGGGGCCCAGACTTAAGTCGGGGCCTTATAGAAGTCAAAAATGGGCTAAACTCACACAGGTTACGCCCAGCCCTGAATAATCATTCTAGAAACCTTGCACAGCCTAGGTACTCAAGAAGGGCAGAGAGGAAATTTGTCTTCTGAGGCAAAGAGGTTGACCTCTAATATCTCCCAGACTCTCTGAACCGTTTGGGGATGGAACATCCACTTTTCTGAGGAGACATTGTTCCAGAACAGCATGTCTGCTCCCTGTTTCATTTTGTCCGGCACATGCGCTGCCCTCAGTGAACAAAGGTTGCAATTTGCCCATTCTAAGAGACTCTTCACCAGAGTGGCTTCTTCACCATAGGCTCGTGCAGCTCCACCGCGCCATCATTGGTTTGTTTCATTCTAGTTGCACAAATCAATGGCTGTGCAGTTTCACTGCGTGATTGAATAAGGCTTCAGTTATTGGAGAAAATGAGTTTTCCCCATCGCGTCTAGCAGCTGTAGTATGAGTGAAGTATCGAAAGGGAACAGTCATTTATTATACAAAGAGATTGTATTATGATAAATGAATAGATGAAAATAGAACCAATAGCCTAGTGGTTAGTGCGCTGACACATGGCGCAATTGCATTCGACCCGAGTTCGATTCCCGTCTCGAGGTCCTTTGCCGATCCTCTCTGCCCCAATGCTTTGCTGTCTGCTCTCTACTGTCCTATTTGAATAAAGGCAAAAAAAAAAAAGCCCATAAATGTAACTTTAAAAAAAACATTCTGTCTTTCACATGTTAACAAACAAGTGAGAAGTGAGATTGTTACTGTGCAGAATGAGCTCAGACCTGACATTCCTTTTTATTATTGTAAATGTCTGTAAATATGATGTTGCATTGTAACTGTTTTTAATATCCAATCTACAGTAATTAACGTAATCTTTTAAACTATTTCTGTGCTTGAAGCATTTGTGAGAGATGCTCAGAAATGTTTTAACAGCTGTAAAGGAACTGAGAGACCGCAGTCAAATTCAAAGAAATAGAAGAGATAATGTCTATTTATGGGAATCATAATGAGTTTAATGATTCTGGTTCTTTAATGGTTCCATTAATGATTGAATGAAGTACTTTTAATGAAGAATTTTTTTTTTTTTAAATTCCATTGCAAAATGTAGATAATTTAATGATTTACAAATTTCTGTTTACAGTTCTTGCAAAAGGTTTTAAATGACTTTTCATAGTCTTTTTATATGCAACATAAATATAACCATATTTATGTATGTCTCACACTTAATTAGTAAGCTGTGTTTGACCCAGTAAAACTAACCTGCTCATTAGAGTCATTTGTTGAATCAGATTGCACTTCTTTGAGTAAAAAGTGCAAACTGGTCACACTTTTTGTTCCCTTTCAGTCGGTCACGTTCGACGTACGTCAGTAGTGACCGACGAATTGGGATATCGCTAGAGAGCCCCTATCAGCTTCGAGAAAACTAAAACAAGCCAATGAACATTGGCGTGCGATATTTGCATAACGCACCCCTCCCCATCCGGGGCATATAAAAGGGGGAGCTCTCGCTTCGGAGCCAAGCTTTGGTGTCCTACAGCTAAGAAGATCTTTAAAACAAGAAGAAACAGCGTTCTTACCGTGTTTGGCGCAACGACACTGCAGCGAGTCCATGAGCTTCCGGGTCCGGGCGGCAACATCGGCTGTGAAACAGCGTTCCGCTGTAATTCCAATTGTTTGGTCTGCGATTTGGCCGGGTCCCGTGTGTGTGTGTTTACCACACTTCGTGACACTCCCTGTGTGTCTCATTCACAAAAGAGCTGTGAGTTTCCCCCTCTATTAGACTTTACAGACGAACCCTGCATCTGGGGAGATGGCATTTCGTCTGTGCGCTACTGGGTGTGGTCGTTCCCTGGTCCCTGCTGATGGGCACAATCGCTGTATCACGTGCTTGGGCGTTCAGCACGCTGAGGCCGCGTTTGTAGATGGTTCATGTTCTCATTGTGGGAACATGACTATCGCGGTGCTGAGGTCGAGACTCTCGTTCCTTGGTTCTCAGGGAGCGGGGGTCCCCTCCCCTATGCCCCGTGCGGCCGTTTTCTCTGGCTCCGGTCGGGGTGACGGTTCGTCGGCGTGTAGGCAGGGTGACTTGAGGGTCACGGTTAGGGCTTCCCCGCCGAGTGTTGCTCCGCGGGCCCCTGCCGCCTCTGCAGCACTGCAGCCAGTGGTGTTACCGCCGTGTCACGCCGGGCCCTCTTCGGAGCGTCCGGTATTGTCCTTCGGTGCACCTGCGGAGGACCAGATGTCGATCACGGTATCGGAAGGCGAGCATGAGTCCTCGGGAGAGGATGACTCGGCTGAGCCCCCGTCTCACGGGGTGGCGGCTGTGGCCAAGTCGGATCCTGAGTTGATGGCTGTGCTTTCCCGGGCTGCCGAGAGCGTCGGGCTCGTGTGGAACCCTCCACCCTGTCCCGGCCCCTCTCGGCTTGATGATTGGTACCTCGGGGCGGGTCGCGCTGGTCCTCAGCGTCCCGCCCCGATGCCTTTCTTCCCGGAGGTGCACGACGAGGTGACCAGGTCTTGGCGGACGCTGTATAGTGTTCGTTCGAGGCCAGGCCCCTCGTCCGCCTTCACCACCCTGGATGGCGGAGAGGCTAAAGGCTATACGGGAATCCCTCCAGTCGAACGGTCTGTAGCGATGCAGTTGTGCCCTACGGCCGCCGGCTGGCGTGGTGACCCGCGCATTCCGTCCCGAGCCTGTAAGTTTTCTTCCTCTCTGACGGAGAAGGCTTATAGAGCTTGTGGGCAGGCCGCCTCCGCCCTGCATGCCATGGCCCTTTTGCAAGTGTATCAGGCAAAAGCGCTATCGGAAATGCCACAGGGTGGTCTTGACCAGCATCTGTTGGGGGAGTTGCGAGCTGCCACCGATCTCGCCCTACGGGCGACTAAAGTGACAGCACGCTCCGTTGGTCAAGCGATGGCTACTATGGTAGTCCAGCAGCGCCATCTATGGCTAAACCTGGCTGACATGAGGGAGACCGATAAATATCGGTTCCTGGACTCCCCCGTGTCCCAGGCTGGCCTATTCGGCGACGCAGTAGAGAGCTTCGCCCAACAGTTCTCTGCTGCCCAGAAGCAGGCTGAGGCCATTAAACATGTCTTGCCCCGCCGGCCCGCTGCTGCCTCCACCCCGCCAGCGGCGCAACCTCAGCCTGCTCGTCGCCGAGGGCGCCCGGCCGCGTCGTCCTCCGCTCCCGCTAAGTTGGCCAAGCAGCAGCCTCCACCAGCCAAACAGCAGGGAGCCGGTGCCGGCCGGGGCACCCAGCCCGCTCAAGCCAAGCCAGGTGGTAAGAGGTCGAGGAAGTCGCGATCCTGAAGCGGGCGACCTGGAGGAGGAAGTAGCAGCTCTTCAGGGGGGGATTCCATCTGCCCCTCCACTCCCGGGGGAGGGCCGGGAGAAACTTGTTGTATTTGTTCCGCCGCTGGCTCTCCGGAGTCCAGCGGTACCCACCTTTTCACAGAAAGAGCTGTTTCCCTTTCATCCTCCAGGTCACAAGAGGGCGTGGTTGTCAGGACCCGGGGCTCTGCCTTGGTGTCCGCAGCCCCCTCTCATTTCGCCAGTAGGGGGCGCCCCGATGGTGCAGGCCGTACCACGTGTACCGTCTCCCATCGTTGCTGTCACCCCGCAGAATCTGACTCCACTTCGGGCCGCTGTGCTGTCCGAGTCGAGTCCCAGTATTCTGCCTCGCTGCCCCACTCCCGGTGCGCCTGTGGTGCCCTTGGTCCCGCTCGTTCGGCTTCTGGAAGCCTGGTTAACGCTTCCCAGCCCGTCCCGCTGGCTCATCCGCACTATCAGGCTCGGCTATGCGATTCAGTTCGCCCGGCGTCCCCCGGTGTTCAGAGGTGTCCACTACACTCAGGTGTCACTGGACAGTGCTCCTGTTCTTCGGGCGGAGATTGCTGTCCTCTTGGCGAAGGATGCAATCGAGCCGGTCCCTCCAGCCGATATGAAGTCAGGGTTTTACAGTCCCTACTTCATTGTACCGAAGAAAGGAGGTGGGTTACGGCCAATCTTGGATCTGCGAGTCCTGAATCGGTCCCTTCACAGGCTGCCATTCAAGATGTTGACGCAGAAACGCATTTTTCAATGCATCCGTCCCCAAGATTGGTTCGCAGCTATAGACCTGAAGGACGCGTACTTTCATGTCTCGATTCTGCCTCGTCACAGACCCTTCCTACGGTTTGCGTTCGAGGGTCGGGCATATCAGTACAAAGTCCTGCCCTTCGGGCTGGCCCTGTCTCCCCGCGTCTTTACGAAGGTTGCGGAGGCGGCCATTGTTCCCCTCAAGGAACAAGGCGTTCGTATTCTCAACTATCTCGACGACTGGCTTATTCTAGCCAGTTCGCGGGAGCAGTTGTGCGAACACAGGGATCTGGTGTTGGCACACCTCAGCCGGTTGGGTCTTCGGGTCAACTGGGACAAGAGCAAACTCTCCCCCGGGCAGAGGATCTCTTATCTCGGTATGGAACTGGACTCGGTCGCCCTGACTGCGCAACTCACAGAGGAGCGCGTCCAGTCGGTGTTGAACTGCCTGAGTACGCTCAAGTGCAGGACAGCGGCCCCACTGAAAATGTTTCAGAGGCTCCTGGGGCATATGGCATCCGCAGCCGCGGTCACGCCGCTCGGATTGCTTCATATGAGGCCGCTCCAACACTGGCTCCACGGCCGGGTCCCGAGATGGGCGTGGCAACGCGGCACGTTCCGTGTTCCTGTGACACCGAGCTGTCGCTGTGCCCTCACTCGATGGTCAGACCCCTCGTTCCTGCGGGCAGGAGTTCCCCTCGAACAGGTGTCCAGGCACGCTGTGGTTCACACAGATGCCTCGACCTTAGGGTGGGGCGCCACGTACAACGGGCATGCAGCCTCAGGTCTTTGGACGGGGCCTCAGCTGCATTGGCATATCAATTGCCTCGAGTTGCTGGCAGTTCGTCTTGCGCTGGGCCGCTTCAAGGAGCTGTTGACAGGCAAGCACGTTCTAGTCCGCTCAGACAGCATTGCGACCGTAGCGTACATCAATCATCAAGGTGGTCTACGCTCCCACCGCATGTCGCAACTCGCCCGCCATCTCTTGTTATGGAGTCAGAAGCATCTGAGGTCGCTTCGTGCCAGTCATGTCCCAGGTGTGCTCAACCGTGCAGCCGACGAGCTTTCACGGCAGCCTCCACTTGCGGGCGAATGGAGACTCCATCCCCAGGTAGTCCAGCTGATTTGGCATTACTTCGGCGAGGCTCAGATAGATCTGTTTGCCTCCCAGGAGAATGCTCAGTGCCAGTGGTTCTATTCCCTGACCGCAGGTACTCTCGGCACGGATGCACTGGCACACAGTTGGCCCCGGGGTCTTCGCAAGTATGCGTTTCCCCCAGTGAGCCTTCTTGCTCAACTCTTGTGCAAAGTCAGGGAGGATGGGGAGCAGGTCTTGTTGGTGGCCCCTTATTGGCCCACCCGGACATGGTTTTCGGACCTCATGCTCCTCACGGCAGCCCCTCCCTGGCCCATTCCTCTGAGGAAGGATCTTCTGACTCAGAGAGGGGGCACCCTCTGGCACCCGCATCCCGACCTGTGGAACCTCCACGTGTGGTCCCTGGACGGGATGCGGAGGTTCTAAATGATCTCCCGCAGGCGGTTGTAGACACTATCACTTCCGCTAGAGCTCCTTCCACTAGGAGCCTCTATGCGTTGAAGTGGAACCTGTTCGTTGAGTGGTGCTCTTCTCTCCGAGAAGACCCCCGATCATGCTCGGTCAGATCCGTGCTTTCCTTTCTGCAGGAGGGTCTGGAGCGAAGGCTGTCTCCCTCCACCCTCAAAGTGTATGTTGCCGCCATTGCCGCACATCACAATGCAGTTGATGGGAAGTCCTTGGGGAAGCACGATCTGGTCGTCAGGTTCCTGAGGGGAGCGAGGAGACTGAATCCGCCTCGTCCCCCCTCCATACCCTCTTGGGATCTTTCCGTAGTTCTTTCATCCCTTCGGCATCATCCCTTCGAGCCCTTGCAATCAGTTGAGTTTAAAGTACTGTCCCTTAAGACCGTCCTCCTGGTTGCATTGGCCTCGCTCAAGAGGGTAGGGGACCTGCACGCATTTTCGGTCGACGAATCGTGCCTGGAATTCGGGCCTGGTGACTCTCACGTTATCCTGAGACCCCGGCCTGGATATGTGCCCAAGGTTCCTACCACTCCCTTCAGAGATCAGGTAGTGAACCTGCAAGCGCTGCCTTCGGAGGAGGCAGACCCAGCCCTGGCTTTGCTCTGTCCAGTCCGCGCTCTGCGCGTTTACGTGGATAGAACTCGAAGCTTTAGGACCTCAGATCAGCTCTTTGTCTGTTATGGAGGCCAGCAGAAAGGGAAGGCTGTCTCCAAGCAGAGGATGGCCCACTGGATTGTGGATGCCATCGCCCTGGCTTATGATTCCCAGGGCGTGCCTTGCCCGTTCGGGTTGAGAGCCCACTCCACCAGAGGAGTGGCCTCTTCCTGGGCGTTGGCTCAAGGCGCCTCGCTGACAGATATCTGTAGAGCTGCGGGCTGGGCGACACCAAACACGTTTGCTAGGTTTTATAGCTTACGTGTGGAACCGGTTTCTTCCCGTGTACTCGCTTCCACTAGCCGGTAGACGCGTTGAACCTGTTCTCTGTGTCGGCTTGCAATGCCATTCCCGCTCTCTGGGCTGGATACGTGCATTTTTGACTCCAGTCGTGTTCCCCGATCGGTGAACCCTGTTGAGTTCCTCCGCCTCCCCTTCGGCTCGGACATTGCGGAGTGTCTGATGCCAGACCAACATCCACCTTCGGTGTTGTCTGTTGGTTGGGTTCCATATGTTGTAATCCCTCTAAGTGAGTGATTCCATATGTGCATGGTCCACGGTTACTCCCTACGGTGAGTCCGTGTCTTCCCTTAGCAGAGTTCTGCTGTCACCTGTCAGATGAGTCTCCCCCTACTTAGGTGGGGCCATCCCAGGGACATGTATGCGTTCTGCCCTTCGGGCCAGGCCATATGTTCCACGTAAATTCCTTCCCCTCTGGGTGGGTAGTGGCTCCGCAGCGTCCCCTTTGGGTTCGCTTTCCCAGTGTAGTCTAGTTTACTTAGTGGGTATTTCGGAACAGCAGTAGACTTCCCGGCGTAAGCTCGCCCCCTTCTCCGTCCCCCTGGTGCGACGGGTGGCTAGAGCTTGCGCTGGGCACTGGAAGGGGTTCGTAACTGTGGCGTTTTATTTGGGATCCCAATTCGTCAGTCACTACTGACGTACGTCGAACGTGACCGACTGAAAGGGAACGTCTCGGTTACGTATGTAACCCTCGTTCCCTGAAGGAGGGAACGGAGACGTACGTCCCGTCGCCACAGTTTCTGTACCCTCGCTGCAGTGCGGACACCAGTTGTCTCCTCAGCGAAAAACAGAGTGCGATTGCATCTCCTCCCCCTTTTATATGCCCCGGATGGGGAGGGGTGCGTTATGCAAATATCGCACGCAAATGTTCATTGGCTTGTTTTAGTTTTCTCGAAGCTGATAGGGGCTCTCTAGCGATATCCCAATTCGTCGGTCACTACTGACGTACGTCTCCGTTCCCTCCTTCAGGGAACGAGGGTTACATACGTAACCGAGACGTTTTGTGCTGTGGTTTCATTAGTGATGTTGTCACTACTGAATAGTGCATATGCAAGGAACTCTGGCAGAGACAGAGACTGTATACAAAATCAACACACACACACACACACACACACACACATATATTATATATATATATATATATATATATATATATATATATATATATATATATATAAATATTGTGAACTATTTGAGTGGACAACCATAGTGTCCAAAACTGTAGTTTACATTATCAAGTGCACTCATTCAATCCCATAATGCACTGCAAAAATGAGTGTACAACCAATATACAATAAACAGCTATAGAATACCCATAATGTACTGTGCATAATGCTCACGGCCATTTCATTGCTAATGGAGTTTGCCCGTTAAAAAGCTAAATATCAAATGATTAATAAAAAGCAAGCAGTCCTTCCAGTAACACAGTGTACAAATTTGTATTCATTCCTCCTTTAAGTGGACTTTTAATGTAGGGAATAGAGGATGAGGATAAAGAGGATGATTTTGGATGCAGCCAGAGTATTTTAGTACAGTGTCCTATCCGTATCAATGGAAAATGCATGTCTGAACCATTAATGTCATTCATTTCCAGTATTTAAGAAAAAAAAAAAAAAAACAGTTCTAAATAAAATTAGATTAATTCCATTATTTCAACATTATATGAACCTCAGAGGATTCATAAACATTTCTGCACCTGAAAAGTTTTCATATATAAATGTTTTACATTTTAGATTCTGTCAGCAAATAAATATTTTACATTTGACAGTGGTTCCCAAATTCGTTTCTGGAGACTTTCCAACAGTGTATACAGTATGTACAGTAACTCCAGGAACAAATTTGGGAAACAATTTTCTATGTAAGTGTAGTATAATCACAGGTGAGATCTCAGTTTTCTCGTGGCATTGCACTGATGTGAGCTGTTTGTGTGGGTCTTGTATCTTCATTCCTCTAGAAATATTAGTCGTGCGTGTCCAGGCATTGTTAGTGAGTATATAAGTGTCGTGCGCATGAAAGAAGCTGCCAGCTGCTGCTTTCCTGTGGCTTGTATACTTGTTTTCCAGTTTTGGGACGCTGGAGTGTTGCTTGCGCTATTGTTTGTAAATCGTTTGCCTTGGAGACGCAAGACTGTTGCCTCTTGTTCCGCTGCCACCTGGTGGTCGTTTGAGCCCGTACATTGTTAATTTGTGTTGTTTGTGTTGTGTGTGTGTGTGTGTGTGTGTGTGTGTGTGTGTGTGTGTGTGTGTGTGTGTGTGTGTGTGTGTGTGTGTGTGTGTGTGTGTGTGTGCGCATTCGAGCTGGATTGAAGTTTTTTTTTTTTTTTTTTTTGCTGCTTAAGTTTGTTTATTGTATATTTTTTATTTGTATTTGGTTTCGTTGTAAGTTGATTTTGGTGTTTGTTTGAATTTTGTTATTGGGATTTATTGGGTATTATTTTGTTGCCTTTACATTGATCTCGCTCAGTTAATGGACTGAGAATCTCTGGTTTATTTTGGGTGTTTTTTTTTTCCTCTTGGGTTTTTATTTTTATTTTATTTTTTTTAATGGTGTATTATGTTGTGTTGGTTTAAAGTAGTTGATGTATACATTTGTTTTTGGTTGGTTTGGAGTGTTTAAATGTGTTTTTTCTTTTTTTCCTTTTCACTCTTGGTTCATGATTTGAGCTGTATGAAATTTTTGGTGTAAAGAGATAACAAAGAAATTATCTGCCGTTTCTTTTTTTGTTGTTGTTGCTGTTTTTATTGGTACTGTTGTTATTGTTAACAGTGAGTATAAAGGTGGTCGGTTCATTTGGTCTGACTAAACCAAAGCCATTGGGCTGGTTGTAGCGTTGAAGCACATTGTAAAGTAATTGAGGACTCTTTTGGGGGGCCCTATAAATAAGGTATTTTGGCCACCTCTGCTACTAATGCAATTGAATGTTCGCTTGGTTTAAGCCAAGTGGTTGACCCTTATGCATAAAATGTCTTTTCTTATGAATGTTGAGCTCAATGCTTTAATAGTGTCTTGTTGATAAATAAACTTGTGATCTTGTGGCATTGTTTCTGCTTGTCCTTTTCATTTAGTTGAAAGCCTGCTACTGGGAGGACATTTTTTTTATTTATTTTTTTATTTTTTTTTAGTGGTATAGTCTGTTTAGGTCTAAAATGGGTTCAGAGATAATCACAATCCACTGTGTTTAACCAGTTTGGTCAAACTAACTGAATTGAAAACTAACTGGATTACATTGGATTACAAAAGGATAGTAATACCAGAATCTTTTTTTTATCTTGTGCATGGGGACTTTTTTTTTTTTTTTTGTCCCCATGAGAAAACCAGCTTATAAATTACGCTAAAATATGTTTTTGAAAATGTAAAAATGCAGATTTCAGTGAGGGTTGTGTTTAGGTGATAGAATGTACAGTTTGTACAGTATAAAAATCATTGTCTATGGAAAACCAACCCAAGTTGTGATAAGATTAGGTTGAGTATCATAAAGGCTTGACTCTGCAATACTTGCAAAAAAACTTGGACTCTTAGAGGCTCCATTCAGAGTCTGAGTTCCAGTGTTCATTTATAGTTAAAACTTGATATAATGTCACCATTATGAACTCTGTAGAAGGTGTCAATAGCACATTTGACTTCTGAGTTTGATTCCACAAGAGCATGTCCGTCACACGTGGTATAGTGTCAGTGAAATGCTGCTGTAGTGTCAGTCAGTTGGTCAGATCAGAGGAAGTTAACAACCACAGAAGAGGCTGATGATGTTTATATAAACAACTGTAACTAATGAAAAGAAAGACTGACAGAAACAGAAAATGGCTGATCCGTGTCCGGGGGACTGATGGGACTGATTATTCTCTGTCCAATTCTGACAGGTAAATAAATCTTATGAAAGATCGGTTTGATGTGAAGATCCAAATTAATCAATTCATTTAATTACTTTGGCATTGAATCTGACTGAAAGTAAGATTGAAGATTTATTCTTACTGATATTCATGTTGTGATCGCATGTGCTGTTTTCTTTCCCATTTCCTGTTTTAATTTATTGGTTTTTATTAAAATATTACCAATAAAATACTGTTTCAGGTATGACTGTAGCTGAAGTAACTCATGTGTTCAGGACTTCTGGTGAAAATGTCCGTCTGCCCTGTAATAATGCTCTTTCTGGCTGCACATCAACTACATGGATCTATAACAGACATTCAGAGACAGTTGAACTGATTGCTGGATAAAGAAGAATAACATACAGAGACATCGGAGACTGAGTCTGGGGTCTGACTGCTCTCTGAACATCAAGAAAGTCACACAAGAAGATTATGGGCTTTACACCTGCCAACAATTTGTGAATGGAAAACAAAGAAATGACGCACGCGTTTTTCTGCTTTTTCTTCAAGGTCAGTGTTTCTGTAAAATGATTGCTGTATGTGTTCAGGATTAAAAGAACACCATTCTCTCTTCAAACCCATTAATCTCATGACTTAAGTCTGTCATGTGATTTCTATTTATTTTCTCTTTTAGTCTCTTCATCATCCTCACGGACTGAGATCAGACCAGGCAGCTCTGTGACTCTCTCCTGTCAGTTGTATTATTATGGAGTGGATTGTGAAACTTTGGTCCGTTCTGAGGGACTTCAGCTGTCGCCAGATTCACACCAGCGACAGACTCCAGATATCTGATATCATTCTCCTCAACACACTGTATCAGCAATCTGACTACAACAGTCCTGAATGAAGATCTCAACAGAGAGTGGAGATGTCTGGTTACTCAGAGAAAACAAAACTAAAACTGTCTAATTGAGCCATAACAGCTGCCTGTGTCTTACTTGCAGCTTTCAGTATATTTTAAAAAGAAAAGAAAGAAAAACGTTGCTTTGCATTGGACTCTGGTGGCTTGTGGGCTCTGAGCAGCTGCTTTAACTAGAAACGGCCTTAATGAAAACACACACCTCTCTTCCCAACAACTGCCACTGTAAACAGTGATGATGGATCACAAATGATTTAATGAAAAGTTTGCCCCATTCTGAAACATGCAGCCTATTGCTTATAAATGTTGGGAAAGTCTTCCAGATTTGTGGAATTTCACACACGGCCACTAGTTAGATGGCTATAATTGCATGGGGAATTGAGAGGCCACACAACATAAACAAGTGAAATAATTAAATAAATGAATAATTAAAGTGAAATAAATAAACATGTAAACATTTTATTTTGATTTTATTTTAAATGTTTTAAAAATATTTAACATTTTGTAAGATTTAAATCTTAAAAATCAGGATTGTAAATGTGCTGTCATGTTGCTAAAAAATTATTATTGATGCACCGATACCATTTTTTTAAGGACAGAGTATGAGAACTGATGCTTTTTTTTTTCTAGTACTCGCCGATTTCAATATCGATGCCTATACATTTATTAATTTCTCTCTCACTTTTTTTTTTTTTTTTTTGGTGATGTTTCAGTTTTCCAATCACAACACAAGGCAGTTTTTGCTAACCAGAGATGTTGAATAAAAAGCAAGACAATACAGTATTTCATATATTTTGTATTTTTACAATATGGTGCATCTGAATAAAAAACTCCCTTAAAACGGTCCTATACAGATCATCGGATCATTACCTCAAACTCTGGTGTGACTTCAGCTGCACACAGAACTTCAATTACTACACAGCAAGGTATTTATGTTTGTCTTTCTCATTTCAGTGCTTTACAGGGCCAGTTACAGTAGAACTGCTACCTTATTCCTTTGTTGAGAGAGTACTTTTCACAAACCTTGTGACAACAACAGTTAAAATAAATATTTTATTAAATATTTTAGATAGTTTGTCAAAGGAATATCTATAACGTCATATTTTTGTGCAATCAATTAGTATTTTTGAATTTACAATATCTGAACTAAAATGCATCCTCTCTCTAGCATCAATCACAGAGAAAACACAGATTCCAGCTGACACACCATCAGAAACTGAAGCCTTGATGGCTGATGGATCATTATTCAGAGGTATGTTTTTTTTTTTCATGCTGATAACTCATACCATTATTTTAATGAAGTGTATGTAAATGGCTTGTAAATAACTGTTAATTGTTTTATATCCTTGATTTCATCAAGTCATTTACAGTTCTTTTCTTTCTCTCTATCATCTGTCCACACATCTTTCCTGTAGTGATTATGATTATTGTTGAGACTGCAGTGTTTGCTGCTCCTACTGTGATTCTTCTTCAGATCATCTGTGCAAGAAGAGCTGGTGAGTTTTGAGTGACACAGAATCTGATGATTCACATTGATCTGTAACAATCTTCAAACATAGTAATAACTTCTGAGAGGTCAGTAAATTGTATTTAATTATACTGTAGGGAGGAAGGACTCGTCTCACACCACCCAGAGGAAATAGAGATGCCTATACAGTACAGAGCTGGCCCAAGGCATAAGCGAACTAAGCAGCTGCTTAGGGCCACCAGGGGCCCCCATGAGCACATGAAAAGACAGCTTGATTTTTACAGCACATTAAGCCTATCAAACAGCGGCAGGTTACTGGACTTTATCTTTCACATCTGATTGCACTAACATGCACCTTATCTTTAAAGGGATAGTTCACCCAAAAATAACAATTCTGTCATTATTTGCTCACTCTCATGTTGTTCCAAACCTGTATTAATTTCTTTCTTCTGTTGAACACAAAAGAAGGTGTTTTGAAGAATGTTGGTAACCAAAAAGTGGTCCCCATTGACTTCATAGAAAAAAATAAATATGGAAGCTACTGGGACCAGCATATGTTTGCAGACATCCCAACCTGCAAAAAGTTATTTCAGGGTGGTACCCCCCCCCCCCCCCCCCCTTTTTGTCTCGAGTACTTAATGGAGTGTCCTTTCCATCACAGAACGTATCCTTTATTGTGTTTAAGGTGGAGCAGGATCTCACTCTCATCTGACTTTGTTGTCTGTTTTTCTGAACCCTATCCTAATTCCCACAGTCCCGTCTGGCTTTTTATCGACCTCTTTTTCCCAGTGTGTTTTCCACTGAAACTGTACCTGGATTGAAGTATTTATACAGACCAGACTTTGTCAGCTTGTCGGACTCTGGCGCCCCCTGGAGACACTTTTAAGTATTACTCTCCAGGATTTTTCAGGATTAAACTCTCAGGAACTACAACACAGACACCGGCAGAAACATTATTACATTAAATGATGAATCACTTGTTGAAAGAGACATTATTGCAGTTCTTGCATTTAACTTTCTGGTTAGCCTATGTTTCGTTCTAAACCCATAAGCATAAAAATATAACTTCTGCAATAATTCCCCAAACCACTAAATGTACAGATTCCTTTAAAACTTTTTTTTTTTTTTTTTTTTTTTTTTGCAGATTATTTCAACTTAACAGTGCTATTTTTGGTTTATATTTTGAAAATGTCCAGTTGATTTACATTAATAAAATTCTTGTTGTTCAATATGCAAAATAAGGTCTCTGTGACTAAATAAGATCTCTGTGATATTTGCATATTTTGAATACCAAACCAATCTTGAGTGTTTGCTGATTTTTTATTTCATCTGACCTTAGAACATTTGAAAAGTAACTGACACTACTAGAACTTCAAACGGGATGGTTCTATGGTCAGATGAAACTAAAAAATGAGCGTTTTAGCAGCAAACACTCAAGATTGTTTTGGTGCACATGGGTTAAAAGTACCCCATGTGTACAATGAAATATACTGCTGGATCTTTAACGTCTGATCCATAGTCTGATCGCGTCTTTGCATTGACTTTGTATGTAATCTACTCCCGCAAATCGTTGAACTCGCGTTTGCTATGTTTGCCCAATTATTGTGTTTGAATGTACATTAGTGTATATTTGTTGAACAACTGGTAATCGTTTTCATATCATCTGACTAAACAGTAATCAATTAATTTGATAATTTACTGTCAAACTATATTTGCTGTATTGTATTGCAATATAGCATGACGCAATATGTAATGGTGGCATGTGAAAATTGTCAGACACTTATCAGACACTTACGAAATCCAGTATTGGATAGATTTGGTTAGTTACTGTAGCAGCTACAGTGTAGTTATCATAATTTTACATCATAACCTCACAATAAAAATTGTGCTGTCAATACATATGATACATATGGTAAAGCGGATGCAGCGCTGGCGATTGTGTCATAATAAAAGTTCCGCTGCTCGTGAGGCGTGTGTTGTGCAATCGCTCCAGCGGCCTCGTTCAGCTCCCACAACACCCGGTCCTGCTCTGCTTCATACTACAGTAATGTTAATAATCGCATCCATTGACATGTTTTCTTCCCAAGACATACTGCACTGTCTGTTGAGGTGAAGACCACATGTCCCAAGATTCCACACTCAAACTTGCCGTCATCAAGCTACGCCTTTGTTTTGAATAGACCTCTAGCGGACAAAATTATTACATACTGCACCTTTAAGGGTGAGATTATTTATATGTTTAACACCATCTTAATAGTTTGACCACCATCAACATATCTGCCTGATTTGACACTAATGCAATTTATATCATATTATAATTTGAATTATTTTAATGCTTTGCATTGCGTTTTGAATGATTGTAAAGATATCTGTAGGTCTGTCAATACCAGAAGAGGAGCTTTCCATGGATGCGCATCCATGATCCACTTTATTAGACAGTTTTCTAAGGAAAATGATGCACGATTTATTAAAACTATCTAAAAATCATAATACAGCATTACATAATGCTATTCTTAAATCTACCCTTACACAGGATAATACATATAAAAGTTTAAACCTTCACTCTGTCTTTGCATGTTTGATGTATGCCATATTCTCGATAAAGAAATCACAGTGGCATTTCTATCAAAAAAAAAAAAAGGTGGCCAAATATTATTATTTAACTAATATTATATTTTTAATTATGGTGGTTGGCTTTGATCGTGGATTTGATCGTGCTGTGCTGTGTAACTACAAAAATTTGCAGGTTTTTGGTGCCCTCTGCAGGAATTTGTTATAATATATAATGTATTTATAACATTTCAGAGGGAAAAAACTCTTGATGTGTTTAACATACAGATTAGCTTGTTATGGTTAATTTAGAAGAAATCTACAGATGCAAACAGACGGATGGTAGTAGGCTTAAAACAAGCACCATCTAAATGTGTAGAGTTATGGTTAAGTTTTCTTTCCATTAGAGTAAAAGACATGGCAGCAAAAATTAACCAAAATCTTAAAAGTATTACAATAACACCAAAAGAATTAAAACGATTTATTGATTTGTGCAAAATAAACAAATTATTAGTGAAACTATGTCCCTCTCCTTGGTGCAGTCATTTATTCTAAATAGAGCTACTTGAAAATAGTTGCTGTTGACTTCTCTTGTGATAAACCTAATGAAAACTAAAGAAGAACATGGTCTCTGTGTGAACTGATTATTTTGTAGAAATTTGTGGAGTATAAAACAATTGTGTCAGTGTAAGGGAATTCAAATAAATTGGTAAGGAAGTCAGAGTTGTCTTAATATATTTAAGAGTTTATTATTTTTTTTAAATAAATAATTATGAAAAGTGCCCTTTTTCCACTTGAGCCCCTGCCCCCCAAAATGTCCTGATTTTCTGTACATTAGACATCAACATTGTGATTATAATATACTCAAGACTTTTTGAAAGTGACCACTAGGTGTCGCTATGTTTCCAAACTGTTTAGTGTTTTGCCCTAATGCTTGGTCAGTTTTTGGCCATATATTGCTGGTTTATTTTTGCTGTATTGTTGTGAGTTCTGAGTTTTCTTGTTTGTAGCCTATGTACTATTAAACTGTGGTAGTTGTAAATATAATTTTTTAGCTAAAATAAAGTAATTTTTGTCATTCGAAGACCTGAAGTCTGTAGTAGCCCTACATGCTGTTATTTCATCCAGACTTGACTATTGTAATGTACTTTACCTGGGTGTTTCACAGTCCCTACTGTCACTCATTCAACTTTCCAGAATGCTGCTCCTCATGACTGGTACTAAGAAAAGGGAAAGTATTTCGTCAGTGGCCTCTCTTCACTGGGTTCCAGTCTGAAGGGGTGAATTGAGCCTCCCATCCCCTCCAAATAAGGAATCATAGTTTTCTTAAATCTATTGCACCTTCTCTGGTATTAATGTTACAAGCAATGTCTGTATTCAGTATCAGAGAAGTGACTGAGGGTCTGACCCATGTCAGGAATACAGTGACAGTGTTTGTGATTCATTCAGCCCAGCATCCAGAGAATAAATATGAACTTGCTTTGTAATGAATTCATTCGATCATGCAATCAAATTAATCAAGAGATCTAGAGTTTGATGTTTTGCTTTTATTTATTTTTTATTTTGATGTTCAGCTGTGCATTAAATTCAATAATACTCAACATGTCTAACAGATCTGCATATATTTTTGCCATTTGTAACTCTTTAGGTTTTACAGCAGCATATATTACCAAATGTGACAATGAATCAATAGTGGAAGTTTAGCACACGTTTGCTCTGTGTGAATGTGTTGTTCTGTTCCAGTGATGATGTGCCGTCATACAGTGTTGAAGGGAAAGGATATCTCCCTTGTTCTGTCTATGGTGTGTTTGCAAAGATTGTTTAGGAGCCACCCGGATGAGAAGTGCCCTTGTGGGATTTCTAACTCACCTTTGACCCTTGAGCTGCTTACGAATGAGAACTGTCACAGATATTGTCTTTAAATAATCACATTTGCGTAAAGAACCAAACACCATGTTCGGATGTTGCGTTAGTTAGTTCAAGGCTGGATCCTCTTACTCTTACTTTAAGTTAGAGTCACTTCTGAAGCCGCGTCCGCGCAGAAAAAATAATTGCCGCGCAAAGAACAGACATGAAAATGATTGTAGTATTTAAAATGAGAAATAATTGCAGTGCTCTGGAAAACCGCTATAGAGTTATTGTCGCTAGTTGGAACCGGTGAATGCGGTTTACAGGTTTCATTGAAAGAGAACGATTGAGCGCGTGTGAGCTGGCTGGTCCTGAGCCAAAACAGTCGCGGTAAGAACACTGTAATGTTTGCGGACTAAATACATCAATACGAGAGTCAACGCGAAACGAAAAGAAATGTGAAATAAAACGTCAATGTTTTAATGAAAAGTGGTGGAAATAACGGATGATGGGCACAAAATGCTAACAAAACTCTGAGACATTTACAGTTACACACCCACCACAGGTGTAGCGTGCAAACTCAAAATAGCCTACATAAGTGATATACCTCAGTTTAAATAGATTTTTGTGTGTGGGTTTCAGGGATGTTTAGATAACTACAAAAGAGTTAACGTTCACTTTTCTTAAAAATATTTAGCTATCAGATCTGTTTAAATGCTTCAGTTTGTTTTCACTATATAATATATTAAAACAATTGGAAACATTTAAACTGATATAATACAGTATACCAATTTAAATACCTAAATATTATATTTTATTATATTATAATGTAAGCCTAATAAAAAAATGATCTCACAAGGGGATGGTTTAGGGCTCCTTTCCATGAAAAATCTTAACCTCCTGGTATATAAAATCAGGGAGATTCATAAGCAATAAACATGTAATTTTGATGGTTTAACACTGTCTGTTGCTAATAATTTACGGTACAAAAACTCATTGTGGTTGTTCCAAACCATCATTGTAACTGCTCATATTATATTATTATAAAGAATTGAACTGTCCTGCAGGAGGACAGAAATTATTTTTTAATAGGCATATAATTTCTTGGTAAAGATTGGTACAGTTAATACAGCAATGTGAAAAATCTTAAGTAACCTAAAATGTGCTTAATTTAGTGACTGAACTGCTTTTTCAAACATATTATTTAATAAATCACTAAGTTACATCAAGGGTCAAATAAAATAGAAACGGCACATTAAAGTTAAATGTTACAGTTGCATGATAAAACCATTTTTTTGTGTGTGTTTATGTTCATTGTACAGGTCTGATATAAAGTATGTTTTTGCTCAGGTGGCCAAAATGTGTGCTCAACAGAGAAAAGTTTTGCTCAGCGAGAGAAAAAATTAGAGGGAACATTGGTCTTCAGTAAACGTTGTCAACTAACGGAACTTCAAATTTTAGGTTTTTCACATGGGCATACGTGGTTTGACTCCTCAATATATCTCTGATCTTCTCTTCTATCATCATATATACACTCTTCTACACTCAGGTTACAGTTACAGTTGACTGTTTCCTGGTCACGCCTCAACTTGACAGGAGGCCAAACTTTTTCAGTAACTGCTCTACACCTTTGGAATAATTTGCCTCTGTATATTAAGTCTGTCACTACATGGTTTTAAATCACTTCTTGAAACTATGCAGTTGTAGTTATAGTACTATTATTGAACATTGTGATTGTGTTTTATATTTAGTTTAACCCTCAGTGTTGTCTGTTTTAACTTTGATGTTGTAGAGCACTTTGGCCAACAGCTGTTATTTTTAAATGTGCTTTATAAATAAATGTGACTGACTGATTATTTATTATTATTATTATTATTATCTACTGAGAGACATGATTCTGTACTGATTCTGCTGTTCTGACCTTTAGTCATTCATCCAGTAATGACAATGAGAGCAGATTAGGGCCTGAACAGGATGTGTGCAGCTCCATCAACCAATGGAAACATTTTTGGTTATTTTTGGTAACATTTTTATACTTATTTTTCTAACCTCTTCACTATTCATTCACCTTTATTTATATAGCGCTTTTTACAATGCAACATATGACACCAATGTCTGATAAACATGTGATTCTGGCAGAGAACCAGCAGCACACACTTAGACCATTATATAAATCTGACCTCGATACTTCCACAATAATCACCTGATGTGGAACAGAATGGTTCAAAATTAATTTGAGTATTTGCAAGTTATTTAGTTACATTTGTTTAACTTCTGTTTATTAAACATGTTGAAAGTATGCTATCATGAACTGAAAAGATACAGAGTTTAAAGCCATGCAGCAGCTTAAAGAAAGAAGAGGAAGTGACATCAGAATGTGTGAGAGTTCACAGCCATCAGTCTAAACTGGTTTCAGAGATAACAATCACAACCCACACGCTGTGGTCAAACCCACCAGTTTGGTCAAACTAACAGTTCTCACACTCCGTACTGACATGTTTCCAAACCTCAACATAGTGCTCAAAACTAAAATACTACAACTAGCACACAATAATGAAAAGACTAAAAAAAAAAAGAACAATAAATGAACACAACTACTTTAGTTACAATACACAATTAATAGGCAATACTTGAAGCTCCTTATAATACTCAAATATTTTACTAATTTTAACATTTTTAAATGTGTTTGTTCATGTGTTTTGAGATGATCGAGTGAGAACTGCACACACAGAGTGAAGAGTTCTCACGCCTGATATAAATATATTGTTATTATTAGCAAAGGACGTGTAACATTCCTTGTTTTTTTGTTTGTTTGTTTTTGGCCAAAACGTATAAAGTCTTCCATTTTTAGTTGAAAATGGTGTTGTATAAACAGTCCCTAAACTGCTCAAGAAAAATAAAGTTAACAACAGACACAGACATTCTGCGTACGTTTACATGACAACGATGTAGCGAATTAACTCAAAAGGGAAATATTAATAATTATTCATAACTCATTATGATTATTAATTATGATTAATTATGAATATGCAAATCCGTTAATCAGATTAACTGGACATAGCTACATTAAAATTAATATTACAATCAGTTAACCTGTTCGTCCAGTGAACGCTCAGTGTTGATTGTTTATTAATTCTAAGAAATGTTAATTTCCAAGTTATGGAAAAATAATATTTCTTATTGTAGTGTACTACTCAGAGCAGGTAGTCCGGATCTATCACTTAAGCGGCAATTCATTAGCAGACAGAGTCAGAACTAAACATGTCCTGTGCACAATCTTTATTAACTAACTCACAAACACATAACTAAACTAACAAACACGTAACATAACATACACAAAGGGTCACACACACATACACAAGTCAGAATGAGTAATGATAGAGTTGAACCGGAAGAGATGCTGTTACTAGAGCTACATGAAATGTCAAAGGCAATCTGGAAAGGAATCATCAGTTTCTTCAGGAATAGCAACGGTACATCTTACAAATTAATACTAAATTGCTATTTAGTGTTAAAATGTACGATACTTGCAAGGTGCTCTTAGGCTGAGGAGCATCGGCTCTGCCATCTGAGGAGAGGTCTTGAGGATTCAGTTCGGAGTTTTTATCAGTCTTTTCCATGTTGGATGAGGAGCACATGGCTCGTTTGTAGGCTGAGGCCTAACAGGCCTTGCAGGCCTCGCCTAGGCCGGCCGCAAGGACAGTCCGTTCGGTCGTTCAGGAGCAAGGAGAAAGAGAGGGAGTGGCCCTGTTCAATCGTTTTTAACCTCTGGTCAAAGCCAACCTCTTAGGAATGATGGGGGCCAATGAGGTCGTTGTATTTCCGGGTGACACACACCTCCCTTTGGTGGGGCTTTTATGACCGAGCAAGATCATACTGGTTGAGCTTTGAAGAAGTACTATTGAAGATTCTTATAACACTTATGTGTTGTGCAGGTATGGACATACCGCATACACAAACATTTAAATCTGCTCGACACGAATGCATAGACACCAAACATGGCATAATTGAAGTGACCGTGCAGGTCATAACATTTAACAATCATCAAACATGTAAATACAATGAGTACAATACAACAACAGTAATAATGGATACCATTTCCTGAGAAGGATTCATATATAGCACTGTCTGTCTATACATTAATGCCATAGAGTCTGTGTTCTGTGTGGAAAATGCAGTGAAAATGCAGATTTTCTGTGTCTCTCCTCTGCTCTCCATGCGGCAACCACATTCCTCAGTGCAATAAACTTGTAACTGAAAACTTCCCGGGGGATGGGGACAGTCAAATCCCAGAGTGAGCTTAAACTATTGGTTAACTAACAAATAATGGTGTCTGATTTGTCTCAGTCATTACACAACGATGTAGTAAAATGGAAGCATTTTCCTTGTGTTTTTCTCATACAGATGATAAAGTCAAAACAATTCCTGTTCACATGGATCCGGGGAAATAATAAAAAAATGCAGTATTATTCATGCCAGACCAGTAGTAGTGATGTCACTTTTGTAAAGAAATGAGTCTATAGACTGAACACACAATGCAAATGTCATCAGCATTTTCACAAATTCACATATAAGTTACACTAGTTACACTGAGGCAGTAACAGTGTCATTTTCAAAAAACTTGCACGTTGAAACCAGTTTTCAAAAGTTTACATTTTCAGGCCCCCCAAAACATTTTAAGTATTTAGTCGAAAATGGTGCCGTGTAAAGGACCTCTTACTCCCTGGCCACAAAACAGGAGAAAAACAGAATACATCAAAACGGCTCCCACCTCCCTACAGCTTCCAAAACAAGGAAGAATCTCTGCTTTTATGCTGCCCCACTCCTGGTTGGTAACCAGACACGGCTGAGGACACTCAGATACCTGTCAGAGAGAATGAGTAAGAGGAGCCAAAAATGAATAGGAAAAAAAACAAAAAAACAGGGAAAAACACCACAGCACAACAAAACACAGTTCTTTAACAAGAATGATACACTGAGACAAAGTCAATAACTCGCACATAATAATAATAAAAGAATATGTCTCTGGATGTAACATCACTCAAGCATCACTTCAAAGCATCATCAGTTGCACTCAACATTTGCCCTTATGTTATGTTAAAGTCTGGTTATTTAAGAAATACATAATAAATAATAATGATTCATGATGCCCTCAAATTATTGTGACAGATGCGAAGGGAAGGAGAACTTATACATGTGTCAGGTTTTTGACAAGAAACAGTGCTGCATATGATACACCTGTGCATCCTCGCTCATAGCTCTTCTGGAAGCTTCCTCACTCCTTGTTCCTCGCCTCCTCATGGAGAACTGAGATCTCCTTCAACATCGTATCCAGGTCTCACATGGCTGGAGGATGGAGGAGTGAGGAAATGAGGAAGCATCGATTTGAGTAGGATATTGAGAAGCACCTCTAGTGTTTCTTTTCTTCTATGTCTGTGATTTTGGTGTTCTCAGTTAAGTCTACTCTCCTTGTGAATTATTTTTCAGTTTCTGACTTAACTGTATTTTTGTATTATGTTAATAAACCTTCTGCATTTGGATCCAGCCCTCCCTCGTCTCTGAGTTCACTTCATGACAGGATGATCTTTTCAGAGTTTTCAGTTTGGTGTGAAGTACTAACTACAAAACAAGTGCAAAACAAAAATGGTAAAAGCAATGATGGTTACTGTAAAATAATAACTTTCAATTTTATTACATTTTTGGAGAAACTCCACAAAAAAAGTGACCTTTATATGTTAATTTTAGCCCATAGAATTCTCTTTTTTTCTGTTGCTGTCATTTATTCCAGTGCACCATGGAAAATTGCAGTCATGAGTTTCAGTGGCCCTTCACTATCAGAACAAACCAAACTTAGAAGATTAGATGGGCGTACTCCTCTCGAAATTACATTAATATCTTCACATATTTATAGACACTTCTTTATCACTCATCAGTATAGTGTCAGCACTAAAAACAGTCAGTTCATCAGATCAGAGGAAGTTAACAACCACAGGAGGGGCTGATGATGTTTTAAGATAGAGCTGTATGAGAGAAAATGGCTGATCAGTGTCACATGTTTTTGCTGCGACTGATCATTCTCTGTCCACTTCTGACAGGTAAAGAAATCTTTATATGGTCTATAAGATATTATACAAGTATAATGTATAATGTAAACAACCATCTGTTAAAAAATAATTGATTTACTTTTGATTTACTGGTACAGAGATTGGCAAAGAGTTGGATTTAGAGTATTGGTTTTATCTTGCTGAAATTTTTGTGTCAGTAGATGTTGAATATTACTTTAGTTTTTCATAATCAAGAAACTATTTTCTGTATGTCATTAAATATTAAATATTTAACTATATTATTTTGCTGTTTTATATTAATATGAAGGTACCAGTGGAGCAGAAGTAACTCATGTGTTCAGGACTTCTGGTGAAAATGTCAGTCTGCCCTGTAATAATGCTCTTTCTGGCTGCTCATCAACTACATGGATCTATAACAGACATTCAGAGACAGTTGAACTGATTGCTGGAGGGATAAAGAAGAATAATATAGAGAGATGTGAGAGACTGAGTCTGGGGTCTGACTGCTCTCTGAACATCAAGAAAGTCACACAAGAAGATTATGGGCTTTACACCTGCCAACAATTTGTGAATGGACAAAAACAAGGAACTGATGCACCCGTTTATCTGCATTTTCTTCATGGTCAGTGTTTCTGTAAATTATTTGATAATTAATGAATGTTCATTATAAATTGCATATATGATTATATGTTCAATAATAATAATAATAATAATAAAAAAAACATCTAAAAAAACTCCTAACTCTCTCATCTGAAAGGCCTGAATCTGACATTTGATTTCAGTCTTATTTTCTGTTTCAGTCTCTTCATCATCCTCAACGACTGAGATCAGACCAGGCAGCTCTGTGACTCTCTCCTGTCAGTTGTATTATTATGGAGTCTCTTGTGATTATTTGGTCCGTTCAGAGGGACTTCAGCTGTTCTGGGTGAATCAGGCTGGTGTTAGTGTGATGACAGACTCATCATTCTCCTCAACACACTGTATCAGCAATCTGAAACTCCTGAATAAAGATCTCAACAGAGAGTGGAGATGTCAGGTTACTCAGAGAAATCAACTGAAGACCTCAGCCACATATACCGTCAAGTATTCAGGTAAAAAAAAAAAAAAAAAAAAGTATTGGGATTAAAGCGGTAACAAACAGGAAAATAACAAATTATTTATACTGTAATTATGTAGCACTAAGGGGTACTTATACTGTTATGTCATGTTAACAATGTTACGTTTGGAAGCAATTTAGCGAGAAAAAGCACTGATTAAGTTGTTTCAAGCCAAGTAGAAAAAACTATTGCAATCTTTTTTAATACATGGGGAAATATAATTTAGTTTCATGTAGTTACAGAGTAAGTATGACATTGTGGGCCGTAAATTAAAGTGGTGCTTGTTACACTCTTGTTTCATGTAGTTACAGGGTAAGTAATTAAAAGAACGCAAACAATCTGATATCACTTACTCTGAAACCTTTATTTGAAACTTTAAAAATAACTAACTTAACTTTAACTTTAAACACAATATGCTTCTTCGAACACAAAGTCGACTCTCATGCAGGCGCTGGTGACAGATGGACAGAAGCGAAAAGATGAGTAGCCTAAACCGTGAGAAAATATTTGGGTGTACTGTATTTTCTTATAATACAGAACAGCAACGGGATTCCTTCTTATGATTCATCAGTTGAGAAACAAGAGGAGGAGGAAGCCAAGCGAGAAACAACAACAACCAAAAACAGACAAAACTTGTTACTTTCTGTCAGGACTTTAGAATTTGAAATGAAAAGTTGATTAAAAAAAAAAATGAATAAATGAATAAATAAGTGTTGTAGACCTGTTGTTAATGAAGTTGTTTTTCAAATAAAGGTTTCCAAGTGATATCAGATTGTTTGCGTTTTTTTAATTACTTACCCTGTAACTACATGAAACAGAATATTTCCCATGCATTAAAAAAGATTGCAATAGTTCTTTCTACTTGCCTTGAAACAACTTAATCGGTGCTTTTTTCTTGCTAAATTGCTCCTAAACATAAGATTGTTGTCTATAATAACAGTATAAGTAGGCTACCCCTTAGTTATAAAATACAATAAATCATTTGTTATTTTCCTGGGCTGGGTTTCCCGAAACCTTCTTAACTCTACGTCGTTCTTAAATTATACCTTAAGCTGTACCTTAACGTTAATACGTGTTTCCCGAAACGTTCTTAGTTAAGTATACCTTCTGTAAGTCATACCAACGCTATCTCACGACCAATTCGTACTTATTCTACGAGGTGGCTATTTCATATAAATTCATACGACCTCACTCGTGCGAATTCGTACGATTTGTCTAAACCCCAGTGACGGTTAGATTTAGGGGCGGGGTTTGGGGTAGGTCATTCGTATGAATTCATACGAATTTGTCAACTCGTAAAATACATACGATTTAGCAAAAAACGTATGAATTAGTACGAGTGAGGTCGTATGAATTCATACGATTTAGCCACCTCGTAAAATACGTACGAATTGCCGTGAGATCGGGTTGGTCATACTTTCGTAAGGTTGGTCTGAACCACTCTTAGCTATACCTTATCACTGTTTATAGTCAATACGAATATAAATCTGAAGCTGTAATACACCCAGTGTTCGATTAGGATTATGGCAAAGAATAAAATGCAAAAAAATTCACTGCTAAATTCAAATGTGCTTTAGCGCTGATCCAGAGACAGACGCGCGCTCTGCGCTTGTCATGTAACTTTATCACAACTATTCGGTGTTTTTAACCTCATCGCGCTTTATTTTAGGTTTCAGACATTTAAATACACATTCGAATTAAGTAGGCTACTGCATAAAAAAGACATTTATAGTTTGTTAAATTCAAATTACACCGATGTCTACGGAAGCTGCAACAATAACCCTTTTTTTCATATTTGATATGTTTTATTCATATCAGATACACATTGTTTATGAAACAATAAAGTTTACTCCATTCTTCTCCCAGTTCACCGGCCACATATGTATTTCGGGGAAGATTTCGTATAGGCTATCCGACAGCTCTAACTGCCATGCAAACTCATCGCGTGACAAAACACGTTCACTTCCACATATTTTACAATCGTAAATTCATGATATAGTTAACAAGTTTGTGAATATAAAAAAAAAAAAAAAAAAAAAAAAAAAAAAAACGATATAAACGAGATACCTACATGTCTGTCAGCTGCATGACGCGTCTCCAAGGAATTAAAACTTTATTCTAAATAAAGGTCTCCTTAAACTCACGCTGATGGGAGCTCCGCGCCCCCAGAATGTAGATAAATTACAATATAGATTTAGTTTGCAATTTAGATTACTTTTATAACATACCATGAGTCCTGATAAATGCAATTTCTACTTCTGAAGTGCTTATTTTTATAAAGAACACTGATTTCTCACATAACGCAGTGAAGCAGCGACTGTATAGAGTGAATTATCGATTCTCGAGCCATCGATATCAACCAATTCAGCACCAACACCATGGACAGCACCTGGTAACGTGGCACTTAAGAAGATATACCTTAAGCAACCTCCTAAGGGATAGTTCGGGGAACACGCCTAGAAACGGTACATTTTCAGTTAAGGTTTCCCGATAACGTTGTCTCTTAGCGCGCTACGAAGACTATAAAGGTAGACCTTAACTGAAGATGTACCGTTTCTAGGCGTGTTCCCCGAACTATCCCTTAATCCCTGCTGAATTGGTTGATATCGATGGCTCGAGAATCGGTAATTCACTCTATACAGTCGCTGCTTCACTGCGTTATGTGAGAAATCAGTGTTCTTTATAAAAATAAGCACTTCAGAAGTAGAAATTGCATTTATCAGGACTCATGGTATGCTATAAAAGTAATCTAAATTGCAAACTAAATCTATATTGTAATTTATCTATATTCTGGGGGCGCGGAGCTCCCATCAGCGTGAGTTTTATTTAGAATAAAGTTTTAATTCCTTGGAGACGCGTCATGCAGCTGACAGACATGTAGGTATCTCGTTTATATCGTTTTTTTTTTTTTTTTTTTTTTTTTTTTTAATATTCACAAACTTGTTAACTATATCATGAATTTACGATTGTAAAATATGTGGAAGTGAATGTGTTTTGTCACGCGATGAGTTTGCATGGCAGTTAGAGCTGTCGGATAGCCTATAGCCTATACGAAATCTTCCCCGAAATACAGGTGAACTGGGAGAAGAATGGAGTAAACTTTATTGTTTCATAAACAATGTGTATCTGATATGAATAAAACATATCAAATATGAAAAAAGGGTTATTGTTGCAGCTTCCGTAGACATCAGTGTAATTTGAATTTAACAAACTATAAATGTATTTTTATGTAGTAGCCTACTTAATTCAAATGTGTATTTAAATGTCTGAAACCTAAAATAAAGCGCGATGAGGTTAAAAACACCGAATAGTTGTGATAAAGTTACATGACAAGCGCAGAGCGCGCGTCTGTCTCTGGATCAGCGCTAAAGCACATTTGAATTTAGCAGTGAATTTTTTTGCATTTTATTCTTTGCCTTAATCCTAATCGAACACTGGGTGTATTACAGCTTCAGATTTATATTCGTATTGACTATAAACAGTGATAAGGTATAGCTAAGAGTGGTCCAGACCAACCTTACGAAAGTATGACTTACAGAAGGTATACTTAACTAAGAACGTTTCGGGAAACACGTATTAACGTTAAGGTACAGCTTAAGGTATAATTTAAGAACGACGTAGAGTTAAGAAGATTTCGGGAAACCTAGCCCAGGACAGGCAGATATGACTCACAGGTCGGTAAACAAAGCACAGGTCAGGGGTAGGCAGCACAGGATCGTAAACAGGTAACAGGCAGGAACGGTAACAGACAGGCAGACAGGATAATAACGCTTAGAATTGTACACAATGTGAAACAAGACTTCGCCATCAGGTGGTGTGTGTGAGTCATTTATAGTCCAGTGTGCTAAGCTGAATGTGGCAACAGGTGATTGGTGTAGAGTGAACATGTGACTGGCAGGGAGGATTGTGGGAAATGTAGTCCGGGAACTGACAGGAACAGACGGTGATCATGACACTACTCCACTGCCGGGGTGCAACACATAATGGTGCAAGTTGTAGCGATTAAACAAAAGAAGCAAAAACTGAGGCCACATTATGCAGTATGCTTCAAAATAGGTTTATTGAAACAACCCATAATAACAATTCCAATATTGTATTTTTTTTTTTTTTTTTTTTTTTTTTTAAGAAACTGTTAGTTGTATAAGGGGACGGGGTTACACTTTATTTAATACACTGTAATTATACATTAAGTACTGAGTATTAAGTAATTACATGTAGGCCTACTTACTATAGGGTTAGGATTAGGGTTTGGTTTGGTTTGGTTTTGTTTAGGATTATTTGCATATAATTATGCACAAATTATAGTTATTATTGTTATAGTAACTAATAATGATGTGATAGATTGAAATATGCATTTAAATTCATAATATGCAATTAAATTCATAAATTCAAAAACAGTAAAAATATTTTACATATGATCTTGTGAATGTTTAAAACTTTATAGAATGTACATATGTAATTTGTTTATCATTTTGAGTTCATCTGTGATCTATTAGTTGGGCACATTTAAGGTGTGTGATCGATTGCTCTGGCCTGCTGGAACACTAGGGGGAGATCTCGCGGGTTTCTTCATTCTACATAAAGTTCACAGTGGGGAAACAACCACGAGATTTATGTTTGTTCATCTCCCTCTTTTCAGGTATTCTAATGATAAACTGTTATAAGGTGTTAATGATATAATGTTTAAGAGTGTGCAGATGTTATAATGATACCGATTGCATTTTGTTAAAGATGTTTTAAAAGTTAATTATTGGTTTAGAGATGTACGAGCTCAGCCATGAGATGGCGCAAGGCCTACATAATGGTGCGAGATCACATGTAGAGTGTTTAATATTTGCGTATTTTGTATTTAATGTTTAATGTTGTTGGTTTAGTGCCAATTGGTTGAATTGCTTTAAAAACATGAATATATTGAGAAATGTGAAAAGTGAATTACAGAGAATCCAAGATATTGATGTATTTTCAGACGAGATAATTGTTTAAAGAGTATTAACATGTTATTAGGGGCCAAGCACCGAAGGTGCTTAGGCACCTATTGTTATTGTTGGCGTTCCGTACGCTTATTATTAGGGGCCAAGCACCGAAGGTGCTTAGGCACCTATTGTTATTGTTGGCGTTCCGTACGCTTATTATTATTCTTCTTCTTCTTCCGCTCTTGAAGTCTATGGCAGCCCATAGAACCGCTTGCGGGAAAGTTGTGAAATTTGGCACACAGTCAGAGGACAGTCTGACCTTTGTCCATTGCAAATTTGGAGTCTCTAACTCAATCCCTCTAGCGCCACCAGCTGTCCAAAGTTGCACTTATGTTTATGTTAATAACTTTTGAACCATAAGGGCTAGAAACACAATTCTTTTTTCCTCTGATTCCTTGGCTCAAGACGAATCGAACGCACCATATGACGTCATTTTCCGTCATGAAAATTTTTCCGCCATTTTGAATTTTCTGAAAAACTTACTTTTTCGAATTCCTCCTAGGCCGTTACTCCGATTTTCATGAAAATTGAATCAGATCATCTTCAGACCATGCTGACAAAAATTTATGGAATTCAAGTTGATTCCTCAAACCGTTTTCGGAAAACTAACGAACGAATTGTACGTAGTGCTTGCGAAAACAGAAGTAAGGCTGTATCTCCGCAACGCTTTATCGTATTCAGACCAAACTTGGTACATGTCATCACAAGCATGACCTGAGGTACCATGCAGTGTTTCGGCGCAGTGCCACCTACTGGTGCGGAGATATGAAAAATGGGTATTTTTGCTTATAACTTCTGATGGGTTTGTCCAAAAATCATAAATTTGGTCTCGTTGGATTCGGGGAATCATGCCGAGTCGAATGATATCCAATTTTCCCAATTCGGCCATTTTGGCCGTCGGCCATTTTGAATTTTGTGCTAAAATGCTGTATTTTACGAACGCATTAACGTATCTTTACAAAACTTGGTATGGGTCATCAGCACAATGCCCTGAAGGAGCCTGAGAAGTTTCGGCACAGCGCCGCCTTGTGGTCAAAAGTTATAACAAAATTTACAAAAATGCTAATAACTTTTGACTGTATTCACCAATTGTAATGAAACTGGTCTCAGTAGATTCCTTGGGTCATGCTGAGAACAAAGATATCAAATTTGCCATAGTCAGCTAAACTTCCTGTCCGCCATATTGTTTTTCTTTAAAAACCTACTTTTTCGAACTCCTCCTAGACCGTTGCTCCGATTTTCACCAAAATTGAACCGTGTCATCGTCAGACCATGCCGACAAAAAGTTATGGATTTCAAGTCGATATGTCAAACCGTTTTCGTATACCAGAGCAAAGAATTTGAGGCATGATGCAAAAACGACTCTTGAAGCTGTATCTCTTCAGTGCTTTGACATATTCAGACCAAACTTGGTATGTGTCTTCACAAGCATGACCTGAGGCAGCATACTCTGTTTCGGCGCAGCGCCACCTACTGGAGTGGAGATATTAAAAATGCCATTTTTGCTTATAACTTCTGATGGGTTTGACCAAAATTCATAAATTTGGTATGGGTCATCAGGACAATGCACTGAAGGAGCCTGAGAAGTTTCGGACCAGCGCCACCTTGTGGTCAAAAGATATAACAAAATTGACAAAAATGCTAATAACTTTTTTTCTAATTGCTCACTACTGCTGTTGGTCTGATGCTCCCAGCCATGTTGGCTTGCTTCTTGTGCCATTTTTGTGCTTGGCCCCGTAATTGCTGCTTGCAGCTATATTTATTCTTCTTCTTCTTCCGCTCTTGAAGTCTATGGCAGCCCATAGAACCGCTGGCGGGAAAGTTGTGAAATTTGGCACACAGTCAGAGGACAGTCTGACCTTTGTCCATAGCAAATTTGGAGTCTCTAACTCAATCCCTCTAGCGCCACCAGCTGTCCAAAGTTGCACTTATGTTTATGTTAATAACTTTTGAACCATAAGGGCTAGAAACACAATTCTTTTTTCCTCTTATTCCTTGGCTCAAGACGAATCGAACGCACCATATGACGTCATTTTCCGTCATGAAAATTTTTCCGCCATTTTGAATTTTCTGAAAAACTTACTTTTTCGAACTCCTCCTAGGCCGTTACTCCGATTTTCATGAAAATTGAATCAGATCATCTTCAGACCATGCTGACAAAAAGTTATGGAATTCAAGTTGATTCCTCAAACCGTTTTCGAAAAACTAACGAACGAATTGTACGTAGTGCTTGCGAAAACAGAAGTAAGGCTGTATCTCCGCAACGCTTTATCGTATTCAGACCAAACTTGGTACATGTCATCACAAGCATGACCTGAGGTACCATGCAGTGTTTCGGCGCAGCGCCACCTACTGGTGCGGAGATATGAAAAATGGGTATTTTTGCTTATAACTTCTGATGGGTTTGTCCAAAAATCATAAATTTGGTCTCGTTGGATTCGGGGAATCATGCCGAGTCGAATGATATCCAATTTTCCCAATTCGGCCATTTTGGCCGTCGGCCATTTTGAATTTTGTGCTAAAATGCTGTATTTTACGAACGCATTAACATATCTTTACAAAACTTGGTATGGGTCATCAGCACAATGCCCTGAAGGAGACTGAGAAGTTTCGGCACAGCGCCATCTTGTGGTCAAAAGTTAAAACAAAATGTTACAAAAATGCTAATAACCTTTGACTGTATTCACCTATTGTAATGTCACTGGTCACAGTGGATTCCTTGGGTCATGCTGAGAACATAGATATCAAATTTTCCATAGTCAGCTGAACGTCCTGTCCGCCATATTGTTTTTCTTTAAAAACCTACTTTTTCGAACTCCTCCTAGACCGTTGTTCCGATTGTCACCAAAATTGAACCGTATCATCGTCAGACCATGCTGACAAAAAGTTATGGATTTCAAGTCGATACGTCAAATCGTTTTCATATACTGGAGCAACGAATTTGAGTCATGATGCAAAACCCACTCCTGAAGCTGTATCTCTGCACTGCTTTATCATATTTAGACCAAACTTGGTACATGTCATCACAAGCATGACCTGAGGCATCATGCAGTGTTTCGGCGCAGTGCCACCTACTGGAGTGGAGATATGAAAAATGGCTATTTTTGCTTTTAACTTCTAATGGGTTTGACAAAAATTCATAAATTTGGTCTCTTTAGATTCGAGGCATCATGCCGAGTCGAATGATATCCAATTTTCTCATATGGGCCATTTTGTTCTTCGGCCATTTTGAAATTTGTGCTAAAATGCTGTATTTTGTGAATGCATTTGTGTATCGTTACGAAACTCGGTATGGGTCATCAGGACAATGCCCTGAAAGTGCTTGAGAAGTTTCAGACCAGCACCACCTTGTGGCCAAAAGTTATAACAAAATGTACAAAAATGTTAATAACTTTTGACTGCATTCACCAATTGAAATGAAACTGGTCTCAGTAGATTATTTGGGTCATGCTGAGAACATAGATATCAAATTTGCCATAGTCAGCTAAACTTCCTTTCCCCCATATTGTTTTTCTTTAAAAACCTACTTTTTCGAACTCCTCCTAGACCGTTGTTCCGATTTTCACCAAAATTGAACCGTGTCATCTTCAGACGATGCCGACAAAAAGTTATGGATTTCAAGTCGATATGTCAAACCGTTTTTGTATAAATCTTCAGTGCTTTGACATATTGACACCGAACTTTGCAAGTGTCATTGTCACCTCACTCTGACCATACCACAACAATTTGGACACAGCGCCACCTATTGGTCGAAAGTGATGAAGCAGTAAATCCTCATTTTTGATCATTTTTCAGCTCTTTCACATAAAATGATCTTAATAGGTCTTTAATTGTTCACTGCTGCAGTTAGCCTGATGCTCCCAGTCGTGTTGGCTTGCTTCTTGTGCCGTTTTTGTGCTTGGCCCCGTAATTGCTGCTTGCAGCTATATTTTTGAATTGTATCAGATATTCTCATAAACAGCTATATAATATGTATTAATTAATGTATTATTTATAAATAACTGAAGATCTTATAAGTAACTAAAAATTGTATAATGAATAGCTTATGGTACTCATTGTAAAAATCTGTGAAATGAAAAGAGAAGATCATTGATGCTGTTTTGCAAAGTTTATTGTCACTTGTCATGAACAGATTCTACATAAAGTTCACAGTGGGGAAACAACCACGAGATTTATGTTTGTTCATCTCCCTCTTTTCAGAGGTATAACATTTGGAGGCACTGCTGGGATATACTCTTCAGAGGGTGGTCGTCACTTACCTGGCACACAACTTTTGATGCAGTACATCCCCTAAAACAACCCAGATCAACAGTGGAGTGGAAAGAGTTCCTGCAGTAAAGGCAAGAAAGACGTAAAGAACTGTAAACCTGAGGCCACAGAGATAATCAGGTGAAACAGATAAATTCACTCAGTCTCAATTAAGCCCCAACTCAGTGAAAAGATCCACTCTAGAGTCAAAATGGAGACAACAGTGCTAGAGGAAATGCAAGTTGAGATCATTGCCATGTTAAATCCCCTATCCAAAGACAAACTTCTCAGTGTTTGTGAGTTCCTGAACATATCAGATCAAGAGAAAGTCCCTTCTAAATCACGCATGTCTCTGATCTCTCACATCCTTCAACATCTTGAAGAGGACATAACAGAGCTAGAAGATGGTGGCATGTCTGTACTATTAAGCTTGAGAGATAAAATAGTAGAATTGAGTACAGTCGCTGAAAATGAGCCAACAGAGCAATGCAAAGTCGCAGAAAAAGATAGATTGCAAAAGGAGTTAGATGAACTGAAGTGTGCAATGAAACAAAAATTGAGTGAAATGCAACAATTGGACGAATTGAGCACAAAACAAAGTAGTATTCAGCCTCAACCACAAATTGCTGCACACCTGCAACCCTTTGTGAATGTTCAGCATTTAAGCCCACCTTGGCGCAAAGAGTTCAAAATTTCTGGACAAATCGGTGAGCCAGGTCAAAAAGAGAAATTGACCTTTTCAAGTTTGGCTCACCAGATCGAGAACGGTCTGAGCAGAGGCTACCCAGAATGTGAGATTTGTGATGCAGTCATTCGTGCCATTTCCCCTGGCTTGCAGTTACGAAGCTATTTAGAAGGAAAGTCCAATCTGACTCTACCTACACTCAGACGAATTTTACGTTCTCACTTCCAAGAAAAAAATGCAACCGAACTTTATAAGCAACTTACTTCTGAATGCCAAGGGAACAAAGAAACACCTCAGAGTTTCCTAATGCGTGTTTTGGACCTGCGTCAGAAAACCTTGTTTGCATCCCAAGAAGTAGAATCAGGCCTAAAATATGATCCAGCGTTAGTTCAGAGCATGTTCTTACATACTGTACTCACCGGTCTCCAAAGTGACAGCATTAAAGTAGACATGCAGCCCCTCCTTCTTGACATGAAAACCACAGATGAGGCTCTGTTGGAGAAATTAAATATTGCTTGTGCTAATGAGGCAGAAAGACAAAAGAAAAAGAAAACCCATGTGCAGCACACCCCTACTGTTGTCCATTCAGTCAAGTCCAGTGATGAAACCACTGATAAGAAACCCAGTGTGACTTCAAGCGGACCAAAACCATCTTCCAGTGTGCTGTCAGAACTTAAAGAACTGAGAACTGATATAGCATCACTAAAAACACTCAGTGCTGAAATAGCTCACATTCGAGAATCATTGCAGCAACCAGCCTTTGCCTCACCACAATGCCCCATTCCTACACCGAGGACTTCTGACAGAGAAATTGTTCAGTGTCCAGTGCAACCATATTGGCCATCACCGGGTACCAACCAAACAAGAGTGAACACTCAATTTCAACCCCAATATATGCCTCGACAATATTATGCACCGACTACTCGTTCTCAAGCAAGAAAGTGCTTCAATTGTCAGCAGCAAAGAACAGAGGACCGTTGCATGCATTGCTTTAGATGTGGCAGTGGGGAGCACTTTCAAGCAGGATGCAGAATTCGTGGCATTAAGCCTTCAAGGGAGAGTCCTTTAAATGGAGAGCGGTTACTTCCGCGGGACAGGGAGTAACCAGATCCACTGACCAGTCCCAAAAATGTGCAGCCTGTGAAAGAACAGAGAAGATAATGAAGCAGTGTTCACAATGTAAAAAGGCACTGTATTGTTCTAAAAACTGCCAAACTCACCATTGGGTTGAACACAAGCAAACTTGTATCAACTCACTGAAACCAGTGTCAAACTCCTGCATGACCATGAGTGTTCACGCCCCCTACAGAATCAAAGTTAATCAGCATTCTCCTGTGACATCATTGGTAGGGAGGCAATGTCTTGTTGAATGTTACCTGCATGGCCAACAAATTCAAGCACTGTGGGACACTGGCTCTCAGGTATGTGTCATTGATGAACTGTGGAAACAGGAATACTTACCAGAAGTCCCATTGAGAGCTGTGTCCGATATCCTTGAGGCTCCAAATACGTTGAACCTTGTGGCTGCCAATGGCATTGATCTGCCCTATATTGGATATGTTGAAGTGACATTCAGATTATCATCACCGGCATCTCACCAAGCTGAACTTGTCATTCCTATGCTCGTAGCGAGGGGTCAAAATCTCTCACACCCTATCATAGGTTTCAATGTGATAGAACAAATTGTGAACTCCATTGAACAAGCACAACCAAACACTGTAAACAGTATGCTTGAGAGAACTGTGAAAGCTGCATTCCCCAGCTTAAAGAGGAGCAAAGTCCAGACATTTATCCAACTCTTGAGTGCAGAGAGCTCATGTGAATATACAGTAAAGACCACAAAAGTGCATGTTAACATTCCAAAACGTAGTACTGTACAGGTCTTATGCAGAGTGTACATGCAGCCAGTTAAAGAGGACAGCACACTCCTTTTTGAACCTGATGTGAACCCCCAATGGCCGGATGGGCTTGAATTCACAGAAAGTCTAGTGAGTCTAAAAAAGGGGGCTCCAACAAATATCACAATTGAGGTGTACAATGACACTGATCATGATGTAACTCTCATGGGCCAGACCCCAGTCGGTACATTACAGTTGGTCAAGAATGTCTTACCTGCTAGTATGTTTGAGGTGCCAGTAAACTCTACCTCTGTTGGGGTATGTCACATCCAGGCAGCGGATACTGATGAATGGGACCCGCCTGTCGATGTCAGCCACCTGAATAAACACCAGAGACAGGTAGTACAGCAAATGCTAAGAGAAGAGTGCCATTCATTTTCTAAGTCAGACAGCGACATTGGGTGCATCAGAAATTTGCAACTGAGCATCTCACTTAAAGATGATGAACCAGTCAATCGTACTTACATGTCTGTGCCAAAGCCTCTGTATAGTGAGATGAAAGAATACTTACATGACCTCATAGTACAAGGCTGGATTGAAAAATCAAACTCATCCTACTCTTCTCCAATCGTGTGCGTAAGAAAGAAAGATGGCAGCCTCCGTTTATGTATTGATTATCGGGACCTGAACAGAAAGACTCACCCAGATAGACAGCCAATTCCGAGGGTGCAGGACATTATGGACAGCCTTGGTGGTAATTCCTGGTTTTCGTCATTAGATCAAGGGAAGGCCTACCACCAGGGGTTCATGTCAAAGGAGAGTAAACACCTAACTGCTTTCGTGACACCATGGGGCCTATATGAATGGGTGCGTATCCCTTTCGGGCTGATGAATGGTCCCGCAGCCTTCCAACGATGTATGGAAGAGTGTTTAGAAGGCTTGCGAGATGAGATCTGCATCCCATACCTCGACGACACCTTGGTGTTTAGTAAGACCTTTGAGAAACATGTCCAGGATGTAAGAAAAGTTCTGCAACAGCTTAGGCAACATGGCATCAAACTTAAGCCAAGTAAGTGTGAGCTTTTCAAATCTGAAGTCCGCTACCTGGGTAGAATAGTTTCTGCAGAGGGAAGTAAAGTCGATCCCGCAGACACAGAAGCTGTCAGATCCCTGAAAGACAAACAACCAAAGAATGTGGGTGAGCTGAGGAGAATTCTTGGTCTACTTGGCTACTACAGACAGTACATTAAAGATTTCTCTCGCATTGCTAGCCCTTTGTATGACCTGTTAAAAAGTACTCCAGAAGATAACGCTCACCTGAAAAATAACCAAAGACAATCAAAGACAAAATGCATGAAAACTGGTGTGCCATCGAGTAAGTCCATTACCTGGACGGAACAACAGCAGAGCACCCTTGAACAACTAATTGACTGTTTGCTCCAGCCCCCTGTATTGGCCTTCCCGGACTTTTCACAGTCTTTTATACTGCATACTGATGCGTCAGCTCAAGGCTTAGGTGCAGTATTATACCAGAAGCAAAATGAGAAACTTCGTGTGATTGCCTATGGGTCCCGTACTCTATCCGCTGCTGAGAAAAACTACCACTTGCACTCAGGCAAGCTTGAATTTCTTGCTTTGAAGTGGTCAATCACCGAAAAATTTCGTGATTACTTGTATTATGCTCCAACTTTCACTGTATATAGTGACAATAACCCCCTTACTTATGTCCTGTCAACTGCCAAATTGAATGCCACCGGTTGCAGGTGGGTTGCTGATTTGGCAGATTTCCACTTTACAATCAGATATCGCCCAGGCCGTGAAAATATTGATGCTGATACGCTGTCGCGACTGCCCCTTGACATAGGAACTATGATGAAAGAGTGTTCTGAGGAATTGTCATCTGATGTAATTGGTGCGACAATTCAAGCTGTAGAAGCTCAAGAGGGTCCCAGCATCCCATGGTCAGTCTCCACTAACTGTTCATCTATTGAAGCTTGTCCAGCAGTCCCGACAGTAACTCCATTGTCAATGACGGAGATCCAACAAGCACAAACTAATGACCAGGATATTAGTCCTGTATATGAATGCAAACTGTCTGGAACCAAACCTCAAGTAAAACACCTAAAAGATTACAGCCTCAAAACAAAATGCCTTTTTCGTGAGTGGGGAAAGCTTACCATTAATAAGGATGGTATCCTCTGCCGAACCACTTCCACACGTACACAGTTGGTCCTCCCTGAGAAATTTAAAGGAACAGTCGTGCGAGAGCTTCATGATGAAATGGGCCATCCAGGTACAGATCGCACTCTCTCACTCATCCGTGAACGTTTCTTTTGGCCATATATGCAGGCTGATATTGAGCATTATGTCACAAAAACATGCAGATGCCTGAAGCAGAAAAAGCCCTGTTATGAGACAAGAGCCCCATTGACAAACATTGTTACGACTCAGCCCTTTGAATTGATCTCAATTGACTTTCTCCACTTAGACCGCTGCAAAGGAGGTTATGAGTATATACTTGTGGTAGTAGATCATTTCACCCGATTCGCCCAAGCATACGCCACTAGTTCCAAATCGGGTAAAACGGCTGCAGATCGTATCTTTAATGATTTTGCCTTAAAATTTGGCTTCCCGTCTCGCATCCATCATGATCAAGGTGGAGAGTTTGAGAATCAATTGTTTGAACAGCTCCAAAAATACTGTGGCATCACGGGCTCCAGAACAACCCCATATCATCCGCAAGGCAATGGCCAAGCCGAGCGTTTTAACAGGACATTGTTACAAATGCTACGAACGCTCACAGAAAGTCAAAAATCTAACTGGAAAGACTCCTTGAATAAGCTACTGTATGCTTATAATTGTACCCGCTCAGAAGTCACAGGGTTTTCTCCTTTCTACCTTTTATATGGAAGGTCTCCAAGACTGCCGGTCGACATGTTGTTTGGCTTGAATTCAGAAATGCCTACCTGTAATCAGAAAGAATATGTGGAGAAATGGAAACACGGAATGGAAGAGGCATATAAAATCGCCAAAGAGTGTGCTCAAAAATCTGCTGACAGGAGCAAAAAGAGCTTTGACAGGAAGGTAAGGAGTACCACACTGCAGCCAGGTGATCGTGTTCTTGTAAAGAACTTAACACCCCGAGGGGGCCCTGGTAAACTTCGTAATTTCTGGGAAGACAGTATCCATGTAGTCGTTCGGCAGATGGGTGGTGAGCTTCCAATTTATGAAGTAAAGCCAGAAAAGGGAAAGGGACGATCCAGAGTCCTCCATCGCAACTTATTAATGCCTTGTGACCACCTACCTCTTGAAACTGCTCTGCCTCAAAAGATCAGACCAAAACAGACATTGGAAAAGCCTCAAGTCAGCCATGTTGAATCTGAGGAAGAGAGTGAAGATGAATTAAATTTTCATTATATACCACCACAAGTACCTCAACCAAACAATGTTGTTGAACCTGAAAGTCTCAAACCACTACCTACCACAGAGTCTGATGAGCAGCCAAATGGGGTCATGGAACAAGTTCCTGCTTCAATGTCATCTGTGGAGAGTGACCAAGAGGATCAGGAGCCACCTGTGGAGACCGACAGTGCAGAACAAGAGTTGAACTTACCTGCTGATGAACAGGTTCCGGCTCCCATGTCATCCCCTGAAAGTGACCAAGAGGGTCAAAGAGAGGAAACCTACCAGCCACCTAGAAGGCAAAGATACCCACCAAGAGTACTTACCTATGACGAACTTGGTACACCGACTTATGTCAGGCAACTAAATGGGATCTTGCAGACACCACAACAGAACTTACCGTATGTGTCTGCTCATGGACTGTCAACATGGTTGCCACCTGTTCAGCAATGTTGTTACCAGTTGCCTGTTGTGTATGGAGTCCACTAAGGAGGGACCACGAACTGTTAAATTTGCAATTGGCATTATAGACTGTTACAGTCTGGCCCCTTGAACTTATGGACTGTTCTGTTTTAGGAATATTGCCTTGAACATTCTTTGAACTTTTAAAGTTTGAAATTTATGGACTGTTTTGTCTGAGGAATATTGCCTTGAACAGTCTTGGAAGTTTGAAAATTTTGAGAAAACAATGGACTGTTTGCCTTATGGACTGTAGTCGTGAGAGGCTGTTGGACTCTTGAAATTCAAAGAAAATATGGACTGTTGTTTCTTATCACTTTGAAGTGTTGCACTTTGATACATGGACGGTTCTTTCTGATAAACTGTTGATTTGCTCCAGGAAGTGAACGAGTGAGTTTGGGACAATCTGTGGACTATTTAAATGTTGAACCGTTAAAAGAACTGTAGCACGAGAAAAAAAAAAAAAAAACACCAAAAGGACTGAAAGACTCTTGTGTTAAAAGAGAATGGTAATGTCGAGACGACATTTAATTTTGGAGGGGAGTGTGTGATAGATTGAAATATGCATTTAAATTCATAATATGCAATTAAATTCATAAATTCAAAAACAGTAAAAATATTTTACATATGATCTTGTGAATGTTTAAAACTTTATAGAATGTACATATGTAATTTGTTTATCATTTTGAGTTCATCTGTGATCTATTAGTTGGGCACATTTAAGGTGTGTGATCGATTGCTCTGGCCTGCTGGAACACTAGGGGGAGATCTCGCGGGTTTCTTCATTCTACATAAAGTTCACAGTGGGGAAACAACCACGAGATTTATGTTTGTTCATCTCCCTCTTTTCAGGTATTCTAATGATAAACTGTTATAAGGTGTTAATGATATAATGTTTAAGAGTGTGCAGATGTTATAATGATACCGATTGCATTTTGTTAAAGATGTTTTAAAAGTTAATTATTGGTTTAGAGATGTACGAGCTCAGCCATGAGATGGCGCAAGGCCTACATAATGGTGCGAGATCACATGTAGAGTGTTTAATATTTGCGTATTTTGTATTTAATGTTTAATGTTGTTGGTTTAGTGCCAATTGGTTGAATTGCTTTAAAATAAACCAAAAAAGAACTGCACACTGCCATTGCTGCTCTCAGAATTTAATAAAAAGACAACGTTTCGACCTCTTTGGTCGAAACGTTGTCTTTTTATTAAATTCTGAGAGCAGCAATGGCAGTGTGCAGTTCTTTTTTGGTTTATTTTGGAGTTACTTTATGATCGAGCACCTGCCCTGAGTTTAGTTGGGATGTGCGCATTTTTTCTTTTTCTTGAATTGCTTTAAAAACATGAATATATTGAGAAATGTGAAAAGTGAATTACAGAGAATCCAAGATATTGATGTATTTTCAGACGAGATAATTGTTTAAAGAGTATTAACATGTTATTTTGAATTGTATCAGATATTCTCATAAACAGCTATATAATATGTATTAATTAATGTATTATTTATAAATAACTGAAGATCTTATAAGTAACTAAAAATTGTATAATGAATAGCTTATGGTACTCATTGTAAAAATCTGTGAAATGAAAAGAGAAGATCATTGATGCTGTTTTGCAAAGTTTATTGTCACTTGTCATGAACAGATTCTACATAAAGTTCACAGTGGGGAAACAACCACGAGATTTATGTTTGTTCATCTCCCTCTTTTCAGAGGTATAACAATGACACTGTAAAATAAAGTGTTACCGGGGATAGTTGATAAAGCATAATCTAGTTTTAAAGGAGGCATAGCTCCAATAAGTTTATGAGGATATTATTTTATGAGAATACAAGAATTTTTTTATGAGCTAACCAGAGATGTTGAATAAAAAGCAAGACAATACAGTATTTCATATATTTTGTGTTTTTACAATATGGTGCATCTGAACAAAACTCCCTTACACAGATAATCGGATCATTACCTCAAAATCTGGTGTGACTTCAACTGCACACAGAACTTCAGTAACACAGCAAGGTATTTATGTTTGTCTTTCTCATTTCAGTGCTTTACAGGGCCAGTTACAGTAGAACTGCTATCTACATATTCCTTTGTTTAATAAAAATTATTATCCTTTGAGGTTTCGGATAATGAAATTATGTAATTAATAATTTTATTAGTATTGTGGTTGGATCAATTGTGATAAAAAGTGCAAAATATGCCTTGATTCACAGACTTTGGTGCAGCTGGAATCTGTGTTTTCTCTGTGATTGATGCTATAGAGAGGATGCATTTTAGTACAGATTGTAAATTCAAAAATACTAATTGATTGCACAAAAACATGACGTTATAGATATTCCTTTGACAAACTATTTAAAATATTTAATAAAATATTTATTTTAACTGTTGTTGCCACAAGGTTTGTGAAAAGCTTTTAGATGCACAAAGGATTTATAAATATTTGTACATCTGAAATGTCTTCATACATCGTAAAGGTTGTACATTTTAGATGCTGTCATTACAGATATTCTACATTTCAGTGTTTATGTTTGAACTGAACTAACAGACATGATCCACAGATCCAGCTGACACACCATCAGAAACTGAAGCCTTGATGGCTGATGGATCATTATTCAGAGGTATGTTTTTTCATGCTGATAACTCATACCATTGTTTTAATGAAGTGTATGTAAATGGTTTGTAAATAACTGTTAATTGTTTTATATCCTTGATTTCATCAACAAAGTCATTTACAGTTCTCTTCTTTCTCTCTATCATCTGTCCACACATCTTTCCTGTAGTGATTATGATTATTGTTGAGACTGCAGTGTTTGCTGCTCCTACTGTGATTCTTCTTCAGATCATCTGTGCAAGAAGAGCTGGTGAGTTTTGAGCAACACATAATTAGGGTGACCAGACGTCCCGTTTTTCCCGGGACAGTCCCGTATTTCAGCTCTATTTTTAGTGTCCCGACTTATTAAGAAAAAAATAATGTTTTGTCCCCCATTTCGGGACATTCTAAAACGCTTAACGTGAAAAAGGCTTAACGTGGCTTAATGTACTAAGACAGTGATTTTAACAGACCAAACTTACTAAATATCATTATAATAAAGTATACTATGTGCAAAAAATCAGATGAGCCCAAAATATGATCTTAACGCGTTTTATAACACGTTAAGCTTTTTTCTCCCATAGAAAACCGTTATAAGAAAAAGCTTAACGTGGCTTAATGTACTAAAACAGTGATTTTAACAGACCAAACTCACTAAATATCATGCTAATAAAGTATACTATGTGCAAAAAATCAGATGAGCCCAAAATATGATCTTAACGCGTTTTATAACACGTTAAGCTTTTTTCTCCCATAGAAAACCGTTATAAGAAAAAGCTTAACGTGGCTTAATGTACTAAAACAGTGATTTTAACAGACCAAACTCACCAAATATCATGCTAATAAAGTATACTATGTGCAAAAAATCAGATGAGCCCAAAATATGATCTTAACGCGTTTTATAACACGTTAAGCTTTTTTCTCCCATAGAAAACCGTTATAAGAAAAAGCTTAACGTGGCTTAATGTACTAAAACAGTGATTTTAACAGACCAAACTCACTAAATATCATGCTAATAAAGTATACTATGTGCAAAAAATCAGATGAGCCCAAAATATGATCTTAACGCGTTTTATAACACGTTAAGCTTTTTTCTCCCATAGAAAACCGTTATAAGAAAAAGCTTAACGTGGCTTAATGTACTAAAACAGTGATTTTAACAGACCAAACTCACTAAATATCATGCTAATAAAGTATACTATGTGCAAAAAATCAGATGAGCCCAAAATATGATCTTAACGCGTTTTATAACACGTTAAGCTTTTTTCTCCCATAGAAAACCGTTATAAGAAAGAGCTTAACGTGGCTTAATGTACTAAGACAGTGATTTTAACAGACCACACTTACTAAATATCATTATAATAAAGTATACTATGTGCAAAAAATCAGATGAGCCCAAAATATGATCTTAACGCGTTTTATAACACGTTAAGCTTTTTTCTCCCATAGAAAACCGTTATAAGAAAGAGCTTAACGTGGCTTAATGTACTAAGACAGTGATTTTAACAGACCAAACTTACTAAATATCATTATAATAAAGTATACTATTTGCAAAAAATCAGATGAGCCCAAAATATGATCTTAACGCGTTTTATAACACGTTAAGCTTTTTTCTCCCATAGAAAACCGTTATAAGAAAAAGCTTAACGTGGCTTAATGTACTAAGACAGTGATTTTAACAGACCAAACTTACTAAATATCATTATAATAAAGTATACTATGTGCAAAAAATCAGATGAGCCCAAAATATGATCTTAACGTGTTTTATAACACGTTAAGCTTTTTTCTCCCATAGAAAACCATTATAAGAAAGAGCTTAACGTGGCTTAATGTACTAAGACAGTGATTTTAACAGACCAAACTTACTAAATATCATTATAATAAAGTATACTATGTGCAAAAAATCAGATGAGCCCAAAATATGATCTTAACGCGTTTTATAACACGTTAAGCTTTTTTCTCCCATAGAAAACCATTATAAGAAAAAGCTTAACGTGGCTTAATGTACTAAGACAGTGATTTTAACAGACCAAATAAACAACATACTAATAAAGCATATGCCTACCATGTACAGAAAATCAGATGAGCCCAGAATAGGAACGCAACGCGTTTAATTGCACGACTGTCACAAAGAGAGATTCCAACAAGCTATTTCGCGGAAATGAAACCCTGAACAAAAATTGCTTTTTTGGTCATGATGTTTAACAAAGGTACATTTTTTTATTTCTGTACACATATTCCATAATTATTTTACTAAAAAATACAATTAAAAAAATCATTCTCGTTTTGAACACGCCCCTTTTTACGATCACATGGTTGCCTCCAACCAATCATTAACCTTTGTTTTTTGAGTCGTCCAATCACCACATAATGCAATCTTTTGAAACGCATGTTACTGTGATCTCTGGGTATATAAGACACTGCCAGCGTCACAACCCATCATCTGTGCAGTTGCCTTGCTAGAGTCGCTGTATAGTCCTTGCTGTCATTCAATTGTTAGATTATCAGATTCGAAATTTCTTCATAAAAAGCCTTTTTAAAGGCTACAACTAAATTTTCACTGGTGTCATACTGATCACCAGGGTATTCTCAATATACACATTATATTATATTATATTGTATTAGTTATATTATATATTGTATATTATATATTAGGCTATATTGCATTATATTATATTTTGTTTTATTATATATATATATATATTTTTATTTTTATTATATATATATATATATATATATATTTTTATTTTTATTATATATATATATATATTTTTTTTTTTTTTTTTTTTTTGTATCTTCACATGGTTCAGGTGAATATCAGCAAAAATGACTTTATTCCAAAAACACTCTGAGTTTACATTAAAAGAAGCCGAAGCAATTCTAGATGATGTTGACAAATACAAGGAATTAGTTTCCACCGAACCACCATTAAATCCAAAGGGTGGTGATGTGTTCCTTTATAAGAGTTCACAGTCAGATAAACCTAACATGGACTTTAGGTTTGATCAAATGATGTGGAAGCAGAAAGGTTCAAATTATCACAACATTCGAAAATATGGGGGAAGAGTTTTGAAACGGTACTACCACATTAGAGCTGCTGAATGTGAAAAAGGGACCTCCTCAGAATTCAGAAAGTGCATTTACTCTCTGATTAATGATAACAGAAATTTGGCAACAAATTTCTATTTGATTCATTACCTGGGAAATGAGACCTTGTATGTACCACGAAAGCATGGAAATGCCAAAACAGACAGAGTGTTTATTCCCTCCAAAAAACAGGTTTTCTCTGACATTCTTCTAAATGACCAAGGTCAAGCCCCTTCAAACATCTACAAAACTGTCCTGGCTAAAACATGCAGTGGTAATCAGGAGCACATGCCAGTAAACACCCCACGAAACCTCAAACAAGTCCAGAACACAGTATATGCCCAACGATCTAACCAAAGAATCTCACGAGATGAACTGTTCAGTTTGCATGAATTGGCATACCAACTACCTGGTTTCATATGGCATATTTCTACATTCCCGGACCTTCTTGTTTATGCAGGGATGACAGACATTGTTGATTTGGCATGTGCAAACTTGGAGGAATCAGTGAGGTTTGCTTACCCACAAATGATTAGCTATGACACAACATTTCAAATGGGGGATTTTTATGTGTCTGTGCTGGCAATGAGAAACACTGCACTGGTCAATGACCCAGTTTATCCAGTTGGCTTCATGTTACATGAACGTAAATTCATGCAACACCATGAGAAATTTTTGACAGAGATTTTGGGAAAGCTGGGAATGGACTCCAAAAAATACCAAAAGATACCAGTGACAGTTGACAGGGAAAAAGGAATTGTGGGTGCTTTGAAAAAAAACTTCACCAATGTAAGTGTAGTGTTCTGCCGCAACCACATCTTACGAGATGTGGAATATTGGGTTAAGACACATGGGGGCAAAAGGGATGATGTCAAGGTCCTAAAAGACCATGTGGAGCAGCTCATTGATTCCTCCTCTCCTGATGAGTTTAATGCCCGCTATGATGCCTTCACAAAAGTATGGTCAGAAGCATTCCTGTGCTACTTTGACCATCACCTAAAAGCAGACATTTGCGAAAACATGGCTGCATACTACACTAAACAATTCTGTGCATTTAAAGAGAAAACACCAACAAACAATATAAGTGAGAGCATCAACAAAATGATTAAATCACAAAATGAATGGCGAGAACTTCCAGTGGATGCAATGGTGCTCTCACTCTACTACATGCAGTCATACTTTTTATTTGAATTTCAGAGGGCAAAGTGTGGCTTAGGAAATTATGCAATGAAGCAGAACCTTAGTGTACCAGTGACAGATGTTAAAATGCCCTCTTTTCTTCCTTTGGAAGATATTGTGAAAAGAATCAAGGCCAACACAGAAAACGAGCCATGTAAAGTTGAAGGAGTTAAACTTCTGTCATCTCAGATATCTTTGGCCAAGACAGTCATTGCAATGGGTCTGGTTAGTCTAAATCCATCACTGAGAGTCTTTGTCGTGAAAAGTCCCTCAAACGAATCAGTACATGTAGTTCGAAATACTGCAAACGGTGCATTGTGCTCTTGTCCCAGCACTGGGAAATGCTACCACATATTTGCCGTTGAAATGGCTACGGGGCTTCACTTTGCTACAAAGAGAACATACAGCCTCTCAGTGATGCGGAAGAGAGGGAGAGGCAATGAATCAAAATCGGGCCGGAAAAAACCCAGAACAAAAGACTATGATTATATGGTCAACCCGGCACCAGACTCCTTACTGTCTTCAATGCCTGACTCTCTGGTAGACAACATTCCACCAATTCCTATGGATGCTGAAAATGAGGAAAAAACAGAGCAGAATAAATGTTCCAATACAGCTGCTATGTCTAAGGAGACACTGCAGTCTGATGCTGGAAAAGATACTTGCCAGTTTGAGTCCTCATATGAATCAGATTTGTTGGTGGACAGCATGCCATCAATTTCTTTGGATGCTGAAAATGAAAAAAATACAGATCAGGAGTGTTCTGATATAGCCACTGATGTGCTAGCACGACCAGGTACTGAAAAAGAGGACAACACTTACCAGTTTGGGCTTTCAAATGGCAGCAGTCTACCACCTCTAGTACCGCACCTTTCCAGAGTGTCCACTCCAAACAGTACAGCAGCTTCATTTGCTCCTTGGATGTGCATCAATGACATCATTCTTGATTGGACAAAGGTCTCTCCCAGAAGCCGCTGTCTTTCTCCAATGACCTGGCTTGAAGGAGAAACAATTGAGCAGGCAATTAATGTCTTCATTCACCAAAAAAACAAGTCAGACTCAATTCTATGTGCGCCCACATACCTTTTCCAGCTAGCTGGACTAGAAGACTTTAGTCCAGTTTTGCAGTTTTGTGCTGCAAAAAAGGCTCTAAATTATGAGCTAATCATAATTCCCTTCAACACCGACATTTCTGGCCGTGGTTATCACTGGGTTGTTGCCACTGTAAACTTCAGAGAGAGAGAGATCTCAGTTTTCAATTCAATGCACGGTCTTAAAACTTTGAAGCAGGCTGCTCCAAAACTAATGAAAGCTTGCATGTACACTTCAGCAACAGAAACCTTTCAGGCTTCTGAATGGAAAACGTCAGATGTAGTGAACACTCCACAACAAGGAAATGGGTATGACTGTGGTGTCTTTGCTGTTGTGAATGCTTGTGCTATCATTGACAACACACCATTAGGGTCAGTCAACAGCTTGAAGGCAAGAATGTGGATTCATTCCCTTATTGAGAAGTATGAGCCTCCGAAGGTCAGAAGGGCAGGACTCTCACAAGAAAAACTGCAATGCTTTAAAAAAGAAGTACAGACATGCACACAGACAGTACATGTAAGCAGAGCGGATTACACTGGTACCCTGAAAAGACTACAGCTGAACAGCAGAGATAGCAAAGACTGGGTTCTCTGCTTAAGCTCAACATGTAAAGGTGACCCAAAGCACAGAGATGAATATATCTTGTGCATTATTTGCAGACGGTGGTTCCACCTTAAATGCACAAAGTCAGCTGACCGGTTAGTTGTTGCTTGCACTGATTATCATAAATGTCTTATGTGCTCTTGTTGAGGCAGCCAATTTGAAACAACACAATGAAATGCGTTAACAGTGAATGAAATAGTACAATTTTCACTGATAAATAAATAAAATGAACTGTTGCAAATACCCCTCAAAAAAAATAAAAGAAAAAAAGAAAAAGTAAAAAAAAAAAAATGCTATAAAATATCTCTCTCACACACAGATATATTATTGTATATATAATCATTATTTTATATTATTATTTTATATCTATATACTATTTAGATAATGTATACCATATATATTATTATTATTTCATAGCTATATACTATTTAGATAATGTATATTCCATCTATCTATCCATCCATATATCTATAAAGCAGTTGCTTCAAATTTAAAGTAGAGTATGGCAGTCATATGTATATAGACATGAAACTATTAAAAAATGTAATATCTATCTATCTATCTATCTATCTATAAAGCAATTGCTTCAAATTTAAAGTAGAGTATGGCAGTCATATGTATATAGACATGAAACTATTAAAAAATGTAATATCTATCTATCTATCTATCTATCTATCTATCTATCTATAAAGCAATTGCTTCAAATTTAAAGTAGAGTATGGCAGTCATATGTATATAGACATGAAACTATTAAAAAATGTAATATCTATCTATCTATCTATCTATCTACAAAGCAATTGCTTCAAATTTAAAGTAGAGTATGGCAGTCATATAGACATGAAACTATTAAAAAATGTAATATCTATCCATCTATCTATAAAGCAATTGCTTCAAATTTGAAGTGTATGACATTAGACACACAGACACACGCACACACACACACACACACACACACATATATATATATATATATATATATGCTCTTGAGTCTTGACTGAAATTTTGTAGCTTTAATAGGGATTAATCAATATTGAATTTATACTTTATGCAGTAAAGGCTGTGAAGTGTTTGATAAAAAAAAAAATGGAGATCAAATGTGAAATTATTAACATATATTAAAAACTTTACACCCAGTTTCATAGATGGGGCTAGTCCGGTCCCAGGATACAATGCATATTTGAGCTGTATTAACTGAAAGTAACTTGCCCTATCATATCTTAAAAATGTGTCAGGGCCATTGTCTTGTCTTAAGATGCACACGTTTTTTTTTTGTTTTTTTTTTTAATGAAAGTTAATGAAATGCCCTAATTGAACTAAGCCCCAATCATGTCTTAGGCTGTGAAGTCTGTGAAACCACAGCTGCAGCTGACAGGCCTTAATGTTAGGTGCGAGTCTCAAATTATTACGAGCAATAGCACCAGTGGCGGTTCTAGCTTGTACTTGCCAGTTTGGGTGCTCATATGAATCAGAATCTTTGGTGGACAGCATGACGTCTCTTTCTTTGGATGCTGAAAATGAAGTAGAAGGAAAAAAATACAGACCAGCTGATTACGGCGTATTACAGAAAGATCTTAACTTTAGAATCCCATCTTATCTCTTAGGTAACCATAGCAATTTCAGTTAGGACCTCATTTAGGACAAAATTTTGTCGACGCAGACACATTTTGGGCAACTTTTACCCACTCTCTTTCCTTATACATATATGGAAACATACATATATGTTCGTGAGTGAGCAAAGGTAAAAACTTGCCGAATAAAACATGCTTTACCTTTTCAACGGAGCTTATCAAAATGTCAATTTCTGGCGCACTGAAATTAAAAGCGCGCCGTGGTTTCTCCATTTAGATTTTAGGTTTACCTCAGAAGCAGTTTGCGCGTCGTTGGTTGCTTGGTAACATACCTGACAGTTGATTACCGACCTCGATGGAGGGGTTTAAGATTTCCTAACTACAGATAAAATGAGATTTTATAAAATTGGATAAGAATCACAAATCAAGTTAACATTTGCTTCTGTAATAGGAATTTTCTCTTAGGCTACGAAGACTCTAAGTAGACCTTAACTGAAGATACCGTTTCTAGGCGTGTTCCCCGAACTATCCCTTAGGATAAGGATTGCTTAACCATCTTTTTAAGTGCGACGTTACCAGGTGCTGTCCATGGCGGCGGTGCTGAATTGGTTGATGGTTGAATCGATAATTCACTCTAGGGGCTGCTTCACTGCATTATGTGAGAAATCACATAATGTAACACAATTATAAAATTATAAAATTATAAAACACAATTTTATAATTGTGTTATAAAACGCGTTAAGATCATATTTTGGGCTCATCTGATTTTTTTGCACATAGTATACTTTATTATAATGATATTTAGTAAGTTTGGTCTGTTAAAATCACTGTCTTAGTACATTAAGCCACGTTAAGCTTTTTCTTATAACAGTTTTCTATGGGAGAAAAAAGCTTAACGTGTTATAAAACGCGTTAAGATCATATTTTGGGCTCATCTGATTTTTTGCACATAGTATACTTTATTATAATGATATTTAGTAAGTTTGGTCTGTTAAAATCACTGTCTTAGTACATTAAGCCACATTAAGCTTTTTCTTATAACGGTTTTCTATGGGAGAAAAAAGCTTAACGTGTTATAAAACGCGTTAAGATCATATTTTGGGCTCATCTGATTTTTTGCACATAGTATACTTTATTATAATGATATTTAGTAAGTTTGGTCTGTTAAAATCACTGTCTTAGTACATTAAGCCACATTAAGCTTTTTCTTATAACGGTTTTCTATGGGAGAAAAAAGCTTAACGTGTTATAAAACGCGTTAAGATCATATTTTGGGCTCATCTGATTTTTTGCACATAGTATACTTTATTAGCATGATATTTAGTGAGTTTGGTCTGTTAAAATCACTGTCTTAGTACATTAAGCCACGTTAAGCTTTTTCTTATAACAGTTTTCTATGGGAGAAAAAAGCTTAACGTGTTATATGTAACGAATGTGTAGCGGTTATTAATCAATTTATGGATGAAATATGAATATAATAATTCATAAGGTTATGAATAAATTATGATTCATATATCGACCCAATGGGGAATTAAACATATATTGTGAATCAATTACAACGAATTATAATCAATTACATATATGATTAGTTCTGGTTTAATAATTATTTAGAGAAACTGTTCGTTTGTCCAGCAAACTAAGTCCCTCACAGAATATTATAAACGGAGTTATTCTCTGGCCATGAAAATAACTAAAGCATAAAGCGATCGAAAAAACGTTAAAGTGACTTGGTCTTCAGTTGGAAGAACAACAGAACAATCGAGCATGAATTAAGTGTTTTAATATATGCAGCTACGAATACAGAGGTTATACATCTAAATATATATACAAGAAAATACATATATATACACGAGAATGAAAATGAAGAAAAGACAGGGAAAGAAAGATGATCAAAGAATGGCAAATTACACAGTTAAACCCTTTTGAGAGAGCCAGCACAGAGATCAGTTTAGACAAATTTAAGGTAAATGATAATACTTGCTTATTGGTTCAAGTCCGTGAGTAGCAGTTTCAACGCGCTTGGCTTGGTCCTTTCCGAGAGGGTTTCTCCGGCGGGGTTTTCAAAAGAGGTTTAAACTTAAGTAACTTAACCGAAGAGAGAGAGAGAGAAAGGAAGTGGTCCTCCCGAGCTGCGCGCGTGGTTGGGAAGCGCGGTCACCTGAGGCGTCCGGGGAGACGTGCACGAGACGATCGGGAGGTCACCGGGAGAACACAGAAAAGGTGTGTGTTGTTGTTTTTATGGAAACCCAAACTAACACACCTCCTGAATTGTAGCGGCCAATAGATGCGCAGCACTATCTGGCGGGCAAAGTTCCTTGGTTTGGTCTCCTAGATGAATTTGCATACTTAGTGGCCATCAGACCGGATTTCGAGATCGAGTGCTTTCTTCACAGTATCATTAAACACATAGAAAAATGCATATGTCAGCCATGTGACCCACCTCAGTAAATAGCTCGAGTCCGGAGCTTTACGGAGAGACCAAACTCGCCAGATTAGAAAGGCATAGACAAGAAGTTATGGTTTACAGACAAAATTATATCGTTAAAATGCACACTAGCACAAATACACTAATTTAAACACTAGGAAACATGCATAGGCCCTAAAATATATGAAATATATATTTCAGCATAGTGGTAGGATATATATACAGTTAAAAATTTATGTTTGTGTGTTTCTGTATGTGTGTCTGTGTGTGTGTTTTTGTGTGTGCCAGTGTGTGTGGGTGCTGGAATGTGGATCTGGCCCATAGTCCACATGAGGGGCCCCTTTGATGTCCTAAGAGCAAGGAAATTGGGCCTGCTGTGTTACCTCGGAGGGCAACAAAGGTGTCAAGTGGGCTCATCTTTAGTAGACTGTTCGGAGCCGATTCAGTGATTAAGAAACAAAGTTCATCAGGTTAAAAGCATTCTGAAAACTCCAAAGTTTATTGACTCTGAACGGATCCATCCAGACGTTACAGATTCCCCCTTTCGGCCAACGAAGTTCCTGCGCGGACTTCGTTGGACGGTAACCAAGTTCGATGGCACATGGATCCGGATGGTCATGCAGCAGGTGGTTCCTACTGGTCCTTGAGGGAGAGCAGATAAGCACCTGTCCATGGATTCTTGCATCCCTTTGATCCCTTGGGATAGGATGAAGGCCAGGCCCAGGGCGAGTGAGTACTTGATTGCCATGGAGAGGCAACGGGTTGTGTTGGCAGGAGTCCAAGCTTGGGCTTTAGGTGGGCTGGTCAGGACAGGCAGTCGTGAGAGTGCTTGGAGGGGTGCATCAATAGGAGTACTGTCACTTAGCTGGGACCCCCCTTTGTCAATCCTCAGTTCCATTCCTGGATCTAAGGTGTGATGGTGATCCCTGGGGGAAGATGGGATTTCCAGTTCTGACTGGTCCTCTTTGCTTGAGAGACAGTGCACCGCCAGGTGGCTGCGGTGAAGGATGGAACCCAGGGGTACCTGGATCCACTTACTTGGATTGGGCAGGCTGACACGAGTGGCGGTGTTGTGCTGATTGTAGATTAGGATGGCAGCATGAGTAGGGGTTTGGATGAGCAGTCGATCACCCACAGTCTCGGCTTGTGTTCCGATAACTGGGGTGCGAGGCTTGGCCGGGCAGCGTGTGTCGCTGGTCATGGGCTGCAACCGGCCCATTCCTTCAGTGTGGTTTCTGAGGAAGAGCTGGTTTGGGCAGAAGTACTGAAAGTCTTTGGTGAAACTACACCTGCGAAAGTGGGGAGCCGGGCACAGCCGTGGGTTGCTGTTGTGGTAGGCTACCGCAACTGAGGTGTGTTTCTTGGCATGGGTGTTACGTTGCCGCCACCTGACATTGACCATGTCTTTGGGTCTGCCAGTAGCAAAGTCCAGCACAGTTTGTGTAGGATACTGAGGACTCCTATTCATAGCCACTCTGTCCATAGAGAAGCTAATTTCTCGCAGCAGGTCTGTCAACAGAGCTATAACCAGCTGATTTTGGGCAAAGTCATTCTGGAGGACTGTAAACAGTTGCTTCCTTGAGTTCGCAGTTTGGATCAGCAGGAAACTGTGAGTGCGGAGAACCACCGCAATACCTTTCCAGGATTTGCAGGTGGTTTGCAGGGTTTGGCTCTGTGTTGCGAGTTGCTTTCTCAGTTGTAGGCGGAGCTTGTTGTGCTGCTGATGAGGGGAGCAGGCTGTGATGAGACTCAAGTCTCCTGGTTGGTACAGATGCAACGGCAGTGGCACCTGCCGTGCCATCAGTAGTTCTGTGGGGAACACCTGAGTTGACTCCTGTACGGTGTCTGTGATGGCCATGAGCATCAGAGGAGGTTTTACCGTCCAGTCTTTCTGGTCGACTGACCGTGGAAATGTGATTCCTCGGTTTTGCAGTGAAGCTCGGTGCTTTGCGTTTGCAGTCTGGACATGACGGTAAACTTGACATCCTCTGGCGTGCTCTGCCACATCTTGCTGCATGCTGGGCCAGTGCGCCACTTGTTTTAATGTCTCGTCCGTAGTTCTGGTGCCATGGTGTTTGGCACATGGTGTGTCGTGGGTGTATATCAGTTCACCCCCTTTTGGCCCTGTGGCAGTACAGGCTTTGGCGCTGTGAGGACATCAGGGACATACTTTAGAAAGTTTATTCCCACACGCAGCATGTGGTCGGTCTCGTGCAGTCGTTTGTTGCTAGGGGCCGCCGTGGGACCAGATGCCGGGAACGGGAGGTTGGAGGGGTCTGAGTGGTGGTACAAAACATGTCGAATGGAAATGTTGGAAAGTTTGGTTGTCAGTGGCAGTGGCAGTAAGGTGGGAAATGTTGCAGGAACAGTCCGCTGGCTGCGGGTTGTTGTTGCCACACTAAGGGTGGGTGAATGGGGTGGGTGTGACCATAGCTTGTTATGCAGTGTGCCAGTCTTGGCAAGGGCATTAGTTTGGTCGTTCACACCTTTGTCACGCCCTGGTTGCTTCAAGCATCTTTTCACCTTTTCCCAGTAAATGATCATGTCGTGTGCTTGGGTGAGGTGATCACGTGTCTGGAACATGTGTTGATGTTTCACCTGCTTGTTGCATTCAGTCTTGAAACCAGTTTGTTTCCAGCCCAGAAGATGGCATGTGAAACAAGGTCTGGCAACGTGTGAGTCTGTGCACATGAGTTCCCTGATGTTATGAGCTGAGGAGACGTGAAGGGTTTTGAGGGTAGCTGCTGCTTCACCATATTGACATGACTGGGGACCCCACCTGCTGTTCTGTGGTTGGCAGGGTTGGTTTCTTAACCATCGTACCCCTGCATTTGCCTGTGGGATGCCCTCATGGTTGTAGGAACGTCCATCGACGTAGGCCGTGGGCATTCCTTGGCACGCATTCTCTTTGAGGTATCTGTGACAGGCTGGTCGCTGTTGTTGGGGTACCAGTATCTGAAGTGTCAACGCTGGTGTGCTGTTATAGCAGTTTTGACAGGCAGCTGAATCTCCGCTCCGTGCAGACTTGTGCTTTCTGGCACGTTGTGGCAGTGGCACCTGCTGGTTCAGCCTCCTGAAGTCGCTGGTGGGTCGCCACTTGCTGTCTGGTTTGACAATGGACCAGGTAGGGGCTGAATAGGTGCTGTTGCATGGGCAGATAACACCTTTTCCTTCTGTTGAATGAACAACCTCCTGTACTGGTTCATGTGGGGCGATGTGACCTTCGTACTGCCTGATTAAGGTGGGAGGAGCATTTGGGTGTGTTGCACTATGCACTGTGTGAAGTTTAGTGAGACCACAGCATAAAAGGTCTTTGTCAAATGTCACTTTGAATTTGTGCAAGACGTTTCTGAGTTTTTGACAGTCTGCATCATTCTTTAGCGCACTTGCATCTTTCTGGATCTGTTGGCCTTTAGGCTCAAACCTTGGGAAGGGCTCCTCTGTTGTGGTGTTAGCTGTCAGGTTGGCTGTCAGAGGTGCAGCGCTTTCCTGAGTTTCACAGGCAGGCTGGTTAGCGACTGTGGGTACTGCAAGGTGTTTGTCCTCCATCAGCTCCATTCTGTGCACCTGTTCTGTGGGTACCAGTTTGATGGAAGTGATGGAGATGCTCTTGAAGGATGCTGTGAAACTTGTGTTGCTTAAGCTTCCTTCTGGGACCATGGCAGCTGGTATTAAGTTAATGACTGTTAACTTGCGTTCAAAGTCATAGGGGCCGTGGTCCATTATCCATTCTAGATGGTGGGCTTTGGGAATGCTGATGTCTGTGACCATGCATTCGTTGAGCCAGCTGTGAACTACGTAGGGTGACACTTCAGTTAGCGGTGTGGCTTTTAGAGCAAGTCCAAGTTCCACGCCTTCATGTGACAGTGTGAAGGAGCCCAGCATGTGGCTTAGGGTTTGACCACATTGCCTGTTGAGCCAACCAGCACCCCCTTTGGTGTAAGGTGGTACTACAATTTCCTGTATGTTGATCCAAACAGCACCCCCTTTGGTGTAAGGTGGTACTACAAGTTCCTGTATGTTGATCAGGATGCAGACCTGTTGGATAGTCTGGCCTGACAGGAAGTTGGCAGTGTTGACAGGAACAACAGGAAGCTGTACAGTCATTGGGGCCCACAACAACTCATTTGCACTGTCCGTATGAGCATTAGAGTGCATCAGGATGTCTGGAAGGACCAGGAAGTGATGGGTTAAATGCCGGTTGTTCCATTTGAAGTTCACAACGCAGATGTCCTTGACGGTCATCATGGTTGACAGACGAAAGTCCAATGGGAAGCGTATTTGCATGTTGACAAATGGGAGGTCCGGTGTTCCTTCAATGAGGGCACTTAACAGCGTGTGGCTGAAGGCTGAGTTGTCTGCCCACAGTGTGAGAATAATGTCTGTTGTAGTTACATCATTCAGCTGTGAGTCTGTCATGACCTTGGAGCAGAGGGAGCTACAGTCTATGGTGGGTTGAAGTGTGCCGGGTAGCGAACTTGAACTGTGCTCTAAGACCGGGTTCCCGCGGTTAGCTGGGAGATTTCCCGCGACCTCTGTGACCTGACCGTCTGGCTCAGGTGGCCTGGGTGACTGGGAAGGCAGAAGTTCACACACTTGAGCCCAGATTTTCAGTGGTCTGGCGTTCAATAAGGGCTCAAAACACTCTAGCAGGTCTTTGTGAGTGGAACACAGAAACGTGTCCATTTGCGCTACGCACACAGGAGGTACCAGGCTCACTCGACCAATGGTGTGGTGTGTGGGAGCTGTGTGTTCAAGGTGGACCTCATTTGGACTGTGCGACTGCACATTCAGCTCACATCTTTGTGACTTGAGAGTCTGAGTTTGTCTTTCAGCTTCATTTCTCAGTCTTTCAAAAAGGTAAGGACAGGTTTCTGGACAGTGATCGGAGTCTGGGTAACTGGTTGGAATTTCTACAGTCTTTTTAGACGCAGTTCTCTGCTTGGCTTGAGCTTCGTCGACCAAGTCTCGCGGCTGCTGAATAGACATGCTGCTTGAGCAGGCCAAGGCTGCCAGATGATCACTCACCGCAGGGTGCAGCTCTCGGAGAAGCAGAGGGTTGAAGATGAAATCTTCCTCCGTTGCTGGCTGGTTACGTGCTCCGTAGTACCCCCTTTGCATTCGGCTGTAGAAAGTGTATGGGTTATTCAGTCTGCCCCGTTTTAGGTCCATGGCAGCAGGGAGCCCTTGATCTGATGCAGGGTCAGAAAGCTTTTGGATCAGAACCTGTCGCAGGTGCTGGCAGTTGGATGTGACAGCTGCTGGCGAAGGTTCTTGGCCGTTGGACGTTTTGGGCAGTGGACTTTTAACCCCATTTGGAATTAGGGCTTCTTGACTGGTTAGGGGAAACTCGGTGATGTGTGTTTCCCCTCCCATGCCACTTTTCATTACTCTGTAACCAGTGTCAAGTTCATTCACATAGTCTCTTTGTTGTTTCGGAGCCATAACTCCTTTCTGGGCCTGTTTGAGATGATTTTCACAGGTCAGGGCTTTAGTGTGTCTGTCTTTCAGTGTAGTCTCTGCTTTGGCTAGGGGAGCTTCGCTGTGTTGGAGTTTTCCAGTCAGTTTTCTACGCTCCACCTCCAGGTGGAGCTCTGCAAGGGCTTTTTGAAGTCTTTGCAGCTCCTCCTGCAGCTCGGGTTTGGATTCGTCCGCTGTCCAACGCTGGTCCTGGGTCTCGACGAGTCGCTGATCGTGGTGACGATGAATCTGGGCCTGATTCCTCCGGGCGTCCTCCTCCTGGAGCTTGAGGTTGTGGGCGATGGCTCGGATGACTCTCGCCCATTCTTTGTAGCTCGGCGTTGGATCGTGGGCCATTAGTCGATTCAGGTTGTCGTCCAGCTGCTCGTTGCTTAGGTGCTGGGGATCCACAGCGTCGTTGGGCAGGATTGTGCTGGTCAGGGAGCCCAACCCGGTCTTGAGTCCGTCCCCATGGGTGCTGGGGCTGGCTGCTCTGAACACGTTAGCTTGCTGTTGGCGAGAGAAAGACAGCACAAACAGAACCAATGCAAGCACGCGCAGGGCTAACGACTTATAATAATGCATGATTATATAATTCTTTGGTTTGGTTCCAGTTAACTGGTGCAGACAGTTAGTGGAATGTAGGCTAGACACTTAATTGTCGATAGCCAAAAGGACCACGCGGGTCAATTTGTGTGGGTGAGTGCCGGATTTGAATAAAGATTTTGACAGGCGGTAGCCCTAAGAGTCCTTTGATGACTCTCGCTGCTCGGTCGTCTATCTATTACTCAGTTTTCCGTGATGGCTCTCACAGGCTCTGCTTTTACATGAACTGAAAGAAACAAACACAGTAGAGAAGCAAAACAGAACAGGGAGGATGCAATTAAATGAGAAATAGAGCAGTAAACAAATAGAAAGGAATCAAAATAGAATCGCAATAAACTAAAACAGAAGGGCTAGAGGGGAGAAGTGAAACTTAAACTTCCTATTCCAGCTGGGTTTATGACGGTGTCAGGCGAGTGCACGGTTGCATCATAAAACCTAGAGGGATGGTATGGATCGAGAGCCTAAGGGTTGGCCCGCACCTGAGTAATTGAAGAATATGTAATATTCTGTGGCTTTCAATTAGGTGAAGTGACTGTATGTCGTAGGCCTGGGTGAATCGTGGGTGCTCAGATAAGAACTCAATGGCAGGCCACCTTTCCTCGACGATCAAACACTCTACTGCGGTGTCCGTGGCCACCTGTCCCCTTTGTACCACGGTGCAACCTCTCAAACAGGGAACACCAGCACAATTGCGCACTTTGGCAAGGTATTTGCGCCAACGGCCCGAGTGACCAGTCAAGATTGAGTTTTCCCTGAACTCAGAGTCTGTCCCCTTTACGGGCAGTTACTCCAAACGGGCGGTTCTGTCATGCAGAAGCCTGAGCAGGGAAATTAAACAAAATTGCCGCTTGTTGTCACCCCGGGTCTCGTTGCCTCCCTGTACCTGATACACAACTCGCTGATGTCCTTGCGTGTTGCCCGTGATACGAGGTCAGAATGTCCACGATTCACACACGGTTAGTGTAAGAAGCGCCAGGCCAGGTAGCTCCACTCACTGGAACTCACTGGAGCAACCGTCAGCTCACCCCAGGGCGCTAAAGGGCCTTATCTGCAAGTGCACAAACAATCAGGTAAACACGACTTAATTGTAAATTTAAAACTCAATTTAAATCTTGTTTAAATAGAATTTAACTAATTAAGTGTGTAGGATAAAAGAGTAGGGGTCTAAAATGAACTAGCTAGATGCAGAAAAGTAAAGATAACAGAAAACAAAAACAAATCAGATGCACTTGATTCAAATTTGAATTAAACTCTGTTCAATTCAATTTAAATGAGTGCATAGAATAACAGGATGGGAAAAAGCGAAAAGAGGATAATTCAGAGGCACTTGATTCAAATTTGAATTAAACTTGTTCAATTAAATTTAAATGAGTGCATAGAATAACAGAATGGGAGAAAGAAAAGAGAAAGCCTTCCCTATTTGCAGATTTTTCCTAAAGAGAATTGCTTGTTGATAGCAAAATGCCAACTGATTGACACTACTTAATTTTAAAATTGAATTAAATGTTATTTAATTAAATTCAAAAATAAGTGTATGAAATAAGGGAGGCTTGGGTGTGCGTGAATATTATTGCCAGCCAATAACACACAGGACCCAGAACTAAGAGTGAATAAAATAAAACATTAAGTAATAAAGGGAATGAATTTCCAAAGTAAACTAAAGAAATAACTTGAGAGAGAGAAAAGACAAAAAGGGAATGGATGAAATAACACAAAGTGGAATAAAAATAAAATAAATAAACTGAAATAAAATAAAATAAAGTAGATCTGTGAATACAGGAAAAAGAATACAAGGGAAAAGAGAATTGACTTATCTGACAGTGTCCACCAGGGGGCGCACTCTCAGAAAGTGAATTCCCTTGTTGGAAGGGAAACAATTTAAATTAAAAATTTAAACGCGTTTAAATTAAATTTAAATCAGTAAACCACATTCCAACAATGATTGGAAAGCATAACCACCAAAAGCAAATTACTTTTACAACTCCCCGCAGTATAGAGAAGCAAAAGATAACTTGGAGATAATTTCAGTTCAAAGTATGGAGCGGCTTTAACTCAGAACGTCCACGCGGTGGCGTCACTGAGTCCACACAACCAATAAGTAGGGAGGGGTGGCACACCTGAGCAGACTGCCCTCTGGCGTCTGGTCAGAGTTACTGCATCCCCTTTCTTTAATTCGTGATACAAAAACGAGCGCGCTTGTGGGTTTCTGACCCTTACGCTGTTTTAACTGCACGGTCACGATTACAACTATAGAACCTCAGCGGATTCTTTCATAAATATATGTGTACCGTTTTACTCACGGGTACACAACTCTGGGAATCAGTCCCTTTGGTGCAAACTTTAATGCACGCGAATATGTAACTTTTGCGGGATTGCTTCGCCGCTGTTACTAATCAACATTGGATCAGAATGCTGATACGAGCTCCAAATTATTACACATCAATCGATAAACCAGACGGACTGCTTTTCCGATTAGATCTGTAACGGGGATCACGTGGTTTTGGGTAGCTAGTCCAAACGACGTAACCCAGGAGCAAACCGGCTATTGTGAATTTTTGGACGACACAAGAAATTCAGATTCAGTAGCGGGTAAATATAATGAGGCCTCGAAAGAGTGGTCGCAGGAATCTCGCCACGACCCTCTAAACTCGCTGAACACGATTCAATTCGTTTATTCAAGCGGAAATTAATATTCAAAACTGTAACTTACTGCAAAGATTGTCGTCCTTCACAGATACGAGCTTGAGATATCAATGGACTGCAGTGTATTTCACGGTCAACCAAGGCTATGCCTGCAGTGTTTCTAGACACAAACAGCAGCTTGTTAACGGTGCGTAGTGAGGACCCGTGCGTCTTCTCACTGAATAAAGCGCGCATTGTAAGTTAAATCATACAAAATTATTCTACATTGCTCTTTTACCGAAAACCAAGTTTAAAACGTTGCTCGCGAATCCTCCACCAAATAATATATGTAACGAATGTGTAGCGGTTATTAATCAATTTATGGATGAAATATGAATATAATAATTCATAAGGTTATGAATAAATTATGATTCATATATCGACCCAATGGGGAATTAAACATATATTGTGAATCAATTACAACGAATTATAATCAATTACATATATGATTAGTTCTGGTTTAATAATTATTTAGAGAAACTGTTCGTTTGTCCAGCAAACTAAGTCCCTCACAGAATATTATAAACGGAGTTATTCTCTGGCCATGAAAATAACTAAAGCATAAAGCGATCGAAAAAACGTTAAAGTGACTTGGTCTTCAGTTGGAAGAACAACAGAACAATCGAGCATGAATTAAGTGTTTTAATATATGCAGCTACGAATACAGAGGTTATACATCTAAATATATATACAAGAAAATACATATATATACACGAGAATGAAAATGAAGAAAAGACAGGGAAAGAAAGATGATCAAAGAATGGCAAATTACACAGTTAAACCCTTTTGAGAGAGCCAGCACAGAGATCAGTTTAGACAAATTTAAGGTAAATGATAATACTTGCTTATTGGTTCAAGTCCGTGAGTAGCAGTTTCAACGCGCTTGGCTTGGTCCTTTCCGAGAGGGTTTCTCCGGCGGGGTTTTCAAAAGAGGTTTAAACTTAAGTAACTTAACCGAAGAGAGAGAGAGAGAAAGGAAGTGGTCCTCCCGAGCTGCGCGCGTGGTTGGGAAGCGCGGTCACCTGAGGCGTCCGGGGAGACGTGCACGAGACGATCGGGAGGTCACCGGGAGAACACAGAAAAGGTGTGTGTTGTTGTTTTTATGGAAACCCAAACTAACACACCTCCTGAATTGTAGCGGCCAATAGATGCGCAGCACTATCTGGCGGGCAAAGTTCCTTGGTTTGGTCTCCTAGATGAATTTGCATACTTAGTGGCCATCAGACCGGATTTCGAGATCGAGTGCTTTCTTCACAGTATCATTAAACACATAGAAAAATGCATATGTCAGCCATGTGACCCACCTCAGTAAATAGCTCGAGTCCGGAGCTTTACGGAGAGACCAAACTCGCCAGATTAGAAAGGCATAGACAAGAAGTTATGGTTTACAGACAAAATTATATCGTTAAAATGCACACTAGCACAAATACACTAATTTAAACACTAGGAAACATGCATAGGCCCTAAAATATATGAAATATATATTTCAGCATAGTGGTAGGATATATATACAGTTAAAAATTTATGTTTGTGTGTTTCTGTATGTGTGTCTGTGTGTGTGTTTTTGTGTGTGCCAGTGTGTGTGGGTGCTGGAATGTGGATCTGGCCCATAGTCCACATGAGGGGCCCCTTTGATGTCCTAAGAGCAAGGAAATTGGGCCTGCTGTGTTACCTCGGAGGGCAACAAAGGTGTCAAGTGGGCTCATCTTTAGTAGACTGTTCGGAGCCGATTCAGTGATTAAGAAACAAAGTTCATCAGGTTAAAAGCATTCTGAAAACTCCAAAGTTTATTGACTCTGAACGGATCCATCCAGACGTTACATATAAAACGCGTTAAGATCATATTTTGGGCTCATCTGATTTTTTGCACATAGTATACTTTATTATAATGATATTTAGTAAGTTTGGTCTGTTAAAATCACTGTCTTAGTACATTAAGCCACATTAAGCTTTTTCTTATAACGGTTTTCTATGGGAGAAAAAAGCTTAACGTGTTATAAAACGCGTTAAGATCATATTTTGGGCTCATCTGATTTTTTGCACATAGTATACTTTATTATAATGATATTTAGTAAGTTTGGTCTGTTAAAATCACTGTCTTAGTACATTAAGCCACATTAAGCTTTTTCTTATAACGGTTTTCTATGGGAGAAAAAAGCTTAACGTGTTATAAAACGCGTTAAGATCATATTTTGGGCTCATCTGATTTTTTGCACATAGTATACTTTATTATAATGATATTTAGTAAGTTTGGTCTGTTAAAATCACTGTCTTAGTACATTAAGCCACGTTAAGCTCTTTCTTATGGTTTTCTATGGGAGAAAAAAGCTTAACGTGTTATAAAACGCGTTAAGATCATATTTTGGGCTCATCTGATTTTTTGCACATAGTATACTTTATTAGCATGATATTTAGTGAGTTTGGTCTGTTAAAATCACTGTCTTAGTACATTAAGCCACGTTAAGCTTTTTCTTATAACGGTTTTCTATGGGACAAAAAAGCTTAACGTGTTATAAAACGCGTTAAGATCATATTTTGGGCTCATCTGATTTTTTGCACATAGTATACTTTATTAGCATGATATTTGGTGAGTTTGGTCTGTTAAAATCACTGTCTTAGTACATTAAGCCACGTTAAGCTTTTTCTTATAACAGTTTTCTATGGGAGAAAAAAGCTTAACGTGTTATAAAACGCGTTAAGATCATATTTTGGGCTCATCTGATTTTTTGCAAATAGTATACTTTATTATAATGATATTTAGTAAGTTTGGTCTGTTAAAATCACTGTCTTAGTACATTAAGCCACGTTAAGCTTTTTCTTATAACGGTTTTCTATGGGAGAAAAAAGCTTAACGTGTTATAAAACGCGTTAAGATCATATTTTGGGCTCATCTGATTTTTTGCACATAGTATACTTTATTATAATGATATTTAGTAAGTTTGGTCTGTTAAAATCACTGTCTTAGTACATTAAGCCACGTTAAGCCTTTTTCACGTTAAGCGTTTTAGAATGTCCCCGTATTTCATCTTTCAACTGGGTGATGGAGTTCTGTCACACAAGAACAGCCTAATCAATTCGTCATAGAACAAAGTTACCATTCAATCACAATTCGTTATCGATTAGTGAAGGCGGGATAGGCGGAATCACGCTGAATAACACAGACCAGAAGCCTCTCTCTCACGCACTCTCTCTCTCTTTCGCGCGATCAGTTCTCCTCGCGCCCGAATGGTCAAATGCACACATAGTTTTTCAAAATGTCCATCGTGTGGAGTATCTCACGTAAATACAGTCGGTTAAGTGGACTTAACAGGTGGGTAAAACAGGAAATGTGTCAGTAGCCTATATTACATCCATGGATTCGGTCTTAAAGGGACAGTAGCCTAATTAAATATTTGTCAGTATATTCAAATGTGAAAAAACAAGTTTAATCTCTGTCGTATTTGTTGTATTGTTTGTAACTTGTTTGTAAATTTCTTTTTATATAACAATATATAACAAATATTTATATCTACACTGCCCTCCAAAAGTTTAGAAACGCCCTAGAAAAGTGGGGTTTTGGACAATATTGGCATGAATCCTTTTTAATTTGTGATAATTTTGCACAGGTAAGGGACAACACAAATTATAAAAACACATTTTATTACATAAACAGTTTATACATAGAAAAAAAATTAAATTTTTGATTCATCAAAATATCCAGCATTAGCAGCTATCTGACCTAAACTGGGTTCTAACTGGTTCATTGTATTCTAAATTTAACTGGCAATCAATTGTTGAAGATATTAAGGTGTACTGACCCAAAAATCTTTTACAAACCTGGGCCAAGTTTAAACCAGTAACCAGGCATCACAGCTGGCAAAGGGGCATGTCTGACTTTGACATGTATATACTGCCATTATTATGTAATGAAATTAAATGAACACATGAAAATTATTATTGATGGATAATGTCAAGTTACTGTAATGTATTTGCACCAAAAAATTATAAGGATTTATGCTGATACCGTCCAAAACCAGACTTTTCCAGGGGTGTTTTCAAACTCTTGGAAGGCAGTGTATATATATATATATATATATATATATAATATAGTGAAATAAAATTTCTTATATCATGGTCATATTGCGCACTCGTCCCGTATTCCACCATGAGAAATCTGGTTACCCTACACATAATCAGACGGTTCACATTGGCCATGGCCACGTACACACTGTAAGTTTTAGGAGTGACAACCGCATTTAAATGCGGGAGTGAATCCCCTAAATTATCATTACATGTGTGTACGGAACACGACTCACTCTCGAAAATGCGATGATTGACAGCTTGGAAACCATAGCGACGTTCTAGCGTCTCTCCTGTTTGGTCGTTATCGTAATATTAAAGAGTAATATTAAAGTGACAAAACACTCGTTATTTTCAGCAATTTAACTAAACACACTAACACAGTCGACGGAGGCGTCGTGTTTTGTTTATGCTTGTATAGACAGTTTCACACAGCACGCGGCACTCATTCTGCGTCGCCATGGTCACTCATTATAAGCGTTTTGGGGCTTGTTTTTTAAGCTCGTCTCATAAAGCAAACGGGTTTATGGAGTTATTAAAGTGAACAGACATGAATCGCGATTTTTAGCATAAAGCATTTGGATAGGCTAGGCTTGTGCTTTCCCTGTGATTTGCCGCACATAAAAGAGAGACACACGTTACACCGGTGCACGTAAACGTCATTAACAACTAGTTGTTCAGTTCGGTTCCGTACACACTGCATAGAATTTCTGTAAATGCGGTTGTCACTACCTGTATTTTACTGAACTGTGTGTGTACAGAACGCGATTAAGCACTAAAAGGTGAACTGACAACCGAATTTAGCTGCAGTGTGTACGTGGCCATTGATTTGTAACAATCTTCAAACATAGTAATAACTTCTGAGAGGTCAGTAAATTGTATTTAATTATACTGTAGGGAGGAAGGACTCGTCTCACACCACCCAGAGGAAATAGAGATGCCTATACAGTACAGAGCTGGCCCAAGGCATAAGCGAACTAAGCAGCTGCTTAGGGCCACCAGGGGCCCCCATGAGCACATGAAAAGACAGCTTGATTTTTACAGCACATTAAGCCTATCAAACAGCGGCAGGTTACTGGACTTTATCTTTCACATCTGATTGCACTAACATGCACCTTGTCTTTAAAGGGATAGTTCACCCAAAAATAACAATTCTGTCATTATTTGTTCACTCTCATGTTGTTACAGACCTGTATTATTTTCTTTCTTCTGTTGAACACAAAAGAAGGTATTTTGAAAAATGTTGGTAACCAAAAAGTGGTCCCCATTGACTTCATAGAAAAAAAATACATATGAGCCACTGGGAACAGCATCTGTTTGGTTACCCACATTCTTCAAAATAACTTATATGTTCAACAGAAGAAAAAATATATATCAGGTTTAAAACAACTGATAAATGATGACCTTTAATGTTAATAAATATATTATTATTATCTTGTTATAGGTCCATCTGATCTGTTCATTTCATGTCATTATTATTTAATAATTTATTTTAATATCCATTTTGTACATTTACATTGTACAAATTACTTGTTTATTTAACTCAAATATAAAAGCAGTGGGAGGTATTTAACCTTGATATTAGGTTTATAATCAATATTAGGGTTAAAAAGAGAGATAGTTTATTAATTTCATACACCAAAAGCCATTAGAGAAAATTAAGGATAAATAAGGAATGTTAATCAAGCAACAATATTTACAAAAAAGAAAAAAAGAAAACAACTCATATCTCTTTTCTGGATAACTTTAGATTTAAAAAAAAAAATAATAATAATTAAAAAAAAAATAAAATAAAACTGAAAATTAACACAAAAATACCTTTAAAAAGGAAGACACCCAATTGTTATTGCCCACTTCTCACATCATAGCCTATAATAATTATTCAGTTGAGACTTGAATGCAATCAATAAATTAATTTGAAGAAATAATCAATATTTCTCTTGTATCTGTTCATGTTGTCATTGTTGCAGTAGCACAAAAATAGCAGAGCAAATAGCACAAAAACTTCAAAAAGCTGAATTAAAATTATATTTCCTGTCATCATGATGTGTCATTTAGGAGATAAAGTTGGAAAGATCAAAACATTTTTATTTTAATCTCATCTTTGAGTTAAACTCATATGAGCAGACAGTGAGAGGGTCACTATTCGTTCCATCCAGATAAAGTCCCGGCACCAGACTGAGACAGCAAGGCTGTTTTGAGCTGTAGTTTATCTGGACCAATCGAGACATGTTGTCAGCGTTATAGAATGACACCTGCTTTCTCTCACAGTCCAGATACAATCCTATTTTCTCTGTTTTGTCTCGAGTACTTAATGGAGTGTCCTTTCCATCACAGAACATATCCTTTATTGTGTTTAAGGTAAGGCAGGATCTCACACTCAGCTGACTTTGTTGTCTGTTTTTCTGAACCATATCCTAATTCCCTTAATTTTTATCGACGTCTTTTTCCCAGTGTGTTTTCCACCGAAACTGTACCAGTGTAGCCAGATCTCGCGAGACAAATAAGCAACCGGGCCTGTGAAAACAAGCCCAAAACAAGCGACTTTTTCTTCTCCCCCCCCCCCTCTATTGTTTATTAAAACTAATTTTGATGTCACCGTATAGTTGTCACAGACACGTCAGGTTCCACCTCACTCCCTTACCCGCGCACTCAATCACCGGAATTCTAATCACCGCCACCTGCAGCTCATCACCACAGTCATCAGTCTCACTATAAGAACCCCACACTCACACACACACATTGTCCGGTCTCGTTCGTGATACACCCCGTTGTTCACTTACCTCAAGGACTCTCAAAACGACACTTACCTGTCTACATCATCTCCTTCGTCTCCATTGTCTCCAGTACTCCTCGTGTTCCTACCTGCTTGTGTGTGTGAGTGTTCCAGTCTACCATCTCCAGCGTCTCCTTCCACCATCACCTGCAATACAAAGAATAAGGACAGTATTACCTCTCATTCACCTCCAAGACCTTCATTATCACCATTCACTTACCTGTTTGCTCTGCTGATTGTCTCAATAAACAACCCAACTGCTTTTATCTCTGCTTCCGGTGTCTCTGTTGTAACAGAAGACCGGACCTTAACAGCCATACATCAGCATGAGCTACCATGACCCATTTCAAGAGCTCGTGGACGCATTGCGCCGAGCACTCACCCCTCAACCACAGTCACCGTCGCCAGGACCCCTCACCGCTGCCACTTCCGCATCCACTGTCACCGCTGCTTCACCTGTTTACACCGCCAGTCCCATGGCCAAACCAGCGCCCTACTCAGGATCGGCGGAGGATTGCAGCGGATTCCTTCTTCAGTGCGAGTTGGTCCTGGAGATGCAGCCGCACCTCTATCCCACCGAAACGGCGAAGATAGCGTTCATAATCTCCCAACTGCAAGGTAAGGCCCTTCAATGGGCGGATTCCCTCTGGACTCAAAAGGGCTCAGTCGTTAAATCCTATCCAGCGTTCGTCTCCCACTTCAGAGAAGTCTTCGGAAGACCTTTGGCTGATTCTTCTACTGGTGAGAAACTGTACAATTTAAAACAAGGAAACCAGACTGTTAACGATTATGCCTTGCAGTTCAGAACGCTCGCCGCAACCAGCAGCTGGAATGAACAAGCCCTCATCACCACCTTTCGACAAGGTTTGGAGCCTAATGTGCGGTTGCATCTCGCTGCATACGAGGACTCCATGGGACTCGAACAATTCATCCAACTCGCCATCCGTGTGGGTTCTCGTATGCAGTCGTGTCTCCTTGAGCACCAGGGCCAACCACTGACCACCACCCTCCTCCGTCGGTCCGAACCCGTCAGCTCTCCAGAACCAGCCACCGAACCCATGCAAGTGGATAACTCACGTTTGTCTCCAGCAGAAAGGCGGAGAAGGCTGACCCTGAATCTTTGCTTGTACTGTGGATCCCCTGGGCATGTCATCTCCACATGCCCAACCCGTCCTCCTCGACCTGTGGTGAGTGCTATCATTCCTTCAATCCAAAAGATGAAACCACTCACTACTATCGTAAACCTTACTGCTGCTAATGCTTCCGTTCCAGTGGTGGCGCTCCTCGATTCAGGGTCAGCAGGAAACTTCATCTCCGGCGCCCTCTGTCGACACCTCGGGCTCAAGACCTCGCCTTCTCCGATTAACTACCAGGTCCACTCCATCACGGGCAAACCCCTAAGCCGAAAGATGGTTCGTCGCGTTACTGGTCCCCTTCTACTGCAAGTGGGTATCTTCCACTCTGAGACCATCCATCTGCTGGTTCTGGAGGAGTCCACCGCTGACGTGGTTCTAGGGCGCCCGTGGTTGGAACTCCACAATCCCACCATCTCCTGGCGCACGGGCGAAGTCCTGAAGTGGGGCGACCACTGCTTCTCCAGCTGTTTCCCAGAACTTCCTGTTCCAAGATCTCCTATCTCCAAGAATATCTCCGTGAACGCTACCTCCATCGAAAGTCCTGTGGAAAAACGCTCCGTCGATGTTCCACCCGACTACGCCCCCTTCAGTGACGTCTTCTGCCCGCAACGCGCCTCCAAGCTTCCTCAACACCGGCCATGGGACTGCGCCATCGATCTGTTACCGGGTGAGCCAGTGCCTAGGGGACGCATATACCCCCTATCTGTACCGGAGGAGAAGGCCATGGAGGAATATATTATAGAGGCCCTTAACCAAGGATACATCCGCCCGTCTACTTCCCCTGCTGCTTCAAGCTTCTTCTTCGTGGCCAAGAAGGACGGAGGCTTGCGGCCCTGTATCGATTATCGCTCACTGAACAAGATTACCGTAAAATTCAGGTATCCACTTCCCCTCGTCCCAGCGGCCCTGGAACATCTCCGCGGTGCCACTGTGTTCACCAAGCTGGACCTCCGCAGCGCGTATAACCTCATCCGGATACGCGAGGGGGACGAGTGGAAGACCGCCTTCGTCACGCCCACCGGCCACTATGAATATCTCGTGATGCCGTATGGCCTGGTCAACGCCCCCTCCGTATTCCAGGATTTCATCCATGAGGTGCTCCGGGAGTTCCTCCACAAGTTCGTTCTGGTGTATATTGATGACATCCTCATCTACTCCCGGAGCTTGGCCGAACATCGCCACCACGTTGCGGAGGTCCTCAAGCGCTTACGGCAGTTCCAACTCTTCCTAAAAGCAGAGAAGTGTACCTTCCATCAGTCCTCTGTCCACTTCCTGGGATATGTGATTGACCACAGTGGCATCAGGATGGACGAGGGGAAGGTCTCCGCCATCCAGAACTGGCCAACTCCCACTACCATTAAAGAACTCCAACGTTTCCTCGGCTTCTCCAATTTCTACCGTCGCTTCATCAAAAATTACAGCACCATCGTCAGCCCACTCACCAACCTGCTCCGTAAACAGCCCAAGTCTCTGTCCTGGTCCCAGCCTGCCACTGAAGCTTTTGAGACCCTCAAGAAAGCCTTCACCACCGCTCCCCTCCTCGTCCACCCCAATCCAGAGTTACCATTCGTCGTGGAGGTGGACGCATCCACCACCGGAGTGGGAGCGGTCCTCTCACAGCAGCAGGGGAATCCAAGTAGGCTCCATCCATGCGCCTTCTTCTCCCGCAAGCTCAACCCGGCGGAGGTAAACTACGACATCGGGGACCGTGAACTCCTGGCTGTCAAGCTCGCCCTTGAGGAGTGGAGGCATTGGTTGGAGGGAGCTAACCACCCTTTCCAAGTTCTTACTGACCATAAGAACCTTGAGTATCTGAAAGCGGCCAAACGACTCAACCCACGTCAAGCCAGATGGGCAATGTTCTTCTCAAGATTTAACTTCACCATCTCATACCGCCCTGGGTCGAAGAACCTCAAGGCCGATGCTCTCTCACGTCTCCACGCTCCCGAGGAGAAGAATGATGACCCTGAAACTATCCTGCCCGAGTCTCTCTTCATGAGCCCCATCGAATGGTCGGAAGAGACCTTACCCTCCTCCAATGCCTCCTCACGCACTCCGCCGGGTTGTCCCCAAGGCTTGCGTTACATCACCAGGACACGACGCACTCCACTCCTGCACTCCGTTCACTCATCACTTGGCACTGGTCACCCGGGGGTCAATGAGACCCTCTCGCTGCTCAAACAGCGCTTCTGGTGGCCAAACATGGCCAGCGACGTCAGAAGGTACGTGCAGGGCTGCAGGGAGTGCGCCATCTCCAAGAGCCCACGCCATCTTCCAACCGGCAAGCTCAATCCTCTGCCCGTTCCTGAGAGACCCTGGTCACACCTGGGAGTAGATTAGGGATTCCAAGAGTCATTATGGAATCCCCGAAGACATAGTCTCTGATAGAGGACCCCAATTTATCTCGAGTCTGGAAGGCGTTCTTCTCCCTCCTGGGTGTGACCGTCAGCCTATCGTCTGGATACCATCCTCAGTTGAACGGGCAGACGGAACGGAAGATCCAGGAGATTGGGCGCTTCCTGCGTACCTTCTGTCATGGCCACCAGGACTCCTGGAACCAGTACCTGGGCTGGGCCGAGTACGCCCAGAACTCCCTCCGTCAAGCTACAACAGGATTAACACCTTTTCAATGCGTGCTCGGCTTCCAGCCCCCACTGTTCCCCTGGGACGGGGAACCCTCCAACGTGCCAGCGGTCGACTACTGGTTCCGGGAGAACGAGAGGGTATGGGACTCAACTCATCACCAGCTGCAGAGAGCCCTGCGCAGGCGCAGGATGACAGCCGACCTTCGGCGCTCCCACGCTCCTAACTACCAACCGGGGCAGAAGGTCTGGCTGTCCACCAGAGACATCAGGATGCGCCTGCCCTGCAAGAAGCTGAGTCCCCGCTTCATTGGCCCATTCACCATCCTCCGACAGATCAACCCCGTCACCTACCGGTTACAACTTCCTGCACAATATAAAAGAATTCATCCAACCTTCCATCTGTCACTCCTAAAACCTCACCACCCTTCTGTTCTTCCTTCCACAGAACCTGACGTGGCAGCCGTCGAGCCCCCCCTTCCACTCATCCTGGACGATGGGACTGCCTACGAGGTTCGAGAGATCCTGGACTCCCGGCGCCGTGGTGGTCTCTTAGAATATCTGGTGGATTGGGAAGGCTACGGTCCCGAAGAACGCTCATGGGTCCCTAAGAATGATATCCTTGATCCTACTCTGTTACAGACTTTCCACACCAACCACCCGGACAGACCTGCCCCACGACCTCGAGGACGACCACCACGACGTCGGGGTCCTCGGCCCTCAGGAGCGGGCCGTGGGAGGGGGGGTACTGTCACAGACACGTCAGGTTCCACCTCACTCCCTTACCCGCGCACTCAATCACCGGAATTCTAATCACCACCACCTGCAGCTCATCACCACAGTCATCAGTCTCACTATAAGAACTCCACACTCACACACACACATTGTCCGGTCTCGTTCGTTATACACCCCGTTGTTCACTTACCTCAAGGACTCTCAAAACGACACTTACCTGTCTACATCATCTCCTTCGTCTCCATTGTCTCCAGTACTCCTCGTGTTCCTACCTGCTTGTGTGTGTGAGTGTTCCAGTCTACCATCTCCAGCGTCTCCTTCCACCATCACCTGCAATACAAAGAATAAGGACAGTATTACCTCTCATTCACCTCCAAGACCTTCATTATCACCATTCACCATTATTGTGTATCTTTAAGACGCTATTTTAATCATCGCAGTTTCAGTGTTCGTTTACCTAAAAATGTGACTCAATGTATAAGAAATGTGATTTATAGCCATGTCATTTAATTCAGTGATAGTTGTAGGAAACAACACACATAAACGCGCTTCTCAAACAGCATCCCAAGATTGTTTTAATTTATATCAACTGGATTAAAGTTTTTTGTTTTGTTTTTTGGAAATCTGGAGTATTGCACCTCTTTTCAATGGAAGATAGGACGAAGACAGTTTAACGCACATGATATCACAGCCTATACGTGACGAATAAAAATAACAAACACATTATGTAATATATATATATATTTTTAAATGAGTACGGAAAATAAAGTTGGTTTAATCTAAAAGTCTTTAGAATTATAGAATAATCTGGCATCATTCTGAAGGCAGCTGCCTGCGCTTGAGATGCTCTGTTGAATATCATGTTAATTACACAAACAATATGTTAAGCGTAAATCTATTGAACAATGATTGATTAGCCTATATGTATTTATTTATTGTAAACTGTATTATTAAGTGAAGTAAACATTTAGCTGGCAAGATATATGAGCGCATGTTTTATCCGCCGATCAGATGCGCGTCAAAGTTGTGTTCGTTACTATAGCAACAGTAGAATCCGGGTACAGTGTGTGTCAGAATCAATCATTGTAAAAAGAACTTTTATGTCGTGATCACGAGAAAAAAACTCTGCTGTCTCCTGTGTGTATGGGGAAAGGGGAGGGACAGAGAGAACCGAACATTTAAATAACATATAGAAAATATCTGCTTTACAACTTATTATGGAGCTGGGGGATCAAGCCCAAATAAGCAACTACACTTTAGAAACAAGCCCAAAAAAACGCGACCCGCGACTACCGATATTTATAAGCGACTTTACAGAAAAACAAGCCCAAAGTCGCTTATAATAAGCGGACTTGGCAACACTGAACTGTACCTGGATTGAAGTCTTTATACAGACCAGACATTCTGTCAGCTTGCTGGACTCTGGCGCCCCCTGGAGACACTTTTAAGTATTACTCTCCAGGATTTTTCAGGGTTAAACTCTCAGGAACTACAACACAGACACCGGCAGAAACATTATTACATTAAATGATGAATCACTTGTTGAAAGAGACATTATTGCAGTTCTTGCATTTAACTTTCTGGTTAGCCTATGTTTCGTTCTAAACCCATAAGCATAAAAATTTAACTTCTGCAATAATTCCCCAAACCACTAAATGTACAGATTCCTTTATTAAAATTTTGGGTAACACTTTACATTAAGGTTCCCTTTGTAAAGGGTTTATAAAGGTGTTTGTTAATGAGTAATAAGTCATTTACAAATGCATTATAAATCATTAATAATGCAGTTATAACTGCATGAATAAAAAGGCGACTTTAATGCAATACCTGCCAAATAGTGAGCCGTTTTTAACTCACATGTTATAAATGCTTAATAAATGTATTTATTAACATATTTAACTCAAAACCAGATTTCTGGTTTATTTTATGATGCAGCAAAAATTGACTATCATAATTAGACTGAAGGTTGTTGTATTCGTGCTTTCTTATTAATATCTCATGACTGCCACTTGTCTTACTATGTTGCTTACCAGAAGTTTTTGTCTTACCCATGATACTCTCCAAAAAGGTCATGATGCCTCTCCACAGCAGTGTATAAAAACAAAATTATTGTTTTTTTAAAGACAAAATTCCAACTTTATTTTGAAAATAAAACAAAAGATAATAACCATAACTTGATTAGATATTAAAGTCTGCGTGAACCGGAAGTTGCAAACGACTCTTCTCCAGTGTTGTGACGTATTTCCAAGTGAAACAGAATATTGAATAGAGGGCAGAGTTTTACTTTAGTGCTCCTCCTTTCCATCTCTCGCACTCCTCCTCTCCATATCTCACTCATAGCAGACGAACGGTTGCAGAAGAGTGCTTTACACGTTTTCAACCCAAGCCGTCAAACTGACGTTATCAGAGAAGGAACGCCATTCCAGACCAGAAGTAACTTTTCAGATTTTGATTAAAGATTACTGCGGCAAACAAGTTTTTTCTGTGTTTTAACTTGCACGGATTCATTGTTCACCACAAGACCCGTAATATGACCAGTAATAATATTAATGTAAAGTGAAAACCATTTATTAATGAGTTATGAACATTAACAACCTATGAAAGGGAACATTAATGTAAAGTGGAAACCTGTTAACCATTTATTAATGAGTTATGAACATTAACAACCTATGAAAAGGAACCTTAATGTAAAGTGGAAACCTGTTAACCATTTATTAATCAGTTATGAACATTAACAACCTATGAAAAGGAACCTTAATGTAAAGTGGAAACCTGTGAACCATTTATTAATCAGTTATGAACATTAACAACCTATGAAAAGGAACCTTAATGTAAAGTGGAAACCTGTTAACCATTTATTAATGAGTTATGAACATTAACAACCTATGAAAAGAAACCTTAATGTAAAGTGGAACTCATTTAGTGAGTTATAAACATTAATTACCTATTAAAGTGAACCTTAATGTAGTGTGAACACACGTTAATCATGTATTTATTAATTATTAATGTACACAGAAGATAATATCTTTTTCAGATGAAATATTTTATTTTTGATGAATGTCTCAGTAAACACAACTTTAAACTTGAAAAAAATAAAAAATCTTTTACAGCACAAAGTTACAGAGCATGACTTCTCATGAAAAGTGGCTTATGCAGGTAAACTTAAATTAAAACATTCAGAGAAACAATCAAGTATTCAGAAAAGATAATAAACATCACACCTATAAGCCAAACATATTTGATACAAGCTGAATAAAGGCACCTAAATATGTATTTTTTTTAATTAACAGTTGTGTAAACCATTAAATCAATGACCTAATGCACCATTACAGAACATTAGCAGCATATTAATATGCATTTAATAGATATTTCTGATATGATAAAGGCCACTGTAACTTGAGTACGTTATTTGGCTTTGGTCATCCGTACAGTACATGCGCGGGTGCGCCGGAGCGGTTATTTGTTTAAGATAACTACAAACTAACACAGCGATTACTAATATAATATAAACACTAGAAAAACAAAGTCTGCGATTTCACCACAGTTAGCTTACCCATCAAATCAGTAAACACAAATTCCCTTCAACGCATGTTGGAACAGTACTGTGTAACTTCTTCTCAAAAGTGGCAAGGCTTTATTGAATGCTCACTAGCGCCAACTCCTGTCACACGCCAGAATCAACACGCATAGTGATGAGAACCCGAAAGAGAATAATAAAGTATAGCCTACTACTACTGCGTATAATAATAATAATAATAATAATAATAATAATAATAATAATAATTATAAATAGAAGAAGAATGCATTGCTCATTATACATTATTGTCACATTTGGTGTAAAGAGCAGTCAGGGAGCAGGATTCAGATGAAGCATTTTTTTTATTATGAAGAAAGTTATAGAAAACTAGACATGACAATAATATATTAGGCTATACTAATATATACTCTTTATATATACTCTTTATATACTTATATACTCTGTATACTTATATACTCTTTCAGGGTTACATCACTAAGCATGCGTGTTCTGGCGTGTGACAGGAGTTGGCGCTAGTGAGCATCCAATAAAGCCTTGCCACTATCATGAGAAGAAGTCATGCAGTTACCAGGGCATGCTCTAAAGTAAAATTTGTGTTTAAAGTTACTGATTTGATGGGTAAGCTAACTGAAGTGACATTGCAGACTATGTTTTTCAAGTGTTTATATTATAATCGCTGTGTTAGTTTGTATATTATATGTTTATTCGCGGTGTTAGCTTTTTATATTAAATAAATAACCGCTCTGGCACTCCCAAAAAATGACAGTATCCTTTATCATGATATCAAGAATAATTATTAATTGCTTATTAATATTTCAACAATAAAATATGTCACCAGGAAAAAAACAAAAGAGATCTGCGTCTGCTTTAATAAACACGATGCACACTACATTAAGGTTCACACAGGTTATTAATATTCGTAACTCATTAATAAATGGTTCACAGGTTTTCACTTTACATTAAGGTTCCTTTTCATAGGTTGTTAATGTTCATAACTCATTAATAAATGGTTCACAGGTTTTCACTTTACATTAAGGTTCCTTTTCATAGGTTGTTAATGTTCATAACTCATTAATAAATGGTTAACAGGTTTTCACTTTACATTAAGGTTCCTTTTCATAGGTTGTTAATGTTCATAACTCATTAATAAATGGTTAACAGGTTTCCACTTTACATTAAGGTTCCTTTTCATAGGTTGTTAATGTTCATAACTCATTAATAAATGGTTAACAGGTTTCCACTTTACATTAATGTTCCCTTTCATAGGTTGTTAATGTTCATAACTCATTAATAAATGGTTTTCACTTTACATTAATATTATTACTGGTCATATTACGGGTCTTGTGGTGAACAATGAATCCGTGCAAGTTAAAACACAGAAAAAACTTGTTTGCCGCAGTAATCTTTAATCAAAATCTGAAAAGTTACTTCTGGTCTGGAATGGCGTTCCTTCTCTGATAACGTCAGTTTGACGGCTTGGGTTGAAAACGTGTAAAGCACTCTTCTGCAACCGTTCGTCTGCTATGAGTGAGATATGGAGAGGAGGAGTGCGAGAGATGGAAAGGAGGAGCACTAAAGTAAAACTCTGCCCTCTATTCAATATTCTGTTTCACTTGGAAATACGTCACAACACTGGAGAAGAGTCGTTTGCAACTTCCGGTTCACGCAGACTTTAATATCTAATCAAGTTATGGTTATTATCTTTTGTTTTATTTTCAAAATAAAGTTGGAATTTTGTCTTTAAAAAAACAATAATTTTGTTTTTATACACTGCTGTGGAGAGGCATCATGACCTTTTTGGAGAGTATCATGGGTAAGACAAAAACTTCTGGTAAGCAACATAGTAAGACAAGTGGCAGTCATGAGATATTAATAAGAAAGCACGAATACAACAACCTTCAGTCTAATTATGATAGTCAATTTTTGCTGCATCATAAAATAAACCAGAAATCTGGTTTTGAGTTAAATATGTTAATAAATACATTTATTAAGCATTTATAACATGTGAGTTAAAAACGGCTCACTATTTGGCAGGTATTGCATTAAAGTCGCCTTTTTATTCATGCAGTTATAACTGCATTATTAATGATTTATAATGCATTTGTAAATGACTTATTACTCATTAACAAACACCTTTATAAACCCTTTACAAAGGGAACCTTAATGTAAAGTGTTACCAAATTTTGTTTTGTTTTTTAGATTATTTCAACTTAACTGTGCTATTTTTGGTTTATATTTTGAAAATGTCCTGTTGATTTACATTAATAAAATGCTTGATATTCAATAGGTATGCAACTGACTATGTATGTCTTTGTGATATTTGCATACCAAACCAATCTTGAGTGTTTGCTGCATTTTTTTTCATTCATCTGACCATAGAACATTTGAAAAGTAACCAACACTACTAGAATAGTATAATATACCAACAGATAGAAAATCAAAACCTAACTTTCCCTGCTAGAAATCCAATAATGGGTCGTAGTCTGATCTTCCATCAGGACAATGATCCAAAACAAACATCAAAATCAACACAAAAATGTGTCACTGAGCACAAAATGAAGCTTCTGCCATGACTGTCCCAGTCCCCTGACCTGAACCCTAAAGAAAATGAGTGGAGTGAACTGAAGAGAAGAAGCACCAGCATGGAGCTGGAATCTGAAGGATCTGTAGAGATTCTGCATGAAGGAATGGTCTCTGATCTCTTGTCAGGTGTTCTCCAAACTCATCAGACATTATAGTTGAAGATGCAGAGCTGTTCTCTTGAGAAAAGGAGGTTGCAAAAAGTATTGTTTGTTTGTTTATTAATTTTTTTTATGCCATGTTAGCATCATGGCTATTTACATGGCAAAAAAGTTCAGTATCATCCATAAAATTTACATTATATAAAACATTTCAACTTAACATAAGATAGAAAATGTAAAATACATTCAGGTGGTACATTTTCAAATATTCCATGCAAGCATGTTTCTGAATAAAAGCATTTTCTAGCAGCATCATAAAAATTACAATTCAACAAAATATGCTTAATAGTCAAAGGAACTTTACATGAAAGACATAAAGGAGGAACTTCGCCTATTAATAAAAAACCCATGGGTAAGTCTTGAGTGCCCCAGTCTACACCCAGTGAAGACAAATTGATCATGTCTTGATTTAAAATTATAGAAGCTACTTCTTTTTATACTAGGGTTTATTTCATACAGCGTATTATTTTTATTTTCATCCCATTCTCTCTGCCACTTATTAATTATATATAAATTAATTACTGGTTTAAAATCAGAAGGTGGTATTTGACAGTCAAATATTTCCAGGTCAAGTGCAGCCATGTCCGCTCTCTCATTTCCAGTAAGTCCAATGTGACTTGGAACCCAGCAAAAAATAATATTAAAGTTATCCTTCTTTAAAAGATCGAATTTGGTTAAGATTTCAACAATTATGGGATGATCAGTTTTTAGAGATTCAAGTGCTTGAAGACATGATCTTGAGTCAGAGGCAATTAAAAAGTCCCGTTCTGGACCCTTCTCAATATTTTCTAGAACAAGAAGTAATGCTCGAGCCTCAGCTGTAAAAATAGAGCCTTGATCCAGAATTCGAATGCCATATTGTTGATCTCCTGTCACTGCTGCTGCTGATACACTGTTATTGGTCTTTGATCCATCCGTGAATGCAGTTTTATGTAGTGGAAATGAAGACCTTAGTTCTAAGAATTTCTGTTGGTATTCAATTGGATGAGTTTCTATCTTTTTGTGCTGATTCAGAGTCCAAAAAATGGTTGGCTTTTCCAGAGTCCAGGGAGGTACAGGGCAATAATAGAGCCATTTTATACAATCCATGTTGATATTTAAGTTCACTAGATGTGGTTTAATCCATAAACCAAAAGGTCTAATATATTTCGGTCTAGCCTCATATAAGTAAAGCCGTTCTGGTTGGAATACTGAAAGATAAACTGGATTATTTAGATTTGCCTTGAGTTTGAGGGATGATTCTCCAGCTTCTATATAGAGGCTTTGTATGGGAGTAGTCCTGAAGGCTTCTAAGGCCAAACGTATTCCTTGATGATGTATTGTATAAAGTACTTTTGTAAAAGATATCCTTGTCAGTCCATACACTATGCTTCCATAATCCAATCGAGATCTTATTAGAACACTGTAGAGGCGTAAGAGCACATTGGAATCTGCACCCCATTTTGTTTTAGTTAATACTTTTAAAATATCCATAGTTTTGAAGCATTTTTTCCTTAAGGCTCTCATATGTGGAATAAAGTTGAGTTTATTGTCAAACATCAAACCTAGAAATGTGAGTTCTTTAACAATCTTGATAGGTTCACCCTCCATATGTAGCTCTGGATCAAGATGTTGAGAACGGAGAAGACAAAAGTGCATGCACACAATCTTTGTTCTAGAGAACTTAAATCTGTTTTTAATTGACCAGTCATTTATCTTGTTTATGCATAACTGTAGTTTCCGAACAATTACGTTCATCTGTAGCCTATACACAAGTCATCGACATACAAGCTACGAAAAATATGAGGTTCTATAACCTTGATTATACTGTTGATTTTGACACTGAAAAGTGTAACCGAAAGAATGCTTCCTTGTGGAACACCTAGTTCTTGTATATGTTCATGTGATAAAGTGGTTCCTATTTGAACACAAAAAATTCTAGAGATGAAAATTCTTTGAGATGAAAATAGGTAGGTTGCCTCTAAAACCGTTTTCATTTAGATCTTTAAGAATATCATATTTCCAGGTGGTATCATAGGCCTTCTCTAGATCAAAGAATACAGCTACTGCATGTTCTTTTCTAATAAAACTGTCCCGAACAAATGATTCCAGTCTAATATGATGGTCTAAAGTACTTTTGCCACGTCTAAAACCACACTGATAATTACTGATCTTGTGCCTTGACTCCAGTGTCCACACCAGACGGTCATTTACCATTCTTTCCATGGTTTTACAGACACAACTGGTCAGAGCTATTGGCCGATAATTATTTGGATCACAGTGGTCCTTGCCCGGTTTGGAATGGGAATAACAATAGCTTCCTTCCAAGATGATGTCTCCTGTTCTCCATATGGTATTAAAAATTTCCATAAGAATTAATAATGTATGAGGCAGATTCTTCAAAAACTCCAACAGTGGTCCAACAGCAGTATTATGAGATCGTTTAAGAGCACTAGAGAGCTCCTGTATAGTAAAAGGCTTATTATATGGCTTATTTATGGGTTTCTGCTCCTGCTGAGTACGTATTCTGTTAAATTCGGGTCGACAGTTTTCTAGTGAAGAGTTCTTTTCAAATGACATTGCTAGAACATTTGCTGTTTCATGGCTTGTGGTTAAAAGGGTGTCCTGATGTTTAATATGTCGTACTTGAGGACCTTCTCCTTTGTTTTTCATCTTTCGAATTAAATCCCAGATTTTTTTTGTAGGAGTATTAGTTAAATTTGATACAAATCTTTTCCAGCTCTATCTCTTTGTATCATTTATAACTCTACGTGCTTGAGCTCGACATATTTTAAACTTGATTAAATTTTCCTTTGTTGGATGATTGTTGAAGATCCTCTCTGCTTTTTTCCGATCTTTAATAGCCTTTTTGCAGTTGTCATCAAACCATGGATTAATCCTACAGCTTGGCTTTGATGATATCTTTGGTACAGTTGCATTTGTTATTTCCATAAGTATATCTGTAAAACTACTAATAGGATCTTGATATTCATGAAGTGTTGTATTCATTTTTTCAAAGCACTGGGTCTGAAAAAGGTACCAGTTGGCTTTATCGAGTTTCCATAGGGTTTTTCTGTTGAAAAGTCTTAAGGGGGTAATGATGAGGGGGAAATGATCACTTCCACATAAATCATCCCATCCCAAATCAAGTAAAAGTTCAGGTACACTTATTGTTATATCAATTGCAGAATATGTTCCATGTCCCGGATGCAAACATGTATTTGAGCCATCATTAAAAAGACACAAATCCTTGTTATTAATAAAATCTTCATTTTTTCCCCCTTTTGCATTAGTATATTTTCCACCCCATAGCGGACTGTGACAATTAAGATCTCCCATAATTATGAAGGGAGTTGGTAGTTGGTCAGAAAGCTTATTTAAATCTTGAAGCGTCACTGGTACATCAGGAGGTATATAAATAGAACACAGAGTGATGGCCTTATGAAGGGTTGCAAAAAGTATTGAATAAAAGGGTATGATTAATTGTGAGAAATGTGTATTAGAGAAAAACTTTTCTTTCATAATGAGATTTTCCCCCCATTTAAAATTCTTATTCTCCAATTAAAAGTTGAATTTTTGTAGATTTTTAAAATAAAAGATCAAAAGGATTAACTATTTATTTTCACAGCCTTCTTTGGTCATATGTACCAAGGTTATGAATAATTTTAAGCACAACTGTGTGTTATATATATATATATATATATATATATATATATATATATATATATATATATATATATATATAAAAACCCGTTTTCAAAAAAGTTGGGACACTGTACAAATTGTGAATAAAAACAGAATGCAATGATGTGGAAGTTTCAAATTTCAATATTTTATTCAGAATACAACATAGATGACATATCAAATGTTTAAACTGAGAAAATGTATCATTTTAAGGGAAAAATAAGTTGATTTTAAATTTCATGGCATCAACACATCTCAAAAAAGTTGGGACAAGGCCATGTTTACCACTGTGTGGCATCGCCTCTTCTTTTTATAACAGTCTGCAAATGTCTGGACTGAGGAGACAAGTTGCTCAAGTTTAGGAACACTGTAAAAAAAATCCCAGTAAAATTTACGGTAAAAAACCGGCAGCTGTGGTTGCCAGAACTTTATCGTAAAAAATACAGTAGCAACGTAAAAAAAAAATCTGTTAAATTTACGGTAAAATAACGTATTTCATTAACTGATATAATGTTAATTTACCAACCTAATGAAGTACTAATATCTGTTTTGTACCCTTATAATACACTGACAGTCTCCAAACACAGTGGTGATAAGAGTCACATGATGAATCAAAGTTCCTCACAAGCAGCTTTTCCACAAGCTGAGGAGGACAATACTAAAATATAGAAGGAGCACACAGTGTCATTCACACACACACTAAACACCATCATGGTAACATGCATGAAATTTTAAAAATGCAATAAACATTAATTTAACAACATTAGATGTAACATAAAACCCCTAATGTACATAACTGATTAGAAAAAATTGAGAAAAACTAAGAAGAAACAGAGTTATTTCAACGAAAATATATCAAATGTGAAGTGTCACGCAGGGAATTGTGGGAATGTCAATTTACGTTTTTTCACTGTAAATTTTAAAATTTTTCACTTCCAAAAACTGTGAATTTAACGTTATTTTACCATAAAATTACATTAAATGTACCGTTAGATCTATTACAGTTATTCAACGTATATAGTACGGAAACTTTCTGTATACCAATTGACAGTTTTTCACCGCAGCATTTTTACAGTCTTTTACTGTTAAAATCACGGCCATTTTTTACAGTGAATAGGAATGTTGTCCCATTCTTGTCTAATACAGGCTTCTAGTTGCTCAACTGTCTCAGGTCTTCTTTGTCACATCTTCCTCTTTATGATGCACCAAATGTTTTCTATGGGTGAAAGATCTGGACTGCAGGCTGGCCATTTCAGTACCCAGATCCTTCTTCTACGCAGCCATGATGTTGTAATTGATGCAGTATGTGGTCTGGCATTGTCATGTTGGAAAATGCAAGGTCTTCCCTAAAAGAGACGATGTCTGGATGGGAGCATATGTTGTTCTAGAACTTGAACATACCTTTCAGCATTGATGGTGCCTTTCCAGATGTGTAAGCTGCCCATGCCACACGCACTCATGCAACCCCATACCATCAGAGATGCAGGCTTCTGAACTGAGCGCTGATAACAACTTGGGTTATGTTTGTCCTCTTTAGTCTGGATGTCATGACGTCCCAGTTTTCCAAAAAGAACTTCAAATTTTGATTCGTCTGACCACAGAACAGTTTTCCACTTTGCCACAGTCCATTTTAAATGAGCCTTGGCCCAGAGAAAACGCCTGCGCTTCTGGATCATGTTTAGATATGGCTTCTTTTTTGACCTATAGAGTTTTAGCCAGCAACGGCGAATGGCACGGTGGATTTTCTGGAAGTATTCCTGAGCCCATGTTGTGATTTCCATTACAGTAGCATTCATGTATGTGATGCAGTGCCGTCTAAGGGCCCGAAGATCACGGGCATCCAGTATGGTTTTCCGGCCTTGACCCTTACGCACAGAGATTGTTCCAGATTCTCTGAATCTTTGGATGATATTATGCACTGTATATGATGATAACTTCAAACTCTTTGCGATTTTTCTCTGAGAAACTCCTTTCTGATATTGCTCCACTATTTTTCACCGCAGCATTGGGGGAATTGATCCTCTGCCCATCTTGACTTCTGAGAGACACTGCCACTCTGAGAGGCTCTGAGAGGCCAATCATGTTGCCAATTGACCTAATAAGTTGCAAATTGGTCCTCCAGCTGTTCCTTATATGTACATTTCAATTTTCCGGCCTCTTATTGCTACCTTTCCCAACTTTTTTGGAATGTGTAGCTCTCCTGAAATCCAAAATGAGCCAATATTTGGCATGACATTTTAAAATGTCTCACTTTCAAAATTTGATATGTTATCTATATTCTATTGTGAATAAAATATAAGTTTATGAGATTTGTAAATTATTGCATTCCTTTTTTATTCACAATTTGTACAGTGTCCCAACTTTATTTGGAATCGGGTTTGTTTGACTAACATATATATATATATATATATATATATATATATATATATATATATATATATATATATATATATATGTTGATACATCGATGGATGATATAATTGTCTGGGGAGCTTCGAAAGAAGAACATGATGCAAGGTTAAGAAGGGTTCTGGAAGCAACCAGGCATGCAAATTTGAAGTTGAATATAGAGAAAAGTGCCAATTGGGAGTGAACGAATTAACATTCTTGAGTGACATCATCAGTAGTTCTGGAGTGCAATCCCATGAATGCCAAGACTGCAATGTGTAAAGGACGTTCAGAGATTCATGAGTATGTTGAACTATGTGAGTAAATTCATACCTAATCTGTCTGAGAAGATCCATTGAGATGGTTAACTGAGAAAAAGAATGAATGAAACTGGAATCATGAACAGGAGTCTGCTTGGCAACATTTGAAAGTGATATTAACTAAAGAGCCAATCTTGAAATTTTATGACCCCAAACGTTCCATTAAAATTTCAGCTGCTGCTTCACAAACAGGATTGGGATCAGTCCTACTTCAGGATTATGATGGAACCTGGCAACCAGTTGCATATGCCTCATGCTCGATGACTGATGCGGTGTGCAGGTATGCTCAAATTGACAAATAATTGCTTAGCATTACCTTTGCATGTGAGAGATTTCATCAATTTGTGGCAGGACAATCTGTTGATGCTGAAGCTGACCACAAACCATTGATTGCATTGTTCAAAAAATCTCTTAATGATTTTCTATTGAGAATTCAAAGAATGATGATCAGATTGCAACGTTTTGCACTAACTGTGTTCTATACACCAGGTAAATGAATGTTTATGGCAGATACCTTGTCCAGAGCAGGCCTAACTACACCCTCTAGTGGAAGGTTGACTGAGGATATTCATGCATATGTGAACATGATTGTAGAAGCCGTACCTGTTGCTGATTCCAAAATGAAACTGAGAGACGGAACAAGATCAAACTCTCACTCTGTGAAATACTGTCATGAATTCTGTATAAAGGAAATAAAGTAGTGATTCTGAAAAATCTGAGACATGAGATGTTTTGAGATGGAATTGAAAAGTGTAAAAAAAAGACCTTGTGAAGTCATGTATTGACCTGAAATCAATCAGGACATCACAATTGCCCTGTCCAAATGTCAGACATGTGCCAGATACCAGTTCAGTAATCCAAGAGAACCACTAAAGTCGCATCCAGTACCTGAAAGACCATACCAAAAAGTAGGTGTAGACATTTTTACATGTCATGGAAAAAAATTACCTCTTATTATTCATTTTATCCCCAAGTGTATGTGTGTTAAGCACAACTACAGAAGAAAATGTCATTTCTTGTCTCAAATCGATCTTTGCTCGACGTGGAGTACCAACAGAAGTTGCTACAGATAATGGCCCTCAATTTTTTAATTCTTGTTTCCAAAAAGACTGGGAAGTCTTTTTTCAAAAGACTGGGATTTCCGACATACGATGTTGAGTCCATATTTTCCCCAATCTAATGGAATCAGCGGGAGTTGTGAAAAGGTTCATGCAAAAGGCAAGAGATGATAGAAGTAGTTTTTATAAGGGACTGCTTGCTTATTGTAGTACACCTCTTGAGTGCAGAAACTCCCCGGCATATCTTTTGATGGCACAACGTCTTAGTTCTAATTTACCTATATCCGAGGATCTTCTCTTGACAGAGAGCAGCGAGAAAGTTAAAAAGTTCAAAGAACGACAAAAGGCTGAACAAAAGATCTATTATGATGAAGTTCATTTGCCTGAACTTTGTGCTGGTGAGGAGGTCAGATTTAAAGATAAATCTAATACCTGGAATCAGAAAGGCATTGTACTTGAACAAATTCAACCAAGGTCCTATAACATTGAAACAACAGGCGGTGTTGTATTAAGGAGGAATCGTCAACATCTATTGAAAGATTTATCAGCTGAATTAGAACAACCAGAGAAAACTGGAAAAACTAAGATGAAACGTGTAGAAACATGCTGAAATTTGAAATCTGAAATGCTGAAAGACTTGCAAAAGGCTGAGATAATTACAGATAATTACAATTGTGTGTATTTTGCTTATAATTTTAAATGTTGATATTCAAAGGTTGACTCAGTATAATTTAAAATACACTGTTTGAGAGTTAGTCGGGCCAATACCAACAACAAACGTCTAACCAAGCAGCATCAGGGGCGTATGATGGTCGAGGAGAGAGAATGAGAAAGAGGAAGATTTGAAAATAAGAAAACGAGAAAAAAAACTGCAGAACTAGAGATGGGACACAATACAAAAGAGCTCAAAAAAATATCACTGGAATGAAGGTTTATGACTGGGCAAACGCTTTAGGACCCACGTTTATATTAGAAAAGCTTTCCAGTGCTGGAGAGAGCTAAGAGGGAAGGCCTGAAAACAGATGCGGAGGCTGAATTGATTCCTTCTCATGTGAGTAACTGGGTTTTGATTGTCTGGAGTTGCTGTGCTGTTGGTGACTAAAAACGAACACTTTGTATTTACTCTTGTGTAATGTATGTTCATTTTGTTGCACGTCAGCTGTGATAAACAGACATCCACTCACATTGGGTGTGTAACAGTTGCCAGATAGTGAGAGTTTTGCAGTTAAACCACTGTACACTGACGACAGCTAGAGAATGCGGTATTTAGTGTCATTGGTAGTGCATTTGCCTCGCATGCCAGCAGCGATTGGACAGGGGTTTGAGACCGACATGGACCAGGGTAGTTAGTATTATAATGTGAGTTTTGGAGGCGGAGCAATGAAGAGAGGGGTGGGTTTGTTTGGGTTGATTTCAAATATCAACAGTTTTCAACAACGAATTTGAGAAATCGCATACAGCACCTTTAATGGAATGTTGAGAGAAAAAAAGGAAAAAGGAAGATGTAATGATAGCGGTTGGTTTAATTGAGTAGTGGCAAACCTGTCTAGTATATATTTGCTCATGTGCAGAGAGTGAACAGTGTTGGCCTAATGGAGTTGGCCTAGTGTGCATGGTGGCAGCACGCCGCTGTGAAAACTGATAATAAATTATGTCAACGTTATTCTTCAATTGATCTGCAGTGTTGTGTTTATTTACAATGCGGTCTTCATTTGTTTCAAAATAATAATGGAATTGAGAACTACAAAATTCTTACATTGTAACTTTGTTAAAGATACAGGATTCGAAAAAAGAATAGCAGCTGGGGAGCTACCAACAACTGATCGAGCCTCCATATACAGCCACTTGGGATGCGTATCCATCAAGTTATCAGCAGCTTGATCGCTAATCCGCCAGAACACCATAGCCTTGGCATTAGCAGCCCAATAATAATGACTGAAAAGAGCAAGTTGGTCCTCGTCTGCTTTTTTTCGGCCGATTCGAAATGTTGAATCGGCGTTGGAGCTCGTCGGTCCGTCGGGCCATCTGATCATTCTGTTTGGCTGTTCGGCTACTGCCGCCTGCTGGTTTCGGAAAGGCATTTCATCTCACGCAGGCACAGAACTGACGTGCTACTTGGCCGTCGTCTGTTTAGCGTCGGTTCGGTGTGTCAGGGCAACTTTGGACACAGACGCTGCCGACGTGAGCAAACCCCGTAGTCTGCTTTCGTCGCCACTAGTTCTTCGGCGTCGGCTTGGTGTGTTCTGGCCTTAAAGTGATGACATCAGAGATAACAATCACAACCCAAACTCACCAGTATGTTCAAACTAACAGTCCTCTCACTCTTTACTAACATGTTTCCAAATCTCAACCTTTGCTCAAAGCTCTGAAAATACTACAACTAACACACCATAATATAAAGAGTAAAAAGACAACCATTAGGGCTGAGAAAAAAAAAGAACAATAAATGAATAACTACTTTAGTTACAATACACAATTAACAGGCAACACTTGAAGCTCTTGTAAGGAACCCCCCATCACCCCAAAAATGGAATCCGACGGCCTGGGCGAAGGTTTAATGCATGTATGTCTTTTCAGCACCCCTGTGAAGATCAATTTTTAGAATTTAGTTTCAATTTTACTTTAGCTGCTCGTATAATCTGATTCAAATTTCAAATGATTATTACTCTTAGACTGTGTTTCCAATTAGAAATTAATCATTATGTATTAATTTAGATTTTTGATTATTCTAATTACCTTATATTTTCAATTATTTGTTCATTATGTAACTTCGCACAGGAAGTTACATCGTCCTTATGTACTTCCACGATCACAAACACACCAGTTGCTTCTTAGACAGAGGATGCAGGGTAAATATCTACCTTTAAGTCGGTTGCTCTCTGCTCACTCATAACAAAAAGCATAGTTTTGTATATTTACGGAAACTGCAACTTACTAAGGTGCCAATTGAGAGAAATCGAAAATATCTCAAATGTGCTCCATGCTCCTTGGTATTACTTGCGGTAATACCAAACTCGCAATAATCTACTAGAAATAATGATTTAAGAATAAATGCAGATTAAATCAAGAATAACAATTATTTATCAGGTAAAAATATGTCATGCCAATTACACATTTAAACAATTAGAAGCCCATTCAGAAATAATAAATACATAACATCAGTTGCTCAAAGATGACTCTGAGACTAAGAATTGCATACAGTGGTGGATGAATATTTCTAATAATTCACCCATCACTGGGGGTTCTGGCTGCAGAATGTCCAACATTACTGCTTTGCTCTTTCCCTTAAATATCCAGACCAGGACAAAAGGATTATAAATATTTACTACACCAACACATGGTTTCAGGGGAGAGGAGTGGGTTATCAGATACCTTGAAGAGACACCACCTAAAAGGAGGACAGAATTCTCCTTAGTTTTCAATCTTCCTCATAATACCAGTGACTGCTGTGAATTTGAGACTATTTTACCAATCGCACTGAGACATTTAAAATGATACCAAACATGAAAGGGAAATTCAGCAACTTGAACTTGAACACTATCATTTAGATAATAAGAGATGGCAAACTTTCTTTAACTGGAGAATTAGAATGTAATTAAAGTTCATGCAAGTATGATACTGTGAATAATATGAGATTGATTTCTAAGTTTATTAAAAAGAGGTTGAGCGGTTCTTTTTATTGTTTGAACGTGTTGTGGATGCACAAAATTGGTCAGATGAAGAGCACATGCTGATGTTGCAGTCTGTTTTTACAGGCAAAGCCCAAGAAGCATATTCACTTAGTGTAGAAGAAGCTTCTGATTATCAAGCTGTAAAAGCAGCAGTGTTAAGGGCTTATGAGCTGGTCCCAGAGGCCTATCGACAACGATTTAAATCCTAGAAGAAAAGAGAAAAGCAGACGTATGTTGACTTTGTACATGATATCTTGGTCTATTTTAATCTTTGGTGTGTAGCTTCTGATATAAAAACACTTGATGATTTAAAATAATTAATGGTGCTTGAACCATTCAAGATTTCCATTTCAGATTGTATTGCAACATACATCAATGAGCGCAAACCTGATACGGCATATGAGGCGGCTATTATGGCTGATGAATTCTCGTTGACTCATAAAACAGTTTTTAATTACAGACGTGATGGTGAAAATTTTCAAAAAGAACCCTGGCGGAAAAATAGCAAATTTTCCAAATTTGTGCATGAGTCACCCGGCTGACAGTTGCATAGCTCTGTTGATGAAAAAGACAGCAAATGTGTAATTATTGTCATGGGTTTGGTCACTGGAAGAATGAGTGTTCATTACTGAAAGCAAAAGCTGACAATTCTAAAGTGAATTCGAAATTTGTGTCCTCTGAAAAGTCTGTTGCATTGGCTGTGACTCCATCAACAGTGAATAATGTGCAGAATTGCTCGCCATGTGTTTCAACTTTTACTCCATTTGTTACAGAAGGTTCTGTTAGAATGGTAGATTCCACAAAAGTTGTACCAGTTAAGATTTTACATGATACCGGATCATCAGAAACCTTTATGCTAGAATCTGTATTGCATTTTTCAACTGATTCTTATTCTGGAAGCAATGTGTTCATTAAGGGCATTGGCTTGAATGTTATGTCTGTACCACCTCAAAAAATTATGAATGGGAGTGAAAAAGATGTAAAAGTTACTTTTGAAATGTTTTTTTTTTTTTTTTTTTTTTTTTTTTTTAGCCTAAACTGAATAACTGAAGCATCTAAATGTGTCTAAACTGATGTGTCTAAATATTTTAAATCTTGTCACACATGTTAGCTTACTGGAAAGCCAAATCAATCCTTGAAACCTTTATCCAATACCAGCCATTAGTCAACAGTTTGAGTATCTCAAAAATTGTATCGGGCCATTGCCTAAGTCAAAGCAGGTAGTGAATATTTGCTTACAATCATGTGCCAAGTAATTAGATATCCCGCTGCATATCCTTTATGTACTGTAACAGCAAAATAAGTCATAAGGCACTGACTCATTTCAGTGTTCGGAATACCAAGAATTATCCAATCTTATCAGGGAAGTAATTTTACTTCTAAATTGTTTGGTCAAGTGTTGAAACAACTTCATATTCAACATAATCTCTCCAGTGCTTATCATGCCCAAAGTCAGGGAGCACTGGAGAGATTTCATCAAACATAAAAATCTTTGTTGAGGTCATACTGTCACGATTGTAGTGTAGAGATAGTCGCTCAACATAGAAGATGCAAAAACTAAGGATGCTTTATCTAAATCCAACAACATAAACACAGGAGAATTATTGCTACACTACTTTAAACTAAGACTTTCAACACCAGCCAGAAACTAGGGATAAACTGAGAGCTTAAGTAGAGCAACCAAACTAGATGAACTAAACAAGCAACACCTGAACTGAATGTACAATCAATTAGTAACCATAGAAACTGATCAGATGGGAACAGACCCAATTAGCAAGGACAGCCACTCTTGAAACAGGGAAACATAACTGAAAGTTAGAAAATATAAATTGTAAACATAAGCAAACTAACTCAGAATGTGACAGTACACCCCTCCTCCTGGAAGACGCGTGCTTGCATGAGGATGGGCGGGTGGGTGACCTGGAGGCCAACGATGGATGGCTTAGTCCAAGGAGGAAGCTTCCAGAGCAGTACCAGTGCGGTACCGGTGCTACAGGAAGCCAGGGAGGTGCAGGCAGTTCAGGGGCCCAGGTTGGTGCTGGCAGCTCAGGGGGCTGACACCCAGACCCACTGGAGATACAGAGGCAATAGTCTTAGCAAGAACAGGCATCTCGACAGGGGGCGCTGGAGATTCAAGGGTAACAGTCTTAGCAAGGACAGGCATCTCAACAGGGGGCACTGGAGATACAAGGGTAACTGTCTTAGATTGAACAGGCCTCTCGACAGGGGTCGCTGGAGATAGAGGGGTAACAGTCTTAGCGAGGACAGGCATCTCGACAGGGGGCGCTGGAGATAGAGGAGTAACAGTCTTAGTAAGAACAGGCATTTCAACAGGGGGCGCTGGAGATACTGGGGTAACAGTCTTAACGGGAACAGGTGTCTCAGTGACGAAGTAGTCCCCCCCTAAAATTTTCTTGGGAAGAGCTACAGGGGTATGTACAATACGGCAGATGGCAGCAGCCATCACAAATAGTATAGACTGGAGTAGCGACTCTGGGATTTCAGTTTCACACTTTACATGAGATTCTGGGCCTAGAAGCACTGTGACCATTAGTGTTGGCAGTGCTGTGAATGTCAGACCTTGTAGCGCTGTGACCACTGGAATTGGCAGCACAGTTAGTGTCTGATTAAATGGTACTGTATTTGTACTGGCAGTGCTTGAACCATTTGATTGGGAATCACATGCACCATAAGCATTGGCAGCGAAAGGGCTATACTATAGGATTCTGCAGCACTTGGGTGTTTAATGGTGTAGCAAATTACAGGTATTTAATCAATTAAATACTCAAATCATGGGTTAAATACATATATAATAAATCATAACGCGTTATGATTAAATACATTATATTCATGCTCAATCGTTTCTGCTGCTCATTCAGAAAACCAAGTCACTTCTACGTTTTGTTTCTGCAAAACTGCTTTACGATTTAATGCTATCAAGTTATTTCTTGTGGCCAGAGAATAACTTTCTTTTATAATAGTCTATGAGAAAACTGATAGTGGACTCTGGACTCAGGACAAGGAAGGGAGTGGACTCAGGACGAGGAAGAGAGTCGCCTCTGGACTCGGGACTCGGAAGGGAGTTGAACTGAATGTACAATCAATTAGTAACCATAGAAACTGATCAGAATGGAACAGAACCAATTAGCAAAGACAGCCACTCTTGAAACAAGGAAACATAACTGAAAGTTAGAATGAGGAAAATATAAAGTGAAATTACTTTTTGATCGTCGAACAGTTGCGTTCGTTTTAACCTGGTGACCAGGTACTGGCATTGTTGCCTATTGTTGGATCATTGTTCATGCTAAGTTTGTTGGACCGTATACTGTTGCTCATCAGATTTCTGATCTGAAATAATTGATTAATATGCCAGATCGAAGAAAAAAGACGAGAGTGTGTGTAATGAAGACAAAGTTAGTGTACCTGATTCTTGTATTTAACCTGTTCTGCTTACAGATTCTTCTGCTAATAATGGCAGCATTGAATTGGCTTCTACTCCAACTCTGGTAGGTGAGGAGGAAGATGAAACCTGTCCGGGAGATTGTGTTCTTCAAGGTCGTCTTTGAAATTTGGAAGCATTGAGTTCTTTGCAAGTCCGGCTTAATCATCTAATGGATGTACAGCATACTGATTTGATTAATTTGATTACTGAATATGTTACATTGTTTTCCAGTACTCCTCCTTGTACAAATTTAATTAAACATGACATTGATGTGGGAGGTTCAAGTTCCATTCGTCAGCATTAATACTGAGTGTCTGCAAATAAGAAAAAACAACTGGATGATGAAACTGAGTATATGCTGAAAAATGGTATTGCTGAACCTACCTTTTCTAGTCGCGTCGGATTCTTCTAAATATCAGCTTAATTATTCTGTGATAGAGAAGGAAGCGCTTCCTTTGATTTGGGCTTTACAACACTTTGAAGTGTATCTTGGATCTTCAGAGGGACCTCTAATGGTCTATACGGATTACAATATATTTAGTTTTTTTGTACTCCTTACAAAACCCTAACCAAAGACGAGATGGTGTTTATTTCTTCAGAGTTACTTGTTGGACATACACCATATTAAAGGCGTAAAAAATTTAACTGGTGATGCCTTGCCCGTGTTCACGTGATTTTAGTGTTTTAAAGTTTGTATTTTCTCTGATTTTGTCTCTTTCTGTTTCTTTCTTAATTTTGCTTCCTAGGTGCCAGGTTGCTAAAGGAGTGAGAGTTGAAAGGATGGAATTGCAAGATGAACCAACTATTGTAATTTGGACTATTTGAATTGTGGAAGACTCTGTGCTCTTTTTTTTTTTTTTTTTTTTTGGTGTGACTGGTCTCCCGTTATTCCTGCTGTTGTCGACCGGATGGTGTGGCTGACTTATCACAAGAATCTGCGCCTGTTCAGGCTAATTAAGGGAAGGATTGGCACCTGTTTCTTCCCTTATTAAAGGGGAGCTTGTGAGAGTACGAAGAGGCTCGTGTCATTATGAGGGTGTTGTGAGATTTGTTTGCTTCTGTTTAGCTTGTGTTTGCTTTTTGTTCTTGTTTGTTTCTTTTGCTATTACTTTGAACTTGGTTCTGTCTGATATTTTAACACCATGTGTCAGACAGAAATTTGAGTTATTTTTGTAAGTGATTTTCTGCTTTATATATTTTTCTATTTATGTTAATAAACTTTTTTTAAGTGTGAAAGAAAACCCACTTTAAGAATCAACAGGAACTGCTGCCTGAATGTGTGAAAATTCACACCCATCAGTCTAAAATGGGTTCAGAGATGACCACAATCCTCCGTGTTTAACCAGTGTATAGTCAAACTGAGTTGAAAACTAACTGAATTACATTGTCCCCATGGGGACAAAAGGATAGTAATACCAGAAATGTTTAATCTTGTGCATTTTTGGTCCCTCACACTATTATGCTGTTCACTTTATTTAAACCATTTATTTTGATTTAACACCATTGTTTCTGGTTCAAATGTGATTGCTTCATGTTAAATTGACTTGAAATGCTTACTAAAACTCACCTGATGTTTTCATTTTGAAATAACATGTTTCAGTCAAGTAACCCAATCAAACAAGACTTTCACTTCCCATCATGCTTTGCACCGAGCTGAATTAGGAGAAGAAATGTTGAAAAACAAAAAAAAAAAATGCTTTTTTTTTAGAAAGATGAGAATATGGAGAGACTTCTTACTGTTTAATATTTGTATTATGTAAAAGTTTTTATTTTCTTAGTGTTTTTTGGAGATTACCATTGTAGTGAAGTGTAGAGCTTGTGCTTGCAGTCTTTTTTTGCTGCCATTGTTTTCCTTGAATTTGCTTCTCAGTTCCATGCAATTTTAAGCTTTTCTTGGTTCATTCCATGTTTTACAGGCAACCTCTCTCATGCTAATTCAGATTAGCACAGTTGGTTTTAAATTAATCTAGTTTATTTTAAGTCTGGACTCCATAGTCCAGGATTTAGTAATCCGTACTTAATCTGTATTTCATTTTTTAAGCAATGATTAACTATTCTAGAATAAGGCCTATCCTGGCTTGATTTAAACCCTGTCCGGGAAACCACCCCGATATGATGTCACCATTATTGATTCTATAGCAGGCATCAATAGCACATTTTACTTAATAGTGATTCCACAGGAGCATATTCAAAGAAATACAGCTATATATAGTGTCAGCACTAAACAGTCAGTTGGTCAGATCAGAGGAAGTTAACAACCACAGGAGAGGCTGATGATGTTTAAAGAGAGAACATAAAGAAAAGACAGACTGACAGAAACAGAAAATGGCTGATCAGTGTCACATGTGTCTGCTGGGACTGATCATTCTCTGTTCACTTCTGACAGGTAAAGAAATCTTTATATGATCTATAAGATGGCTTGAAAGATCTGTATGATGTGAAGATCCAAATTAATTAAACGAATTCATTTAATTACTTTGGCATTGAGTCTGACTAAAAGTTAGATTGAAGATTTATTTTTGCTGATGTTCATGTTGTGATCACATGTACTGTTTTCTTTCCCATTTTAATTTTTTGATATTTATGAAAATATGATCACTCAAATGTACTGTTTCAGGTATGACTGTAACTGAAGAGACTCATGTGTTCAGGACGTCTGGTGAAAATGTCCATCTGCCCTGTAATAATGCTCTTCCTGGCTGCACATCAACTACATGGATCTATACCAGACATTCAGACGCAGTTAAACTGATTGCTGGAGGGATAAAGAAGAATAATATAGAGAGACGTGAGAGACTGAGTCTGGGGTCAGACTGCTCTCTGAACATCAAGAAAGTCACACAAGAAGATTATGGGCTTTACGCCTGCCAACAATATGTGAATGGACAAAGAACTGATGCACCCGTTTATCTGCATTTTCTTCATGGTCAGTGCTTCTGTAAATTATATGATTATATGTTCAAGTTTAAAGGACAACATTTTCCTTTTAAACGTATGTGTAATCATAGGAATAAAATCTGTAGTGTGATTTCTGTCTTATTTTCTGTTTCAGTCTCTTCATCATCCTCACAGACTGAGATCAGACCAGGCAGCTCTGTGACTCTCTCCTGTCAGTTGTATTTTTATGATAGATACCCTTGTGATACTTTGGTCCGTTCTGATGGAATTCAGCTGGTCTGGGTGAATCAGGCTGGTGTTAGTGTGATGACAGACTCCAGATATCAGATATCATTCTCCTCAACACACTGTATCAGCAATCTGACTACAACACTCCTGAATGAAGATCTCAACAGAGAGTGGAGATGTCTGGTTACTCAGAGAAAACAACTGAAGACCTCAGCCACATATACTGTCAAGTATTCAGGTAAAACATTCTTTAATTTCAGATGACATGATGATTAAAAGTCATTAATTCAGGTGAAAATGTTAATAATTTTAACAAAGGGAGATAATACAAAATGCATGTTATTTTTCATTTAGTACTGTCCTGAGTAAGATATTTTACATAAAAGATGTTTACATATAATCCACAAGACAAAAAAAAAATAAAAAAAAATAGCTGAATTTATTAAAATGACCCCATTCATAAGTATGTGAACCATTGGTTCTCAGTACTGTGTGTTTACCTGCATGATCTACGACTATTTTTTTGTTTTGTGATGGTTGTTCATGAGGGCCCTATAATACACCCGGCGCAATGCGACGCAAGGCGCAGCGCAAGTGTGTTTGCTAGTTTGCGTCCGGCGCCGTTCGCGTTTTCCCGTTCAGCGCCACGTCCTTAAATTAGTAAATGCATTTGCGCAAGTTAGTGCGCCCATGGGCGTGCTGGACTAAAAAAGAGGTGTGTTCAGGCGCATTGCCGGCGCATTGTTATTTTAAGGAGCTGAAAATAGACTGTGCCATAGACCAACTCAAACCTGGTCTAAAGTCAGTGGCGCAATATTTTTTTGTTAGAGCGCGTTGGTAGAAACTGCGCCTCAGGGCGCGTCCACAGTGCGCGTTGACTTTGCTTATTACATACAGGAATGTGCATCACACTAACATGCCAAATATTAAAAACAAAAGGATTACAGTGTAAAGGAAAATTATTGTGTAGGTTACATAAATATAAAAATGTAATGATGAATAGTCATTGCGTGTATTAGAATTAGGCTACCTATTTTCAATTCAGCCTATTACTACTTATAATGATGAACGAAATAGGCAAATTAATTGAACAATCGTGCCAATACACACACATATATATTAACTGACTCATCGACAACAAATTCCGCCATGTAAATAGCAATCCGCCATGTCGCGAGCGCATCTCGCTCTTAAAGGGATTGATAGATGATTGGTTTATTGAACGTTACCTCCATTACTCATTAAGAGAATAGGGACAACCCATTTCAAAAATGCGCCCCGACGCACGGACCGTTTTTCCGTCGTTAAAATAGCAAAAGTGGATTTGGACACGCCCTGAGTGCACCTGCGCCGTGCGCTTTACACTTTGCGTTTAGATCGTTAAAATAGGGCCCTGAGGGGGTGAAAACATTTGGTCAAGGTAAATTGTATTTAATTTGTCGCATTGAGCATCAGTGAATGTTTGAACCTTTTTTAAATAGTTGTGTTTGAGTCCCTCAGTTGTCCTCAGTGTGAAAAGATGGATCTCATTCAGTCACTGTTGTAAAGGGTTCAAATATGCAAAAGATGGTGGAAAACTGAAGAATTCTTGGGATCTGGAGATTTTTTCTGAAGAACAGAGCTCAGTTTAACTGCTCAGAATAGACAAGGGACTTATGAACAACCATCACACAACAAAAAACATCCAGATCATCCAGGTAATGACACACAGTATTAAGAATCAATGGTTCACAAACTTTTGAACTAGGTCATTTTAATAAATTCAGCTTTTTTTTTTTTTTTTTTTTTTTTTTTTTGTCTTATGGATTATATGTAAACATTTTATGTAAAATATCTTACTCAGGACAGTACTAAATAAAATATAACTGATTCTGTATGATCTCTCTTATTTTGCTAAAATGTTGCACATGTTCACAGATTCTGCAAGAGGTTCACATACTTATTCTTGCAACTGTATATGGTAACAACACTTATATGGTCCACAACACTTACAAATAGACAAACGCACTGCAAAAGTCCACAACACTTACAAATAGACAAACGCGCTGCAAAAGTCCACAACACTTACAAATAGACAAACGCGCTGCAAAAGTCCACAACATTTACAAATAGTGAAACGCGCTGCAAAAGTCCACAACATTTACAAATAGACAAACGCGCTGCAAAAGTCCACAACACTTACAAATAGTGAAACGCGCTGCAAAAGTCCACAACATTTACAAATAGTGAAACGCGCTGCAAAAGTCCACAACATTTACAAATAGACAAACGCGCTGCAAAAGTCCACAACACTTACAAATAGACAAACGCGCTGCAAAAGTCCACAACATTTACAAATAGACAAACGCGCTGCAAAAGTCCACAACACTTACAAATAGACAAACGCGCTGCAAAAGTCCACAACACTTACAAATAGACAAACGCGCTGCAAAAGTCCACAACACTTACAAATAGACAAACGCGCTGCAAAAGTCCACAACACTTACAAATAGACAAACGCGCTGCAAAAGTCCACAACATTTACAAATAGTGAAACGCGCTGCAAAAGTCCACAACATTTACAAATAGACAAACGCGCTGCAAAAGTCCACAACACTTACAAATAGACAAACGCGCTGCAAAAGTCCACAACATTTACAAATAGACAAACGCGCTGCAAAAGTCCACAACACTTACAAATAGACAAACGCGCTGCAAAAGTCCACAACACTTACAAATAGACAAACGCGCTGCAAAAGTCCACAACACTTACAAATAGACAAACGCGCTGCAAAAGTCCACAACACTTACAAATAGTGAAACGCACTGCAAAAGTCCACAACACTTACAAATAGACAAACGCGCTGCAAAAGTCCACAACACTTACAAATAGACAAACGCACTGCAAAAGTCCACAACACTTACAAATAGACAAACGCGCTGCAAAAGTCCACAACACTTACAAATAGTGAAACGCGCTGCAAAAGTCCACAACACTTACAAATAGTGAAACGCGCTGCAAAAGTCCACAACACTTACAAATAGACAAACGTGCTGCAAAAGTCCACAACACTTACAAATAGACAAACGCGCTGCAAAAGTCCACAACACTTACAAATAGACAAACGCGCTGCAAAAGTCCACAACATTTACAAATAGACAAACGCGCTGCAAAAGTCCACAACACTTACAAATAGACAAACGCGCTGCAAAAGTCCACAACACTTACAAATAGACAAACGCGCTGCAAAAGTCCACAACACTTACAAATAGACAAACGTGCTGCAAAAGTCCACAACATTTACAAATAGACAAACGCGCTGCAAAAGTCCACAACACTTACAAATAGACAAACGCGCTGCAAAAGTCCACAACACTTACAAATAGTGAAACGCGCTGCAAAAGTCCACAACACTTACAAATAGTGAAACGTGCTGCAAAAGCCCACAACACTTACAAATAGTGAAACGCGCTGCAAAAGTCCACAACACTTACAAATAGACAAACGTGCTGCAAAAGTCCACAACACTTACAAATAGACAAACGCGCTGCAAAAGTCCACAACACTTACAAATAGACAAACGCGCTGCAAAAGTCCACAACACTTACAAATAGACAAACGCGCTGCAAAAGTCCACAACACTTACAAATAGACAAACGCGCTGCAAAAGTCCACAACACTTACAAATAGTGAAACGCACTGCAAAAGTCCACAACACTTACAAATAGACAAACGCGCTGCAAAAGTCCACAACACTTACAAATAGACAAACGCACTGCAAAAGTCCACAACACTTACAAATAGACAAACGCGCTGCAAAAGTCCACAACACTTACAAATAGACAAACGCACTGCAAAAGTCCACAACACTTACAAATAGACAAACGCGCTGCAAAAGTCCACAACACTTACAAATAGTGAAACGCGCTGCAAAAGTCCACAACACTTACAAATAGTGAAACGCGCTGCAAAAGTCCACAACACTTACAAATAGACAAACGTGCTGCAAAAGTCCACAACACTTACAAATAGACAAACGCGCTGCAAAAGTCCACAACACTTACAAATAGACAAACGCGCTGCAAAAGTCCACAACATTTACAAATAGACAAACGCGCTGCAAAAGTCCACAACACTTACAAATAGACAAACGCGCTGCAAAAGTCCACAACACTTACAAATAGACAAACGCGCTGCAAAAGTCCACAACACTTACAAATAGACAAACGTGCTGCAAAAGTCCACAACATTTACAAATAGACAAACGCGCTGCAAAAGTCCACAACACTTACAAATAGACAAACGCGCTGCAAAAGTCCACAACACTTACAAATAGTGAAACGCGCTGCAAAAGTCCACAACACTTACAAATAGTGAAACGTGCTGCAAAAGCCCACAACACTTACAAATAGTGAAACGCGCTGCAAAAGTCCACAACACTTACAAATAGACAAACGTGCTGCAAAAGTCCACAACACTTACAAATAGACAAACGCGCTGCAAAAGTCCACAACACTTACAAATAGACAAACGTGCTGCAAAAGCCCACAACACTTACAAATAGACAAACGTGCTGCAAAAGTCCACAACACTTACAAATAGACAAACGTGCTGCAAAAGTCCACAACACTTACAAATAGACAAACGCGCTGCAAAAGTCCACAACACTTACAAATAGTGAAACGCGCTGCAAAAGTCCACAACACTTACAAATAGTGAAACGTGCTGCAAAAGCCCACAACACTTACAAATAGACAAACGTGCTGCAAAAGTCCACAGCACATACAAATAGTGAAACGTGCTGCAAAAGCCCACAACACATACAAATAGACAAACGCGCTGGTGAAGAAGGGCAGCAAAGAAGCCACTTTTCTCCAAGAAATACATCAAGGACAGACTAGAATTCTGTAAGTACAGCAAGGACTGGACAGCAGAAGACTGAAAGAAGTTATTTTCTCTGATGAAGCCTCCTTTCAACTGTTTGAGACATCTGGAAACTGAATAGCCAGAGAAGAAAAGGTGAACGCTACCATGATGAGTCACGTGTTGTGCCAACAGTAAAGCATCCTGAGACCATCCATGAGAGGGGTGGTTCCAAGGGAGTGTCAAATTGACCACAAACATAATGCATGTTATTACCCTTGATAGCAAATATATATATTATATTATATATTATCAGTATAATATATTATTATAAAATGCAATTTTATAATCTTCAATCTGCAATTTTGTAATTCAACTCCCCAAAACCCACCAATTCATTATCTCAATAAATTAGAACACTTCATAAGATCAATAAAAAAAAGGATATTTTAAACAGAAATGCTAGGCTTCTGAAAAGTATGTTCATTTCTATGCACCCAGTACTCGGTAGGGGCTCCTTTTGCATGAATTACTGCATCAATGTGGCGTGGCATGGAGGCAATCGACCTGTGGCACTGCTCAGGTGTAATGGAAGCCCAGGTTGCTTTGATAGTGGCCTTCAGGTCATCTGCATTGTTGGGTCTGGTGTCTCTCATCTTCCTCTTGACAATAGATTCTCTATGGGGTTCAGGTCAGGCGAGTTTGCTGGCCAATCAAGCACAGTAACACCATGGTCATTGAACCAACTTTTGGTACCTTTGGCAGTGTGTGCAGGTGCCAAATCCTGCTGAAAAATGAAATCAGCATCTCCATAAAGCTTGTCAGCCGAAGGAAGCATGAAGTGCACTAAAATCTCCTGGTAGATGGCTGCGTTGACTGTGGATTTCAGGAAACACAGTGGACCAACACCAGCAGATGACATGTCAGCCCAATCATCACTGACTGTGGAAACTTTACAATGGACTTCAGGTAACATGGTTTCTGTGCTTCTCCACTCTTCCTTCAGACTGTGGGACCTTGATTTAAAAATGAAATGCAAAATTTACTTTAATCTGAAAAGACTTGGACCACTGAGCAACAGTCCAGTTCTTTTTCTCCTTAGCCCAGGTAAGACGCTTCTGACATTGTCTTTGGTTCAGAAATGGCTTGGTATGTGGAATGTGACAGTTGTAGCCCATTTCTTGAAGACGTCTGTGTGCGGTGGCTCTTGATGCACTGACTCCAGCTTAAGTCACTCCTTTTGAAGATCTCCAAAGTTCTTAAATCGGCTTCACCTGACAATCTTCTCCAGCCTGCAGGTCATTTCTTTCACTTGTACAACTTTTCCTACCACACTTTTTTCCTTCAAGTCAACTATCTATGAATATGCTTTGGCACAGCTCTCTGTGAACAGCCAGCTCTTTCAGCAATGACCCTCTGTGGCTTACCCTCACTGTAGAGGGTTTTGATGATCGTCTTCTGGACAACTGTCAAGTCAGCAGACTTCCCCATGACTGCTGTTGGGATTACTGACCTAAACCCAGTATTTATACCCTGAGAATGGTCATTTAATAGAACTTGAAATTAAATATCTAATCATTTGAGATACTGATTTTTTTTTTTTTTTTTTTTTTTGATGAGCAGCAAGCTGTATATATATATGTAGAATATATTGAAGTTTTACTTTTTGAATTAAATTACAGAAAAAAAAAACTTTTTCATGATATTCTAATTTATTGAGATGCACCTGTATATAATATAATATAATAAAGCCATTAATATATTTTTTGTCCAATTTTATGCCAATCATGAAATGTTATGGTGATTTGCACATTTGTCCATGTCAGGAAACACAGACTCAAATGCAAAAGGTGAGTAGAAAGTATTAAACTGTTTATTGACAAATGACAATTGCAGGTGAAGAAACAAACACAACCAGAGCGGGTGAAAAAAAAAGCATCAAGCGCCACACACCCTTATATGATCGCCGTAGAAGAACGTATACAATATTCCTTGTCTCTGCAGGACGATGTCGGATGAGAGACAAGCGTCTGGAATCCAGGAAATGAACCAGAAAAATCGTAGCTCGGAGATACATCAAAGGTAAGTAGCAGGAAGATATTCGGGTAGTCCTAGTCGTAGACCAGACAAGGAAGGTATGTGTGGTGCGGGCTTAAATGCAGGAATGGTGATGAGATGATTGATGATTAATATTCTGGAGAGGGTGCACGTCGTGATGAAGTGAGGGTGGAGCCTAGCGATTCCGTGACAGGGCCAAGGACCCCGACGTCGAGGTGGAGGGAGGTCGGTGATGAAATCAGCCCCTAGATGTGTCCATGGTCGGTTGGGAATGGGCCACCAGTAGCGATATTGTAGCAGCAAGAGGGATTTATTGGCCCCTGGGTGACCAGTGCCCAATGAGGTATGTGCAGTATGGATAAGTCGATTCTGTTGGAGTCTGGGTATATATTGCCGGTCAGGAGGACAGCCCGGCGGAGGATTTTCTGAGGCACTGGATTTTCTGAGAGGTCCACTCGATCAGACTTACAATCAGTTTAGGATCCAGAACAGGTTCAGGAGAATCTGGGGAGTCATCTGAAGCATGGACTCGGGAGAGTGCATCAGCATGGCCATTCTTGTTTCCAGGACGGTAGGAAATGAGGAAGTCAAAACGGGTAAAGAAAAGGGCCCATCTTGCCTGTCGAGGATTAAGTCATTTCGCTTCTTGTAGATAGTGAAGATTCTTGTGGTCCTTAAGAACCAAAAAGGGGTAATGAGCTCCTTAAAGCTAGTGCCTCCATTCTTCCAAGGCTAACTTGATGGCGAGTAGTTCTCTGTTATCGATATCGTAGTTTCCTTTCCAGTTAAGTCAAAAGTAACCAAAAAAGAATCAGATTATATTACTTAAAATACATATCATGTAATTTGTATTCAGTAATGTATTACAATTTGTAAGTAATCCACCCAGTATTGGTCATGATTGAGTATGAAAATATGATGTTAATGTCCTGCATCTGAACATTCATCTTTTGCAGCTCCAGTCGATTCAACAACACTGATTCCAGTCAGAAACTCAAACTCTGAGAAGAAATCAAGCCGAACTACAGCAGCAGCTCCGACACAACAAGGTACATGATCAGTCACACAAACTTTTTATCATCACACTTTATCTGGAACGTAACTCGGTAACACTTTACATAAAGGTTCCCTTTGTAAATGGTTTATAAAGGTGTTTGTTAATGACTAATAACTTATTTACAAATGGATAAGGTGATCGGGAGTTACAACTGCATGAATAAAAAGGGTGACTTTAACATAGTGAGACATTTTTAACTCACATGTTATAAAAGCTTAATAGCTAAATGTATTTATTCACACATATTTTACTCAGAACCTGATTTCTGGTTATTTCATGATGCAGCAAAAATATACTGTTATGGTGAGACTGAAGGGTGATTTATTTGTTGTTTTCTCAATAATATCTCATGACTTATGTCACTTTTCTCACTGTTGCTCATCAGACTTTACTCTGTGCATTACCCATGATACTCTGCTAAAAGGTCATACTCCCTCTCAGAGCAATGTGAAATGTATATGAAACGATGTATATGAAACTGATTTCATGTTTATCAAGATGAAATGATCAAACAAACATTATTTTGGAGAAAAAAAAAAACTGACTTTGTTTCTTCAGTAGAACACAAATGATGATTTTTAACTCCAACCGTTGCAGTCTGTCAGTCGTATAATGTATGTCAATATGAACACAGGTGCAGAGCCAGGGGGTGGCCAGGGGTGGCCTAAGCTTGGCCACCCCTTTGGCCACCCCGCTCACAACTGCTGTTTCTGTCTACTTTTTTGATGACAAGAATTGCGTTTATTTAAACGCAGAACCGTCTCTTTAAGACCACAAAAAACGGGAGACTTTTCAGACGCGCACTCCAACTTCGCCTCAGCGCCTGGCGCAAGTCAAACGCGCGGAAATGATACAGGTGCGGAATGAGCTTCAGCAGAACAGCAGTGAACATTGAACAATAACATCATAATAAATGTTATTGTAAACGTAAATGTTTCTCAACTCGTGGGGTTGCAAGACGGTGCGCTTTTCAATCACGCACAGATATGGCGCGCTGTATATTACTCACTATAAATAAAGCGCAAAAGAAACTACGAGCATGCAACGTCGTAGTTCTGTCATCTATTAAGCCACGAAATAACCAAAAAGGCGATTAAAGCTGTGTTAAAACTGTGCATGCATGTATGTAGGCCTATTTTTTATATATATATATATATATATATATATATATATATATATATGCGTCACATGTCTCTGGACTAAAATATTCTGCCTATGTGAGATCACAATATAAAGCACAAGCTGATATGTAATTTTTTAATGCATAAATAAATGTGAGAACTGTGCATTTGTAATAGAAGATGCTAATTTTGTTAATTTATAAAGTACAAACAAAAATATCACATTTAAATGCATAATTAATTTTACATTCTGGCATTTATGTGCTGTTGATTTCTGCTTCCTTGTCAGCAAATGGGAATTCAAAAGAGAACACTTTTTTTTTTTCTTTGTACTGAGTTTAATTTATGATAGAACTGTTGCAATTATTTATTTTGACAATATAGAAAGTTAAACATTTAGTGTTTACTTTTTTGGTTACTTTTTGAAACAGACAAACTCAGAATTGTTGAGGTTCATTGATTATACATAAATTCAATGAAGGTTGAATAATCTTTGAACTACAGTATGTAGTTATCTGCATGTCTCATCCATGGAGATGCAACAATGGAGAATAAGCTATTGGGGGTTTTGAGAGCCAGAACTGACTGAACAAGTTGAAGCTATAGTGTGAGCCCCTTTATTAATATGCCTGCAAGTGAGGAATGATTACAACAAAACAACAAAAAAAGGTCAAATTCACTTAGCATTCCATGATCTAATTCACTATCTTGATTACAATTAAGTACAAATTAACTGTATTCAGTTGTGTTGTAATCACAGTCCAGTAGCCTACATTATAGTCAGACTCATTTTTATGTTGAAATTATGAATATCTTGGTGCCACCCCGGACAGGTTGCTGGCCCCTGCCTGGCCACCCCTATGAAAAAATCCTGGCTCCGCCACTGTATGTACACCATCTATACGAGTCAAAAAAAATATGCACAGACAAATCTAAATTAAGCCCTGCGGCTCGTGACGACACATTGATGTCCTAAGACATGAAGTGATCGGTTTGTGTGACAAACCGAACAGTATTTATATCATTTTGACCTCCTAATACACTAACTGCTTTGCGCACGGCATCTGGTGCGTGAGGTGTGTACACACTCTAGAGTAGTTTAAAGGATTAGTTCACTTTTAAATAATATTTTCCTGATAATTTACTCACCCCAAAGTCATCAAAGATGTTCATGTCTTTCTTTCTAAAAGAAATGAAGGTTTTTGATGAAAACATTCCAGGATTATTCTCCTTATAGTGGGCTTCAATGGTCTCTCCAAACAGTTGAAGGTCAAAATTACAGTTTCAGTGCAGCTTCAAAGGGATTATAAGGGACGATACCAGACGAGGAATAAGGGTTTTATCTAGCGAAACGATCTGTCATTTTCTACAAAAATACAAATGTATATGCTTTATAAACACAAATGATCACCTTGCACGTGCTTCCGCTTTCCGTATTCTTCAAAAAGCTGGATAAATGGGTAATGCCTAGAGTAAAGTCGGATGAGCAACATTGAGAAAGTGACATAAGTCATGAGATATTATAGAGAAAACCACAAATAAATCACCCTTGAGTCTCACCATAACAGTATATTTTTGCTGCATGAAATAACCAGAAATTTGGTTCTGAGTAAAATATGTATGAATAAATACATTTATTAAGCTTTTATAACATGTAAATTAAAAATGTACCTCAATGTAAAGTGTTAACCATAACTCTTTAATCAGATTTGTCAATGGGTCCTGGAGCCTCATGTTACATATAAAACTTTGATTTAAAGTGTGAGTATGCTCAAATGTTTTCAGACTCGTAAAACTATATGCTAAGCCAGAACCTGCGCAAAATTAGAAATCCTAATCATAGTACACGCATCCCGCACCATCTCCTCCCCCAAAAAACATATGGAGCTCAATCATTCAGTAACCGTGTCTTGTTTAAAATAAAAATATTCAAATTATGTAGACAAAATACTTCCAAGGCACTCATGTTGTAAACTAGTTAAAAGCCTTTAATGATCTGGGCTTATATCATTAAAACCAGTTAAAAGTAGATCTATGCATTTCTGCAAAAGAGTCTTCTTCAGGACACACATCAATTGCTCAAACAGGTATTCTTAAACAAGCGGTGATTAATGGATTATCAAAGACAGCTGGTTAATAGGTGTGGCTAAGACTAACCTCTTGGTATAGAGAGAAAAGGGGGGGGGGGGGCTTTCCAACATGATTATGTAATGCGTGGCGCATCGCACAGCTAGTGCAAGACAAGCATTTGTGGTTAAAAAGTATATACATTTTTTTTTTAAATGTCCAATCGTTTCGCTAGATAAGACCCTTATTCCTCATCTAGGATCATGTAGAGCCATTTGAAGCTGCATTAGAACCTGCAATTTTGACCTTAAACCCATTGGTAGCCATTGAAGTCTACTATATTGGGGAAAGTCCTGGAATGTTTTCATCAAAAACCATAATTTCTTTTCGACTGAAGAAAGAAAGACATAAACATCTTGGATGATATTGGAGGTGAGTAAATTATCAGGAAGTTTTAATTGTGAAGTAAAACATTTTTTTTGAAGGCCCACTGAAGTGCCTTGAAACACGCAACATTATTCAATGTGTTGACATAATTTAAACTGAAACAGAAAGACAGGGTGGGACATATCAAACAGCTCCTCCCCTTTTTTAAAATAGCCAATAGCGTTTCGTTTATATCACAGCTCGGCCAGAACCGTTTAACTCAGTAAAACCTCTGTTTCCCTCTAATCTCTAATCTTTAACTGTTTCTCCTCCTAATCTCCTCCATGTTGCTTTAATATATAGCATTTTGTGCAGACTTCAAATGGGTCTGATACCTTTTGCGGTCTGCGGCGACTTGCGGATATGATCCGCTCTGTGCTTTCATGTCTCTAGACCGTACTGTATGCTTCAATGGAAAGCATATTTACAAGGGGGTAGGATGTAACACATGATGGAGTAAGTTGTAACAGTTTAACAAAAGAAACTAAAACAGAGGCCAAAATATGCTTCAAAAGTAGGTTTATTGAAGCAATCCATGAGAACAATTTAAAACACTCTATAAAATTATTATAAATAAACTGCCCTTAGTTGTATAAGGGGATGGTTGTTGTAACTTTTTAAAGATGCCTTAAAAACCACCCCTGTCAGTCAGTGTTTAGCAAGCCATATTACCATAATGGTTTGAAATTAGCAGGTTAAAATTACATTACATTTTGCCGGAGAAACTACAATTTAATCTAATTTAAGTTAGGGGCTTAAATGATTTTATCAACAAAAGCTAAACAAAACATAGTTTTGGTCAAAAAAAAAGTTTTTTTTTTTTTTTCCTTTATAAAAGCATGTGCCTTTTTCCAGCCTTGACAGCCATTCAAAGGGGATTTGAGAGGAAGAGGGTAAACACTGAATTGATTGATCTCAGGATCATTTAAGATTGGTGGTGTTACAGCTGCCCCCATGTTAATACTGGTCTCCCCCCACACATATTTCAATGCCCATTTTGTGCGTATGCAACGTTTATATATCAGGCCGCAGGTCCTTTTGTTAGACGGATCGTGAGTCATGACCATATAGTCTGTTGTCTGTATAAATCTCTCTCTCAAAATAATCATAAATCATCAGCATTAAACAGTAAAATTGTAACAAGGCATGCAGTACAGATGTAATGATCAATTTCAGCTGATAATATATGATCTATTTCTACAGGAGGCTATTTATAGCTCCTAACTTAACAGAAGACTTTGAGGATACAAGGCAGTTTTGCTAACCAGAGATGTTGAATAAAAAGCAAGGCAATACAGTATTTCCTATATTTTGTGTTTTATATGGTGCATTTGAACAAAAAACTCCCTCATACAGAAAATCGGATCATTACTTCAAACTCTGGTGTGACTTCAGCTGCACACAGATCTTCATTTACACAGCAAGGTATTTATGTTTGTCTTTCTTATTTCAGTGCTTTACAGAGTTACAGTGGAACTGCTATCTACATATTCCTTTGTTTAGAGAGTACATCTTTTCACAAACCTTGTGACAACAACAGTTAAAAAAAAATATTTTATTAAATATTTTAAATAGTTTGTAAAGGGAATGTATATAACCATGTTTTTGTGTGATCAGTTAGCATTTTTGAATTTACACAACATGGCACATCTGTAGCATCAACTACAGAAAAAACACAGATTCCAGATACTGCACCAAAGTTTGAAGTCTCTATGGATGCTGGATCATTATTCAGAGGTATGAAATGTCTTTGTATGTTTTTTTCATGCTGATAACTCTAGACTATTATATTAATGAAGTGAATTTAATGGTTTTTAAATAATTGTTAATGGTTTTATATCCTTGATTTCATCTACAATGTAATTTACAGTTTCACAGATTCATTCTCTTCTTTTTCTCTTTTCTCTCTATCATCTGTCCACACATCTTTCCTGTAGTGATTATGATTATTGTTGAGACTGCAGTGTTTGCTGCTCCTACTGTGATTCTTCTTCAGATCATCTGTGCAAGAAGAGCTGGTGAGTTTTGAGTGACAGAATCTGATGATTCACATTGATTTGTAACAATCTGCAAACATAGTAAAACTTACGAGACATCAGTAAATTGTATTTCATTATTTTGTAGGGAGGAAGGACTCACACCACCCAGAGGAAATAGAGATGCCTACTACAGTGTTAGAATAAAAACTGATAAAATAACAAGCAAGATCTGTTAATTATCATTACATATTTACAGATGTATTTTGATTTTTATTATTACTATTATTTGTACACTGATTATTTCAATGCAAAGTCAAATCCTTACTTATTTTTCCTACTAACCCTAAATAAGAAAATGTATGAATGATTGTCTTCCCCACCCACAACATGCTTCAACATGTTTTTCATGTCATTTCACACATAAATATGAATTCACAAAATAAATAAGGAATGTTAATCAAGAAACAATATTTAAAAGAAAACAGAAAACAACTCATATCTCTTGGCTGGATAACTTTGGATAACCTGAAATTAGCCAGCTAAAACTGAAAATAACTCAAAAATACCTCAGAAAAGGAAGAAACCTAATTGCCCACTTCTCACATCATAGTCTATAATAATTATTCAGTTGATACTTGCATGCAATCAATAAATTCATTTGAAGAAATAATCAATATTTCTCTTGTACCTGTTCATGTTGTCATTGTTGCAGTGAGCGAATCACACAAAAACTTCAAGAAGCTAAAATTAAATTGTATTTCCTGTCATCATGATGTGTCATTCACCAGATAAAGTTGGAAAGATCAAAACATTTTTATTTTAATCTCATCTTTGAGTTAAACTCAAATGAGCAGACAGTGAGAGGGTCACTATTCGTTCCATCCAGATAAAGTCCCGGCACCAGACTGAGACAGCAAGGCTGTTTTGAGCTGTAGTTATAGAACGACACCTGCTTTCTCTCACAGTCCAGATACAACCCTATTTTCTCTGGTTTGTCTCGAGTACTTAATGGAGTGTCCTTTCCATCAAAAGCAAAGTTTAATTTTTGTAGATTTTTAAAATAAAAGATCAAAAGGATTAACTATGCAGATTTATTTTCACAGCCTTCTTTGGTCATATTTACCAAGGGTATGAATAATTTTGAGCACGACTGTATGTAAGATAAAGTGAGGCAGAGAGACCATTTCAATGACATAAAGATAACGGAAAAATTTGTAACTTATTTATGCTTCTGTGAAATTTAGACTGAAAATATGTTTAAAATTTTTAGAATGACTAACCCGATAAGTAAAGTGATCCTCTGTGATTCTAAAAGGTAATGCCCTCAGAAACTGAGCATTCAGCCCTTCATTGTACATTGTTTTTGATTGTGTTTTATATTTTGTTTTACCCTCAGTGTTGTCTGTTTTAAATTTGATGTTGTAGAGCATTTTGGCCAACAGCTGTTATTTTTAAATGTGCTTTATAAATAAATGTGACTGACTGACTGACTGACTATTTATATTATTATTTATCTACTGAGAGACATGATTCTGTACTGATTCTGCTGTTCTGACCTTTAGTCATTCATACAGTAATGACAATGAGAGCAGATTAGTGCCTGAACCAGGATGTGTGCAGCTCCATCAGCCAATGGAAACATTTTTGATTTTGGCTGATACCTTTTTTCTATCCTGTTCACTATGACACCAGTGTCTGATGAACATGTGATTCTGGCAGAGAACCAGCAGCACACACTTAGACCATTATATAAATCTGACCTCGATACTTCCACAATAATCACCTGATGTGGAACAGAATGGTTCCATAATAATTTGAGTATTTGCAAATTGTTTAGTTAAATTAAATTGGTTTAACTTCTCTTTATTAAATATGTTGAAAGTATGCTATCATGAACTGAAAAGATACAGAGTTTAAAGCCATAGCAGCACACTTAAAGAAGAGTATCTGACATCAAAATGTGTGAGAGTTTACAGCCTAAAGTCTAAAGTGATGACATCAGAGATAACAATCACAACCCACATGCTGTGGTCAAACTCACCAGTGTAGTCAAACAGTCCTCTCACTCTTTACTAACATGTTTCCAAACCTCAACATTTGCTCAAAGCTCTGAAAATACTACAAATAAGACACCATAATATAAAGAGTAAAAAGTAAAGAACCAAACACCATGTTCGGATGTTGCTTGAATTATCTGTCAGAACCTGTAGAAATAACATCAATTGATCTACGATATGCGTATTTATTATTATTACTATTTTTATTTATTTATTTATTTATTTGGTGTTCTAAGGGTATGTTTACACAACAATAAACTAAAAATGAAAAAGGTTCTCCTTTGTACAGACGGCAACCTTGTCAAAATAATCCCCGTTCACAAAGATCTGCGAAAACTTTCAAAAGTTTGCATTTTCAGGCCCCCAAAACACAGTTGTCATGTAAATGAACAGCCAAAACGCATAAAAAGTTTTCCGTTTTTAGTTGAAAACAGTGTTGTGTAAATGGCCCCTAGTTCAAGGCTGGATCCTCTTACTCTTTATTATTTTATTTTTTTATGCCCTTTGGAAGTGTGGAGAACTCTGTTTTCAGTAAACTTTGTTTGTCCCAACAAGTCCAATTTCGAATATATATATATATATCCTCTGATCATCCAAAAAGTTACAATTCTGTTCCCAGGTCACGCCTCAACTTGACAGTTAGCAGAGCTTTCTCAGTAACTGCTCCACAGCTCTGGAAAATGTTGCCACTGTATATTAGGCCTGTCACTACACTCTGAAAATGCTGTGTTAAAACAAACCAAGTTGGGTTGAAAATGGACAATCCCAGTGATTGGGTTGTTTTAACAAAAATGCTAACTTTTGAAACTGTACAAAATATTATAAATGTATGAGGTGGTGAGGGGGGCCTTTTACCCCACACATGGGGTAAAATGCACACAGTATTTATACAAATACTTGAGCTAAAATAATATGTTTTTAATAATGTCTAGGTTAATACTTCAAAATTTAATTCTGTTTTAATTTTAATTCAAATTTAAATCTGTTCAAAAGAATCACTTTAGCAAAGTTTGTATTTTCTGTTTATTTTGATGAATTAAAGAATTCATTTGTGTTCATATGCTGTCAATAAAATAGGCCTATGTTAATATAAAAATATATTTTAAAAATACAGAAACAAAGTGTAACTTAAAAAGTAAAGATTCAGAAAACATTGAAGGAGATCCCATAATATTTAATATAGATTTACAGTAGTAACAATAAATTATATTTTATTATTAAATGATAATAGGCTATATATTTTAATTTATTATAATATGATTGTTTCATTAAATATGGGTATTATCTCTAAGATGGATACCCAGTTTGATATATGATATTTACCTTCTGAATCTAACCATGTCACGTCAACAGATGGAAAAGTCAGCCAGCTATTCATTATCATGTTAATTACTTTTGCCCCAACAGCAGGGGCGCTTTTTACCCCAAATACCATACTTTTACATATTCTTTCGTTATTGAAAAACTGTTGCTTAAATTACCTTAAACAAAACTGAAAATCATTAAGAAGACCTTTGTCTGAAAATACAAACATTAATTTAATAGATTCTCATTCGCTACTTAAATCAACAACATTTTAAAAAAACATCAAATATTAGATCATCAAACTACCTCAGAATCAACTTTGCGGTGCTGCTCGTGATCGCGTCAAGGATCAGAGAGATTTTCACGTGCATTTTGGAAAGCGGATATTTAGGAAAGTGCTGCGGCAAGTTTTTGTGCCATCCAGTGGTGTAGAGGAAAATAAAATCAAAGGCGCCTTTTGCCCCGTGGCTCCTTTAGCCCAGTTGTACCCTACTACTGTTATTTGGTAATGAAATGTAGTTTTAAGAGGTTTTTTTAGGCGAGAATATAGTTGTTTAGACCTCAGATATGCGATTTATATGTAAACATATCACCTATTTGAAAATTTGTTTACGGAATGAGCTTCAGGCTGTCAGTGACCATTCAGCGCTCATGTACCCACAGAGAACATCTTAATCTCGGCCAGTCCTTCAGGAATTTGCCACTGGCTTTAATGTAGATAGTGTTTAAACATGAGGTATAATTCGTTTTGGGGGATATCAAACGGGCAATCTTTGGTCTTATTAATATATTACTTGTTCAAGAGCTAATAGATTTGGCTTAAGGGCTATATTACGTTTCATAACTTTATATTTACATTGAAATTAAAATCTGTACTAACTAGAAATCTTTGACTGAATCTTTTGTACATTTGACATATGACTCAACGTTCCCTTTTTACTAGTTCTAAAGTGATGTTTTAGAATTAGTAACGGAGGCTTGGGCTCAGCTGTTAAACTGTCAAACTGAGACTTGAATCCATGGCAGAAGGAAGTATTTCCTCTCAAAAGAGGGTTTTAAAAGACACTTGTTACAGATCCCTTGTTTCCCTGGACTCCATTTCCCAGAATCCTCCTGTTCTCCTCACCTGCACACACTTCCCTCGTCAGTTCTTCATCATCACGGATCACCTGCACCTGGACTCTATTGTTAGCACTCCTATATATTGCACTCACTCCCTTCACTCCTTGTCCGTTCTCTGTTGTGTTAAGCGTATGTTTGATGTCTCCTTGCCTATGTTCATTAAAGTATTGTCTATTTGTGGAAATCCGTGATCTGCCTCATCTCTACACCAACATACCGTAACAGAAGAACGGACCAAAAACGTTGGATTTTCACAGGAAAAAAAAAAAATGGAGACTTTCCAGAGCTCCCTGGATCCAGCTCCTCCATCGCCTCTCACCCTAACAGCCAGCGAACGCCTTGTCGGGCTCCTGCAGGTAGGACGTTCGCTGGAGAGGTATGTGGAGGAGTTTGTTGAGCTTGTTTATTTGTCTGACTGGCCTGAAGCAGTTTTGATCTCCCTGTTTTTGGATGGATTGGATGACGACACTATCCGTTTTGAGGAACCTGTTTTTTGTTTCTCCTTAAGCGAAACTATCAATTTAATTTTGTGGTTAAATGGCTCCAAATTCTTTGTGGAAGAGGTTCAGGATCAGTGTTGTCGTCCGGTCCATCCAGAAACACGGTTGGCCGGGCCAGTCAGTCAACCTCCGGCTTCCTCCGCACACCTTTCCAGCGAACTCCCTGCCTGCCCCAGGCTGGACCCATATTCCGCTACTGGGCCCAGTAAGCGGAGGAGGAGGAAGAAAGCGGCCCCAATGTCTCCAGAGCCGGCCCCAATGTCTCCAGAGCCGGCTCCAGTGTCTCCAGAGCCGGCTCCAGTATCTCCAGAGCCGGCTCCAGTATCTCCAGAGCCCGCTCCAGTGTCTCCAGAGCCCGCTCCAGTGTCTCCAGAGCCCGCTCCAGTGTCTCCAGAGCCCGCTCCAGTATCTCCAGAGCCCGCTCCAGTATCTCCAGAGCCCGCTCCAGTATCTCCAGAGCCAGCTCCAGTATCTCCAGAGCCAGCTCCAGTCCCCACAGAGCCAGCTCCAGTGCCTGTGGGGATTTTAATTGTATTTGAGGGGATGAAATGGCCCTCAACCCCAGTCTCCTCCGAGCCAAGTTCTCCAGTCTCCGCCGAGCCAAGTTCTCCAGTCTCCGCCGAGCCAAGTTCTTCAGTCTCCGCCGAGCCAAGTTCTCCAGTCTCCGCCGAGCAAAGTTCTCCAGTCTCCGCCGAGCCAAGTTCTCCAGTCTCCGCCGAGCCAAGTTCTCCAGTCTCCGCCGAGCCAAGTTCTCCAGTCTCCGCCGAGCCAAGTTCTCCAGTCTCCGCCGAGCCAAGTTCTCCAGTCTCCGCCGAGCCAAGTTCCCCAGTCTCCGCCGAGCAAAGTTCTCCAGTCTCCGCCGAGCAAAGTTCTCCAGTCTCCGCCGAGCAAAGTTCTCCAGTCTCCGCCGAGCAAAGTTCTCCAGTCTCCGCCGAGCAAAGTTCTCCAGTCTCCGCCGAGCAAAGTTCTCCAGTCTCCGCCGAGCCAAGTTCTCCAGTCTCCTCCGAGCCAAGTTCTCCAGTCTCCTCCGAGCCAAGTTCTCCAGTCTCCGCCGAGCCAAGTTCTCCAGTCTCCGCCGAGCCAAGTTCTTCAGTCTCCGCCGAGCCAAGTTCCCCAGTCTCCGCCGAGCAAAGTTCTCCAGTCTCCGCCGAGCAAAGTTCTCCAGTCTCCGCCGAGCCAAGTTCTCCAGTCTCCTCCGAGCCAAGTTCTCCAGTCTCCTCCGAGCCAAGTTCTCCAGTCTCCTCCGAGCAAGCAGCGCCAGTCTCCGCCTCCGAGCAAGCAGCGCCAGTCTCCGCCTCCGAGCAAGCAGCGCCAGTCTCCGCCTCCGAGCAAGCAGCGCCAGTCTCCGCCGCCGAGCAAGCAGCGCCAGTCTCCGCCGCCGAGCAAGCAGCATCTCCAGTCTCAGCCGCCGAGCAAGCAGCATCTCCAGTCTCAGCCGCCGAGCAAGCAGCATCTCCAGTCTCAGCCGCCGCCGAGACCTCAGCTCCAGTCTCAGCCGCCGCCGAGACCTCAGCTCCAGTCTCAGCCGCCGCCGAGCCCTCAGCTCCAGCCGCCGCCGCCGAGCCCTCAGCTCCAGCCGCCGCCGCCGAGCCCTCAGCTCCAGCCGCCGCCGAGCCAGCCCCTATTATGAACTTTGTGGTTGAAACAACATACAGCCCTAAGACTGTTTACCCTCCCTGCCTCCCTCTCCCACCTCCATCCATTTGTGTTTGTACTGAACCTCCACCTCAAGCCCCCTCGCCCAGATCTCCACCTCGGACCTCTGGGCGATTACCTACACCCTGGCTCCAACCTCCCTCTGCTCCACCGTTGCCCATCAGTCCTCCAGCCTCACAAGTCTCCATCCTGCCCCCGTTCACACCTTGGTCCCTCGTCAGCCTGCCCTCCCCTCTGGACTGCACTCCTCCGTCTCCGCTCCGTCCCTCCATCCCTCGTTTCCAGTTGGCTTCCTCACTCCCCCTGGTGTTCACTTTGTTGTCTGTCGTCTGTGTTCAACTGCGGCCTTCTGGAGCCCCGGCTGCGCTTCGGTCGGCGGAGCCATGGATTCCGCCATCTCCCGCCGGTCCTTCTGCGCCGACTGGGCTTGACGGCGTGAGGACGTCAGCTCCTGACCCGCCATGGCGGCCCGCTGCACCTGACCCGCCATGTCTGCCCGCTGCACCTGACCCGCCATGTCTGCCCGCTGCATGTCTGCCCGCTGCACCTGACCCGCCATGGCTGCCCACGGCTCCTGACCCGCCAGGGTCACCTTCGGCCCCTGACCCTCCATGGCCGCCTTCGGCTCCTGATCCACCATGGCTGCCCACGGCTCCTGACCCGCCATGGTTTTTGGACCTGCCCTGGAGACCTCCACTCCAGTCTACTCCTCCCCCTGCTCCGGTTTGAGATCTCCAGGGCGCCCGCCCCCCTCCCGGTTGTTACATCTACGGCGCGAGGACGCGCCTACCGGGAGGGGGAGGTACTGTTACAGATCCCTTGTTTCCCTGGACTCCATTTCCCAGAATCCTCCTGTTCTCCTCACCTGCACACACTTCCCTCGTCAGTTCCTCATCATCACGGATCACCTGCACCTGGACTCTATTGTTAGCACTCCTATATATTGCACTCACTCCCTTCACTCCTTGTCCGTTCTCTGTTGTGTTAAGCGTATGTTTGATGTCTCCTTGCCTATGTTCATTAAAGTATTGTCTATTTGTGGAAATCCGTGATCTGCCTCATCTCTACACCAGCATACCGTAACAACACTCTGTTGTTGTTAATTATTTACAATTGTGCCTTTTAAACTGTTGTATAAATGCAATATCACACTTGTAGCCATGTGATATGGCTGTATATCAGCATGCTCTGATTACCTACGGGCCGAAAATGTGCAGTTTTATCACACAAGTTTTTTTTGTTTTTTTTTATACATTTATTTATTGCTTTTCTTTTTCACAGAACAAACAAACAAACAAACAAAAAACAAAACAACAACAAACAAAAAAAACAAACAGAACATTTGAGGGACGGATGCACACAAAGACAAATTATCTTTATAGACAGGTAATGCTTAAGCTGGATATAAATTCATAAATGTTGTAGAGTCACTTAATCTTAAAATAAAATATCTACTACCCTTATGATTACTGTGTACAATACAACAAGAAATATAAAGTGCATTGCCCTGACTATTGTCAGCTGTCTAATAAGACTTTAGGCACTACATTAAACAGATTATCAGTAAATACAAAAGAGATTACACTCCATTACTAATAATTTGACATTAACAGGGGTCATTGGTTATGAATGCACTACATCGGTTACCTTAAGATGTTCTAAAATCTGTCCCCAAATTTGATCAAATACCTCAGGTTTATCATTGTTAATGTATCTCAATCTCTCCAATGCAAGCATGTTTACAAGATCTCTACCCCACATTTCAAACTTAGGCACAGAATCAGTTTTCCACATTCGTAAAATCAACCTCTTAGCAATTACCATACCAAATAAAACAGCTTGTCTTTCATATGTATTAGACATTTCTAGATTACTAGATATCCCAAGAATAGCTAAAAGTGGACATGGTTCGAGATTCTTTTTAAATGCTTTAGAAAAGCAATCAAATATGCTTTCCCAATATTCTTGTAATTTAGGGCACAACCATAGTGTGTGAGTCAAAGAACCCTCTACTACTTTACATCTATTGCAGAGTGGCCTGTTTGACTGTAGTTCTGTCTACAGTTTCTTGTTTTAACAGAATACTGTAGAAATATGACATTGCTCTCCGGTGCAAAGGATTGAACTTATTAATTTCTTCAAGTACATCATGCTTGGTCATCACATTCAAATTTGACATCTGTTTTTTCACAAAATCTCTAACTTGTAGATATCTAAAAAAATTTGAGATGTTGATATTAAATGTCTTCTTTAATTGTTCAAATGAGGCAAATGTCCCATCTATATACAAATCTTTTATGCTTTGTATGCCATTATTCTCCCATTGTGTAAAACCCAAGTCAAGCAAACCAGGAGGAAAGGCATGATTCTGACATATAGGACTATCTAGGTACATGTTAGGAGCCTTTAAATAGGTTTTGATCTGTTTCCATATTTTCAGCGCATTATTTATAACAAAATGATTGTCATATAAGGTCGGATCAATTTTTGTAGGACTATTAAGAGCAGCAAGAGACGTCTTGTTACAAAATGCCAATCCATTTTAAGCCAAGATGGATCTCTATCTGCTTCAATAGGGCGCTTTTTCCATCATGCAAAAATACTAAGGTTAGCTGCCCAATAGTAATATTTGAACTGCGGAAGTCCGAACCCTCCCTCTTTTTTAATTTTACATAAATGTTTCTTAGATATTCTCACATTCTTATAATCCCACAAAAAAGGCACAATTACAGCATCTAATTGTTTAAAAAACTTTGGGATAAAACAGGGGATCGCCTGGAAAATGTATAGAAATCTTGGGAGTACTACCATCTTAACTGAGTTAATTCTCCCTGCCATTGACATGGGCAATGTCTTCCAAAATTCAATATTTTGCTTTAACTGATCTAACATTCGTTGCCAATTTGTCCTAAGCAGATCTTTGGGTTCTTTAGTAATTGTAACTCCAAGATATACAAAAGAATTATACGTTTTTTTAAAAGGTATGGATTTCAGAAATTGGGGATCAATAGATGTTCATCATCAATTCACTCTTTTCCCAATTAATTGTAAAGCCCGAAAATGATCCAAATGTTTTAATTAAAGCCAAAACTGAAGGGACAGACTTTTGAGGGTTGGAAATATATAACAAAATGTCATCTGCATATAATGAAAGATGATGGGGGATACCTTTAATGTTTACAGGAAAAATCTCTGAATGTTGCCTAATACTTACAGCTAGAGGTTCAATAAGAATTGCAAACAAAAAAGGCGAAAGTGGGCATCCCTGACGTGTTCCCCTACATATCTTAAAGGGAGAAGACACGTTTTGGTTAGTGATGACAGATGCAACAGGATGAGCAATAAATAGTATTAATCAAGCCCGTAAAGACTGGTCCAAAGCCAAATGCTTCTATGACCGACCTCATATATGACCATTCCACTTGGTCAAAGGCACGCTGTGCGTCAAGAGAGATAATAACCGTGTCTGTTTGATGCTTGGCATATAAAATATTAAAGAGGCGGCGTAAATTAAAAAACATGTATCTACCAGGCATAAAGCCTGTTTGGTCTGAATGTATAATAGTGCAAATATGACTTTTCAAACGATTTGCCAATATTTTTCAAATAAGTTTTGTTTCTATTGGGATCTTATCACACAAGTTTTGAGGGAGCGTGCAATTGGCATGCTGACTGCAGGAATGTCCACCAGAGCTGTTGCCCATGAATTGAATGTTCATTTCTCTACCATAAGGCAAATGGTGGTCCGGTGGTTTTCGGGGAAATAGGCCTTTTGTAGAAAAAGTCTTAGATCTTTGAGTTCAGCTCATGAAAAATGGGGGCAAAAACAAAAGTGTTGCATTTTATAATTTTGTTCAGTGTAAATAAATGTGACTGACTGACTGATTATTTATTATTTATCTACTGAGAGACCTGATTCTTGATTTTGCTGTTTTGACCTTTAGTCATTCATTAGAGGGCAGTCTAGTGTGAGATCCAGTAATGACAGTGAGAGCAGATTCTGGCAGTGAACCAGCAGCACACACTTAGACACTTAGGTGATATAAATCTGATCTTGATACTACCACAATAATCACCTACTGTGGAACAGAATGGTTCCAAATTAATTTGAGTATTTGCAAATTGTTTAGTTAAATTAAATTAGTTTATCTTGTTTATTAAGCATGTTGAAACTATGCTATCATGAACTGTAAAAATAGAGATTAATGCCACGCAGCAGCCCACTTAAAGAAGAGAAACTGACATCAGAATGTGTGAGTTCACAGCTATCAGTCTAAAGAGATGAGCTCAGAGCCACCGGTCTAAACTGGGTTCAGAGATAACAATCACAACCCACACGCTGTGGTCAAACTAAAAGTTCTCGCGCTCTTTACTAACGTGTTTCCAAACCTCAACATAGTGCTCAAAATACTACAACTGAAAATACTACAAACATTAGGGCTGAGGAAAAAAACTAAAACAATAAATGAACACAACTACTTTAGTTACAATACACAATTATAAGGCAAAACTTGAAGCTCCTTATAATACTCAAATATATTGGTGATTTTAACATTTTTAAATGTGAATGTGTTTGTTCATGTGTTTTGAGATGATCGAGTGAGAACTGCACACACAGAGTGAAGAGTTCTCACGCCTGATATAAATATATTGTTATTATTAGCAAAGGACATGTAACATTCCCTGTTTTTTATTTAGCCAAAACACATAAAAAGTCTTTCATTTTTAGTTGAAAATGGCGTTGTGTAAACAGCCCCTAAACTGCTGAAGAAAATAAAGTTAAGAACAGAAACATACATTCTGTGTACGTTTACATGACAATGATGTACTAATAATGGAGAAGTTTTCCTTTGTGTTTTTCTTGTACAGATGACAAAGTCAAAATGATTCTTATTCATACGGATCCAGGAAAATGATTAAAAATGCTGTTTATGCAAGTCAGGCTAGTTGATGCCATTTTTATCAAGAAACACTACTAGCCTGTAGACTGTTTATGTAGTTTACACTGAGTTGAAACATTTTCAAAAAAACTTGTCATGTAAATGGTCTCTCACTCCCAACCTGGCCACAAAACAGGAGAAAAAGAGAATATATCAAAAAATGTCTCCCACTTCCCCACAGCTTCCAAAACAAGGAAGGAACAAAAATAATCAAGATAATATCAGGTTTAAGTTGCAAATATGAACCACTTGTAAATGAACACATAAACCTTAATTTAAGATAAGCAAGATAAGCATTGACATTACTATTGCAGTAAAGTACATTACCTCAGCTTATAGAGCAATGAAAACACATTCACTTTCAGAAGACAAAACAAAAAATTCAACAAAAAATATGGTCAGGACACAGCGAATGTTTCTCAACATCTGTGAGTTTCTTCTCTGCTTTTATGCTGCCCCACTCCTGGTTGGTAACCAGGCACAGTTGGGAACAAAAAAAAAACAAAACAATGATAAATACTTTTGACAAAGTCAATAACTCACACATAATAATAATAATAATAAAAGAATGTGTCTTTGGATGTAACATCACTTAAGCATCACTTGAGTTGCATCATCAGTTGCACTCACCATTTGCCCTTATGTTGTACATAATAAACATAGTACATAATAAATAATAAAGCAAGATGCTCTGTTGAAATATGTGAAGGTTTATTTAAAATGCAAATGTAAGACATAAAATAAAATTATTGTGACAGATGTGAAGGGGAGAAGAACTTATAAGTTTGTCAGGTTTTTCGACAAGAAAAACTTCCGCATAGGATACACATGAGTCTTCAGGAAGCTTCCTTACTCCTCGTTCCTCACCTCCTCATGGTGCAATTAGAGAATTGATATCTCCTTCAAAATGGCTTTCTTTGACCGTTTCCAGGTCACACATGACTGGAGGATGAAGGAGTGAGGAAACAAGGAAGCATAAATTTGAGTAGGCTATTGAGAAGAACCCCTGGCATTTCTTTTCCTGGCTGTGATATTGGTGTTCTCAGTTCAGTGTCCTTGTATTTTGTTTTTCAGTTTAGTAGTTAATTGAATTTTGGTATTATTTTAATAAACCTTCTGCATTTGGTTCCAACCCTCCCTTGTCCCTGAGTTTGCCTTTTGGCAGCATAATCTGTTCAAAGCAGTTATGGTGATACCATAAAATAATACATAACTTTCAATTACATTCAGTCTTTGGAGAAAAAGAACAAATAAATTACCTTTACGTTAAAAAAAATGTAGCCAATTTTTCTTATTTCTTTATTATTATTATTATTATTATTATTATTATTATTAATTGCTGTATCCATTTATTTCAGTACCGAAAATTGCAGTCATGGGTTTCAGTGGCTTCTGGCTAAAATAGACCTAGAACAAACCAAACTGCTTTAAACAGGTTATATTTATAGACACTTCTTTATCATGCATCAGTTAAATGCAGCTGTATTATAATGTCAGCACTAAACAGTCAGTTGGTCAAATCAGAGGAAGTTAACAACCACAGGAGAGGCTGATGATGTTTAAAGAGAGAACATAAAGAAAAGAAAGACTGACAGAAACAGAAAATGGCTGATCAGTGTCACATGTGTCTGCTGGGACTGATCATTCTCTGTTCACTTCTGACAGGTAAAGAAATCTTTTAATCTTTAAAGAGTTCATACTTGTTTTCAGTTCAGTTTCTGGTGTGTGTTGCTACCTGTTCCTGAATTATTGTCATTAAACTTTGTATTTGAATTAACTTTCTTCTTCTTCGTCGTCTGTTTGCCAGCGACCACGTGTTATAGTATTAAAAGTTAAAATTAACCCTATTATTTTACTGTTTTATATTAATATGTAGGTGAAGCAAAAGCAACTCATGTGTTCAGGACTTCTGGTGAAAATGTCCGTCTGCCCTGTAATAATGCTCTTTCTGGCTGCACATCAACTACATGGATCTATTCTAGAAATTCAGAGACAGTTGAACTGATTGCTGGAGGGATAAAGAAGAAAAACATACAGAGACATCGGAGACTGAGTCTGGAGTCTGACTGCTCTCTGAACATCAAGAAAGTCACACAAGAAGATTATGGGCTTTACGCCGGCCAACAATTTGTGAATGGACAAAAACAGGGAACTGATGCACGTGTTTATCTGCATTTTATTCATGGTCAGTGTTTCTGTAAATTATTTGATTACTGAATTAATTAATTAATGTTCATTATGAATTAATTATATGATTATATGTTCATAAAACCATTCTCTCTTTGAACTCTTTACTGAAAAGTCTGAATCTGACATGTGATTTCTGTATTATTTTCTGTTTCAGTCTTTTCATCATCCTCACAGACTGAGATCAGACCAGGCAGCTCTGTGACTCTCTCCTGTCAGTTGTATTATTATGGAGTCTCTTGTGATAGTTTGGTCCGTACTGATGAAATTCAGCTGATCTGGGTGAATCAGGCTGGTGTTAGTGTGATGACAGACTCCAGATATCAGATATCATCCTCTTCAACACACTGTATCATCACTCTGACTACAACACTCCTGAATGAAGATCTCAACAGAGAGTGGAGATGTCAGGTTACTCAGATAAATCAACTGAAGACCTCAGCCACATTTACTGTCAAGTATTCAGGTATTAAAAAAACACTCTTAAATCAATTTCAGAAGAGTCTGAAACAGAGACATGACATGATTGTCAATAATGTCATTCATTCAGAACAAACTGAAGGTTTATGGGCTTCAGCTCACTTTGTTTCACTCTTATATAAATGAGGCATAAACTGTTTAATGTGGTTATAGTAACACCTCTCTTCTCAACAACTGCACTGTAAATACTGATGATTAAACACAAACTGCATGTCATGTGATGTAATGATTGAATTTAAAATTATGTTAATGTCCTGAACATTCATCTTCTGCAGCTCCAGTCGATTCAACAACACTGATTCCAGTCACCAGATCAAACTCTGAGAAGAAATCAAGCCGAACTACAGCAGCAGCTCCGACACAACCAGGTACATGATCAGTCACACACCATCAGTCTCTTATCTCAGTGGTTTACACTGGCTCTCACAAACTTTTTATCATCATATTTTATCTGGAAAGTAACTGTTTAAAGAGATTTGTCAGTGGGATCAAGTCCTGGGGCCTCATGTATAAAACTTTGCATAGATGTCATCCTTAAAGTCTGCGTATGCACAAATCTTTTCACATTTGTAAAACTATCCATAATAAGATGTAACACATGATGGGGTAATTGAACAATTAAAAAAGTTTTTGCTAACCAGAGGTGTTGAATAAAAAGCAAGACAATACAGTATTTCATATATATTTTGTATTTTTACAATATGGTGCATCTGAACAAAAAAAACCCTTAAAACGGTCCTATACAGATCATCGGATCATTACCTCAAACTCTGGTGGGACTTCAGCTGCACACAGAACTTCAATTACTACACAGCAAGGTATTTATGTTCCCTTTCAGTCGGTCACGTTCGACGTACGTCAGTAGTGACCGACGAATTGGGATATCGCTTAGAGAGCCCTATCATCTTCGTGTAAACTAAAACAAGCCAATGGAATTGGCGTGCGATATTTGCATAATGCGCACCGCCCCCGACAGGTGTATATAAATAGGAAGCAGATGCAATCGCACTCTGTCTTTCGCTTCGGAGCCATTCACTGGTGTCCTGTTTTAGAAGACTCCTTTCTTCGTTTGTTTTATTCTAAAACATTGCCTCAGAAGAGGATTTACAGCGAGCTTTCAGTGCTGGTGAAAGGGCACGTTCAGCGAGGTCGCGAGTCTCCGAGGAGCTGAGCTATAAGCTCGAAAACTGCTGTTTTCACAGCAACACAAAGAGCGTGTGCGTGTGTAGCGATTTGGGCCGGTTCCTCGGTGTGTCAGGGAGTGGTGTACCTGACACATCGCGTCGCTCCCTGGGTGCTTCAGCACGAGTGAGTTGACTTCCCCTTCTAAAAGAGCTTTACAGACGAACCCTGACAGTATGTCATTTCGTCTGTGCGTTAATGGGTGCGGTCGTTCCCTGGTCCCTGCCGATGGGCACAATCGTTGCATCTCGTGTTTGGGCATTCTGCACGCTGAAGCAGCTTTTGTGGATGGTTCATGTTCCCATTGCGGGAACATGACTATCGCGATGCTGAGGTCGAGACTCTCCTTCCTGAAGTCTCAGGAAGCGGGGGTCCCCTCTCCTATGCCGCGTACGACCGTTTTTTCCGGCCCCGGGAACCGGAATGACGGTACGGCGCTGTATAGGAAGGGTGACCGGAGGATTACGGTCAGGGCTTCCCCGCCGAGCGGAAACGCTCCTCGGGCCCCTGCCGCCTCATCAGCACCGCAACCCATCGTGCCACCGTTGGTTTCCGCTGGGCCCTCTACGGACTGTCCAGCCGTTACCTTTGGTGTGCCGGCGGCGGATCAGATGTCGATCGCTGCATCGGAAGGTGAGCCTGAGTCCTCGGGGGAGGATTCGGACGCGCTGCCGCCCGGGACGGTAGCGTTGCCCGAGTCGGATCCCGAGCTTACGGCTGTGCTCTCCCGGGCCGCCTTGTGCGTCGGGCTTGAGTGGAACCCTCCACCCTGTCCCGGCCCATCTCGGTTGGACGATTGGTACTTGGCGGGGGGTCACGCTGGTCAAATCCAGCGTCCCCCCCCAATGCCTTTCTTCCCGGAAGTACACGATGAGGTGACCAGGTCTTGGCAAGCTCCGCTTGGGGCTCGTACGGGGCCTGGTCCCTCGTCCGCCTTCACCTCCCTGGACGGCGGGCTAGCCAGGGGGTACGCGAAGATCCCGCCAGTCGAGCGGTCTGTTGCGACGCAGTTGTGTCCAACGGCCGCTGGCTGGCGCGGTGAGCCGCGTCTCCCGTCCCAGGCCTGTGAATTCTCAGCCGGTCTGACTGAGAAAGCTTACAGTGCCTGTGGGCAGGCTGCCTCTGCCCTGCACGCGGTGGCCCTTTTGCAGGTCTATCAGGCAAAAGCGCTGTCGCAGATGCCCCAGGAAGGTCCTGACCAACAGCTGCTTGGGGAGCTGCGCGCTGCCACTGACCTTGCCCTCCGGGCAACGAAAGTGACAGCGCGTTCTGTTGGCCAGGCGATGTCTACTCTAGTAGCCCAGCAACGCCACCTCTGGCTGACCTTGGCAGACATGAGGGAGACCGACAAACATCGGTTCCTGGATTCCCCCGTGTCTCCGGTCGGCCTTTTCGGCGACGCGGTGGAGAGCTGTGCCCAACAGTCCTCCGCTGCACAGAAGCAGGCTGAGGCTATCAGACATGTCATGCCACGGCGGTCCGCTGCTGCCTCCACCCAGCCGCCCGTGGCTCAGCCTCAGCCCGCTCGTCGCCGAGGGCGCCCGCCTGCGTCTTCCTCCGCCCCTGCTAAGTTGGCAAAGCAGCAGCCTACACCAGCCAAACAGCAGGGTGCCGGGCGCGGACGTGGTGCCCAGCCCGTCTCTGCCAGCCAGGTGGCAAGCGGTCGGGGAAAACTCGGCCCTGAGACGGGCGACCTGGAGCGGAAGGTTCCTGCCCTTTGGGAGAGTATTCCATCTGCTCTCCCACCCCCGGAGGAGGGCCGGGGGGATTTTGTGGCGGCTGTCCATCTACCGCCGCTGGCTCTCCGGAGTCCAGCGGTACCCACTTTGCCACAAAAGGAGCAGTTTCCTCAAACTCCAGGTCACAACAGGGGGTGTCTGCCAGTGTGCCAGGCTCCGCCTCGCTGCTGTCAGCTCCCTCCCCATTCGCCAGCAGGTGGCAGTGTGATGGCGCAGACCGCGTCCCGTGCGCCGTCTCCCATGCACACTGCTGCCTCGCAGAGTCTGACCCCACTCCGGGCCGCCCCCAAGCTGTCCGGGTCGGGTCCCTCTCTGCCTTGCTGCCCCACCCCCGGTGCGTCTGTGGTGCCTTTGGTCCTGCTGGCTCAGTGTCTGGAAGCATGGAGCACGCTCCCCAGCCTGTCCAGTTGGCTCATTCGTACTATCAGACTCGGCTATGCGATTCAGTTCGCCCGGCGTCCCCCGGTCTTCAGGGCTGTCCACTTCACTCCGGTGTCGTTGGACAGTGCTCCTGTTCTCCGGGTGGAGATTGCTGTCCTCCTGGCGAAGGGCACAATCAAGCCGGTCCCTCCAGCCGATATGAAGTCGGGGTTTTACAGCCCCTACTTCATTGTACCGTAAGAGGGCGGTGGGCTACGGCCAATCCTGGACCGTCCCCAGGATTGGTTTGCAGCAAAAGACCTGAAGGACGCATACTTTCATGTCTCGATTCTGCCTCGACACAGACCCTTCCTAGGTCGGTCTGCGTTCGAGGGTCGGGCATGTCAGTACAAAGTCCTACCCGACATGGTTGTAGCTCCCAACCGGTTGGGTCTTCAGGTCAACTGGGACAAGAGCAAACTCGCCCCCGGGTAGAGGATCTCTTGTTTCGGTCTCGAGCTAGACTCGGTCGCACGGACTGCGCGTCTCACCGAGGTGCGCGTCCAGTCGGTGTTGAACTGCCTGAGCTCGCTCAAGTGCAGGACAGCGGCTCCACTGAAAGATTTTCAGAGGCTCCTGGGGCATATGGCATCTGCAGCCGCGGTAACGCCGCTCGGATTGCTTCATATGAGACCGCTTCAACACTGGCTCCGCGGCTTTTATTCTAAAACATTGCCTCAGAAGAGGATTTACAGCGAGCTTTCAGTGCTGGTGAAAGGGCACGTTCAGCGAGGTCGCGAGTCTCCGAGGAGCTGAGCTATAAGCTCGAAAACTGCTGTTTTCACAGCAACACAAAGAGCGTGTGCGTGTGTAGCGATTTGGGACGGTTCCTCGGTGTGTCAGGGAGTGGTGTACCTGACACATCGCGTCGCTCCCTGGGTGCTTCAGCACGAGTGAGTTGACTTCCCCTTCTAAAAGAGCTTTACAGACGAACCCTGACAGTATGTCATTTCGTCTGTGCGTTAATGGGTGCGGTCGTTCCCTGGTCCCTGCCGATGGGCACAATCGTTGCATCTCGTGTTTGGGCATTCTGCACGCTGAAGCAGCTTTTGTGGATGGTTCATGTTCCCATTGCGGGAACATGACTATCGCGATGCTGAGGTCGAGACTCTCCTTCCTGAAGTCTCAGGAAGCGGGGGTCCCCTCTCCTATGCCGCGTACGACCGTTTTTTCCGGCCCCGGGAACCGGAATGACGGTACGGCGCTGTATAGGAAGGGTGACCGGAGGATTACGGTCAGGGCTTCCCCGCCGAGCGGAAACGCTCCTCGGGCCCCTGCCGCCTCATCAGCACCGCAACCCATCGTGCCACCGTTGGTTTCCGCTGGGCCCTCTACGGACTGTCCAGCCGTTACCTTTGGTGTGCCGGCGGCGGATCAGATGTCGATCGCTGCATCGGAAGGTGAGCCTGAGTCCTCGGGGGAGGATTCGGACGCGCTGCCGCCCGGGACGGTAGCGTTGCCCGAGTCGGATCCCGAGCTTACGGCTGTGCTCTCCCGGGCCGCCTTGTGCGTCGGGCTTGAGTGGAACCCTCCACCCTGTCCCGGCCCATCTCGGTTGGACGATTGGTACTTGGCGGGGGGTCACGCTGGTCAAATCCAGCGTCCCCCCCCAATGCCTTTCTTCCCGGAAGTACACGATGAGGTGACCAGGTCTTGGCAAGCTCCGCTTGGGGCTCGTACGGGGCCTGGTCCCTCGTCCGCCTTCACCTCCCTGGACGGCGGGCTAGCCAGGGGGTACGCGAAGATCCCGCCAGTCGAGCGGTCTGTTGCGACGCAGTTGTGTCCAACGGCCGCTGGCTGGCGCGGTGAGCCGCGTCTCCCGTCCCAGGCCTGTGAATTCTCAGCCGGTCTGACTGAGAAAGCTTACAGTGCCTGTGGGCAGGCTGCCTCTGCCCTGCACGCGGTGGCCCTTTTGCAGGTCTATCAGGCAAAAGCGCTGTCGCAGATGCCCCAGGAAGGTCCTGACCAACAGCTGCTTGGGGAGCTGCGCGCTGCCACTGACCTTGCCCTCCGGGCAACGAAAGTGACAGCGCGTTCTGTTGGCCAGGCGATGTCTACTCTAGTAGCCCAGCAACGCCACCTCTGGCTGACCTTGGCAGACATGAGGGAGACCGACAAACATCGGTTCCTGGATTCCCCCGTGTCTCCGGTCGGCCTTTTCGGCGACGCGGTGGAGAGCTGTGCCCAACAGTCCTCCGCTGCACAGAAGCAGGCTGAGGCTATCAGACATGTCATGCCACGGCGGTCCGCTGCTGCCTCCACCCAGCCGCCCGTGGCTCAGCCTCAGCCCGCTCGTCGCCGAGGGCGCCCGCCTGCGTCTTCCTCCGCCCCTGCTAAGTTGGCAAAGCAGCAGCCTACACCAGCCAAACAGCAGGGTGCCGGGCGCGGACGTGGTGCCCAGCCCGTCTCTGCCAGCCAGGTGGCAAGCGGTCGGGGAAAACTCGGCCCTGAGACGGGCGACCTGGAGCGGAAGGTTCCTGCCCTTTGGGAGAGTATTCCATCTGCTCTCCCACCCCCGGAGGAGGGCCGGGGGGATTTTGTGGCGGCTGTCCATCTACCGCCGCTGGCTCTCCGGAGTCCAGCGGTACCCACTTTGCCACAAAAGGAGCAGTTTCCTCAAACTCCAGGTCACAACAGGGGGTGTCTGCCAGTGTGCCAGGCTCCGCCTCGCTGCTGTCAGCTCCCTCCCCATTCGCCAGCAGGTGGCAGTGTGATGGCGCAGACCGCGTCCCGTGCGCCGTCTCCCATGCACACTGCTGCCTCGCAGAGTCTGACCCCACTCCGGGCCGCCCCCAAGCTGTCCGGGTCGGGTCCCTCTCTGCCTTGCTGCCCCACCCCCGGTGCGTCTGTGGTGCCTTTGGTCCTGCTGGCTCAGTGTCTGGAAGCATGGAGCACGCTCCCCAGCCTGTCCAGTTGGCTCATTCGTACTATCAGACTCGGCTATGCGATTCAGTTCGCCCGGCGTCCCCCGGTCTTCAGGGCTGTCCACTTCACTCCGGTGTCGTTGGACAGTGCTCCTGTTCTCCGGGTGGAGATTGCTGTCCTCCTGGCGAAGGGCACAATCAAGCCGGTCCCTCCAGCCGATATGAAGTCGGGGTTTTACAGCCCCTACTTCATTGTACCGTAAGAGGGCGGTGGGCTACGGCCAATCCTGGACCGTCCCCAGGATTGGTTTGCAGCAAAAGACCTGAAGGACGCATACTTTCATGTCTCGATTCTGCCTCGACACAGACCCTTCCTAGGTCGGTCTGCGTTCGAGGGTCGGGCATGTCAGTACAAAGTCCTACCCGACATGGTTGTAGCTCCCAACCGGTTGGGTCTTCAGGTCAACTGGGACAAGAGCAAACTCGCCCCCGGGTAGAGGATCTCTTGTTTCGGTCTCGAGCTAGACTCGGTCGCACGGACTGCGCGTCTCACCGAGGTGCGCGTCCAGTCGGTGTTGAACTGCCTGAGCTCGCTCAAGTGCAGGACAGCGGCTCCACTGAAAGATTTTCAGAGGCTCCTGGGGCATATGGCATCTGCAGCCGCGGTAACGCCGCTCGGATTGCTTCATATGAGACCGCTTCAACACTGGCTCCGCGGCTGGGTCCCGAGATGGGCGTGGCAGTGCGGCACGCTCCGTGTCCCCGTGACACCGAGCTGCCGTCGCACCCTTATCCGGTGGTTGGACCCTTCGTTCCTGTGGGCCGGAGTACCCCTCGAACGAGTGTCCAGGCATGCTGTGGTCTCCACAGATGTCTCTGCCACGGGATGGGGGGCCACGTACAACGGGCATGCAGTGACAGGTCTTTGGACGGGGCCTCAGCTGCATTGGCATACCAATTGCCTCGAGTTGCTAGCGGTTCGTCTTGCGCTGGCCCGCTTCAAGGAGCTGTTGTCAGGCAAGCACGTTCTAGTCCGCTCACTAAGCATTGCGGCCGTTGCGTACACCTACCGTCAAGGTGGTCTACGCTTCCGTCGCATGTTGCAACTCGCCCGCCATCTCTTGTTGTGGAGTCAGAAGGATCTGAGGTCCCTTCGGGCCACTCGTGTCTCAGGTGTGCTCAACCGTGCAGCCGACGAGCTGTCACGGCAGCATCTACTTGCGGGCGAGTGGCGGCTCCACCCCAGGCGGTCCAGCTGATTTGGCAGCGGTTCGGCGAGGCCCAGGTAGTCCTGTTTGCCTCCCCGGAAACTGCCCTCCGCCAGTGGTTTTATTCCCTGACCGGCGGCACGCTCGGCACGGATGCCCTGGCACACAGCTGGCCCCCGGGTCTGCGCAAACATGCGCTTCCCCCAGTGAGCCTTCTCGCACTATTCATGTGCAAGGTCAGGGAGGACGGGGAGCAGGTTCTGTTAGTGGCTCCGTACTGGCCCACTCGGACCTGATTCTCAGACCTCATTCTCCTCGTGACAGCACCTCCCTGGCCGATTCCTCTGAGGAAGGACACCCTGACTCAGAGACGGGGCACCCTGTGGCACCCGCCTCCCGATCTGTGGAACCTCCACGTGTGGTCCCTGGACGGGATGCGGAGGTTCTGAGTGATCTCCCGCAAGCGGTCGTAGACACCATCACTTCCGCTAGAGCTCCTTCCACTAGGAATCTCTACGCGCTGAAGTGGAACCTGTTCGTCGAATGGTGCGCCTCTCGCCGAGAGGACCCCCGATCATGCTCGGTCGGATCCGTGCTTTCCTTTCTGCAAGATGGGTTGGAGCGAAGGCTGTCTCCCTCCACCCTCAAGGTGTATGTTGCCGCCATTGCCGCACATCACCATGCAGTTGAGGGTAAGTCCCTGGGGAAACACGATCTGATCGTCAGATTCCTGAGGGGGGCCAGGAGACTGAATCCTCCTCGCCCTTCCTCCGTACCCTCTTGGGATTTGACCCTGGTTCTCACAGCTCTCCGGGGTCATCCCTTCGAACCTTTGCAATCAGTCGACCTGAAACTAATGTCTCTTAAGACGGTTCTTCTGGTTGCATTGGCTTCCCTGAAGAGGGTAGGGGATCTGCATGCATTTTCGGTCGACGAAACGTGCCTAGAATTCGGGCCCGGTGCTTCTCACGTCATCCTGAGACCCCGGCCTGGATACGTGCCCAAGGTTCCTACCACTCCCTTCAGAGATCAGGTAGTGAACCTGCAAGCGCTGCCCTCGGAGGAGGCAGACCCAGCCCTAGCTTTGCTCTGTCCCGTCCGCGCTCTGCGCGTTTACGTGGACAGAACGCGAAGCTTCAGGACCTCAGATCAGCTCTTCATCTGTTACGGAGGCCAGCAGAAGGGAAAGGCTGTCTCCAAGCAGAGGATGGCCCACTGGATAGTGGATGCCATCGCCTTGGCGTACGAATCCCAGGGCGTGCCTTGCCCGCTCGGGTTGAGAGCCCACTCCACCAGAGGGGTGGCCTCTTCCTGGGCGCTGGCTCATGGCGCCTCGCTGACAGATATCTGTAGAGCTGCGGGCTGGGCGACACCTAACACGTTCGCTAGGTTTTATAGCCTACGTGTAGAGCCGGTATCCTCGCGTGTACTCGCATCCACTAGTCGGTAGACGTGTTGTACCCACTCTAAGTGTCGGCTTGCAATGCCATTCCCGCCACTGGCCGGATACGTGCATACTTTCACTCCAGTCGTGTTCCCCGCTTGGTGAACCCTGTCGAGTTCCTCCGCCTCCCCCTTCGGCTCGGACATTGCGGAGTGTCTGATGCCAGGCCTACATCCGTCGCTGACGCTGTCTGTTGGCTGGGGCCCATATGTCGTGACCCCTCTACGTGAGCGGTCCCATATGTGTATTTTCCACGGTTTAAAACTCCCTACGGGCCGAGTCCGTGTCTTTCCCTTAGCAGAGCCAGCTCTGCTGTCACCTGTCAGATGAGTCTCCCCTAACCAGGTGGAGCCATCCCAGGGACTCCATATGCGTACTGCCCCTCCGGGCCAGTCCATATGTGCATTCCCACGTAAACTCCTCCCCCATTGGGTAGGTAGTGGTTTCCGCAGCGTCCCTTACGGGTTCGCTTCCCCAGTGTGTCTAGTTTACTTAGTGGGTAGTGGTTAGACAGCAGTAGACTCTCTCGGTGTAAGCTCGCCCCTTCACCGCCAGCCGGTGCTATGGGCGGCTGAGCTTGTGCTGGGCACTGGAAGGGGTTTCGTAACTGTGGCGCTTTAGTTGGGATCCCAATTCGTCGGTCACTACTGACGTACGTCGAACGTGACCGACTGAAAGGGAACGTCTCGGTTACGTATGTAACCCTCGTTCCCTGAAGGAGGGAACGGAGACGTACGTCCCGTCGCCACAGTTTCTGTACCCTCGCTGTAGTGCGGACACCAGTTGTCTCCTCAGCGAAAAACAGAGTGCGATTGCATCTGCTTCCTATTTATATACACCTGTCGGGGGCGGTGCGCATTATGCAAATATCGCACGCCAATTCCATTGGCTTGTTTTAGTTTACACGAAGATGATAGGGCTCTCTAAGCGATATCCCAATTCGTCGGTCACTACTGACGTACGTCTCCGTTCCCTCCTTCAGGGAACGAGGGTTACATACGTAACCGAGACGTTTGTCTTTCTCATTTCAGTGCTTTACAGAGTAACAGTAGAACTGCTATCTACATATTCCTTTGTTGAGAAGCTTTTCACAAACCTTTTGACAACAACAGTTGAAATAAATATTTTATTAAATATTTTAAATAGTTTGTAAAAGGAATATCTATAACGTCATGTTTTTGTGTGATCAGTTAGTATTTTTGAATTTACTCAATATTCATCCTCTATAGCATCAACCACAGAGAAAACACAGATTCCAGCTACTGCAGAGTCTCTTAATCAAGGTATGTATGTGAGTGATTCTCAAGTTAGTGTGTTTATTCACACACTGGGGTTGTGTCAATTATTGATTCCTCTCTGGAGATTTTAGAGCAGCTGATAATAAACTTTGACACTAAACATTGTTATTCCTCTTATACACATAACCAACCATCCATCAAAATGAAAATGCTACTGCTAGTGAAAAGTAACTCTTTAATAATAAGATCAATGAGACATCAGTCTCATTCAAACAATCGTAAACAATCTGTGTCATGACATATATAAACATAGGGGGTAAATTGTGCAGATGACTTTCAACACGTCAAAATATGCTGTTCTCTGGAATAACTCAGATTCACTTTGTTTTGTTTCATTCAAACACAACTAGCAACATCTGGACTGCCTGATGGTGACACCCTATTGGCATTCACTTAGTTCCCCATGCCTAGAAACACCCAAAGTGGCAACAGTTGTAACAGCTGTAAACTAAGAAAGAAAAGCTTTTTGTAAACTCATTATCCACAAATATGGATTTATGTGTCTGTCAGTAGTTGTTTTTGGTAACACTTTACAATACGGGTGCACTAATATGCATTAATCCATGCCTAACTAATGCACAGATAATCATGTTTTAATGTATGATTCATGAAGAACTAAACCATTAATTAATGATTACTGCATCAGCAACTAATAAAGAGTCTATATGATTAATAGATTAAGTAATATATTAATTGTTATTAATTAATATGTGTTATAATGCATTAATTCCTTAATAACATATTTTATTAACTAATAGTGTAAGTTAATGTGTTAATTATCACAATGGTTTGAGGCCATGTACTTCAATTTCCAGCTGTCTGCTTTGATTAATCAAAAGCTAATGATTTTCAAATGTATCATTATGTTATTACTTTACTTGTTGAGGCACATGACTATTAACTAATTGTTAAGTAATATGTTACTGGGTTTTGACATCCACACTAAGCCATGGAATTCAATTTCCAACTATCTACAACCGTGATTCCACTTTAGCAGATGAACTGCTGCTTCCAGAGCCTTGTTGTTCATGCTTGAGGTCAAGGATTCAAAGGTGGAACACTGAGAACATGTGGCCAGGCACTGCTCTTTCATAACACTGTGTCAAGACCAGACAAAGAGAATAGAACCCATTAAAAACAGTGATAGAGATACTACACTGTATGTGGCACGACGCAACACAACACAACAAAACGTCATTTCTGTTATGTTGGACAAATGGACTTGCAATGGTCTGTCATGTCCAGTGTAAACAGGTGTACCAGATTAAACACAGTGCAACATCAATCTGTAGTTCAGATTCTGGTGTGCTCATATTTGTGTGCTGCCCAACTTACCCATCCTTCAAACACATTCTCTGTCATTACACTCACTGCATGTGCAACAGTCAAAACCTATTAATTACATATTACTTAACAATTAGTCATGTGCCTCAACAAGTAAAGTCAAAACATAATGATGCATTTTCAAATCATTAGTTAATGATTAATTAAAGCAGACAACTGAAAGTTGAAGTATATGGCTTCAAACCATTGTTGGAGTTAACACATTAATTTAAACTTTTAGTTAATAAAATATGTTATTAAGGAATTAATACATTATGACACCTTTCATTAATAGCAATTCATATATTACTTTATCTATTAATCATTTATTGCTTATGCAATAATCATTAATTAATGGTTTAGTTCTTCATGAGTCATTAAATCATGATTATCTGTGCATTAGTTAAGCATGAATTAATGCACATTAGTGCACCCTTATTGTAAAGTGTTACCGTTGTTTTTATATCTTTGGTAAAATTATAGTAATATACAGTAGACGTTCTGCAGTTGTTTTCATCTGGATCTGAACATGTCCCTCTATTGTCTCTCCCTCAGTGACTGTGATTGTTGGTGTTGTTGCTGCATTGGCTGTTCTCCTTCTTGCTGTTATTCTTTGGTCTATTCTTAAAAGAAAATCTGGTGAGTTTTACTTCCTCGTATTTTGCTACAACAGACAAAACAATCCAAGAAATCTGACTTTAAGTATTTATAGACAAGCGCATCAGTTTCAGTTTTATTATAGTAATTTGGGAAGAAAAAAAGTGTTTGGTTTAATGGTTTATAAGATTTTACTGATTTGAAAATTATGTTTTAATTTTCATAATTCTTGTAACAAGTGAAAACTAATCAATTAACTAGACAAAAAAAGTTTCTACAGCATTAGAATTTTACTAGAAAACTTGCATTACAGACATTTTGTGTTTAGTTTTTTTTTTTTGTGTCTTTTTTTGTTTTTTTTATCATAAGTATTCCTATTTCATGAGGCATTATTTTTCAGATAACAGAAGAGGGACTGATGACTCTTTGGTAAGTGTCAAAGACCTTATTGTGTCCATAATCACTGCTCCAGTGAACTATCCCTGTAAAATGTGTAGTTTTTAGTTGAGCATCAGCTAAATGTCAAGTTAGTATGCTGTTTTTGTACCGTTTCTTGTTTAAATTTCACAGATAAGAATAAATATATTGGACTCAATGATGCAACATTTCCAGTATTTCATAATAACTTGGTTCACCATATCTTCATTGTCCAGGAGCAGAAAGATGATGTGACTTATACTGAGGTTGTCAAGTACAGTAAAAACAAAGCCAAAAAGAACAAGGTGAGTAAACACTTCCTTGTGTCCACTAATGCCATCCACATTCTCTCAGCATTATAGTTTGTAGGCTATACCTAATTCAGTTTTATTCTAAAATGCAGTTCTTCTCTTGGGTTAAAATCTAACAAGAGGCTGTAATATTTGTGGGTTGCATTCTGAAGCTTGTTTCACAATATCTGTGATGTTCATTCAGGTTCATTGTGATGATAAAGTGACTTACGCTTCCATCAGTGGAGCAACAGCTGGACCTCAGGATAACTGCAGTCAACTTTATGCCTCTGTGAACAAGAACCATCATAAATGAGTAAAACAGTCATTTGTTATTCAAAGAACTTGTATAATTGACTCCTATAGGGTTTTATTCAGTGCCATTATAATTACTGTCTTTCACATGTTAACAAACAAACCCAAGTGGTGATCAGATTTTTTGTAGTATTTTGGTTAGTTTTGGATGTATTTTATAGTAGCTGTCTGCTTGTTCAGTTAATGTTATTGTCTTTATTATTATTATTATTATTATGAATTCAGGATGAACTGATCTCTGCGCTTGCACAAAGTTTAGAAAATGGAGGACAGCTTCATTTTTAGATCATTCTCATTGAACCATCAATGTTGTTAATTAACTGTCAGTTTGCAGTAATTATGAAAACAGGCTTTAATGACAGTATGGCATGAATGAATATTTGGTATTTTAACCATTTGAGCAGCTGCTTTCAGTAATGCTTGTAATACTAGATTGTGTTTGTCAATAAATGTATGACACAAATAGCCTGTCAAAGCATTGAAATGTATTTTCTGCCATTACAAATATTTCCTTTTGCAGTTTTTCTGAGGAGAACCTCTTGTTGTATTGATCTAAGCCTTTAGGATACAGATGTAGTGGATTATGACAGTGTCAGAAGTGAGTTTGTAACTGTGCAGAATGCACCTGTGAGCTCAGAACTTACATTGGTTTTTCATTGTAAATGTCATTGTAAATATAATGTGGCATTTTAACTGTTTTTAATATCCAATCTACAGTAATTAATGTAATCTTTTAAACTATTTCTGTGCTTGAGACATTTGTGAGAGATGCAGAGATCTCACACTTAATCAGTAAGCTGTGTTTGACCAAATAAAACTAACTTGCTCAGTAGAGTCATTTGTTGAATCAGATTGCACTTTTGTATGTTTTTGATTGAGTAAAAAGGTATTTGTTTAATTCTGTGGTTTAGCGATATTTTGTTGTCGCTGCTGAATAGTGCAAGGAACTCAAAATCAACACCTATATATATAATACACTTATATAGTGCACTATTTGAGTGGACAACCATAGTGTCCGAAACTAGTTGACATTATTCAATCCTATAATGCACTGCAAAAATGAGTGTACAACAATGTACAATGAACAGCTATAGAATACCCATAATGCACTGTAAGGGTCATGGTGTCCATGACAGATTTTAAATAAATAATTTCATTGCTAATGGAGTTTTCCAGTTAAGCTAAATATCAAATGATTATTAAACAGCAAGCACAAAACTATCCAAAAGCAAGCAGCCCTTCCAGTAACACAACAAATTCACTCGTCATTTTAATTCATTCTGACTTCAAGTAAATAGTGAATGAGGGTAGGGGATGATTTTGGAAACAGCCAGAGTATTTTAGTACAGTGTTCTATCTGTATCAATGGAAAATGCATGTCTGAGAACCATTAATGTCATTCATTTCCAGTATAAAAAATGGAACTGGTTCTAATAAAATCAGATTAATTCCATTATTTCAACATTATATGAACCTCAGATAATCCATTAACATTTGTACACCTAAAAAGCTAATATTATATATAAATGTCATACATTTTATATTCTGTCAGATTCTGACATTCACAGTGCAAAGTTTTGGAAAAACTCCAGCAACAAATTTGGGAAACAACTGTCTGCAAGCATGCAAAAATGCATAGAACCGCATGTTTAATATCAGGTTTAACTTTATTTAAGCACTTGTTGAAAACTAATTTGAATGTTTTTTACTTTAATAAATTATAGTTATAACTAGGTGTGCTGGAGCACAGTTGAAGCTAAACATTTGTTAAACTGCAGCACTAGTGAATTTGTAAATGTTTTGTAACTATAGCAAAAATGTGAAAGGAAACCCACTTTAAGAAACAAGAGGAACTGCCACCTGAATGTGTGAAAATTCACACCCATCAGTCTAAAATGGGTTCAGAGATCATCACAGTCCTCTGTTTAACCAGTGTGGTCAAACTGAGTTGAAAAATAACTGGATTACATTCTCCCTATGGTGACAAAAGCATAGTAATACCAGAATTTTTATTTTTTATTTTGTGGGGACATTTTTTGGTCCCCATGAGAAAAACAGCTTATAAATCACACACACACACACACACACAAATGTTGCAGATTTCTGTGAGGGTTGTGTTTAGGGTTACAATATACAGTTTTTTAGAATATAAAAAAATCATGGCAGTCAATGGAAAACCAACCCAAGTTGTGATATGATTAGGTTGAGTATCATAAAGTCTTGATTCTGCAATACTTGCAAACAAACTGAGTTCCAGTGTTCATTTATAGTTAAAACTATGATGTCACCATTGTGGACTCGAAAAAGGCGTCATAGCACATTTGACTTAATAGCGATTCAACAAGAGCATGTCCATCACACATATATAGTGTCAGTGAATTATTATAGTTGTATTATAGTGTCAGCACTAAACAATCAGTTGGTCAGATCAGAGGAAGTTAACAACCGCATGAGCGGCTGATGATGTTTAAAGAAAAAACTGTATAAAGAAAAGACAGACTGACAGAAACAGAAAATGGCTGATCAGTGTCACATGTGTCTGCTGGGACTGATCATTCTCTGTCCACTTCTGACAGGTAAAGAAATCTTTATATGGTCTATAAGATGGCTTGAAAGATCTGTATGATGTGAAGATCCAAATTAATTAACTTAATTAACTTAATTACTTTGGCATTGAGTCTGACTAAAAGTTAGATTGAAGATTTTTTTTACTGATGTTCATGTTGTGATCGTTTTCTTTCACATTTCCTGTTTTCATTTATTGATATTTATTAAAATATGACCAATAAAATACTGTGTTTCAGGTAAGAGTGAAGCAGAAGTAATTCATGTGTTCAGCAGTTCTGGTGAAAATGTCCGTCTGCCCTGTAATAATGCTCTTTCTGACTGCTCATCAACTACATGGAACTATAACAGACATTCAGTGGCAGTTGAACTGATTACTTTAGGGATAAAGAAGAATAATATAGAGAGATGTGAGAGACTGAGTCTGGGGTCTGACTGCTCTCTGAACATCAAGAAAGTCACACAAGAAGATTATGGGCTTTACTGCTGCCGACAATTTGTGAATGGAAAACAACAAGGAACTGATGCACGTGTTTATCTGCATTTTCTTCATGGTCAGTGTTTCTGTAAATTATATGATTATATGTTCAAGTTTAAAAGAACAACATTTTCCTTTTAAACTTATGTGTTATTTCTGTCTTATTTTCTCTTTCAGTCTCTTCATCATCCTCACAGACTGAGATCAGACCAGGCAGCTCTGTGACTCTCTCCTGTCAGTTGTATTATTATGGAGTCTCTTGTGATAGTTTGGTCCGTACTGATGGAATTCAGCTGTTCTGGGTGAATCAGGCTGATGTTAGTGTGATGACAGACTCCAGATATCAGATATCATCCTCTTCAACAGACTGTATCAGCAATCTGACTACAACACTCCTGAATGAAGATCTCAACAGAGAGTGGAGATGTCTGGTTACTCAGAGAAATCAACTGAAGACCTCAGCTACATTTACTGTCAAAGATTCAGGTAAAACATTGTTCAATTTCAGAGGAATCTCTGATACAGAGACATGACATGATGATTAATAGTCATTAATTCAGAACAAACTGAAGGTTTATGGGCTCTAGATTAGTGTGTTTCACTCGTATATAAAGTGGAGAAACACCTTATTACCCCATTATTCGCTGAACAGAATTTCTGCTTCTTTAACTTCTTGGAAGCAAGATCATCAATGATGTTGTCATATCTACACTGTCTTTTGTCTAAACCTTAGTAATATAGCAAAAATGTCAGAAAACACATACCTTTAAAAACTGGAAATGAGCAAATATTATCTAACTGTTGAGATTTAATTCATGATAATGAACAAGCAACATCTAATCATGAAGCTGCTCACATTCACGTCTGTGGTCTGGCTGTGTTTCTCCTCCTTGTCCTTTTTTGCTTTATGATATGGAAAAACCTTTTAAGCTGCAGCTGTCTTCTTGCAGTAACAAGAAGACAAGTAAGACCCAGGCAGCCGCTATGGCTCAATTAGACAGTTTTAGGGAGCTCCTTGTAGCCTGAGAGGGGTTACACAGCATATACAAGTAAAAATTTCTCAGTAAACATTTTATTTGGATTGTTTTATTTTAAAAAAATATTTAACAATTTTAAGATTGAATTAATTTGTTTTTCACCAATTTCTCAAAACCCAGTTTAAGAAAATGCACTTCACATTGTTGATAACATTTTCTTTCTCTTTCCACTTTTATATCAATACGTTACAAGATTGTTCTATTGAAATCAATGTGATAAATGAGTTAGGTCAAAAGTAATCAGATTATATTACCTAAAACAGTACAATCTGCATATTATTTCCATATGAATATTTCCATCCATGTTACACCATGTTTAAAGGCCGGAACACACCAAGCCGACGGTCGGCCGTCGGGCAGTTTTTCTTCGTCGGCCGACTAAGTTTCCTCGGTGTGTTCCCTTTCTACGGAGCCCCTAAAGGGACATGGTGGTAGAAAAAAAAATGGGAAGGAAGGAAATTTTACGTGGTGGTGGAAAAAAAATTTGGGATGGGAGGATTTTTTTTTTTTAATATTTTGCGCTGCTTCGGCTCGGGCAGAGGACGGAATTTTAACCATTGGAATGGAATATGAGTTTGTCTGTCTCTGAGCGTTCCTCCTGTGATAAAGTGAACTGCTCTGGGCGGTCATTCAAGCAGTGAAACAAGCAGACCCCAAACATTTCTAATATAAATGTGTTTTGTACCCGTGACGTCGACTCGATCGACTATCGCGGGTGCAAAGGCACGCGTTTATACGATGCTGCCTCAGATCGGAGAGACGCTTGCATGCTATCTCTCCCCTGTGGGCGCATCATCAGAGGCGTTTCACAGCGAGTCAGGCTGTTACTGCGCTGTACACAATGGCTGTGTTTCAGGCAGATCAGACTGATCTATGAAAGTTTTAAGCACAGCCTTTCATTCAGACCGTGTTTACTTGTCTGGTAATTGGCTGCATTTAATTCTGAGGAATTTATTAAGTGAAATGGCCTTAAAATATATGTTTATATTCATATATTTAATTATATATATATATATATAGATATATAGATATATATATATATATATATATATATATATATATATATATATATGCATATATAAGCAAAATAAATAGGTTCTCCATGACGTTAACTCGCTCATGGGGAAAACCTTATTTTTCTTGTGCCTTTGTGCCTTCAATGTCAACTTATTTGACTATCGTGGGTGCAAGGGCGTGTGATTTAAACAATGATGCTCCAGTTTGAAGAGACGCTTGCAAGCTATCTCTTCTCTGGAGCTCATAGTCACTTAAAGAAACAGCACTCCCCACCAAGCTATGCATATTAACATCCATGCTGGTGGGAAGGTGTTTTGATCAGTGTATCAGACTGGTACTGCTGCACACTATGGCAGTGTTGCAGGTGGACCAGGCTGACCTGCTAAGAAGGCTGTGGCGAGTTGTGCTTCCCCTTATAAATCTAGGGACCAGCTCGTCACGTTCAGCAGCCTCATAATATCTAACACCCGCCCCTTCTCAATATCTTCACATAAACCCTCCTTCCCCGCCACCTCTGGAGCAGCGGGGGGCAGCGGTTTTCAGTGACATGTTAGGTGTTCCGTTGATTTCTGTAACACATCAGGACGTGGAACATCTAACATCCCCTCAAGGGAAGTATCAAAATTAGTGCCCATTTCAGAGAACCTGGCAGCGTGGAACTACTGCCAGGGGTGTCTGTGTGGGTTCTAAAGACAGTAGAATTAGGATACAGAATCCAATTTATTTGTCGTCCTCCGCGTTTCAACGGTGTGGTCTCGGTGTGAAGCCGGGGCAAGCGACTTTACTGTCATAAGAATTGCAATCTCTGCTGGAGAGAGGGGCCATGGAGCATGTTCCCCCTCTAGAGAGAGAGTCAAGTTACTACAGCAGATACTTCTTAGTTCCCAAGAAGGATGGGGGGCTGCGTCAAAATCTAAAATCTTAAATCTTAAATCTTAAACCGTTCAGTCAAAGCTCTCGAGTTCAAGATGTTAACCGTAAAAATGATCGTGTCACAAATCCAACATCACGATTTGTTTGTCACGATCGATCACAAGGATGCATATTTTCACATAGAAATATTGCCCCAACACAGGAGGTTCCTGAGGTTCGCTTTCGGGGGCAAAGCTTACCAATATCGGGTTCTTCCATTCGGCCTAGCCTTTGAACTACAGTCAAGAGATGGCGTTACAACACAGGTGTTGTACTAGCCCATCTAGTTTCTCTAGGGTTGAGATTAAATGAGAGGAAAGTGTTCTCTGTCCTACCCAGAGAACGACATATTTAGGGGTCATATGGGATTCGACCATGATGCGGGCACGATTGTCTCCCACTCGAATCGAGACCGTTCTAACCATCCTGAACAATGTCAGGCTAGGCCAAGATTGCACTGTTCTGCAGTATCAAGAAATGTTTAGTCTCATGGCATCAGCGTCCTCGGTGATTCCTATGGGCCTCTTGCACATGAGACGTTTCAGTTGTGGCTCAGAGTCTAGGCAATGCTCTACGGTAGATAAGGGCAAGGGCACGCGCTGGGTGCTTCGTGCCCTTTCTAGAATCCATGTTTATGGTAAGGGTTACGCGCTGCGGCTTCGTTCCATTTCTATGTGGCTCAGACCTCAGTTCTTCACCCTGGGTCCCACTCTAGGTGCGTTGATGTTGCAAGATGCCAACAACAGAAGCTTCCTGTACGGGCTGGGGAGTGGCCTTAGGTGGCCGTCCAGTCCAAAGGGATATGGTGAGGTCATCATCTCGATTGGCACATCAATTGCCTCGAATTGATGGCTGTATTTCTGGCCCTGAAGTACTTGCTCCACCAGTTAAGGGGTTACCATGTCCTAGTGCGGGTGGACATTAATATGAATCGCCAGGGTGGCCTGTGTTGCAACGTCTAGACAGGCTGGTGCAGCGCGTTCTGCTCTGGGCTCAGGACAAGTTCCTGTCCCTCATAGCGATTTATATCCCCAGATATCTGTCCAGACAGAGCATACCGACGGGGGAGTAGAAACTCCACCCGAGGTAGTCAAATCTGGTAAAGATTTTATGAAACAGATGGACCTCTTCGCCCCAACAGGCAGCGCAATGTCCACTCTATTTCTTTTGGAGTCACCCAGCTTCCCCTGGGTCTGGATGTGATGAGCATATGTGGCCCAGAATGTGCCTGTATGCGTTTACTCCGGTTTCTGTGCTCCCAGGAGTTCTAGACAAATTTCGCCAACAAGTGACTTGCCTCTTTCTGATAGCGCCATGTTGGCTGAATTTAATATGGTTCTCAGAGATAATATCTCTCCTCGACGGCTCGCCTTGGGCGATTCCGAGCAGGAGGGACCTTCTGTCTCAGGCGCAGGGGACAATATTTCATCCCCGGCCAGAGATGTGGAATCTTCATGTTTGGCCCCTGAGGGGAACCAACAGAAGGACACAGGGCTTTCACCTGAAGTTATCGAGACTATTTTAAATGCTAGAGCTCCCTCTACTAGAGCAAGTTATACCAACAATTGGGGTGTCTTTGAAAGATGGCGTACTGCACACAATGCAGATCCAGTAAACTGCCACAGTTCTGGACTTCCTGCAGGGAAAATTATCGACAGGTAGCCTACATGCCCCGCCACTCTCAGGGTTTATGTAGCTGCTCTCTCGGCTTGCCACGCTCTGATTGACGGGGTGCCTTTTGGGCAAGCATGTCCTGCTCTCTCGCTTCATTAGAGGAGCTAGGTGGCTTTAGCCTCCTTCTAGAACCAGGATCCCTTCATGGGACCTAGCAATAGTCCTAGAGGGCCTGGTTGAGACCCCCTTTGAACCGTTAGAATCAGTTTCTGACAAGCTGTTAACTCTAAAATGTTTTTTCTTATGGCTATAACTTCTCTCAAAAGAATTGGGGATTTGCAGGCTCTGTCCATTGTGCCATCCTGCTTAGACTTTGCCCCAGGAATGTGAAAGCAATTTTGCATCCTCATCCTGACTATCTGCCTAAAGTTCCTTTCTCGAACTTGCATCCGGTCACTCTTGAAGCCTTCTGCCCTCCGCCATTCACAACGCCGGAGCAGGAGAGACTTCACAGACTGTGTCCAGTCCGTGCTCTTCAGACTTATGTCCACCGCACTAGCCAGTGGCGTAAGTCAGAGCAACTGTTTGTTTGTCATGGCGGCCATAACAGGGGTGCGGCCGCCACGAAACAGATCATGTCACATTGGGTGAGAGATGCTATTGCCCTTGCCTATGAGGCGCGTGGTCACACTTCGCCAACGGGCATCAGGGCTCATTCCGCCAGGGGGGGTTGCGTCTTCTAGAGCTTTGGCGGGGGGCGCCCCCTTACAAAATGTTTGTGATGCGGCAGGTTGGACCTCTCCGCACACATTCATAAGGTTTTATAGTTTGGATGTTCATGTCACTCCGGGCTCTCATGTCCTTGAGTCTACATCACAAGTTAGTGTCTGAGACTCTCTGTGCTTGTGACACACTTCACATCCAGGGGGTCCGGACACACAGTGTGGCGGCGTGGGTATTCTCGTTCCCATAGCGCTGAATAAAGCGCAGCTTAGAGTGTAGCCTTTGAAAGGGAACGCCCCGGGTTACTTCACTGTAACCCTGTTCCCTGAGAAGGCGGGAACGAGAAGCTGCGCTTCTTTGCCCCACTGAGATGTCCCTGGACTGCTCTTCAGACAAAATATCTGCTGATGCACAGGTGGATCATCTAATTATAGCCTCGCTACGACGCATTCCAATGACGTCACGCAAGGCTATAAATATAGGTCAATTTCATTGACGTTGTTTTACACATATATTCACAGCTGGTCACAACTAAAAGACGTTCCCATAGCGCTGAATAAAGTGCAGCTTCACGTTCCCGCCTTCTCAGGGAACAGGGTTAGAGTGAAGTAACCCGAGGCGTTTCGCACCGTCGGCTGAAGTTGGTCCTCGTCGGCTTTGTTTCGGCCGATTCGACGTTGGACCTCGTCGGGCCATATGATCATTCTGATTGGCTGTTCAGCTACTGCCGCCTGCTGTTTCGGAAAGGCATTTCATATCATGCAGGCGCAGAACTGATGTGCTGATTGGCCGTTGGCCGTTTAGCGTCGGTTTGGAGTGGCAGGGCAACTTTGGACACAGACGCTGCCGACGTGAGCAAACCCCGCAGTCTGTCTAGTTCGTCGGCGTCGGCTTGGTGTGTTCTGGCCTTAAAGGTACAAGACACTAGGACAATATGAGATAGGCAGACTGTAAATGCTGTTTCTGCCGTCACATTGCTAAAATCATTCAGTAACCGTGTCTTGTTTAAAATAAAAATATTCAAATATCAGTAAACCACAATACATTTGCCAAAAATGTAGGTAGGTCTATACTTTTCAGATAAAAATAAAAAGTTTAAACTAACCCCCCCACTTTTGTCAAAAGATGCTGCTATAGAGGCCCTCCTCCCCACCTGTTTCTACGGCTTTGCCTGTGTCCGCTGGTTGACATCTCTGACGTTGTATCGAGTTTCATGCAGTTTGAAGCATGCTAAGCATCTCAAAAGCATCCAAAATTAAAATTAAAGTTTGATGCGTTGCCATCAACAGTGTTTGAGCTATCACGATTCTTTTCACAGGTCTACATCTGCCATGTTTTAACATTATTCTGATGAAGTTTGAAACAAAACAGGTAAAAAAAAGAGGGTGATCTCAAAGCATTTTAAAAAGTGACACACTTCCTGCTGCCAATTGGTGGCGCTATAATTTTGACTCACAATAGTCACATCCATGTGATCAGTATCCTATACCGAACACACAGGTGAAGTTTCATAAAGATCAATCAATGTATGCAGACGTTATAACACATTTCCTGTTTCCCTTTTCTCACCATAAATTTGTTGCCTCGCCACGGCCAAACCGTTCAAGATATCAAAAATCAAGTTTGGTGGCGATCGGATTAATCGTCTAGGAGGAGTATATCAAATTCCAGAGCATGCGTTTTCCAAACAACCCATAATAACTGACTTCCTGTTGAGCCGGCGTATAACTTAGAGTATGAAAGTTGTTTGGCCCGATGAGGTTTATATGTGTACCGAGTTTCATACAAATTTGAGCAAGCGTGTTTGATATATGGACCAAGTTTTTAGACACCGTTCAAGGGGGCGCTGTCGAGCCCCCCAGCCACGCCCGGGTACCAGCTTCTGCCTGGCCCTGATGGCTGATGTTTCTGATGTGTGTGCAAAGTTTCAAGAGTTTTTGAGCATGTTAAGGGCCCCAAAAATGCCAGAATATTCGGAAAAATAAAAAAATTTTCCTAAGGAAAACAATAGAGCCTTCAGCCTTTGGCCCTAATAAGTTTTATTAAATATTTTAAATAGTTTGTAAAAGTAATGTCTATAACCATGTTTTTGTGTGATCAGTTAGCATTTTTGAATTTACACAACATGGCACATCTGTAGCATCAACTACAGAAAAAACACAGATTCCAGATACTGCACCAAAGTCACTATGGATGCTGGATCATTATTCAGAGGTATGAAATGTCTTTGTATGTTTTTTTCATGCTGATAACTCTAGACTATTATATTAATGAAGTGAATTTAATGGTTTGTAAATAATTGTTAATGGTTTTATATCCTTGATTTCATCTACAATGTAATTTACAGTTTCACATATTCATTCTCTTCTTTCTCTCTGTTCTCTCTATCATCTGTCCACACATCTTTCCTGTAGTGATTATGATTATTCTTGAGATTGCAGCATTTGTTGCTCCTGCTGTGATTCTTCTTCAGATCATCTGTGCAAGAAGAGCTGGTGAGTTTTGAGCAACACAGATTCACACTGATCTGTAAAAGTCTTCAAACAAAGTAAAACTTACGAGAGATCTGTAAATTGTATTTAATTATTTTGTAGGGAGGAAGGACTCACACCACCCAGAAGAAATAGAGATGCCTACAGTATTGGAATAAAAACAAATAACAAGCAAGATTACAGCAAGATTCTTCATGTTTATGAATATGATCATTTTCCAATGCTTAATATTGTATAGACGGCTTTAAAAATAATTTTAAATAAAGTGATCAACAAAACAAGACAGTTATCTAAATAAACATGAATGGTCATTTCCACAGACAGAAATCATAATCTAAATACATGGTAATTTCACCTTTCTAACTTTCCTTCCTCTAATCTTGAAACTTTTTACAGAAAGCTTTTTAAATGTTCAATAGTCATTTTAAATTATGATACTACGAGTGTGTTAATTATCATGGCATATGTACAGATGTATTTTTATATCTTTGATTTTTTTATTATTATTATTTGTATGCTGATCATTTCAATGCAAAGTCAAATTTTTTATTATTTTTCCTCCTAACCCTAAATAAGAAAATGTATGAATGATTGTCTTCCACAACCAACATGTTTTTCATGTCATATCATGCATAAATATGAATTAAAAAAATTGAAAACATCTTTTTTGCTCTTCAGATATGTGCTGAAAACAATACATATACAATAGAAAACAACTCATATCTCTTGGCTGACTTGGATAAGCTGAAATTAGCCATTTAAAACTGAAAATTAACTCAAAAATACCTTTTAAAAAGGAAGAAACCTGATTGTTATTGTTCACTTCTCACATCATAGCCTATGATAATTATTCAGTTGAGACTTGCATGTAATCAATAAATTCATTTGAAGAAATAATATATATTGCTCTTGTATCTTTTCGTGTTGTCATTGTTGCAGTGAGCGAATCACACAAAAACGTCAAGAAGCTAAATAAAAATTGTATTTCCTGCCATCATGATGTGTCATTTACCAGATAAAGTTGGAAAGATCAAAACATTTTTATTTTAATCTCATCTTTGAGTTAAACTCATATGAGCAGACAGTGAGAGGGTCACTATTCGTTCCATCCAGATAAAGTCCCGGCACCAGACTGAGACAGCAAGGCTGTTTTGAGCTGTAGTTTATCTGGACCAATCGAGACATGTTGTCAGCGTTATAGAATGACACCTGCTTTCTCTCACAGTCCAAATACAATCCTATTTTCTGTGGTTTGTCTCGAGTACTTAATGGAGTGTCCTTTCCATCACAGGACAGAACGTATCCTTTATTGTGTTTAAGGTGGAGCAGGATGTCACTTTCTTTTTCTGAACCCATCTTAATTCCTACAGTCCAGTCTGGCTTTTTATCGACCTCTATTTCCCAGTAGTGCTGGCCAGTTTGGAAGTTTTCCACTGAAACTGTACCTGGATTGAAGTCTTTATACAAACCAGACATTCTGTCAGCTTGTCGGACTCTGGCGCCCCCTCGAGACACTTTTAAGTATGACTCTCCAGGATTTTTCAGGGTTAAACTCTCAGGAACTACAGCACAGACACAGAGAGAAACATTATTAAACGAAGAATCAGTTGTTGAATGAGACATTATTGCAGATCTTGCATTGAATATTCTGGTTATGTTTAGCATAAAAGTATAACTTCTGCAATTAATTCTCCAAACCACTAAATGTACAGATTCCTATATTCAAACTTTTTTTTTTATATTCAAAAATTTTTTTTAGATTATTTCACCTTAACTGTGCTATTTTTGGTTTATATTTTTAGTTTGAAAATGTCCTGTTGATTTACATTGATAAAATGCTTGATGTTAAATATCCAACTGAATAAATATATTCACTTCCCTTAATTGATACGCACCTTTTACCTTTCGTGCAATGAAAGTGAAAGTAAACAAGTGGCATCCGGACTTTTCCGTTCTGCCACAATGTCTTTGTGATATTTGCATATTTGGCATATACTGATTTCTGATTGGTCATGTATTTTGTAAGGTCTTTAATAGGGGGTCTTTTCTTTCTTCTATTTAATCATCTGTAGCTGGCTTTACACTGCAAATGTCTCAATTACAAATAAGGATGTCCAAGATAATAAAAAATGTGCTTTTTAAAAAAAAAATAAAATAATTTTTAATAATTAAAAAAAATCTGGCCTAGAAAATGTCACTGACCCATATGTTTTGTTACATGTTGCTTCTCACACACAGCTGACAAATACAGAGAATCATGACAACCAAGTCAAAAATCTACTTGGCCACATTTTGACATTTTTTACTTTTTTTTTCTTTTTTTTTTTGACATTTCCTTCACTTTATAGCTGAACTTTAAACATGAATTGTTGAAAATGCATTGATTGACATATTCTTCACCTGGTTTGATGGATTGCAGCATCTCCTTCCACACAAAGAACTGCAGGTGGGTTTCATGGGGGCCAAGAAAGAGAGAATCAGGAAGCACAGTAAGATCTTTGACCCTTGACATATACCTGAAACAGAGAGTCAATTCAGCATCAGAAACGTGATTTCTACAGACACGACGGATGTGATATAGGTCTAAATAACAACATTGCAGGTTATTTACTGGGTATTTGATGGTGTCTCAGCAGCTTTCTGCTTCATGTTCTTTGTCATTGGAAATCCTTTTTCATTCCACCACTGTAGACAAAAACAGACAAAAAAAAAATCTTATTGGGTGCTTTATGTTGTGTACAGTATAAAAACTATAATTTAAAAATAGTCCTAACTATAATATTACTTCCATGTGTGTTTTTATAAACTTTTATGTTTATGTTTTATACATAACAGATGTAATCAGATGTGTTGTGACCTGTAGAAAGTGATCAGGTTGCTCGATCTCCAGAGCTGACTGCAGAATAATCTCCTTTTCTTTGTTCTCCATAAACCTTCTGTTTATCAAAGACTGATTCTTCTGCATGACTTTTATAACTTTCTTCTCCTCCTTCTCCAACTGTTTCTTCACCTCATCCTCTTTTTGTTGTAAGAACTGGTGCATTTCTTCAAACTGAGCAGAGATCTGGGCTGATAAGGTTTTGGATTTATCCTAAATAGAGAAAAAAAAAATCTTAGTTTGTGGCTGTAAATTAGTAAAAATATAATATAACAAATATTTTACAAGAATTTCATTTTCTTTATATTGTCAGGACAGTTGCATCACCCTCTTTTTTTTTACTTTATGTCACCCAAAAACTATAAAAATTTATTTTAATTTTTAAATTATAAACTAGCTCATGGTCATATAAGGAATAAAGAAGATGAAAGAATAAACTAGCTCATGGAAGAGGTGTATTCAAGACACTATATATGAACTGTTTTAATGTATTTCTGAATAAATTAATTGATAGGCCAGAAAGATGAATACAGACATGAAATGTGGAGCCGCTGGTACCTGTGCAGATAATTCATTCCTTATATTTCTCTTAGATTATATGCTTTGATACCTCAGTTTTAGTGATCTCAGTTGTCTGTTGTTGTATCATGTAATCCAGCTGTCCATTTTCTTTGGCAAGAAAACCCAAAGCAGTCTTCAGCTCCCCCTACAGAAAAAGACTCCTCAGGCATGATTTGAAAAACACTGACAGAAAACAGAGAAGATTCTCTGGATATTTTCAATTAAATAAGCCTGGGATTCAAATTTAGAAACCTAATTATGCCATGAATAACATTACATGAATAGCATAGGTTGAAAGACACTTGAAAGCAAGAAAGCAGCTCTTAATCCGCAGTGCTTTAATCAGGAAGTCACATGTGACTCATATGTAAATGACCGAGCTTTACCTTGTTGATCTGCGCAGCTTCTTTCACAGGTTTAAAGATGTGGCCTTTGTGTTTGTCTCCATCCCTGCAGATGACACACACCAGCTTCTGATCAGTCTCACAGAACAGTTTAAGCTTCTCATCGTGTTCAGAACACATCAGCATCTTTTCCATTTCTGGAGAATTTAATGCTTGTGTTCCTTCTTTAGATGTGGATCTGTCCGATTTCTGCTCAGCAAGGTGCTCTCTCACTGTCGAGGTCATGTTCCTCAGTAAACGGCTGGATTTCAGGTCTTCTTTGTTATAAGGCCTTTGGCATTCTGGGCAGGCGCTTGGTCCCAGGCTGGCCTGCATGTGACCTGTGATGCATTCCCGACAGAACGAGTGTTCACAAGAGAGAGTCACTGGATCCGTAAAATCACTCAAACACACGGAGCACTTTATCTGCAAAGACAAAGGAGAATACATTTTAGATTCCTTCTGGTCAAGATCGTGTTCTAAAGCAATAAGCTCTGTTTTGGCTAAATAAATCTTTATTCCAAAGATGATGATGTTATTTTCTCAGTTGTGTTTGTTCTTATACCAAGACTTTGCTTCATAAGTGAACACTTTCAGTTTTCAATACATTTAAATTAGGTTTGCAAAACTATTGTTCCTCCCACTGGTTGTATAACATCGAAAGTAGCCAAACTGGAATATCAAACCTTATACCTACATGAAAATGTTTCTCTTTAGAATAGAGACTTGGAATGTATTGTATCAGCACAAACACTTTTCAGTCAATGCATGTATTACGCTTAAAGACATGCCTATTGTTAAGTATGTTCCTAACCTTTTCTATGTAACATTTACATAACAGCTGAACAAATGGTTTAAACATTTTGTAACCCCAAAAAAATAACCCAATGTAATTAGGGAGAAATTATATGGTTGTTTCACGCAAAAATGAAAGTCCTGTCATCATTTACTCAAGCTGTTCCAAACCGGTATAAGTTTTTTTCTTCTGCTGAACACAAAAGAAGATATTTTGATGAATGTCAGTAACCAAACAGTTGATGGGCCCAATTGACTTCCATATATTTTTTCTTTCTTTTCATAGTATGGAAGTCAATGGGGCCCATCAACTGTTTGTTATATTTATATAATTATATACAATTAAAGCTACAATATGTGAGATTTTTGCAGTAAAATTTCCAAAAACCACTAGGCCAGTGTAATATATTTTGTTCACTTGAGTACTTACAATATCCCTAATGTTTCCAACTATTTGTAATCTTATTTAAATTGCGATTTTAACCAAAGATACGGGATGTGTATGGGAGTCGCCTGTCAATGGCATCATATCCATGTTTATTTTGTAGAAACCATGGAAACACTTAAGACGCTTTAATATATTACATGTTTTATTAGACAAGGTAACAACTGTTTGGTTACATTTATAGACAGAATACGAATTATTGTTATGTAGCTCAACACGTTCCCTTTCGATACTTCACTCGTACTGCGTATAGGGGAAAGGTCTCCCTTTTTCCCCGTTGCTGAAGCCTTTTTCAATAACGCAGTGTAACTGCATTGTCATTGGTTCACTCATAGACAAGTTGTTGAACCAATGACGGCGCGGCATAGCTGCGCGGCCTATGGCGACAAAGCGCGCGAATATTCCCGCCGAAATGGGCGGGGTTACGGGCTATATAAGCAGGCGTTTCGCCATAGGATTTCAGTGTTTTCTCCTTCAGCGACGACCTCTACATCTCTTCGCTGATCTCCGCCTGAAGCTGAAGAAGCTCGCCGCCTTCCTGACAGCTCTCGCCGCCGTCTGAAGAGGCTCCCGCAGTGGACTCGCCTGGACTCGCCGGTTGAGGACAGTGCCGGCGCCCTCACTGACTGCAGCTTCAGCGCCGTCGTTGAGCCGCCGCCTCCTGCTTCCCGCTCCCGGCCGCTTCCTTTGTGTCCCCTGCCGCCATCCGGCGCGCCGCCTGAGAGCTTCACCCGCGGCTTAACGCCGCTCTAAAAGAGCGATTTCAGCGGTTTTCACCGCTCCTAAAAGAGCTTCCGCGGTCCTTGCCGCTCTAAAAGAGCCACCGACTGCCATTTTCATGGCACCGGCGTCTCACGATGCCCCGTCACTCATGTGCTACGTGCAGTTTCGGGTTCCTCCCAGCGCCTGGCGGCACGGCCGCTTATGTCTCAAGGTCAATCAGGCCTGTCTTCTAGCCCTGAATCCTTGGATTCAGTCTATTCAGTCTTTTCAGACTCACTTGACAGGACATCATGTTCTAGTCCGGTCGGACAGTATGACGGTGGTGTCATACTTAAACCACCAGGGCGGTCTCTCGTCCAGCCACTTATGCGCTCTGGCGAAACGTCTCCTGGAATGGGCTCTTCCGAGGCTTCAGTCGCTCAGAGCGACTCATGTTCCTGGCAGGAACAATCTGGGCGCAGACATGTTGTCACGGAGCAACGTCCCCTCCGACGAGTTGATGCTCCACCCCCAAGTAGTCCTCAAGATTTGGGAGTTCTTCGGGAGGGCAGAGATAGACCTCTTCGCCTCAGAAGACAACTCTCATTGCCCAACATTCTTCTCAAAGGAAGTCGGTGCTCTGGCCCATACATGGCCCAGCACGCTCCTTTACGCCTTTCCTCCGATCGCACTGATCCCTCAGGTCATCAGGCGCATCAGAGAAGACCAACACAGAGTCCTTCTGGTAGCCCCGCTCTGGAGGAACCAGGTTTGGTCCTCAGAGCTGTTCAAGCTCTCCCTGAGAGCCCCATGGCCTATTCCCCTGAGACAGGACCTCCTCTCTCAGGCAAACAGAACGATCTGGCACCCACAGCCGGAGCTTTGGGCTCTGCACCTCTGGTCCCTCGATGGGAGCCGTCCAGCCTCCCCGGGGACGTTCTAAATACCATTTCTCAGGCTAGAGCTCCATCCACGAGACGCCTCTACGACCAGAAATGGGCGGTCTTTGTTGATTGGTGTTCCTCACGCAACATAGAAGCCGTGGAGAGTGACGTATCCTCCATACTGTCCTTCCTCCAAGAACGCTTAGAAATGGGGCGCACCCCTTCTACTCTTAAGGTTTACGTAGCAGCTATTGCAGCTTTCCATGCTCCCATTGCTGGCCAATCAGTGGGACGTAACGGCCTTGTGATCCGTTTCCTGAGGGGCGCTAGGCGATTGAATCCTCCTCGCCCCCTCACCGTTCCCACTTGGGACCTCTCTCTGGTCCTCAGAGCCTTAAAGGGACCCCCCTTTGAGCCAATGGGTTCAGCCGATCTCAGACCCTTAACGCTGAAGACCACTATGCTGTTAGCACTAGCATCGGTTAAGCGCGTTGGCGATTTGCAGGCCCTCTCTGTGAGCCCTGCATGCCTTGAATTTGGGCCAGGAGACTCGAAGGTTGTTCTCAAACCTAGGCATGGCTACGTTCCTAAGGTGCTCTCAACCCCGTTTAGAGCTCAGGTCATCTCGCTTTCTGCTCTTCCTCCCTCGGCGGACGAACGAGAGCTGGAGCTACTCTGCCCAGTTAGGGAATTGAGGACCTATGTGCAGCGATCGCAGCCTTTCAGGCAGTCGGATCAGCTCTTTGCCTGTTTTGGTGGCCGCACCAAGGGGTCTCCGGTCTCAAAACAGCGCCTCTCCCGTTGGATAGTGGACGCTATTAACCTGTGCTACTCCTCACTGGGTGCAGACTGCCCCATTGGAGTCAGGGCCCACTCCACTAGAGGAATGGCTTCCTCGTGGGCTTGGTCCAACGGAGTTTCCATTCAAGACATCTGTGAGGCGGCCGGCTGGTCTTCGCCGTCCACTTTTGTCAGATTCTATCATCTCGATGTCCCGACCTTGCAAGCTCGTGTTCTTTCAGTGTGATTTAGCGGCCTCTAGTGAGTTCCGCCTCACACAACCCCAGGAATTATTTCCTTAAAGTGTAAAGTGTAAATTAAGGCTTTGCCTTCTCGCTTGTTTTCTTGGACCCCCTTCCATGTGTCCAAATTCAGGCTGTATCGTTCCCAGCCGTGGCACGGTGTGGTTGAATTCATTCCCCATACGCAGTATGAATGAAGTATCAAAAGGGAACGTGCTCGGTTACTAACGTAACCTCGGTTCCCTGTGATACGGAGCGAGTACTGTGTCACTTGCCGTGCCACGAGGCTGCGGCTTCAGGGTCGTCGCTTCAGTCGATTACACTGAAATCCTATGGCGAAACGCCTGCTTATATAGCCCGTAACCCCGCCCATTTCGGCGGGAATATTCGCGCGCTTTGTCGCCATAGGCCGCGCAGCTATGCCGCGTCGTCATTGGTTCAACAACTTGTCTATGAGTGAACCAATGATGATGCAGTTACACTGCGTTATTGAAAAAGGCTTCAGCAGCGGGGAAAAAGGGAGACCTTTCCCCTATACGCAGTACTCGTTCCTTATCTCAGGGAACCGAGGTTACATTAGTAACCAAGTACGTTTAGTCTTATTATTTAAATCTAGTTTTTCCAAGAGTACCATGCTTTTACCATGCCTCAGAGAAAAACACTATTTTGTCTAGTAGCTATTACAGCATTTTCTTCATCATACAATACGTTTTAAAATTAATTGCATGCCATTTATCAACACAAGCCATCCAGCATTTATTAATATGATATTCTAAAATTGATCTAGCTTACTGCAGTGCGTAACAAGTGTATCACAGCAGCCGACGAGCAAACGCTAAGAGTAACGTTATAACATCATTTTCAACACAGTCAAATGTTTCTAACATGATAAACACTGCTGTGTTACCTCATAGGCTTGACCGGAAGAAGCGGAAGCGGCGACTGCAGCATAATAAAAGTTCTGCTGCTCGCGAGGCGTGTCGCGTTCGTCTCTCATTGCAATCTCTCCAGCGGCCTCATTCAGCTCTGTGAGGGGCCGTTCACACAGAACGCGTTTTTCTATTCCAATGCGCTACTTTCCCATTGTTTTTCTATGTAAACACGCGCTTGACGGACGTGCATGACCGTTACGCTCGCGTCTCGCGTCTTTTGCAGCGCCTCTCACATGAGCGCCGCGTTTTTAAGATGCCGTGTCAAGTTAAAAGAATTTCAACTTTTACACGCAGCGCCGCTCATCAATGTCAGTTCCAAAACAGTAGACCAATCAGAAGAACTCGGAGGCGGGGCAAGCGTTGCGAGCTTCTGTTTACAGTAGCAAGTTGGCATGACAACTGTTTTGTATGACGGCAACATGGCGGAGGGTGCGCTCATTATTATCTTATTTTCTTTTTTTACTGTCTATGTTTTTTTCCATGTCAAAACTTGTATCTGTCAATTCTGCTGTTTACCTATTTCTATTATTTCCGTTGTCGTTATTGCCTCACGTCTCAAAAGCGCGTCTCGAGACCCTCGCGTTCTACGCTGCGCTTTTTTTAAAACCACTCCTGAGCGCTGCGTCTCGCGTTTTTAGACGCATAGACGCGTTCGGTGTGAACGGCCCCTAACATTAATAATCTCATCCATGAATTTGATTTCTACCCGAGTCCTGTCCTGATGCTTTTCCACTGGCTGTGAGGTGAAGATGGCATCTTCCAAGATTCCACGCTCAAACTCGTCATCGAGCCACACCTTTGCAATATAGATTAGCAAAAAATCTATATATTGTAGCTTTAGCCTAATAAATGTTGTAAAATTGTTGTTAGTATACCTCGTGCAGTCACAAATACTAACAAATATTGCAAATTGACTACAGTAGCCTACTGTTTTATAAAGGATCTTTGATTTTATTTTCTCCCCATGAATTCAGTGCAGAAGTATGTAAAACATTCTGTTCCATAATGCAAGAGGGTGTGATCTCACTTAATAAAAGACTGAACAAACTTTACAGCTTCATTGTTTCATCAGGAAAGTGTTTTCACACTAGTCTGACTACAACAGCGGAAGCTTTCTGTTTGTCACTGAACATCAGAGGATTCTAAACAGAGAAATTTCATGGCTTCAACGCTGTCTCTCCACCTCATGTGCTCAGTGTGTTTGAGTGACTTCAACGATCCAGTAAGTTTGCCCTGTCAGCATGTTTTCTGCAAACAGTGTATTACAAGTCATTTGGAATCAACTGAAGGTGCTCACAGATGCCCGGAATGCAGAAAAGTCTTCACCAGACAGGATGTTAAAGGTAACCGAGTTCTGAGAAATGTTGTAGATGCTGTACAACAACAGCGCAAGACAAAACAGCAGACTCCAAGGACAGCACAAGAATTGTTGTGTTCTGAGCATGAAGAACAACTCAAACTTTTCTGTGAGAATGATCAGAGATTGGTTTGCCTCATCTGTAAGGAGGGAGAGAAACACCGTGGACATGATTTCAAGCCTGTAAAAGAAGCTATGAAGATCAGTGAGGTTGTATATATGTGCAATGTATAGTGTATAAATAAACAAATAAAAGAATGTGATGGAATGGAACTGTAATGACAACTTTTAGTGTAATAATGTGCTTTTGTTGATGCTTTTGTTCATTTAGAATGTGGTGAGAAAAGCATTGAGATTTATTGTGGAGGACAATAAACAAGTGGATGACATGATCTTGATCCAGGTGCTTGAAATTACAAAATCTAAGGTACGTTATTTAAAGAAATTATTGGGTTTTTTTTTCCTTTCATGTTTTTCAGTCTGCCAATCTAAACTTTGTGTATCACATTTCTTCTACTATTCATATAATGTAAATGCACAGGAAAGGGTCAAATGTCTTGAGGAAAAGATGCATGCTCAGTTTAACAAAATGCATGACTTCTTGAGGGAAAAGGAGAAAGAAATTATGAGACAGCTCCAGAAGGCAGCCAACAGTGCTGAGAAATCAATGCAGCAAAATGCATCATTGTTGACAAAGTTGCAAATAAATGGAAATAATCAGGTGTCCGTTTTGGAGTCAGGACTTACAATATGCCAACCTGAGATGTTTTTACAGGTAATCCTCTTCTGTGTTCACAAATATAATACATATATAACATTTTCTATGCTGTAATTTATTATATATCATTTAATATTTCATTTTGAATTTCATGAAATTTGTTTCAGTGGTGGAGTGAAGAAGGTTTCCCTTTGGTTGATAAAATCACACTCAGTGAGAACAAAGGCATCGAGTCTGCTTTGGCATCCAAGTAAGATGTAAAATGCATTTTTGTCCTCTTTTGACACTTACATGCTTAGCCGAGACTCGAAAGCTGTCTTTTCACTGGCTAACTGCAACCACAATTCGCCCTCTAGTGGCAGTAGAGTAGAGGTGAACTTTTATTTTGTTCACAAAGCCGTTGTGAGTCTGTTTGGCTGAATTTACTTGGGGTGCTTCTCAGTTTTCAAAACCCTCCTTCTTCGTTTCCTCGCTCCTCCATGACCTGTAAACCGAGCAAACTCAGCCATTTTGAAGCACATTTCAATTCTCTAATTGAACCATGAGGAATGAGGGAGCTAAGAATCTTGAGCGGCTTGTTTTTTTCTCTCTCCCCAAACCAGTTCAGCGCAAACTCCACCCCGCAGCCGATTCTAAAGACTTCATTTAATTTTTTTCAATATCTATATTTGTCCATATTTGTTTTGTTTTTGTTTTTTGCTCATGTCTTAGTTTGTTTGCCTAAATAAAAATAAAAAAAAATTTAAAAAAGAAAAGATTTCATTGGTCATGTCAGTTACAGTGCTGACTGACAAATACATGACCCTACAATGAAACTGTTAATGCGTTCCATTCGGAAGGGCTCATCCCTATGCCCTAATCCAGAGGTCTTCACCCCTGCTCCTGTGGACCCACTGTCCTGCAGAATTTAGCTCCAACTCTAATCAAACACACCTGAACCAGCTAATCAAGCTTTAAAGGATCGCTTGAAAATCACAGGCAGGTGTGCTGAAGCAGGTTGTAAATAACTTTTTCAGGACAGTGGGTCCCCAGGAGCAGGGTTGAAAACCTCTGCCCTATTCCTTCAAAGGGTTTACCCTCCAGAGTGAGAGCTTCGAAGGGATGAAGAGTGTAGTGGGCAAAAAAAAAATCCCCGTAATCTTACCGAGACAATCAAGGAGGCATCTTCGTTGCACATTTTGTACGCTGGTTGACCCCCCCCAAAAAAATACGCTCTGAACGATGAGTTGATTGTGCAAGCTGCGTCTTTTGTTTAACATTAGTTTATTTATTTATTTTTGGTTTATCACACCATATTGTATATTGTCTATATATTTGAAACATTTGAATGGACTTATAAAGGTAGCTGTAAAGTATCTTTGTTGAAGTACAATGTTGTTATGACCATAATAATTTACCAAATCTAACTAGTATAAATATTACAGTAATATAGAAAAATACTATACATACATTAGGTAAAATCGAACTCCGAGCCTCCTGTATCCATTTTGTGATGTCAAACAGCTTCCCTGTACAAAGGATCATGGGGGCCTAAAGTGTCCATCAGTTGTGCCCTTCGAAATCCTTCATTTCGAAGGGCCCTTTGAAGTGGCCAGTTTTGAGCACTTCGGTTTGCAACGACCCTTCAATATGGCGGCCATGATTGTTTTCACTCCGAAGTGCCCTTCGGAGGGCACCGTGGCTTTAGGTCTGGATTTGCGCTGAACTGATGCACAGTGGTGCTTTCCAATACTCAAACTGATGCTAGCCTGTGACCCGGAAACCAAACAAAGTAAGCCATCTTGAAAGACATCTCAAATCACTAATTGGTGGAAATGAACCAAGGCTGGTTTGCCAACTGCCATTAAATTCAAAAGAAGAAGAATTCTATAATTGCACCATGAGGAGGCGAGGAACAAGGAGTGAGGAAGCTTCCAGAGGAGCTATGAGCGAGGATGCACAGATGTATCCTATGTGGAAGTCTTTCTTGTCGAAAAACCTGATGCACATATAAATTCTCCTCCCCCTTCACATCTGTCACAATAATTTTAATTCACACTAATGACTGAATTTTTTTTTGGGAGAACATTGGTTAACTTAAAATTCCATCCATCCTTTCTCCAAACCGCTTGTCTTCTGTATGGTTGTAGGGATGCTAGATCCTAAACATGTTAAAGGTCCCGTTCTTCGTGATCCCATGTTTCAAACCTTAGTTAGTGTGTAATGTTGTTGTTAGAGTATAAATAAAATCTGTAAAATTTTAAAGCTCAAAGTTCAATGCCAAGCGAGATATTTTATTTAACAGAAGTTGCCTACATCGAACGGCCAGTTTGGACTACATCCCTCTACTTCCTTCTTAAATGACGTCACTAAAACAGTTTTTTGACTAACCTCCGCCCACAGGAATACACAAAAAAGGGGGCGTGGTCTTGTTGCGCTCCCACTGAGAAGAGCATGAGTTGTGTTTGTAGAGTGTGTTTGTCGCCATGTCGTGGAAACGGTGTTATTTTCATCCCGCAGTCCAATCACTTTTGTTTGGTCTTCCCAGGGATGCTGTACTTAGAGATCAATGGTTACAATTTATGTTTAACTCGGTTCCCGAAAATTAAAATTGTGGTATCCTTACTGCAATAGTTAATGTTGGACTGCAGTGCACATAATGGCCACAAGAGGGGACTATGTTTATGTATATGGCTGTTTTCCGTATGAGGTACTCTTCTGAGTGAGTGCTAACGTTGTACATTTTCTGTCGCTGTTTGTGGAGATTAAAGAGTTCAGCCTCTCGGGAATTATTGTCTTTTGTGTTCATTCGGCACAACACCACAATAATCCACATGTAAAACTATGTGCAGCACACGTTATGGTAAGAGGCGTGACCTTTCCGGGCAAGGAGCGCTAAGCTGCTGTCGAATCACAACTCAGGAACCGCTGGCACAATCAGAACTCGTTACGTATTTCTGAAGGAGGGACTTCATAGAACAAGGAAGTCATCAGCCCGTTTTTATGACAGTGGAAACAGCGGTATACAGATAAGTAAATTATGTGAAAAATACTGTGTTTTTTTTACACGCGAAACATGAACACATGTTATATTGCACACTATAAACACAATCAAAGCTTCAAAAAACACGAAAAACGGGACCTTTAAACATTTATTCTTTATTCTTAACCATCCAGTGTGACTTAAAGGGATAGTTCACCCAAAAATGAAAATTCTGTCATCATTTACTGAAATTTATACAGGTTTGGAACAACTGGAGGGTAAAATGATGACAGAATTTTCAATTTTGGGTGAACTATCCCTTTAAATACATATACAGTGGATGAATTTAAAACTATTATTTTCTATAGCTTTAAATCAAGACTTGATGGTGCTAAAGTGATTTATGACCACTTCACCCTTGGCCCTTATGAAACTGACCTGCCACTAATCGTTTGGAGAGACATGCTAGGCCCTGTCAAACATGGTGAGTTGAGCCCTAATGAACATCTCTCATGGTACTGTTTTATGAAATGTAGCACTCTTATTTTTTTGTTTCTGTTATTACACACAACCATAGTTATGTCTAGGTCACCATATTAATGTAAACATTAAGTTTCATTTGTTTGAAGAATGTTTGCTTTCTGTAATCTTTCTTTCTTTAGACCTATCAGATACGTCTACAATAGACAAAGACCTGAAACTGGCAATCAGAAAAGACAGCCATCTGCAGTCTCATGGGGAAGATTACTTTGCTAAATTTCAAAACTTCCACAATGGTTATAAGGACAATTATGTGGAGAACATACAACCTGGTCAGATGTACTGGGAGGTTGACATAGGAGTTGAACCAGGATGGGAACGTGGACTTACAGTTAGATATTACCCAAAGGAGAAGAATGGTTCTCTGTGGCAGACATTATTTTCTAAATATTTTGAGAACATATCTCTTTCAGTGAAAAATAACCGAGTTTATGTTGTAAGGGGCAGTGAAGAAACCCTAATCGTCAGCCAGATGATACCCAAGAGAGTTGGGGTTTATGTAGACAGTGAGAAACGTCAGGTTGTGTTTTGCAATGCAGACAAAATGTCTCTCATTCACACAGTGTGTTGTGGAGATGAATAGATTTATCTATAAATCAAATCTTCTGTTTGTACACCTGCTTTGGATTCAGAGAATCTGAGAAATGTTCTGGTTATCCTATTCATTTTTGTATAAATTATTGTTAGAAATATGATGTTTTGATTTCTAAAAAAAAAAAAAAAAAAAGTTAAATGAATAAATATAATTTGAAGTGGTATTTTCACATTTTTATTTCTTTCATGTATAAGCCATAAAGCTTATAGTATGATTATGAATAGGGGATTTGTGATATGATGTTGTATTTCATAGTTGAACTGTATTTGAGAGTGTGATTTTTTTTTTATATGCACAGTACAGTCCAAAAGTTTGGAACCACTAAGATTTTTAATGTTTTTAAAAGAAGTTTCGTCTGCTCACCAAGGCTACATTTATTTAATTAAAAATACAGTAAAAAACAGTAATATTGTGACACTGAAGACTGGAGTAACGATGCTGAAAATTCAGCTTTGCATCACAGGAATAAATTACTTTGTGAAATATATTCAAATAGAAAACAGTTATTTTAAATTGTAATAATATTTCACAATATTACTGTTTTTTACTGTATTTTTAATTAAATAAATGTAGCCTTGGTGAGCAGACGAAACTTCTTTTAAAAACATTAAAAATCTTAGTGGTTCCAAACTTTTGGACTGTACTGTGAAAGAGACCTTGCTCTGACAAATGCTCCTGTATTAACTGGCATATTCAAAAATGAAAAGTGACGCAACTGACACTGATAGGTCACATGATAATGACAACATGGCGAAGTACATCCGAATTACATTCAAACTACACATATTCACACTATATAGAGCATACTTTTTAAGCGGTCTTGAAGTAATTACATATTGCTACTCCTAAGTATACTGAAGAGAGTATGTGATTTCGGATGCATCCCCAGAGTGTCGTGTTCTGGTTTATTTTCTGTTCCTGGGACTCTTACGAGTTTGTTTCCTGTTTCCTTTGTTCTCTATGGAAGTAAAATAATGCCAAATGTTTTTGAAATAAAAAGCTTGTTGAATTGCACTATTTGAAAAAAATATGCATTACATTAGCTGTACTTGCATTTAGATGCACTGTATTTTTAAGGCTTGCATTTTTATGGGCTGAAATTCAACATGGTCGTATATTTAGGCTGTGAATATTTCAATTAAACATATTTCACACACATTTTCATTATTAAAAATTCAATAATTCATATTCACCTTTTAGATTTCACTTCCAAAATATTAATTCTGTTTAAAAATACAACCTATACAATTCAACTAGCAATTTTCAGTCCATTTTATTTCGCTTTACAAATTCGCTTCCACAAATTCAGTGGCTCAAATTCGGCAGAAAATTCAACATTTCACATCCGGGAACTGCAGGAAGAGCAGTAGAGTGCCAATGCATCATCTCTATCTGCTGTTGGTCTTCTTCACCAGCAGGTGCCGCTAGCGGCTGTTTAAGACGAGATCACGGCTAGTAAGTCATCATTCATTCATAAAAACAGATTTACAGAAATGGAGCAAGTGGTAAGTGAATGTGTGATGATTATCAGGGCCAGTATAAATGCAGAAAAGCTGATAAAGACACAAAAGCTGCATTTATGTTTAATTCAGTGTATTTACGCTTACTGTCCCAGTGTAGCTACAGCTTTCTCTCCAGTGAACAAGATAACGTTATTGCCCGATGCTGGTGTATAGATCAAACGTTAAATCTGAGATAGACATATATTTTTCTCTGTTGTTTAGTTTCCTTAACTTTATATCGCAGCGCTGTGTTGTAATACTAGGGCTTCCCTCATCCGTCATAGGATTCCCCTGCCATCAGGACATATAAAACTCTTAACACAGTTTAATGGACTCGTACAGTGATATAAAAGACCAAACTCGCACCTCATTTGTGATGTAGGTTAGACTATATAGGCTCCAAGAAAGCAGATACTGGCATTAAGTTGATTTGACGCTGAACGTTTGATTATGATATTCGCAAATTTAGGGACTGTCTCTAAAGTTACAACATTATGTATTCACGTTTCTACCTTCAATAGCATTTAAAGAGAATGACTTAGTCACAAAACCAACTGTAAATTGTTCATCTAGGTGTCAGGTATAATGCAAACCTTTTAGATTTTTGATGTTTATTAAAATAAAAGGTAACACTTTATATTAAATAGTTGATATGAATGAACATTGAACTGCACTTCTACAGCACTTACTAATCTTTGTTAATGTTAATTCCAGCATTTACTAATACATTATTAAAATCAAGAGTTGTATTTGTCAACTTTAGTTAATGCACAGTGAAGTAACATGAACAATGAACTGCTGTATTTTTATTAACGTTAACAAAGATTAACAAATACAACAACAAATGTGTTGCTCATGGATAGTTCACATTAGTTAATACATTATGAACCTTACTGTAAAGTGGTTCCAAATAAAGTGTCAAGTAATATGTAAAGATTGCTATGTATTTCACTACTGTATTGGATCATACAAAAAATGCCATAATTTAAAGCTCAATAGCATTTGATGAGAATGATTTACAATCACCAAAACTACCTGTGAAGTGTTCATCTATAGGTGCCAGGTCGAAGAGTGATGCACCCTTCTCTCTCTCTCTCTCTCTCTCTCTCTCTCTCTCTCTCTCTCACACACACACACACACACACACACACACACACATATTCAAACACACTCAACTCAAAGTACATGCACATATACTTTTTCTTTTTTACACATTCATCACACAATTAGTTCTACTTAGTTAATTTTATTTCTAAATTTAATTTAAAATTTGTATAAGCAGGATAATCTATGATCAGGTAAAATAAAAAATGAACAAAGTAAAAAAAAATTGTGTGATGAACGTGTAAAAAAAAAAAGAAAAAGAAATAGTATATATGCATGTACTTTGAGTGGGGTGTGTTTGAATATGTATATGTGCATGTGTGTCTACAAGAGTTTGGTAGAAGGTAGAAACGTGAATACAGAATGCCGTAACTTTAGAGACGGTCCCTAAATTTGCGAATATCATAATCAAACGTTCAGCGTCAAATCAACTTTATGCCAGTATCTGCTTTCTTGGAGCCTATATAGTCTAACCTACATCACAAATGAGGTGCGAGTTTGGTCTTTTATATCACTGTACGAGTCCATTAAGCTGTGTTAAGAGTTTATATGTCCTGATGGCAGCTATGACGGATGAGGGAAGCCCTAGTATTACAACACAGCGCTGCGATACAAAAGTTAAGGAAACTAAACAACAGAGAGAAATATATGTCTATCTCAGATTTAACGTTTGATCTATACACCAGCATCGGGCAATAACGTTATCTTGTTCACTGTAGAGAAAGCTGTAGCTACACAGGGAAAGTAAGCGTAAAGACACTGAATTAAACATAAATGCAGCTTTTGTGTCTTTATCAGCTTTTCTGCATTTATACTGGCCCTGATAATCATCACACATTCACTTACCACTTGCTCTAATTCTGTAAATCCGTTTTTATGAATGAATGACTTACTAGCGTTGCTTTGGTCTTCCTAAACAGCCGCTAGCGGCACCTGCTGGTGAAGAAGACTAACAGCAGATAGAGATCATGCATCGGCACTCTACTGCTCTTCCTGCAGTTCCCGGATGTGAAATGTTGAATTTTCTGCCGAATTTGAGCCACTGAATTTGTGGAAGCGAATTTGTAAAGTGAAATAAAATGGACTGAAAATTGCTAGTCGAATTTTATAGGTTGTATTTTTAAACAGAATAAATATCTTGGAAGTGAAATTTGAAATGTGAATATGAATTATTTAATTTTTAATAATGAAAATGTGTGTGAAATATTTTTAATTGAAATATTCACAGCTTAAATATACGACTGTGTTGAATTCCATCCCATAAAAATGCAAGCCTTAAAAATACAGTGCATCTAAATGCAAGTACAGCTAATGTAATGCATATTTTTTTTTCAGTTAGAGCAATTCAACAAGCTTTTTATTTCAAAAACATTTGGCATTAATTTACTTCCATAGTTCTCTTGTACTGGTTTGTTTCTGCGGTTACTGATTATGTTGTTCACCTCTTTCTTGCTTAGTTCCGCTTGATCCTGTATATTTATACTCGGTTGTATTTGCTGTTTATTTTCCTGTGCTGTGCTCCAGCTGTCCAGTTTTGTTTTATTCATTTAATAAATCTGCTGTGATTAGATCTACGCATCTCATTTTCTTTTGTGGAACCAGCTGTGACACATAGTACCAGAGGTGTAAAGTACTTGAGTAATTTTACTTGATTACTGTACTTAAGTATTATTTTTGGGGATTTTTACTTCACTTGAGTAAGCACACTAAGAATTATCCACAATAGGTAGTAAGCACACTAAGAATTATCCACAATAGGTAGTAAGCACACTAAGTATTATGCACACTAAGTATTATCCACACTAGGTAGTAAGCACACTAGGTGTGAGCACACTAAGTATTATCCACACTAGGTAGAAAGCACACTAGGTGTGAGCACACTAAGTATTATCCACACTAGGTAGAAAGCACACTAGGTGTGAGCACACTAAGTATTATCCACACTAGGTAGAAAGCACACTAGGTGTGAGCACACTAGCACACTAAGTATTATCCACACTAAGTAGTAAGCACACTAAGTATTATCCACACTAGGTAGAAAGCACACTAGGTGTGAGCACACTAGCACACTAGGTAGTAAGCACACTAGGTAGTAAGCACACTAAGTATTATCCACACTAGGTAGTAAGCACACTAAGTATTATCCACACTAGGTAGAAAGCACACTAGGCAGTAAACAAACTATGTAGTAAGCACACTTGCACACTAAGTAGTAAGCACACTAGGTAGAAAGCACACTAGGTGTGAGCACACTAGCACACTAGGTAGTAAGCACACTAGGCAGTAAACAAACTATGTAGTAAGCACACTTGCACACTAGGTAGTAAGCACACTAGGTAGTAAGCACACTAAGTATTATCCACAGTAGGTAGTCAACACACTAGGTAGTGAGCACACTAGCACACTAAGTAGTAATCACACTAAGTATTATCCACACTAGGTAGTAAGCACACTAAGTAGTAAGCACACTAGGTAGTAAGCAGACTAAGTATTATCCACACTAGGTAGTAAACACACTAGGTAGTGAGCACACTAGCACATTAGGTAGTAAGCACACTAAGTAGTAAGCACACTAAGTATTATCCACACTAGGTAGTAAGCACACTAAGTAGTAAGCACACTAGGTAGTAAGCAGACTAAGTATTATCCACACTTGTTAGAAAGCACACTAGGCAGTAAACAAACTATGTAGTAAGCACACTTGCACACTAGGTAGTGATCACACTAGGTAGTAAGCACACTAAGTATTATCCACACTAGGTAGTAATCACACTAGGTAGTAAGCACACTAAGTATTATCCACACTAGGTAGAAAGCACACTAGGCAGTAAACAAACTATGTACTAAGCACACTAAGTAGTAAGCACACTTGCACACTAGGTAGTAAGCACACTAAGTATTATCCACACTAGGTAGTGAGCACACTAGCACATTAGGTAGTAAGCACACTAGGTAGTAAGCACACAAGGTAGTAAGTACACTAAGTATTATCCACACTAGGTAAAAAGCACACTAGGTGTGAGCACACTAGCACACAAAGTAGTAAGCACAGTAGCACACTAGGTAGTAAGCACACTAGCACAAAAGGTAGTAAGCACACTAAGAATTATCCACAATAGGTAGTAAGAACACTAGCCCACTAAGTATTAAGCACACTAGGTAGTAAGCACACTAGCACACTAGGTAGTAAGCACACTAAGTAGTAAGCACACTAGGTAGTAAGCACACTAAGTATTATCCACACTAGGTAAAAAGCACACTAGGTGTGAGCACACTAAGTAGTAAGCACACTGGGTAGTAAGCACACTAAGTATTATCCACACTAGGTAGTAAGCACACTAAGTATTATCCACACTAGGTAGTAAGCACACTAAGTATTATCCACACTAGGTAGTAAACACACTAGCACACTAGGTAGTAAGCACACTACGTAGTAAGCACACTAAGTATTATCCACACTAGGTAGTAAACACACTAGCACACTAGGTAGTAAGCACACTAGGTAGTAAGCACACTACGTAGTAAGCACACTAAGTATTATCCACACTAGGTAGTAAGCACACTAAGTATTATCCACAATAGGTAGTAAGCACACTAGATAGTAAGCACACTAGGCAGTAAGCAAACTATGTAGTAAGCACACTAAGTAGTAAGCACACTTGCACACTAAGTAGTACTTAGTACTACTTAGTAGTACTACTTAGTGTGCAAGTGTGCTTACTACTTAGTGTGCTTACTACATAGTTTGCTTACTGCCTAGTGTGCTTACTAAACACACTTAGTACTTAGTAGTACTACTTAGTGTGCAAGTGTGCTTACTACTTAGTGTGCTTACTACATAGTTTGCTTACTACATAGTGTGCTTACTAAACACACTAGGTAGTGAGCACACTAAGTATTATCCACACTAGGTAGTAAGCACACTAGATAGTAAGCACACTAGGCAGTAAGCAAACTATGTAGTAAGCACACTAAGTAGTAAGCACACTTGCACACTAAGTAGTAAGCACACTAGGTAGTAAGCATACTAGGTAGTAAGCACACTAAGTATTATCCACACTAGGTAGTAAACACACTAGGTAGTGAGCACACTAGGTAGTAAGCACACTAAGTATTATCCACACTAGCTAGTAAGCACACTAAGTATTATCCACACTAGGTAGTAAGCACACAAGGTAGCAAGCACACAAGGTAGTAAGCACACCAGGTAGTAAGCACACTAAGCATTATCCACAAAAGGTAGTAAACACACTAAGCATTATCCACAATAGGTAGTAAGAACACTAGCCCACTAAGTATTAAGCACACTAGGTAGTAAGCACACTAGCACACTAGATAGTAAGCACACTAGGCAGTAAGCAAACTATGTAGTAAGCACACTAAGTAGTAAGCACACTAAGTAGTAAGCACACTAGGTAGTAAGCACACTAAGTATTATCCACAATAGGTAGTAAGCAAACTAGGTAGTGAGCACACTAGCACACTAGTTAGTAAGCAAACTAGGTTTTGAGCAATTACATCAATATAGCTGCTCAACTCATCTGTCAGTCACTCCTGCAGGCATCACAAAATATTATGACACATGCCACTATCCTCTGACACATGCCAATGAAGACCGTAAGTGCCACCGGATGTGTCATTGCGTCAGATGCCATGTCACTTGATGTTAATACCCCCTCTCTAATAGAATGTTCCATTGCAACACCGGCACCTTGCGTTTTCTGCCATTTTGGGGTGAAGGTGACTTGGCAGTCCACTACTTTTTATGGCAATATCAGCTGCTTTGTAACAAAAAAAAAAAAAAAAAAAACGTATATTAAAGCTGAAATCAAACTTGAATGATGACAACACTGAATAAAATACTATCACTAGTGATCATCAAATCCTTTTAACAGTTTATTTTACAGACTTATTTTACAGACTGTTTAAGCCTTCCACTTTTTTCACAAAACCTTTTTGGTCTCTAGAAACCCAGTTAGTTTGGATTAAAATTCTTTAAAAGATCTAGTATTAGAATTAGACTTATAAACACTGAATTAATACCAACATATAAAATTAAATTTAGAACATAGGGAATGTTGGACAATAAATATGAATATAACAGCTTAATTTTGCAGTGTTGTCTAATGTCTGTTAAAGCAAAAGTGTCCAAAAGTGTGAATTATGCAATAACAGACACAGCAATGCATCATGTATTATAAGATCGTTATGTTTATAGCGTGACCCATTAAAACATCTAATATCCATTTCAATTAAGACCTACATACTATTATTACTATTACTCCACTAGGTCTGGAATTTACTGTTCATTGTAAATATGATGATCTTAAATTTATTAATTATTAATTTACTATTAATAAATGTGCATAAAATGGAAATACTAAATGAAGTAGGCTAACTACGTTACCTCAGATGGATGAATGGTTGAATTCCACAACTGGTAAAATAAAACATATATAAAACAATACAACATTTACCGTAGGAGTCATACAATTTACTGGTGACTTAATTTAAAAAACTGTTCTATTGCGCTTCTGATTTGGAAGTGAAATTCACCGATTTTGGGTGCGTAAGATGTGAAGGATTCTATGGTCCAGTTAGTATTTTCACCCCATAATGGCGGCCGCACTACCGGAGTGCCATCTAGTGACTGTTGCCTAAAAAGTATCAGAGTGTCGCCTCTTGGGTTCTATACTCTTTGTTGACCTGGAAATTAGACAAATTATATCAGTCAATCAGTGGAAGATGGAGAAAGAACGTGATTTAGCTGCGAACGCAGTCCAAAATCAGCCACAGGATCAAGAGCACCCGTAGCCAACAGTTCATCCGATCATGAAGATTTTTTAATTTCTTTGAAACCGACAACACATGAAGCCAGCAAATAGTTGGATGGATATCTGGCCTGTGTTTCAGACACCAGTGTTTCAGGCACTGCAGGACTGCTTTTTAGCCCCAAAAGAGCTAGGCTCAATTTTGAAAATCAGCTTCTGCTTAAGTTAAATTTGAGGTTTTGCAACTTTGAGTAGCATGTTTCATACTGGCATTAGTCTTATATTTTGTTAATAAATACAATTAAACACAAACAGTTCTAAAGCAGGTTAAAACCTTGTATGTGGTTCATTCACTTCATGTTTTTAGAGATTAAAACAAGAATCTCTAGTTTTCATTCTTGCTGTTACTTTTACTTTTTTAATACTCAAGTACAATTTTAACGTGGTACTTTTTTACTTTTACTCAAGTATGATTCTGGCCAGATACTTTTAATTGAGTAAAATTTCTCAGTACTTTCACTTGAGTAACATTTTTGAGTACTTTTTACACCTCTGCAGAGTACAACCCAATACATCAGACCACACCTAAAGTGGATAGTAAATCTCTAGGACAAGGATTTAAGTCTGGGAAACACAAGGGTCTACAAGGGTGCTGGGGGGGTCTACATAAAAAATGTCATGAAAAAAAAAAATTAAAATTTTTCTCACACAGTATCATATGTGGATTGGAACAATTTATGGTCAATCTTATAGTAATAACAGTGTTGACATTTTGAGTATTTTAGGTATTCTGAGTGTTTGGTGGATGGAGGGAAACATCAGGGACACTTTTTTTGAAAGTTTTTGAAAGAGGAATAAAATCAAGTGTTTCAACTCGCTGCTTTCTAAAACATTACAAAGCTTGTAGATTCGAACTTGTTCAACTCAACAGCAATTAATGTATTTTTAAGGAAGTCTGCTGGAGTCTTTATCTCAAAGGACGTGCTGAAGGATGGGCTGGGATTTTTTTTTTGTTTTTTTTTTTTGCAAAAGACAACAGGAAACCTGTATGGCGTAAAACAACTGCTGATTGACATTAAAATCAGTTCATGTTTGTATGTTTTTTTAATTATTATTATTATTATTATTTTATAGCTTTCAGAAAATATCTCTAGTGTTTTTGGAGGAGATGCAGCTGTTTTTGAGAAAGCAGGAACAGGAAGTGGAGAAACAGCTGGAGACATAGGAAAGGAATGCAGCTGAGGCCATGCAGAATAACCTTTTTATGAAAAACGAACAGCTGCAAGAGACAGAGAAACATTTGAGAATGACCTGAGCACTTCACAGGTAAAATATAAATTAAATCCATTCACTGGTCTTAGGCATAACACAGTAAAATAAACCATCAGACTTCATATAAAGTCATGCAGATTCAATATTTTAGGAGGGAGAAATGTCAAAATAAACTAATACAACCAAAATATATATTCACATTTACATATAAATTTACATTCACATTTACCTTTATTAATTTATCAGAAGTTTTTCTCAGAAGCAGTTTACAAATAAGGAAAATCAAGCAATTAGATCAGCTTAGTTAAACTGGGATTTTAAAAGATGGAGACAGAACAGCAAAAAGAAATTCATCTCCACAGGAGAAGTGGTGTGATGTGACGAAGTCGACTAGGCTCACACACACACACACATACTTGTATATATGGTTTATGGGGACTCTCCATAGACTTAATCCCCCCTACACTACCTAAACTGACCCATGACAGAAAACTGTATGCATTTTTTGAATTTCAAAAAACACTGTTTTTTTTAAGCCATTTGGTTTACGAGGACACAGGGAGTGTTCTCATAAACCATTTACAGTGTAATACCCATGTCATTATACCCATTTGTGTCCTCATAAACCATGTATACAAGAAAACACACACATAGGTATTGACTAAAAGGTCTATATATTCTGATCCAGAAAGGAAATCCTAACAGTACAGAGCTTTGACAGTTAATTATAAAACCAGGCCAGAATAATTTACATAAATTCTGAGTCATGGATTGACCAATCTTGAGTCATGATTTTGTGACAGTGCTGAATCATGCTTTTGACCTGTGCTTGTTTTTTTCCTGCACAGTTTTATGTCACATCAGTCTTTGTGAGTAGCACAAGAGAGTTTGCCAAAACTTTTAATGATATATAAGTAGTGTTTAACCCTGACCACAAAAATCCATATGTAATTTAGTCTTGGTCCAATTTTCGGTTTTGAGCATTTCCTCCATAATACTGACTGATGGAATGACAACACAAGATATAAGAAGCGTTTTTAAAAAGTTAATAACACTATCTATTTTGCTATATTAAAGGGATAGTTTACACAAAAATGAAAATTCTGTCATCATTTACTCACCCTCAAGTTGTTCTAAACCTGTATGAATTTGTTTTCTTCTGTTGGACCAGCAAATGTATTCTTCAAAATATCATCAGGGCAAGAAATATATTAATACAGGTTTGGAACAACTTGAGGGTGAGTAAATGATGACAGAATTTTCATTTTTGGGTGAACCCCCGAGTCCCGTGTGCGTTGCAGTTTTTCGGACGGCGTTCATCAAACACACGGTCAGTCATGTCCGACGATTATCATGTGTAGTAAATGCAACATGTACAGCTTAGCTCTTTCTGTCAGCAGTGAGACTTACACATGTGATAAATGCAGGGATATTGTCAGGCTGACAGAGAGAATCTCAGAATTAGAGACACGCATCCAAACTTTAATTGAGGATAGTGAGAATGAAAGGGCCTTAGATACTGCTTTGGATGCGACTAGCCTAGTAAACACTACACATTCGGTTCCGGTTGTAGAAGCCACGCAGCAGGCTAACTGGGTGACTGTGAGGCGGCATAATGGCAAGAACAAACACCACTCTTCCGTTCCGATTAGAACATCAAACAGGTTCTCCCCACTCAGTGACGCACCCACTGAGAATCCTGTTGAAAGTGCCCTAGTTATTGGCGATTCTATTACACGGAACGTGAAAATAGAGACACCAGCCACCATAGTCACATGTTTGCCGGGGGCCAGAGCACCTGACATCAAAGCAAATTTAAAAGTGCTGGCTAATGCTAAACGTAAATATTCTAAAATCATTATCCACGTCGGCACAAATGATGTTCGACTTCGCCAGTCGGAGATCACTAAAATTAACATTAAAGAGGTGTGTGAACTCGCAAATTCAATGTCAGCAAAAGTAATTTGTTCTGGCCCTCTTCCTGTTCGTCGGAGTGATGAGATAGTTAGCAGGTTATCATCACTCAATGGCTGGCTGTCTAAGTGGTGTGCGCAGAATAATATAGGTTTCATAGACAATTGGAAAAGCTTTTGGGGCAGACCTGATCTGTTGAAAAGAGATGGTATTCATCCCTCCCGGGATGGTGCTGCTCTTCTCTCTAGAAATTTGGCAAATAGTCTTAGAGCTGAAACATAACAAACCAGGGCCCAGATCAGGACGCAGACAAACTGGCTAAACCGACCGTCTGCTAGCCGCCTCACGTCACAGAACTCAGATAATTCACAGCACATAGAAACACTTTCACCTAGATATTATCACATAGAGACTGTGTCTGTACCTCGAACTAGTAAATACAAAAAACTTCCAAAACCTTTTAAGGGTAAAAATTTAATTGATGTTCAAAAAATGAAAATCACAGATAAATCAGATAAACAAATGATAAAGCTTGGGTTACTGAATATTAGATCTATTTCTTCAAAAGCACTTATTGTAAATGAAATTATCACAGACAATAAACTAGACTTGCTGTGTTTGACAGAAACCTGGCTAAAACCAGACGATTACATTACTTTAAATGAATCTAGTCCTCAAGGTTATGATTATCGACACAATCCTCGACAGAAAGGCAAAGGGGGAGGTGTTGCTGTAATTTATAGTAATATATTCAGAATCATTCAAAAGAATTTCAAATATAATTCCTTTGAAGTGATGGTGCTTTATGTAACATTATGTAAGTTGACATTTGTGCTGGCTACTGTATACAGGCCACCAGGGCACCATACTGACTTTATCAAAGAATTTGCTGAGTTTCTATCAGAGTTAGTACTGGCTGCGGATAAAGTCCTTGTTGTTGGTGATTTTAATATCCATGTAGATAATAATAAAGACGCATTTGGATTGGCATTTGCAGATATTTTAAACTCTATTGGAGTTAAACAACACGTGTCAGGACCCACTCATTGTCGCAATCATACCCTAGATCTAATACTGTCGCATGGAATAGATATTGATGCTGTTGAAATTCTACAGCAGAGCGATGATATATCAGATCATTATTTAGTCTCGTGTATAATACAATTAGCCAAGGCTACAAAACCACCACCCAGCCATAAATATTGTAGAACAATCACGTCTGCCACTAAAGATTGCTTTATAAATAATCTCCCAGAGCAGTTTCATCGCCTTAGTATACCTGACAACTTAGAAGAACTCGATGCTGCAACAGAAACTATTGGCTCTCTCTTTTCCAGCACATTAGATGCGGTCGCTCCTTTACGTCTAAAGAAGATTAAGGAAACTAATCCAACGCCGTGGTATGATGAGCACACTCGGGCTCTAAAACGAGCTGTTAGAAAAGCTGAACGTAGTTGGAAGAAAACAAAACTAGAAGTTTTTCGCCTTTCTTGGAAAGAAAAAAATGATTGAGTACAGAACAGCCATAAGAAATGCTAGATCTACTTATTTTTCAAATCTCTTAATAGAAAACAAACATAATCCTAGGTATTTATTTGACACAGTGGCTAAATTAACTAGAAACAGAGATTCAACTGCTGACGTTTCCATAGAGCACAGCAGTAATGACTTTATGAACTTTTACTTGCAAGATTGATAATATTAGAGAGAAAAATTATAAACATGCAACCGTCTACAGTTTCTCTTCAGACAGTGCACTGTAGTGTCCCTGAGGTAAAACTAGAATCATTCGCCGCTATAGGAGAGGAAGAATTATCTAAACTTATCAAATCATCAAAATCAACGACATGTATGTTAGACCCAATGCCGACTAAACTACTGAAAGAAATGCTTCCAGAGGTCGTAGGTCCACTTCTTGATATAATTAATTCATCTTTAACACTCGGCCACGGGCCAAAAACCTTAAGCAGGCTATTATCAAACCTCTTATTAAAAACCTCAACTAGATCCGAGAGATTTAGTTAATTACAGGCCAATCTCGAATCTACCTTTTCTGTCAAAGATACTAGAAAAGGCAGTTTCAACACAACTGTGTTCCTTTTTAGAAAGAAATGGAATCTGTGAGGATTTCCAGTCAGGATTTAGACCATACCATAGTACTGAGACTGCTCTCGTTAGAGTTACAAACGATCTACTCCTATCATCCGATCGTGGCTGTATTTCTCTATTAGTGTTATTAGATCTCAGTGCTGCTTTTGACACTATCGATCATAACATTCTTTTAAAAAGACTTGAAAACTATATTGGCATTAGTGGAATTGCTTTGGCATGGTTCAAATCATACTTATCTGACCGTTATCAGTCTGTGGTAGTTAATGAAGAGATGTCGTATCGATCACAGGTTAAATATGGGGTACCACAAGGCTCAGTATTAGGACCGTTGCTTTTCACTCTGTACATGCTGCCCTTAGGAGAGATAATTAGGAAGCATGGTGTTAGTTTTCACTGCTACGCTGACGATACTCAGCTCTATATTTCCTCGCGCCCTGACGAAACCTACAAATTCACAAAACTAACAGAATGCATAGCTGACATTAAAAACTGGATGACAAGAAATTTCTTATTATTAAATTCAGAAAAAAACTGATTTCCTAATCTTTGGACCAAAAACTTCCTCACGAAAAAACCTTGAATACTCTCTAACACTTGACGGGTGCTCCATTAAACCTTCGTCCTCAGTTAGGAACCTGGGTGTGCTCTTTGATACCAATCTTTCATTTGAAAGTCATGTTTCTAGTATCTGTAAAACCGCCTTCTTCCATCTAAAAAATATATCTAAATTACGACATATGCTCTCAATGACAAATGCGGAACAGTTGGTTCATGCATTCCTGACCTCAAGACTAGATTATTGTAACGCTCTACTGGGTGGTTGTTCTGCTCGGCTTTTAAACAAACTACAGTTGGTTCAAAATGCGGCAGCTAGAGTTCTTACTAGAACCAGAAAGTATGACCATATTAGCCCAGTTCTGTCAACATTACATTGGCTCCCTATTAAACATCGTATAGATTTTAAAATCTTGCTACTTACTTATAAAGCTCTAAATGGTTTAGCTCCCCAGTACCTAAGTGAGCTCTTAATGCATTATAGTCCTTCACGTTTATTGCGATCTCAGAATTTAGGCCAGTTGATAATACCCAGAATATCAAAATCAACTGAAGGCGGCAGATCATTTTCCTATTTAGCACCTAAACTCTGGAACAATCTTCCTAGCATTGTTCGGGGAAGCAGACACACTCTGTCAGTTTAAATCTAGACTAAAAACACATCTCTTTGCTCTTGCATACACATAACACATTATCAATACATTAACATTTTTCAAATCCGTTAAAGGATTGTTACGCTGCAATAATTAGGTCGGCCGAACCGAGAACATTTCCTATAACACTAGATATACCTGTACATCAGAACAAGAATGGCATCTACGCTAATATCTGTCTCTCTGCTTATCCTGAGGTTTGCCGGGTGCTGGATCCAGGCCGTATCCAGGTCAGATGGAGAACCTGCGTCTGGACCTGACTACAACGTAGCCCAGGATCCCCGTATCCGCTTACATATATTTATATATAATCGATTTTTAATCTATATAATAAAAATGTACAATTCAGATTTTGATCTCCATATACATTTACATATATATATCTTCCAAGGGGTTTTTTCCCTCCTAGGACTTTTTTCCCAGTGCTAGCACGCTGGGTTTTTCTCCTAGGGGTTTTTTTCCACCCCTGGAAGTCAGCCGACATTGGCTTAATGTAGCACCATCTTGTATATGTTACATATTACCACGCTTGTTTGTACAGTTTTAACCACTTCCCTTTTTTTCTGTGCTTCTAATATGTAAAGCTGCTTTGAAACAATTACCAATTGTAAAAGCGCTATATAAATAAATTTGACTTGACTTGACTTGAACTATCCCATTAACTGCAGGTTTATATGTTTAGTTTTTGTCCCCTTATTTTTCTTCCTGCTTTGTGCAGACCCGTTAAAAAGTATGGCTGTAATTAATAATTAAAATAAGGTATTTTTATACTATAAAAATTAATAATAAGATGTCTGATTGGGCATAATAACCCAGAAAAGGGAACTAAAAGCCTAATTATCTGTTTCACTTCTAATTTATTAAACCCCAGTTTCACAGACAAGGCTTAAGCTAGTCCTAGACTAAAATCCATGTTTGAGCTGTTTTAACTGAAAGAAACTTGCACTGACATATCTTAAAATATGTCACTGCCATTGTTTTGCGCCAAGATGAACACCAATAAATTTTTTTTTCTATTGTATGTTTATAAAAAGCTACTTAAATATCCTAATTGAACTAAGGCCTAATCCCGGTTTAGGCTAAGCCCTATCTGTGAAACCGGACCTAAATTGCTTATAGCTTTAAAGGGATAGTCCACCCAAAAATGAAAATTTGATGTTTATCTGCCTACCTCCAGGGCATCCAAGATGTAGGTGACTTTGTTTCTTCAGTAGAACACAAATGATGATTTTTAACTCCAACCGGTCTGCGGTCTGTCAGTCATATAATGCATTGAAACGGTAACACCATCTATGAGAATAAAAAAAACATGCACAGACAAATCCAAATTAAACCCTGAGGCTCATGACAACACATTGATGTCCTAAGACACGAAACGATCAGTTTTTGCGAAAAACCGAACAGTATTTATACTTGAGCATCCAGTTGGTGTGGTCTGAAAACGCGTTCTGATGACGGAAGTGATGTCTCGCGCTTTGCTTCAATGAGTGCGAGCGATCACTTCTGCCGTCAGAGTGCATTCACACCTCACCAACCGGATGCTCAAGGCTGTTGGACATAGTGGTGTATTAGAGGTAATAAATGATATAAATACTGTTCGGTTTCTTGCACAAACCAATTGTTTCGTGTCTTAGGACATCAATGTGTTGTCATGAGCTGCAGGGTTTAATTTGGATTTGTCTGTGCATGTTTTTTTAATTCTCATAGATGGTGTTAACGTTTCAATGACGGCAACGGTTGGAGTTAAAAATCATAATTTGTGTTCTACTGAAGAAACAAAGACACCTACATCTTGGATGCCCTGGGGGTAAACAGATAAACATCACATTTTCATTTTTGGGTGAACTATCCTTTTAAGTCTCCATTGTACATCACTACACTAAATAAATCTTTCATCTGAAATTAAATACAAATTTGGTTTTGATGTATTGTGTACAGCTGGATTTCACAACATGTTCAGTATGAAACATTTTACAGGAATACATCTGAAAAACAAAATCACTATCATGAACAAACTGTTCTTATTGGCTAGAACAATCTACTGCTGACTCATTGAAAATATGTGTAGTTCTGTGCATGGTAAAATGTTCAGTATTGCACAACTCTCTCTCTTCTAATTCTTCCTGCTGGTGTTTACCCTCCTCCAGCCCTGATGTGCACATGATCACAGATACGGGGGAGGGAGAAAAAAGGGGATAAAAGTTAGAGCCGAGTGAGCTGTAAAAAGGAGCAGTTCGTACAAGTCTGAGCAGAAAAACTTTCTCTTGTTAATTCTCCCAGGGAAGCTCTCTCTTTTGATTGCTTTCATCTTCATTAACTTTTATTTCATTATCGGTGATCTGGAGGACAGGACTACAAGATAAAGACATAACTTTTGTCAGACGGACTACTTAAAAAGCTTTGCTGTTAAACAAAGAAAAGGGTGGTCGACAGATTTACTGAACTTTATGTTTTAGGATGGAAGATATTGAAAATTACACCAGTTTACAAGAGTTCACAGAAGATATTGCTCATAGTGGGAACAGACCTATACTCACATCACAGGGCAAACAAGGTAATGTATGTGTGTTATTAATGCGAGTACTGTATGTGAACTTGAGGGAGGAGTGGAATACAAATCACACCCCGTAAATGTGTTCAGAGATGTGTGGGACAATCAGAGTAATAATTAAAGATTTTGTGCTTTATCAGGTGTTCACAAAGGGGAGAAGTGTTTGAGGGGGCAGGCAGCTCTGGTCCTGCTCATTGCTCTACTGACCTCAGTTTGTGTAAACATTGTACTTGGCGTTCTCTGTAAGTAAACACACTGCTACACGTACACATTATGCACGTAAGCATGGTGCAGTCAAAGTGCATGTGGCTTCATAACGAATAGAATAGAATAGAATAAATAGCTGGTATTAATATTCTATAATTTGTCTAAATAAATTACAAATATAAAACACTAAAAACTAAAATGAATTTATTATGCATAACATATTCATTTTGAGATTAGATAAAGGTTACATTTAAGTGTGTTATTAAATTGATAGAGATGTTAAAGATTTACTTTAAGTGAGATGATGAAGTAAAGTAAAGTATAAATATAAAATTATGGAAAATGAGCATGAATATTAACATATATACCAGTAAATACAATATATAATATTGGCCAATAACCAATATTATACTGATATATTGTGTGTCCCTAAATAGAAAAGAAAAGAAAAGAAAAGAAAAGAAAAGAAAAGAAAAGAAAAGAAAAGAAAAGAAAAGAAAAGAATAAAATACATATTAAAATTCTGGACGATACTAAAAAGCTGGTATTCATATTCTAATTTGTCTAAGACAAAAATTACAAATATAAAACCCTAAAAACTAAAGTAAATTTAGGCATAACATATTCATTTTGAGATTTGATAAAGGTTACATTTAAGTGTGTTATTAAATTAATAGAGATTTTAAAGATTAACTTTAAGTGAGATGATGAAGTAAAGGATATATAAATATAAAATTATGGAAAATGAGCATGAATATTAACATATATACCAGTAAATACAAATATATAATATTGGCCAATAACCAATATTATACTGATATATTGTGTGTCCCTAAATAGAATAGAATAGAATAGAATAGAATAGAATAGAATAGAATAGAATAGAATAGAATAGAATAGAATAGAATAGAATACAAAATTCTGGACGATACTAAAAAGCTGGTATTCATATTCTAATTTGTCTAAGACAAAAATTACAAATATAAAACCCTAAAAACTAAAGTAAATTTAGGCATAACATATTCATTTTGAGATTTGATAAAGATTACATTTAAGTGTTATTAAATTAATAGAGATTTTAAAGCTTAACTTTAAGTGAAATGATGATTGTAAAGGATATGTAAATATAAAATTATGATAAATGAGCATGAATATTAACATATATACCAGTGAATATAAATGCGTAATACTGGCCAGTAACCAATATTATACTGATTTATTGTGTGTCCCTAAATAGAATAGAATAGAATAGAATAGAATAGAATAGAATAGAATAGAATAGAATAGAATAGAATAGAATTAGGGATTAAATATTATCTAATAAATCAAATATTATCTGATTAATATTCTAGAATATTTTGTCTAAACAATTTTTTATTAAAAGACTAAAAACCCTCATTTTAAATGCAGTGAAACTGAATTTTGGTATAATCTTGTACATTATATGTTAAAGAAAATGGATGTTCATTTTGAGATTATCTGAAGATTAAATTGATTAAATAAATATATAGAGTTTTAATAGTGTAACTTTAAGTGAGCATTAGATGATGGCAAAACTATTGTTATTGTAAAAAATAAAGAAACAACAATAATAACATACTGATAAATACTGAAAAAAAAAAATAAAAATTATAATATTGGCCAATAAGTGATATGGCACTGATCATGTATCTATACATAATAGAAATAAAATAGAATTAAAATAGACAGAGAAACATTCTGTAGGTGGTTGCATAAACTGATAAGACCCGTCTTAAAAGTTAGTTTTAGTTTTAGTTTTCAATTAGGATATTTAAGTAGCTTTTATAAAGTTTCACTAGAAAAATAACATTACTGATGTGCATCTTGATACATACTAATTTATGTCAGTACAAGTTTCTTTCAGCTCAACATGCATTTTAGTTTAGAACTAGCTTAAGCCTTGTCTGTGAAAGTGGGGGCTAATGTTTTTCTCAAGACAAGATGGTCAAATCTTTTTTAAGTCAGTTACATAAAAAGGTGATTGGTTTACTTTGAATCTGAAAATTAAGAATGATTAGCCCTAACTAAATGCTAGTTGGTCAGACTAGTTCTTTAGAAACAGTCTTAGTGGCTATGTTTATGTGTCTGCACAACTGCTGGGTTAATATATTGATGGTATAAACTCTCTGTCTCTCTGCAGTGGTAAACAGTCGCAGATCATCTCTCACTGTAGATCCAGTCAAGAGTGATGCATCTGAAGCTGCGTCTCTGTCTCTCAAACTTACTGCCATGCAGGAGCGTTTCTCCCGCCTCTGCTCAGAATACACAACTCTTGGAAAGACTTGTTCAAAAGCGGGTGAGGAAAAAATGATATGGGACTAAGACAAAAATAAGTGTATTACTGATTGGTATTTGATTCCCAAGGCTTTCCATTCATTAACATCTCTCTTCCAGTGATCCAATGTAAGCCATGCCCAGAGAACTGGATGCATTTAGAAGGGAGGTGTTATTTCTTTAGTGATGATAAACTTGACTGGCAGCACAGCAAAGAAAGCTGCGCGTCCATGGGCGGCTATCTGACAATACTGCACAGTCACGAACAACACGTAAGTGTGTGGCTTATTCTTAGTACTTATATGCACATTCGTTTCAATAATTCATCCTTGCAGTGTTTATTTAAAGTGATATATTTATTCAGTATGATATACTATTAATATAATTTTATTTTTAATACAGCACACCCTTGAGGGTGTCGCACGCAATCGTGGTGGATTTGACTATCATTTCTGGATTGGTTTATCAGACGCTGAGACTGAGGGAGTGTGGAAATGGGTGGACAACACAGTGGTTAATATGACGTACGTGCACACACACACACACACACACACACACACACACACACACACAGAGAGAGAGAGAGAGGGATCACTGTTGCCAACAAATGTTCGGGAGAAGTTGTTAGAGAATTTGTAGCTAAAAGTTGCTAAATGATGTTGTTATGGCATCCTTACATAATGACGTAAAATCATTATGTAGAATCCCTGTGTTCAAAATACTCCCCAATCAAAGAGTCATTCTACGAAACGGGTGCCATTTGGGCCTGCAATGTTTGATCAGATGCATAAGGCATTTAAAAATGTCCCAAAGTCTGTTTCCAAAGCTTAAAGTTATTAATTCAAGTGTTCTTTTTAACATGATATATGATAAAATGTTTTTTTGAAGATTAGCAAACTATTTTTAATCATTTTTCATTATTATATAGCCAATTTCGCATGTCCGTGTTAACCAACATGACATTTGCATCTAAAATATCACCAAATAAGTTACATATTTTTTCAAACATATACTATTTTCAGGATTATATGTGTGTCCCTGTTTACATAAGATATATTTATTCACAATAAACCTTATTTTTTTGTAAATATTTTATGATTTGTGCACGTCCCTCAGTTTGACTTTACCACCCAGTCACACTAACTTGTTTTATCTATAAATAATGCTCTGTTCCTTTAAATGAAATCACAAAGCCGAAGTGACATCATTTGAGCCTTATAGCCACCAAGAACAAAAGCAGGCAACTATGTACATTTTTTTAGTTTATTTGTTGTTTTGTCATGTTAGGTAGGGCCCGTCGAGCTCAAACCAACCACCCCTCCACGCAAAATAGATAGGGAAAACTGTTTTTTATGAATTTTTCTTACATTATTATACAAAGAAAATTATATTTCAGATTGAATGCATGTATACTAGGTGAGAACCTTGACCACATGGGAGATTTGCAGACATTTTGGGATGAAATTTACTACCCCGTCACATCCCGTCACGTTGTGACGGGGTGGTAAATTTCATCCCAAAATGTCCCCCCAATTAAAAATCACGTTCTGGGGGTAAACCTTTTTTTTTTTTTTGTATTGTTTTTTTTTTTTGGCAGGGTTCCCTTGGTAAAATGTGCATTCCAAGGGTTAAATATCATGTTATTTGGGCTCGCTTCAACCCGTGGACATGAAAAACAACCCGCAGCAATAGTGTAAAAGTAGCCCAATTCCGCAGGAAAACCGCAGACTTGGCAACACTGTTAGGTTCATTCACTCACTCTCTCACTCACACACTTTTTACTCAATTTGAATGTCTCCCCTCACCCAGTTTTTAAAATTTTAAAACCAGCAGATAGAGAAACACTTTGTCATACCACCCTGTCACAGGGAAATTTTGTTAAAAGTTTATGGAAAGAAAATGAAATATTACGTAATTAAGGTTGACTGATGTTCTTGTTGTGTGGACTAATCAGATAAATGTAACTTTATTTGTATTTTTTAAGTGAATTAATTTTTTCAGTACAAACAATGAGGCCACTTAAAGGATTAGTCCACTTTTAAATAAACTTTTCCTGATAATTTACTCACCCCCATGTCATCCAAGATGTTCATGTCTTTCTTTCTTCAGTCGAAAAGAAATTAAGGTTTTTGATGAAAACATTCCAGGATTTTTCTCCATATAGTGGACTTCAATGGGCACCAAACAGTTGAAGGTCAAAATTAGTTTCACTGCAGCTTCAAATTGTTCAACACGATCCCAGATGAGAAATAAGGGTCTTATCTAGTGAAACCATCGCTCATTTTCTGAAAAAAAATTGAAAGGCTCATCTTGAACTAGCTCTCTTCTTCTTCACTAATAGAATTTCAGCAGTGTAGACACTGCTAAGTGTATCACTGCCCTCCACAGGTCAAAGTTTGAACTAATTTTTATATGCAATATGCTAGTTCAATAGTATATAACAATTAGTTCAAACTTTGACCTGTGGAGGGCAGTAATACACTTAGCAGTGTCTACACTGCCGAAATTCTAATAGAGAAGAAGAAGAGAGCTAGTTCAAGATGAGCATTTCTGGTTAAAACTTATATAATTTTCATTTTTTTTTCAGAAAATGAGCGATGGTTTCACTAGATAAGACCCTTATTTCTCATCTGGGATCGTGTTGAACAATTTGAAGCTGCAGTGAAACTAATTTTGACCTTCAACTGTTTGGTGCCCATTGAAGTCCACTATATGGAAAAAAAAAAAATCCTGGAATGTTTTCATTAAAAAACTTTAATTTTTTTTTTCGACTGAAGAAAGAAAGACATGAACATCTTGGATGACATGGGGGTGAGCAAATTATCAGGAAAAGTTTATTGAAAATTGGACTAATCCTTTAAACATCAAATTCATATTTAAAGATTAAAAATCTAAGAATAAAAAAAAAAAATTAATTAAAGACTTTCTATTGATGGTTTCCAAAAAAAGGACATTTTACTGTTAGGAAAACATTAAATTTTAAAAATCTATTTCTTGTTTTACTACTCCAATGGCATACATATTGTCCTTGCCTGAATAAAAAGGATAATATTAATAAAGATTTTGTGCCTGAGGTGGAAAAATATGTTTTTGGAGGATTAACATATCTTTCAAATTGTAAGTTTGTTTAAAAAAAAGTTTGTTCTTAATGAAAATTTTGAAAAATGCAAAGTGGAAATGGCACCCATGGAATGACTCACATCCAAATTTCATTCACACACATTCATATTTTATAGAACATACTTTTTTTTAAAAGGTCACATAGTAAGTTTCAACCCAAATGTAGTACCTGCTATACAGTATGCAATTTTTTGTCATTTAGAGGGAAAATGTGTACACTTGTTTGAGTACACTTGTTGCCAACTTTTGAAAAATTGATAAAAGTCACCAAATCCATTTTAAAAATAGCTAAATTTGTTGTTAGGTTGCCAGGGTAGTCTGGAAAGTGTTAAATCTAGCAACAAAATTGCTGAATTGGCATCACTGGGTGGGATTATGATGTTTTTGTGGTATTTCATCTGGACTCACCGCTGCTTTCTGTAGGTACTGGAATGAAGGGGAGAAAGAGCCCAATAATCACCAGTCAGGTGGGATTCATGGAGAAGACTGCGCAGTGCTGGACTCACGCTCTAAAACATGGTTCGACGTGCCCTGTGATTTCGCTTATAAACGTATCTGTGAGATGGATCCTATCACAATAAATGTATGAATTGAAATTGAAATGTGTACAAATGTAGCATATATCTATTTTTCTATTGCCCTCTTTCTTTTTAATAAACAGTGAAATTCTCAGAGGCTCAAAGGTTCAGCGTAGTTTGTGTGTCTTTAATTTGACTTGACATTTGAAAAATGAAAAACATTGCACAATAATGTTTTTTTCCACTCTTCATCACCCCCTTTCCCTGGAACCAAAGCAAACAGTAAAGGTTTTTTAACAATTTGAGCACACTGTTGAACTGTACAAGCAGAATTGATTACAAGACACAATTCAACACAAGATCATGTGTTCGTCAGACCACCACAGTTAGGATATTTTTAAGCTGTTCTGTGTTTTCACACAGCTTCTCTCCTTTACTAGTCAAACATTCTGACGCATTTGATGGAATTTATGTGAATGTGGAAATGGATAAATAAATTATATAAATGTCTAATTGCTTACGCTTCATATTGGTTTTGTGAACAAATGTGATACAGATGTTATATTGGACATGTAATATTAATGTTATTATATATTTTTAGTTAATTTATTAGTAGTAGTAGTACTACCGTAATTCCTCAAATAAAAACCGGGGCCTTTATTTACCTGAACTGCAGAAGGTAACAGGCTTTTATTTGAAGCAGGCTTTTATTAGAGGCAGGCCTTTATTTCTAATTCCATCTGTTTGATAAATAATTGTTTTAAATAAACCGTTTTAAATTGAAAGCGATAGCGTTCCAGTGGACAGAGATAATTAATTTAAGAAATATTTACAAAAATATCACCATATACAACAACAGCCAGAAGGGCGACAAAGCAATTTGGGTCAGAATTATGGAAATCAAACACCACCATTGTGTCAGTTTGAACCCTGTAACTGTACAGAGTGTTTATTTCAAATACAGGTGCTAACGTACAGTATTGCTGGTAGATCAACAAGAGCATATGTAAAACGCATTGCTGGTTTGCAGCACACCAGTATCTGATTAACGTTACAGACGGTATAACCAGCATGAACATGACAAAAAAAAAAAAAAAAAAATCAATGTTTCCACAGAGCTACACATAAGTTATTATCGGTATGAAAACAACAACAACAAATCTGAAGTAACGCTACTCTGGATACCGTAACTTTGATTAAAGTCAAAAGACAAAAGTCCTGACAGCACAGTCAACAGCTGGTATCCAATAACATTCTGCTGCAAGCAAAATCCGAACAAAATTGCTTAAAAATAACATCGTCGCAGCTTAACTTGATAAATGAAACGGTGTAATTACCCATAACAAAATATTTGGTGGTCAGTCCTCCTCCTCAAAATCACCATCATCAAGAACTACAAGTTCATTGTTGAACAGCTCCTCTTCATCTTCCTCGTCCTGAAGTGCTTCGCGCCGGTTCTCCCGGCCCTGCTGTCGGACCTGATCGAGCGCCTCCCTTCCAGCGGCGCAAGGCTGTCCCTCCCTGAAGCAGAGGATGACATCATCTTCGCTCCCGTCAGTTTTCAGAGACAGTCCACAAACTTTGAAAGACTTTTTGATCATATCCACGTCCAGTTTGTCCCAGGCGGCGACCACCCAGTCCACAAGCAGGCGTCGGGCGGGGGCTTTTAAGTTACCTCCGGCTGTGTACTCCTTATCTGCATCCCCTGCCATCCACTGATCGTAGGCGTTGTGCAGGCTCGCCTTGAAGGGTTGGTTCCACATCACATCGGGGGCTTGGATATATTTAGTGCAGCCTCCCGGGATCACCGCTGTTGTGATATTGTAGCCACATTTTAGTTCCTCTTTGGTGGCGGCACTGATGTGGCAGCGGTACGAGTCCCACGCCAGCAGCCGCGGGGTGAAGTTGAATTTTCCCACCACAGACTTCAGCCAGTCAGCCGTGAGAGCGTCATTCATCCAGCCATTCACAGAAGTGGTGATTACTGCGCTGGAGATCTGCTGCTGCATCGCCTTCACTTCACGAATAGCCCCTTTAAAAACAATATAAGGCTTCAGTTTGGTGCCGTCGGCTTTGCCAGCGAGGACAACGGTAAGATGGCTTTTTTCGTGTCCTGTGGTTTTTAGAGCCACACTCTTTGCTCCTCGTGTGTCAACAGTAGAGGGAGACACCATATCGAACCAAACTGCAGTCTCGTCCATTGCAATGATGTCCTTTTCTAAAATCTTTTTAGAACTGACAGCCTTGCTAACGTAGTCAACGTACGAAACAAGTTTCTCAGTTAGTAGATCTGGGTCTTTCTGGGCCATGGTGGTGCGACGTCGAAGTGAGAAACCATTGCGCTGTAGAAATCTTTGTAGCCAACCCCTGCTAGCCACAAACAAATCTCCTCCATCACTCACAGAACTGTAGATCTCCAATGCTTTATTTTGTATCATTTTTCTTGATACTCGGTTGTGTTTGTCCCGCATGGAGTAGATCCAGTCAGGTAGCATTGTTTCTAGCTCCAGGCTAACTTTTTTCCTCCCACCTCCAACTAGCCGTGCTCTGGTTTTGTCGGCTAATCTTGTCAGCTCATCCTTCTGTTTCTTCCAATATCGGATTCTCCTGGGGTCAATGTCGAAATATCTCGCAGCTTTTTCACCCGAGTTTTCCTCTGCATACTTTAAAACTCTTTGTTTAAATTTTAATTCAAATTTTCGTCTGGGTGCCATGCTCCTGAAGTTCGTTTTCAATAAAGTTGTTGAAAAGTCCGTCACTGGCACTAAATGAGACACGTGTTAAATCCAATGTTGCTACTGCCATCTATTGACACCTGTACATTATATGAAAGGCACTTAGGAGATTATCCACACAAATTCCCCCCCGGCCTTTATTTAAGACCGGCCTTTATTTGTCCGTGTTGACCACGCCCCCGGCCACTATCAGAGGCCCGGCGTTTATTTGACTACCGGTTTTTATTTGAGGAATTACGGTATATTGATTTAAGACTTTTCAAGACGCTATAATTCTCATGACCACACTGTGGCGATGTTTATCCACTCACTCTCGTAATAGCTCTGTGGCCACGCCCTCCCTTCTGCCTCTCCGCCAATCAGAAAGCACGTTTTCATGTCGTATCACGCTTGCTAACGGAAGTAGCAGTGGCACCACAGTTGACACAAACAACCTCAGTCTTTATAAACAAGGTAAATATATCGCTTCTTCGGCACGTTTCAGCACGCGAAATGTGGTCGCACATTAATATTATACATTTGAGCATGATTGGTAAAGTATGCAACGCTGCGTGCTTACGTACGACAATTAGTTTAACAACGACACGGCCTAGCTGGTGCTGTATGATGTACTTTATACCGGGTGCTCAACCCTGAGCACGAGCTGACATGTTTATTCTGTTCATGAGTATTACACAACACAGAATGCGTTTAGACCTCATTTAACAAAGTATATCTGAAAGTATGTGCTGAAACCTAGTGACGTTGTCGAGGAACACAATTCACACTTTTGTTCACTATGCTTGTGTTCAAAAATGTTGCAGTTCTAACTTACACGCATTGTTTTCGTAATCGTTTGTAGTCTGCTAAATAATCTCATTGTGTCAAGTGCGTTTAAACGCATCTTTTCTTGGCTGTCTCAGAGCTGTAATCTCCTAGTGCGCCTGGCAGCCTTGTTTTTATCATCATGAAAGTGCATCATGCATAACTTCATCCTGATAATGTAGTTATTTTTACCGTGAGCCACCTGTCTTATTAAATCCCTGCATCAAAGTGTCGTCTAAAGCATATTGCTTTGGATCAACAGCCATTTAACAAGCCCAATGAAACAGGTTTATTGTACGTGAGTTATTGAGGCTTGCTGGTAAAGATTTAATAAGAACAACTCTTTTAGTTAAGAAGCCTGAACACAGTCCTCTCTATTTATGAAATGCAAACTTTCTTTAGCTTTAAATGTCTACCTCATCCTTTGAGATGGCGGGCTCTGGGTTGTTTAAACGCTCTTTCTGTCCTGTCAGATGGAGGTGGATCAGCTGCTGTCTCTCTCAGGTTCAGCTCTGGCTCAGGCTATCAGCTCTCTACTGGAAACCCCAGGCCTGTATGTTTTCTCAGACATACTAGAACTGCCCAACGTCCGTGAGGTGAGGAAAAATCTGTTAGACTTGATGACTGTATGAATTCTGTGTCAAACACAATTATTTGAAATGGCAGTGCTTGTGTGTCATCTTTAATGTCATGGTGATTAATCTTCTGTTCAAGCGTTGAGCTATTTTGTTTTCTGTCTTGATGTGTTTTCCTATGCTGTCTAAAACCAAATCCATTTTTTCTTTGCATATCTCATTCAAATTAGATTTGTGTATTATGGTCTTGAAAACCACGGTCACCATGATTTTGCCAAGTTAGACAAGTTCCTGATCCTAGAACAGCATTCCTGTCCGAAAAGTCCTAACCTGAGCCTTACTCCTAAACCCTGCCTATAACGTATTCTTTAAATCAGATGGAAATGATAGGTGAATAACACTGGTTGTAATACTAAACTTGACATAAATTGTGTAAACCTATCCCTCAAATCTGATTTGAAATGCTGATCCAGGAACATGTTGTACTTGGTAAAATCACGTTCACCTGAAAACCGCACCGGACATCTGATTATTTAAATCTGATCCATATCACATTTTTTTTATGGTTTGAAATCTGATTCACATTTAATCTAAACAATCAGGTTGCAATTCCAAGTTTTTTCCCCCTTTCAGAACGTCTCACATATTTCATGTCAGTATGCTTTTATAAAGACATTAATATTATATTATATATTAAATATATAAAACTGAATGCACTACCGTTTAAATATTTGGGGTTGGTTGGTATGATTTTTAAAACGTTTTTGAAGTCTTTTATGCACACAGAAGCATTTAATCCATTTTTTATTTTTAGCAGTAAAATCATTTTATCTTATAACAATTTAATATAACTATTGTCTATTTGAATATGTGACCCTGGACCACAAAAACCGTCATAAGGGTACATTTTTTCAAATTTGAGATTTATACATCACCCAAAAGTTAAATAAATAAGCTTTCCATGGATGTATGGTTTGTTAGGATGGGACAATATTTGGTCGAGATACAACTATTTGAAAATCTGGAATCTGAGGGTGCAAAAAATCAAAGTATTGAGAAAATTGCCTTTAAAATTGTTCAAATGAAGTCCTTGGCAATGCATATCCACTCAGAAAAATAATTTTTTTTATATATTTACAGTAGGAAATTTACAAAATATTTTCATGGAACATGATCTTTACTTAATATCCTAATGATTTTTGGCATAAAAGAAAAATCGATCATTTTGACCCATACAATGTATTGTTGGCTATTGCTACAAATATACCTGTGCTGCTTATTTTGTGTTTTGTGGTCCAGGGTAACATATATTATGAAATGTAATTTATTCCTCTGATCAAAGTTGTATTTTCAGCAGCATTACTTCAGTCTTCAGTGTCACATGATCCTTCAGACATCATTCTAATTTACTGCTTAAGAAACATTTCTTATTATTATCATCAATGTTGAAAACAGTTGTGCTGCTTTTTTTCATATTTTTCTGGAAACTATGATACATTTTTTCATAATTCTTTGGTGAATAGAACACCAAATGTCACTGTTAATGTCAGTCACATGTTTAATATTAATAAATATTAAATATTATTAATAAATATTAATTTCTTTCAAACTTTAATACCCCGAACATTTGAATGGTAATTTATATATTTCTTATTTTATATATATATATATATATATATATATTATATATATATATATATATATATCATATTGATGTTTGCTAAGAGTGCTGTAATAAAACAGTCAACAGATGTCATCATTATTGCATTACATGTCATACAAGCATCCCTGCCACATATTGCACTGAGATCCCAGAGTACTCATGTACTGCACCATCATTCCTACAGAGCTGAACTAAAGTGCTTATTTGCTAGTGCCAAACACAAAATACTCCAACACTTTGTCATATCAATCTTTGTCCGTACTTCACTTTCACTCTCTAGCTGGAGACGGGTCCCCATGCTCCAGTGTACCAGCTTCTCAATCTTTTTGCGTATGGAACCTACTGCGACTATAAAGGTAACCATGACAACAAATGATCTGACCAGATATTGGCCCCCTGAGGCAGTGGGTTTATTCCCTGCTCTGACTCAGAATGAGACTGTATATGCTGCCCTTTGCCTTGCTAAATAAGTTAACTCCTGTGAGGGAGAAGCGGGAGTCTCTGGCCCATTTTCTGTTGCAGATTTTACTACGGCTTTAATGTAATCAGTTGTTTTCCTCCTGGCTGTGAGCTTGGTTATAATGTATGTTAATTTAATGTATGTCTGCTACTTAGAGAGGGCAGCCTCACTTCCTGAACTCACACCTGCCCAGAAGAACAAACTCCGTCACCTGTCAATCATCAGCCTGGCCTCCAATTTGAAGGTAGCGATTCATCCGTTTATTACACAAACCAATCCATGATTTATCTCTATTTAAAAAATTAATGTGTCCTTATAATATTCAAAATAACTTCCCTCCCTGTTGCAACGACACCTCTTCTCTGGTGACGTGTTTAGTGATGTGAGGGCAGGACAACCTGTCAATCACATGAGATTACAGCAATAGCAAACCACAACCTTCCAACGACCCACCCAATTCCTTACGGACAATATCAAGTCCCACAAGTTGCACTTTATTTTACAGTGCATGCACTTTTATGTACTTACAATGTACTTACCAAGAAAATAATGAGTAATATAAGGTACATGGGTTAAGATTAGGTTTAGGGGTAGGTTCAGAACTAGTACCTAGTTATTACTCAGTTATTGCAATTACTACAATAAGTATATAGTATGTACATGCGAAACAAGACTGTAAAATAAAGTGCTACTGTCCCACCATATTTTTTTTCTATTTTGAAAAGCATTTAACTTAAAGGGTTAGTTCACCCAGAAATAAAATTTCTGTCATTAGTTAATTACTCCCCCTCATGTCGTTCCACACCCGTAAGACCTTTGGTTATCTTTGGAACACAAATTAAGATATTTTTGATGAAATCTGCTGGCTCAGTGAGGCCTGAATAGATGGCAATGCCACCGAACTTAGATCCAGAAAGGTACTCAAAACATATTTAAAACAGTTCATGTGACTACAGAGGTTCAGCCTTAATATTATAAAGCAGTGAGAATACTTTTTGTGCGGCAAAACAACAAAATAATTTTTTTTTTTAACAATATCTAGTTATGGCCGATTTCAAAACACCGCTTCAAATCTTTTGTTTCAATTCAGTGATTCGGATCACGTGTCAAACTGCTGAAATCATGTGACTTTGGCGCTCCGAATCACTGATTCGAAACATAAAATTCAAAGCAGTGTTCACTAGATATTGTTAAAAAAATCGTTTAGTTTTTTTTGGTGCACAAAAAGTATTCTCGTCACTTTATAATATTAAGGTTGAACCATTGAACTCACATGAACTGTTTTAAATATGTTTTTAGTACCTTTCTGGATCTTGAGAAGTTTGGTGGCATTGCTGTGTATGTAGGCCTCACTGAGCCATCAGATTTCATCAAAAATATCTTAATTTGTGTTCTGAAGAGGAACGAGGGTCTTACGGGTGTAGAGCGAAATTAGGGTGAGTAATAAATTACATTATTTTAATTTTTCTGTGAACTAAACCTTTATGTCACAATACGGAAGAAAAGACTGTTGCATCTTCCATTTCATGCTGACTTTAATGCTGTTTTTAATGAGCTCTGTTATGAATGGCACACAGATGTTAACAGTATGGGCTATTAGTGTTATTGACTTGAATGATTGATGAAACCAGTCTTATCAAGCCTCTGTAATATAACTAGGACAAATTAAAAGTTTTAACTTACCCCACAGCATACTATTCACAGGAAACAAAGCATACAAACCTCTTTGTGCTGTTCTTTCTCTCGACAGTGTCTACCGTATTCACTACTGCTCCAGCAGTTAGAGCTGAAGAATGTGCGCGAGTTGGAAGACCTGCTGATCGAGGCTGTTTACAGTGACATTATCCACGGGAAACTGGACCAGAGGAACCAGCAGGTCGAGGTGGATTGCAGCATAGGTCGAGACCTGGGCCCCAACGAATTACCCAACATTGCCAACACACTGCAGGAGTGGTAAGTGTTCATTTGTGTTTGTGTCAGTATGGTGCGATGGATGCTGTTGCTGATGTAAAAAAGAAAATGCCTTGCGTGTTGGTGTTAAATATTCTGTCTGTCTGTTTTGCTCAGGTGTGCAGGTTGTGAAGCAGTTCTGTGTGGCATCGAGGAGCAGGTGTCAAGAGCCAATCAGTACAGAGAAAGCCAGCTCAAGGTCAAAGTTCAAGTGGAAACAGAGGTTTGTGTGTGAATCTTCACCCCCCCTAAAGGCCCCTGATATACTTGAAACGAAGTTCTTTTTTGTTCTTTGTTTAGGGGTAAAATGAAGTTCAAAATACGCGAGCAGTGATATACTGTTTTCGAACATCTGACGGCGCCCACACTGCTGAGAGCGATGGTTAGATGAATATGTAAATATGTGCGGCACTGTGCTTTCCTCTCAGTAATGAAATACATACAACAAAAACAGGGTTTTTTTATAGAAAGCATAAGAAAAGCATCTGATCATAATAACATGGGTGTGTTAGCATGAGCTCTGCGAATTAGCACTCCAGTAAAGTCACGTCACATTTATTTATATGGCATTTTATTCAATAGATTAAATAGCTGCTTTAGAGTATCAAACATTGAATAACTCTGTCAGTGCCTCATTTCATCAGAAGCACAACTTCATTTTGTACTATAAAGTGGCTATCCAGTGTGTTCATGTTTTCACTTGCGGAGATCTTACCTCAACGATCTTAACAGATGAAATGAGTCAGAGAACAGTTCCACGTGAAAGAACGCACACACCTCCTGTTACGTTATCGTCACGGACCAATGGTAGTACGAAGGTGTTGTGCAGCTGGAGCGAACTTTTCCTGAGAGTTCGCTTTGGCAAGCTGTTTCACACTTCTAAAACGAACTTCGTTTTGGAATGATTTTGGTTGAAATAACGTCACATCAGTTCATTCTTCAATTTCGTTTGAAGTATATCGGGGCCTTAAGTGACATATACAGTAGTGGCCAAAAGTTATGTCTGGCCTAGGAAAATTCACATTATTATATTCATTATATTCACACTTTATTCAAAAGGTATTAAAAATTTGTTAAAGATTTTGTAATCATATTATTACATAGTGCTTGGAGACAGTTGTTTTATTTGTGATAAAACAATGAAACATGGGAAATTATGCAGACATAATTTTTTGGCCATGCTGTCATACAAAGTAAATAATGAACACATGTAAAAACTTTGGCGTAAAATAAAACGTGTAGCTGTAGTTTCCCTTTTTTGCTAAATCATTTTGTCAGATAAATACCTTAACCAAGTTTAGTGTAATTTAAAATTATTTTAAAAATATATATATAGAATATTTTCCTCATATTTGATGGTTTAATCAAACTTGTAGGGTCATTAAAAACAAATATCCCCAGACATAATTTTTGGACTCTACTGTAAGATAATGTCTATGGTAAAGTAGAAGATTTTTTAAATAAGATCTTAGAAATGTATTCATGTTGGTTTCATAATTTTTAAAATACAATTTCAAGTTTCAATTTAATGACCCTAGTAGATTTGTACATAGCTTTTTTAATTTGAATACTACATGTAATAAATTATATATACTTCATATAAATAATAAAACATTATGTCAAACTAATAACTACATTCTTTTTTCCTTTTTTTTTTTTTTCTGAGGCTTTTTTCTTCATTATGATTTCAGGATGGTTGCATCACACAGACATTTTTTACTTTAAGCTCCCCCACCCCCCAAAAAATATCAAAATGAATGTCATATCAGGAATATAAAACATGTTCATCATAGAAGAGGTGTATTCAAGTCATTTGTGTGTATGATTTCCATTTTTAGTGTATTTTGAACAAATACATAGATTTTTAAAAAAGCATCACTTCCCTGACACACATATGAAGGCTGTTTTCCTGTTTGATAAGTAAAATTGTATAGTATGTGATCAGTTCATGATTGGACATTTATCCACAACATTGGATAAATATGCTAAATAACCATATTTATTGGTTACAGTATTTAAATGTAGCATACTAGTTTTATTGTGGCATAATGCTTACTGTATTACCATATATATATATATATATATATATATATATATATATATATATATATATATATATATATATATATATATATATATATATATTATATATATATATATATATATATATATATATATATATATATATATATATATATATATATATATATATATATATATATATATATATATATATATATATATATATATATATATATATATATATATATATATATATATATATATATATATATATATATATATATATATATATATATATATTATATATATATTATATATATATAAATATATAAATATAAATATATAAATATATATATATATAATATATATATATATGCGCAGTATAGGTATGCTGCGCAGTATTAGGCTAATATATCATGTATATTAGCTGCATACTAATTCTAACTCCAGGATTCAGTTACAATTTTTTTCCTCACCTTTTTAATTAGGTATCAAACCTACAGAAAACCCTCAAGGCAAGTTCTGCTTCCCCATCATCTGGCCCCGCCCCTGCTGGAGCAGCATCCAATCAGGATGCAGACCAACCAGCAGAGCCAAGAGACCCTGCCTCCTCTCAGGAACCACGGCAACCAGGAAAAAAGAGTTCAAAGGTCAAAGGGTAAGTTAATTGTATTTTAGGGTTTAGTGCTTCAGAATTCCCTCCAGTTCATGTTAGTCGTTTTCAACTCTATAAATAACTCTATAATATACCATAACTAATATAAAACATCACAGTGGTTTATATTAAAGAAGCCCTATGCCGTTTTCTTTGCTATTAAAACTATTGAGCTTACATAAATCACAACACTCAGGGAGTTTGTGTTTACTAATGGCATTTTTAAGCACATCGAATATGATTTATGAATGTTTTTACGTGCTGTTTCGGTGAGATCATGTACTGCTTCCTGCCTTCAGTTAAGTGTGATGTATAAGAAATCACCCACAGGCTTATAGTCCTAATTAAGCCCAAATGAGTTTAAAATTGTCTCTGTCCTGGTTTGGAAATCTCATGTCAGGATGTGCTTTGGAAAGAGCGGGGGGGGGGGGGCTTTTGATCACCACTGCTTTTTCTTTGTCACTGAAGAATGTCACTTAAGAAGAGGTATAATTTATTCAGGGCCGGTCTGACACAGATTAATCTGAGTCCAAGGCTTTAAAGGCTTCTCAGTGGAGACTCGTCATTAACATTTAAGGACTATTCCTTGTCCGTGTGCTGCTGCTAACTTTCTAATAATAATTATGTGATTATTAAAATATTATTTTGGAAAATGGAGTAAAGGAATGTCCTGGGTTCTATATAAGTTAAGATTAATCACATTTGTGGCATAATGTCGATTGCTGAAAAAATGTACCTTTTTTAGGCATTCAAAATGGATGTAAATGGGGCCAGATAAATAATATTCAAACATGCACCATTTATAGCCACAAGGAAAGTCTTGAAGTATCATTATAATGTCATATTCTCACTTGAATTATTCTTTCTTTTTGTATGTTTCAGGCTTCGTGGGAGCGGAAAGATTTGGTCAAAGTCTAATTGATCTCAATCTTCACTCACCCGCTCACAGACAGGCATATTGTGGACTGCTTGCTTGAATAGACAAAATAAACCAACCGACGGCCACTTCTCAGACACAAACCATCATTATAGTCTAACACAAATACAACTTTTACACAACGCTGGGTGCGTGTTCATGTGCGTGTGTGCTGTAAATGTCATTTAATTTGACTCATACTCCTTTTCCTTTGCGTGTTTGTTTTGTTCGGTATTAAATCTGGATGTAAATTGATGAAGCCAATGAATAAATGATATCCATCTGTCACCCTGTGTAGTCTCTGGCTTTCATGTTTCCTTTTCCTCTAATGTTAAGTGCTGCTAAATGTTTCGTCTCAATGGGGGCATGTCTGTTAAGAGGTCATGACATTAATTAGCCACACTTTAATGTCGGAGCCCTGAAATAACATCCTGGTTTCCTCTCTTTCTCAGCACATACACTCTTTCCACCAAAAGAGTGTGTTAGGCGAAATGCCCTTTATCCTGCCATAAAGCCTGACTAAAGCAATGTTTCTTTCTCTGTCCTGCATAATGGCCTGTAATGGTAGCGATTAACTTGTGGAAATGTCCACTCAGAAATGAGAACAATAAAAAAAGCGGAGAGTGATGATCTACTTTTACATTAACCCCTGCCTCCTCTCTTTTCCTGGCGGTAAAAATCCATCCACCTCAAAATCCATGATCCTTTTTTACGCACACATCCTTTTCTCTTTCTCTCTATAAATAGTGGTGTTAATTTCAGTCAGCGTGACTTAGATTCACTGTTTCTCAGTCTCTCAGCTCTGAGCAGATGGAAGCTGTGAACTCTTGCAGCTTTCATACAGCGTGTGAAGTGTCTTTATGTCCCGGTGTTTTGTTGCTGTGCAGTGGCTAATGAATCCTCGCGGTGTCCCTTTGGCCTGACTGTTTGGCGTGCGTGACTGCATGAGTCACTGTCATGTAGGCAGCCCTTTCAAAAACCATGGCACAGAAACATGTTTTAAAACACCAGAGATGGCTTTTTTATTGACTTCATAGTACAATGAACCACATATTTAAGGCAGTGCTACATAAATGGTGTAAAACCTCCAAACATATCTCACATAGTGTAGCTACTTGTGCATGATGTGAAAAATTCAATCTGCTGTGCCCATAAACTATAATGGCACATTAGTTTCTTATTACCTCCCTTTTGTCATTTAGTTTTTTTTTTTTTTTATCCGTTTTTTACATGGTTATTTGAGAGGCGATGATTATGATTTCCTAGGAAAATACAGCTTAAAGAACAATTTCTTCTGGTTTTAAGTCGATATGTATCAATATAAATCGAACTGATCATCTTTTTGTTCTTGATCATATTTTGAACAATTCATCAGTGCATACCTTTTAAAGAAAAAAATATTTGTCTTTGAATCTTTAAACAAATGTAAAAACTTGATCTTCCTCTGAAATGACTTTCCTTCTACGATGAAATCACATAGACCGCACAGACTATAGAGAGCAACATCAGGGTTCCAGAAGTAAAAATACCATTCACTTTCTCCATAGGGGAACTGATTACTAACGATAACCGTTAAAGACAGACCTAATGTGAGCTATGAGGTTGTTAATTGATGTTACATTTAAAGGGTTAGTTCACCCAAAAATTAAAATTCTGTCATTAATTACTCACCCTAAATGTCGTTCCAAACCCGTAAGTCTTTCGTTTATCTTCGGAATGCAAGTGAAGATCTTTTTGATGAAATCTGAGATTCTGTCGCTCCACAGGCAGCTACGCGACTGACACTTTGATGCTTCAAAAAGTTCATAAAGTGATCGTAAAATTAATCCATATGAATTGAGTGAATTAATCCAAATTTTCTGAAGAGACTTGATTCGCTTTAATGATGAATAGATTGAATTCAGGCTTTTATTCACATATAAACGTTCATCAACTCACATCAGCTGTGGTAAACGGAAGCTCAAGCAATGAGCTTCCACAAGAGATTTGTTCTCACGCGTCAAGCAGGTTCGATTGAGCTTCTGTTTATGTTCGCTGATCAATGTAAATAAAAGCCTAAATTAATCTGTTCATCATATAAAGAGGTCGCGTCTCTTCAGGAAATTTGGACTAAACCACTCAGTTTTACGATCTGTTTAAGAACTTTCTGAAGCGTCAAAATGTCATGGAGGGACAGAAAGTTCTCAAATTTCATCAAAAATATCTTAATTTGTGTTCCGAATATGAACGAAAGTCTTACGGGTTTGGAACGACATGAGGGTGAGTAATTATTGACAGAATTTTTTTTATTTTTGGGTGAACTTATCCCTTTAAACATTTTTTTTTTTTTTTTTATAATCATGTTTAATACCTGAATGCATGGTGGAAAAACTACATTACCCATGATGCTGTACAGAAAATTTCCCTAATCAGTCACAACAAGAAAATCTTGCAATGTTTCATAGGACTGTAGTTCTTTCCCTCAATAAAGCTATTAAGAATGCAGTCTTGTACCAATTCATAGTCTTTTTGTCAAATTATCAATTTTATTTATTTATTTTTTATTTCAGCTTCAAATCAAAGTTTGTGATGCTGTAATTCACCTCATAGCTGGTTGGTTTGGTTCATGGCTTATAATTCTTAATGACAAAAATGAATCATTTAATCAAATAATCAAGGCCGCTGAAAAAGTCTGATGCTCTCTATTGGATAATGTTAGCCATTAGCCAGATAGCTATTCACACAGAGCTTTGGCAAATTTGTCTGGCTAAGTCTGGCTCCATTCTGGAACAGAAAGCAAATACCCTCTTTCATACATCAAATATGTCAAAATACTGACGTAAAATCGGTAGCAATTTACACAGACTACAGTACAGATTTAAAAAGGTTTCTACCATCTGAAAGCCCAAAGCCTATTGATAGTTGCGGTTCATAAATATAAATAAGAATCCCCAAGCTGCCTCGCTAGCCATGGGTCCTTAGCGTAGCGAGACATCAAACAAACTTGTGTGGCATGTTTTTTTAAAAGCTTTTCGAACTAAATATGCCATGGAAGTGCCAAGCTTGTTTTTCAGTTTGTCTGCATACATGTCCTTAATTGTGCTTTCCATAAACTCAACACAGAAATATCTCGCATTTTGGTGTGTGTTAGCGCTCTGCTAACCAAAAATTACCTCTCTTATTATTACCTCTCTATCAAGGTCTCAGACACCCCCGAGAAGAGATATATGGCCATGATTTAGAAGTATTATGCTAATAAATACAACAACACACTTGGAAAAGAGTTACTTAGGTTTCACGAACATCTCAACAGATTCTGAGCCAGAATGACGAAAACGTTCGTCAGATAATTAGTGTAAATTATAAGGTTACACTGCAGAGGTGTTTCCAGATATCTGTTTTTATCAGCTGATGTCACTGCAGTCACTGTTGCCATGAGACACAGAGCCATTTGAAACAAAACACTATAAACAGATGATGTGAATTATATTTAACTCTTCAAAATAACTGCAGTCATTTATTAAGCCCAAATAAATGCTACACAAAGTGTGATAAAGGCAGCGGTAGGCAGCTGTAACCTTTGTATGCATGAGAGATAGGCCACTGCAAGCATGTCACGCCGGTTACTAAATTAACGACTACATACATCACAGCTTATTCCAAGATCAGAAGCTAATGATTGTTTTCATGGTAGAGGACATAGCATTCCCGAAGCCCTTGTGAATGGCTGCGTTGAGAGTATAAGTATAATACTGTACAAACGGCACTGGAAGAAAGAGGTACAGCCAGAAACGAAGAGCCATTGGACCACAAAACCTCACAGTCTCCATCAGAGTTTCCAAACAGATGTATTCATCCATATATCCACATGTGTCAATCTGCATTTTATGTACATTCGGATGGCTTGCCCACGAGTTCACTTCACACCAAAGTCTGTGTCATGCCCACGGGATTTGATTATCATGCTCAGAACAGTCAGCTCTTCAAAGATTGACCACTGGTATCCTGCAGCAAGGGGAAAAAAGATGAAGAAAGAGACGGCAAATTAAATTAATAAGGGTTTCTCACTCTATTATTGAGAGCGAGATTAATTCTGAAATGCACAGAGGAGCAGGAAGGGGTCTGATTTCATGGATGGCACGCTCTCTTACTCTCTCTGCTTCTCTCCTGTTGAAATATTCACAACGATTGAAGAAAACATCCACAACAATGCCTAACTGGCTGTTTTGTATTGCAAGCCATTACCTGATCTAACAACACACACTTATTTACACACCTTCCTTTTCACACAATCAGCCATATACGTACAGGGTATCTGCACTCTTTAATTAAAAGGCTGAGAGCCTTTAAATTGAATTCATTGAACACATTTTCATTGAATGCACATTTTCAAAATAATTGTTTGTAACAAAACAAAGATATAAATATACACTGCCCTCCAAAAGTTTGGAAACTCCCTAGAAAAGTGGGGTTTTGGACAATATTGGCATGAATCCTTTTTAATTTGTGATAATTTTGCACTGATAAGGGACTACACAAACTAAAAAAAAAAAACATATTTTTATTATATAAACAGTTTAAACATAGAAAAAAACTTCAATTTTCTATTCATCAAAATCACTACCATCTGACCTAAACTGGGTTCTAACTGGTTCATTGTATTCTAAACTTAATTGGCAATCAATTGTTGAAGCTGTTAAGGTGTGCTGACCCGAAAATCTTTTACACACCTGGGCCCAGTTTAAACCAGTAACCAGGCATCACAGCTGGCAAAGGGCCATGTCTGACTTTGACATGTATATATTGCCATTATTATGTAATCAAAATAAAAAAATTATTATTGCAGGTCTTCAATGATAATGTCAAGTTACTTTAATGTATTTGCACCAAAAAATGATAAGGATTTATGCTGATATCGTCCAAAACCACACTTTGCCAAAGGTGTTTCCAAACTTTGTATTTCAGTCATTAAATAATGAGGTTTAAACCACATCAAAGTTCAGTTTGAATGAATGGTGGGAATTAAAATGACCTGGAGTGGACCACAAAAGCCGTCATAAGTCACATGGGTATATTTGTAGCAATAGCCAACAATACAAAATATGGGTCATTTAGTCATAGATTTTTCTTTTATGCCAAAAAACCTTAGGATATTAAGTAAAGACTGTGTTCCATGAAGATATTTTGTACATTTCCTATCATAAATATATCAAAAATGTGTTTTTGTGAGTGGATATGCATTGCTAAGGACTTTATTTGGACAACTTTAAAGGGTATTTTCTCAATATTTAGATTTTTTTTGTTGTATTAGTTGTATCTCAACCAAATATTGTCCTATCCTAACAAACCATACATCAATTGAAAGCTTTCAGATTATGCATAAATCTCAATTTAAAAAAACTGACCCTTAGTTTTGTGGTCCAGGGTCACATATAAATAAATAAAAAATCAACAGGTATGTTTTCCACTAAATTAATTAATTAATATTACAATAATAATGTAATATTAATTAATTATTTAATGCATGTAATAAATATGCGTGTATTTATTTATATCTAACAATATATGTGTTGGAACTAAAATAGCGCATCAACTTCAAATAATTAGGCCTGTTTTCTACTTAGTTTTTCACCAAAGGAGTTTATGAAAATGTATATCTATTAATTTTCAGCAAAATATGCAGGAACTACAAAGTTCATATACTAACATTTTCCACTTAATGAGTTCATTAAATAATAAAAATGTAATCTAATACTTATTTTATGTTATGATATATTAATCTTAACGATTTATTTTTTATGTAACAATATATTAACTCATAATACACTATACGTACACATTTATCATAATCCTTCTTTGTCTCAACAAGACTTTTCTGTGCTAGAATACTTTTTGGAAACTTTGACATTTTATCAAGGATCCACAGACCACCTTGACATGACTTTAAAAGAACAAATCTTGACTTTAAAAGAACAAATCTTTACTTTAAAAGAACAAAATTTAGTATAGCCCCTACTACTTGTGTTCTTTGTTTGTTGGGAACATGTTCTATTTTTATTTATGTTGTCCCCTTTGACAGTGTCTGGTTTACCAATCTTGCTTTTCCTCTTTCACACACACACTAAGTACCATTCTTGGCACCGTGCCTCACAGGCTTACTGACATACGCACGCTACCTCTCTCTGTCGGAGAAGGATGGAGTGCTGTGCAGTGTCTGCCTGCTGTCCTCCTGAGCTATGGAACGAGGGATGGCGAGGGAGAGAGGTGGAGGACGCTGGGAGAGACTGCGGTCGTAACTGAATTAAAGACAGAGAGAGAGAGAGAGAGAGAGAGAGAGAGATTAGGACGACAGCCAGTGAACGAATCGAGAATGTAGACACTGAAAAAACTGAGAAAGAGGCGTGAAAAGAAAGATTAAAGAGTATAAAGGAAAAGAAGGCAAACACTTCGGTGACACTGACAGGAAGTTCATTCACTCACTGGCTTAATTTAATAGACTGCCTTCAGCGAAAATAACAGAGCAGGGGAAATTAAAGCGTGCGAATTAGAGAGAGACGCTGAAATATTCAGTTAAAATCATATTTGTCCAGCAACCATGAGGAAGACAAAGTGTTGCTGACTGCTGTGTGACGTCCCATGTAATATTAATACCCCACACCGACACGCACTCATCTGCAGTGACTCAGGAGTGAGTTCGCTCCACCTCTGCTCTGATGGGATGACGGGCGGAGGGCTGGGGGTTGTTAAATGAGCGCGAGGGTGTCTGTCAAGGCAAGTGTGAGGCATACAGAGATTAATTGCGGAGATGTAGCTTGTGTATGTAATAAAATCGCCCTCGGCTCGCTCAGATGAACGCCGGTTTTATCTTCTAGGTGAGCGGCGGCTTCACATTAACATCACCTATCGGGAGTTCGCGATGTGACCGTTTTATTGGTCTTACAAACAAGCTCTCGAACAGTCCCATAATGTCTGATTTGTAGTACCTGCACCATTGCTTTACCGCAGAGTAAAGAAAGTATGTGCCTGGTTGAAGAAACCTGAGGAGAAAACGTAACAATTTCACGAGGTGGCGATTTCGTATTCTTTGTACATTCAAGGTTGATTGTCATTTTTTCCAATTCATCTCAATGGCAAAAAGTGTTCCACCTGATTTACTCTACATTCTTTGTAATTCGTACAGAAACAATTAAAAAATTTTTTAGGCAAGTCCACCCCTAACATCACCATCTCGGATCCACCTAGTTATTTTTAAAATCACCATAAAATAAAAATTAACCATTTTTTAATGTTCAGAACGTGAAATTGACAAAACAACAACAATCCTATCAATTTCAGATGGACAAAATAAAGCCCCCCCCCCCCCCCCCTACATTTTTTCTTGTTTGAGAAGCCGTTTCACTCTGATAGTGTATGAAAACAGTACATTATGCAGCTTGATATTGCAAAACGATATGTTTTATCTTTTTTTTTATCATTGTAGGCCTATATAAGGTATCTGGGTATAGTGAAACACACAACCTTTCAAAATACTCCATTTGTTAGCGTTCACAGAGAATTGACACATGCTAGAAGTTCTCCAATGTACAATAATGTCTGAACTGTTTCTCTCCAGAAGTTATAAGTCCCATAATATCTGAAAATTTTGTGCAGTTAGAAAAACTGGACACATGCAAGTATGCACACTACGCTGTTTGACAAACTTTACATCACACAACAGACACATTCCCTAGCGTATGCAAAAACCATACTTTGGGCCTATGCAGACCATAAAAAAATGTATGAATTCATACAGATAGCCACCAATTTGTCAAAACATAAAATTGTTACAAACTGCCGTGGAAGTGTTTTTGCTAAAGTTTTTGACACGTTTCAATGGAAGTGAATTCAGCAACATTCAGGGAACATTCTAGCATAAACTAAGGCAGGTAGTAATAAATCACACTCATAACTTGTCACCCTATGTTTATAGTTACTCTCAGGATGATATGGGCCATTTCTTAGCTCTCTCTATCATTTTAATGATCATCTATGCGATTGAATGCTGCCGTCCGAGTAAGTACAAATGCATTCCTGTGCCTGATGGCCCCCGACACTCCGGGCTACATTTCTAATTAAACCAGCACAATAAAACACTGTAAGGTGTCCACACTGTTAGTGTCTGCAGAGTTAGAATATCCACAGATGAAATTTTTTAACAGTTCTGCAGGGAACGCTTACTGAACAGCAGAACCCTTCACTGAAAGTTTGTGGAAATCTGTTGTGTGAACCCATTATGACACACTGACTGTTCTGTCACTCACACACACAGGGGAGCAAGCTGTCTCAGGGGATGTATGACAGAACCGTGCAAGCAGAGGAGTGTTGAAACGTCTCACCAGAGTTTAGCAGAGATGATGACCGCAGAGAGAATCAGCAGAGATGATATTGTTACCGTCACATAAAACTGTGGGTCCACTGAAGAAAGAAATGGCACAGGAAAAGAACAATTATACGGAGTGAGCAGTACAACAAAAGAATTGGCTCCCTTTCAATTCGAGTGGATTTCAATTGAATTGAACCCATGTGATGCTGAATTATACTTGCTGAATTGGAATGAATGGATGAGGACATGCTGAATTGCAATGCAAAAAAATGAGCTTGAGAAATAGGTAAAAAAAGAGTCGTGAGCCAACAAATGTGGATTTTTAGTGACAGATTCCTAAATAGTTACATTTGGTCCCACAAAATTTGAATATTTGGTTATATTCTTGACATGTCTTTGGGATAAATTTCCATTCTGGCAAATAAAGCTCCCTTCCATAATGGACCATTTAACGTATACATACATACAATTATCATATTCTATATGTCATTTAATTAAATAAATATATTTAATATTATATGCATTATGTGTATAAATACATAGATACATTAAATATTAAATAAAATACACATTTTTATTAATGGAATTTATATTGGTTGAATTTCAAGCATCAAATATTGATATAATCTAATACGAAAGTGTGTGCATGATATTATGAACTTATGAACTACACCTAATGGCAGTTGTATGAATTATATTCCTGAAATATATTACGTTCTAATTTGAATTACAGTTAACAATACACTCCTCAAAGAGTAACGCATGGTGAGTGCAAAAGGTCAAGGTCATGGCTTCAATTCCTATGAACTAATATAACATGCACCCTCAATACATTGTAACTCGCTTTTAAAGAAAACATTCGCCAAATGCATTAAATTAAATTCTGTCCTGTTTGCTACCTCAATTCAAATTCAAGAATTAAACTAGAATTTCAAAAGTCATTTCGAATTCACTTCCAAAATGTCCCACGACCCTATAAAAAGAGAGATGTAGAAGAACGTGAGGAAAGACATTTGAGTGAAAGCAACAAGAAGCCATTACAGGAGAGGAATGTGGGGGCGAAAAGAGTGGGCAGTGTCATAATCAGGTGAAATTGTATTGATTGGATTTATGCCTGCCTTCTGCTCAATGGGAGAGGAATCTAAGCTCTCCTCAAGCGCAGATTTGCTACTTTGAGGAGCCAGCATGAGCCCAGATCCCTGTTGGCGATGCAGCTCTCAGATAAAGAACTAATTTCACGGATACCAACCTTCCTTGGTGTCCGGTTCCTCTGTCTCTATCTTATCCCTCTCTCCCATAGTTGGGCGTTGCGTTTGATTGGTAGGCGCACTCCGGTGATGCGTCCAGTCCTCAGATGTGGTCACCCTCAGACTCTCCGTCTCCAGGCTGGACAGGACATGATGGGTTTCGTCCTCCAGGGGCTGCGTGGGACCCCAGTCCACGGCCCAGAGCGGAGTGGTGCTGGCCTGCGCCGTGACTGGCATCTGCATTTCTCCCAACTCCTCCCACTTTCTGTCATCTGTGTCACCGGTGGCAGTGCAAAAAATTACAGTGACCAGCAGGAAGCTCCAAAGGGGAATGAATCCAATGTGGGGAGAGATGGAGCTGGGGGGAAGGAGAGACAAAGCAACGAAAAGACGGAAGGAGGGATTGAAAAGGAAAAGCTAGAGATCGGAAAAAAACACATGAACTGAGAGGCGTGAACCGTGCACAGATGGAAAGAGACTTAAAGCAGAAGCTGATGCAACCCAACGGGCTGCAGGAAACTAATTGGTCCGATCTGAGAGCACAGTGCAACCAAAACAGTCTGTTCGGTGCTTACCATCGCTCCATCGCTTCTGCCTGTTCACTGGCTCCTCGCTTCTCCGATCATCTCTTAAATGAGAATGACATAAAGAGAGAAGGATGAGAAGAGAAGAAGAGCTGGAAGGGGGAGGTTTTCAGTCTTGACACTGACTAAAAGACCATAAACAGATGGCTGTAGACAACACAAATAAAAACACACATTCAGAACAAAGCTGATCGCATTCATCAAGAACCAACCGTAGCACAAGATCAACAGAAAAGCACTCACAAACGCGAGCAAAGACACCTGTGGATGCGTTCCCTAGGTTAAGCCTCATTCGGAGCCATCAAACAAAACTCAACATCTGCATCCAAATTTACAGCACACTCTCACTTCCAGGCAGCACTCATAAATGCACCTACACACACTTGAAAACATGCAGATTCACACTCTCAAGACAGATATCGACTCACATGCCTACCTCATGCCACTGAAGAAGGGAGTGGGAGAGAGGCTGAGCGCCTGGAAGTGGGGAAAAGCATTGGTTGCCGTAGCGACAGAGACATGTAGAATTTGTGCGAGTGAGAAATAGAGTGCGGAAGAGGGAGAGAGAGAGAGAGCTACAGGAGGGAGGGAGGAGGAGAGGATTGGAGGAAAGATTGAAATACTAATTACGCATCTTAACTGGCTCAAATTAAATAGGCAGCGAGAAGAAAATAAATGAATTTTGAAGGCGAAAATAGCCGGATGGAATGAAAGAAGCGCCTTATTAATATTCTGAAGACCAGTTGAAGTAAATAAAAACTATTCAGAAAGGACAAATGCAAAGAGGCAGCGGCAGGAAAATCAATATACATTAATGTAGCGTTGGACGGGAGCCCTACATGATGAACAACGCTATATATATTTATAGGCAGAAGTGGCAGCGATGATAAATACTCTCACATGCACACAGACATAACGTGGTAGGTTTTATTGGATCAACGTTTACATAGAAAACAGTCTGTTGTTTCTTTCTTCCTTCTGTTTCTTCCCTTCTGCCAGTCAGGCAATCTGTTCCACTTCAGTCCCTTCGCATGATTTCTTGCACTCCACCGTCATCCCTTGACCTTGCCTTCTCTCGCTCCTCCTTTCCAGTTCACATTCTTTGTAGCCCTCCTTCCATCTCCTTCCCCTTTGTCACTCTCTTTTTTCATTCACCCCTCCTCTTGCTCACTGAAGTACACAACGCAGCCATGAAGAACTTGCGGGTTCCTCTGTTTCAGATGCATCCTGGGTTATGGAGTCTTCATCATCGTCTGCAGGAGAAAAAAGTTATTTTCATTAGGGCTGTCGAAATAAATTCTATATGTTTAATAGCATCACTTTTGGAATGCTGTTAACTCAATTATTCCAAAACATTCTAAATTCTAAGTCCATAAAGTGCTTGAAAAGATTTATTATTGAATTATTGCAGATTCCTTTTGGAATGGAATACTTTGACTATAAAAAAAAGATGTTTAACAAATTGTTAAAATATTTTTTAAATATTTGGTTGTCGACACAGGTTCAGTTCTTACCCTCGCTTTTGTCATCTTCTGAGTCTCTGTCGGATTCCAAAAGACAATCTTCCAATCGGCTGTCTCGTCTCACTGTGACATCGCCTCTAGAGGAAAAACAATAGAAGACCGTCAGTGCAGGGCACTTAGGTCACACTGTTTACAAGGACAGAAGGATGTTTAACTCAGCCCGAAGCAAAAAGCAAAGCAGCTCTGCTGGCAACAGCGCGCTGTCAATGGGTTTGAAATGACTTCATTATACAAACTGCTTTTGAAGTAGCAAGTACATCATTAAGAGTTAGGCAGAGGCAGCTCAACATAAAAATATTATTCATATCTGGCTTAAGGTGTCACATTAGCAATATTTCAAAGACATTTTGTGGGCACAAAAAGGTCTAAGCAGGTGATGGTCAACATAATGAATTCATGAAACCAACTTGAGCATGAGCGAAATCTATGTCGGAAATTTTGTACGTGATACTCCCAGTTGTGGAAATTGCTATTTAAATGACTGGATATCATCTATATCATTTTGCCGAACAACTGGAATCCCAACTTAACCAGCTGAAAAGTGCCCAAAACCAGTCTAAAACCAGCAAACAGACCTGCCTGACCAGGTGGGGAGACCAGCTAAGAACAGAAAATGAAATTAGGTTGATTTAAAATGTTTTTGTCAGCAGTGTGTACAAATGTAAACACACATGTCCTTGAAATTAAATGCTGACATTAATATTACCATGAAATATTAGCATCTGCTTAATTTGGCTAGCTTCCAAGTGACAGATTAAGCACCAAAATACTGGACGCACAGTGTTTGACTTTGGTTTTGGATTTTAAATTGGACATTGAGAGGTGACCCAACACAATGTCAAAACTGTTTATCACTCTGTTGGAATAAAAAACACCTTAAACAGCTTAAACTAGTCTAAGCTTGTCTTAGATGCACTGTAAAAGATTATTTCACTCAAATAATAATAAAAGTTCATTGTACTTAATAGAATGTCATTGTAGTAAGCTGAACTTAATATGACTGAGTTAAGTTGCAACAGAATTCTAATTCCCAGCATGCTCTGCTGTATAAATAATTGTTGAAATTAAGTGTTATTTTATGTGTTTTTGCACAAGATTAACATTGGGAGACATAAGTTAGTGTTTATTGTTGTGTTATGTCAGAATTTACAGGGGGTTCTGTTATGTTAGTTTTGTAGGGTTACCATTGTGCTGCAGAGTAGAGCCTGTGGTTAAGTTGAGGATAGGCTGCAAAACTTTTAAGACCACATATACTGTATGTTGTTTGATTATATACATGCAATATATAATGATAGTCTCTTTGATAGTTATAATAGCATGCTTTATTTGCTATCTAACATTTAACAAGATCTGAATGCGATGATTATGTAAATGAACTGTATGTAATTAACATTATGATGAGTGGGGCGAGGCTGAGAACTGTAGGTGCGAATGGATGCCGGTGACGTGACTGTTAATGAGAGACACCTGTGCACAACACTGACCTTGCTCCGCTTCCACAGCTCTCGGCCCCACCCCACTTGTCACAAAAATTTTAAAGGGGGGGTGTAATGCCATTTCATGCATTCTGACTTATTTACACTGATAAAGTGTTGCATTCTCATGCTAAACATAGCCAAAGGTTCAAAACACAACTTAGACATATGACAGAGTATTTCTGTGCCAAATATACTAATTCCGGCTTCGATACGGGTTTTGGAGAATTTTTTTCGAGTATGGCCTGTATAACATCAAAAGAGTGCGGAATTCCTTGTATAGGCACTTGAAAAGCGTGCACACACACACACACACACACACACACACACACACACATTACCCTGAACAAGAGCAAGAACATGCCCATCAACGCGCTTCATTTGGGATACGGAAGCTGAGAGATTTTTCAACAATGGCTGTGTCCCAATTCAGGGGCTGCACCCTTTGAAGGCTGCATACATCGTCTCATTTAAGAAAAATAACCATTAGATTGCAAGGTAAGAAAGAAATTACAGTATTTTACACCTCACAATGAATATCAGTGAATTTTAGTACGGTTATGGCGTATGCAGCCTTCAAATGTGATCTCCGAAGGACGCAGCCTCCGAAATGAGATGCAGCTCCTGTCACCAAAGGTGGTTGTGAGGGAAAGATTACCTTTTTCAGATTCCCAAGAACCCAGCATTAAGGGAACAGTGGACGAAGTTTGTTTTTCCGGGCAGCAAGAGAGTTGTGCATATATGTTTGTTTGTTCCTGGGATTTCGGTGACGAATGCTTTGTAAACAAGTCCCAGTTCGGCGCTGGATTTGTAGATCGCGGGTGGTGAGTAAAGCTGCATCGGATGTCTGTGTGTCATGATCACCAGTTGGAGTGCCCTAGTTAGCCACCGGAGGGCACTCCAACCCAGACTATTGCCTCACTACTGCAGACTACATTTCCCATAACCCACTTCCCGGACTCATTATCCTGTCATTGCACTCAGCTGTTTTGTGTTTGTTCATTAGTGTCTGTCTATTTATACCTGGTTTGTTTCTGCTTTTGTTATAGTGGTTTCATTTACGGTCACCGGCTTCTTTTTGTGTTTTTCTTGTTTTTCTATAGACTGTTCTGTGGATTTTGACCCTTGCCTGTTTTTGGATTACGTTTTTGGATTACCCCATTAAAGCTGCATTTGGATCTTACCTTCTTGTCTCTGTGCCATTATGTGACACTGTGTTTTGTTGGCAATCGGCGTGCAAGTGAATATAATGTAAACAACACAAACATTTTTGTTCCCTTTTTATTTATAATGATGTTGCAGCTAGCAGATGATCTTTACGCAAAAGCTGCGCGCGCTCGTGACTCTTTAGCTCCGCCCACGGAACCGACGGCAGGCACGCCTCCAGGATCTCGGCTTTTTTAGGAAAGACTCGGTTTTGCGTATCTAGCTTTTATAAATATGATCAAACTAAAGACTTTTTGGAAATATGAAGGATGCATTGCTACTCTATATGTACTCAAGATTAACATGAGATTGGCAGAAAGTGTGTGTGATGCCCCCCCTTTAAGTTCTACTAACTTAAAAAAATGAGTTCGTTTACTTAAACGTTTTAATAAGTTTCCTCAAATGTTTTGAGTATTCTGAACTTATTGAGTTTTACAGTGTGGAGATTTAATCTGGTCTCTCAGCCTAACCAAGCTGTTGTTTAGCTGGGCACCCAGTGATTCTCCCAGCCTGACCAGCTGAAAAATACCTAAAACCCCTCTAAGACCAGCTCAAGACAGACAAACCAGTGCTAAAACAGGGTACTTTCCTGACACTTTAAGATGTTTTTGCCAGCAGTGTGCACAAGACTAAACAAAAATGTCCTTGAAATTAAACATTGATATTAACATTGCCATGAAATGTTGGCATCTGCCTAATTTGGCTAGCATCCAAATGACAGATTAAGTGCCAAAATATTAGACGCAAAGACTTTGACATCAACAACAAAGCATTTTCTCCTCCTTTTAAAAACATGAGAAGTCTATTTTTGCTGATCTAAATATGCAGAATTATATGGCTAGTTGCATTTGATTATTTGCATTCAGCATCGTTTTCCCTGTAACCCAACAGTTTAGAACCATATCTCTAAACTCTAGAAATGTAGTTACAAAGAAATCAATATTTTTTTTCCACAAAGTGATCATCAGCTCAGCATCCAGTGCTCGATGTGAGCTCGATGTGTCATTGTCAAGTGCCTGGAGCATTTTGCAGACTTCTCATTAATAAGCATCCCAAAGATACTATATTCCAGCCAGTATCTCATTACTGATGTACATATTGATACACTGACTAAATGAAACATTGAGCAGTGTCTTATATTAGTAACTGTGTGTCAGTGAATGTCTATGAATTGATATATACTGTAATAAATTACATTAAGTAGTTTGTGAAGGGCTAGAAAATGGGGTTGTGAAGTATGTCTGTTATACAAAGTGGGTTTGAGATACTCAAAAGGCACCCTTATATCTTAAAAAAAAAAACACACCTCTTTTTAAAACTTCCTGAAAGCTGCTCCCAAACAATGAGTTCACGACCCCCTGTGACCCAACGATGGTCCCCGCTTGCTGTTAGCCACGCAGCAAAGCAAAGAATTCTGGGAAGATCTGAAGAGGTGAGAGAAACCAGGTACCTGCACTGGGGAAGTGAGAACACTGAAAGAAAAAAGAAAGTGTGAGTGATTAAATTGTCTTGCAGTTTTCAGGGGTGTTAAATTTAAATGAATGTTAAAATTTCTCACGGTTAATCTTGCTCTCTCCATTAGCGAGGTCAAAACAAGAGCCAATCAAAAGACCGGGTATCTGATTTACACAATCTGTGACACCCGCAGTACTGCTGTGATTGGTTAGTCTAGTCATCACGCCTGCAAATGATTGGAGAGCGCAAACAAGCATCGTTAGTTACATCTTTATAACATTCATTCACTGTAACACAAATAAACCAGAGAAAAAGTAATTAAACTCACATAATCTGTCTATTTATAGATTCCTTTCCTACTCCTCTCCTTTCCTACAGCTGCCGACTTTGCTGTGTGTTTTAATGCCGTTAATACAAATGTTTTTTCTGTCTGTAAGAAGGTCATTATTTATTTGAGAGCTCCAGATACGAGTTGTTTGATGAACTGGTGTCATTATGAAGCTCAGCAGTCTCCATTTGAGCATTGCATCATATAGTGTGCCCCTACCAGTAACTCTGATTTATCTGATGTAATTATTTACAGGTTGTTAGTTTTTTTGAGATTATGGCCATCAGCACAAATATCCTGTGAGAAAACGGGATTGAAACGAGAAGGCACCGGATGTTTTCACGTCTTCGGCTGCCCTGGGGTGAACAGCCCCCTCTCTAGCCTGTGTTCTCTGAGCCACTGGGATTTTAACACAGATGATATTAGCAGCTCTGAGCGAATAGACTCAGTCAAGATGTATTCCATTAATAAATCTGTTAAATAGCCCTGAGTCAAAGAACAAATGAAGGTCCAATGGGGGTTGTAAAATATTTATTGCTACAGAATCCAGCATATCCATGAGATGTGCTTTATAAAATGAGATGTTGACTAAATAATGGTGTTGACGGCAGATCATAGGATTATGTTGACATAGGCGTATTAGGCTGTCGATTTAACATATTTATTTGGTGTGATTAATTTAAAAAAGAAATGTGGGACTATTCATCTGCACGCATTTATGTAATGTCTTTAAAATCTTGAATATCTTCAACTGAGGGCTGCTTTTATCAAATATTGATATGAGATTAGCTGTGATTTATTTTAATGTAATAAATTCAAGAAAAAATAATTTCTAATTCTCAAAGAATCCTGAAAAAATGTATCACAGTTTCCACAAAAATATTAAGGCGCACTGTTTTCAACATTGATCATAATAAGAAATGTTTCTTAATCAGCATATTAGAATGATTTCTGAAGGAGTTATGATGCTGAAAATTCAGCTTTATCATCACAGAAATAAATTATATTTTAAAATATATTATAAAAGGAAACATTTTAAATTGTAATAATATTTCACAATATTACGGTTTTTGCTGTATTTTTGATTGATAAAAATCATACAGACCCAAAACTATCCTACGTTATAATAATTAATAAATATAATCCTGGTAACACTTTACAATAAGGTTCATTAGTTAAACATTAGTTAATGTATTAACTAACATGAACTAACCATAAGCAATACATTTGTTACTGTATTTACTAATCTGCGTTAATGTTAGTTAATGAAAATACAATTGTTCATTGTATGTTCATGTTAGTTCACAGTGTATTAACTAATGTTAACAAGATTTTAGTAATGTATTAGTAAATGATGAAATTAACATTAAAGCTGCAGTCCGTAATTTTGCCTCTTTGTCGCCATCTCTGTTTGAAACCTGCAATTACAGTTGTTTGCGGAATTATTATCTTTAAGTGGGTTCTGCATCGGCACGGCTCCTCAGCGTGGATGAATCTAATGTTTGCTGTCAGTCACCACATCGGTCTGGATACTGTACTTCGGAATCACAGACTGTAGTCTTGGAAGTATGACCAAAATAAGAATTTTCACAGGAGAATGTCATCTGAACAAGTAAGTAACATGTCTGCCACTTTTGTTCTGACCAACTGAGAAAATAAAGCATTACAATAAATTGGCAATGGTGATTAAATCTAAAGATCGCTTAGCTCAGATCACGTCAAACCATGCAAATTATTATTATTGTTATATTGTTCTCAAATTGTTAATGTTAACAACATCTGCATTGCGTGACTATGTGTATTTGGTGTGTGTTAGCATTACCTGTAGATTTCAGTTTGTGTACAGTCTAATCACTAAAGTTAATTTGTCATACCATACAATCTGCCATCAAAATGCTAAGTTTCAGTATTGCAGCTGCTGTGAGAAAAAAGGCTATAAATGATCCACCTCACACGCGATATAGCCTACTAGCTAGGACTCCTTTATGTATACAGATGTGACCGTAGACTGTAAAAAAAAATGGACGCCGCGACGCCGCTTCCTTCCATTGTATTGAACTGAAGCCAAAACGGACACCGATGGGCGCTGACATGTTACTCAAAAACGTCAAAAAAAAAAAAAAAAGTTTGGAGCCTGGGCATGTCAGTGGAGCCCGGAGGCGGAGGCACAGTATCAAATTTCCGCCCAGACGACTGCGTCATCATTGATATATATTTTAAATAGGCTATATAAATTATACACAATTTAAAATTCTACCTATAAAATAATAGGCTATTCTGTTTCTAGAGCAATCATATTTTTTAAACAGCAAATTCAGTAGATAAACTTAATATAATATGCCACTAGAAACAACTCTAAATCGTCAGAAACGGTCCTGACATTTTAAATAAAGGGTTAAACTAACGTTACAAGAGATCGATTGCTGTCGACAGTGCTCTAGAATTAATTAGAGTAGGCTATCATTAGTTTTATCCTGCTAATTATTATTTTATACCTATAAAAAAAAAATTAATAGTTAGTTATATATCTTCAATCTCCTTTCGAAGCCCCGACAGTCCTCAGAGAAGCTGTCAATCAACTGTGAATCACGACGACACACCCCGTTTCTATAGCACCAAATTGCTAGCTAAAATCAAACTTATCACAAAAACAAACAATTGAATATAAATCAGCGTAATAACAACTACCTTAAATGACCAAAACCATCTTTCAGAAAATTTTATTTGAAGCATAATTTATTTTTATGTTTTAACTTAAGTCTCATTCGTCTGCATTGAGAGGGCGGGGTTTATGACCTGTACAGCATCCAGCCTCTAGAGGGGCGATCAAAGAGCCCGCAGCTTCACTTTTCAGGACGTATGAGAATTTCCCGCGAAAACCCACCAGTACCACCTAAATTATAAAACATTATTACAAGCTTACCGTTGTGAATAGGGCTAAGGTACATGCTCAAAAATTGATTTTGGATAATTTTTAACCAAAAAAAGTTATGGACAGCAGCTTTAACAAAGATTAATAAATGCTGTATAAGCGCAGTTCATTATTAGTTCATGTTAACTAATGTTAACCAATGAACCTTATTGTAAAGTGTTACCATAATCCTAATTAATATCAATATTAAGGTTCCATAGATGAATGAATATAATACCCGTTCTCCAATTTAGGATTCGTATACTGGCCCTCCCACACGAGAGAAACACACGGTCACCGCGGGGGCTCAGAATCAGCCTCCCGTTCACCCCGTCATCCCCTCCACACCCTGTGACTTCTGGCCCCCAGAGGTGCAGCCTGCGGAGGGGCTCCAGCCCATCATCGGACACCTCCCACACACACACACATCCCTCGGCGGAGCCACTGAACAGCAGAGGACCCTGTGACTGTGGAGAGAGAGAGAATAGAGGGTAAATGCCACTGTGTTTCCATGACAACTCGTGCCAACTAACAGTATTAAATATGGAAAAGAGTCACCGCTGTTTGATTCAACAGTATTCTGTTTCTTATCTCACCCTCACAATTGCTACATGATTTATTTACTTCTATTCTGTATCTGATTTCCTGATGATATATTGTTCTGCCCAGTTCTATTTCATACTCTTCTTTGTATCCATTAATCACTAAGTAAGACAGAGATTGCAGAAGAAAAGTGTTTAAATGTTGGCATTTAATAGCTTGTACATTTCCGTGAACTTTAAGATCGCCAGAGAAGCAAACGTGCTCTCAAGGGATTCCTCTACAGGAATCCTTCAGCTCTTCAGCTCTGAGCGGAGGCACAATCTTTTTTTTTTTAAACATGTGCTGCTCTAAAGGGCAGACTGAGAAAGTTCTAGATGCCAGCACAGTTCTGTTGCCATGGCGCTCGCCCACCTGTAGTGTGGTGACTGCGTCCAGGTGTGCGTTCGCTGACAGACAGTTCTCCTGCGAGCTCCAGCTCCACACCTGCAGCTTCCCAGCATCTAGTGTAAGATCAATAACACAGCTTCAGACGCACCTGATATGTCGAGACTGATGCAAGGCATGGTCAACTCACCCTCACACACACATACACACACAGATACCTACCTGAACCAGTAACAATGAAACCGTGTCCCTCAGGAATGAAGCACAGGCTTGTGACTGCATTGAAGGTGTAGATGGATTTAATACACTGACCTGCAGGAGTAACAAAATCAACATGTGATGCAAACCCCAAACACACTTGAGTTTAATTTATCCTCTTCGGCAGGTGTTGAAAAAAACTGCTGTGTCCAAAAAAAGAACGAGTACCCTCTCCACCAGTTATATAATGACTTGATTCTTGAGATTCAGATAATGGACTTTCAACACACTGCAACCACTACAACAGAACATCTACTGTAATTTTAAAAACTGCTTTGATTCATGAGTGTGAATTTGAATCACATTGCTCACACATCACAGGTTGCTGAATTGGAATTTCATTTGGAATAAAAGGAGGCGAGATTTACTGAACTACAATTCATTTAGCACATTCATACAAGAAAGGAAATGGATTAGTCCGGCAAGTTTTGAACCAAAACAGAACGAATTACTTTAATAATTTAGACTAATTATGACTTTTCTTTTCCTGATAGAACAGATTTTTTTCTCATCCGTTGGGTCATTTTACATCAAACGCCACACCATATTCTTTTCAAAAAGTTTTATGAAAATATAACTCACTTCAAAATCTGGATATATTATGTAATTCAGCTATAACCACAGTTGTAGTAGTAACTGTAATATTAAACATGATTATATTAGAAAAATGTATAGTCTCCATACTAGGATTCTCCGTACTAGTCAATGAGATGGTTTTTGAAAGAAGTCTCTGTCACCATGCTCACCAAGGCTGCATTTATTTGCTTAAAAATCTGTTTTGCTCTTTAATACTTTTTTTTTTTTGTGGAAACCAAGTTTTTTTTCATAATTCTTTGATGAATAGAAAGTTCAAAAGAACAGATTTTTTTTTCAATGTAAATCTTCCATTTTGTAACATCTTTACTGCCACTGCCACATATACACTGTTGTTCAAATGTTTGGGATCTGTAAGATTTTTAATGTTTTTGAAAGAAGTCTCTTATGCTCACCAAGGCTGCATTTATTTGATAATGAAAATACACACACACACACAAAAAAACAATAATATTGTGAAATATCTTTTGTGAAATATATGTTTTCTATTGGAATATATTTTAAAATGTTATTTATTCCTGTAATTTAAAACATTTCTGATTGTTATCAATGTTGTGTACAATTTTCTCCAGGACTCTTTGATGAATAGAAAGTTCAAAAGAACAGCATTTATCTGAAATAAAAAGATTTTGTAACATTTAATGCTACCTCCGTTCAAAAGTATGATTTTTTTTCTTATTTTTTTGGGATAGAAATTAAAGAAATTATTACTTTCATTCAGCAAGGATGCATTAAATTGATCAAAAGTGACAGTAAAGACATTTATAATGTTACAAAATATTCTATTTCAAATAAAATCTGTTCTTTTGAACTTTCTATTCATCAAAGAATCCTAAAAAAAAAAAAAAAATACACTTTTTTCAACATTGATAATAATCAGAAATGTTTTAAATTACAGGAATAAATAACATTTTAAAATATATTCCAATAGAAAACATGTAATGATATTTCACAATATTACTGTTTTGTTTGTTTGTTTGTTTTTTGTATCCTTAACATCAGATCAGCATATCAGAATTATTTCTGAAGCATCATTATATATTCTTATGTGATAACTTCTATAAATTCTATATCTTCCTAAAGTTCAATTCACTATCTTGTATTTATTAAAAATGAAATTCACTATCTTGGAATATTAAAGACATTTTCAATTCAATTCTGAAGCTTCACTTAAAGTATATGATGACAGATCAGTATCACTAAAAATAGTACATTCAGAATGTTTGCTGAGGGAGGACACAGTTTGTGTGTGTGTGTGTGTGTGTGTGTGTGTGTGTGTGTGTGTGTGTGTGTGTGTGTGTGTGTGTGTGTGTGTGTGTGTGTGTGTGTGTGTGTGTGTGTGTGTGTGTGTGTGAGACTCACCCGAGCTCAAAGCCCAAATTTTCACACAACAGTCTGTGGAACCACTTAGAACAAATCTTTCCTTGTCAGCCAAGTCGAATTCACGTGCTGCAGAAAAACAGATCAAGAGAATGAGAGAGCGGGACAACGAATGAGAAAAAAAAGAGTGACTGCAGGACATGAGAAAAGTGAGAACGAAGGACAAAGGACATGAAGAACAAATGCACTGTCAAAACAGCAAGACAGGAAGTGATGGAGAGCAAAAGGGACAGATGGGAAGGAGGGCATAAGTAGCTGGAACAAAAGAGGTGGGAGAAAAGAGAGAGTGCATAAAGGATGAGTGAACAATCACGGGTACATCTGTATCAACCGGCTGGCCCCGGCAACAACAGGATCAATTATTCTTTACTTTCCCGGGCTTGAGAGAGAGTGAGTCTGTGTGTGTGTTTGTGTGTGTGTACCCAATCTTCTGCAGTACTCTGGAGGTGGTGCACTGAGACAGGTGACTCCACCGCTGTGACCTCCCAAATTGCGCTGCTCCGTTGCCGTGGGAACATGCCACACTTTAACTGTTGTATCTCGACTTAAAATGGTAGGTGAAAAGAAGAGAGACGCAGAGAGAGGCATTAATGGATACATCAGCAATTTCACAGTCAGTTAGTCAAAAACTGTTGTGTTTTTTTTAATCTTCCTAATTATTGGTTCCAGTACCTGCCAGAAATCACAAGATTGTCGACGGCGACCACACAGGTGATGATGTCACTGTGACCCTCCAGAGTTCTGAGGCGAAACTTGGACTTTTCCCAAGTTTGTTTGCGTGTTTTGAATTCGGCATCTGCAATGTATACAGACAAACAGTTTTGTATAAGCTGAGGTCATGTTTTTCTCTAACCAACCATCTGTTATATCATCGTGTGAGACAGCCATAAGGCAGAACTTCCTGTGAAAGACAAGCAGGCTTGTAATCAACATCTGTGCGAGTAACTGTAATTGTGTGTGTGATTAGTGCACTAATTTGACCTTCTTGTTCCTCTACACTGGGGCTGACGGGGAGATGCGTTTCTCCTCTGCCATCTGTCTGCCTTCCATCGCTTCCTTCATTCTCTCGTCTCTCCTCTCGTGCAATTTTTAGCGCAGGGGGACGGGCAACATGTGGCTCTGTGACCTCCTCGCTATCATGAAAAATAAACATTAACAAGCACATAACAGTGTCACTGTGAAATATTCTCACGCCTGTCCAAAGGTGTTAAACAAATGATGCTTGTCTTGTTATACCTTTGTTGTAACACCTATATTATTAAATAACAATGTGTGAGACAGAAAGCCTGGGTGTGGGAGTTCAGACATAGACTTTTTAAAGAAATATGATGAATCAATATTGCCTAGATGCCAGAGAGCGGAGGACTAGCCACTGGCAGAGAGCTAGAGTTTAATCTCACGCGCCCAGACCGTCTCGCTCTCTCCTTCCCTACCTAGTCGCTCATTCTTACACTTGTCTTTTCATTTTATCCTCCTTTTTTCCCACAATCCCTTGAGTTTGCTGGGGGCCAGAATGCTGCAGCAGAAGCTCAGCCAATCTGGAGCGAAGCTCCGCCTTCTTTGAGACCTACAAAGAGTAAAAGATTAGAGATTTCTTGCGCGTGATAATCATAAAAGACAAAATCTAGATTATGGTTTAGCTGAATGCATTAGTTATCCTTGAAATTATGTGTAAATCATTCCTGAGTGATCTTTTTATGTGGGAAAAGGGCAGTTCAGACCTCCATCTGTATTTAAGATTATATGAGCACATATTCTGTACTGTTTTGAGTCCAGTATAGGAACATACAAATATTTCATGTGAGTGAAGAAGATTGTGATAATTCTGTACCTTTATTTTTTCCTCGGGACTGAGGGAGATTTTGATTTCCAAGTTCTCAATTTGCCTTAACTTCTTTTGGAGTTTCCTCACCTCCCCCATCTGAACTGAGTGTAAACACAAGCCCAGTGCCGTTGTAATTCAAACTGCAGGGATTCCTCGTCTAGTCTGTAAGCGCTTTGTTAGACGTGCATGCTTTTATCGATGTTTTTATATGTACTGAATCCACGCTGGATACTGTATTGAAGAGTTAACGGAATTGTTATTGCTCTGCTCCAGACTACACTCACGGATACTGTATGCAGACGTGTACACAGACCTCATCAGCCGGAAATCAACAGTGTTAAACTGTGACCTCATCTAAAGGAAACATGTCTGAATCTCTCTGGCGACATCGCGTGGATTTGAGGAAATACATTTACTTTAACTTACCTGCTGCTAGTGTAGAGTATCATTAATATAAATTACATTCATTATCTCTGAGCAAATATGTTGTACGTCAGATTGGAAACGTGAAATTAAGAAATTTAAAAAATGATATTTTTTTTACAAAGAAAAACGATAACTAACAGTATCAGTAACTAAGGTATCACATTCACACAGCATATAATGAACAAAGTAAGGTCATAAAAATAAACATACATAAAGTAAACATACCTTATTCCTTTCTTTTCCTCTTTCTTTATGTATTTTCATTGTTTATTATACCTTATTCCTTTCTTTTCCTCTTTCTTTATGTATTTTCATTGTTTATTATACCTCATTCCTTTCTTTTCCTCTTTCTTTATGTATTTTCATTGTTTATTATACCTCATTCCTTTCTTTTCCTCTTTATGTATTTTCATTGTTTATTATACCTTATTCCCTTCTTTTCCTCTTTATGTATTTTCATTGTTTATTATACCTGATTCCTTTCTTTTCCTCTTTCTTTATGTATTTTCATTGTTTATTTTATGACCTTACGGCCTTGTATTTGAATCCTTAATTAAGGATTAGGACTACGGACATCCACAGTCTTAAATGTCTTTTCATTTAATTAAATGAAAAGATGAATTTCATTTAATTAAATGAAAAGATGAATTTCATTTAATTAAATGAAAAGACATTTAAGACCGTGGATGCCCGTAGTCCTAATCCTTAATTAAGGATTCAAATTCCCTGATATTTCCATGGCCATTGGATTTTTATATTTTCATTCACATTGCATGGTGCCAGGTTGATGTCTAAAAGCCGTAAGTGAATGAAACCACACTGTTGAAACTGCAGTTGTGTATTACAACACTCTTGTTCTTTGTTTTTATTTCTTAAGCAACACACACACACAGGTGTAAAATACAACAAACATGGCACAGGCCTACCAGTAGATTAATTGAACATTGATTTGTAGCATACATCTATATAAACCCAAGTACGTTTGAAAGCATGCAATTGCAGTGCCTTACAAAAATGTCGACATTTTGTATGATCATTTGAATAATACTGAAAGTTGTTAAACTGAAAACGAAAAATCTGGATCTTGTGATGGATCATGTTTGCAAATGTTTCATTAACAATGTGAAACAATAATTACAATGTCTAAGTCATTGTTTTTATAGGACAAAATAATGTGTTTTAGTGTAAAAACGTAATGAACATTCACTGTGTTAAAAACAAAGTTCTTGGACACGTTTGACCTTACTGGGCGGAAATGACGTCCTGACGCACGGGCATCATTCGCGCCGCTCGGGAGGAAGTGCTGTGTAGACAGTTCGGCTAACTCCGTAAGAAAAGAAAAAAATAGAAAAAACACAAGGGAGGGAAAAAAAACATTGAAATTCTTCAATCGGGTGGGTTCGGAAAGACTTTACAAACTACCCCGATCGGAGGAAATCCCCGGCGGGCGAAGCTAAAGTCTTGAGAGCTGGTAATCGTCTTTATTTTTCACTTTGAAGCTTGTTTTTGGCTGTTGATGTGAGCCGCTGGCGCTGCTGTCGCCCGATCGTCGAGACTCATGTGCCGGAAGTCTGCGTAAAACCGCCTCGGTTCCAGCGTCGACGTTTTTTTCCCACTCGTTCTGTTTTTTTCTATCGTTTTTCGCCTTTTCTTTTTTATTTTAGCCGACCGTAGAGTGAATGCACGGGTCGCGTCATGCTGTGGGCTGCAGGTCCGCCTCCACCATCGTACAGTAGATTCGCCCCAGCCTGTCAATAATATTCAGATATTTAGATATGAGTTATTTACAAATAAATATTTGCATTTTTCATAATATGGTCGAAAACATGATTTGACAATGCATCGCTTTTAATAAAGAATAAAGCAAAGCACTTTCTCTTCTCTGCTACAAAATGATAAATTGCACCCAGGTAGCCGCAAGAGCTTCTGTGTAAACCCGCCGTCTGTAACAAAATAACCTGAACACAGACTCGCGAGTGGTGTTGCTTCTGTCAAAAGGAGTGTATTACAGTCACGTATGGAGAGTTTATAACAACTTGCTGTTGTGAAATGCATGATTTATTTGTTGCAACGTTGTTGACCTTAAATAGACTTATGGTAGGCATCAGCTCTTCCTGAATAACATTTCCTGCATAATTCATGTGTTCAATTCCATATATGATTGTGTTATTAAAACGGGTTATTTGTAAAATGTGCATTTACTATTATTATTGTTTTCCTTCTGAAACTTTTATCATATTATGTGCCCCACAGGTAATTTTTTTTATTATTATGTATAAAATAAAATTGTTTGTCCCTATCCATAAGGTCAAAGATTACAATATGTTATCAAAATGTTTACTTTCTTTTATCAGGGGTGATGGAGGATTCCCATTTCAATTCCTCATATTTCTGGTCTCCTGTGCAGGGACAGGTAAGCACACCCATAGATGTACGTTTCAGCTGTCTAAGTTTGAATATTGATTATTGCATTTTATGCCAGGCCTATAATAGCATTACTATATGATTATATATAATTAATGTATTTGCATGCTTTATATTGTATTTTACAATTTACATTTTGTGAAATTTGTGTTCAGTAAGACTGTTTAAAGAAATTTTATTCAGCAAGGAAGCATTAAATTGATCAGATTCAGAGGTGATAGTAAAGACTTTTAAATTATGAAAAATGCTGTTCTATTTCAAATGAATGCCACAAAAATATTAAGAAGCACAACTGTTTTTCAACATTGATAATAAATGAGAAATGTTTCTTAAGCACCAAATCAGCATATTAGAATGATTTCTGAAGGATGTTGAACACTGGAGTAATGGCTGCTATTTCAGCTTTGCCATCACAGAAATAGATTTGATTTTAAAGTATATTAAAATGGAAAACAGTTATTTTTACTTGTAATAATATTTCACAATATTACCATTTATACTTTTTTTTTTTTAAAATCAAATAATTGCAACCTTGTTGAGCATAAGTCTTCTTTAAAAACAAAAAACATCATGAAAAAAATGTAACTAATTTTAATAATAATACTCTTTTATTTGATCTTACTTGTCTCACCCATTTTGTCTGTTTGGTTTTAGATTGAGAATGCTGTATTTCTCAATAAGGTAAAGGAGCAGCTTGGTCAGGACAAAAGCCCCACCTACTCGCATGGCCCCGCCCACTATCCCACCACAGCGGTGGTGGCGGTTTCTGGGGGTGCCATGGATACAGCGACAGCAAGGACACTAAAACAAGAGCATGCGCAACCGTCCCAGTCCTCACACAGTATCACAGTGGTGCCGGTACCGCCTACGGGCATCATGACGGCAGGTACCGTATGTGTGTTTTTATGATAAACTGCTACAGGTTCTTCTCTTCTTAGTACACTATTTCCTTGTTTCTTCACTTTGATAAGTCTTCCATCACTCCATCACTCTTTCTAGCGGGTTTGGTCACTCTGGTGTCTCCAGTATCATCTGCTCAGTCTCTTATTCCTGGACACCCATCCACAACCATGATAACAGTCCAGACGGGTAATGCACTTTATTTTACATAAACATAGACATGCACATGGTATGATTTTTGGTGCAATATGATTAAATGCTAATTTTGGGGATATATTATATTGTATCAGTTTATTGGTTTAGTGAGTATTTGATATGCCTTAAATGGTTACAGATACTTTTTATTGTCTCATTAGTTTTGTTTCACATAATTAATTAAAGTATTTTACTCTTGCATGACTCCACCAGACAAGAGAAATGACTCCTTGCCCTGCTCGCCGGTCATCATTCCATTACCGTCGAAACGAGGCAGAAAGAAGAAAGCCACACTCCCATTGGTTGGCTCACCTACTGGGACAGATCCAATGATTTTGGGTCTTTCAGGACAGGTATAATGACCATGCATACATTGAAATCATTTTGAATTACATTGTCTGAACTTAGAAAAAAGTGATAAGCCTGGGAATGGTAAGATTTAAAATAAAAATGTTTATTGAAAACAAAATACTGTAAAAACAGTACAATTGTTAAATATATACACAGTGCATAGCATAAATGAGAACACACCTGCTGAAACTTCTTAAAGTCAACAATTACTCAATTACTTAGAAGACATGTAAGGATTCTTTAGAGATATAATGTTCCAGCAAGTCTGTTTAATCAATTACCAAAGAAGCATGTCAAAATTATTCAGAAAAATAAGATTTTCTTATCAAGATGATAAAATGTTGTGTAGCAAAAAGAGGAGTACACCCTCCTAAAAGTTACTAAATAAAACAAAATAAAAATGTTCTGGTGTAAGTTTAAGGCAGTGTTTAATCAACAGGTAAGTATGTTGAACCAAAACATTTAAAGAGAAGTAATTTCTTGACAATTAAAAGTGTTATATAGCCCACTGAATCAATCTCAGACTTAATGCTGACAAAAATGGAACCACTTGGGAGAGAACTGTCAGGAGACTTATTTCTTAGCACAAAAGAGGACAGTGGTACAAGAGGATTACCAAATCATTGTTTTAAGTTGAAAATATAGCAAAAGTAACAAAGAAATTCAAAAACAATGGACTTGTGATAAGACTCCTGAAATAATCAGGCCTTCATTTTAAGCTTTCATTTAGTGATGAGGGATTTTTTTTGCTAGACAATGAGCAGGAGAAATACCAAGTGAGTGTCTCAGAGCCAGCAAAAGCTATGAAAAGAGTGACTGTTTATCTCACAGAGTAAGATGCTTGCAGAAATGACATGCATGGTTGTTGTTCTCACTGGAACTACCTACTGTAGCCAAAGCACAATAAAGTCAGTTAGCCATTTCCAAAGCCAAAACAATTATTTTTATTTTGACTGATTTTCCTTTTCTCTGTAGCATCATCCTGCCAACCCCTACAGTCTGTCCCCAGAAGAAGGGCATGCTGGGAAAGAAGGCAGTAAAACATACAGGTATGGCTTTTCAAAGGGACATCGGCTCAGCATGAACTCAGTGTGTGTTTCTTGCAATCTATTAGAAAAGGCAAAGACAGAGACAGGGATTCCTAAGCCACTTCATTTTCATACTGCAGAAATGCATGGCCCTCCCGGCAGACACGCACTCTCGCCGGCTTGAAGGCTTCGCAACGAGTTTGTCTGCTGTGCTTCAGTAGAAGTGTGTGTTATTCTGCTCAGCAGCATGTGCAACCTCAGCTACACACATCTACACACAGACACACACTTCTGTCACCCACCTGCACTCGCGTTTCTGGCCTCTCCCTCTCGTTTTTCTTTTCTAGAGCCAGGGTCTACGATTTCCTTCTGGATCGTTCTCCACTGACCTCCTCATCTCTCTCACCCTCCCGCTTGTGTTGTGTCTCTTTCTTGCCTGTTTGTCGTGTCTCACGTTTCTCCTTTCACTATTGATGGACAGGCTTGTAACTCTCCTTTTCTCTTTGTCCCCTTTTCATCTGCACTTCGTCTTCTCCCATGTTTTCCTCCTCTCTCATCCCTCTGTCCACCCTTTGGTGTGTGTGTGTGTGTGTGTGTGTGTTTTTCTGTCTGTAGGTGCCGGATGTGTGGTTTGACGTTCTGCAGTAAGTCAGACATGCAGCTGCACTCCAAGTCGCACACGGAGGTGAAAGCTCACCAGTGTCCGCACTGCTCCAAATCCTTCGCTAACACCAGCTACCTGGCCCAGCACATCCGCATCCACAGCGGTGCCAAGCCCTACACCTGCTCCTACTGCCAGAAGGCTTTCAGACAGCTCAGTCACTTACAGCAGCACACACGGTATTCAGCACCGCACCTCAAGCGTGTGTGTGTTTGTGTGTGGGTGTCTGTGGCAAAGCAGGCGGGTGGTGGAGAGTGTGTGTGATGGACCTTAGTTTAGGGAGAGGACTGCGGGAGCGCGTGTGTGTGTTCGCCAACTTCCTAACGATATTATACACATTGCAAAACATATTATATTGTAATTCAAACTGCATTAAACACGTTAAAGAGTGAATCAGTGTGTTTGGTCAGAGAGCGTTTGGCATATATGACCAAAAAACAATTAAATGTTGATATTACAGTTCTAAAATTAAGGCATAATTAATGCAGTCAAATAGTTTTGCATTATGTATAAAGACTTTAAAGGGTTAGTTCACCCAAAAAAGAAATTTCTGTCATTAATTACTCACCCTCATGTCGTTCCACATCTGTAAGACCTTCATTTATCTTTGGAACACAAATATTTTTGTTATGAAATCCAAGAGGTATATGATTCGTCCAGAGACCGCAATATAATCAACACTTTCAAGGTCCAGAAAGTTACTAAATACATAGTTAAAACAGTCGACGTGACTGCAGTGGTTCAATCTTAATTTTATGAAGTGACAAGAATACTTTTTGTGTGCTAAACCAACAAAAATAAGGACTTTATTCAGCAGTCTCTTCCATACCCTTACACAGTTGACGGAGTAAGCACAGCGAAGGCTTCCGTGTTTATGTTCGAATGCCGGCTCAGTATTGGCCAAAGTTGCATGCGTGTGATGCTGACGCAGTAGCCGGTGAACAATGAGCCGGCGTTCTGACATAGAATCTGGAAGCGCTCAACGTAAACAACATATGAGAGTGACACAGAAGAGAAGATATTGTTGAATAAAGATGTTATTTTTGTATTGTTTTTGCGCCAAATAGTATTCTCGTCGCTTCATAAAATTAAAGGTGCCCTAGAATCAAAAATTGAATTTACCTCGGCATAGTTGAATAACAAGAGTTCAGTACATGGAAAGGACATACAGTGAGTTTCAAACTCCATTGCTTCCTCCTTCTTATGTAAATCTCATTTGTTTAAAAGACCTCCGAAAAACAGGCGAATCTCAACATAACACCGACTGTTATGTAACAGTCGGGATCATTAATATGTATGACCCCAATATTTGCATATGCCAGCCCATGTTCAAGGCATTAGACAAGGGCAGCCAGCATTAATGTCTGGATGTGCACAGCTGAATCATCAAACTAGGTAAGCAAGCAAGAACAATAGTGAAAAATGGCAGATGGAGCAATAATAACTGACATGATTCATGATATCATGATATTTTTAGAGATATTTGTAAATTGTCTTTCTAAATGTTTCTTTAGCATGTTGCTAATGTACTGTTAAATGTGGTTAAAGTTACCATCATTTCTACTGTATTCACGGAGACAAGAGAGCCGTCGCTATTTTCATTTTTAAACACTTGCAGTCTGTATAATTCATAAACACAACTTCATTCTTTATAAATCTCTCCAACAGTGTGTAATGTTAGCTTTAGCCACGCAGCACAATCCAAATACATCCAAATAAATATACTCCCATGCATAAAGCATGCATGACGAACATTTTGTAAAGATCCATTTGAGGGTTATATTAGGGGTGTGAACTTTGTTTATGCACTGTATTATAGTCGAGAGCTCGGGGGGGGCAGGGAGCGCGCGATTCAAAGGGGCCGCGCTGAATCGGTGCATAGTTAATGATGCCCCAAAATAGGCAGTTAAAAAAATTAATTTAAAAAAATCTATGGGTATTTTGTGCTGAAACTTCACAGACATATTCAGGGGACATCTTAGACTTATATTACATCTTGTAAAAACTGGTTCTAGGGCACCTTTAAGGTTGAACTACTGCAGTCGTGTCAACGGTTTTAAGGATGTCTTTAGTACCTTTCTGGACCTTGAAATTTATATGCATTTTATAAATTTTGAATGCAAAAAAGTTACAGACTGCAGCTTTAAAAGTTATTTTGAGTATTTTCTGAAATATAAAGGCTAATGCAGATTTTTATCTATAAAGACTTATATTGTATATTATATTGTCTGAAAAAAAATATTAAGTGTCGTATTATAATGACCACACATTTTCTGAATTAAGTACATTTTTTGTTTTATTATTGTGCTAAAGCAAACCCTGGAGGTTCGTCAACCTTGATCCTCTGATTCTGCATTAGTTGAACTGTAGAAAATTCTAAATGCATGAAAGTATAAACACATAAAATGTATTGGTACTAGGTCCATTGTAATGTATCTCAATAGTGTGAGTGTGGTGAAAAATATTTTATTTACCATGTATTTTTAGGGCTGTCAAAGTTAACATGTTAACTACATATGTTTAACACAATCATTTAACACATTGATTTGTAAAGATATTTATTGTGAAAAGTGTTTGAGAAATCTAAATTAAAAATGTTTTTCTGCAGCATAATTTTCATTTTATTTTCATAAAAGCTAATGCTAGTTTCAGGATATGTATATATTTTATTTATTTATTTATTTGTTTGAAAGCGGTAGCTGACAGTCTTTTCAACCTGCCTACTTTAGAAATAACTGACAAAACCTGGGCGGTTAAATTGCTTCTTGTGAACTCCGCATTCTGCTTTCCGTCGTGCTCATTTAACAGTTTTTGAACGCAGACACGTGTCCTGGGTGTTCACCCTCTGAGACATTCCACAGTCACGTTGTAAAGGTGGACAACAGGGTCTCATCCTCTTTTGCTTGTTGCTATAGCAACATTCTCTGCTGATGGTTTGCTTATATGCAAGTTTATATCTAATGGACTGTTTAAATATATACCACAGTTTTTATAATGGTGAAGTCAGCTATAGCATGATGTCACCATGTGGGTGGATTGCACATTAAATCTGTCTCACTGATGTACTGGAGGAAAAATTCTTAGAAGAGTCTAAAGATTGTCAGGAAAAGTTCTTCAAAAGTTTCATCTCAAGAAAATGAAAGAAATGTCATTTTATATATATTTTTTTTATATATTTTCCTTTCTCTATTTGTATAATTTATTTCTCCTCTGGCACACTTTTTATTATCGCAGACTACTTAAACTTTTACACCACACTATGCAGTCTTGCACACACTGACTGAAGGATTGAACTGAAATTGAAGCTGTCAGTGAAAGCCTAGTTCTCTTTGACTCTGCATTATGGTCCCATAAGTGTGTAGAAGTTTTATGAGGTTCTGCCTCGCTCTGAAATAGAGGTCACATAAAGGTTTCGTCCACTCCTGATCGCACCTGGACATGGGATTGAGCTCTGTGGCCCACAGAGTTCCTGTGAGGATTTAGTGCAAATGTTTTTTTTTTTTTGAGAAATGGATCTGTCCTTTCTGTGACCTCATTCAAACACCTACCACACCACATCCAAATGTGTCTTCGAAATACACTGCGCGCTTTTGACAATCGTTGACAGTAGGGACCGCCTGAGAAAGGTCAGCAGAGTGAGTGTAGAAATGAAGAATATTGTTATGTCAAATATTTGTGTATGTCTATAAATTATTGAATGAGCCCATGGGTAAGCATGGTTGTTTTTGCTTCTTTACAGAAACCACACAGAATCCAAACCTCATAAGTGTCCTCATTGCTCGAAATCGTTTGCCAACTCAAGCTACCTTGCTCAGCATATACGAATCCACACAGGAGTTAAACCTTACACCTGTACCTACTGCCAGAAGACCTTCAGACAGCTTAGTCACTTACAGCAACACCACAGGTGCAGTAATGGACTTTTTTTTTTTTTTTTTCATTTGTGTTTATGGCTTTTTCTACACTTCATTCTTAACCATACATACTCAGTTTGTATTTCCATTCATTTATTACTTCTTGACAAATGTTGTGCCTGTTCAGAATCCACACAGGAGACAGGCCATACAAATGTTCACACATGGGTTGTGAGAAGTCTTTCACTCAGCTCTCTAATCTGCAGGTGAGGAAAGTACTCTGTTTCTCTGTTTAAATCTATAAAGTGGAGCTGCACGATTAATTGTTAAAAGATTGCAATCTTGATTCAGAGTCAGGCGATCTTATTCCTAAAAGTGATGATAATGATTCTGCTGTGTCTATCAAACCTTTGTCAAGTACGTTCACATTCAAATCTGTGTAGGTGCTGTTGCCAAACCAAAGAGAACAGTTCTCATGTATAGGTATAGGTGTGCTTGACCACACTGTATCATTATTTTTGTGTTACAATAATTAAAATTTTCACAGAAGTACTGGGATAAAAGTTTATAGTTTGGATATAAACACTGATGTCTACGAGCGCAATCAAAAAATTAGTAAATCACCCTTTGATAGCAACTTGACACTTCCGTTAAACATTGTATCAATTATATTGCTACTCCAGTAGGTGGCGACAAGTGACTTTTAAAAATTTGTCTTTAATAAATTTTTGAAGAGATTTGTTCAAAACCGCCGATTCATCCAGTTATGAAACAAGTCTTTATGAGTGAGTCATTGAATCAATCATTCAAACAGTTGTTTTTTTATTATTATTATTATTATTAAATTAATTAATTTAAATAAATTAAATATTTTTTTAAATAAACTGCAGCAATTAATTTAAAAAAATGAAAATTACATGTTATTTTGTTTATTTTGTCTCCGTGGGAGAATTATGATATCCATTTAAAACAAAAAATCATACAGATTTGTACAGAGCCCCTATAGGGACATGGTGAAGGAAAAAATATGGGATGGGAGGAAATATTATTTGTCAATATTTTTGCGTTTGCTTGAAAATGTTTTGCATTTCAGAATTGAATTTGGAATGCATTTAAATTTTACCCAAGGTAGCAAAGAAATTATTCTTAAAATTAACTGTAATTTAAAGAAATCATGTAATTGCAACTGTAAATTAAGTAGAAAAGTAGTTTATCAGCACAAATTTTGAATTTTAGCTTTGAATTTTAGCTTTGAATTTTAGTTTTGAAAAATGTTTAAAAATCCTTTAAGTTTGCCCTTAAGGATTTGGATAGAGATAGATATACACTACCATTTTTTAAGTTAAATTAATACTTTCATTTAGCCAATACATTAAATTTATAAAAAGACACAATAAAGAGATTTATAATGTTACAATAGATTTCTATTTCAAGTAAATGCTGTTCTTTTGAATTTTTGTTCATCAAAGAATCCTGAAAAAATAATCAGTAATAAGAATGTAATAAGAAAATGTTTCCTGAGCACCAAATCGGCGCACGAGTAGAATGATTTCTGAAGGATCATGTGACACTGAAGACTGGAGTAATGATGCTGAAAATTCAGCTTTGCCATCACAGGGTTAAATTACATTTTAAATAAAAGGGTTATTTTAAATTGTGATAATATGTCATAATATTAGTTTTTATTGCCTTTTTTATCAAGTAAATGCAGCTTTGATTAGGATAAGAGACTTCTTTCAAAGATATTTAAAAATCTTTCTGACCCCAAACTTTGGTACAGTATTGTCTATATAGATATAGATAGATGGATCTTTCTGTCATTCCTATTCAAATTCCTGTTTTGCTTCCAGTAGGATGTGGCCAATTCAGTTTAAACTCACAATCAAATTGAATGAGAGCCAATTCTTCAATTTTAAGTTTTGTTATTTTTAGTGCACATATTTTTAGTGAATAATTGCTTCAGTCTGTTCCTCACACTAAGCGTGTGTACAGCTCCAGAACACTTGAATTAATCACTTAAGTCATATGGGTTGTTTTATCATGCTTATGGTGCTCTGTGGAGCTTGACAACCCCTGCTCCCCATTTAATTTCATTATTGGGATGAGAGCAAATCGGCTTTTGACAGATTTGAAAAAAATAAAAATAAATACTTGGATGAGTAAATGACAGAATAAAAATTTTTTAGTCATTTCAATGTTTCTTTAAATCTTTTCCAGTCTCATCGGCGTCAACACAACAAGGACAAACCGTATAAGTGTCACCACTGTAACCGTGGTTATGTAGATGCAGCCAGCCTGGAGGTTCATCTGTCCACTCACACAGTCAAGCACGCCAAGCTGTACTCCTGCGGTTTATGCAACCGCACATATACCTCGGTACAAACATTAACAACCAATCTCACAGCATAAATGAGCAGCATTCCCAGTTCCTTTTCTCAAAATGATCCTAATGTATATCCCTCTCTGCCTGTAGGAGACGTATCTGATGAAACACATGCGTAAACACGCCCCAGATATGCTGCCGTCTCCACACGGATCAACCCAACAAAGTCACAGCCCAGGTCGTGTTGGAGGAGGCGGCTCGGAAGGAGACATACAGAGCCGAGCCGAGAGAGCCGACATTTTCGGCCAGCCAGCCGGTGTGCCGTGCGTATTCGACCTGAACCAGTACAAACCAGTAACTTCTGCAGATGTGCAGTATAAAACTGTCAGTGTGTCTGACATCTCGCCTCACAAAGACCTCTGCATCACCGTGGAGGCTTCTGCCATACAGGTGGAACACCTGAACTCATGAGGAGTCCCATGGAGCGAGGGATGAAACTTTGGAGGTTAGAAAAAACTTGCTATTAACGAGATCTACACATCTGTGGATACTGAAAGAATTTTCTTACTCAATACCTTCTTATTTGTATGAAGGAGAAAGTGGACTTAAATGGACAAAATTGAAGAAGAAAGACTTTTGTCTTTTTTTTTTCTTTCCATTTTTTTAAACATTTATTGCTGTAATCCTGATCTTCCTCACAGAAGCTTCCTTGAAGACTGTAGCTGTTTCAGTGGGTACCCAGCTCATATCTCAAGTCTTTCCCTAAAATTTCTGGTTTATTACATTTGTATGATTGTCTGCGTCTAGTTGTTGGTACGATCATTGCACTGTCAACATTAATATTGTTACTGTCAACAAGAATGGAAATATTGTCTCTTGCACAGTATGTATGGGAATTGTTGGTCTTTTTCGTTTTAAAAGGGAAATTTGTTTGCAGTACGTAAAGCAGAAAATCACGTATATATGATTATCAAATGTATTGTGTGTGAATGAGTAAAGGACAACAGTAAATAGGACAAATAGAATTTGTGTCAACTAATGTCAATGGCAAATATCTAGAGATGATGTTTTTCTTAAAAAAAAAAAAATCCTGTTTAGTAGTCCCATCTGCAGATGACATGTAATATTCTATTATTACTATGTTACTACTATTATTCTATCAAAATAACTAATAACATGCACCCCAAATGTCAACCTCTAGACATTAATGAAATCAGATTAGTGTGCATTAACCCTTTAAAACAAGAAATTAAAAAAAAAATGCTTCTGATGTGCCTCCTTGTGATTATCTTATAGCATGGGTATGCAACCTTTACAAACTCTGTCAGCCTGGGTTAAAGGGATATATTTTATGTTCTTAAATTATTTCTAAATGTGAACAATTACATTAATGACCTAAATATTATAAAAGGCAGTAATTATATTTAATTTTGTAAATGAAAATTACTAAAAGGTATAGTTCACCCAAAAATGAGAATTCTGTGATCATTTACTCACCCTTAAGTTTTTCCAAACCTGAATGAATTTCTTTCTTCCACTGAACACAATATATTTTGAAGAATATGGGTAACCAAACAGTTGATGGACCCCATTGACTTCCATAACTAATTACATAAAATGACTATGGAAGTCAATGGGGTCCATTAACTGTTTGCTTACCAGCATTTTTCCAAATATCTTCTTTTGTGTTCAGCAGAAGAAAGAAATTCTTTCAGGTTTGGAACAACTTGAGGGTAAGTAAATGATCACAGAATTTTCATTTTTGGGTGAACTATACCTTTTAGTAATTTTCATTTACAAAATTAAATATGATTACTGCCTTTTATAATATTTAGGTCATTAATGTAATTGTTCACATTTAGAAATAATTTAAGAACATAAAATATTATTGATTTGAAGTTTACATAATTAAAATACTTTTGGTTTGTTGATTTTAAACTTTTTAATCTAAATTCCCTCAGACTGTAAATGATGTAATGCATAAACAGTTGCATTGCCTTAGAATATGGAAGACAGAATGATTTATTTGTGGTTAACTTTATGCACATTAGTCTTTCAGCAACATACCGTCAAGTTGTTTATAGTTATTGATATTTATAAAACTGATATATAGTTATTTATACAATTAACTTATTTGATATATTTAGTCGTCCTGACGCCCAACATTCTTTCGTACAAGTTTCATTTCTATGACAGATTGCACCAACTGTCAAAAATATGGGGGGTCAAAATAACATTGCTTTATGGTTTTACTTTTGTAAACAGTAGTCGCATAAAGTGAACAAATGCAGTAAAAGAACAGAGAATAACTGTAACGTTACTGTACAGAGACCATATGTATTTGTGACGCCTAGTGTTGAATCTTTGAAGTTCATATTGGTAGCGGCCGTCCACCCCGAGAGTGGGCGGTGTCACAGAAAAGTCCATGCGAGAACGGAGAAACTTCACGAATGTAAATATAGAGCTAACAACGGAGGTTACGTACTCGCGCGTTCTTTCCTTTTTCTCCTTTGACTTATGCGAACATGCCACGCAAAAAGCCTTTCAGTAACAAACAGAAAAAGAAGCAGCTCCAGGTGAAACGCGAGAAAAAGAGAGGTGGGTAACTAGCTTAGCTGAGTTAGCGCGCGACAAGCTGAATGCACTCGCAGACGTTCTACATTAGCCACGTGACTCATTGTTTTATGATTTATATTTCAGTGTGCAGAAATGTGACCATGTTTTCACATATTAGAACATTAATTGAGCTACTACGCTGCTGTAACTACTTTGTTTGCTAAGTTTCTGTGGATGTATGTAACCAAACTTGACAGGCAGTAAACTGCGCGCGCTGTCATTTTTATTTGTGGGTTGCATGGACGCTTAATTTCACGTCCAGCAACATTATGAATGTATCATGATGAGCTTGATATGTTGTCTGCAGTAAACAACTCCTGATTCCTGACAGGTCGAACGTCACAGTAATTTATCTTTACAGAGCAAATTTAAATTCTGCCCTGTCAACAGTGAAATGATGCTGAAAGGGGGTGATTATGCCACGCATTTTTGAACAGCTCGTGTTTTGCTGTAGTTGGCGCTTGTGTTATGCGGTATATAAGTGCGCAGACTCAGCGTGAAGTTACGTAACACAACAACAAAGCGATCAATACACACTAAAGCAGGCTGAATTAACTGCTGTCCGCCCGCAGTTCTGCAAGTATTCGGGTCTAGTGCACTGTAAAACTACCTAAAATAGTTGCAGAAGAGCTAATGAAATAGCATTAAAGGGATAATTATTTATGCCATCACTGTAAAGTTCCACACTATTGTCATAACAATTGTAATGACAACATTATTTGTTATGGGGGAGACATGGTTATTGGAAGTACACCATGTTTTCACAGAAAATAGCATATAATTAAAAAAAACTTTATATGATTTACAAGAAAATTGCTACGAAATTTAACATACAGTTAAAGAAATGGCAAGTAACAGTAAATTAAACATGAATTTTTTTAAGGACTTAAAAAACATTATTTACTTTATATATTACTTTGCTTTTAATTCAAGACAGTTAGGTTCAAGACAGACAGAAACAAACGTTTCTGTATGTGTGTATGCAGGAGAAACCGGTTCAAGTCACAGTAGCCGAAATGCCAGTGTGGAGAGAGGACCTGGCAGAGACAGACAGTCCGATACATCAGACAGCGAGACGACAGACATCAGGAGGATCAACCAGCAGCCTGGCACCAGAGACGGCAGATATGACCCCAACAGGTGAGTCGGGACAGGTGAAACAGTCAGTCCAGTCTCGTCTTATTAATTCAACACGAGATGTTTTAGCAAGGGCATGTGTCGTCCTGTTTGTTAATCTGATAATGGCTTGTTTTGCAGATTCCGTCTGCACTTTGAGAGGGAAAGCAAGGAGGAGGTGGATAAGAGGAAGAAAATAGCGATGGAGAAAATCCTGAAGCCGGTGGCAGAAAAAGAATTAGAGATGGATATAAACCAGATCTACCCTGAAGAGAAAGGTAATTATGCTTCTGAGTAACAGTAGTTCTCAACTGAGACACATTTCACAAAATGAGCCAAAGTTTTGCTGGAGCATCTGTATATATAGACTTTGCTGTAAATAAAGTCCACTTTATGTTTTCATTTCACTTTCATTTTGTCTAATCACAGGCCTAAATTTCCCACGGCGGCCCTCGTGGCATTACGGCATGCAGCGAGAGGAGTTGCTGCGGAAAGAGGAGAAGTCATTTCTGGAGTATCTGAATACTCTTCAGTCCAAGAACCCACCTGGTACCCTCAGCCACTTTGAGCACAACCTCGAGGTGAGGCATGTTCTTTTAGAAAACACTGAACTAAAGTACTCTGAGAAATAATTTCTATCAGCCATCAGAATTTGATTGTTGCTGAGTCAATAGCTGTAATGAAATAGTTTTTTTTATTGCACTTGAGCATCTGTTTAGCCAGACAGTGCTGGAGGCAAACACTGTTAAGTGTTCAGATTCACTTGTTTATGAGCTGTTGCCCTTCACAAGCCTTGTGACACATAAAACTGTTGTGAAAAAGGAGCAACGCTTATCCTAAATGCTAATTTAAATGTATAAGACTCATTTTAGGCATATTAAACTTAATATAAAAAGGCTTTTATGATTCCTGTTTGTCTTTAATAGCCTACAGACAACAGAAGCACCACAATATTGTGCAGATGATTTTTAGACAAACAACCTTAGTTTCTAAGAATTTATAAACTTGCAGCTAAATGTTGCAAGCACTTAGCTGAGCAGTTACTCAGCAAATATTGGATCACAGTGAATTCATTGTTTTAACGGTTTTCAGATAGTTTTGGATTCATGTAATAACCTTTTACTGCATGAATCCAAAACTATAAATGCCTGAGCCAAAAACCTCTCAAAGTCATTATTTTAACTAAAGTGGGCCCAAGAATTACAAACAGGTTGGCTAATCTGAAAGAATGTAAGTAACAGATTAAGGGTTCATTACTGATGTTCAGACAGCATGAATAGTGCTCTTTCAAATAAAACTATTATAAAAAATTGGTTAATTTTTTTTGTTTTCTTTACTACTGACTGACTCTCTTTCTCTTTCAGACATGGAGGCAGCTGTGGAGAGTAATTGAGATGTCTGATGTCATTCTGCTCATAGTGGATATCAGACACCCAGTAAGTGTGCGACTGTAATGCCTGTTGAAACTTTTAGCAGTTTTCAAAAGGTCATCAAAATTGCATAGATGTAACACTAAATGTGAGAAGTCTCAAATTATGCAAACTGAAGTAATAAAGTCCCCACTAGGTGGGGCCAGAGATTGTATTACATTTAGTCTCAGAAAACAGCACTTTTGTGTTGCATTATACTTTTTGAGCAAAAGAAGGATGGAGTGGAAGCTATAGTTTATAGTATCCATAGTTGAGTAGTCATTGCCATTATCACTCTGTCTGTAGGTGCTGCAGTTTTCTCCTGCTCTGTATCACTACATCACCGGTGAGTTAAAGAAGTACATCATCCTGGTGCTCAATAAAGTGGACTTGTGCCCCGCCCCACTGGTGTTGGCATGGAAACACTATTTGACTAAACAGTTCCCCCACTTGCACTGTGTCGGCTTCACCTCGCACCCAGGACAACCCTACAGCACCCGTGAGAGAGTCCTTCCACTATCAGGGCTTTATCTATAATGTGATTGAGCAAAAGAGATGAGATTTAAAAATGTTTTCTTCCTCTGTACTTACTGCAGTTCTACAGAAGAAGAGGGTGAGGAAGAAAGCAGGATGCAATCAGGTAGGAGGACCATTCCAAATCATGAAAGCGTGTCAGGAGATCACAGCAGGAAGAGGTAAGACGGGTTCCTCCCAGACAACTAAATGAACACTGGAACATAGATGATGATGATGATGATGATGATATTGTTGTTTTCAGTGGATTTGAATAGCTGGGAGAAGAAGATCCAGAGGGATGCTGTTGCTGTGGGAACAGAGGGGGATCAGGCTGATGATGGATCAGAATCTGTGCTGATGGAGCATCATAGTGACGTTGCCATGGAAATGAACAGCCCCACGCAAGAACTTTATAAAGATGGAGTACTAACCTTGGGCTGCATAGGTAAAGGCCTGTTTCTCCTAGATTAAAGTAACCATGAAATCAAAATTGACTTTTTTTTTTTTTTTTTGATGGAACATTTCAGTTTTTATTAAATTATTTATCTGTGCATATCATTATTTAAAAAAAATAAAAAAAATGAATGTGCCCTCTCCCACACAAGGACATCTTTTGATGACACTGGACAATAATCCCTCCCTTCCAGCATCCTGTCACTCACATGAGATCGCAGTTATTAACAAATGACAACAATTCAGTGAGCTAATCATGGACAGTCAAGTCCCGCCCTACTTTTTTCTCATTCAAGAAGCTGTTTCACTTGAAGATACACCAAAATAGGAATAAAATGGACAATCGCAATTTCCGTTTCATGGCAACTTTAAAGGTGCTCTAAGTGATGTCAGGCTTTTTTAGGCCAAAACATTTTTTGTCACATACAGCAATCATCTCCTCACTATCCGCTAGCTGCCTGTCCCCTGAACACACTGTAAAAAATCGCGGTCTCTGTAGTCGCCACAAGCTCCAAAAACGGCAACAAAACTACCTGGTGCAGCCTGGACCACAAAACAAAATAAACATGCTCCAGCCAATAACCGACAAGAATGATTTTAAATGCGCGTTCATGACTGTTTCAGGAAGCACGGAGGGGAGAGGGAGGAGGAGGAGGAGGGAGGGTCCAGCTAGCCTCTGTTTTGTTTGACAACACAACGTCAACAGGAAGTTACTCCACCCAGGATCACTTAGAGCACATTTAAAGGGATAGTTCACCCAAAAATTAAATTACCCCATAATTTATTCACCCTCAAGCCATCCTAGGTGACTTGACTTTCTTCTTTCAGACGAATACAATCGGAGTAATTAAATAATGTCCTGGCTCTTCCAAGCTTTATAATGGCAGTGAATAGAGGATGTGATTTTGAAGCCCAAAGAAGTGCATCCATCCATTATAAAAGATAACCACACAGCTCCAGGGGGTTAATAAAGGCCTTCTGAAGTGAAGATAAGCATTTGTGTAAGAAAAATGTCCATATTTAAAACTTTAAAAACCAAAACAACTAGCCTCCGGCAGACGGGCGTACGCACGTAGACTTAAGCCAGAAGAGTAACCCCTGACACGATGTAGGAGTATCGTAAGCTTTGACGCCTCTCGTGGTTCGAACAAATAGGGCTGTGCAACAAACTGAAGCTCCTCTTCTCTTATATCGAAATCCTCCAACATTTCTCTTTAAAAATTCTCATTTTAGACTTCTAATTCGTGACCGGTGTTTTGTTTTGCTCTCTCCTGTGTGCTTCCGCATTCGTCAATACGTCATGCATCGGGTCAGAGGTCACTCTTTCGCCGTAAATCGATGAGTAATGGCCGTCTGTCGGAAGCTAGTTATTTTAAAGTTTTAAATATGGATATTTTTCTTACACAAAAGCATCGCTTCGCTTCAGACAGCCTTTATTAACCCCCTGGAGCCGTGTGGTTATCGTTTATGATGGATAGATACACTTTTTTGGGCTTCAAAACCTCTATATACTGCCATTATATAGCTTGGAAGAGCCAGGATATTATTTAATATAACTGATATGTATTTGTCTGATAAGTCATATACACCTAAGGTTGCTTGAGGGTGAGTACATCAAATTGCAATTTGTTGTTCTAGATCAATATCAGTTACGTATATTTTAAATGAAGTGCTTCTCCCCAATGTGTCAATTAAAATTCATTCATTAATTTAAGATTTACATTGAGTCTTTCTGCACTTTCTCCAGGTTTTCCTAATGTTGGCAAATCTTCAGTTCTGAACAGTCTGGTTGGCAGGAAGGTCGTGAGCGTGTCTCGAACTCCAGGTCACACTAAATATTTCCAAACATACTACCTCACTCCCACTGTGAAACTGTGTGATTGTCCTGGGCTGGTCTTCCCTTCCCAAGTGGACAAACAACTACAGGTAAAAACAGCATCATACTGTTTAATTTATGAAAGTGAAATCATCCCGGCCTTGTTTTTGTTCATGTATGTGTGTGTGTTTTATTCATCTTCTCTAACAGATCTTGGCTGGTATATATCCAGTGTCCCAGCTACAGGAGCCTTACAGTTCAGTTGGTTACCTGTGTGAACGGACCAACTTCCGGTCTATATTAAAGTTGAAACATCCCAACCACAGTCCAGGAACCCCATGTGACCCCGAAACAGAGGACTGGACAGCATGGGACGTGTGTGAAGGTGTGTAATCTTCTAATGTGGCGTCATTCATTTCATATTTAACATTTGATTGGAGGGAGGAACTGGTTGTCTTTTTTTTTCTTTTTCATTGTTTCCAGCCTGGGCTGAAAAGAGAGGGTACAAGACTGCTAAAGCGGCCCGTAATGATGTTTATCGAGCAGCCAACAGTCTACTGCGATTGGCCATCGACGGACGCTTGTGTCTGTGTCTGCGGCCACCTGGATACTCTCAGAGTAAAGGTCAGAGGTCAAACCACTACAGAATTGTTCATGTCATCTGCCACTTTAGTACCAGATTTGACATTTAATCTCCATCTCTTCAGATGAATGGGAATCACACCCAGACCTGACTGAGATCATCGCCCTACAAGGAAGAAAGGACGAAGAGGAAGAATGTGTAGAAGACGACGATGCCGAATCCAGCTCAGAGCTGGAGGAGGATAACGATCGGGACGCAGATGATGATGAGGACGCTTATGGGGATGATGAAGATGAAACCGTGAAGGCTGACAAGAAGGGCCTCACTCTCAACATGTTCAGTGTGCTAGGAGAGAACGAGTGTGAGTGAGGGACGTGATCGCGCTCCTTCTCATTCCATGTTCATACATTCCGGTTTCTCTATTTATCACTTATGACCATCTCATTTCAATCTGCAATGTGTCAATCAAGGACTGTATGAAGTTTTGAACATTTATTTCTCATTTGACACTCATCGCACACTCATACAGCCCATCGTATAGACAGTATAAAGCTGGTTTTTGTGTTCTATTTCAACCTCTCTGTGCCTCTGTACCTTCTCTGCTTTTCATTTATTATCATCAGAAAAGTATCAAAATACTATGAAAACTTTTGTACCTCCTGCATGCAGCCTTTTCCCTTTCTGAGAAGGCAGAGGGAATGTCTGTATAACCAGTGATTGTACAATCAATGTTACTAAAACAAGCATTGATGAATACAATCACTGATTTATTGTCAATCTCACAGCAGTGATGCCAAAGGTTAGGTGAGGTCAAATGTCACGCTTTGACCTCAAACTGTGAGTTTCCCCCACGCGAATGTATTTTAACCTCTGTCTCAGTACCGCAAACCTCGGCATGTAGGGTAGAACCGTGTCATGTATGAGGATAAGAAATAGAGGCACAGGCTGTTGACTTCAGAAGATTATTCTGATAAAAAGAAGTTATGGACACTCAAAGCACTTTTAAAGCAAGAGGCAGCAACCAGCAGTCTTTTACTGTTGAATACTTTAATTTCTAGGCAGATACACGTTTATTATGCGGGTAATGATGTTAGGGTGTCATTTAGGGTTGCAGTGGAGAGTGACTTTATGGCACAAAATGTTCTAGACTATGCAAAGTTTAAAGAGGGATCAGAAAAAACTTGATACAAGCGTTCCAGTTAAAAAAGTGAGACTATAACACACATTGTACATGCACACTGACACAAGCCACTTGGAGATTTTGGGATCAGTTTATTTTGGACTAAAAGTGCATTTGGTGGAGAGTGGGTTGGTTTTGAAGAACTATAGTTAGTGTACTTTTGCTATAGGACTCAGGTAATGGTGATGATGTGGTGTTAGTCCATCATCACAGATGTGCGGAGTTACCGATACAAGTGTGCTGGTTTCCTGTTTTTCAGCCTCCAGTCCTGCATGCCCTTGTTTAGGGATTTCATGTGGGTGTGTCTGTGTTTGTGTGGGTGTGATAGTGTGTGGATCATTCTTTCTTAATTGAAATGTTATTCTTTCTTTATTGAAATGTGATTGTACTGACAGAAACAGCCCTCTGCAATAAAACCATTCCCCTGACTCTTTGCTATCATTATGTTTGCACAAGAGGACACAGCTAGTTAAGTCTTTACACACAGTGCGCAAGAACACAATGACAATATAGTGTAATTGAAAGTATATTGTAGGCAAGCATAAATTTAAGGTGAAAATATTTATGTGAAACGTATACTTTAAATTGTGTGGATATTAGAATGATAAATTAACATCTTATAAACTTTTCACAAAAGATTGTGGGTTATTTGGCTTTTCATAACCTGTTTTTTCCCTCAGACTAGGTGAAATAAGACATACAAAATACACAGTGTTTATTTTATTGTACTTTATCTATTTGCGCCTGTAGATTTCAGTTACAATAGATATCTTTAAAGGCCATTTTTCCAATTTTTTTCTCATGCACCGAGCCAGAAATCTCCACCTTAGTAGCACTTCCATACACCAAAATAGTTTTATTCCTATCTATATCCTGAAGGTTGTTATATAGGACTTTGTTTATATATCACTTGCCTTTCAACATGGTGGAATAAAAACATTTCTGGCTGTTGACAATGATAAAAAAGGGATCTCAATTATCCCCTATATAAAAGACTCTAATTAAATTAGTGCATATTTAATTATACAATGTTTCATTTACGTAATTAAACTATTTTTTAAAAAAAATTGTAATACAATAAATGTTTGAAATGTAATCAATCAGCTGTTCACGCAACATCTGCTCTCGGTCAACACCACTCATGCGTTGGTGCTCTCGTGAATGGCGCGTTGGAGATTAATATTTTGTAAATTTTCGGGAAAAAAAAAATTATATACTTTTTTAACCACAAATGCTCGTCTTGCACTGCTCTGCAATCCACACGCATGACGTAATCACATTAAAAAGGTCATGCATGACGTTGGCGGAAGTAGCGATCCATTTATTGACGTCACTTTCCCGCCGGAATACACCCCCTCAGCCGGACTGAGTGGCAAAAGAGTGCTGCATTACTGGATTTAATAGAGGAAACTGTGAAAACGTGAGTAAAACAAACGATTATCAGTTTAAACTAACGGTTGGACTCAATGTAGTGTTCCTTACAATTTACCAAAGATCCATGGATACTGACATGCAGCCTGGAATCTTGTTTCCTGACATTTATATGTGCCTGATTTCGACGCCGGGGAAATACATAAAACAAATTTACCTGTGAACACTTTATATAACATAGGTAGGCTAGGTCTAAATCTGGGTAATCACTTATATCAGTGTTATGTCATCATATTGTCCAGCCCTAACACTTTTATAGTTTTTGTCAGTGTTTATTTAAAAACATCCAATTATGTAGAATATAAGATGGTGAATTTAATTAAGGAGTTGTCTATACAATATATGATTTTACCTCAAAATTCATTCAAAAGATGATAACTGCAAACCTACGTTTTGCTGCCTGGAGTCCAGTTGTTTAATTGTAGCAATCCATTGCTTCTCTTTTCTGTAGCTTTCAGCAGTCTGTAAAAAATATACCTCAGATTTTTTTATCCGATCTATTTGTATTTTGTACAGTCAGTCGCAAAGCTCTTTCCCATTTTAGATGTGTTTTGTGTGTTTTTCACAGCATTCACGCTGAAATTCACACAGTCTTTTGCCACTCAGTGGGTGTAGCCGCAGTCACAACGGCTGACGGTGACGTCACGTGCATACCCTCTATTCACGTACTTATACACTATTCTATGACGTTTGAGTATAATTAGTGCAAGTAGTGTGTTCACACTGAAAACTCCAAAAAGAAAAAGTACACTTTAAATACCTAAAATGACTAAATACTACGCTTAATGCGCACTAAATCTCACACAAAAATAACAGAGTGTGGAATGTCGGACACTTCATGCACTCAACTGTCACAGCTTTAATTACGTAGTGGAGGGGGAGGGGGTATCAGACTCCGATGTTTAATGACAAAATAACCTTATACATTTCACACACTACATGGATGAATACATAGTACATAAGTACATAGTGTATAAGTGCATAGTGCATAATGTGCCATTTGGGATGCAAGTTGCAACTATAAGTGCATAGTGTATAGTGCGTCGTTAGGGGCGCACTTATTATCTACAAAGCGAACGTGCAAAGATTAAGCTAAACGGCCTTTACAAAAAAGGTAAAACAACGATATCGGACGATTTTAAAGTTGAAGGAGAAAATTAGATTTTCGCTCTACCGCAGTACTTCCACCTACTTCATGCATGGGGGCGTTGCAGAAATGTGCAAGATGAGCATTTGTGGTTAAAAAAAACAAACTATTATTTATTGAACTATTATTATTGGTTATTTAAAGCAGAACTAAATAACTTTTTTACCTTCATAAATAGTTTTCTAAGTCCTTACGATGGTTAATTGACTTGTAGTGGCATGTTTGAGGCGAACACTAACCCCCTCTGTCACGTCTACACCAGAAAACAGCACTTGCAAGTTGAGCTGCGCCGACTAGACACAATCTCGCCTCATGTTCACGTTCACGCGAGAGTGACAAAATGCTTTACGGTAATTCAAAAACAATGTATATATATATTATGACTTTATAAGACAATTTCGAAAATTACCCACCTTCATCGAGATTTCTTGTACTGTATTTGCAAAACTACTGCGCTGGTGAGCATTGTAGTCGTTGTAGTCCAGAGCTGCGCTTGGAGTATTTACGACAGTGTGATTCACTGAAGGAACCTGTAGGGGGAGCTTCGCAAATCTTACTGAGTTCCGCTTTAAAAAAAAAAAAAAAAAAAAAAAGGCTAATAGTTTTTCGAAGCTGCACTGAAACTGCACTTTGGACCTTCCATCCGGTGAACCCTACTGAAGTCCACTATATGGAGAAAAATCCTGGAATGTTTTCCTCAAAAACCTTCATTTCTTTTCGACTGAAGAAAGAAAGACATGAAAATCTTGGATGACATGGTGGTGAGTAAATTATCAGGAAATTTTAATAGTGAAGTGAACTAATCCTTTAAATCTCAGATTTCATTAAAAAATCGGACCTTCATTTGTGTTCCGAAGCTGAACGAAAGTCTTACGGGTTTGGAACGACGTGAGGGTGAGTCATTAATTTTTGAGACTCTGAAAAGGCAACAATGCTCAACGGAACTGTCAAATACGGGTATCTATCGTATGTTTACATAGAAATACAGGTAAATAGCTGCGGAGTGGAATGCAAAATCGTGTGGTGTGTGAACCCGCCCTATAAAACTGTTGGAAAAGCAAGTGGTTACCTCATTTGTTTGAGAGAATAAAAAGTTATCAAAGTAAAGAGCAGCTGCTTTGAAGAAGCAGAATTTAAGATTTGCATAACAATTTCTGGTCGTTACATAATTCCCCCTCTTTCAATCCCTGTTTTTTCATAGTTTAAATTACTATTATTGTAAAATGTGAAAAATAGTAATCAAAAAGAATGAGCAGGTGTGTCCACACTTCTGACTGATACTAGGCCTAATTATGAGCTTCACAGTAACACACTTAGGAAATAAAACATTTGACTATCACTGGCCATCAGGTCACACAGTCTTGCATCAGATCAACTAAGACATTACTAATCATTTCCCAGCTGTAAACACTGAAGACAATAAAGCATTCCTATATAATTTGATTATTCCACCACAATCAAAAACAAGTCATGTAAAATCCTGCATGTGAATTACATTATAATCCTTTTCTAATTAAACTGGGAAAACTATTAAGATAGGCTTGTAGTTTGGGGTGTGGCTTGGATATGTTACAGTGCCTCATAATCATAATTTGCTCATAATAACCAACACAATAATTTTCCCCTCATTAAAACAGAGAAACACAACTCACTAATTTCCTGTAGATTGTGTAAAACTATTTGCCTGTTTGTAACCGCCATCAGCTCTACACTACTCTCACATTTCACTCATCCATGACCTCATAAATTATCCAAATTAAATTCTGTGGTCTTTAACAGGACTCATTGGTCATGCTTGTGCTGTCCATATGTGTTGCATTAGTGTAGCGCAGCTTGCTTTTCGTATGACGTACATAACCAGTCTGCAACACCCTTTAAACCCCTAATCAACAAAGACTGAATGAATTAGTCTTATTAAACCAGTCTGGCTTTAATCAAGGGTCTGGTATTGACTGAGACAGAGTCTGACTTCTTATCAATGTGAATCACGGTAAACACAATAGATCACGCAGAGGTTTATCAGAGACGTATTGTATCTCTAATCTGATTGGTGTTCATTTGCATGTTGTTTAGACATCTGGGGAGTTTGGCAGACTCCGGAAGCTGTTAGCCATACCACCCATCGCAGGAAAGGATAAGTTTCCCTGTTAGGATGTCTGATTGATTAAATATCCCTCACAATGAAATGAAAAATGCAGCTTAATCCTGAAAGCAAAGAAGTGCAGAGGTGGCATTCGGACTTCTTGTCTTGACAGCCTCTATATCACCTTCCTTAGGAATGCAGAAGGAACGGATAACACTGGCACAGCAATCCTAGGAATGTCACTGGTCGTAGCTCCACAATATTTATGAGTCAAGGGATATTTGATCACATGATAAACTATTTTATGAGAGTGTTGAAATGTTTTTTACGAAATTTGGTTTTCAGTTTATGGATAAAATAAGGTCTGATAACATTACTTCATGTTCTTCATGTTTCTGTTATATAAAAAATGATCACTGTGAGGTAGTTTAAAATAATAAGTAAAGTCACAATTACAGATATTTGAGATATTACGAGAAATAAACTTGCAATTGTGTGATATAAAGTGATTTTGAGCAATATAAATTCACAATTGCGAGGAAAAAAAGTAGCATGTACAAGAAATAATGATGGAATTGCAAAATGACATCAAAATTGTATTTTATGAGTCCCAGAGAGCAATATAAAGTCACAACTCCAAAATATAGAGACATTGACAAGAAATGATGTCACAATTACAAAATATTTTCACAAGAAATAAACTGGCAGTTGCATGATATAATGTCACATTGAGCGATATGAAGTCACAATTGAAAAAAATAGTCGCATTTACAAGAAAGTGTTACAATTGCAAAAAAAAAAAAGTCACAATTATGAGAAATAAACTTACAATTGCATGATATAAAGTCACATTGACCAATATAAAATCGCAATTCCGAAATATAGGCACATTGACAAGAAATAATGTCACAATTGCAAAATATAAGTTACAATTACAAGGAATAAACTGGCAGTTGCAATGTTGCATGATAAAAAGTCACATTGAGCGATACGAAGTCACAATTGAAAAAATAGTCGCATTTACAAGAAAAAGTGTTACAACTGCAAAAAAAGTCACAATGAGAAATAAACTCACGATTGAACGATATAAAGTCACAATTTCTGAAATATAGGCACCTTGACAAGAAATAATGTCACAATTGCAAAATATAAGTTATAATTAAAAGAAATAAATGGGCAGTTGCGTGAAATAAAGTCACATTGGCAAGAAATAATGTCACAATTGCAAAATATAAGTTACAATTACAAGAAATAAACGGGCAGTTGCGTGATATAAAGTCACATTGAGCGATATAAAGTCACAATTGAAAAAATAGTCGCATTTACAAGAAAAAGTATTACAGTTGCAAAAAAAGTCACAATTATGAGAAATAAATTCATGATTGAATGATATAAAATCACATTGATCAATATAAAGTCACGAATACGAAAAGTTCCATTTACAAGTAATAATATCACAAAGTCTCAATTGAGAAAGTTGTGAGATATAAAGTCACATTGATAGATATAAAGTCAAAATGACATCAAAATAACTTTGCATTACCTTTTTATTTTCTTTCTCTGGTGGAAACAAGCTTCTACATGTCATATCAATTAGTGAATTAGCTCTCCAGGTTGGCCTACAAACTGACCTCATGATGGAAGAGCTCTACTGAGAGGACCTCGCACAACTATATAAACAAATGTTGACATTTTTTCATGATTTTGAGTTTTAAAATGATTTATAGTGTTTACTGTTTATATTTAGATAGGAGTTTCCCTTAAATTTATTTCAGTACGCTCACTGCTTCAAGAACACACACACACACACATAGACCAGTGTAATTTATGAGCAGGCAGTTGTCTCTAGTCTGCTTCCGAGTTGGGTGCTGGCGTTGGCAGTGGAGTGTATTAGGTGTCCTGTCTTCTGCCCGAATCTAAACTCTGCTTTCAGTACGGCAAGTCAGAGAGGCCAAACTATGCTGGCACACAATAGTACTGACATAATATATTATCATCAAACGGCATTTGAATATATCCCACCACAGGACCACAATGAGCCGCCTATTTTGTAATAGAATTACCCAAGACAGCCTAAACACAATTTTACGGATCCAGTGGACAATATTTTAGACTTACATCACTTTTTTCATGTTCTGAAGCATTTTTTCTACATGTGCATTTGTGTTTTTTGGGAGGTGTGGCTGTTTGCTGCTCACCATGTTTGTTGGAGTCTATGTGTCAATAGGTATTTTTAGCTTGGGCTCTCACTGCATTGCAATGGCACTCATTCCCAAAATCCCAGCAACCCCCCACTCTACTCACTCTCACTGTGGAGCCAGATAGAGCAGGAACGGACAGGAAGAGAGCGAACAGGGCAGTTGTGTCGTCACACAGACAGTCCGTGCAGATTTAGACCCTCCCTGCTCTGTTTCCATGGAGACAGTTTGAAATAGACCCTGTGATGGGCTGTTATAAATGCAGACCTACCTGATTGCCACACCCTGATTCAACCGTTATTACCCTCAGGAGCTACATTGTTATCCACTCATATGCTCAGAGCAGAGACAGAAAATAACAGTAATTTGGGAAGAATCAAATTCTGTCTGATGTGGAAGAAAGCGGGAGGGAGAAAGGGAGGGAAACAGAACCCATAATTAGCAAACACAATGAATGTCTAACAAGGGAACTAATGAATTAGGCCGCAGACTTCTGCTGTTAGCATGGCAAAAATAAATAACAAACTTGTTTATTCGCAGATGGAATAGAATGAGAGGCGGCGGAGGAGAGGGAGAGGAAGTGAAGTGAAACTTGTGCTGTATAGTGGCAGCATGAATCCAGCAACAGAAACCTAAATACCAGATCCCTCTCCCTCTTCAGGGTCTCATCACTTTTCTCTTTTCATGTTGAGAGAATCTGAGTCCCTGAAGGGTTCTGCAGAGATGTGGGAATGAAGTGCAGCAGTCTGATAGAGGATCCTGTGGGTGGGACCTTAAAGGGACAGTTCATCCAAAAATGAAAGTCATCATTTATTCACCTTCATGTTCTTTAAACCTCTATGACTTTATAAAGAATTGACTAGTTGCTTTTTGTTTTAATTACAATAAATGGGGACATCATAAATGTATCATGCAACTGGTCAAAATGACCCATTTAATATATTCTAAGTCTTCTGAAGTCATATGATAGCATTTTAGTTTTAGTAATTTGCTTATGTGTTTTTGTCATTTTTATTAGTTTTTCTATATAGTTTTAGCTTTTTTCAGTAATCATAGTACCTATTTATTTCAGTTAAGGGCTTTTCACACTTGAAAGAGTTAACCCTGGGTTATTCTAAACCCCATGTAAATGGAACCCTGGGTTAGCTTTATTCACGTTTCACACTGCACATTCCTAAACACCGGGTTAAAGTCCTTATTTGCATATTTGTGGTGTCAGTAGCTGCGTCTCATTTCAAAGGCTGCGTCCTCCGGAGGTCGCATTTGAAGGCTGCATACGTCATCGTGACGGTCTGATTTAAGTAAAGTAACCATTAGATTACAAAGAAATTACAGTATTTTACACCTCACGGGGAATAACCATACATTTTAGTTTGGTTACTTTTCTTAAATAACACATCCTGATGAGTATGCAGCCTTCAAATGCGACCTTTGGAGGATGCAGCCTCCGAAATGAGACGCAGCTAGTGTTACTGACTGTACAAACGCAGCATGTGACGTTTACATAAAGGCTCATTGCGCGTCCTCATCGCTGACTGTAATATTAAGTTTTTTTCTGAATGAACTTTTCAAACTATAAAGGTAAGAATGATGGTCTCTTCTTCACTCCAATTGTTGTGTTTTCCATTTCCGTTTGACATTTTTCCTATCATACGTAGAAACGACCGTTTATATACATGCACGTTGTGTTTCCATGCCTGTCCAAAGCTTGTGAACATAAGGCATGTGGTTGGTTTTCGGTTGCTAGGCATAGTTGTAACATTCTAACACCGCAAAAGTGGTGCTAACCCTGCTCCGGAGCTGGGTTTCTTAACCCCGGGTTAAAAGCGGTGCTAACCCCGCATCTAAATTACAAGTGTGAAACGTTCCTTTACCCGGGGGTTAAAAGTGTTTAGAACGTCGATATTTGTTTATATTTTATTTTATTTCAGTCTTATTAATTACCAAAAATTTTTAGTTTTAGTTAACAATAACAACACTAATTCACTGATAATTCTCCCCTTTGGTGAGCTGCGATCAGATCATTGAATAAGTAAATTTAACTTGTTCATGGATAAATCATTTGGACGTTTTTTGTTTGTTTGTTTGTTTGCAAATTGAATCATAGATTAATCGAAAAGATCAGATGCAAAAGATTCATTCTCATGAATGCACCATGCACTATCATCCAAAAACAACAACAACAAAAACTTACATTCATATCTGTTCCTCAAAAATATGACTTTAGAAAACTTGGGATATTTTTATGATGATTTTGCAACCTTTTTGAAGCTTGACAGCTCCTGCCGTCATTAATGTATGTAACCATGGCAAAGAGAGACCAGGACATTCTTCATTTTTTCTCCATTTATCTTCTACAGAAGAAATTATACAGAAAGAAACGGTTTGGAAAGACTTGACGGTGAGTAAATAATGACATCATTTTAATTTCTGGGTAAGTTTGTACTTTAAATCCTGAGTCTTGAAGTGTATAATGTGAGTGGTCAACCAGAGCAAAAACATCTAACCTCATGACACAAAAACACAGACAAACGCAATTACCGTCTGCTGAAGCACACCTGCGGTTAAACTCACCCATCTGTTTTAATCTTCCAAGGAGATTTTCCTAAGAAAGACAAAAAAACATAACAAATCTAAATTAGAACAGAACATAAATATTTATCAATGCATTAATATTCAGGTCCACAGAAGAAGATTATGCAGACTCTTTATGTGATAAATACTTATATAAATATGTCTCACAACAACTATACAACAAAGAACGACAGGCTCAACAAATAATAAGTGGAATTACTGCTCAGGAAATGACTCAGGGTCTGGGAATAACCTTGATGCACTCATCTCACTGAAGCAAAACCTCTTTTCCAGGTTATTCTGAGGCCGGTATCATGATTCGACAGACTTCAGATCCAGGACAGCATTGAAGAAGATTGAAACCAAATGTCCTCCAGCTATATGAGGTGCATAATATCAATGGTAGAGCAGGAGAGGTTGTGACTGGTTCATTTTTACTTTCCAGTACCCAAAAAAGAGATCAGAGGACTGACACCCTTCTGACCCCCACCCAGACACCCGCCCACGGCTGCAACCTGACCCTGTGACCTCTGACACCTTCACCTTTTGGAAAAGCTTCAAGGGAGTAACCTAAAATGGTTGGTATATTCAAACTAATATGTTTAACACACAAAAAGTCATGCTACCGTAATCACCAGCAACATAAAGCCATCACAAAAACCCTCAAGAGACGAAATGCCAATGTTGGTGGTTCACACATGACATGCTCTCAGGTCTATCTGTTCTGTTTTTTTTATTGTTGGTCTGTGTAAGCACTAGATGGATGTCTTTAACCGATGTCATGCACCTCACTGTTTTTTAGCATCTCACACCATAATTGCTGCGTTTTTACAATGCTGTGTAAAGTTCAATGATGGACAGTATATCAAAAGTAAGTATTTTTGTACTTTTAATTTGAGTCAATATGGTTAATATCACTACTTTCATGGACTTTTAGTTTGTATTTCCTTGTTTTGCATGTGTTCAGTTCCTGTTTCCCTGAGTTTCCTTAGTTACTGATTGTTTCTATTTTTACTAATTGTTCCTCACCTGTATCTTTTTTGGTTGCTTGTTTGCTCTGGTATATAGTTGTTGATTATTGTCTTTATTTAAAGGCATAATATGTAGTTTTTCGCCACTAGAAGTCGCTTATTCAAAACAAAGGTCTAACTTGATGATGCCTTAATTTCGTGGAATCATGGGAGGTGTTGTCTTGTAGAAAAGAATCTGACAGAAATCATATTAATGGATGAGCTAATGTATAAAATATTTATAATTATATATATAAATATTATAGCGATTGCTAATGATTGACAAGCGCAACACGGCTCGAGAGCAGTGGAGCTTTTATTATGCCGCAGACGATCGTTTCCTCTTCTTCTAGTCAGGTTTTATCAAATTAGACACATTTGTGTGTTGAAAGTTGTTATAATGCTACTCTGTGCTTTCGCTCGGCAGCTACTAAGACATTTGTTGAACATTGCAGTAAGCTAGATCGATATTAGGTGTGATAAAACATGGTACTCGCAGTAAATCAAGAAAAAGACATATAAACAATAAGACTGTGTCTAATAAAACACATAATATATTAAAGCGTCTTTGGTTTTTCCATGGTTTCTACAAAATAAAACTGGAAATCGAGGGTAACATGAGTATGATGTCATTGACACAATCCATGTCCTGGTTAAAATTGCTTACTTATCTGGATTTAAACATTATTGGAAACATTTGGGATAATGCAAGTACAAGTCAACAAAATATATAACAATGTTCTAGTGGTTTTTGGATATTTTAATCCAAAAAAAAATTACATGTTGTGCTTTTAAAGGTGCTAAATAGGATGTTTTGTTTTATACATTTTTGCAATATTACTTGAAACTGTCTTTACTAACTGATAAAAGACTATTTATTAGGTGCACTGAAAGGAATAATATTAATAAACATCATCTGTGCACGAGTTAAGGCCTTAAAAACATCAGCCAATCGTTTACGCGATCATCGCATAAACGATTGGCCCTCTGGCTTGTCAATCACTGCCGTGACGTTCCTTGTGAGAGACGAGCTCGGCTGCGCTCCAGTAACTTTCCACACTCCACAGGCACCGCATGCAATGTTTTTGTCAGGAGACAGGAATAACAACTGCAGATTATGAGTTACCTGCGGTGAGTCCGACATAATGAATCCACGACACACGACACAGCGAATGCCGGTGGTAAACACTCGTGTTCCGATACTCGTGCACGAGTTTTGGGAGGCGTTCCTTTGAAGGAGGGGGGGCTGTTCTTACGCATGCGCTCATTTCAAAAACTCAGTAACAGTCTTTGGATTCTCAGGCGACGAAAAAATCTTCTCTATCACCTTTAAGCAAAGCTGCTACACTGCATTTTCATTTAATTTGCCTATTTGAATTGTCTTCATTTATTAAAACTGCTGCAAAAGATCCTCTACTCAACTCTGCTTTCATCATCATCACTGCACCGTGACAATATTTTATTGAACTAATATTTTATCACGGTGTCTGTACTTTAAGTCGATTTCAGGATCTGTGTCCTTCGTCCACCACTGGTAAAGTTATAAACTTTTAAAAACATGTCTGACTTTCATACTATGCCTGATATTTTGCAGTAATGTGATGTGATTACAACATAACACCAGGAGGAATCTCCTTCTGTCATTGTCATTGTCTCTCAACATCACACACATTCACACAAAGTCAAAAGTCTTAAATTCCTTTGAGCCTCAGACACCAAATGTGGCTGATCTCATTTCACAAAACACTCACACACATACACACACACCCTCTTTACTGCCCTGAATCATCCCTGTCTTTTTACTCTCTTATGACACTTTTGAGAAGCTCTCTAACCCCTGGGCCCCTGAGACAACCAGCCATTTTGAAAGAGGACACCAGAGAGGACAGCACAGAGAGTGTCCTGCCATTCTTCAAGTGTGCTGAGGTGGGGGAGGATTTATGTGTGTGACATTGGTAACTGAGGTAGCGGGAGGGATCCATGGTGAGTGAGGGAGAGAGATGGATAGATTATGTGCTTTAGTAAGGGAATGAGCGGAATGCCAGTTTGTGTCGCTTCCCCGCATTCTGCAGGCCTGACATTGTGAGAGTGATCAGGCCGTTCTACCCCTCAACAGCTGTGTGTGTGTCTGTGTGTGTGTGTTGGTGGGGAGGGGTGCATACATGTGGACTCGTGGGTGTACATATGTTCTGAGCTTCCTCACTTAAATCAGCATTTAATTACCTAGATGGCATTGGTGAAAGTTAAATATTAAAATATGCTTTGCGTATGCAAAATATTACATTGGTATTCAAAGCCATATTTATCTCTCTGTCTAAGCTTTGACCTTGCACATTTATGCATCTTGGCAGCTGTTTTAAAGTAATTTCTAGCTTTTAATCCAGTGTTCAAACCATAACCACATACCTTGCATTTGTACCTTTCTACAGAAAGCATCCTGTTTTTCTGAGCATATGTCTAGAACAAATGCAAATAGTTTGTTTTAAGTTGTTACAACATCACATTTTGGTTTTTTAAATAGTTGTGCAGTGAAGTCATTACAAGTATCTGTTGCAATGACATAATTATCAGAATTTGGATAGAGCTGAAAATGGGCGGGGCTTAAACTGGAAGTGCTCCAAATCTAAATTAAACGTTTTTATTAGGTGTTTTATAGGATATCAACAAACTTGTATAATTCATATGTGTTTATAATTATACACATTATTTATTTTGTTATTACAATCTTTATGTAAATTAAAGGTAAACATTTTAATGTGAAAAAAACATACAATGTTCATTTAAAAAAAAAAAAAAATTACTTTATCCATGTTGGATAATCAGCCTAACAAATATTTTTTTCTGTGACTCAGAATATTTGTTACTTATTTTGAAGTCATTATTCAAGCAAATTCCTATATCATGCATTTCTAAATGATTTAGGCTTATAACCTCTTATGTTTCATATTCATATTTTAGCTCTATTTCAAATTTTCATATTTTGTAAAACTCTCTTATTGTCTGCTGTATCTTCATGCATCACACATCTTCAGTTTTTAATTTCATTAAAATGTATTAAAATGTAATTCATTGCTGGTTTCTCAAGGGGTTAAAACTGTAACTATTTAAGTTCTCCCTTCCTTGCATTTCTCTCTTTGGTTCAGTTTCACTTTTCACTCAGATTAGATTTACCTCCTTTTCCTTTCAGCCACACTTCTCTCTTCCCTCTCCATCCTTCACTGTGAATTCCACACAGGATCAGGCCTGCTTTTCATGCTTAGCTGAATCAAAAAAAAAAAAAAAAAAAAAAAAAAAGGCGAGAGGGAGAGACAGGAGTCCGAGAGACAGGAATGGAAATTTCACTGTAGAAGAGATCTGTTGAAAAAGAGACATTCAACAAGTGTAACAGAGGGCCTTATCTTTAGAAAGAGAACGAATGAAAGAGAGAGTGAGACAAAGCCAGTGCAAGTAGTGGAAGCAAATGAAACAATGTGCAAAGGTCATTGAAACATTACAGGGGGATTGCAGGTTGCCAGAGCAACACACAAAGCTAGGCCAGCAGGAGTGAGGTAAAAAAGGGAGGGAGTAAAAAACAAAAGGGGGAAGTGGGAAGAAAGGAGAAGGAGCAGAAGAAGTGATCAGGTTATATCACAAGTTAAGCCTGTGGATGATGGATTCAATTTTTTTTTTTCTTGAGGCACAGTAAACTGAGCTCTGTCCAAGGCAGCTTTATTACATTGTGGTGAAATGCCCTCCACAGTATTGATTTTCATTAGAAAACATGAAACATAAGTTGCATTACTTGTAACATAAAATTTAATAGTGAAATTAAATATGAGTTTAACTTTATTAACCACAGAATTGCAGTGTCTGAATCAGTCACCATTTAAAGTTGCAATGTGAGGGCGGGACTTGGTTCTATCCATTGGTTGTTGATTGGATGAAGACACAATGATCACATTAAAGGAACACTCCACTTTTTTTGAAAATAAGCTCATTTTCCAACTCCCCTAGAGTTAAACAGTTGAGTTTTACCGTTTTCGAATCCATTCAGCCGATCTCCGGTTCTGGCGGTACCACTTTTAGCATAGCTTAGCATAGTTCATTGAATCTGATTAGACCGTTAGCATCGCGCTTAAAAAATGACCAAAGAGTTTTGATATTTTTCCTATTTAAAACTTGACTCTTCTGTAGTTAAATCGTGTACTAAGACCGACAGAAAATGAAAAGTTGCGATTTTCTAGGCTGATATGGCTAGGAACTATACTCTCATTCAGGCGTAATAATCAAGGAACTGTGCTGCCGTACCATGGCTGCAGCAGTGCAATGATATTACGCAGCGTCTCTCACAAACGTCTCCATGGTTGCAAGGCACGTTCCCTGTGCAAGCAGGGGGTCACGGGCGCTGCGTAATATCATTGCACTGTTGCAGCCATGGAACGGCAGCAAAGTTCCTTGATTATTACGCCTGAATGAGAGTATAGTTCCTAGCCATATCAGCCTAGAAAATCACAACTTTTCATTTTCCGTCGGTCTTAGTACACGATTTAACTACAGAAGAGTCAAGTTTTATATAGGAAAAATATCAAAACTCTTTGGTCATTTTTAAGCGCGATGCTAACGGTCTAATCAGATTCAATGAACTATGCTAAGCTATGCTAAAAGTGGTACCGCCAGAACCGGAGATCGGCTGAATGGATTCGAAAACGGTAAAACTCAACTGTTTAACTCTAGGGGAGTTGGAAAATGAGCGTATTTACAAAAAAAGTGGAGTGTTCCTTTAAGATCTGGGTCATTGACGAATATGTCTTTAAAAGTGTAAAAAAAAACCTAATGGAGATATAATTAATTTTGAAGTTTTATTAAGTGTTAACAATAAGATTATGTGGTTTTATAATCACTTAACTCTGCTTTTATCATTTTTTACAAGATGGACAAAATTTGTCACCAAAAAAGTCATTCAGTTTAATCAAAATTTCTGTTTTACCGAATTACACTATTGGTTATCCCGAATGAACAATGCTAACAGGCTGATATCTAGCTTGCTAGCCATCTAGCAAAAGGACAATCAAACATTTTATATTTAGTACAAGTTTTTAAAATATTATAACATTTTCCATGTTTTATAACGGTTGTACAAAATGACCTGATGTTTCGGGACATGCGTATGAGCAAGTGAAAACATTAATTTTTCAAATAGTTGAGAGAGAGTTAGTTACTTTGCTTCATGGCCATGTGGTCCTTTGCAGGTGTCTGAATGATGTCACATCCTGTCACATGATATTGACCACATGACTTGATCTAAAATGTTCCCTTTATATTGGTTACTCCGAATGACATCAATGAAATGTATTTTTCCGGACATTCTTTCTCATAACAAAGTGATGACTTCTGCACATATTTTTAATACCATTTTGCACTATGTTGATATATGATGTTATAAAGTAATGTCAGTATAAAAATATATACATTTATTACATTTTAAGATATTTTAATCACAAATGAAATGGTGTATTGGCCTTTGGACGGTTAAACCAAATGACCTTTTGACACTTCAACATCTTTAAAATACCTTTATATGTAGCAAAATATAATTAAAAGTTTTGGATTCAATAAAAGAGATCTAGTTGTACTGACTTACATAGTTTGGATGTCATATCTTTGTTTTCATTATTATTAAGGCCTTTGAACAAAAAAAAAAAAGAAAAGACCTGTCATTGACCCATATATAACATGATTTTTTATTTCATGCTGACAAAGTGTGAAGGGAAAGAAAGAACCAAGCTAGGGATCTGGGTCTTTGAGTTTTTAGCCATTGTGTGAGATAAAGTTAATATTCAAAGTCAAACCAGGTCATGCACACAATTGTTCATTCAAAGCAAAGTGGACAAAAAGAACAAACTGCTTTCCAAACAAAGTTTGAACTGGAACTCTTTCAGTTCTTCTCTTTTTTTCTCTTTAAACACATTCTCTCCTTCAACACACCTTTGTTAGTTTCAGACCTGATGTTAAACGATCTCTCTCTCTGTTTTTCTCAAATGCACCTCACTTCTCTGTGCAAATTCTTTCCGTGCCATAAAAAGCAATAACTTCACACGTGCTCATGCTCATGCTCATACACTATGCCTGCGGTCAATAGGATTTGAGAAACAATATTGACTCACTAGGTAGACTGCTGTTTCTCTCGGTCCACTATTTACCTCAGTGTTATTGAATGACTGCCAACAAGTTTCCAATTCCCATCTCCTTCCAATGAAGGGGCAAGTATCAACACATAGCTGTGGAATAGCTCTTTTTTCACTCACCCACCCTCATCTACCTGTCCTATTTACCTTTAATATCGCTTTTAAAGCACCACACCCATTTCATTCTCCAGTATTTGTGAATCTAGCATATAGTGTTTGAACTTTTTAAACTAATGACATTTCTTTATCTTTTCTCTTCCTTCTCATTTGACCTCATTGCCTCTGAGCTCGGGCTTTAGTCTGTTAACACACTAGTCTTTACTGTCTTGCCTCAGGACATAATGGTATGTAGCTGGAGTTCTGCTCTTTAATAATGCGACCTTTTAACACTGCAAAGGTGTAGCTAACTTTCTATAGGTGCTAACATCAAACTCTATGGAGAAAAGACATAATGTTTAGTTATTAGAAATGTAACGTTACCCAATATAAGAGTGGACACCAGAAAGGGTTAACAAGGTAAATCCTGTTGTTTCCTTACCAACAATATTACATTTCATATCCCCCAAATCTCTCCGTTCCTGTAAGACTTAAAAAAAAAACCAAAAGTCTCTCAGAGGTACGCGTCGAGTATCATTTACAGCGGCGCTGCCAGGTCACGGGTTCCCTGCTTTACTCGCTCCGGATTGGACAATTGCCTCATGAAATATTTAAAGAAGCACCTGACTGAGTGCGGCCATTGGATGCAGCTAGTGTAGTTATGTAAATGAGCACCTGGCCGTGTTTGCAAGCCCTGAGGGGAAGAGAAAGAGGTCTAAAAGCTAAGCGCTTATGAGCGCGCGGAGAGAGAAGCACTGATTGAGAAATAAATAAGGACGTCCGTGTCACTTGCGCTCTAGAGGAGTCGGATTTAACAGCACATTCCTTACAAACCTTTTCAAACGTGGGACGTACAACGTGCTTTCTTTCAGAAACTTTCTGCCTGTGCCTTTTTTATTCTGTTCATTCATTGGTACTTGTTTTGTGGCTTTAAGCACAAAGTCATAAGACTGTGCCAGACTATATTTACCTACTAGTATAAAAACAACCTGCCAAAGTGAGCAACTCGGATTAAAAAGAAGAACCAGGCGATAGCCTACATTTGGACACGATTTCGCGTTCTGTCAGACTTCTAGGTGAGTGGTCAGACAAACACCGATAACTGCATGTAAGCGTAGCATTAGTTTATTTATGGTTTGCAAGTTGTCAGACGTTACTTTTTACTATATCGTTTTTAGTAAATGCACTGTCGATACTCAGATTGCAATTGTCAGTGTTGTTTCGACCGCTGCGCTGCGTGAAAACACATTTGGCTTTGCATTAAACTCTAGTTGTTTTAGACTGCTCAAATGTGTTAAGTCGTCGCGCGAGTAAACTTAACCGTCTCTGTCTCGTGCATGGCGGCCAAGAGTCTCGAAGTGTGTATGTGAGGAGTTTGGATGTCTGCCACTGTACCGGGAATGCGCTCGGTCTGGTGCGGAGTCGTGCTGTTTGTTTGTGAAGTTGTTATTCACACCGCCTCGCCTAATTTAAATGGTTCCTGGTTATAAGTTACATGGTACCCGGGTTTAATGCCAACATTTATTAGAGCAAATACTCTGAAATCCCTTGAAAACTGCTGTGGGTCATTCTGGTGGTATATTTACCCACCTGTGGCCCCGGCATTTCGCGTCAGTTAGTATTTATGGGCTACCGCAATCTTGCTTTTAACTGTAATTGCAGAGCAGTCTCGAAAACACTTTAAACTGTCGAGTCATGGTGTTAAACTAGTTAGATTTATACAAAGTTGTTATCAGACTTACTATGCATGCACTGATTTATGTTTGTTTGTTTGTTTGTTTGTTTTTGGTGTTTGAACCTATTTGCAGCTTGTAAATAACGGTTTACCACATTAACCAATTTAATCACAATTTTTTTTTCCTAGCTAAGTGAGCACATGTGTTTTACTTCTTAGATAGCGAAATACTTGCCTATTTGAGAATCTTTCAGGGGGGCAAATAGAGTTAAATAGCTCTGGTGATGTCAGTATTATAATCAGCCATGTAAAAATGCTGACATGAAATCAATAGGCTAGTCTACACATGCTTTATAGTTGATGGCTCTGTGTAAACACATCGTTGGTTGTCTTTCAAATTCAAAGATATGTTTTTGTCATCAATGCTAGTAGTGGGATCAAATGGTATAGAAGTGGTTTTGTTTTTATGCTCACTTTAGCAACCACTTGAGAGTAGCGTATGGCATCCAGTTTTAATAGTCAGATCTATATTGAAAGATCCTCTCACCGCTACATGCTATTCAAGCACAATAAACCTAATAGTGCCCTACAACTGAGTTGTGATGCAGGTATTTGCTATTAGTTCATGACGTCCAGGTAGTTGAAATGCACTGTGATGGCAGTTTCATATATATTTTGGGGAATTGGTGGCTAATTCTTATGAATTTGTACAATTTCATTCATACATTTTCGCCTTTTTTCTGTAGTGTCATACAAAAAAGGCACCTTGTAAATGTTTTCTCATGTAATCAGGTTGGGTATTTGCGACCCTTCTGTGCCAGAGGTGACCTCAGACCAGTGTGAGACCCTGGACAGAACAGCATCAGAAGAGCGTCTATATACTTTCTGCTAATATTTGTTCTAGATTAACTGTAAACATTACAAATGCCTTGGCAATACACTGCAATGCCTGTCATGCCAATAAAGCGCATTTAAATTGCCTTTTAAACCGCTAAATTATCAAGCCATAAGAAAAAAAAAAAACACTTAAATTGTCTTTTGCATTACAAAAAGCAGAATTAATTTCGTGATGAAGCAGAGATGGTACCACTGGGATTTCATTCAGAAAACTGATTTTTTCCATCTACTTTATTAAAGTAAAAATTGTAAGTATTGTGTTTTATGAGGTTTATGGGAGGTTTTGCATTCTCTGAAGAGGCAAAAGAAAATGCAGAGTATGCGCAAAAGCTATGAAGAGATGCTAATGAATGCACCATAAAGCTGAAAAATCCCCCATCCCCCTATTCTTTCTTCTATTTCTCCTCTCTCTCTCGCTCTCTGTTTAAAAGGAGTTTTGAGACTTGTGAATAGAGACACAACGAAAAGTGAAATGAATTGTGCTGCATCACCAAGGGAGGGGACCAAGTGCCAAGAGGGGTACAGAGGAATGTGTATGTGCGTGTGTGTGTATGTAGACAAACACACACTCAGCAAACATCTCTGAGGAGGTCGAAAGCATTGATCTGAGCAGTGAGGGTTTTATTATGAGTTTGTTTGTGGAGAAATTACCCAAGAACTTTTGCTGGGGCATCATACTAGGGATGTCTGGCTCGATTAAAATACAAAGAAAGAACTATAAATCGTTTTCTTTGTATTTCGCCTCTTTTATATAATATATGTGTGTGTGTTTAGTCTCACAGTGAACTGTTTTTCATGCATCTTTAAACCTTTTTGTTTTCACACCCATATTTCTGTAAACAGCATGGTAATCTCTGACTAGCGTGTTGTGGGTAATGATAGAGGGATTAAGGGAGAATTGAAAGAGAGAGGGAGAGACACGGGTGGCATACCGAATGGAAATGTGCTCTCAGTTGGAACTAACATCAGACGTCTTGTTTCATCTATTAAATTGTCTTTTGACACACCCTATACTTCTCTCTCTCTCTTCTCTCTTCAGTCCACATACCTTTGATGCTGTAATTCATCCTCCTGAGCAATCTGTCTTACTTCATATCACATTCTGTTCATCTCCTGTCTTCCATCACTGTCTCCATGCTGTCCCATCTTGCTGTTGAAGTAGCTGTAAATCATTTATCCATCCACCCATCTCTCCATCTATCAGTTACACATCACTGTCTCTATCTTCAGTCTCCTTTGTCAGCTCTTTTGCAGTGCAGTGAATGTTTTTCTACATTTACATTTTTTAAGGTCAAGATACAAACAATTCATATTTGGAAGATATTCTTCAAAAAGCTTACGCTGTACGTCCTATGCCTTCCCTATTCAAATTATGGGGGAAAAAAGTTGAATAGGGAAGGCGGTTTCATTTGAAAGTGAACTAATCCTTTAATGCCTAAATTACAATTAATTTGGCAATTGTTTTTTGCAGACATAAAGTCAGAAATGTCATAAAAAAAAACTTTGAAATGGATGAAATTCTTGAAAAGAAAGTAGTTTGCCCATTTCTGCTACAAAAGAAAAAAAGAAACATGCATTGGTGAATCATAATTATAACAAAAATGTGACTCTTATGTGACTTGCTTTTCACAATTTTCACTTTTTGATCTCATAATTAGTACTTTATCCCAGAATTTTTAGATTTAATGTCATTTTTTTTTCTTTTCATATTTGATGAAATGGGCTTACTAAGAAAGAAACTTAGCAATATTAATGATAAACTTAATAATATGAAATATTTATGAATGAAAAATTCATGATATTTGTGTATTTGTGTTTGGAAATAATATATAACTTGCTTATATGAATTCTAATACCCTTGTATCATTCTGATGGAATCAGATAGACATGCTGTATATGTTCTCCAGATCTACTCCCACTTACAGATATACTTATTTATTATTCACTTATTTTTATTATTATTATTATTATTATTTAGTATTTCAACTTAAAGATTTAAAGGTACATTTTCAAGGATTTTCTGCCTGTTTTTTTTTTTTATTATTCATCATGCTACATTATGAAGCAATTTGCTGTTTGTGTTTTATGAATTGTGCATAACCCCTCTGTTGAAGTCTGGATCATTGAAGAAATCAATGTTCATAGATCCTTGGCCTGTGTGTATGAATCACTCTTACGTAAGGGTTCTGCCTTCATTAATGACTTACTTGAAGGGCTAACCACAAAGTGAAACATTACAGCCGGATCTGCACATGCACAGCAGCCAACTTTAAACCAACTTGCTGTCTCAGAACCGCAGGGAGAGCTACAAACCAAAGTGTTATTCAGATCTATTCATACAGGAATAAATAATACATTAATACATCCTACACAAAGTGGACACCGTGCTTATATCATGTAGTTTTAATAGAGAGGAAACCGCTCATTAGCATGTCTTCTAGATATGTTTTGCAAGTGTATAAAAATGTTTAAATAGGTTGGACATTTTTTTGATTTACATAGAGGATCTTCATATTAACTAACAAACATACACATCCATTCTCGCAACTGCTGTCAGGCTCATTTATCTCTCTAGTAATTACTCATGGCGTCAAGCAAACATAGACAAGCTTTTGAAAGTTGTTTGTGAAAACAGGAACATTCACCATCAAAGCTGCAGCTTCTGTAAAGGTTTTTTTTTTTTTTTTCCTTTGCCTGAATCTTGACTGCCAAACAGGAAACAGGAAAACCATGGCATCTCTCACTTCTGCTTAGTAAAACTTATTAAACAGTTTTTAGTAATCCTCCATACGTCAGGCAGATCTGCATTTGTGATATCTGAACGAATCAAATCAATAGTCCAGATATGTTTCATGCAATCTGATGCTATGCTCCAGAAGGTTTTGTGTAAGTACTCAGGTTGGCGTTGTTTTCAGCATGAATTAGTGCTGTTCACACATTGCTGAGCTTTGCGTTACGTCTTTCCGATTGACCTGTTCGCTCTATTTTTTTATTTTTATTTTTTTTTTCACTTTTGGCTTTTCATATTTTTGAAAATGCCATCCTTTCTTGTCCTTTCATCCATTTTGAATTATTAACCCTCAATCTAAAGACTGTACTCACTTTTCATTCTCTTTTTTCCATTTTTCTTCAAGGTCCAAAGTCAACACACACTAACTCAGTTGAACAAAAGAGCAGTGTCACACTTTTTCTTTTTGCTTTCAGTAACTGCAGAACCTGCCCTCTCTGTCATGTTTGTGTTCTGTCACATTGCATATTTTAGTCTTTATCAGGGTTTATTCACTATCACATAGTACTGCATATCTGAATAAGATATTTAGGGCTGGTATTGCACATCAAAAACCTGCATCCTATTTACTAACCATATACCCTACAGTTTAATTCATCATGAAATCAAAATTGACAATTCTAATTTTTTGTAATTTTTTTTTTTTATGGAATATTGCAGTATTTATTGTAAATGATTTATCTGTGCACATCATTGTTTTGGTAACACTTTATTGTAAGGTTCATTAGTTTACTACTTTAACGTGGATTAAAAATGAGCAATACTTCTTCAGCATTAATTAAAGGGGCATCACACACAGTTTCTGCCAATCTCATGTTAATCTTGAGTACATATAGAGTAGCAATGCATCCTTCATATTTATGAAAAGTCTTTAGTTTTATCATATTTATAAAAGACTTTTTGAAAAAAGCAGAGATCCTGGTGGCGTGCCTGCCATCAGTGCCGTGGGAGGAGCTAAAGAGTCACGAGCGAGCGCAGCTTTTGTGTAGAGATCGTCTACTAGCTGCGACATCATTATAAATAAAAAGGGAACAAAAACGTTGTTTACATTATATGCACTTGCGCGCCAGTTGCCAACAAAATAGACATTTGATGCAGCTTTACTCACCACCCGCGATCTGCAAATCCAGTGCCAAACTGGGACTTGTTTACAAAGTATTCATCACCAAAATCCCGGGAACAAACAAACGTACATGCACAACTCTCTTGCTGCCCCGGAAAAACAAACTTCGTCCACTGTTCCCTTAACGCTGGGTTCATTGGGAAGCGGAAAAAGGTAATGTTTCCCTCACAACCAAAAACACACTCCTGTGGTGACAGGAGCTGCGTCTCATTTCGGAGGCTGCGTCCTTCGGAGATCTCATTTGAAGGCTGCATACGTCATAACCATACTAAAATTCACTGATAATCATTGTGAGGTGTAAAATACTGTAATTTCTTTCGTACGTTGCAATCTAATGGTTATTTTTCTTAAATGAGACTGCCTTGATGGTGTATGCGGGCTTCAAAGGATGCAGCCCCTGAATTGGGACACAGCCATTGTTGAAAAATCTCGCAGCTTCCGTATCCCTAATGAAGCGCATTGATGGGCGTGATGGGCATGCTCTTGCTCTTGTTCTTGGTGGTGTGTGTGTGTGTGTGTGTGTGCACGCTTATCAAGTGCCTATACAAGGAATTCCGCACTCTTTTAATGTTATACAGGCCATACTCGAAAAAAATTCTCCAAAACCCGCACCGAATCAGGAAGTAGTGTATTTGGCACAGAGAGACTCCATCATACGTCTAAGTTGTGTTTTGAAACTTTGACCATGTTTAGCATGAGAATGCAACTCTTATCAGTGTAAATAAGTCAGAATACATGAAATAGCATTATGTTTTTTAAATTCATGTGCCATCAGTCTTTAATCAAAAAACTGTTTCATGCCGACTTTAACCAGATTCTTTGCTGATAAGCACTATGCTGTGAGTAGTAGTATCAACTGAAAATATTTGGCTGCAGCACCAAAAAAATAAATGTTCGGTTTGGGCCAAAATCGTTGACCGAAACAGTGATTCTCCTATGATGTGTTTTGACCGTCAGTGTTTATTTCGTGGGCACAACTTTGATAAGTTTTTGTGCACCAAAAAAAAAAAATGGCTTCGAAGCTTTATGAAGCAGTGTTTTGAAATCGCCCATCACTAGATATTGTTGAATAAAGTCGTTATTTTGTCTTTTTGGCACACAAAGTATTCTTGTTGCTTCATAACATTAAGGTTGAACCACTGTAGTCACATGAACTGTTTTAAATATGTCTTTAGTAGCTTTCTGGGCATTGAAAGTGTTAATTATCTTGCTGGCAATGGAGGCCTCACTGAGCCATCGGATTTGATTGAATCCATGATTGACAGGATTAGATTAACAAGTTTCACCCAAACTTTCATGTACATCTGCATTTAAAAGTCATCTTGTCATGTAAAAGAGGTCAGACTCAGTTCATAAAACATTTTTATGAAGCACATTCTGCCATTCCAAGGAATATCTGACCTCACGGATGACTTTTCCTGATAATTGGTAGGTCAACACAGATGGTTACTTCTGAGAAAACACATTTCTTATTTTATGAGCTTAAAGATGTGGAAACTGAATAGGGTGATGTTCTCTGAATATCAGTGCATGGGAAAATGGATTTGGCTTTCTGTTTAAATGGTCCGGGTGTATTGTGGGAACTGTCAGCTGTGAGTGTTTGATGGGGTGACGGGGTGAATCAGGCAAGTGCAGTAATGTACCTGGCAGGTCAAGGGCATATAATGTGAGGTTGTAGATGAGGCTTTAAATAACAGAGGCTTTGATAATTTGGCCCACCCCAGATAATTCCTGTAAAATATTCTTTTCTTGTAAAGTGACTCAACCGTCTTTGTAATTCTCTCCTGCTTGTTTCACTCTTGCCCGCTCTGTCTCATTTGTCCTTTATCTGACTCTTTCCCTGTTCATTTAGTTAGTAATTCTGATTTCCTCTTCCTGTCAGCCACAAAATTCATGAGGTTAATGGTCATCTTGGCAGGACTGCCGAAGGAACAGCTCATTCGTGCGACTGAGTCAGTCCAGGGACTGACGCACACCTGAGTCATGATTTAGCATGAAAATGGTGTGTCCAAGTGTGAATATGACCCTTTGTTTTTCAAAACACTGCCGCTGTCGGATAGCCAACTTGAGAGGTGGTGTGGTTGGACTCTTTGAGTTAAAGAATCATAGGTCACTTGTGCACTGAGGAAATCTGCTGTTTTAAAGGAAAACATCAAAACAATGGAGCCAAGGACGCCAAGTCTCCCCAGCTCAAGTGTTACTCATCGATTCTTTCTCATGCCAGCATGAACGCACACATCGTGTTAAGTCATTCTCCATAGATTTGGACAGAGTGGTTGGAAACTTTTCATCTGCCTGGAAGAGTCAGCGGGACTCATAACAGACTCACATATACACCAAGGAGTGAAGTGAACAATCAGCACTGTTATTTAAAACTAGTTGAACACTGTTTTTACTCTATCAGTGTTATATAACAACACTATGAGGTTATGGTAATGACATAATATCCGATACACTTTACTGAAAATTTTAACTGGGATTTGTCAGAGACGGGGCATAGCTGCAGTTAGTACTCAAGGCTTGTTGAACTGTGGTGTATATACAGGAGACCTAAGTTTGAATCCGACTTGGCAAATGACAACAACAACAACAACAACAAAAAATTAGAAGTGACCTTTTGTTAAGTCCCACCCTGCTTGGTTACTGTTGCTATCTTCAAATTTAGACAACATCCCAAAGGAATAAACTGGAGATTTCTGTCAATTCTCAGTAAAATATGATTATAAAGTGGTAAAATTATTCTCGCATGGACTGGAATGAATTTTGACATTGCTTTTTATCTGCTTTTTTAATTTGTTTTTTAAAAAAGAAATTATGAAATACAACCTAGCAAAAACATTTCACCATATTTTTGGATAATTCCTATAAAATTGCATTTAAGACAATACAAACACAACCTACATAGCAAAATCTTATCAAAGAGTCATGTCAATCCTATAACTTTCTCCATATTGACATAATTCATGATTCTGTTATTGACTATGATATTGAAATTTGAGGGTAATTCTCTCAAAAACTGTAATGAAATGTCATGTTTTACTACAAAATTGAAAGAAACAGAAACTTCCCAATATATTAAAAATTAGGAAGAAAGAAATGGTGAGATTTTTCTAATAAATAAATAAACTAATTTAGCTGCTAATTTACCTTTTTCCAGACATTTCTTTGTGAGATTAATTAATTTGGAACTCTGAGAGTGTATTTCACTTTTATTTGAAGTTTTTCTCTGTCCCAGCCCTTGTGGGGTTAAACATAGTCAGCATGTGTTGCATGTAATGATGATGTGATATTTACAGAAATGCTTCTAAGGAGTTTGCCCTGTGGTTGTGTCCTTGGGATATAGACTCAAAAACACTTTCTGTAAGCATTTGTGAGATTTGCTTTATCAGCAGGTCTAATACTGACAGTTCCTAATGTGCTTGTGTGTGAACTTGCTTCAGGCCAGTCAGTTAAATCTTTGTCACGAAGGGTTTTGTTAAATGGAGCTGAACTGACGAATTTGCTGTGTGAAACTCCCCAAAGCAGAATCACACCCAAGAGTGACCTCAGCTGTGTCAGCCTGAGTTATGAGCCTCATTGTTACTGTATAGATTTAGGGGGTTCTGAATGACTTTTGATGTATGCAATGAGTCATTTGAGTGTTTAAGATCTTCATCTGTTTAAAGTGAACACAGTACATAGGGGCGTCATTCCAGACTGTTTCCTATATGCCTCTCACTGGAACAGATCTGCTAAGGAGGTTTTGCTCATTCACTCACTCCAGCAGGGAGACGTGAAGCTAATGCTGCTATATCAAAAGTGTTTTTCTTTGCAGAACATGACATGGGGGTTTATAGGGGAAATGAAAGATCAGATCAAGCTGAACATATAAACTTGCATTACCTTTGAATTTACAGCTATACTCATTTCCTGAGTTTTATATTATTCCGATGTTTTTTTCCCCTTCTTCTCTGCACTCAGGGTCCTTTTTTTGGCCACAACTGCCAATAGCAAGCTATAAATATTTCTTACAGGCAATTAAATTATATTTTACACATTGCTGTACTAATGAAAATAGGATGATTTAGCCATTTTTAAAAAACTTTCAAATTAGTGACAAACAGCACAGGTTATTATGTCAGTCTCTGCATCATATCAAAGGCAAGTCAGTTTATTCGGTGGTCGTATTTATAACGGCCCTGGAACGAGTATTTCTAGCCATGGAAGTAGGGAAACAAATAATGTCAAATTAGAAACAACACTAAATAATAAATTTGGCTTCAGAAGCTCAAATAATGCAAAAAGAGGTCATTTGCATGAGCATTCTAGAGTAAACAAACACACAATTAGCTCTTAAAGGGATAGTTCACTCAAAAAAAATTACCTTCAAGCCATCCTAGGTGTATATGACTATCTTCTTTCAGACGAATACGATCAGAGATATATTTAAAAACATCCTTAGTCCTCCAAGGTTTATAATGGTTGTGAATGGGGGCCCAAGTTTTGAAGACAAAAAAATGCATCCATCCATAAAAAAATTTATCCATACGACTCCAAGGGGTTAATAAAGGCCTTGTGAAGCGAATTGATGCGTTTGTTTAAGACAAATGTCCTTATTTAAAACTTTATATAGTAAAATAATGAGTTTTCGGTGGGACAACCATACGCAGACGACGTACGTCCAAAAAGCGTTAGTTTCCCTGACGTAGTACACAATGACATGATGTACTAGTGTAGAACGTCATGTCATTGTGTACTGCATTGCGGAAGTTCACTTTTTGGACGTACGATGAATGCATATGGCTGTCCTGCCAGAAGCTCATTATTTTATTTTACAAAGTTTTAAATAAGGATATTTGTCTTAAACAAATGCATCGATTCGCTTCAGAAGGCCTTTACTAACCCCCTGGAGTCGTATGGATTCTTTTTTTTTTTTTTTTTATGGATGGATGCATTTTTTTTTTTTTTGTCTTTAAAATTTGGGCTGCCATTCACAACTATTATAAACCTTGGAGGACTTTTTAAATATATCTCTGATTGTGTTCGTCTGAAAGAAGAAAGCCATATACACATAGGATGGCTTGAGGGTGAGTAAATCATGGGATAATTTTCATTTTTTCTATCCCTTTAACTGTAATATGCGACTTCCTGTTGACCTGCAGTATTGCAGTTGATGAAATAAAAGGCCACATAAGTGTACTTAAATATAACACAGTTTCATGACTGTTTCCCAAGGCATGAAATTAATTAATAAAATTAATTAACACAATTACCAGTTTAAAAAGTGCATTGTAATAATGTCAAATTAGAAGTTTTTGAGTATGTTTTAAATAATGTTTTGATTGTCTTTTGGTGTGCGCACTTATTTTAACATGTTGACTAAAATACTAAAGCACATATATAGTACTCTTTTACACAAGGATTAGTCGAGCATTTATAATAGCCAATATTATATTTTATTTGATAAGGTCACACTATTGTTTTTTTAAGTTTGACTTGAATGACGTAATGTTGCAGTTCATAATAAAGTTATCAGCCAACTGGCGACTAACTCTATTTTATTTTCTTGCCAAAGTCAATTTTACTCGCATTGGCACTTGGCGAGTGTTAACTTTGGACAATAGTCTCAGTATTTTGTTCTCTCTCTTTCTCAATCCTTAGGATTCGGTAAATTAAATTTGTTGATGGGTCGCTAAGGTTACGCAAGAGCGATTGCACTTATTGCCAACAGACGTGAGAGGATTCACAATGCCAACTGTAATAAACTCAAACTTGCATTACAATAGCTATTTATTTGGCACATAAACTGATATTTCTCTCTCTCCCCCTTTCCCCCTTCCTTTCTGTTTTCTCTGGGTTTTGGAAACACTTGCAGTCTGTGTATGTTGGCCACCGCCTGTCTCGAGCTCAGGACAGCTGCACTGGCTGCTGCGCTCACTCGCTCGCTCACACACACAATATGTTGAATATGACATGCACACACTAACACACAGTCCATTAAGCTGGGTCTATTACATGCATGCCTCGTCTACACCTCTTTTCCACACCTCCTTTCAGATTCTCCTACTCTCTTCTACTCTCTTTGTCCTTGTGTCTGCACAGCTGTGCATCAGCTGTCTGTCTCTCTCACAGACCCCAGAAGCAGCGTTGTCACTCCACACGGAGACAGCTGTCACTTTACACACACACTCACAGAGACTCCTCATTCCATGGATTCGTGGGACGTGCCGCTGTGAAAAACACATATACAAACACAAATCGCATTCACAGAGACCATGTTGTTATGGGGATGAAATATCTGTAATTCCAGATGAGGCCGGAATAACAGCATGGATGATGTGTGAAAAAAAACCTGTGAGCGCATATACTGTACACTGTTGTTCAAAAATACTTTCTCCAATATTGTATTTGTCACTTTTTTTGTGGTGGAGGTTTTTAAATGTACTAAAAGAACTTTAACATGCAAACACAAATCCCATATTCACAGAGAAGGGGTGATGTTAATGGAAAAAATGGTGTGATGTGTAATTTCTTTATTCTATATGTGGCTTTTGGAATGACAGTATGTTGTGTTTGAGAGTTTCTAAGACTTGATGGACCAGCAGTGTAAATGAAGTGATATCAAGTGAAATCAAATTTCACCCCCAAATTGGTTTGAGTAGGATAAACTTAAACAGTTAGTTCAGTCAAATTAAATTTAATGAGTATTTAGCACTTTCTTTTTCTTTTAAGTTCACAGAACTGATATGTTTTAAAGGTGATAAAGAGGATTTTTTCGTCGACTGAGAATCCAAAGACTGTTACTGAGTTTTTGAAATGAGCGCATGCGTAAGAACAGCCCCCCTCCTTCGAAGGAACGCATTCCAAAACTTGTAAACACTCATATTGAAACACGAGAGTTTACCACCGGCATTCGCTGTGTCGTGTTAGTGGATTCATTATGTCGGACTCACCGCAGGTAACTCATAATCTGCAGTTGTTACTCCTGTCTCCGGACAAAAACATTGCATGCGGCGCCTGTGGAGTGTGGAAAGTTACTGGAGCGCGCAGCCGCGCTCGTCTCTCACAAGGAACATCATGGCAGTGATTGACAAGCCAGAGGGCCAATCGTTTACGCGATGATCACGTAAACGATTGGCTGATGTTTTTAAGGCCCTACCTCGTGCACAGATGATGTATATTAATATTATTCCTTTCAGTGCACCTAATAAATAGTCTTTTATCAGTTAGTAAAGACAGTTTCAAGTAATATTGCAAAATTGTATAAAACAAAACATCCTCTTTAGCACCTTTAAGTAAACTGAACTGTTTCATTGTTTTGAGTTTTATGAACTTATTTCTTTTATTTTAGACAAACTTTAACTGAAACTGGGCTGGGATTTCCCAGCATGCTTTGCCCATGGCACTCGAAAGGGAGAGTAAATGCTAAAATTAAGTGTTATATAATGTTTATTGTGCAAGATTAATGATAAATGTGATATTTAGTAGTGATTAATGTTTTGTTATGCTAATTTAGAAGAGTTTCTTTTTAATGTGGGTTTTTGGAGAGTTACCATCATGGTATCAAGCAGTGCATGCGGCTTGGTTTGAGAGCAGGAATGTTAGATGCTTTGCATTGCTGCACTCATTTAGCAAGTACTATACCATGGTATTGTTAACATGTTAGCAAGTTAGCCATTTTTTGAATTAGCTTGTTATAGCTAAATTTACACTAATAAAAATGTTCACACTGTGGTTATATGAAAACTTTAAGTTGTGTATGAATTAGTGTACTCAAACATTTCAAGTTAAGAACAATTAAAATGTATGAGCATTTAAAGGGTTAGTTCACCCAAAAATTAAAATTCTGTCATTAGTTATTCACCCTCATGTTTGTTTCACACCCGTAAGACCTTCGTTCCTCTTTGGAACACAAATTAAGATATTTTTTATAAAATCCGATGGCTCAGTGAGGCCTACATTGCCAGCAAGATAATTAACACTTTCAATGTTCATGTGACTACAATGGTTCAACCTTAATATTATAAAGTGACGAGAATACTTTTTGTGCGCCAAAAAAACTAAATAACGACTTTATTCAACAATATCTAGTGATAGGCAATTTCAAAACACTGCTTCATGAAGCTTTGAAGTTTTATGAATCTTTTGTTTCAAATCAGTGGTTTGGAGTATGTATAAAACTGCCAAAGTCCCGTGATTTCATTAAACGAGGCTTCGTTACATCATAAGTGTTTCGAAATTTCAATGGTTCACATGACTTTGGCAGTTTGATACACGCTCCGAACCACTGATTCGAAACAAAAGATTCAAAAGTGCATTTGAAAGTGTTAATTGTCTTGCTGTCAATGGAGGCCTCACTAAACCATCTGATTTTATCAAAAATATCTTCATTTGTGTTCTGAAGATGAACGAAGGTCTTACGGGGGTGACATGAGGGTGAGTACCTAATGACAGAATTTTCATTTTTGGGTGAACAAAACCTTTAAATGTATGCCAATTCTGCTCACTGCTTACTTAAACTTTGAATTTCTTAACTTCTTAAATTCTTGCCTCATTTTTTTTTTAGTTTTGACAACTTATTTGGTTAACAGTGTAGACAAACATTTAAAGGTCATGACATCAACATTTCCACCAAAAGAGAACCAACTAGAACAACATCTTTAAAACAAAAATGCTCAGAGATACATATTATTTACAGCCAGGTATTCCTATTAATACGTAATATTAATAAAAATATAATGTATTAAATTTTCTTTCTTCCTCAGGTATGTCTGTTGAAGATAGTTCAACTCTGGAGAGGTAACCAGGTGTCACTGTTGCAATGGCAACACAGATGCTGCCGTTGTTGCCTGCCCTCCTCACTGTCCTCCTTGTTTCCTGGACAGCGGCCCAGGACATGGATTGGCATTTTGACTCTGGTAAGAATTCTCTTAGTTATCATACATCACAGCTAATGTGAGGAACACTCATTCTCAGTTTATTGAACTGTGGTTTTGTGGTCAGACCCTGAGGATGTGTGGATCCTCACAAAGTCCTAAAGTCAGATTTCCTTTAATCAGTCTTCTCTTGTGTCTTTTTACTCTTCTGGTCCACAGTCTTCCTCTTTTCTGTTTGTTGGTCTTTCTAATGTGTTTTTAATGCCTATGAAATGTTCTGTTGTCATTAAAAGCTATTATATTCAAGCCTAGTCTCTAAATGAAGGCTTATGATCCATGTGTATGGGCTGCAGTGTTTTTCTCCGTGGCCAGTTACTGATAGTTAATCATGTAATAAGCTGGAACGTTTGCATGTACAGCCTGCCAGAGACAGAGAGAGAGAAGGAGGGGTGAGGCAAGGAGAGATAGTGGGGGGAATTCAATAAAATTTAATTAATACTGATAGAGTAGGTTTTTTTGCACACAGTACGTATGCTTATGCACCATTCTAATAGAGCTACAGTGGATTATTGGCTTAATATACGTGGCAAAATGCTCACATAACAGATAAAGCGCAGTTAAGAGGCGAATTGTAGTATGATAAATATGTATGTGTAGCTCGACATTGTTCAGTATTATTTAGGTCTGTTAATTTAACAAAATGGTATGATGTCAGTCAAGCTAAAGCATTTAAAAATTAGATTTTAAAAAGACAGATTGAAGTGCATGTAAACACACTTTCTGTTTATGAACCCCCAGATATCATGATCCCTATATTAAAATATAAAGGCAACAATATACTTTCATGGAAAAGGCTTTTATATTGTCTGTGAAAAATATTAAGCATTATATTAGATGCCAGCTTGTTGGTTGAAATCAAAGCAAATAATTTCAGTTCAAAATAATGTAAAATTCCAATTTTTGATCACAAAATTATTGTTCTAATATGCTGATTTGCTGCTCAAGAAACATTTCTAATGTTGAAACCAGTTGTGCTGCTTAATATTTTTGTGGAAACTGATTCTTTGGGTTCTTTGATTTATTGAGGATTTATTTGAAATTGAAATCTTTTGTAATTTTATAGATGTCTTTACTGTCACTTTTGATTTAATGCATCCTTGCTAAATAAAAGTATTAATTTCTTAAAAAAAAAAACTTCCTGACTTCAAACATTTGAATTCATTTTTTCTAACATTTTACTACACACGTCCTCTTGCAGACCGCAGGGTTTGAAAACCCCTGCTTTAGTGAATTTGCCCCAGTCCAACCACTGATTTTATTGAGAACAGTGTGTTTCCTCAGGACAGAGAGATGAACATGGAGGTGCTAATAGATCAGGAGCAGAAAATGACTGTATTTTTGTCACCGAGACCATTGCTGAAACTAGAGAACATCTGCTTATAATCTTGAATGACTGTAATGCACAGCTCTCATCTGCTCTGTATTAGCTGGAGATGTGTGATAGACAGACTAAGAGTCTGGAGACAGAGTTAAGAAGATAGAAAAACATTTTATTGGCAGCAGGTTGATGATGTAATGAAACCGGCACCTGTACACTGTGTGTGTGTGTGTGGTGTGGGGGGTGTGGGGTTGGGGGGTGCGTGTGTGTGCATGTGTGCGTGTGTGTGTGTGTGTGTGTGTGTGTGTGTGTGTGAGTGAGGGTCTCACTGGCAGGGCAGGGTTTGTTTTCCAGCCATTGCATTCTTATCTCATGACTCACTTTACAGCAACTGAGTAAGTCCCCCCCAAAACCTCACCCATCACCCCCAGCTTCAACACACACACTGACAGGCACACCCTCTGAACTGACACACAAGCAGGACTGTCATGTGATCCGTGCGGATGATTTCAACGCTGTGTTTGTGCCAGAATTTTTCTCTACTGTCCTCATTTCATCTCTTTGTTTCTTTTTTCCTGCTCCCTGCACTACATCTGTGAGGCATTTCTGAAGCAATTCTAACAATGCAGCAATGCTGCTTTGGTATTTTTGTGAGAATTTGACATTGTACTGTGTATGGGACTTCATTTACCTATACTTTAAGGCCCCAAGGATTTAGAAAAATCTGATAAAAAGGTTAGCATGTTAAAACAAGTTAGCACACTGAAATTCTTAAATTCTTAGTGAAGCCCCCCCCCCCCCCCCCCATTTTATTGTAATGCTGCAGAAAGACCCTCTTTATGGGTAATTTATTTATAAATCAAACCCAGATGGAACATTTAACAAATACATTTATTTGTAGTTTTTTCTCATAACATATAACCCATACATACAGTGGCATGAAAAAGTATGTGAACCCCTTGCAGAATCTGTGAAAATGAGAATTATTTTAATAAAATAAGATTAGGATAATAAAAAATGCATGTTATTTTTGGTTCAGTACTGTCCTGAGTAAGATATTTTATATAAAAGATGTTTGCATTTAGTTCACAAGACAAAACAATAGCTGAATTTATTAAAATGGCCCCATTCATAAGTATGTGAACCATTGATTCTCAATACTGTGTGTGGTTACCTGATGATCCACGACTGTTTTTTTTGTTTTGTTTTTTTTTGTGATGGTTGTTCATGAGTCCCTTGTTTGTCCTGAGCAGTTAAACTGAGCTCTGTTCTTCAGAAAAATCCTCCAGATCCTGCAGATTCATCCGTTTTCAAGCATTTTTGCATATTTGAACCCTTTCCAGCAGTGGCTGTATGATTTTCAGATCCATCTTTTCACACTGAGGACAATTGAGGGACTGTAAAATATCTTTCTCAGGACAGTACTGTACAAAAAATAACATGCGTTTTTTATTATCCTAATCTTATTTTATTAAAATAATTCTCATTTTCACAGATTCTGCAAGGGGTTCACATACTTTTTCATGCCACTGTATAGGACACTGTCATTCATAAAAATGTTAAACAATATATAATTAATTTTTCTTTCCTTAAAAAGAAAGTGAATTGTTCATAACAAAATGCTATTTTAATTGAATTTAAATATGTTAATCAATTAATTTAGGGGAGTTTTTAAACTTTTTATGACAGAGACCCCACAAAATGGTGGAACTCATCATGTAAGGATCCCATTATACTCTGTGACTACATATCAGAATAATAATTTGAAAATTTGGTCTTAAAAATATTGTTATATTTTATTTATGTCTTAGGTTAACATGTTAGCTTTGTGTAAAATATTAACATTGTGCAAAATCTGTTTGCTTTCAAGTCTCAAGTTGGACCCTCAAGCATTTCGTTTTGGAATCCTCAGTTTGAAAACTTCTCAGCTCTGACATGATTCACTGATTGATTGATTGATTGATTGATTGATTGATTGATTGATTGATTGATTGATTGATTGATTGATTGATTGATTGATTGACTTTTTTTCTTTAGAATTAGGGTTAGGGTTACATGGGTATTACAATGTAAACATGGTTAATAAGGACACTTCCTGTGTCCTTGTAAACCAAATGACTTAAAAAAAGATACTAAACAGTGTTTTTTTTTTTGAAATTCAAAAAATGCAGACAGTTTTCTGCGATGGGTAGGTTTAGGGGTAGGGGTAGTGTAGGGGGATAGAATATACAGTTTGTACCATAGACTGTAAAAAGGTTTGTACAGTATAAAAACCATTACGTCTATGGAGAGCCCCCGTAAACCATATATACAAGTGTGTGTGTGTGTGTGTGTGTGTGTGTGTGTGTGTGTGTGTGTGTGTGTGTGTGTGTGTGTGTGTGTGTGTGTGTGTGTGTGTGTGTGTGTGTGTGTGTGTGTGTGTGTGTGTGTGTCCTAAGCCATGTAATGGGGAGGGTTGGGGAAAAACCTGGCAATCTACCCCGGAAAAATCATCGCCAAGAAAATTCATGGACAGTCTCTCGCTTATGACAAGAGAATCACCAAGAGTCAGATACGACTGAAATGGTTAATGAATAAATTACTATTCTATTATAGTATTTATTAATATTTTTAAATGGCTTTTTTTTTTTTTTCAGTACTTAGTAGTATTTTAGTACTTCAATTTAATTTACTTTAATTTAATTTAACTTATTTTATTTCAGTTAGTAGGCAACATTTCTTTTTCTTTCTTTTCATCTAATATTTAGATTTTTTTTTTTTTTCAGCTTTATTTCAATTAACAAAAAGTTTCAGTTAGCAATAACACTTGGCAGAATAAGCGTTCTGTCACAATCCTGACTCTTCATGGTGAGTTTGACTCTGAAGCCTGTCTGAAGTGTTTCCTGTGTATCTCACAGCTACGTGTCGCTACGCTCTGGGGATGGAGGACGGCACCATACCTGACTCTGACATCACCGCATCCAGCGCCTGGTCCGACTCAACCGAGGCCAAACACGGCAGGTGAGCACGAGCACATGCTTTCATTTAACACTTCTTCTTTTGCTCATAGCATGGATTATAAAATATTCTCACTCTCGTTTTGTGTTTGTGTGATTTGTGGTTGGTTGTTTGTGTTGGTGGGCTCTGTGAGGCTCATGAGAGGACGTGATTAGGTTACATGAGATGTCAGTAATGGAGCGTATCCTGATATAGAGCATTAGGTAATGACATTACAGCACTGTCTGTCTGGACGAGACTCACATGCTGCTGAACACAGGCCAGTACCACACACACACACACACACATAGTAGCAGATGCAACACACACACCACACACATGTTGGGTTTCCATGTTTTATGGGGACATTCCATAGACCTAATGATTTTTATACTGTGCAAGCATATTTTTTCCCCTAACCCTAAACCTACCCATCACAGAAAATATTCTGCATTTTTACATTTTCAAAAAACATCACTTAATATGATTTTATAAGCCGTTTTTCTACGTAAAAAAAAAAAAAAAAATCCCCATAATGTAGAGTTTACCTGAACCTTACACACAAACACAAAAGCAGACACAAAAACAAGCTCTGAGGTTACCATCGCCATCCCATCCTAAAAAAAAAAAATAGAAGTGTGTGTGCGAGAGAGGGGTTTCTGTCTTTTGGCAACACACAGATCATGTGGTTGTTATTAAGTCCACATTCTGTTTAAGACAGCAGGGGGATTTTGAACGGAGGGGAGAGGAGCTTACAGGAAAAATGGAGCAAGGGAGAGGGGGGTATAGCCTTAAACAGAAAAGGGGAATAAGGGGAAAGAGGGTGGAGGTTTAGAGGAATGATAGGGTGCTGAGAGGTGCTGAAGATGGGATTTATGATGGGGATACAGCGCTTTAGGGGTGTGTGTGATGTTTTATATATTTGGGAGGGTTCTCACACTTATGACCTCACAGAGAAACAGCTGTGTGACAGCATGCTGAAGACCAAGAAATGAGAGAAAGACAGAATGAAGAGGGGCTGCAACTAACAAGTATTTTGATAGTTGATTAATCTGTTCATTATTCCTTCAATTAATTAAATTCACAATTTAAAAAAAAAAAATGTTATTCCACATCTGGTGGAAATGGTATATATAAAGCATGTAAAGGTTTTTAATAGGCTTTAACAGTTTATAAATAAATAAGTACTTTTATTTCTGGAAGCCGACTGTTGAAGTGAAAAACAACCCAGCACTCTTCAGTTTTAAAGCAGCAACACAGATTGAATTACCAAAGTATAAACAATATTACAGAAAAACAAACTCCGTTAAGTGGAATGTTCTGCAGGAACAAACCTTTTTTGCATTACTTTTTTATTACTGACTTTCTCTTCTCGTTTAAGTGTCTTATACTTGGCCAGAAGAACATTTCAAGGTGAACTAGACTTCATTTTGCTTGTGAAAGGGTCTGTGTGACTGTGTCTTAATGGCTCTGAGGTCATGGTGAAGATTCAAGGGTGAATCTGAAATGTCTCAGACTGGTCTCAGTTTCTCAATCTCAGCTGTGTCACAATGAGGTCTCAGTGAGGTGACAATACCCACACTTCACTGGAACATTTTATTTCAGGTGCATTTTTCTTTGTGTTTGAGTGTTTGTGGTCTCAGCTGTGTGTCATCAGTGTCCCGTCACCTATGTGACAACAGTAGCAGAATGCAGAGACATTCAGTGTTGTTCTTTCTTCTGTGAGTGAGAAAAGGTTAGTCTCTACTGATACTTAGCCAGTGGATTGCTCAGGCTATTACGTGTGTCTGTGAGTGAACAAAGTGTGCTAGGAAGTGAGAGAAAGAGAGAGAGATAGAAGCCAGGTGAAGGTGTTTACACACACAGACCTCATCTCTCATATATCACCTCATTAGCTTGCAGGGTTTTTGCCAAGAAATTCCAAATTGTGTGGGCTTTTTTAATTATTAGTTTTTTGTTCTGTTCTGTTTTTTGTTTTTTGTTTTTTGTTTTTGTTTTGTTTTGTGTTTTGTTTTGTTTTGTTTTTGTTTTGTTTTGTTTTGTTTTGTTTTGTTTTGTTTTGTTTTGTTTTGTTTTGTTTTGTTTTGTTTTGTTTTGTTTTGTTTTGTTTTGTTTTTGTTTTGTTTTGTTTTGTTTTGTTTTGTTTTGTGAAGGCACCTATTGTAATTGTTAGTGTTCCGTTTTTTTTTTCTTCCATCTGTGGCAACCCATAGAACCACATTAAAAACTGGTGGGATTGCGCCTCTTGGTGGCGCTATAACTAAAAATATTAAATTGCCACTAACTAAAGTAAAGTGTATAAAATAAAATGCTATATTTCACTGATGATTTTACTTCTTGCTTGCTTCTTTGTGCTTGGCCCTGATTGCTTGCAGCTATGTTTTGTTTTGTTTTATGTTTTTGAGATTTGTTTGAGAAAATTAACAAATGAGGGAAAAAATCCACTATTAAAACCTGTGATTTATTTTCAGGTATTTGTACCTGCCAAATTCTCATTACAGTAACATGAAAAAAAATATATACATACATTTTAAATTATTTAAAGCACAGAATTTAATTTAAACGTAATTATTGTAAAACAGTGAAAAAATCAGTAAAGAGAATCATTGTCATAATGTCACAATGCCAAAAAAAAAAAAAAAAAAAAAAAAGTTAATGGTAAATAACATTTTCTTTATGCAAAGGGTTTTTTTTGTGTATGTGTGTGTGTGCGTTCATGAGATTTACAATTTAAAAATGTGAAATGTATTTGTACTTTTTTAATTAAAAAAAAAAATGCAAAATGCTTTTTTTGTTATTTTTTTTTAAAGTGCCAGGAAGTAATTAGGTATACAGAGTAGGAATAGGACATGCCACACATCTGTCTCGAACCTACACCGCTCACATGAGCACCAAGACTCTAACATGTCAAGCATGTACATAATGCTTGTGTTTGTCTCCTGTCCTAGGCTGAGTAACGGAGAGGGGGACGGGGCATGGTGTCCGGCTGGTCCGGTGTTTCCCAGCGGCTCAGAGTACCTGCAGGTGGACCTGCACAAGCTTCATTTCCTGTCTCTAGTGGGCACTCAGGGTCGCCACGCAGACGGGCTGGGAAGGGAGTTTGCACGTAGTTATCGGCTGCGTTACTCTCGTGATGGACGACACTGGATGACCTGGAAGGACCGCTGGGGACAGGAGGTTTTTAACTCTTATGTGAACTATCATAAATTTCTGTCAGCAGAATTTAGATCTTTTGTATGTTACAGTTTTTCCATTTTGTTTTTGTGTCAGGTGGTGACAGGGAACGAGAACACATATGATGTGGTCCTGAAGGACCTGGGTCCACCCATCATAGCACGCATGGTGCGCTTCTACCCACTGGCGGACCGTGTAATGAGCGTGTGTTTAAGAGTTGAACTCTATGGTTGTGTCTGGAAAGGTGAGTCCCACATGTGACAAGCAATCCATCATCCTGATCACACACACTCATTTACATTACATTCACTGCAGGCACTTCCTACAGCGGAATGGTGTTTACCATTGAGTGATGTGCTTCTTCTCTGTTAGATGGACTGAAGGCGTACACTGCTCCCGTGGGTCATGTGATGACCCTCTCAGGCTCGCCTGTCTACCTTAATGACTCCATCTATGATGGCAGTAAAGAGGCAGGGTAAGGACCCGCGTTAATATTAGAAAAAGTTTCCAGCACTTGAGAGACCTAAGAGGAAAGACCTGAAATCTGGTTTCACAGAACAAAGATATGCTGTTATTGTAATGTTAGCTTTAGTAACAGGACAGTTTTGAGTGACTAACAACAAACTCTTGCCTTGTATTGGCTACTCTTGTATACTATATGCTAATTATTTTGTTCTTACTTGTCGTTTGTTAATAATAATAACTATGTTAGAAAACTGTAGAAACAAGACATTCAATTCAAATATTGAAAAGAATACCATGCAAAAAGAACCATTTCTCTGTTCCCAACCCTAGTTTCATGCTGTGTGTCAGAAACAAGCAATTGAGAACATGCTGAGTTAACCTTCTCAAATCTCACCTGGTCCTGTCGTACTTTATTTTCTGTGATGTATGTTAAAGTCCAGACCCCTTTCTCATGTATGTATGTGTATCTGTCAGGTGGGGTTGACGAATATTGTGTAGAAACATTCCCAGATGTGTTTTAATGGAGCCAAAATGTTTGCAATAGCTAAGCTAACGTTTGACACTAGCCAGATGTGTGTGTGCATATGGGAAATTCCAACATGTATGTGAGTACTTGCATCTGTGTGTGTATGTGTGTCCAAATGCCTAATGACTTCACATCTGTAATGTCTCTCTCTTCTTCGTAGGGTGATGTTCGGAGGATTGGGCCAGTTGTGTGATGGTGTTTTAGGTGGGAATGATTTCACGGAGAGTAAAGAGCTGAGAGTGTGGTCAGGATATGATTACGTGGGCTGGAATCGAGATTCCCTGGACCAGCCCACTGTTGACATTGAGTTTCACTTTGAGAAAACACGGGTCTTTCACACCATGCAGGTTAGTATGCATGCAAACAGCCCAAAATATGTTTGGTCATGGTTAAAATGTCTTAATGTCATTGCTTTAGATACAAAACATTCACAGCAAGTGGCAAACTAATGAGACTAGACCTTTTTCTCAGAAGTAATTTTACTTTTCTGAGCCATTTTAAATAATAACTGGTCTCAAGGTGATTTTTAGTCAAGACATTCATATGTTTTTCATACACGTTTTTAAGTGTTTAAATTTTTTTTTAAATGCATTTCAGGAATCGTTCACACACAAAATGTTTTCTCATTTCTTTCCCAGCCTGTATGACTTTCTTTCATCTGCAGAACACAAAAGAACGGTTTTAGTTCGTACAATGAAAGTCAGTGGGGTCCAAAATACCATTGGACTCACTCACTGACACTGGAGAAAACAAACATTTTTCAAAATGTCTTCTTTTGTGTTCCGCAGAAGAAAGAAAGTCATACAGATTTGGAAAGGCATGAGGGTGAGTAAATGATCTGCTGTTCATCTTCAGCTCGAGTGAACTTCCCACTATGCCAGACGGCAAAAGATATCCCAGAATTCATCTCAGTCAGTTAGTAGGGCAGTAATGAAGCTCTGTCTCAGTAAATCTGCCAAGTAAATCACCCTCAGGAGTCTGTCATTATCCTTCAACCCTTTAATGAACATTTAATTTGTTTTTATTTGTCTTTTTGCCTGTGGCTTTGCATTTGTGGTTGTTTGTGATTCTGAGAGGCACCCGAGTGTTTCGATTTCCAGTTTGCGGCACCGCAATTATATCTGTTATTTGATTATTTGTGTATTGTCATTTTTAAGGGTCTTTCTGGCCAGGAATGCTGATTTGTTTGTACCACTTCTGGCTTCTTCCTGTCTCGAGAGGGCATTATCTTTATTCTTCTATCTCTGACATAACACATTTTATAAACTCCATCATCATCCCATGTTGCCTTGTTTTTCCTGTGGCTTCCCACAGTTGTGAAAACTTCCTCTCATACTCGCTTCCTTTAAATCTCGCAGCAGAAACTCAAAAGAGACATGAGAAATAGGACCAGAGTCCCATTAAAAACACTTCCCATAACAACAAGCACTTGTTCACGTGCCTTTGTGAGATGATTTATGTCGCCTCTCTCTGCTTGCTCTCCCAGACTTTTGTTTAGAGTATTTCCGGATTTATTCCTGCAGTTTCAGAATACCACCAGCCTCACCGGCAGTTTTCCTCTACAAATCATCTCCCCCATCCCCACCCCCATTGGTTCAGGAACTCCAGTGCAAAGTTTTTTGCAAAAAATTGGTGTAGGATTTACTTTAAAACAGGTTTTATTCAGAAATTGCCAGTAAATTTTACCAATAATTACAAAGAAATGGCAAGAAACACTGAATCAAACATGAAATTATATAGTAGTGTGTGTGTGTGTGTGTGTGTGCGCGCGCATGTGTGCGTGTGTGTGTGTGTGTGTGTGTGTGTGAGAGAGAGAAAGACGTATGAGGTGTTGTAGGATGGCTTCGACTACACTTTAACCTCCGCTGTTGTACTGGTTTGTTTTGAAACATGTTTCATGTGTCAGTGAGCGTTTGCACACATGTGCACAGTTAGAAGTTGACCTAACAGCACCATTAGTGTCTAACCTGTCACATTATATATGTTCTTGCCCTCCACCTTTCATTCACTTCCTGTTTCTTTTCTTTTTCTCCTCTTCTCCCTTTTGTGGAGTAATAACTTTCATTTACTTCTCCCTGATGTCCTTTATGCACTGCTCCTTATTCTCGTTCCCAGCAGTCTTGTGGTGTCTTATTGCAGATTGTTGTTTTTAAATGTCTCTGTTTCAGGTGCACAGTAATAACAGACACACGCAAGGTGTGCGGGTGTTCAGCGAGGTGGTGTGTGAGTTTAAGGCCAGTCTGTTGAGCCCGTGGGCAGAGCCTGCGCTCAGCCTTCAAGTGCCGCTGTCCGACCTACATGACCCTTCGTCCCGCACCATCTCGCTGCCACTCGGAGGACAACCGGCCCAGATTCTCCGCTGCCGCTTCTCTTTCAGTGACCGTTGGCTCCTCATCAGCGAGATAAGCTTCTATTCTGGTATGAACACACACACCTGACCTCTTGCAGCAACGTACACTGGCTCATTACCATTAAAGTTTAAAAATAGCCACTTCGTCCATGTATATTAATAGTAATTTATGTATTGCTATGAAACTTAATACATGGTTGTTTATGATATGGATAAATAAATATTTGATATCAAATATTGATTTTTTTTTTTTTAATTGAGAAGAAAGAGTGCCTCGCACAGCTTTGTAGGAAATCGTTGTGTTATATAGTTTGGTCGTCATTATATATAAATATTTGTTCATTTAAAAACATTTAAAAACCCTGCTAAAAATATCTTAAACCAGCTAAATGTGGGGGTCTAAGCAGGTCTAGTTTGTCTCCTAGCCTTGTCAAGCTGGTGTTATGCTGGTTTAGCTATTTTGCAGGCTAAAAAAAGTCTCCAAACCACTCAAAATCCAGCTGAGACCAGCAAAAAACAACATAGGCTTGTTTAAGATGTGCTTTTCAGCAGAAAATGGATGGAATTTATGATCTTTTGCCACAAAGCAAATATTCCCAAATCATTCATCTGCTTTTATTTTGTACTCATCCTCATGGGCGTCTTTTTCTGACCTGCATGTTAATGAAATTTAGCTCAAGTGTGCTAGATACCAAAGTACTGACAACTTTAGTGACACTTCATTGTGTGACTTCTGATTGGTTGGACAGTAGCTTCCAGAATATGAGCAGAAGATAATCATTACAGTAAGCTTCAAAAACAACAATTTGGAGAGAAAGTGAGACTTTGTACTCACACTTGTTGGGTTCGTAGATAAGAGAGCCTAAATGATGAATATTCATGCTTCATCAGAGATAAAGCCTACTTATCTAATCCTTTCTCCATTTATAATAATCCTTTCTCCTGTCTTGTCTCCAGAGCCGTTTGAGGATGGATCTGTCCTTCCTCCTCTCCCTTCCTCCAGCACTCGTCCTGTCAATGCCACTTCTCCTCACACCCCCAGCCCTGCAAACGGAACCAGCAGCCCCACCGGTGAGTCGGACGCATGTCAACCTCACTGCATTATGAGTGTGTATGCAACGCACTGCCGTGTGACGTTTAATATTGGAACAGAATCGCAAAGAGTTGAATGTTTTTAGTCTCCTACCAATTCTTTTATTTTTAAGGATGTGCCCCACACCAATAATTGATCCAAAATATATTGTAAAAGTACAATACGAAAGCAATAGTTCTTTAGATATTTTAAAGGGTTAGTTCACCCAAAAATGAAAATTCTGTCATTTATTGACAGAATATGGAACGGCATGAGGGTGAGTAATAAACAGAATTTGATAGAATTTTCATTTTTGGGTGAACTAACCCTTTAATATTTGTGTGTGTGTGTGTGTGTATATACACACACACACACACACACACACACACACACACACACACACACACACACACACATATATATATATAATTTTTTTTTTTTTTTTTTTTTTTTTTTTATTTATATATACTTATTTAGTCTTGTACCATTTATTACAGTTATAATCTGGACCAAGGACTAAATATGTAAACATATAAATTGAATATTTTGTATATTATATTTTTTGGTATAAGTATATTTATACTATAAAAATATTTAAAATACTAGTTCTTGATTTCCAACCTTATTCATGAGGTTTATTGAGAGAATTGGGAAAATTATAAATTCTAAAAAGTCTGCTCTCCTCATCTTTTAGCACTCCCATGTCTCTCTTTGCCCTTAATCACCCACCCCACCTCTCTAGTTCTCCCTCTTCTGACCTGTCCATCCTCGTTTTTCCAGACCTCCTCATGACCATTACTTCACTGCTGCCCAGCAGCATGCCAACAGGTGAGAGAGAGAGAGAAAGAGAGAAGGACAAGGGGAAGAAAAGAGTATCATCTCCATGCTTATTACATCAGAGATTTTTACGGCATGTTTTCTAGCACATAGGCCTTTTATAATGTTTCCCTCTAATTTTCTTTACATTTAAAAACCCTGTCCTCATACTGTAAAATGCCTTGAGAGTTTGGTTGGTGGTTTTGTGTGTGCATGAGTATCCATCTTGAAGCCTGGAGAGAAAGCTTTTTGCATGATTTGGTTGCATTATTGTTTTGAGTTGGTGTTTCATATAGCCAAGCTCATAAAGGGTTTTTATTGTGAAATTGCTCCAGCTGTCCTTGCTTTTGTCCCTCTTTGAATTAACTTCAGTTCCCTCAGCTTTAGGACTGTGCCCACTCTCACAGCTCATTTACTCCCGTCAAAGCTTATTACTGCCCCCCAAAACAACAGCTGCCTCCTAAATTTACCGACATAAGCAGACACACACACACACACACACACACACACACACACCAACACACTCCCACACACACACACACACATACACACAAACACAGTGTATAAGAAAGCAAGTCAAATCACAAGAAGTGTGTCAATGACCATGAAGGCATTTACAGCACTGAGATTTAAAGGTGGCTGTAATGGACAGATAAGCTTTGGTTTTACTCTCTAAACATTCTTTAGGCTAATAAATACCTTGTTTATGGTGTTTGTAATCATTTAAATGTCTAATTAACATATGTTTAATCTGCCGTGTTTCTTATTAACAGAGTTCTCTGCCATCACTCTGAGGGCGGGGTTACCTGTGGCCAAAGATGACAGCAGCAACACGGCCATCCTGATTGGCTGCCTGGTTGGAATTATCCTACTCCTATTGGCTATTATAGCTGTCATACTGTGGAGGCAGTACTGGAAGAAGCTACTTGGCAAGGTGTTTTTTCATTACTATATTCTACAGCAGGGGTCTCAAACTCAGTTCCTGAAAGGGCACAGCCCTGCAGATTTTAGCTCCAACCCTAAATATACAGGTGCTGGTCATATAATTAGAATATCATCAAAAAGTTTATTTATTTCACTAATTCCATTCAAAAAGTGAAACTTGTATACTATATTCATTCATTACACACAGACTGATATATTTCAAATGTTTATTTATTTTAATTTTGATGATTATAACTGACAACTAAGGAAAATCCCAAATTCAGTATCTCAGAAAATTAGAATATTGTGAAAAGGTTCAATATTGAAGACACCTGGTGCCACACTCTAATCAGCTAATTAACTCAAAACACCTGCAAAGGCCTTTAAATGGTCTCTCAGTCTAGTTCTTTAGGCTACACAATTATTGGGAAAACTGCTGACTTGACAGTTGTCCAAAAGACGACCATTGACACCTTTCACAAGGAGGGCAAGACACAAAAGGTCACTGCAAAAGAGGCTGGCTGTTCACAGAGCTCTGTGTCTAAGCACATTTAATAGAGAGGCGAAGGGAAGGAAAAGATGTGGTAGAAAAAAAGTAGACAAGCAATAGGGATAACCGCACCCTGAGGAAAGGATTGTGAAACAAAACCCATTCAAAAATGTGAGGGAGATTCACAAAGAGTGGACTGCAGCTGGAGTCAGTGCTTCAAGAACCACTACGCACAGACGTATGCAAGACATGGGTTACAGCTTCCTTGTGTGAAGCCACTCTTGAACAACAGACAGCGTCAGAAGCGTCTCGCCTGGGCTAAAGACAAAAAGGACTGGACTGCTGCTGAGTGGTCCAAAGTTAAGTTCTTTGATGAAAGTAAATTTAGCATTTCCTTTGGAAATCAGGGTCCCAGAGTCTGGAGGAAGAGAGGAGAGGCACACAATCCACGTTGCTTGAGGTCCAGTGTAAAGTTTCCACAGTCAGTGATGGTTTGGGGTGCCATGTCATCTGCTGGTGTTGGTCCACTGTGTTTTCTGAGGTCTAAGGTCAACGCAGCCATATACCAGGAAGTTTTCGAGCACTTCATGCTTCCTGCTGCTGACCAACTTTATGGAGATGCAGATTTCATTTTCCAACAGGACTTGGCACCTGCACATAGTGCCAAAGCTAACAGTATCTGGTTTAAGGACCATGGTATCCCTGTTTTTATTTGGCCAGCAAACTCGCCTGACCTTAACCCCATAGAAAATCTATGGGGTATTGAGAAAGAGGAAGATGCGATATGCCAGACCCAACAATGCAGAAGAGCTGAAGGCCACTATCAGAGCAACCAGGGCTCTCATAACACCTGAGCAGTGCCACAGACTGATCAACTCCATGCCACACCGCATTGCTGCAGTTATTCAGGCAAAAGGAGCCCCAACTAAGTATTGAGTGCTGTACATGCTCATACTTTTCATGTTCATACTTTTCAGTTGGCCAAGATTTCTAAAAATCCTTTCTTTGTATTGGTCCTAAGTAATATTCAAATTTTCTGAGATACTGAATTTGGGGTTTAAGAAATAAACATTTGAAATATATCAGTCTGTGTGTAATGAATGAATATAATATACAAGTTTCACCTTTTGAATGGAATTAGTGAAATAAATCAACTTTTTGATGATATTCTAATTATATGACCAGCACCTGTACATGATCCAGCTAATTAAGGTCTTCAGGATTACTTGAAACTTCCAAGCAGGTGAGTTGAAGCTGGTTTAGGCTTAACTCTGCAGGGCTGTGTCCCTCCAGGAGCTGAGTCTGAGACCATTGTTCTACAGTGTATTTCTTATTTTCCATGTTCATGTGTTTCCTATAATATATCAGTTAGTTCCAGTTCTTGAATCTGATTAGTTGAACAGTGTTCCAGGAGCGCTGATATACAATTCAATAGCACTGGGACTTTTCACTGTTTGTATCACCCCACTTGTCTGTTTGCACGTGGTGCCAAGTGTCTTTATGAGTCATTAAGTCATTTGTTCAACTGATTCATTCAAAAGCACTAATTCATTTAGGAATGAAATGAGTGAGTGGCTATATCTGAAATCGCATACTTCCCTACTATATAGTATAGGTGAAAAACAGAATGTGAAAATAGTATGTCAAAATTTACAGTACTCATAAAACAGTAGACAAAAAGCACCCAGATAACTTACTGCTTCTGGAGAGATTCCGAAGTGTACACCTGATGGACACTTTACTATCCCACGAGGCCATATAGAGAGTGTTTCTGAATGGCGATGGAAGGACGCGACTACTCTGATAGGTCACATGATAATGACAACATGACTGATGCAGCACATATGGATTATATTCAGACTACACGTTTATACTAGAACATACTTTTTAAAGGCTGCAAAGTAATTACAAGAAGTATGTCAGAGAGTATGTAATTTTGGACGAAGCCACTGTCTTTATTAGTGAGTCATTTAAACATTCGCTCTGTTGATTCATTCAAAAACACTGACTGATTTATTAATAAATCAAGTAACTCTTTATGAATGAGTCATTGAATCATTCAGACAACAGATTTGTAAAAAAAAATGTCTGATTCTTTCAGGAAATTTTGCTTTGAGACACGCAATGGTTGTTTCTTCTTTGGCTTCGTTTGGAACTATTTTCATTGGTGGAGCAAAAATAGGCAAAGTAACTGAGAATATTGTGTATAAAATATAAATGACTCAGTATAAACATTTTTTTGTGTTTTGGACTGTACAAAAGCAAAATATTTCTGTAATTTATCTTTTTGATTTATTTTCTCAAGAGAAAACTATACCTTTTATATGCATTTATCTGTTTAAAACATTTAGAATGAGACTAGCATACAGATGAATGGACGAAATGCTGCAAAACTCAAACAAAGTTTGATTTCATGGCTCTTTAATTTTTTATCTTTATGTGTCCAGGCCCAAGGCAGCCTCTCTAGCGACGAGCTGCGGGTTCATCTTTCCGTTCCATCGGACAACGTGGTGATCAACAACACTAACACGCACACATACTCCAGCCGCTACCAGCGCATACACACTTTCCCTGACGACAGGGACCGAGAAGGAGAATACCAGGAGCCCAGCACTGTACTGCGGCCCCGAGAGCAGCGGGACAGTACAGGTGACACACACAAAACACACTGAAGCATTCATATACCTCTGTCAGTAAGTGCACAGGAACCCGGTTCACCACGGAGAATGAACAGCCAAAACGGCATCAGAAAAAGTACTTTAGGACAATCCACAATCCAGACAAAGAGCCACTGTCCTATCTGACAGAGAGAGGAGGGAGATTTTATTTCACTCAAACTCAACTCTCAAATGTTCCTGTTTTTTTTTCCTGCCATAGTTGCTTTCATGACGAATATTACATTTTTGAATCATTGTGTGATTGTTTTTATATATTAATTAACATAAATGAATGCCTCAGAACAGACTGACCAATGAAAAGATAATTAACAGCCTGCATCATTATGGATGATAACACTGCCTGCTGTGTTTGTGCATCTCACATGTAACTGGTTTGCTCTGTCACCCCTTAACGGCCCTGTTGTTTGTGTTTTGTTGTTGTGTCGTCTCGTGTTGTGATGCGTCTGTGTTGTGTTGTGGTTTGGTTGTGCCGTTTCGTCTCGTTTTTGTCATGTGGTGACCGCTCACACTGTCGTACCCTTCGTGGACTCGTGTGTCCGTGGGATGTGTGTGTGTGTGTTCTCCTAGCACTGCTGTTAAACAACCCAGCATATCATCTCCTCCTGTCTGACCTGACACATGGCCCCAACAGGCTGACAAACTGCCACAGCCAGCAAGAAAAGCCCCAAAACCTGTCCCAGGGTAAGAGAGAGAGGGTTCATGTTGCCCTGAAAAAAGGGGCAAGGGGTGGTGTCCTCCCCAGGGAGCAGTTTTAAAGCCCCCTGAACTCCTAAAGGTAACAGTTAGAGTGATATAATGGCCCCAGAACAGCACAGAGGGTATTAAACATTCATTAAAAGGGTGTTTCTGGGAGTTTTATGTCTCGGGGGAAGATTTTTATTAAAACTTTTGTTATAGGAAGGTCACATTTAAAACTGTCTCGGAAACTTAAAGTGCCCATAGTTGAAGAAAGGATATTATTTTGTAAGGGATGAGCTGCTGTAGGAAGTGTGTTTAATGTTTTCTTACGGTCTTCTGACAGCAGTCTAAAGCCATACATATCACAGTATGCATGTAATGTCTCATCTCCAGTGTATGTGAGTGTTTAAGTGCATGTGTGCAGTTCATAATTACTTATTAGAATGTAATATTTGTACTTTGAGTTTAGCTCTCTAAGTTTTTCTTTTGTACCTTTTTTTTCTCTCAGCATGTGCTATTGACATGGTTGATAAGGGTCTACCCATTCAGGAGGGACCGCCTCCTTACCCTGGAGCTCCGCCCCCTGGTTTATCAGGGGCTCATTATGGAGAAGCATCAGGAGGTGGGGGGAGTGTTCCTCATTATGCAGAAGCTGACATCATCAGTCTGCAAGGCGTTAGTGGTAACAATACATATGCAGTTCCCGCCCTCTCAGCCACGCCCACCGATTGCCCACCATTGCCTGAGTTGCCACGGGAACGACTAATATTCAAAGAAAAGCTGGGAGAAGGACAATTTGGAGAGGTGCAACTTTGGATTACATAAACATTACAAATTCCCACTTCTCTCTTAGGTTTATGGGATTCTTTAGTCATAAACCTTATTGTGTGACTGAAAGCAGACTAATAATATTGTTCCCGTTAAACCAGTCTAATTATTGTCTGCTTCCTTGTTAGGTTCATTTGTGTGAGATTGAAAACCCCCAGGATCTTGCAAACCTTGAGTTCCCGTTTAATGTCAGGAAAGGACGCCCTCTTCTGGTGGCTGTAAAGATTTTACGGCCAGATGCCTCAAAAAATGCCAGGTAACTGTACAGGTTGTTAATCATTATTTACAAGAAATACATTGTAAAAATATTTAATATTTTAAATAAATTAAATATAATATGTTTTTTTATTTTACAAAGATCATGATTTTTTTATCATAAATAATATTTTCGTTGTTACTTCATTTGACCTCAACAAAGCAAGCCATTAAAAAAAAAAAACCATTTTTAATATATATACAGTACAGTCCAAAAGTTTGGAACCACTAAGTTTCGTCTGCTCACCAAGGCTACATTTATTTAATTAAAAATGCAGTAAAAACAGTAATATTGTTAAATATTATTACAGTTTAAAATAACTGTGAAATATTTAAATATATTTGACAAAGTAATTTATTCCTGTGATGCAAAGCTGAATTTTCAGCATCGTTACTCCAGTCTTCAGTGTCAATATGAGGTTTATTATTTATTATAATAATGTTTATTATTTATTATGAGGTTCTTTTAAAAACATTAAAAATCTTAGTGGTTCCAAACTTTTGGACTGTACTGTATGTGTGTATGTGTGTATATATATATATATATATATATATATATATATATATATATATATATATATATATATATATATATATATATATATATATATATATATATATATTATATGCTCCCTAGCTTTGATTTGGCAGATAAAACTTTTTCGAATAATATTTTATTAATTTTTATATTTTTTATTGCAATTGCAATTAAATAATAAACCTCATATTGTTCTCAGAGATTAAAAAACAAACCAAACAAAAACATTTTTTTGTGATTCTCTGATACCTGAATGAACTGCCATTTGAGCAATTAGAAATTTGAGAAGAAGAAGAAGAAAAAAAAAAAGATAATTACAATATGAAACTTTGGAGTTGTTGTATAAGGATATGGTTTTTGTGCCAAATAATCAGATTTGGTTGGAATAGTTCTTTAGCTAAATTGTAATAAACTCAAATTCTTTATGCTTCATTTCAAAATGTTCTGTTCTTTTCCCTTCTCTTGTTACTCTCTCATTCTTTTCATGCTCTTCTTTCAACAGGAATGATTTTCTGAAGGAGGTGAAGATCTTATCTCGCCTGAAGGATCCGAACATTATCCGCCTGCTGGGTGTGTGTGTAAGCAGCGATCCATTGTGTATGGTCACAGAGTACATGGAGAGCGGAGACCTCAATCAGTACCTCTCCCATAGAGTGTTGCTGGACAAGACTGGACCTTCACATAATACACCAACCATCAGGTACACACACACACACAGAGAAATCAAGTAATGATTCATCTAATATAAATGCATATCTCATAGGGAGAAAGGTTAAATCTCCGTCTCTGTCTCAGCTACCCAGCTTTGATCTCCATGGCGAGTCAGATCGCATCAGGAATGAAGTTCTTGTCATCTCTGAACTTTGTGCACCGAGACCTGGCCACACGAAACTGCCTGGTGGGTGGAGAGAGGGGCGAGGGGGAGGACAACGGCGGAGAGCGTCCCATAAAGATAGCTGATTTTGGCATGAGCAGGAACCTCTATGCTGGAGATTATTACAGGATACAGGGACGAGCTGTGCTGCCTATTCGCTGGATGGCATGGGAGTGCATCCTCATGGTGAGAACACACACAACTGTTACTTAGTTATAATGAATAAATGAAAATTAAATAAATAAATGTAAATGTATTTATTAATGTGACTCATTCGTGTTACTATAATGATAATATATTTAATACTAAGATAATATATTTAATTACATATTTACTGCTATATTTAATTATATATTTAAATTATTTAATTAAGAAAATATTTAATTACTTAATACATATTAATATAATATGTAAAATAAATATAAATTATCAGCTTTAATATTTGATATATTATCATAAGCACAAAAAATAATTTTATGTATACAATTTTATATAGCAATTTTAAATACATAAATGAATAAAATTACAACATTTTATAATGGGGTCCAAAAAGTTTGCTTTATTTTTTCTACTTTACTGTATATAATAAAGATATATTTATTTACTTAATTTGTATTTATTCATTTAATATATATTTAGACTTAATATGTATTATCTTATAATAAAGAAATATAACATTTTGTACATCTTTTTTTCAATTATTAATAAATAAAAATATAATATAATAAATGGGGTCCAAAAAGTTTGCAACCACTAGTAAAAATGGTTAATTTTTTCGGAATTACCATAATGAAGATATATTTATTTATTAAATGTACATTTATTAATTACTATTTATTACCAGACTGAATATTTATCATATAATAAAGATATACAATATTAGATTATAACATTTTGTAAACAAAAAAATGTGTATAATATAATAGAACATATATATTATATTATATTATATTATATTATATTATATTATATTATATTATATTATATTATATTATATTATATTATATTATAATTTATAACATATATAAATTACATAATATTAAAAAAATAATAAAAATAAAATGCATATAATGGGGTCCAAACAGACTCCGACCACAGGGAAAATGCCTCATTTTTTTTCTTGCATTACTATAATGAAGAGACATTTAATTACTTAATTTATCTTTATCAAGTTATATCTTTTAGAATTTATTATCAGACTTATTATATTTGATACAAAATGTTTATTAACATTTATTTTATCAGTACAAAGGAGTTCACATGCTTAGTGGCCCAAATCGTAAATATCATTTTATCATTTTTGGACCCCACAATAAAGTCACATAAGCAACGTGTCACTCACGCAGTACATAACACTGATGTCCTTCATCTCAATCAGTTTTTTTTTTGTGTGTGTGTGTGTGTCTCTAGGGGAAGTTCACTACGGCGAGTGACGTGTGGGCATTTGGCGTGACGCTGTGGGAGATGTTGAGTGTGTGTCAGGAGCAACCGTACAGTCACATGACTGATGAACAAGTCATTGACAACGCTGGGGAGTTTTTCAGAGACCAGGGCAGACAGGTATGTGTGTATTTCCTAACACCTCTTAACCCTTATGAAAAAAACAGAAGCGTAGCCTCACTGTCTCTCTGTCTTCATCAGGTGTACCTGTCTCGCCCGGCTGTTTGCCCACAGGGTTTGTATGAGCTGATGCTTAGCTGCTGGAACAGAGACTGTAAACTACGGCCTTCCTTTGCGTACATTCACTCCTTCCTCACCGAAGACGCCATGAACATGGTTTAGAGAGTAACAGAGAAGAAGAATGTAAGAAAGTGTGTGTGGACCACAGACTGGTGGTGTGTTTTTAAGCAGACACGGCTAAGCACTCTTATGTAAATTAGTGTATTTTTTTGATCAGCGGGTTGGGGCGAACAAAAGCCGCAGGTTCGGTGCCCCTAAATGACCCGCTTCTCATCCCTTATCCTGAAATTCTGAACTCTTCAAGCAACATTTTATCCCCAAATCATAGTGTTCCCCCGCTATTCATACATCACTATTTCACAGTATTTTGGTTTGAAAAGCTCACATTTCCCAGAATGCACCACAGAAATGACATTACTCTGCCTTATTTATTTTCTTTAAGAAACTGAGAATGAAATCGGTGTGTAAATGTGTCTTGCTGTGGAAGTCTTTTGTGTTCTGTGAGGTCCAGTACTGATGACAATGAGCTAACAGGAACAATATGAAATTGATTTTGGGATAAAATGTTGCTTGGCATCTGAACCTTAAATCTTGGTCCTGTAACCTGTATCAAAACTGTCTCTTCATTCCCTGAACACTGAATATATCTCAAAACATAATCATATGAACTGGTGGAGGGTTTTTGTAGCTAGATGACAGGCAGCACCAAAAGCACACGGCTCTACAAACTGTCCATTTAGTCGTGGTTCTCTACAGGCAGCATTTGACAAATGATTGATATGCATATTAAAACATACTATAGAAGAAATACAGAAATTGTTTTTTCTACTTAAATGTTAAGTAATAATAGTGAATAACATTTTTAACAGTCTAACTTTGCTACCATTTGTGGTCATGTAGAGGATGTATTAGCCAGATTTTGTGTCTTTTTTTTATTTTTGTGGTGGAGGGTAATTCATCATCACTAAACATTAACATTGAGTGGGACATTTTCATCTCAGTGATATGATATGAGGTTTTGCTGAATCATTGTAACGACGGAATCCCATACAGGGGCAAATTCACGAGTCATTGGACCTTTTGGAGTTTGATGAACGTCAAAAACAAACGTTGAAGAGCTTCCAGTTTTTTTCCAGGTACTATAATTATGTACAATAATTGCTGATCTGTGAAACACAGGCTTTTGACTCAATATTGTCAAATTGTGCTGAATTAGAAGGTTGATATTTGTGACTCCACCCGTTTGTCTGCACATAAATGTTCCCTTCAGGCTCATTCACACTAAGAACAATAACTATACATTATTGTGTATCGGTGTGGACGCTAATACATTATAGTTATCATTCTTGGTGTGAACAGGCCTTTGCTCTGCTATCTCATGGTTTACAGCCACTTCTCCCTTCATTAACTGTAAATTGCCGTTCACACCAGGAATGATGGCCATAAAGAGCGTCCACACCAACAGACCACTACATGCTTATTTTAAACAAGCGCAGCAGTTTTGTCATCTACTGCTTTAAATGCACAAGCTCTTTAAAAGGGTTAGTTCACCCAAAAATGAAAATTCAGTCACTAATTACTCACCCTCATGTCACACACAAGACCTTCATTCATCTTCAGAACACAAATTAAGATATTTTTGATAAAATCCGATGACTCTGTGAGGCCTCCATTGCCAGCAAGATAATTAAATTAACACTTTCAGTGCCCAGAAATCTACTTAAGACATATTTAAAACAGTTCATGTGACTACAGTAGTTCAACCTTAATGTTATGAAGCGACAACAATACATTTGTGCGCCCAAAAAAACAAAATAGTGATTTTATTCACAATTTCCAGTGATGGGCAATTTCAAAACACTGCTTCATGAAGCTTGGAAGCTTTATGAATCTTTTATTTCAAATCAGTGGTTCGGAGTGTGTATCAAACTGCCAAAGTCACATGATTTCAGTAAAGGAGGCTTCGTTACGTCATAAGTGTTTCAAAATTTCAATAGTTCACCACTGGGGGGCATTTTGGCAGTTTGATACACGCTCCAAACCACTGATTCGAAACAAAAGATTCGTAAAGCAATTTTTCTGAAGATGAACGAAGGTCTTACAGGTGTGGAACGACATGAGGAGGAGTAATTAATGACAAAATTTTCATTTTTGGGTGATCTAACGCTAAGTTGAGAGGATTCCAATTGGCTGTCAATGTTTGTATTGTTCATCAGCTTGGAGAAAACAACAATATCATTCTTTATGGCCCACCCACACCCAGGAGTAAGGATGATAACAATAAAGTTTTAATATTCATTCTAATTCTATGAGAATATGAGAAATTCACACCACAAGTATAAAAATAAATCACTTTCAGAACATTTTTTGCCAGCTGATAAAAAAAACAACAACTGATGGCCAATCAGAATCCACCCAAGTTTAAAGAACTCAAGCATTTAAAGCAGCAGACACGCAACATGATGTCATCCATTTGTGTGGACGCCAATATAGTTATCGTTATAGTTCTTGTTGTGAAACGGGACTTAAGTGTGAATGAGATTTATTGTGAGTCATTTTTGATGGCACAGAAAATGACTAGAGATAGTTTTGTAACTGACCTGCCATCATGTGGACTGACTTGAACTAAGCTGAACGCAGATCGTGAACTTGTTGGTACCAGTATGTGCTGGGTTAAAGTAGACTTTTGGAATTCAAAGACTCTTTTGGATGGGATGTATGGATGTATGTACTACCAATGCACTATTTGAAAGGACTCAATATGAGCCTGGACTTGCCAGAAATTGAAACGAATGGGCCTGAAAAGTACATAGTAAGCAAAAGAAAGGAAAAAAAAAAAAGAAAAGCAGAATGGCCACAGAAATGTAAATTTATACCAATAAGAAATGTATTGTTTATAAACAGAAATAGAAACAAACTAAAGAAAATAGAAAAATAACCAAAGCATTTGTCCTGAATTTACCATGTAAACCTGTGGGACACTTGCAGAGAAACTCTCTTAAAGCTACAGTACGTAATTGCATTTAATCTCTGTGGTGGTTTCAGTGACTGCAGACTGTACATTTAACTTGAAACTCATGTGGTGACGCCACCTCATCCTCATTTAAGAGGAAGACTGCGTGTGCAGGTGGGGTGGAGAGCAACATAAGTAACATTTACTGTAATATACACAGAAGAATGTGATTCCCAAATGGTTATGTTGCCATGGCCGATTATGCTTATTGAATGACCTTTAACCTCTTTTGGTACACTGAGGCCTTTTGTTGTATTTTTATAAATATAGTTTTGGGCATGTTCTGTCCTCAGCTATTCATGTTTCTTAAATAATGAAAAATGTAAATAATTCATGGGACATAATTTTCTTCATTAATATTGCTATCTGTTATTAATCGGGTCTGTCTGTCTCTGTTTTAGACTCCCTGCCTGTGTTAGTCAGTGTCATTGCCTGTGTTGTCTATTTTTGTAGGTGTTTTAATAAAGTAACCTTTTCGAATAAAGTAAAATGTGATCGTTTTCATTTTGAGTAGTATGTGATTTAGCGTTCATGTTCAAAACGCTAGATTTGTGAAAACAAACACTTCCACACAAGTTAGTAAGTACAGCACATGCTAATAGTTTATTGTTTATATTAAACAGTACATACTTATGTATAAATCTCAGCCTGGATATATAGATCTACAGTTTAAAGTCAAATATCTACATCACCATTGAACATACAGTAAGGCAAATATTGGGTTAGTCTGCTGAATATATAAACAACAAGTCTTTACCCCAAAGAAAACAAACTATTATTAACTAACAAACTAATATTCTGAATGAAATTAGTCATTAAGGCCAGGAAGAATCACATGACACATCAGTTATGTTCCTGTTCCTGGAACGCTAGAGATCAGAGCAGGCTGCTGTCAGTTTGATTCGGCGAGGAAGTAAAAAGGCGCTTTGAGGCACTTTGAAGGCGTAAACTGGAGATGCATAGGTTTACCTTTGGTAATGTTGAGTTGATTTTAGTGTGAAGTATATAGCAGCATGGTAAAACCAAAACTAACTTTTTTTTGTTTTTGCAACCATTGGAAAATGATACGAGAAATGAAACCGCCATCAGCCTTCATTTGAGTTGCTGTGGGCACAAAGACATGCTTGCGGCCTGCATTAAAAACCTAACCTATTTCCTCTTCCTCTTCTTTTCCTGTTTGTTCATCAACTTCAAAAATCATCAGGTTTCTTTTCTTCACTCATTTCCCACCCCCTCTAACTTTTCAACTTGCTGTAAAAACCACTTTCCTGAGCACTCATACCTGTAAGGGAAAGTGACCTGTCTGAAGAGTAACAAAAACTTGCATTCCAAATCATTTTAATATGTCTGCAAACTCTAGTACCACTGTTTAAAAGAAAAAGTCTTTAAAAACCATCGGACGATATATTCTCAGAACATAAGTCACAAAGAGGTTTAAAATATGGCCAGAATAAAGCATCACATTTCAGTGTCTGGATACAGAAGGCATCAAGCATGTGGACTATGGCTTCAGTAATGCACTTGAGGTGAAATTATGTGCACTGGTCTGGAATGCACTTTGGTTTTGAAAGGAACTGAACCAGAATCAACAGGCGTGTGACTCTAATAGACAGAAACACAGAAACTATTAAGAAATTAAAAGACCAGCCCTGCTTCCCTGAATATTCACTATTAACAGAGGCTCTAGAGTAGATGTAGTTCACCTTATAAATGTATAAAATTATAATTAATTGTGATACAAACATTGAATTCACAAAATATAATATAAAAACTGAAGTTACAAATGGTGAATTACACACACACACACACACAAAAAAAAGACCTCACTGTTCCAAGTTCAGTACACATTGGCATGCACACATGCACACAGACAGGAAGCGCTGAGATCCGCAATCAGAGCTGATCAGACTTGATTCCTTCATCATGAACTCCATTAGCCCATGCGGGTTAAACCAACCTGGCCAAAGAAAAAAAAAAAAAAAGAAAAAAAAAAAAAAAGAGGTGTGCTTTACAGCAATGTACTACCAAAGTATTTAATGTGATCTTAATGGACATTCATTACCATCTCTGATTTAGCCAAAACATTGTGAGAGTTTCATACATTTCACTGAATCAGATACAATCAGATACACTGAATTACAAATTGCATTTGTAAATATCAAAGAATAAATTTCAAACTCTGATTTAAAGGGATAGTTCACCCAAAAATGAAAATTTGATTTTTATCTGCTTACCCCCAGGGCATCCAAGATGTAGGTGACTTTTTTTCTTCAGTCGAACGCAAATTATGATTTTTAACTGCAACCGCTGCCCTCTGTCAGTCAAATAATAGCAGTAGATGGGAACTTCAACTATAACAGTAAATAAAACTTGCTTAGACAAATCAAAATTAAACCCTGCGGCTCGTGACGACACATTGATGTCCTAAGACACGAAACGATCGGTTTGTGCGAGAAACCGAACATTATTTATATAATTTTTACCTCTAATACACCACTATGTCCAACTTCGTTCAGCTTCCTGTTAGTGAGGTCAAAAAACGCGTTGTGATGACGGAAGTGATGTCTCGCCCATATACTTCAATGAGCGCAAGACATCACTTCCATTGTCAGAGCGCGATCAGACCTCACTAGCCGGAAACTGAGCGAAGTTGGACATAGTGGTGTATTAGAGGTAAAAAATGATATAAATACTGTTCGGTTTCTCGCACAAACCGATCGTTTCGTGTCTTAGGACATCAATGTGTCGTCACGAGCCGCAGGGTTTAATTTTGATTTGTCTAAGCAAGTTTTATTTACTGTTATAGTTGAAGTTCCCATCTACTGCTATTATTTGACTGACAGACGGCAGCAGTTGCAGTTAAAAATCATAATTTGCGTTCGACTGAAGAAAAAAAGTCATCTACATCTTGGATGCCCTGGGGGTAAGCAGATAAACATCAAATTTTCATTTTTGGGTGAACTATCCCTTTAAGGATTGGTTTGTGTTATCACTCAAAAATGTATTTTTTTAGCTATATTACCTAGCTACACTTTCAATGAGAGTTGGTTATTGGCGGTGACATAAGTGAAAGAGAATGTTGATGATGCAACAGAAAATTATGGCAACTAATAATGGGAATGCAGACATTGATACTACAGACAAAAAGGAATGCCTGCTGTTGATTTAAACAATGTCAGTGTGAACAGCCTGTTATCTAGACGTGTGTTTGGTCACCTGTGAGATGTTCACTCCGGTCAGTTTCTCCACTGCGAATGGCAGGCGAGTCATGATATCCAGAACTTCTCCTGTCAGCTTAGCAGCGCCCACTTCTGACCCACCGCTGGACACCATGGTGATCTTCTGAGCTGCACAGAGTGGCTTGCTGATCTCTTCTGCCATCTAGAGGAGTGGAGGTCAAATGGGATTTTAACATTTTTGAGTGATCTTATCATTGAACTTATTGGATGTCATTTAGAAGTTCATATGCACTAACCAGTGGGAGTTTCTCCAGCAGCATGTCCACCATGGCTCCCTCTTTGTACTCTTTAAAAGCTTCTGCCTTTTTGGCCATCTGCTCAGCTTCAGCCCGACCCTTCGCCTCCAGGGCAAAAGCCTCTGCCTCTCCCCTCATCTGAAACAGAGACAGAAACAGATTAAGAATGATAGAATGGGGATGTGTTTTATAGTCTAAAGGCCCCGATATAATGACAGCAAAAAAAAAAAAAAAAGTGAAAAAAGTTAGAATCTCCTGACACACTTTCCTCTCAATAACAAAAAATAAATAAATAAATTATATATATAAATAAAATAGCACAGATGAGAAAAGCATCCGATTATAACAATGTGGATGTTTGCATAAGCTCTGCAATTCGGCACTACAGTCGACGCGTCACGTGTATTTTAGTGCCGTCAAACAATTAATCGCGATTAATTACATCCAAAAATTTGTGTTTACGCAGTATATGTGTGTAGTATGTATAATTATTATGTATATATAAATAAACACATGCATGTATATATTTAAGAAAATATTTTTATTTATATATAAATATTTATATTTGTAAATATATATACAGTATATACATGCAAATACATGCAAATATTTCTTAAATATATTAATGTATGTGTGTATTTAAATATACATAATTATACACACTACACTATGTAAATAAACTTATTTTGGATGTGATTAATCGTTGAAAAATAATGTCAGTGTCGCTTTCAATAAGAAATACAACTTCAATTTCTACTATAAAGCGGCTCTACGGCGTGACCTCATCAGACTGAACAGAAGAAATGAACATGAAGATGAAGATTGAAGATGAAGATTTCCATGTTAAAGTAGGCGGAGCCCCAGAGCACACCCACCTATTATGTAATCGCCATGGACCAATGGTAGATCAAAGGACTTGGCAAGCTGTTTTGAACTCCCAAAAATGAACTTTTCTTTGGCCTGATTTTGTTTGAAATGGCCCGACGGACCGACGAGCTCCAACATTTCAAATCGGCCGAAAAAAAGCTGACGAGGACCAACTTCAGCCGACGGTGCAGAACACACTGAGAAAACTTAGTCGGCTGACGAAGAAAAACTGCCCGACGACCGACCGTTGGCTTGGTGTGTTCCTGGCTTTAAAAGGTGAATGTCGTGTAGGGTGTGTCGCTTGCAAACAGTAACGCTCATTGTCACTGGCAAAAAACAAGTGTGTGGAGAGGTTCATGAACTCACTCTGATGGACTCTGCCTCAGCTTCTGCCTCCATGATCAGCTGAAGCCTGTTAGATGAGAGGAGATGAACGTTTTTTCAAGATTATGATACCAAGCTATCAGTTTTATTTTTTAGATTTTCTTTGCTGCTGCTAAGCACAAATATGTGTTAAAGTAGACCAGGGGTGGAGAACGTTGATCCTGGAGGGCCATTGTCCTGCAGAGTTTAGCTCCAACCCTAATTAAACATACGTGAAGCTAATCAAGGTCTTCAGGATAACAGACAATGGCCCTCCAGGATCAACGTTCCCCACCCCTGAAGTAGACAAAATGCAAAACAGAAAAACAGTGGATCCCGATGTTTGTGTATCACCGCTTCAGTTTCTCACCGTTCTGCCTCAGCGATCTTCTCAATACGGTATCTCTCAGCTTCGGCTGGTTTCCGGACCTTGGCCTCCAGTTCCTTCTCCCTACGGCTGATCTCCTGCTCCTGTAAAGTGATCTGCTGCGTACGCTCCACCACCTGAACCTGCATCTTCTCCTCCTCTATACGCTGCTTTGTCTTGGCCACCTAATTCAAATCAAAGTGGGTAATGTTTGAGAAGAGCTGCGCCCTCTACTGTACAGCTGTGAATTTGCATTTCTTTATTAATTTTATTAGGCTTATTTATTTTTTACTTTTGGTGTGGGCTTTTAGTACATTTGCCAAAAATAAAACTTTAGTTTGTTTTGATATTTGTAATTTAAAAAAATTAACAAGCAAGCCCAGCTCAGGTTAGAAAAAGTATCACAAAAGTAACGTAACGCACTACTATCAATAAAAAGGGAGTTTTTTTAGGGAGTAACGCAATATTGTAATGCATTACTTTTAAAAGTGACTTTCTCCAACACTGGATTTACAAAATTACTTTTGGCTTGATCCCTTCTTGTAGACCTAAAGATGTGGATTCAGACAGCAAGTAAATTATCACAGTTTGTCAAAAAAAGTAGTTAATTCGTCAGGGAATTGCACACATCGTAGGAGAAAAACAGAGATATTTTGGATTTGGACAGCAATAAAATAACCAACTAACACTTGTAATTACTGTACATCCCCATGAGAAACAATTATCATCATTGCTGTTTTTCTTGAAATTCCTAAAAATATGAACTGATGTAAAGTAGCAATTCCTCATTGTACCAGCTGGAAACCAAGTTGAATATAATTTGGTACCTGAAGCTGATAAGCCATTTCAGACTCTGCCTTCTTGGTGTTGACCTCATAGTCATAGGATGCTTTCTTCAGCTCATAGTCTCTTTGCGCTTTAGCCATCTGAATTTCATTCTTATACTGAGCAGAGACCTTCTCCTGCATGGCATGAGCCTCCTACACACACAAACAAACACATACATTTAGTTTTCTCCAACACCATTTAATGACAACAGGAATATAAAAAATCTCACCTTGATGACGGCATCTCTCTTGAACTGAGCTTCACCGATACGAGCGTCTTTTTGCACCTGAGCAGTACGAGCTTTACCCAGCGAGCTTAGATAATCCTGTGAGAGAGTCCGGGTGAGTTTCATACTGAGGTGTATGTATTAATTTATTACTAATATACACTTCTCTTTAAAAAGTTTGGGGTCAGTAAGATTTTTTGGGAAGAAATTAATACTTTTATTTAGCAAGAACTCATTAAATTGATCAAAAGTGACAGTAAAGACATTTATAATGTTACAAAAGTAATAATACTGTATGTTTTACTGTATTTTTGATCCAACAAATGTAGCCTTGGGCATAAGAGACTTTTTTCAAAAACATCTTACCAACCCCAAAGTTTTGAACAATAGTGTTTGTTAGTATGTGAGGTGCATAACGTCACCTGATCGTCATGCACATCTTTGAGCGTGTAGCTGACAACACCGATCCCCATGTTAACCAGGTCAGAGGAAGCCACCTTAAACACCTGCTCTGAGAACTTTTTACGGTCCTGATAGATCTCCTACAGTGAGAAAGAATGAGAGATTGTACAATAAATAACCAATAATCAGATAACACCACATGTCTCAGTCAGCAGATGTTTATTTCAGCACTAAAACCTTCCAGACCTCTTTGAAATGTTCTTATGAAAAGCTTGTTTCTTCCATTCTGTGTGTGTTTGATACAGAATACAAATAGCTCTTTGAGCATCTCACAGTACCTCCACAGTCAGGTGGGCGATAATGGCTCTCTGATGTCCCTCAAGAGTCTCCAGGGCAATCTCAGCAATCTCAGTCTCGGACTTCCCCATGAACATTTGACAGGCGGCGGCCAGCATTTCTTTATTCTGACCCTGGATCTTCACCTGCAGAACACATAAATATCAGCACTCACAAACTGATGTAACAGATGACTGTAAAGCGTGTGCGCCTCTAACCTGGGCAATGCCAGTCACTGAGATCGGTACTCCATGCCTGGTGTAGACCTTTTCACTCTTTACATTCAGAGTCAGAGTATTGAGAGAGATCCTAGAAGAAAAGAAAAACAGTCATAAAGAATTTTTTTTTTAAGTCGGCATGAAACAGAAGTTGCGATAATTTTTCTTCCCTATTGTGACGTACATCCAATTAAAACAGCTTCTAGAACATTCATCATAAAAAATATTGAACAGCATGATTGTTTTCAACATTAATAATAAGAAATGTTTCTTGAGCACCAAATCAGCATATTAGAATGATTTCTGAAGGATTAAGAAATTACATTTGACAATATATTAAAATAGAAAACAGTTAGAAAATAATAGATTTTTTTTTTATTATTATTATTTTAGGCGATTTTTGCCTTTATTGTGAGGATAGTATAGAGTGGACAGGAAGCGAGGTGGGAAAGTGAGAGGGGGACGGGATCAGGAAAGGTACACGAGCCAGGACACAAACTTGGGTCGCCTGAAGCGCAACTGCGCTATATGGTGGCATGCTGCCCACAAGGCTATAGTATAGGCGCAGACAAAATAATTGATCTCTCAAATAGGTTTCCCAAACATAGAGGAAAGAATTTTTTTTTTTTTTTTTTAATAATAATAATAAAAAATTGCAATGATTAGTAATTTCAATGTGGGCGTGGCTACCCAGCATGACTGATGGCTGAGCTTAACCTCACAGATACAGTGTACAGTAATCAGATTATGGACAGCAAATTCATCCACAGCAATTATCTGTAGTGATCTACAAAATGGGACGAAGGTATTCTCTGAGGAACAAGTGATTCATTAATTTTCACCACATGTGGAGGGGAATGTAAACAAGTGGAGTCTTTACTGCAAACAAAGCTGCCTCTTGTTCTTATTCCCATCTTTCATGAGGCCCATGAGTGCCAGTCTATTCTTGAATCACATTAGAGACTCGCACTGCAGCACCTGGTTAAACAGAATGGTCCCGATGCACGTGTGTTCTAGCACTAACAAGTTCTAATAATCCATCTTCTATTGTAATTCAATACATACCTCTGGATTTGCTGAATGCAGGGAATAACAAACACTCTTCCACCAGCAATCATCAGAGGGGGAGAGCGACCACATCCTGAAAGAGATGAGATTTGTGTTTGCTGGTATAGTGTCAGTACTTAACAAGTAAACACATACTTGGTGGAATTTTGAAAATCCACTGGCTAGGTGTTTGAGGCATGTCCATATCTGATATGAGTAGAGTTGCAAAATTCCGGGAATTTTCAAAGCTGGAAACTTTCCATGGGAATTAACGGGAATATATGGGAATTAACAGGAATTATTGGGAATAAACGCGGAATTTGCAAAATCGCAGGTTAGTCGATAACAGGGTACTTAAATATAGTTGAAAAAAAACATCTTGCAACATAATTTTGGTTAGAACAACCATATTTTTCATATTTTAATGCAGTTATCACATTTACCTAATTTGCCAATAAACCAGTTGTATTGATTGCAATAAAGACGAAGCTATTCAGGCTGTTTAAAAACGCTGTCTGTAGACACACACACAATGTTATCAAAGACAACATTTTTTCCTCAGCACTGCAAATGTTATTTTTAATGTGGTGACCACAAACATTACTTGTTCATCCTTCTGAGATTGTCCCCATTGTAAAACCGATCATTTAAAAATGTAGTAAATTCATCATTTGATAGAAAACACTTATTTAAAAATAAAAAGACAATATTACCACTTTAACCAGCAGGTGGCGGCAAAGTAGCATGTATTTGCACATTTGTGAGCCTTTTCCTCTAATCGTTTTTCACTTCGTTTTTTTGACTAAATATTAAACATTATAAAATAACTAGGTTTACAAATACATTTTGTCAATGTGAAGTATGAAATACTTACAAAATCTTAAGGAAAACAATAACTTTTATAGTAAATTAATTAAACAGAAAGTGAGTACCGCACTGTCAGTCAATTCAGCACAAGATCTATGATTTCAGCACACGTATAAAAACACAAATTTTATTCAATGAATTTAACTAAAGTGCACAATAAATATTTAATTTTTGAAGCTTTTTCAACATAGCTTTTTTTCACATAGAAGTGTGAAAACTGATAGTCGAATTGAATTTAGCTGAGGAGGAACACTGAGGTATGTCTTTATTTATGTTTTATGCGTGTTACGTTTGAATAACTAAATTAATGCTAAGCCTGTCTATTTAAGTGACTATAATCTGATATTAAACTAAGTATTACACTACTGATGCTCAACACACCAGCAGATGACATCTCACCGGAAGTTTTCGAGCTGGCTTATATTAATGCGGAAGTTCTAAAGAACGCTCCGTGCACATAGTCCATTTTACGGTGCATTACAAACGGGATATATCGCCCTCTCAAGGGCACTTCGGAGTGAAAATAATCAAGGCCGCCATATTGAAGGGTCGTTCCAAACCGAAGTGCTCAAAACTGGCCACTTCAAAGGGCCCTTCGGAATGAAGGATTTCGAAGGGTACAACTGATGGACACTTCGGGCCCCCATGATCCTTTGCAAAAGGAAGCTGTTTGACGTCACAGAATGGGTACAGGAGTTTAGGAGTTCGATTTTACCTTCAGGAAAGTCTTCTATATGTATGTAAACTCGTTAAGAAACTCTAATAATTCTATTGCATGTAAGACTCTTTCATGGTGTAAATCTTTTAAGCTAGCATAATTTGCTTTTGAAGTATTATTTGTAACCCTCATTGTCCTTTGTTCTTTGTAATTGTAGTTGTTCTTCATTGCAAAATAAAAAATAAATAATATAAATGGTGCGATAAACCTAAAATAAATAAATAAACTAACGTTAAACAAAGGGTGCAGCTTGCACAATCTAACGTTACTCCTCTTTGATTGTCTCGTTAAGATGACGCTGAAGTGCTTTACAAAAGAAGAGGTTTTTTTGACCCCTACACCCTTCATCCCTTCGAAGCTCTCGCTCCGGAGGGTAAACCCTTTGAAGGGATTAGGGCATAGGGATGAGCCCTTCCGAATGGAACGCAGGGTTAGTTTAATTTTTACCCTGCACATTCCTCACACAGCACACTACTTACTGCATGGTTATATAGGCCACACCCCCTGCATGCACTGTGCATTCCCCCAGTCCATAACATGCACATTTGATCAAAAATACTGAAAAAAACTGTACTATTGTGAAACATAACTACAATTTAAAATAATGGTATAATAATTGATATACATAAAAATATAATTTACTCCTGTGATCAAAGCTGAATTTTCAGTATAATTTCTCCAGTCTTCAGTGTCACATGATCCTTCAGATACCATTCTAATATGCTAACACAACTGTTTCCAACAATGATAATAACAAATAAGTATCAAATCAACAAAATTAGACTGATTTCTGAAGGATCATGTGACACTGAAATAAATAACACATAACAATTGCTGCAATAAAAATATATTTAATTTACATATTTACTAAATTAGAATTAATTGAATGTGAAAAATAAATAACTGTTATTTCATGTTATGACCAAACAAAATGTTATTTGTTTTATATGATACATTTTATAAAAATATTATAAATCTGTATAAATTTCCAAAAATTTCCAATTCCCATAAATTCCCGTAAATTCCCATACATTTCCATAAATTCCTGTTAAGTTTGCAAATTGGAATATTTCCAAAATTCCCCACGTTAAGTTCCCGTGGAAAATTTCCGGAAATTTACCGGAAACTTTCCACCCCTTTGCAACCCTAGATATGAGTAATTTTATATCACAGAAACGGTATATATCACAACAACAAGGATGCTCTGATATTAAAAGTCTGGCCAATACAGATGAGTCGAGAATTATTTTATTATCTTATGGCTGATAACTGATAAATGGTCAATAATAAAATGTAAGGTTATACTTTACAGTGTTGTAGTTAGATTGTAATTACTGAGTACTGAGTACTATTAACTAACTACATTTACTTACTACAGAATTACTGTTAGGGTTTGTTACTTGTAATTATGCATAATTTACTGTTATTACTATGGTAAGTACAAGTAGTAACGTGTAACTATGACACTAAAATAATGTGTTACCAAATTTAATACTACTTTGTCAAAATAAATTAAAAACAAAACATTAAAAAATAAAATTAATCATTTTTAAATGCTACAAGTGAATTTGAGCATCACAACATAATGTTAAGTATGAAATGTAATACTCATTTTCAGATTTTGCAGAAAAGTTACATTTAACAGTGTAATTTTTTAGTTTTATTAAAAAATAAAAAATATATTCTACAGGTAAAAATTGGGGTAAATGCACAATTAAATAACCAGTATTGACCATTGCTGATATTATGTATCCCTGAGCTACAGGCCATCAGTATATCTAGCCATGAAAGTTTGGGGTCAGTACATTTTTTATTTATTTTTTTAAGAAATTAATGCTTTTATTTATGATAAAAAGTGACAGGACAGAAAAGACTTCTACATTGTTACAAAACTAATTATTTCAAAATAAATAATATATAATATAAATAATAATAAATAATATATTCTTTTGAACTTTCTATTCATCAAAAAAAAAAAAAAAAACTGAAAAAATGCATCAAGGTTTTCACAAAAATATTAAGCAGCACAAAACCAACATTGATTACAGTAAGGAATGCTTCTTGATATCTAAATCAAAATATTAGAATTCAGCTTTGCCATCACAGGAATAAATTGCATTTTAAAACATATTAAAGTAGAAAACAATTATTTTAAATTGCATTAATATATTACAGTATGACTGTTTTACTGTTTTGTTGATCAAATAAATGTAGCCTGGGTAAACATATGAGACATTTTTTAAAAATCTAAAACTTCTGAACAAATATTTTGTATAATTTGTGACCTTGGTCAACAAAACCAGTCATAAGGGTCAATTTGAATTGATTTATACATTTATACACCGGAAAGCTGGATAAATAAGCTTTCCGGTGATGTATGGATTATTAGGATAAGACAATATTTGGCCGAGATACAACTACTTGAATATCTGGAACCTGAGGGTGCAAAAAAAAAAAAAAAAAAAACTTAAAGGGTTAGTTCACCCAAAAATTAAAATTAAGTCATTAATTACTCAGACTCATGCCGTTCCACACCCATAAGACCTTCGTTCATCTTCGGAATACAAATTAAGATATTTTTTATTAAATCCGATGGCTCAGTGAGGCCTGCATAGACAACAATGGTTCTTCCTCTCTCAAGATCCACAAAGGTACTAAAAACATATTTAAATCAGTTCATGTGAGTTCAGTGATTATACCTTGATACTATAAAGTGACGAGAATATTTTTTGAGCAGCAAAAAAAGACTTTTTAACAACATCTAGTGATGGCCGATTTCAAAACACTACATCCGGAGCGTTATGAATCTTTTGAGTCGAATTAGTGATTCGGATCGCGTGTCAAACCACCAAACTGTTGAAATCAAGTGACTTTGGCGCTCTGAACCACTGATTTGATTCATAAAGCTCCAAGCTTCATGAATCAGTGTTTTGAAATCGGCCATCATTAGATATTGTTAAAAGTCGTTATTTTGTTTTTTTGGCACACAAAAAATATTCTCATCGCTTTATAATATTAACAAATATACTCACATGAACTGTTTTAAATATGTTTTAGGTACCTTTGTGGATCTTGAGAGAGGAAGAACCATTGCTGTCTATGGAGGCCTCGCTGAGCCATCTGATTTAATAAAAAGTATCTTAAATTGTGTTCTGAAGATGAACGAAGGTCTTACGTGTGTAGAACAACATGAGGGTGAGTAATAAATTACATAGTTTTTATTTTTGGGTCAACTAACCCTTTAATATCGTAATGATTTTTGGCATAAAAGAAAAATCAATAATTTTAACCCATACAATGTATTGTTGGCTATTGCCACAAATATACCTGTGCAACTTATGACTGGTTCTGTGGCCCAGGGTCACATTTTCTATTACAATTCCTACAATTCCTATGTTTTAAGCAAAAATAAATAAATAACAGCCAACCACTATATGAATTATTCACTTTTACTATCAGAACACATTCCAGTTTAACAACAGAGAAACGCATGTCGTCATCACAACAATACATTACTGGAAATTCACCAGTTTAACCAATCATGGCTCAAAACGTGTCCCTGTTTAAAAGGAATGTCAATCCCTTGCATGATTTCCAATGTAATTTAAGACACACATTAGCACACTTCCAGTCATTGCATGACTCCAGCAGCTTGTTCACTGTTTACAGAGGGAACAAGGGCGACAGAGCCATAATACTTTCTGCCCCTCTGTACAGTGTGGCTTGACTACATTAACCTTGTTGTAGTAAATGAGCCTGCTGGGGTTTTTCCCCCTGAGCATTAAAATCATCTTAATGTGTAACCACTAACATTTATCTACACAAAATATCACAACCATTACAGTGAACTTTGTGTCTCTTTCGACCTGTGAATGAAAGTCACATGAATAGCTGAAACCAGTTGTTCTGCATTGGCCATTGTTTAAAAAAAAAAATGCAGTTTGCACAACCTCATTGATCCGTACAATCACTACAGTACTTCTACGGGTTATATCTTTATTCTAACCCTCAAGGAGGATCACTTATTTTTAACTGAGATGCCTGTGTAATAAAGCCCAACAGATGCAGCATACCTGAGATCACCATAGCCTCATTGGGACCACAGGTGTAAAACATCTTGAATTAGATCTGAGGAAAGAAAGCAGCCAATAGGTCAACACATGCTGGGAATATTTTAGTTGTGACATCTGAGTAAACACAGACAGCACTATCTCACATCACGAGCTCAATGGAATAAGTTGATGACTCTAGTAGTTTGTCTCTCTACTCGTCCCATTGCATTTTCTGTAAAATATCTACATCTCTTTTAACTTTATTCAAAATAACAGACCTGCTGACCAACAAATAAACTGAAAAAAAATAAAAAACTTAAAAAAAAATACATTTCATTAGAAGAGATCTGCATAATAACGCTATGTAACAAGTTAGTGTATGTTCCAAAATAGTATATACTTCAGAATTAACATTTAACTTTATTATACCATAAGGTAAAAATAGTTCCCATATAATCTTATATAAACCTGCTTCTTAACATCAATAATCCAAAACTCGCTGTAAAAGGCTAAACTACTAAAACCAAAATGAATTTAAGTCGTTATAAACACTAACCCTCGACGATAAATAAACGTACATCTCTCATAATAAAAACTAGACCCGAAAGCACAGTCACTATCAAAACAAGAGCGAATATATAATCAACACTAGTAACATTACGTGTCTAGAGGCGCTGATGTATTTTGCAACAGAACAGGAAATGCTTGGCTACTCCATAGCAGCGGCTATGCTGCATTTCACGCGACTAAAGTTTACTTTGGTGTTGAAAATCGCAAGTCCAGACGCTTTGTAATATTAAGAGAAACCATATGTTCTTACCGATGGCCGATATTTCGGTAAAAATGAAGTAGATATGGTCCGGATTGACTCTCTCAACGGCGAAAGCTCGTCGTACTCACGCAGTCTCGGCCACGCCCATTCAAAACACCCAGGCTGTGTTTTAAATCTCAGGTCAGCTCCCTACCATGACTACAGCTCTGAGTGTGCGAGATGCGCAAAATGCAGCCTAGGTAGGCAGTTCACTAGGTTTTACGACGGTCATGGGTAGACTGCTCTCTGCTAGAAAAAGACACTTGGTAGTAGATTTTTAAACTTTATGAAAGCTTTCAAAATCCATGCTTTGGTATATCATAATTAGCATAATATTATTACATAATATTATTAGTCAACATAAAAAGTCATAATTATGTCGAAATTATGAGATAGGCTACTAAATCATAGTAGGCTGATGAAAAAACGTAATTATGAAGTCACAATTTATGACATAAGAGTCAAAATTATGACATATTATGAGATTAAAGGTTATAATTATAACAAAAAGTCGAATAATGACATTGTGAAGTATGACATTGTAACACCATAATTCTGACTTTTTATTTTATCTCATAGGTTAGACTTTTTATGTCATGCTTATGATTTACTAAAGCATGATTTACCAAAGCATTTAAAGGGTTAGTTCACCCAAAAATGAAAATAATGTCATTTATTACTCACCCACATGCCGTTCCACACCCGTAATACCTTCGTTAATCTTCGGAACACAAATTAAGATATTTTTGTTGAAATCCGATGGCTCAGTGAGGCCTTCATAGGGAGCAATGACATTTTCTCTCTCAAGATCCATTAATGTACTAAAAACATATTTAAATCAGTTCATGTGAGTTCAGTGGCTCAATATAAATTGGCCATCACTTTATAAGTCGTTTTTTTTTTTTTTTTGGCGCACCAAAAATATTCTCATCACTTTATAATATTAATATTGAGCCACTGTACTCACATGAACTGATTTAAATATGTTTTTAGTACATTAAAGGTGCCCTAGAACTTATTTTAAAAAGATGTAATATAAGTCTAAGATGTCCCCTGAATGTGTCTGTGAAGTTTCAGCTCAAAATACCCCATAGATTTTTTTTAATTCATTTTTTTAACTGCCTATTTTGGGGCATAATTAGAAATGAGCCGATTCAGGGTGTGTGGCCCTTTAAATCTCGTGCTCCACGCCCACAGAGCTCACGCTTGGCTTAAACAACATAAAAAAAGTTAAAACAGCTAATATAACCCTCAAAATTGATCTTTACAAAGTGTTCGTCATGCAGCATGTCTAATTGCGTAAGTACAGTGTTTATTTTTTATGTTTACATTGATTCTTAATGAGTTTGAGGCTAAGCTCCATGGCTAATGGCTAATACTACACTGTTGGAGAGATTTATAAAGAATGAAGTTGTGTTTATGAATTATACAGACTGCAAGTGTTTAAAAATGAAAATAGCAACGGCTCTTGTCTCCGTGAATACAGTAAGAAACTATGGTAACTTTAACCACATTTAACAGTACATTAGCAACATGCTAACTAAACATTTAGAAAGACAATTTACAAATATCACTAAAAATATCATGTTATCATGAATCATGTCAGTTATTATTGCTCCATCTGCCATTTTTTTGCTATTGTCCTTGCTTGCTTACCTAGTCTGATGATTCAGCTGTGCACATCCAGATGTTAATACTGCCTGCCCTTGTGTAATGCCTCGATTATGCGCTGGCATATGCAAATATTGGGGGCGTACACCCCGACTATTACATTACAGTCGGTGTTATGTTGAGATTCACCTGTTCTTCGGAGGTCTTTTAAACAAATGAGATTTATATAAGAAGGAGGAAACAATGGAGTTTGAGACTAACTGTATGTCATTTCCATGTACTGAACTCTTGTTATTCAACTATGCCAAGGTAAATTCAATTTTTTAATCTAGGGCACCTTTAATGGATCTTGAGAGAGGAAATATCGTTGCTGGCAATGCAGGCCTCACTGAGTCATCGGATTTCAACAAAAATATCTTAATTTGTGTTCCGAAGATTAACAAAGGTCTTACGGGTGTGGAAAGACATGAGGGTGAGTAATAAATGACAGAATTTGTGGGTCAACTAACCCATTAAGAAATGGGCTTACATATACAGTAGGTACAGCTTTGCAAACAATTGTATATATCTAAGATTAATCTCACATTTAAACAAAAATAATAGGCTAATAATAATTATGATTATTATTATCATCATTGCAAATTTGAGAAGTCCAAAGTGGGCTATAGCCTATATCATGTGTGTTCCAGATAATTGCATGTTTTTTAATATAAATTTTACACACTTTTAAGCTATCCATTCATCAATGGTAACTGGTGAGTAAACTTTTTCTGTATGTTTCTTCATTCTTTTCAAAATCATGCCTTATATATCAATCTGATAATCTTTGTTATTGTGTCTGGTTCTTCGATCAACTCCATATTTCTTTGTCAGTGCAGAAAGCTTAGTGAGAATTAGGCTATATGATTTATTGTCACTCTATTTTTGTCCCCAGTTTGTATACACAATGAAAATAATAGGCTATTAGTGGGTAAACATTATGAAATAAAGTTAAACAATTATAAGTTAAACAGGAATGTACAACATACATATTTAGGCTATAACATGATAACAATAAGTCTGGCTATAAGGGCATTTCATATTGCAATAGTTCAAGCGCACATTTTGGCTATTGTATCGATACTGTATGAAAAACATAAGGTCGGTGATTTGTAAACAAAAAATGTTACTAAAAAACCTTAATAAGAAAAGCACAACTGGATACAACCAGCAGACTTTTTCTCTTTTTTTTCTACACACAATCCTTGTTGGCACTCCCAGTACTTCCGGTCCTCGCTCCAATTCCTGTCACTAAAACGTGTCTCGCACCAATCAGGTTTCTCAGCATCCAGCAGCGCCCCGCCCACAACTATTCCAGCCTCGTTCTGGAGACAGTCCAGGAATATAAAGCCTTTGTCCGGCTTTTCCAAATTATTACTGAGCCACGCCGCTACTTTTTGAGGTTTATTTGAGAACTTCTCGCACAATTTCTAACAATGAGGGAGATTGTTCACATCCAGGCCGGTCAGTGCGGAAACCAAATCGGTGCCAAGGTAAGAACAGCTTTTCAGAGTATAAAAGCGAGTCATTTAAATATTTAAAAAAAAAATACTCTACAGGCTCTCAGAATGCAACAAAAAGCCGCTATGTGTAAAGAACCCCAGTGTAGTTCTAGTTCAAGGCTTTTACCTCATCTAAAAAAAGAAACATTTGATCTTAATTTTGTTTCTGAACATATTAGAAAGCATAATATTATGCAGAACACACCTATTTTTTTGCATTGCACATCTTACCAGACGTTATTAATAATGCATTACACTATAGCAACACGTTGGGCAGTTTTATAGACCCACATTATGTGCAAGAATTTTTTCCATTACACTGCTTTGTCCTTGTGAACCCCCTTTATTCACGCCCAAAATATGCGGAGCCCATTCTTCATTCATTACCACTCTTTCTTTAACACGGTCTGTATAGCAATTTCTCTAAATAAATGATGCTCAAGTTCCGCAGACTCTAACCATAAATCTCTTTGTTTGTAAATCAGAGATGTGGGTGAAGGGATTCACTTAGGGAGAGGGGGGTCTGTCCTCTTTCTTTCTTTCATTCTTTACAATGCACCGGGTGTGGCGGGTCTGATGTGAACAGCAGCGCTCTCAGTAATTATACGACCCGTTATCAGTGTCACGAGCCCTTTAAACAGCTGTCAGGACCAGCTCGCGAGCCATGACACATGACACTAATATTACTAACGCATACCTTAACATAAAAAAAAAAAAAAAAAACATGAGGATTTTGTAGCTTTTGACTAAATTCTTAATTTTATGTGCAGATATTGACCGCTGTGATTCAATGGTCAACCGGAGGATGATGGGAAGGGTGGGGCGATGGAAAAAGACAATGAACGATTTTAACAGAAACAATTAAAGAAGGTTAATAATGTGGAATTATGAACTCTTAATCAGTTAAATCAAGTGCTTTTTGTATGAATCATTGTTTAATTTACCCTAAAATTAGCTTCTTTTTTCCCTGTAATTGTTCCCAGAAAAGGATTACCCACGTCTATGCATTTAAAATATCCAATTAATCCATTAAATCCGATTCTGTACCACATCAACACAGACATTAAAGCTGCCAATAAGGACATATTCACACCCATGATGACCCCATTAAGATGCATATTTTTTTAAAGATTGCCCATGAGATGTTGGCATCAGAAATTGGGTTAAATCGTCCTCATCCTTTATAAGACTTGGACGTGCCTTTCAAATGATAAGATTGTGAGTGTCTGTTGAACTCGTCTGAGGTCAGGGCGGGACGAGGAGGCATCCAAAATGGACTTAATGGCTCTAACAGCTGCTGCCCATCCCCTCTACGGTACAGATATAAATGAAATATGAATAATTAATGAGTGAATTGCATATTCATGGAAAACCTTTGATTTGTTGGATTGAATAATTGGTGAAATTATATGATATAATTAATGCTGAATGATGTCATATGTGTCAGCATAGTATTTTATGAGGCTATTATGTGATGACACAGCAGAAATGTAGGTTGCCTGGAGTAACAGGTTTTTAATAGGCGAGTGTCAGAACAGGGTCACAGGAGGGCTGTGTCAGTCAGCGCCTTCTAGTTTATTGGCCTCATTCTTTCAAAACAATTATTTTCAATATATCCCAAGAACAATCTTTTCTTTCTCTATTCATGTTCGCTTGCTGCCTTGTTAAGTCCATCTCGACCCCTCTCTCCCTGCTTCTCTCTCAGATTAAGGTCACTTGGACAGTAACATAGAATTAACGATTTAAACATCAATAAAGCCTCTTTCTGAGCTAGAACTCATTTGAATCCAATTCCAGATTAGTGATTAGTTGATGCTGTTTCTCAATATTTCAGTGTTTAATAAGATAGAGTGGAGGTAAAATTTACTAAACTGCACTACTAAACTATGTGCAATGAGGGAGATGTTTTAATTGCTGTGTGTTGTTTGCAGTTCTGGGAGGTCATTAGTGATGAACATGGAATCGACCCAACAGGAACCTATCATGGAGACAGTGACCTGCAGCTGGACAGAATCAGTGTCTACTACAATGAAGCTACAGGTACTTCACTAAGACAGCCATATAGGGCAAGATGGGGAAGATGCCCCCCTTTCATAACAGTGTGTACCCATCAAAATTTCACTGTAAAGTTTATTGTAAATGATTTATCTGTGCACATCATTATTTAAGAAAAACCAAATTCCCCTCCCCCTCACTACGACATCTCTTATCTGATGATGTGTTCACCAGTAAGGCAGGACAATTATCCCTCCCCTCCTTCAACCTGTCACTCACAAGAAATGAATGCAGTAATTAGCAAACAACAACGATTCAATCAATTCCCGATGGATGAAGTCAAGCATTTTTTTTCTCATTTGAGAAGCTGCTTCAGTTGGAAATGTCACAATTGAGAAGAAAACACAATTTTTACAATTTTCGTTTCATGCTGACTTTTAGGGAAATAAATGGAAACAACTAAAAAAGTTGTCATTAAAGGTGCAATATGTAAGAATTTTGCAGTAAAATATCCAAAAACACTAGGCCGGTGTTATATATTTTATATATAAAATATATAACCGCATTATCCTCGGTTTTAATTTGTAAAAACCATGGAAACACCAAAGACGCTTTAATATTTAAAGGTTTTAATAGGCAAGGGAACAACTGTTTTGATATATTTATACACAGAAAAGTAATTGTTGTTATATAGCTCAACACGTTTAGTTTTATTGTTTTATTATTTTCTTGATTTTTTTGCGAGTACCATGCTTTACCATGCCTCAGAGAAAAACACTATTTTGTGAAGTAGCTAACATAGCATAATCAGATGCAGCTTTATTTTAGTAACAGTAATACAGCATTTTCTTCATCATACACTACATTTTAAAAATTCATTTTTATGCCATTTATCAACTCAAACCATCCAACATTTATTATTGATATTCTAAACTTGATCCATCTTACTGCAGTGTGCAACAGTGTCTCACAGCAGCCACCAGGCGAATGCACAGAGTAACATTATAACACTTTCAACACACTCAATTGTATCTAATATGATAAACAGAGCTGCGTTACCTCATACTCATGACCGGAAAAGCGGAACGGCGCCGGCGATTGTGTCATAATAAAAGTTCCACTGCTCGTGAGGCGTGTGTTGCGCAATCGCTCCAGCGGCCTCGTTCAGCTCCCACAACACTCGGTCCTGCTCTACTTCATACTACAGTAACGTTAATAATTGCATATATGAACATGATTTCTTCCCGAGTCCTATCCCAATTCTTTTCCACCGGCTGTGAGGTGAAGACGACATGTCCCAAGATTCCGCACTCAAACTTGGTGTCATCAAGCTACACCTTTATTTTGAATAGGCCTCTAGCGACCTCTAGCGGACAGAAACTATTAAATATTGCACCTTTAATTGACATCTTTTATATATCTAGAACCTTATTTTATATAAGTAATATATATAATATAAAAGTTATATTAATATTAATATTAAATGTATTATGTGTACTGAGCTGGTCTGCTTCTTTCCCATGTCCCTGTGTCTCTCTCTCTCTCGTGGAGGAGGTAAATATGTGCCAAGAGCAATACTAGTGGATCTTGAGCCTGGCACCATGGACTCTGTGCGTTCAGGACCCTTCGGACAGATCTTCAGACCAGACAACTTTGTTTTTGGTGAGTGACTAGCAAAAGGGAATATGTTAAAAAAGTGCAAAATATGTTAAAAATATTAAAGTAGCAAGTCTCAGCTTGCACATTCTGATGTGTGCGCTTCATGCCACCTCACAGGACAGAGCGGCGCTGGTAATAACTGGGCCAAGGGCCACTACACAGAGGGGGCGGAGCTTGTGGATTCCGTTCTGGATGTGGTCCGAAAGGAGTCCGAGAGCTGTGACTGCCTGCAGGGCTTCCAGCTCACTCACTCCCTGGGTGGAGGAACTGGCTCCGGCATGGGCACCCTATTGATCAGCAAAATCCGCGAAGAGTACCCTGACCGCATCATGAACACCTTCAGCGTGGTGCCTTCCCCAAAAGTCTCTGACACCGTAGTGGAGCCTTACAACGCCACACTGTCAGTCCATCAGCTGGTGGAGAACACAGACGAAACTTACTGCATAGACAATGAAGCCTTATACGATATCTGCTTCCGCACCCTCAAACTCACCACTCCCACATATGGCGACCTCAACCATCTGGTCTCTGCCACCATGAGCGGCGTCACCACCTGCCTGCGCTTCCCCGGCCAGCTAAATGCTGATCTGCGGAAGTTAGCGGTCAACATGGTGCCCTTCCCCCGTCTGCACTTCTTCATGCCCGGTTTCGCCCCTCTGACCAGCCGAGGCAGCCAGCAGTACCGCGCCCTCACCGTGCCTGAGCTCACGCAGCAAGTGTTCGACGCAAAGAACATGATGGCAGCCTGCGATCCCAGACACGGGCGCTACCTGACCGTCGCCGCTGTGTTCCGTGGCCGCATGTCCATGAAGGAAGTCGACGAGCAGATGTTGAACGTCCAGAACAAGAACAGCAGCTACTTCGTGGAATGGATCCCCAACAACGTCAAAACCGCAGTGTGCGACATTCCACCTAGGGGTCTCAAAATGGCCGTCACCTTCATCGGCAACAGCACAGCCATCCAGGAGCTGTTCAAGCGCATTTCCGAGCAGTTCACGGCCATGTTCAGGCGTAAGGCTTTCCTGCATTGGTACACGGGAGAGGGGATGGACGAGATGGAGTTCACAGAGGCGGAGAGCAACATGAATGACCTGGTGTCCGAGTACCAGCAGTACCAGGACGCCACCGCCGAAGAAGAGGGCGAGTTTGAGGAAGAGGCAGAAGACGATGCTTAAGAAGGAAACGAAAGAGGAGGTCTTAGCGTGTTCAAGTTTGAGTAAATGTAGCAAAACCGATACGGAAACAACTTTTAGTGTCTCAAGTAGAAATTAGCACTAGACAAATGGGGCCAAAAATAACCAGAGGAAGGCAGAAAGAATGTTCTTAAACACAGAATAGGTGGAAAACAGTGTTTACAATTACAAATTGCTCACTTTTTTGTGTACTTCTTTACTATTCTGATGGTCAGTCGCTCTCTGTACAGAACAGGGAAGAAAAAATGGCAAACATCCAGTTAGAATCAATGTTATAAATGGATTGATGGTGGGGTCAGGGAGGACAGTAACATCTCATTATTGTTTTATTTTAACATTTGCTTCTGTTTGTCTGCATATAACTGAAGTAAAAATATTATTTTGGTGTTTTCTTGTGTTTTCTTTTGTTACTATTGCACTAGAACAGGGCAACTCTGTGAGATGATGGCACTTCAACATGACCTCAGTGGGTCTGATTGCAGTATTTAGAGAAATGTTTTGAAGAGAAAAGTATGTTGTGTGAAAGATGAAGGAAAAGAAAAGGACTGAAAGAAAGACAGAATAACCGGTTCAGAAGAACAGGGTTATTTATTCATAACCTCGCTTGGACGCCAGCCAACGTCTACAGGAGGACAGAAATCGATTAATGACATGGACGATACAGGCAAGTATTATGCAGATGGAAAGACAGGAGTTTTAGCATGTTGAATTGATTGTTGGTGCAATTGTTAAATTCATGGACTCTGTTATGTCTCATTTCTGAGCCCATACATTTAAGTGTTACTGCATATTGTTAATTAAATGTTTTGATGTTCCTTGATTGTCCCTGTGTGGAACAAAACTGAGCCTCTGGAGAAAACCAAAATAAAAATGAAAACAATTTCGTTAAGAAACAAGTCTTTGCTGTGGTTTTTGGTGTAGTACACATCCTAGAAAAGCTCAGGTTGAACCTATAAAGTCACATTTAGGTTTGCACATAGAAGAACTGTGCCTTAGTGAATTGCTTGCATCTTTAAACACATGATTCATGATACAGTAAAATACAGCACAATATACATATGATATGAGAGAATATGCATATGAGGCCTATTATATGTATGTAGAATGGAAAATAGCGTAAATAAAAAAGTATACATTATCTTAATGATATTATTCAGTTGTTTTTAGTAAATTATTTTGAAATAGATTTTAACCCTCTATGGGACCGATTAAGAAATCACACTATATTTCATTTGGAACTCGCATGTGAAAAAGTCACAAATTCAGAAGCAGCTTCACTGCTTGGAAAGAATTTCTTAGTGTTTCAAAAAGCATAAAAAACATTGTTTCTTTCTTGGAATTCTAAATCATTAAGTAGCACAAGTGAAAATCAACAAGACTCTTCCTTTTTCAGTGTAGCCAACACTTTCCACACATAACTCGATTTTGACCTGTGTAGTCATCACTTTTGGAGCTTTTGCTTGTCATTAGTGAGGCCAATAAGCAGTTTTTCCTGACTTCTGGTTGTAGAATGGATCACATTTTCCTGGCAAAGAATAATGCCTGACTTCCACAACAATGTATGACCCATATTCTTCATCTCTGACATCACCCTCACTGCTTCTATCCTCCTTGATCTTCAACATATTCCTTTCTTACTACGACCTTGTTTTCTGACACAATGCTGTCACTATCATCAGTACTTTCTGGAAAAGGTACAGCATTTCCTCTCTGTCTTCTATAAAACTTACCAACATCAGCCTAAAACACAGGCATAAAGGCCTGCTAGTACTGACTACATGGAAAATATGTATCCCTTAAAAGGACTTTGTCATTTATGCATGACACACAGATTTTTTTTTTGGTCTTTGAGGTATTGTTTTTACAAAATGTGCATTAGGATGTACAATGATATTTAAAAAAAAAATTGTATTATATATTTTCCAGTCTAAAATGAACCTTGACAGCATGTGACCTAACATATGCTAATGTCTCCACTTCCTTGTTGCACATAGATTTTAATTTCATTATCTGAAGGGGATATCATATGATAATACTAAAATGTAATTTTTTGGGGGGTGTGTGTGGGGGGATATTATTATTATTGAATTTTAAATAAATAAATAAAATAAATAAATAAATAAATAAATAAGATTTAAAGTAAATAAATTAACATTGAATACTCACGAGATTCAGACAGAAAAAAGTAAGATCTAAATTATTGCTTCTCAAAAAATCGTAACTGAGGAAAAACAATTTCAAACACGCCCCCTCTGCAGAGAGCGCGGAAAACTTTGGACAAAGGCCACTGCTATTTCTCAAATGACCAATCAAGCCGCAGTGACGCATTTTCACCCAATCACTATAGGCTCAGTCTTTGACTGACAGCTTGTCTAGCGAATCAGTAGTCTTCGTTTAAAGGGCGGGCCTTAGTTTTCAGGAAATGGTTTCCTAGTGTTCTGCATGGTAAGGTAACCGCACATTTTTATTAAATTCAGTAGATAATGCACGATATATCAGCACAAACGTAAACAATGCTCATGTCTTGCATGTTTACCTTTGCATTATGAAGGGAAGCATTGTTTCCGGTTCAATTTTCCTGAGAAGTAGTGTGTACATTTCACTGCTTCCAGTGTGGCGCTTAGGAAAACTTATTCGATTACGAAATGATGAAAAGTGTTAACAGTGTCCTAATATCATGCCAAATTTGTTAAGTAAACGTTTGTCACACATACACATCGCCACTTATCAGAAAAATGACAATGATGATATTAGCAATGTTGTTTATGTGTGTAATGCGTATTCGGGCTTAAAATATCTTGATTTACATTGTGAATGGTATCCATGACAACCATATTTCTGTTCTAACATCAGTATTGATCTTTTAGCCAGAGAGGAAGATGGATGCCACTCAGCAGATTGAGGATCCATACTCTGAAGAAGAAGATCAGGAAGAGGAGGAGAAAGAAGGAGGACCAGAAAGAGAACAGTTAGCAACACTGAAGGTGTTTAAAAATGACCATATACCAGAGGCAGGTGAGACAATCAAGCTGACTACTACTTTATGTGTTAATGTGAAACTAATGTTTCCTGAACGTTATTGAAAAGATCACATTCATTTCTCTTTTTCTCTCTTTACACATTCAATCAGAATTCCCTCTCTACGTCGGAGACAATGTTTTGGGTCGTGATCCTGCTGTCTGTTCTGTTCTGCTTCCGGCCCGATCTGTGTCCGGTCGGCATGCTGTCATCTCCATCTCAGTGTTCCGCTCTAGCAGCAGATGCTCTGGTAACGATGATGCTGTGGAAGCACTTTTATGGGACATGGGCAGTTTGAATGGAACCAGAAAAGGCAGATTCAAGCTGACGCCTCAGGTACGATACGCTTTGACCGAGGGAGAGAGCGTGGTGATCGCCGACGTGCCATGTCAGTACATTGGCCTGAACATCTCGAACAGAGATGCTCACGAAACTCCAGAGAAAGAAGTGTCCAAAAAGGAGAAAAAGGAAAGTTCGCCACTATCGAGCAGTGACTCAGAATCAAAGTTGAGGAAAGGTGTGCGGAATGGGTTGAACGAGAAAGAGAGGAGTGCCTTTCCCCCTGTGCCTTTATGGAGCCATGAGGATGAAGAACCCAAAATGTGTTCACCACTGCCAGCTCACAAACAGCCTGAGATCACCCTGGTACCTGAATCAGACTCAGATGGAGAGAGTGCTACGGATGAGAGGAAAGATTTTGGTAAGTAAATTGAAACACAAAGAAATATTACTGAAAAGATATGGTTACACATTATTTTCATGCTTTGTTTTTTTCTCTTTTTCTATAGTTTCAGACTCAGCATCCTCTTCTCATCTGTGTAGTTCCACAAATTCATCATTCCTGACCCCTGCAAAAAAAGTCATTCCAGAGAGGTAGATTGAATGTTTCTTGATTTATTTTTTTTCTCCAAACTAGTCTTTTACAAAAATTACATAACTTGATTACATAATGTTGATGTGTACAGCTCTACAAATACCCTTAGTTTTCTTGTGCTTAAAAGAAACCAATAAATACTAAAACTTAATAAAATAAACACCATTTTCTTTCTTTTTTCTCTCAGTGAGGATGAGAGCTCCATCACTCCATCTTCAGCCTCAATGGACCGATTCAGACTGAGGGAAACCTCTGGTGAACCGTGTTCAAACTCATCTAAGCCTGGCCTGCGAGCTCTCAACTTGGAAAGTGACACTGATTTTGAGGAAACCGACATGGAGAACAGCAAGACTGAGGTCCAGCCTGAATTATCTGCAAAGGTGGAACTAGTACCTTCAGCTGAATTTAATATGGACAGTGATACTGATGTTGAGGAAGAGGAGCCGGAGACGAGTAAGGCTGAACCAGAGGCTCAGGAAGCAGTAACTCTAGAGAAATCTATATCTTCAGTTGGTCTTCATATGGACAGTGATACTGATGTTGAAGAAGAAGAGGAAGAGAAAAGCAAAACTGAACCAGAGGCACAGATGGAACAAGCTCCAAAGGTGGGACCAGTACCTTCATCTGAATTTCATATGGACAGTGATACTGATGTTGAGGAAGAGGAGCCAGTGGCAATTAAGGCTAAACCAGAGGCTCAAAATGCAGTAACTCTTGATAAATCTTTATCCTCAGTTGGACTTCATATGGACAGTGATACTGATGTTGAAGAAAAGGAAGAGGAAAGCAAGACTGAAGCAAAGGCCCAGATTGAAGAAGCTCCAAAGGTGAAATCAGTACCTTCAGCAGATCTTCATATGGACAGTGATACTGATGTTGAGGAGAATGAGGCTCCTATAACTGAAAATATCTCTGAAAAGAAAGCAGAAGTTTTAGCAGTCACAGAAAGCACTTCATCAGCACCACCACATACAGAATTCAACTTGGACAGTGACACTGATGTTGAAGATGAAGATGACAATCCCATAAAGGTTTCCATGGTGACAGAGGTTTCACATCCCATTGGAGAGGGAAGTGATGTCAAACCTACATCAACTCCAGGGTCAGAGCTCCACATGGACAGCGACACAGATGTAGATGAAGAAAATGAGGACAAGGAGAAGGTGAAGGCCAGAGATCTTCTGTCAAACAGTGACACAGATGATGAGGATCCTTTTAAACCTGTAGCAGGCAAAGCTGTGAAGGTTGCAGAGAGTCGTAAGGCTTCTGTGGGTGCCAAAGCAGAGCAGTCAAAAGATAGTAACCATAAAATACAAGACCATCATTCTCAAGCAAAGAATTGTCTTGAGGAACCAACCCAAGCTTTTGGTCACTTTGAAGACTGGGAACTGCCACCCACACAAGCATATGGTAACCATCACATTCACTTTCTGCCTATTAATCTCATTCTTGTTTATTATTGTATTCACAAAACAGTAAATGCATAAAATTGACAATTTTTTTTAAAGCTAACTGTAAGACTGCTACTAATGGTGCATTTCTGTATTTTCTTAATGTCTTGGAGACTGTCATTACGACTATTCTGGATTCAATACAAGTTAAATTCAATCATCAGCAATTGTAGCACAATATTAATTAACACAATTAAAAAAAAAAGTTGAAATGCTAATCTGTAAACATTAAAATATTCCATTTCAAAAGTATAGCCACAAGATGTAAATGGTAAGCATGTTGATTTTAGTGTGAAAAAAATTCTTAACATTTTCTGCCTAAAGTTGTCCAGGTTTACTACTTTATCATGACAACACAACGCAACATAATACAAGTTTTAACAGAAGAGTAAATGAAAATTACATAACACTTTCAACAATTTTCTATTTTTACATTCTACAAAACTTAGCTTTAATCACTTCCATTATAAGTGCCTCACATAACCCAGCTTTTTGCTTTTTTTTGCTTTCTTTTCAGTTGAATGAGTCAAAATATTTTTTTTGTGGTAATTAATATTATGCTTATATTAACTTATATTAATTCCATACATTGTCTTTAATGTGAAATCCAGGAGCTGTTGGGGCCAGTGCTAAGTTTAAGCCAAAGCAGCTTGATCTTGAGGCTACGCAGGCATATGGAACAGAGACAGACAGAGATGAAGAACAGGAGGAGCAACTGAACCATACCCAGCCCTATTCCAACCTCACCACTGCTGAAACTCAGCTCATTTCTGTAGAAAAGACTTATGATGATGATGAGGAGGAAGATGAAGAGCCACACAATGACTCTCACCTTTCCACAGCAGACACTATAATCATCGCCAGCACCCCAAGACGAGAAGAGCAGACACAGCCCTTTTCTCTCTTCACAGCCCAAACGCAACACATCTGGGAGGGAGAAGACAAAGAGTTTTATCAGAGTGAGCCCACCCAGCTCATTGAGGCAGACACCATCAATGAAATGCAAGAAGGTGAGGAGGAGAACATGAAACGAGGTAGGAGAATCCATGGTGGAGGGAAAGTACATAAAGGTAAAAACTCCAGCTCCTGTCTTATCATTGCAGAAACTCAGCCCATGTGTGAGGAAGAAGAAGCAACAGACAGCTTTCAGAAACCAAGTACCAGACAACAGGCCGAAAAATATGATTCTGCGCATCTTGATGAAAACAATTCTAGCTCCCATGTCACCATAGCTGAAACACAACCAATGAGTGATGATGAAGCACCACCAGATCAGGACAATGTGGTCAGCAGTATTCATACAGAAAAACCTACCAGGTCCCATATCACCATCGCTGAAACACTACCAATGTTTGAGGAAGACCAAGCACCAGAGGATGATCTGAACGAGGTCAGCAGAAGACAAACCGACAAAGGCGACCCCATACAACAAACTGAAAAAGCCTCCACTTCCAGTCTTGCCATCCCTGAAACAAATTTTGGTGAAGATGAAGAGGGACAGGAGAAAGAGCTGATCAGCAAGATGCCTAGCAGAAGATCACGCAGGGGTAGACCAAAAAAAGAAAAGGAAGCCCTACAACCTGTCCATCACACTATCACAGAAACGCAAATAATGTGTGAGGAGGAGCAAGCACTGGATGAAGATATGAAGAGTGAGATCAACATGGGGGTACCAAGTATAGGACAACAAACAGATGAATTCAGATCTCCAGAGCTTGCTGAAACAGACTTGAAATCCTGTGTCACTATCGCTGAAACGCAACCTATGTGTGAAGAGGAGGCACCATGTGAAGATCTGACTAATGCAGTTAGCACCAGCCAGATAGACGAACACAGCTCCACAGAACTCCCAAAACCCTCCAGCTCCCATTTCATTATAGCTGAAACACAGCCTATGCATGAGGAAGATGAAGGACTGGAGAAACACCTCAGCAGTAAAACATCAAGCAGAAGATCACGCAGGGGAAAATCAAAGAAAGACGAGGATCCACAAACTTCCGAGGTTGCTGTTCATCACACTATCGCAGAAACCCAACCAGTTCCTGAGGAAGTGATTGAGAGAGATGAAGATCTGAGCATTGGTGTCAAATCCAGGAGATCCCGTAGAGGAAGACCAATAAAAGAGGACAGCGTTCCACAACCTGCTGAAGCTGCCGTCACTTCCCTTTCCACTGTCACAGAAACACAGCCTGTTTGTGAGGATGGAACCGGAAGGGATGAAAATCTGAGTATAATCATATCCAAAAGATCTCGCAGAGGAAGAAAAAAAGATGAAGATGAACCTGCACCGTCTGTTGGACCAAACTCTGATGTCATGGTTGTTGAAGCACAGCCCATGTCTGAGGAAAATGCTCAAGAGGAACCTAGTAGCAGAAGTAGCAGGAGACAAAGGAAAAACAAGACAGAGGTGGAAAGTGAGACACCTGCACCTGTTAAAGTCCAGGGTAAAACCAAAAAAGGGCAGGAAGGGAAAAGAAAGAGGGGGAAAGCATTGTCTGGGGATGAGGGAGAGAGTGAAGAGGAAAAAACCACGAGGAGAGGAGCCAGAAGAACAGGTATGAAACAGAAGTGTAGTGAAAAGGAAGAAGAGGAAAGATTGGAGGAGAGGAATTCCCAAGCAGAGAAAGAGCTCCAAGAACAGGAGGAGCGAGAGAAGATAGAAAAGGAGAGACTGGAGCATGAGAGAAAGGAACAAGAAGAGAGAGAGAGGACTGAAACCGAAATTAGACAAAAACTGGAAAGAGAGCAGAAGGAATTAGAGGAAAAAGAACAACTGAAAAGGGAAGAAGAGGAAAAAATAAGAAAAGAAAATGAGAGAATACAGAGGGAAAAAGAGGAAAAAGATCGTTTAGAAAGAGAAGAGAAAGAAAGGTTAGAGAGAGAGAGTAGAGAAAGAGAAGAACAAAGACAAAAAGAAGAGGAAAGAATTCAAATGGAGAAGGAACAAAAAGAGAAGGAAAGATTAGCGGCAGAGAGAGAACGATTAGAAAAGCAGAAACAACAAAAAGAGGAGCTTCAGATGAGAGCAAGAGAACAAAAAGAGACAAAGGATAGGAACCATAAGGAAGCCAAAAAGAATGAGCAATTGGATGGGGACAAAACAGAATTGGAAACTCCTCTTGTTCCTCCAGCCAGGCGAACACGACGTTGTTCAAGCTCATCTATGAATTCAGATCAATCTGTATCCTCACAACAGGAGCCATCCAGCCAGAGGGGCCGAGGGCGGGGCAGGGGACGGGGTAGAGGAAGACAGACAACTAATGAGCAACCAGTCGGTGCTAGACAGTCTAGCCGGAGAGGACTAGCTATTGGAGTCGAAGACACAGAGCAGGACCCCAATTCAACAACCCGTTCCCGATCCCGCTCCAGTTCTAGAAGTTCTGAGAGATCTGCTAATAGTGTTGTAACGTCGAATCAAGGGATGAGAGGAAGAGGCAGAGGCAGGAAGAGTGTTAAACTACCAGAACCGCAGGAAGTTTCCCAAGCTAAAACTCCTGGAAAAGGCAGGGGAAAAGGAGGCAGACTTTCAGGTGTCGAGAATGTAAATGTCGGAATGACCAATGAGCGTGAACAAGATGCAGAGAAAGTAGAAGACACTGCTGTACCTCAAACCAACAGCAGAGGTCGCAAGAGAGCAGCCAACACTAGCACATCCACAGAAGAGGCTCCAACACCCACATCCAAGACTCCAAGGCGCTCTGTGTCCAGTCAGGCGCACAAGGTCACACACACCCCAAGATACAGAAATTTACTAGCAAGTTTTATCACTTTGTGGATGACACCAATCTGTCCTCTTCTCTTTTAGGTGTTATTCACTGGGTTGACTGATGAGGATGGAGAAAGAGCGGTCTCCCATTTGGGTGGAAGTCTGGCGAAAGGGGTGAACGATATGACTCACCTGGTGACTGATAAGGCAAGACGCACTGTTAAGTTTTTGTGCGCTGTTGCCAGAGGGGTGCCGATCGTGACTCCTGAATGGCTAAAGAAGGTGAGGGAGTGATTATTACAAAAATGTTCCTGATTCAAACCAAGCCAAACCTAAAAAAACCTCAATCCTTATCTGATTTTTCTCCTAAAAATGCATATGTTTGGTTGATGTATCATTTTAAATGCATTGTCAGGTGTTCACACACATTGAAAATGGTTCTGTTTTGAATTTTGGGTGATGATATACAAAAAAACAACAACAGTGCCATTGACAATCTAATAATAACCCTACCCATTCAACACACATACACTACTATCTCAGTGAGTCAAAGGCTGCATTTATTTGATCAAAAACACTGTAATAATTTTACAAGCTTTGTAAAATTAGAATTTTAGCATGATAACATCCTCTCTTTCTCCCCCAGTGTGGAAAAGCTGGCCATTTTCTTTCTACTGATGAATATATATTGAAAGACGTTGAGCAGGAGAAAAAGTTTAGTTTCAGCCTACAGAAGGCACTGCAAACCGCTCAAAGTCAACCTCTTTTAAAGGTATTAATCCCTCACAAGCACTTCTGCCTTTGTGTATCAATCCCAAAGTATACTATTTCCATCACATATATGCTCTAATTTTGCTTTCATAGGGTTATGAGATTCACGTAACCAAATCTGTGATGCCAGAACCATCTCAAATGAAAGAAATCATCACCTGCTGCGGTGCACGTTTCCTCCCTAAAATGCCCTCAGCTCACAAGGTACCCAGAACCAATGCGTATATTCTCTTATTATAATACACATATTACATATTCCCATATTTTAATGCGGTTACCCCCTCTCTACTCAGGAGCACACTGTGGTGGTGTCATGTGAACAGGACAGGGCGCTTTGTCAGAAGGCAGTGAATATGTCATTGCCCGTGGTCAGCACAGAGTTCCTATTGACTGGCATTCTGCAGCAGAGAGTTGACCTGCAGGCCTATTCTCTCACTTCCTCTCTCGACACATCCAATCAGCCTGCAGCCCCAAAAGCTGCTGCCAAGGGCCGTAGGAAGTAGTGGCAATGACATAGGAAAGGACTTTCCTTGTAAAACATTTGTGCCAGTCGAAGACAGAATCTGATTTATGCATAGACGTTTACGTTGCATAAGATGAATATGTGACACATAACATCCCAGTTTTATGTAGACAGAAATTAATTAGATGAGATGCTGCTAGGCTTGTAACCACACACCCACCGATTCCTGTGAATGTGAGAGATGGAGAGAGTGTGAGGTGGCTGTCAATGAATGATGAGTGTGTTAGTGAAGGGAGAATAAGCTCCTCTCATTTTTTAACCTATATCTTCAATAAACACTTTCAGAGCCAAAATAAAGAGATATTGTGGATTTTTGCGTTTTGGTATTTAAAAACTTTTGATAAATAGAAACAAAATGCAGATAAAAACGGCAAAAATGATCTAGTGCACATTTTTATTCATAAGGGCGTTGGTCTCAGTGATGAATCGATCTGAAGAACACCTTTAAAGACCTTCACGTCGGTTCTGCAAAGGTTGGCTGAGTGTGTTCGGATCCGTTGACACGCCCATAAGGGGTTGAAGCGCCGGGCTTTACCGACCGCACTCGAGACGCGGCGAGATACCGGACAGATTCCTAAGGAGCATCTTAGTCCTTAAGTGATTTTCGAGGTGGAAAGGAAGCAGAAAGGGACGAATAACGGAATTTCACCCCTTTTACAGTCTATCATTTGAGGAGCATATTGGAGGTGAGCGGTGAACACGGTAAGGAAGAATATACATTTTGCGTCGGAGATGTCATAAGCGGGCAGCTGGCTTTGGGATGCAGGAATTGAAGGGTTAAATTCTGCAGTTTCTGCTTCGTCTGGTACTTTTCCGATTGGATAAAGTTGCTGTTGAAACACGAACACAATAAGGCTTAAGATGTTTATTTAGAGGTTCAGAAGAGCATTTAGGCTTGTTGAAGAGATTTGCGCTCGGTTCTGCATAACATCACATTAAATGCCCTGTCAGCTCGCGAGCGCAGTCCTGTATTCACAAATCAAATGTTTCTATTAAAATATGCTTTGAGATGAAATTACAGGAAAATTAAGATGATGAAAGCAAATATGATAATTAGACCTATTTGTCGCGATTAGCTCGAGAAATGTCAGTTTTATAATAACATTGATAATCTAGATTTGATATAGTTTTTATTTTAGGCTAATTTCTGCGGCTCAATTTACGTTTCATCTCGTCTGTGCACCGTAATAACCCGAACATGTGTGGGCGATCTTTCTCATCGTGTGACCGAGAGAAAATTTGTTTGACTGGCAAATAGTTTTATGATTGGGAGGGGAAAAGATCATTTGAAGGTTTTCCTCAGAAATAGAGGAGAGATGCGAGCGCGCGCGCGCGCTCCAGGGCAAGTCAAAGCTACCGCCGCCCCCGCTGCTCTTAACACATACGGACTGTGTCTCAAAACCAATTCAGATGCTTATCTACACGCCATATTCTTAACCATAATGCTGCCCCAAAATGGTGCCTAGGTAGGCAGCTCACTAGGTTGTGACACACGGCCATGATCTCATCGCCTTTCATGTCATACATCAGACCCCTTTAACTACAATATAGTCTTTAGAATTGATGGTTCAAGGCTTTAAATTGCATTGTGATCCACGAGATACAGTAGTATAGTCATATTAGTCTGAATGGAATGGTCTGGAAGTAATTTCCAGATGCCCAGTCCTGGTCTCTTAGGAGATGACCTGCTTCTAACATCAATAACCACATATGAATTTGCTACCAAATAGAGATACAGCACTTTTCCAAAGGTTGAGCTTGATTTCCCTGAGCTCCTATTCATCTTTTATTTCCCTGGTTTGCACAGCCTGTTTCTGGTATAATTTACCAATTTATAATATTGTAGTTCATATAGACTATCTGCGGCAGGTTGATTTGAGCTCCTATTTATCATTTGCATTGCACTCAGGAGAACAGCATCTTATGTTTTAGCTATATGAGCACCCGGTCTGCATTTCTGCCTCCATGTTGCCCATGTTTTATGTATGCTGTCTTGTAGGAGAGCTACTGTGAGGTTGATGTAAGAGATGTCATACTGAGAGAGAGAGAGAGAGTGGACCAGATGGCACTTTGTCCATATAAAACTAGAATAGTGCTGACGCATTTATACCTCAGCACATGTGTCTCATTGTCCAGAGATGGAAAAAGAAATATACTTACTCATTTGCTGCTGTTTTTCCATTTTTGCAGCCGAATGACAATAAAATGTTAACATGCAACATTTGAGCGTCTGAACAGAAGTCTGTTATGAAATCACTGAATGGCCTAAATGCACGTCTGCTGTTCTGGATGCTTGCCTTGCTGTCTAATGTCTGGCCTGGAAAAGGTTTTCGTAGGATTCTTGCGATGTCATTATGTGTGAAGTGCCGGCTTATTTCAGACTGTAATGTTTGTGTTTGTCCTGATATTTCCACAACATAGATCATCATATATAACTTCTATATGATACTGCCTTTAATAAAATTCAAATTAAATATAATTTAAGTATATTAATTAAAGTACAGTTTGTACATCAAAATATGGATTTTCACAGCCACTGGAAAATCTGAAAATATCAGGGAATGTTAACATTTTGATATCCAGGCCTGTGAATGTCATGGAAATTAAATACATACATTAATTATCTTTAACATGTTTATTTAAAATGATCTTTTACTTAAAGAATATTTAATGAATATGAATCTGTTTATTCCAAGAATAGGTACCAGACAAAGAAATAAAAAACATCTAAGAATATATATATATAATATAAGCCTGCATGGAATCTGATCCGAAAAGAAAGTTCTGGATTTTTTCTGCAGAGTTGAAACACCTGTTATTCACTTTTAAACATCAATCACTTCTTATGTGCTGATTTATTAAATATTTTACTTATGTTTTTATCTTCCAATATGTGCCTACTCCTTTGTTTAACACTTATTACCGTATTTAAATCATCTTAAATCAGCACAGAAAATGCAGATAAGTTGTGTAAAGATCATAGAAATTCTTTGGGATGTAAAAATGCAAAAACAAATCATAACAACCCAACATGGAAAAACAGATTTATTGTAGAACAAACCAGTCTAACAGATAGATTCAGTCTTTTTTTATTTCCTCCCACATTTTTAATGTCTTCAGTCATTAAATATCCTCCTGTCCTTATTATGGAGATAATGATCCACCCAAATGATGTCATGTTTCTCATGTGCATTTATACAGACACAAACACACAGACAGCACTGAATCTACAGCATCATTTCTCATGAAATTTATTGGTAAATATAAATCCCCTCTGAGATACCAGATCAATGTCAGTTAGAAAAGTCAAGCCAATAAACCCACAATTACACGTCCAAATAACTCATTTTTTTTTCAAGAGGCTCATTTGTCAACACATCCCTTTTAGATCCATGGCCTGATGATTTACGTCAGAGCCCATAAAAGCTGAAAAACATAAATGTCTGTCTTACATTAACATAAGCTGATTTGTTTTATAGTCACACCCTATATTTACAAGTCCACATCAAAGCACCCAATCGACCTGTGTCCGTTTGCCAACACTGCCATTTTGATCATCGTTGTCCTGTTCTCTAGCAGGAATGTGAGAGCAATTGAGCAATGAATGTACCATGAAACTTATACAATTACAATGTCATGGTTTGTAATTTAAATCATCTTTGAATGTGAAAGTATTTTTGTCTGTAAATGTTTTCAGAGCCAATATGCAGAATCTGAGACTGCTCATCTTAAGCGTGCTGTTCCACTCAGGTAAGAAAGAGTCCTTGTGAATCTTTTGATCTTTTGTATCATTATTATCACCACACAAGTGTTGTTTCTTGTGTGGAAATGTTAAGGACAGTGGCTCTGACAAGCTAATAGCTATTGTAGTTCTTTAATTACAGACCTGGTCCACAATGCTTCTTCTCTAAGTGCTGTAATGTTCTCACAAATGGCAATGAAGGACTGAATGTCCCAGCTTGCAATGACTGTATACTGTACAAACACAGCTTTTAGTTATATAATGAATATCTGACCTCACATGACCAGTAATATTACATGTGTCATACAATTGATGTATATTAGCATATTTTCCATAACAATAGGTAGTTTTCATACATACTAATATGTATTGGGTCATTCCATCAACTAAACCAGATGTCCCTGGCTAAAAATTTTGATTTCGATCATTTTTTTTTTCTGGCGAAAGAAATAGATAAATAAAGAAGAAAACCAAAATATTAAATGTCATGGATGTATATTTATTAAATGAACCACTATTTTGTAGAGGGGGGTCAAAATGACGATTTTCACCTGAAATTTGGAGCCAAATTACACTTTCTAAAAATGACTTTAGAAAGATGGCAGCATCATTGTTTTATTTTTACACAGAGATTGGTAGGTCTATTAGTACAGTCTGTTGACTTTAGCTATCTTTGTTGCATTATATGCCAACGGAGATGGTTCAAAAATGGAAAAAAGCACTTCTTGTGTTTTTTGCCCGCAGTTTGTATGCCTGTAACTCAAGAAGTATTAAAGATATTATAATGTGCTTTTAGACTCTGGATGTTAAACTTTTCTTTTGGTATCTTAATATTTAAGGCCCAATATGGTACATTTCCAGAGGTATGGGGATTTCAATGTGGCTCCATGAGAAAATTGTTCAATTGTACACATTTTTAGTGGTCAAAAACCAAATGTGGGTCACTATGCATACAGCTGTAACTTTTTTCTTTTAAACTTTTTTCTTTCGACTTATGTTTGTCTTTCTTCAGAATTTAAAAAAAAAAAAAAAAAAAAAAATTGACCGAGGGAAGTTTCTGAGATTTGGTTGATTTGACAAAATGATGTGAAATATCAATCCAAAACTCAGAGCTAAAACTAGTAGTAAATTAGCTCTTGTGCTTTGAAATGATCAGATGTGCACTTTAACTAAATGACATTTGTCCACTAAAAAAATAATTTCTTTAAAATAATCCAATAAACTTAAAAAATGTCTTTCCATATGAATTGCCATATTAATAAATTAAAAATTTGTCAGACAGTATATTTAATTTTCCATAGCTGTTTCGTTTATTCTTTTATTTGACATCCAAATACAACAGAAAAAATGTAAATGTAATTAAAATGAATATTGCATTAATTGAAAGTACATGAATGTGTTTGTTAATCTAAACACCGGTGCTTTTCTTTTTATATTTTTAGCATTCTCTGCAACTCTGAAAGGTAAAGCAAACAACAACAAGTCACTTTTTTATTGTTTGAATGATTTATTATTATTATTAATAATAAAAACAGTTTTAACAGTGTAGCACAATAAATTGCCTCTCTCTTTTGTGTTTCTTGTAGCCCAAGAACTGTCCCAGACATTGTTTTTTGGGGAAGACTTCCACATCCCCATGCCAGAAGATAATGCTGAAGTGTTGTTCAGGCCTTCGATTGTTCCAGGACGTGAGAAGCCGCTGATGAGTTCGGGGAAAGTGGTTGATCTTCGTGCCAAACTCAACACTGGTTTGACCCACCTGATCTTGGAGAATGTTGGAGAAAGTGATGAAGGAGTCTACACCATCACATCTGGCGAAAGCGCAGAGGATATTACACGCATCATACTCTATGTTAGAGGTACTGCATCATTTTCATTGCATAATACCAAAAAATTGTTCGCACACTTTGAACAGCAGCTTGTACACTAAATTGGATGCACACATTCACACTAGAATAGCTCTGAGTGACTTCCATTATTATAGGAAGTCATGTGGTGAACAGTAAGGGAGGTTTAATGACCTCCTGCAGTAATTGTAGATCTGTCAAGGCACACTGGTTGTCTTCCGTTCTTCTCTACCTAAAGATCCTTCTTTCTCTCTACCCAACTATCGGTTTCTCCCTTTATTAGTGGTACTGGCTGACATTTTCCATGAATGCTGTACAAAATATGGCCTTTTTTTCTTTAAACAGTAGGGAGGTCAAACTGAGCTGTTAATATGAGCTGTTTTATTTTCTATTCATTTTCAGGGTTTGCAATATATATAACATGTCTACATTTTCTAATAAGCATTAAATAAACAAATAATATAATCATAAAAATGAATAACAATACTGAAAATACTGCTAAATAATACTGAAAATGCTGAGTTTTTTCCAAATGCAAGTTTGCACTTATTGCTTATTGTATAATTGTTTCTTATAATAACTTGAGTAACAGGACTGAAGGTTCAACACATACAGTCAACAGGAATTGTGAAAGTGGAAGGAAATCACTCACTCTCATGTCGCTCCACACCCGTAAAACCTTTGTTCATCTTCAGAACACAAATCAAGATATTTTTGATAAAATCTGATGGCTCAGTGAGGCCTCTATAGACAGCAAGATAATTAACATTTTCAGATTCCCAGAAAGCTACTAAAGACATATTTACAACAGTTCATGTGACTACAGTAGTTCAACCTTAATATTATGAAGCGACAAGTATACTTTTTGTGTGCCAAAAAAACAAAATAGCGACTTTATTCAACAATATCTAGTGATTGGCAATTTCAAAACACTGCTTCATGAAACTTCGAATCTTTACGAATCTTTTGTTTCAAATCATTGGTTCGTAGCGCATATCAAACTGCCAAAGTCACGTGATTTCAGTAAACGAGGCTTTGTTACGTCATAAGTGTTTTGAAATTTCAGTGGTTCACCACTGGGGGGCGTGACTTTGGCAGTTTGATACACGCTTCAAACCACTGATTCGAAACAAAAGATTCAAAAAGCTACGAAGCTTCATGAAGCAGTGTTTTGAAATTGCCCATCACTAGATATTGTTTAATAATGTCTGTTTTTTGGCACACAAACGTATTCTCTTCACTTCATAACATTAAGGTTGAACCACTGTAGTCACATGAACTGTTTTAAATATGTCTTTAGTAGCTTTCTGGCCGTTTGAAAGTGTAAATCATATTGCTGTCAATGGAGCCCATCGGATTTTATCAAAAATATCTTAATTTGTGTTCCGAAGATGAACGAAGATCTTACGGGTGTGGAACGACATGAGGGTGAGTAATTAATTTTTTTGGGTGAACTAACCCTTTAACAGTGTATTGCACCAACTGTGGATTTGTAAAATTAATAATTAAAACGTGTATCACTACAATAAATTGAATGTCAATTCAATAGACAATATCAAAATGATGTTTGATTTTGTTGGATACAGTTGAGAACATCTAACGGTCTACTACTGTCTGTTCCCTATAAAGTGTATATCAGGACATAATACAGGGAACAGACATTTGATCTGTTTATGCTAGTTTAATATTATGATAGATAATAGCTTATCTAATAGTTCTTACAACATACATTTTTAACATGCAATTGTAATGCGTGGCCAGCACAACTTCTTCAGAAAATGTCAAAATCTCATGGATTTCCGTCTTTTCTTTCTCTCTTACTTTTCAGATTGCTCTAGTGAGCTCATTGTTAAGTATGGTTTAGATTTTCACGTTTCGCTCAATGATATCTCAGACTCGGTGGCTGTGGGCTTTCGTCACAGCTCAGTGGAGGCCAATCAGACTTCAGTACCGGCTGTGGAACTAGTGAAAGTTGATGGAACATTCAAGGAGGATTACAAGGAGCGCATCGAGATCACTCCTCAAAAGTTCACTCTGCGTGCTGTTACAGGGGTTGATGAAGGTAGTTACACCTTCAGCGACTCCAATGGGAAAGTCAAGAAGAAGATCTGCCTGAATGTTAAAGGTTAGAACAGGAAGCACATTTCCAAGGGTTCATGACACAACAATATTATTTAAATGACATTTGAATAACATATTAATGTTCTAATCCTGACCTTCTGAATGAAGCAAGTACAGCATTTGAGATAAAATAATAATATATGAGTATGTATGAAAAACATTTTGAGGGAAAAATGAAATAGGATATAAAGTCTGCCATTCCTTACAATAAATAATCCTAAAATAAACACTGAGAAGGTGAATAAGACCACATCCTTTTATCAGACTGAAGGCACTTATTTTGCACTGATTACTGTAGAGCTGTTCATTTTACCATACATTACATGGCTATAAATAAATGGAAATATTGATTTGTGGTAAAATGATTTGATTATGAGAAAAGAAAGAGGCCACAGAGTGATATAAGATATATGAAACTAGTACAGAAGATTGTTTTCCGGGGACAATGGTCAAAATTAGCGGTCATTATAACAAAAACTGCAACTGACCAGTCAGAATCAAGTATCCTGATAGGCAAAGATAAAAACTGAGGTGTGAAATATAAGACTGGAGGTTGTTTTAATGGAATATATACTGCGAAAAAATAAAGCTTCCAAAAGGCAGTTTTCACAGTGATGCTATAGAAGAACCATTTTTCCCTTGAACTTCCCCTTAAAAAAACAAAACAGTGTGTTTCTTTGTGTAAATAACATTTTAATAATCTAAAGAATCTTTTTTCCACTATAAATCACCTTTATTCATGGAACCATTGATGCCAATAAACAACCTTTATATTTAAGAGTGCTGAGAACTCTTCAGGAACGTCATAAAACACAACAAAAAGAAAGCATAGTAGGGGAAGTACAAAGACAGGAAGAGAGACAGATGGAATGGAGTCTGTCATTCTCTGCCTACAGCATTTATTCCCTAAAAAATTTATGCTTTCTCCTCCCTACCATTTTTTTTTCTCTTTCTTCACTCTCCTGACATCATCTTAGAAAATAGCTGAACACCTCAGCTTCAGTAACTTTCTTTCTTTCTGTCCTTTTTCTTTCAGCACATCTGTTATTTGTAACCCTTTTATACGGTGAAACTCTGAAAATAAACCTGCACTTAAATAGCTCTTTAGCTCGTCTGCTGTACACCCCTAAGTCTGATAACCACAAATATTTGATTATGGAGAGCGGACAACTCAACCTGCCTCCTAACCTGGATCTCGAAGGTCGCTTCTCTTTGGAGGATTCTATGTGTCTTCTGACAGATGTGAAGGCTAGTGATGCTGGAGTTTTCAGTGTGACTGACCTTCAGGGATTCCTGGTGTCTGATGTTTACCTAGAGATAGAAGGTGAGGAGATGCAAGATGAACAGTTCATTTAATTTTCATGATTTGCACTTAATGGTGTATCTCGTTCTCTCTCAGCATACAAGCTCCCTAAACTCTACATTGCCATCATCGCTTTGGTAGCATTATTGGTGTTGCTACTTTTAGTGTGCTTGGTGTCATGTTTGGTGAAGATACGCAAACGTGCAGCAAAGGCCAGAGCCATTGAGGAGAAAGTCCAGAATGCAGGGAAAGTGGAGGGTGATACCTTCAGAAAGGTATTTACCACCTATCTTACCACCTACTTTATGTAAGCACCAATATGTTATGTATAATGTCCATATATAATGGCCCTAAGAAGTATGTGGACTTGGGTCACACAGATTTAGTAATGTTATTACATTAGATGCAAATTATCAAACCAAGTGGCATTTCCAACAAATGATGTTTGATTAACCAATGAAAAACTTGAAGATTCCATTTGCAAGTGTCATAAAAAGGAAACACCTAATCTTTGAAAAAAATATATATGTAAAGTACAAACATTTGTTTTATGTTTTACATTCTCATTTCATGTCTTCTATAACATGAAAGTAACAAGAAAAAGTGTTGGTCTTTCTGCGTTGTATATCATAAACCCTTTGCTCGTGTTTCTGCAGGTTGTGAAAGAAGCCTGTACCCGTCAGAATGAGGAAGCCCCGGCCCTGTCACAGAAAGAAGACATCACTGAGAAATCACAGAGCACAGAGGTCAGCATTAAGGTGAGCACCAGGAAGCTGTAAGACATTTTAGTTATTAGATCTATCTTTATATCTAAATCCCATGCATTTGCTCAGTATAAAATGCCGAATTATGTTTAATGTTGTTGAAATGCTCTAAGAATCCTAAGTTCTGATTATGTTCCTCAGGGTTTAGAGGTGTCTACTAAAGAGCCAAGCCTACAAGAGAGGAACATGGAGACCAGTGACTCTGGAGTGGGCTTTAATACCACTGGGCTCCCACTTGACAGTGACACTGATGCCCCAACAATAGCCTTAGCAGATTCTGATGTATTGAGTACCTCTGCTGCCCCTGACGTCAAAGCTGTTCCCAACCAAATTCCAGAGCCTAAGACGGCCCCCTCACCTCCAAAACCAGCACCATCTTCAGTTCTAATACCAGTACCTGTAGCCAAGTCCACTGCTCCTCCACCACCTTCTCCTGAACCCAAACCACCAGTAACACCGACACCTGAATCCAAACCTGCTGCTACACCTGAACCAAAAGTGACCATCTCACCACCAGTGACACCTGATCCAAAACCAATAAGTCCAGCACCTGAGGCCACATCAACTGATGTTAAACCAATTCCAATTCCAACCCTTGAATCTCCAAAAGCTTCATTGCCAACTCCTGATGCGAAACCAGCCGTTACTCCAGATGCCAAACCAGCAGTTTCACCTACTCCTGAACCCTCACCAGCTAAAGTTGGCACCCCTGAACAGAAGCCCACCTTAAGCCCCACACCTGATCCCAAGACCCCGGATCCTAAACCGGTTTCTCCAATCCCTGAGCCTAAGCCACCAGTCTCACCGATTCTCGACTCGAAACCAACTACAAATGGTACTCCTGAATCCAAGGAGCCAAGTGCACCTTTATCTCCTGGCCTGGATGCAAAGGGCACTACCCCTCCCAAAACCCCTGAATCTGGGAAAAGCTCAGTCAAAACTCCTGAGCTCATCTCCAGTGGAGGTCTAGACTCGGCTTCTCCCAATGACAGTGCACCACCTTCAAGCACTGATGGAGCTGCCACCAACTGAGATTAAAACCGTAGCCTCGTTCCTGCCTCCTCATATATTAACCACCACAGACAATCTAGACACTTGATTCAAAGAAGAGCTAAGTGACTTCCTTAGGGGGTGGGTTCCTCGGTCTTTTGAGTCTCACTTTTAATACGATTAACATTCATCAATGGAAAGATCCACTGTAAATTCACTCAGTTTACTAATATTTAATCAGCCCATAAAAGGGTTCGAATACAAAGATGAAGCACTTCAGACCTTACACCATTGACTGATTTAATACAGAATGAGGGAGGCCATCTGGGGTATTCCAAGAAAGTGTACAAAGACAAATCTTCCATCACAGAAATAATACATCACTGCATGAAGATATTGAGAAAATAAATTCTATTATCGGTTCCGTAATCCAACCATTACTGTGGTTGAATTTGGAGAAAGGCACACAAGGGCATGGGACATTAATCATTTCTGCTCCGTTTTGACAAGTCGGAGAATCTAAATTGCAGCATTGATACTGAGAAAGCGGCGAGCTAACCTTCTGCTGTCTGAGGACTGGAAAAATGGAAAAAATCATGTCACTTCGACGCATGCAAGTCAACATGTCATTTTGACAAAGGGAATGAACGAGGAAACTACTGAAGTGAAGTGCAAAGCCAAACAAAGAAAAAACATTTGACCAAAAAAATATAATAATAATCACAAACCTTCATAGACTAACCTGTGACTCTGTGCCTGGAGGACTTTTTTGTGAATCTTCTTCTATCAGTCTAACCTAAGACACTAGTCTCATAGATGTTCTTGTCCAGAGATGTGACAGTGCACATTTCCCATTCATCCAGTAACAAAAATATTGCTGTTGAAGTCTCTCTCAGTTACTTGCGTAAGCAAGAACTGTTAAAAATATCACTCGTGACAATGGTTGAAGGCAACAGGATATGTAAACAGGTACAAGTTCTTTGAGTAAGTCATGTTGAGATTGTTAGATCTCAGTAGTGAGACTGTTTCCATCATTAGTGTTCCGGAGTATTGTGCTAAAATTGAATTGACCCTACTAATAGTGCCATTTTAGCATGTGGTTCCCAAAAGGAAAATCAGATAATGATGCAAACACACCTGAAAAATATGCACTGAGCGTAGATCCCCATCTTGCCGAGTGCTCAGTTGTGGAGGATGCAGCAGACTACTGCAATATGCCATACTTTTACTGGCACCTTACAGCATTACTCCCACACTGTGTTCCAAACACTTGAATTGGCTAAAAAGCGTGTTTGATAACACGTCATTCGTGATCATTATTGATCATTGTTTGATGAATTGCTCTCATGATCGAAAATTTATTGAAAATGTACCCAAACACCTCATTAAATTAAATTCTGTTTACCGCCCACTTTCCACAGATGATAATAGCGCAAAGGTAAATAGCACTGACTCCGAATCTATAATGATCCTAATTTACATAAAAAGGAGGCTTGTTTGTGCTGAAAAGAATGACAGTGATTGCGGGTAGTTGGTGAATAAGAGCAGAAGTAGCGCAAGCAGTAAATTAGCCCAAGAACATCTGGTATTAAATTTGCCGATTCTTGTTTGCTTGAAGAGCAAGTGGACATGGTTTATAGGAAGATCTAGATTGTTACTTCTGTGTGTTGCTTCTGGTTAATCAACAATGTTCCACAAATAATTTTAGATTTATAGTCATATACAGTTGAAAGAAAGTCTCACATATCAGTTTACGTATATTCCAGGTGCCTCCGGTGGAGCCTGAACACCACTGCCTGTTAATGTTGTATACGTCCAGGAACCTACTCCTACAAGACTATCTGTGGGAGCTGATGTTAAATCGCAGTGAGGTATGATAGCTAACTCGATATGTGTTTTAAGAACTTAAAGCATAGGGCAGACTTGACAGACTGGAGGTTTGTGGGTAGATTTTCTAATGTAATATTATCACTACCTCACAGTTAACCCTGACTAATCTACTAAACCACTAACTAAACAACATTTTAACGTATGTCGACATTTAAAAAAAAGAGAGAGATGTTATTTTGGCAAAGCACAAGGTTTGAAATACAATCAAACGTTTACAAATCTCAATCAGATATTTGGCAATGCCTTCTCCACAAATTTCTGAAAATGGCCTTGTTCCTTCTCAGCCGTCAACAGCTGTTTTAATGTCAGTGCAAGAAAATGACACTAGAAAACCCATATAGCCTTAGTGTCACATCTCATAATGTAAATATCACAAACGCTTGATATCATAACCCTATTAATCTCAAAACTACTATTCTTTTTTTTTTAATGCGCAAATTTGATTCCACATTAAAAGTTAACCTCCTCACTTTGTTTGAAGAGAGAAAGAGAGCCGGTAAGTAAGTAAGTACATCTTAGCTATAATAAATGTGCAGATACACACACAATCATGTACACATGCATAATAATAACTTTTCAATTGAGTATTGTGAGGTTCTGTAGTTTGGTCTACACTTTCCAGATTCTTTACTTTCTCACAACCATTCACAGGCAGCCACAACAGGGTTTTTATCATCTTTTATACAATACAAAACTTAGTGTAGCACAGTTCCCGTCAGCTAAGCCCATTGGCTGTTAAATGTCATATCTCATCTCCAGCAAATGATACCGTTAAGTGCATCCCGGTAAAGCACATCACACAGGTTTCCAGGCAAAATCAATATTCTCCTGGTTACTCACTGAATCATCACAGTGTCTTAAAGCAGAAGATGACACTTAAGATATTCGTTACCCTTCAGGACACTGCCACTGATAATAGTCTTGTATCATGACATGATTACTGTCTGTTTTTGTATTTTGTGTGTTGACGTTAGTGTTGTATGTATGGTATTTATGATGAGAGATTCTAGATGTTATTCACCATTGGCAACATCGGGAGGCCTGTATGTGTTTGTACAAGTGCATGTGAGTATGTTTGTGTGTTTCAGTGTGTTAGCAACAATCTCCATTGGATAGCTGTCATTTCAATGCAATTAGCAATGTCCTTTTTCTCCCTGGCTGGCTGGTAATTGCTGTTTCTTTTTAAGTGGTATTAAATGCAGATCTAATTTAAAGAAGTGCACAGTGCAAGATTTATATCAGAATGGACTCGATGCTGTATAGTGGGACCTGACTATGTCTGTTTTGATACCAAGATAGCCGTGTACTACAGGCCAATTTGATTTAATTGATGCTCAAGTCTACGCTAACAGAATAGTAATTTAGTTTATATAGCGCTTTCCCTTGCTCTAGGCGCTTTACAAAATACAGACAAAGTAAAGTAAAGTAACGATGCATTGTCATTGCAGTCTGTCATTGCATGCCATAGAGTTACTCTCCCATATTGTCTATCTGTGCTATTGTGGTCATGCATATTTAGGAGGTAGTGTGTAGACGTCTAAAAGAAGTACTCTGATCTTAATGTATCGCACGGCTCTGCAGGTCTCTAATTGGATAATTCCATTGTGTAAAACATCGCTTGGATGTCATTGAAACTGTTGCATTGTACGTTTCACCCTGTATCTTTCCATTCCATCGGTTAGACCTGATTGGTCGATGACATTCTTAAGGGCATTAAAGGGATAGTTCACTTGAAAAAAAAAAAATCTCTTATTGTCTACTCACCTCATGTTGATCTAAAGCTGTATGACTGGCTTTCTTTCAAAATATTTTTTGTCCATACATTTTAAGCAGTGGAGTCGAGAGGTGTTTTTGACTTTAATATATGGACAAAACAGTTGAAATATTCTTCAGACTATCTTCTTTTGTGCCCCACAGAATAAAGTCATACAGGTTTGGAATGACATGCAGGTGAGTAAAGTAAAGAATTAAAATTTTCGGATGAGCTATGCTTTTAAGTAAATTCCAAGAATTCAACAGGTGTGAAGTTATCTCTCAAGAGTGAGGAAAATAAGTGGTGAGAATGTATAGAGCATGAGAAGTCCACGTATCCTGTGGTGTTGTGCATTCTCCAAGTAAACTCAAAGTGCAGTTGTGTCCCACAGGTGCATGAGAGGTTTCTGCCTCTCTTTTCCTCTCCTTATTCCACCTGAGTGATGCTCTACATTTTATCAGTCCCCGTTTTTCCTTTTTGCACAAATACAACACATAAACATTTTGTAAAGAAGATATACTTCCTTTCTTTCATGCCTAGAAATAATAATAAATGATTTTAAAATGTTTCTCAGAGTCATTGTGTTATTTTTCCTCCTCACACCTGTGATACAGCAGTTATAAAGCACTGCACACAGCACAACCTGGTTGCATTTTGGTTGATTGAATCACAATTGGTCGAGGCTAAATACAGGTGTAAACGCGGTGTAAAACGTTTTGAGCTTGTCCACTTTAGACCACTTCCAGAGGCAGATGAAAACGCATTCGACCGGATTGCTTTCGTAGTGAAAACGCTCAAGTGCTCGAACAGATGCTAAAGACCACCTACATTATGGAAAGCGCACTAGCCCTACTGAATTTAAACTTTGTCGGCTGAAGACCCAAGCTTGGTTTGAAGATGAAAAACATACTACGCACAATGTTCTCTCACCATTCCTGATTATTAACACGCACTTACCACGTTCAGCCGGTCTTGCAGCTGTCAGGCCTGACATGGCTCTCCTATTTCCAAAAAAAAAAAAAAAAAAAAAGATAGTGCTTTCTGCTCTTGTAGTCAATCACACTCACACTGTCTCTCTAACTTTCTCTTTCCTTCTCCCTTGGCCTGTTGCTGGCAGGGTGCAGAGGGGACCTCCCTCTTCATTTTTCTTTTCTGCCCCTCCAACAGCACATAGTTTCCAAAGTAGTCCCTGGGCATGGCTGAATGCAACAGATGTGTCTGGCTTATTTATAGACAAGTAATGTGTAAGATTATTTTAATCTCCAGTTTGTCTTTTTCACTCATTGAATGCATAGGCCTATGGGAAAAGAGTCATGAACATGAAGCCAATCCGTTCACAAAACCTTCTCCCAATCTTTCTTCAGTACATAGCTTTTATACATGTTCAAGGGGTGGTGTAGCAACTGTCTACTGAGAATATACTTTCATGATATAGGAACGTGGTACATATAGAAAAACAAGTCTAAATATGGTCAACATCTGGTCAAGTACCCCTGCCTTCCTGGGGATCCAAGAAAACCCCTTCCATACTTGCAATACAAAAGGCAGGGTCCATTTCTTAGCTGCTTTCCAAGAAACACACCCATATAGTGTACATTAAAACCAGATGTGTGATGAAACAATAACAACTATTCTCCGTTCTATCTTTGCAGCCTTAAAGACCAGGAGAGAGAAAACAAGGAGAAAAAGGGAAAGAAATGTCAGGCTGATAAGATTATCTTACATAATGGTAAACAGGTTACTATAGTCTTATATATATATATAGGTTATAGTCATAGACTGTAAAAAAAGATGGACGACGCGACGTCGCTTCCTTCAATTGTAATGAACTGAAGCCAAAATGGCCGACCGAATGGGCGCTGACATGTTTCGCAATACGTCAAAAAAAAAAGTTTGGAGCCTGGGCATGCGCAGAAGGAACCTTCAGTGGAGCCGGAGGCGGAGTCGTGATATCAAACTTCCGGCCAGACGACTGCGTCATCATTCATGTATTTTAAATAGACTATAAAAATTATATACAATTTAAAATTCTACCTATAAAATAATAGGCTATTCTATTTCTAGAGCAATAATATTTTTGAAACAGCAAATTCAGTAGATAAAATCAATATAATATGCCACTAGAAACAACTCTAAATCGTCAGAAACGGTCCTGCCATTTTAAATCAAGTTCAACTAACGTTACAGGAGATCGATTGCTGTAATTAGAGTAAGCTATCATTAGTTTTGTCCTGCTAATTATTATTTTATACCTATAAAAATAAGTAACTGCCAGATAACGATCACCTGCTTTTTCCCGACATTGTTAACATTAGGTGTGTTATCTTAACTAATAACATTTATTAATTAGCTTGTAACACCCATATTTAATGTTACAGAAAAAGGTTCAGTAATCCGTCAGATCCTGTAGGTCGGTTAGTACAGTTTACTGCTGAACAACTCATTTTGTTGGTGTTAAATAACAAAGAAATTGAAAATTAACAGTTAGTTAATACATCTTCAATCTCCCCTCGAAGCTCCGACAGTCCTCAGACAAGCTGTCAATCAAGTTCGAATCATGACGACACGCCCCGTTTTTATAGCATCAAATTGCTAGCTAAAATCTAAATCATCACAAAAACGAACAATTGAATATATATCAGTGTGATAACAAATACCTTAAATGACCAAAACCATCTTTCAGAAAGTTTTATTTGAAGCAGAATTTATTTTTAAGTTTTCACTGAAGTCTCATTCGACTGCATTGAGAGGGCGGGGTTTATGACCTGTACTGCATCCAGCCTCCAGGGGGCGATCAAAGAGCCCGTGGCTTCACTTTTCAGAATGTATGAGACACACCCGGTTATAGTCTGTCAGCAGGCACAGAAATATAATTCCTTTTTTATTATTTTTCATTGCTTTCCATTTTATTGTGCCAGAACATTCATTAAAGATGTGTAAGTAGATTTTCAAAAACGCTGTTAGACATATCCAAACAAACCCATCCCTCTCTTCATTGCTCCGCCCTCAAAACTCTCCCTCCAATCCTTACCACCCTGCTCCGAGTAGGTGAGGTGAGTGCACTGGTGCACTGCCCAGTCATAAACCTTCATTCCAGTGATACTCTTTTGAGCTTTTTGTATTGTGTCCCATCTCTCTTTCTGCAGTTTTTTTTTTTTCTTTTCAAATCTCCCTCTTGCTCGTTTTGTCTCCTCGACCATCATACGCACCCTAATGCTGATTGGTTACACGTTTGTTGTTTGGTGTCAGCCCAACTAACTTCCAAACAGTGTTTTTGAAAAAATACTTACTCCACCTTTAATGCATGCACAAAGATGAGTTGCATGATAAATTACACATATTTTATTAATAAAGTGTATACAAATAAATCAAAAAAGCATACAAATTAAAAATTCTGTCATTATTTATTCACCCTATTGAAATTCCAAACTTCATCCATTCTTTCCCAGCCACCACAGCTATGTGCGGCCCAGATGGGTGTCACCTGGGCTGTCTAACTGGGGCCCAGCCAGTTTTGTCCACAGTTTCCATGGAGGCCCCACATGGGTTAGCCCAGAATAAATGAACACTGCTCAGTGTGCACATTACAGGCTGTTAAATGTAATACAGAAACATGCTGGAGTTAATGAGATAATTAGGTGATAACAAGCACCAAAGGACAGAGGAACAACAAGAACTACAACTTCAGCCACAGCCTTCGATGAAATCAACTGAAGATAAAACACATTAAATCTCTCATGATCTGATTAAACATCTCCACAAACAGCATTCAGCATTACCAGCTTCACTTATTACTAACCAGACTGACTTTATTTCTGACATACATCTACAAAAGTTGTTATTGAGAATTACCAGAGGTTTAGATGTTGATGATTTGTTGAAAATAAGATTGGTTTGATGTCACCATGATCAAGGTCAATGCTTACTTCAGTTAGGCAGTTTGACTCTTGACTGTTTTAGTGTTAGTGTTTCTCTGGCTGCTCTAGCTGTTTGTTATGGCAAGAAAAACAAGAGACAATGTGTTCAGCTGTTTGATGATAAGAATGTAATCATCATCTAGTGGTTTAATTCACTGATCTAATGACTGAGCTTTTTATGAGCAAAATGTGATTAACTTTGTGTTGGATCTCTTCTAGAATTACGGTAAACCGTTTTAATCAGAAAATTTGAAAAACACTGTTCACTAAACACTTCAAACCTCCTGTAAGACTTACTTACACACAGAAATAAAGTCAGTCAGGTTAGTAATAAGTGAAGCTGGTAATGCTGTTTGTGGAGATGCTTAATCAGATCTTGAGAGATTTAATGTCTTTTATCTTCAGTTGATTTCATCGAAGGCTGTGGCTGAAGTCGTAGTTCTTGTTTTTCCTCTGTCCTTCAGTGATTCTGCTCGTTATCACCTAATTATGTCATTAACTCCCGCATGTTTCTGTGTTACATTTAACAGCCTGTAGTGTGCACACTGAGCAGTGTTCATTTCATCTGGGCTAACCCATGTGGGGCCTCCATGGAAATTGTGGACAAAACTGGCTGGGCCCCAGTTAGACAGCCCAGGTGACACCCATCTGGGCCCTACATAGCTGTGGTGACTGGGTCAAACCGATTGTCCTATGTAGGGTCACAGGGATGTTGGAGTATACTCAGCCTCCTGGACCAAAGGCAGGAAAACACCCAGGACAGATGTCCAGTCCATAACAATGCTAACCAGAGGTGTAAAGAGTACCTGAAAACAATATTTGAGTAAAGGTACAGAAACCTTACAGCGTAAAAATTACGCAATTACAAGTTAAAAGTCACCACATTCCAATACAACTTGAATAAAAGACTAAGTATTTTACTCATAATGAATTTATGCTCAAAGATGCACTAGTTATCAACACCTATGAGACGTGCCAGTTAAAAACAAGAAACAGTTGATTTGTGAGGAGAGCAATCACATGTTTATTTTCTAAAATTCAAACAAAACTGAACACCTCAATATTCCAATAACTCAAGATCGACACAAAAGCCTCAGCTAAGCTCAAGTGCTCAAAAAGGCCATAAGTAAGCCAATATCCTTCAAAAATATTCTCTTCAATATAACAAATTATTAAAATAATGTTAAGTAAAATAAAAATTAAAGTCTACTTGCACTGGACATCATTGGCCCCATCACCTACTGCAGCCATGCCCTTATCTAGTAAATGAAACACCTGCGATTCAGCAACTACCTGCTACCAGCTAGTCTTGTTGCCATGTTTAGGTGAGTAAAGGCAAAACACACAAGTTATAGTACCTTCAATGCCTTGATTATGGTGATATAGCTTCTTTTGTAGCAAAAAAAAAAAAAAAAAGTGCTTCAGAAAAAGTTAGGTGCCATGCAAAATGTGCAATTTACTGTCTCCTATGAGGCCTACTGTATGTCTTTGAGTGAAACCCAGATTACCCAGAGGAAAGCCACAGCAAGACAAGAAGAACTCCACACAGAAAGGCCTCCTTGTTCAGCTGGGACTTGAACCAGGGACCTTCTTGCTGTGAGGCAACAGCGCTTCCCAATGAGCCACCCAAAGATAAAGCATTTGATATTCCCAGGTAGTCTCCCATCCAAGTACTAAGTTCTAACCAAGTCAAACCCTGGTTATCTTCTGAGATTAGATGCTCATGATTGTATAGTTGTAATACATTGATATAGTAGTTCATTGTGACAACAGCTTGTCAAGCTTTAAAAAAAAAAAAAAAAAAAAAAAAAAAAAAGCCCTATAAATGTTGTCCATATGTTTGTGGCTCTCAAACCAAATAAAGTACCTATGATGCAGGCTGGACGTCAATAAAATCAAAGCTTATTGGTTTTCGAGAGTCTCATAACCAACATCATGATGTCAAACCATATTTGCATACCATTTTGGAACAAGTAAATAATGACAGAATTAACAAGTGCAGTCATTCAATCCCATAATGCACCTCAATAACAAGTATACAACCGATGTACACTCAGTGACTAGCCACTACAGAATATTCATGCACCGTGAGCATTGCGGCAAAATAATTCCTGCGTCTTGCCAGAAAATTATCGCATTCATGTCCAAATTCACTCACTTATTTTCATTAACTCATTGAACTATATCTGTGAGGTAATGTAGGGACTAGTGAATCTGATTTCAGATACAGACACTATTTATTGTTACTTAAACAGTTGATCCAAACACAACTACACAGCAAAAACTGCTCTATATCTTTATAGGTATACAAGCTGCGAGGTGATCAGAATTCAGCGTTTCAAACGGTGTCAGCAGTAGGAAAAACCAAACATCTATTTCCTATGTCAATCCCTCAGAGTGATGGATGGAAGATGGAAAGAGGAGCGCAGTTTTTTCCTTCATCTGTGTCACATGGGTTGTAGAATGGATAGAGCGGCACTAGAACAGTCCCCATGTAGAAGGAGAAGAGTGGAGTCATGGTGACAGCGTTGTAAAAAGACACCTCCTCATTATCACAGTCCAGGAAGACGCCGATGCGGATGGGGAGGGCGTACAAGAGCACCTGTGTGGGCTTTGGGTGGGTGCAGGCCATGATCGAGCCATTTCTCAGGGACAGCGTCCACAGTCCATTTAACGTGGAGGAAGAGTCCATCTCCCCACGGTGCACGTCCGCTCTGGCCACACCCACTCGCCAGGCGGACTTGCCCTTCACCTCCACCTCCCAGTAATGACGGCCATGAGTGAAACCCTCCGAGCCCATCACGCAATAGTAGTAGTGGAAGCGCTTCGGGTTCCTCTCATCTGGGTTCTCCTTAGGCAGCACCTTATCCTCATCGAAAGTAACTGACGTCCTCTCAGCAGATAAGGTCAAGAGAGGATGTGCTGTTTCAGGGTCAAAAGTCAACGTGGATATGTCTGTGTATGAAAATGAAGTAAAGTACAAACTTGTTGAGAATTCAGTGATAGTAATCAGTGATGTGCAGTACAATATTACATTAACATTACATCTATTAGCCTAAAGTGGTGGTCTTTCATGAATGATTCAATGTTTTGAATGAATCGTTTTTGTCCATTTCCATGAACTGACTTATACTTTTTGTCTATTCTTTTTGATGCGTGTGAGTGCTTTCCTATTTTCAAACACTGGCTATAGCATGAAATAGCTTTTGAGCATTTTGAAGGAGGATTTCACAAAATGAACCTACTGAACAAGTAAATGATTTGAGTCTGAACATGAACCCTCGCATGCTTCCCTACTATAGCAGGCTAAAAACAGTATGTGACAAGAGAAGGATGTTCGAATTCACCACTTAGGCAAAAATTACTCCGGTTACCTACTATTTCCGAAGACATTCTGAAGTGTGCATACGCTGGACACTTTACTATCCCACACAGCAAAATCTCCAGAGTTAAATCAACTCTGTTCAAAGTACATATGGTCCCTCTCTAAATAGTGTTAAAATAACACTAAATTAGAGGTAAATTTAATGAGATAATTAAGCAATTAATTGAGTGATGATTGTGCAGTAGTGATGAACACCTGCTGCTAACAAGCAGAATCACTGAAGAAATGAGAAACACAAGAACAACAACTGACTTTAGTCAAAGCCTTATTAATTGCTTAATTATCTTATTAACTTTAACTCTGCTTCACACTATTTAGAGAGGGACCATATGTACTCTGAGCAGAGCTGATTTAACTCTGGGGATTTTACTGTGCATGAGGCCACAAAAGAGGATCTGTGAATGGCAGTAAAGCTGACACTGGTAGGTCACATGAAAATGACAGCATGGCGAATGGAGTAGCAGTCACAAAGTCATTACGTATTCAAAATAAGTACCTACTCAGGGATTATGCAATTTCATACACAGCCAATGATTTAAAGAATCACATGAATAAATGATATCAATATCAATCATAACACAAAAACTCATCTGTCGCCACCTACTGGTGAAGTAACCTGCAGATTATAGACAATGAACTAATCATTTTAGTGAATGGATTCAAAAGATTTGAGTCATTGCATTAATCAAAATCCCCACCACTATAGAGAGATGTTTAGCTCTTAGGTAAAGAAAATGAAGATTTTTTATTTAGTATGTGATATAATTATGTAATATTATTTAATATCTAGTCTCAGTACTTGGGTAGAGGGATGTTTTCATGTGTTTCCAGATCCGGTACTGAATGGGTCCCACAAACTGACCAGAGAGGATTTCGGTTTCTATTGGGGCAGGGCGAATAAAATTCACCTCACATCTAATAGAAGAAAAATAATGAGAGATAAACAAGAAAGGAGGTAGATGATGATCAGTTAGCAATAATGAGAAAAGTTACAACAATGATTATGATAATATGTGAATTAGAGACCAAGAAAGAAAGAATAGACATAGAAAAGACACTTGCCTTTTCAGAAGCTCTTTGATTTCCTAAATGGATAAAAATATAGTGAAACTTCATATTCAAAGTCATGTTTCACTGCCTGAATACAGCAGTCAGCACTTCAGATTCCTCACTCCTTCAATCATGTGATTGTTTAGGCACTTGATCTGAACAGTGTCAAATGGCATCTAGCATGTTCTATGGGTGTCTATTGCACTGCATGAACTAACTATAAAAGTAATTCTGTCATTTTACAGTAAATATGTGATGTGGTAAAAGAAGACGATGCCATTACATTTAAATAAAATAAACTTTAAATTAGGCAATCCATAGAGGATGAGGAATTATTTCCTTGCCTGTGCAGGTCACATCGACCAAACTACTTAAAGCTTAAAGATAAAGGCTTTCACTGCTTAGGCTGTCAGTTCATACAATTTAAAATGGAAATCCACCTTCAGAAGTTTGGGACTGTCATCTTCTCGCAGTTTGCAATTCAGTCTCTCGATGGCTTTCTCTAGATCTCTACCCTGCATGGCAATCTTTTTCTCTCTCTCTTTTAAGATCTTTACTCGTCTGTCCCTTTCCTTCTTCACTCGTTCCAGGTCCGTCTCCTCCTCCTCATCTAAGAATCGATGGAGGTTTTGGAACTCTGCTCGGATTTCATGCTCTATCTCTTCAAATCTGGTCTGCGAGGGAGAGGAAAGGAGAGACTAAATGAGAAACACAGTGGAAGAGAGACTAATAACTCTGGAGAAATGAGCAGGCTGACTAATGAAGTTACTGCTCAAATTTAATACCAGAAATTTGGTCGCAAAAAGATGCTAGGGGTCTGCAGAAAATTTAAGAGAAAAAATTTACAAAAAATAAATAAATAAATAAAGTGGTTTAAAAGACTCGTCAGAAATCATGAAATTAATCACATGACAGCCAGAGTTATGTTTTCCCTCAGGTTTATACAATAGTTAATAGTGGGTTAAAAATGTGTTACATTAATAGAAAGTACATATTGTATAATATTTTACATAATTTTACAGTGTGCGCATAGCTTCTATTATTGGAAGAGGTGATCATATTGCCAGAGTTTATTTTTATGATAATGTATTCAATACTTCAATGATCTCATTGTTTTCATTGTAAATTTTTACAGTTTAAATTAATAGATTGTTAACTGCATGATTTGTATATGTAAGTTCCTGAAATTACATAACTTGCACCTCTGATAACAGATTACCCTAACTTGTAATGTTGACATGCATTTTCTGTAAAGCTGCTTTGAAATGATATGTATTGTGAAAAGCACTATACAAATGTGAATTGAATAATGAGTTATCTTTCCATGTGAGCCAGTCAGTGGTATTCTGAAGGAAAGACTATTAATACACATTCAGTCACACATAAGTATTACAAAAGTAATCAATCGGTACCTCAACCTCCAGTGCGTCCACAAAGGCGTCTTTCTCAGCTTCATAACATTCATCAATTTCATGTTTAATTTTTTTAATCGCCTGAATAAGCTTCTCCTGAAACACAAACACAAAGTGTAACAAGCTCACTAATTAAATTAATACCGTTTATGCGTTAAAACTAAATGTAATCCATACTTCTTGAACAACAGATTTTATTCTTCTCAGAAAGTCCAAATAACATGTTTAAGCTGCCGTCCCACGTAGAACATTCCAGAAATAAAAACAATCCACACTGTGTATTTCACCTTGCTATGACATATGAAGGTGACATTTTATTCTTACCTTTTGGGCGCCAAGGAGGGAGTTGTTAAAGTTGTTGTTTGTGTCCTTCATGTGATTTGTGTGCATTCCAGTTTTCCTTGACAGAACAAAGCAGACAGAACTCTGGGATCTCATATGTGTGAGAGAGGGGGGTTAAATCAAGCTGAGTGATAGGTGTGTATGAGTTTTAGAGAGAGAGGGAAAGAGAGGGGGAAGGACAAAGGCAATATGAGGGTAATATATCAAAGGAGGGTGACAGACTGATCGGTCAGAGACTGGATGTTACCAGCACGCGACCAACTTAAATCTGCACTAAACGATTTAAGTTAAAACTAAGTACAGTATAATATCTTTAATGGCTTGAGACATAATTTGACTTCACATAATAGAATATCAACAAGGAGAAGAAAAGCAGAGGGAGGTATTGTGGGGTCCACAGCTGTCTCGCTGCACCGCATGAGCAATTTATGGAAGTGAGGGAAGAGATTTTCTATTTCTGTCTGCAAAAAGAGCCAACGTCAGAGAACAGAGGCAGACTATTACAGGCAGCAAGACAGAGAGAATGGATATCGGGGGCTTATGTTTCACGCTATAAGGGGTCTGACACATAGATTTTGTCTGTGTGTGTGTATGCACAAATGATATATAACAGCAGACAAAGTGAGTGTGCGCCCTTGTTGTATGTGCAAACAGAGGAAGATTATGTTTCATAAAGAGCAGTCTGTCTGACAAAGATTTTTCAAATATTTCTGTGAAACAGTTGAGGGCAGAGCTGAATGACAAGAAAAAAATCCTTTGTGGTTTACGTCATCTCTCTCTCTCTCTCTGTGTGTGTGTGTGTGTGTGTGTGTGTGTGTGTGTGTGTGTGTGTGTGTGTGTGTGTGTGAGCACTGCTCAACCAAGGCAATGTATTATTCATGGATCTGTCCTGAGTGTGACTGCTGAGATGAAGAAGCAGACTCAGTAAAAGGAGAGAGTGCAATCATTTTAAATGCACAGTCACCATAAGACACTTCAAAATGGTCAAATTACACAGGGTTTTTAGAACATCATGATATCTGGGAGTGGCTCTCAGATTCTGTTGAGACCAAGAGATTTCCTCATGGTACTTCTACCGCAATGATGCTGTTTGTTACATTTTTATTGGGCTAATAGAAACTAGGAGTGTCAATAGCTTAAAACAATTAAATGTAATTACATTTTGAAATTTTACATTTTACATTTTTTACAATTCATTTCAGAATTATATATATATATTTTTAAAGTAATAAAATAATTGTATGTTCTTCTAAAATCAATATTATTGGGAAAGGAAAAAAAGTATGTGATGTCAGTTACCCCTTTGAGATTTACCATTTTATTTTACATTGAATTATTATATTATAACTTAATTTGAATCATTTTTGGATGCGTATTGAGACCCTCTAGTGGACACCAACAAAATTATTTACATTCACGCTGTTGCATGAATTTAATTTTAATGCATTTATTATTTACATTTGTTGATGTAAATTTAATTATTTTTCCTATATTATATTATATTATATTATATTATATTATATTATATTATATTATATTATATTATATTATATTATATTATATTATTGTACTATTGGGGGTGTGTTCTAATAAAGCATAATCGAGAAAGGACATTGATACTCATGCTATATGGCGAACTTTAAATCTTTTTTTAGAAATGTAATGAGATTTGCCTGCTTTACCCGTTTCCTGTACGTAGTACGTTGACAGCGGAAGTAAACAAAGAGCACGTCGCCACTGTATCTGACTTGCGAGAGATTGGTCCTTATTGTCATTGTTAAATGTCCTGTAATTTAGTTTGACATATTAGATTGTTACATAGTCATTGTCTTCGTCGATACTTGTTTGTTAGACTCGACAAATGCATCATTTGTTAATTCTTTATCTTGTTGGTAATGTAGCGCTAGCTGGCTAACAGAGCAGCAGTAGTTTCTTTAAATCTTTTTGAGTCTCTTAAATCTTTTTGGATAAACATAGACATTAACATTTGGACAGTTTCGGTTTCGAATCAATATAAAGTAGCAAAATCATCTGCATATCTCCATTAAAGTATCAAAAATGAACGGACAAGCTGAAGTAGAGGTGGATTACAAGAGAAAATACAAAAATCTCAAACGCAAATTAAAGTTTCTAGTATATGTGAGTATCTTTTTCTTCAGTGTTCGTTTTTTATTTGTCGTTTCAAAATGCTTGTTAATCTTGTGTCTTTATTTCTCTGTTCAGGAGCAAGAGTGTTTTCAGGAGGAGCTGAGAAGAGCTCAGAGGAAACTATTAAAAGTTTCTAGAGACAAAAGGTAGAACCCGTAGTAATAGTTTTCAAATGCTTCACATTTGCTTGACCCACTGATTCATACACAGAACTGAACGCTTTTGTTTGCATCAGTTTTCTGTTGGACAGGCTGTTGCAGTATGAAAGAGTGGATGAAGAGTCTTCTGGTAGGTCTCTAAAGAAAATGCTTATCTGATTACCTCGAGGAAACCTCAGGGATTCTGTGTGCTGAGAGTGTTTTTGTTTTCAGACTCTGATGCCACAGTTTCCTCAGACAGCGATGGAGAGGGAGCCAGAGAGAGAGACAGGGATGCAGGGAAAAAGTGAGTCTACAGCAAGTAAATTTATGTTTAGATTTGACAGATGTAAAACATTACAAATATAACTGGTAAAGTTTAACACTTTTAACCTAAATAAAATTCCATTCAAATACCATTCAAAAGTTTAGGCTCAGCAAGATTTTTTTTTATAAGAAAGTCATGTTTTTATTCAACAAGAATGCAGTTGAATAATTAACCAATAAATACTGTTCTTATGATTTTTTATTTTTTTTTATTCATCAAAGAATTCATAAAAAAGCATGATTTCCACAGAAACATTAAGCAGCACAAATGTTTCAAGATTGATAATAATAAGAAATGTTTCTTGAGCAGCAAATCAGCATATTAGGATGATTTCTGAAGTAGGGATGTGCAACGATTAATCGCGATTAATGGTTGCAAAATAAAAGTCTGTGTTTACGCAATATATGTGTGTGTTCTGTCTATATATAAATACACACACATACATGTATAAATTTAACAAATATATGCATGTTTAAATAAATATATATATTTATATATATTTTATATTACACATAAATGTAAATATTTTATATATAAATCTAACATTTTTCTTAAATGTATACATGTATGTGTCTGTATTTATATATACATAATTATTATACACCGAACACACACATACATGCATGTTACGTAAACACAGACTTTTATTTTGCAAACCATTAATTGCAATTAATCGTTGCACATCCCTATTCTGAAGGATCAGGTGACACTGAAGTAGTAATGCTGAAAATTCAGCTTTGCCATCACAGGATTAAATATCATTTTAAAATATATTAAAATAGGAAACATTTTAAATTGTAATAATATTTCACCATATTACAGTTTTACTGTAATTTTGGTCAAATAAATGCAGCCTTGGTGAGCATAAGAAACATTTTAAATATCTTACCAACCCCAAAACTAGTATAGGTAGATACCCTTTATGGATTGTTGAAATTTTATATATGTATGCCTTTTGAATTTTGCAATAGTCAGAATTGCATGAGCACATTGCATTTGTAGTGCAAACACTAACCTGTACCTTTCAATCATCCATTGATCTTAAACAAGGGTTTTAAAATTTGCCAGTTACATGCTTCTTATAAGAAATAGCCATCCGATTGGAAAAAAAATTGTAAAAACACATAAATGTGTATGCACATCTATAGTAACTCATAAGCAATGACAGATAATTTGCTTTTGAATAAATATAATTTGAAAAATTCTACTAAACAAAACAAAAAAAAAGTAAATTAAAATGAATTAATTACACATACTCACCTGAAATAACTTAATAATTTGTTTTAAATGTTTGGGGCATTATTAAATTATATTTAAGACAAGTATGTTTGTTTGTTTTTTGTACTATTCCTGATTTTATCAAGCTAACATGTGTTATGCATATGTCACTTCTGCTATTGCATATTGTTTAATCTTTATACAGTAGCTCTGTGTTTTTAATCATTTTATTGATTTTTTTTTCTAAGGAGGAGAAGTCCTGGAGTTCCTCCCGTCCCGTCGGCCTCATCTCCTCATCTCTCACTCCTGTCCCGCTCTGGTGCGGTTCCTCTCCAGTCATCTGCTCCAGCACAGTACCTCAACACTGTGAGTACATCACACCTCCATAATTACTCCACAGGTTTCATACATACTGCACTTATGCTTTTCAGTTACTCGCATTAGCTATGTTTCCATCAAAGGTTTGCGATTTTCTAACTACTGCACAAAATTGGGATATCAAAACAATTGCGAATAAAGTATCATTTCCATCCCATTTGTCTAAGAGAACAAAACCATCACTTCCTGGGAAATTGGTGCAAAAATATCTGTAATAAAAATGACTGCAATCAGGGAACCCACTGTGACTCTTTTTTTGAACATTGTAAATTACTTATCTCTTAGAACGCACAGATAAAACAAATTAAACGCTGTCATGTTATCTTGCATTCAGATGCCTTGCAATCATGTGAGACAGTTCTGGGAGGTAATTATACCTAACTATTTTGATAACAGACTTTGACTCAGGCATTTCAGAGTGACCAAAATAACATTTGAGATAGTGTGCAATTAAATTTGTCTGCCGGTTAGTCCAGTTATCCAATCACATCCTCACGCCAAAGGTACATGAGTTTTTTTCCCCACATCAAGGGATTTATTCGGTAAATGCGTTTCCATTATAGTTTATGCGTGTCTTCTTATTGGATAAAAAATGATCCGCCTCAATTAAGCACATACGTTTTAGAATTTATTCTAGTGCTGCAAAATATTGGAAAAAAACTGACATTGTGATATGTTGTTTTTCTGTGATATATATTGCAGTATTAAAACAACTTCACCAGATTATTTGAATAGCTTTATTTGTAAAGAATGAATCATTCTAGAATGTTTGGCATGATTTCTTAGGTGAGTGAATCTGCGTAAAAAATAAACAAATTACAGGCATAGATAAATACAATAGAGCAAAGATACAAATGAAATAAATAGTGCCTTATGTTATTCAGGTACAGAAATTGAATAATCAAATGTAAAATAACACTGCATAGTCTTTACTGCATAAATTAAATATAATTAATCTTTGTTAAAGCTACAAAAGTGATTTTCTCTTTGTATTTTGTTGTTGTATGAACATTAATGACACAGACTGCAGCAGGTATTTACCAAATGCACGGATCCAATATAATGATACGCATCTGGTTTTTACTTTCACGTAAAACAGGCATTTTGACATATTTTTGCGTGTATGTATCTGTTCAAGCACAAATATGAGAATGAAATTCAGTGTTTGCGTGCTCTGTGTGTGCATTTGCACAGGAAACAGCACGTAAGGTCCAAATTGAGTTCTTTCTCGTCTTCTTGCGCTCAAATGGTTTAAAATCGCTTGAATGTTTAAACTGACAGAAGCTAAAACAAGTGTAAATGATAAACTTTCGCTCTATAATGGATAACCTTTGCAATTAACCCAAAGAATCACATATGCATGGTGCCTGGTCCTTGCGGATCAACTATGATCCCTATCACACATCCCACAATGTGCATATATCGCGATAACAATGCTAAAACAATAGCCTCAATTTATGCTCATCTTGGCTTTTCCATCCAGCATCTTTTTTATGTATTATCCCAAAATTCACATAAAAATAGGTAGATGGAAACTCAGCTAGTGTTTTACATTCTGTTTTTGTCACCTGTTAATTTGTCATTTTATTCATTTTTTTCTCTCTTTTTGTCTTTTATCACCTCACCTGGTTTATGTGGACTTCACACACATCTCTCTGGGCACGCTGGGTGTGTGTGTGTGTGTGTGTGTGTGTGTGTGTGTGTGTGTGTGTGTGGGAATGACCATTATTCTTCGGTGCCTTGTGTGTGTGTGTGATTGTGGGTGAGCAGTTACCCTTCCCTCCTGAGTATTTGGCTCCCTCTGCTGAGCGTGTGAAGAAAGAGAAAAAAACAAAACTGGCCAAACAGAGGAAAGACGGTTCAGGGAAGGTGAGAGAGGGACAGAGAGGTTGAAGCTGGAAACACAAAGGCCTCGATTCATGTGGCCATTATTGTTTGTCATGTCTTTTAATAATCTTGCAGTTACAGTAAGATATTTCTCCATGCATTTTAGTTACATGTTTCTGATATGCAGTCTAGTAACAAACATTTCTCTGCTTCTCCCTGTTATTCAGGTGGTTGGCCCACTCACGTCCAGTTACCCTGCAGGCGGTGGTGCTGCTGGGGGTGCGAGTGGGCCGTTCAGCTGGGTCCCACAGCAGATGCTGAGCGAGGATGCAGCCGAGGAAGAGGGAGACAGCGAGGGAGATAGTGACCAAGGAGAGGAGGAGAGAGGAGAGGGTGATGAGGCAGAGCTGGTCATTGACATACCCAATGAGTGAAGGTAATAGAAAAATACAGGCCTCTGTGAGGATTTAGCAGCAGCTACATCTACTGAAAAATCTTTCTGACTTTTCATCATTATGGATTATATGTTATTAAATCCAGCTTAAAACTAAGACCTTTTTTGTCAGGCAGTATCATGCTGAATCTGGTATTACCTGTTGAAGAGATCTTGCAACTAATTTCATCTAAAACCAAGTTGCTTTTACTGGGCTCAACAATAAGAATCGCATAACTTCATCTTGTTTGCTACTAGGGTTGCAAAATTCCGGGAATTTTCAAAGCTGGAAACTTTCCATGGGAATTATCGGGAATTTATGGGAATTAACCGGAATATATGGAATTAAAGGGAATAAATGGGAATAAACAGGGAATTTGCAAAATTGCAGGTTAGCCTATAACAGGGTACTTAAATGTAGTTGAAAAAAACATCATAATTTTTTTTAAAACAACCATATGTAATGCAATTTTAGTTTAATTTTTACCCTGCACATTCCCCACAAAGCACACTACTTACTGCAGGGCTATTGAGGCCACACCCCCTGCATGCACTGTGCATTCCCCCAGTCCATAACATGCACATTTGATCAAAAATACAGGGGAAAAAAACTAATATTGTGAAACATAACTACAATTTAAAATAATGGTATAATAATTGATATACATAAAAATATAATTTACTCCTGTGATCAAAGCTGAATTTTCAGTATAATTTCTCCAGTCTTCAGTGTCACATGATCCTTCAGATATCATTCTAACATGCTAACACAACTGTTTCCAACAATGATAATAACAAATAAGTATCAAATCAACAAAATTAGACTGATTTCTGAAGGATCATGTGACACTGAAATAAATAACACATAACAATTGCTGCAATAAAAATATATTTAATTTACATATTTACTAAATTAGAATTAATTGAATGTGAAAAATAAATAACTGTTATTTCATGTTATGACCAAACAAAATGTTTATATTTGTTTTATATGATACATTTTATATAAATATTATAAATCTGTATAAATTTCCCAAAATTTCCAATTAATTCCCGTAAATTCCAATAAATTCCTGTTAAGTTTCCAAATTGGAATATTTCCAAAATTCCCCAGGTTAAGTTCCCGTGAAAAGTTTCCGGAAAGTTTCTGGAAATTTACTGGAAACTTTCCACCCCTTTGCAGCCCTATTTGCTACTGTTTAAAAGTTTGGGGTTGATAATATTATTTAATGTTCTTAAAAGTCTCACCAAGGTTGCATTTATTTTATCAAAAATATAGTAAAAACAGAAACATTGTGAAATATTGTTGCAATATAAAATAACTGTTTTCTATTTTAATATGTAAAATGTACTTTATTCCTGTTATGGCACAGCTGAACCAGTCTTCAGTGTCACATGATCCTTCAGAAATCATTCTAATATGATGATTTGCTGCTCAAGAAGCATTTCTGATTATTATCAATGTCGAAAACTTATATTTTTGTGGAAACCATAATTAAGTTTTTAGGATTCTTTAATGAATATATAGTTATAAAGAACAGCATTTATTTGCAATAAAAATCAAAGTAAAAGTCTTTACAATTCATTAATGCAGTCTTACTGAATAAATTAATTTCTTTTAAATAAAACAATCTTACTGACCCTAAACATATTAACATTTGTTGAAAACTACGCCATCGCTTTCCAGCAGAATTGTGTTTATGGATTTATGGAGTTACATTATAACTCTAAAAAATATATTTAAAATAAAAAAAAAAACAAATATTTCTAGCAAATTTAAAAATGCATTGCAAAAAAAATAATAATTGATCATTTTTTTGTGGTGTGGCCAATGAAAATTGACAACCAGAATATTCATTGTTGAGTCCTGTTTTCTGAACCTGTTGTGCACACCTTATATTGTTAGAGATCATTCAGATCTTTCCAGATTGATGGGTACACTATTTATCCCATGTGGGTGGAGATTGACCAAGTTACCTAGATTTTGTGATACGTCATTAAGGAAGCTGGATCTGTGCTGTATATGTTGGCATTTGGTTGTGTAACAGATTGAGTTACCAAAAAACCCCTGACTCATCTTGGATATTGGATAGGCTCAGTCTTTAAAGACTGCTGAGCTGCAATACATTAGCTGTAAGCATGCAGTAAATGTAGAGTTGTGCGACAGAATTTAGACAATAAGGGAGGGAAAGGGAGTGAGCGGAACAAAGAGAGAGGAAAAACACACTGAGATTGAGAGAGCCACACCCATTTCACCCAGGAGCAAATCAACACTAGTTCAGGCAAGTTGCTATGGGATTATTAATCATCCACAAACACCAGCTGAACACTAACTAGGCACGACAGTGTATCTAACAGTTTATGAACACAATTCTAAATAAAAATTAAGATAAATACAATTCTGTAATAAATGATATTAAATCAATGCAATTAAATTTTCTTTTTTTTTTTCTTTACACAGGTGTCAAAGGAAACTGCAAGCAAAACATTTGTTTTTCAAAATCATTTTTGTTGAATGCCGTTTTAATGTCCTCTGCTATTTTTTTATTAAATATTTAAAATCTGTTCCCCTGTGTTTCTATCTGTACTTTCTTTATGCTGAATATCATCACCGCTGATTTGTGGGTACCAAATGAAATTCCAAATTTATGACTGAACATTTTTTCTGTTTGGCATGTAGACAATGTCAGAATGTTCTTTTGCCCATAAAAATGACTTTAGCGGCAAAAATGGCATGTTTTGCTCGTGTGGATGTTGGGGAATGCTGACACACAGGTAGTCATTAAGGCGTGTGAGAGGTGTGTGTACTGGTTTGTGTGCATTATAGCAATACTAAGACGAGGTGTAGTCAGAAAGTATGATTTAGAAAGGGAGGGATGGATGAAAGAGAGTGAGAGTGAAAGGGGGGAGGGATGAAGAAGGTTAGATTGTGCCCAGACTCATTCTGCATTGCCGAAGAGAGAGAGAGAGTCTAGCAGGATCTTGTTTTGTGTAGCTGCTAGTTCAGCACTGTTAGCTGCAGTCTCTGCTTCGCTGTACCAAGGGTTTTGGCCATGCTGTTTGCTCTGCACAGACTCGCTGTGTTTATCTCTGCAGTGCTCTTCAATGGTGTTTTAGTCTGGGCAAGTACAAACACCGCTCTTGATCCAGGGTTCCTCCAGTGTCAAGAGTGTTTTTTCAAAGGCACACCTCCACAATCACTGTCTGAGCTGGGTTTGGAGCAGAGGTGTCACAGACATCTGACCGGACGGCCTTTTGCATCGCTGTATAACACCAACTGCCAGACCACCGTCTATACGGCCCTTCACCTCAGCCTGAATAATGGATGGGGCAGAGGAGAGCAGAGCACGGTGAGACTCAGTGTTTTTCTCTTGCTTAGTCACTGTCTTGGAGCTTTGTATAGACTTAAGCATGCTTATCTGCTGAAAAGGCATTGTGATAGTAGTGTGGGCTCTTATTATCTTACAGCCACAGCTGTGGTACTAAATGAGTGTAAGAACAGGTTATAGATGTCTGAGTTTTTGACCAGAGACTCATGCTAAACAACATTCATTACGGTTTCTGCTGACATGCAAATGTACTAGGCTGTCAAGTCAAGTGGAAAGAGAAAAAATCCATTACAGAGATCATTTTAGGATGGTCAGTATGAGCACTGAAGAAAGCATGGCCTCTAATGTCTGCCTTCTGCTCTGTTTTTAAGACACTGCACATTTTTCACATGCATAAGTAAAATTAAAGATACATTTTTGATAGACCTTTTTTGGTCTGATTGCATTTTTTCAGTGTGCTGGCAACTTCAGGCAACTTAGTATGGTCAATAGGAAAATAAGAAACATGATTCTCATTTTTGTCCTTTCTATAAATGTGTTCAACACTTTAAAAATGCAATTCATACACACTTGAATACACACCTATGATGAGCATGTTTTTATTTTGTGTATTAAAAGTAGTTTTTCTTACTTTTGAATTAACTGTTTGAATTAAAAACACTCATCATAGATGAGTAGGATTCAAGTCACTCTGTAAAGGAATTGTGTTTTTAATATTTTTATACTTAATATACATACATAAAACATTTATAATATAAAACTGAATTTTTTATATATAACAAAGCTTCATTTGAAAAACATCTGCAAAATCAGAAATGTGATATGACTACCATGCAGAAAAGTGGAAGTGATGTCATAGAAGAGTTCCTGCTGACTTTGCGTGCCAAGGCCAATTGGATGTTTTTATGACAAGACAGGGTTAATTCCAGTTGTAAAATTTTGTGCAGCTCCCCAAAGTCCTAATGAACATGTATAAATTACTTGAAAAACATTTGGAAAATAAGGATTAGGGGAGAGTGGGGTAAGATGAGCCAGTGGGTAAGTTGACCCACCCCCTGTATCTTGGCAACCGTACCATTTTATTGTCATGTGACCATATATTTTAGAACCACCCATCATTTCTGCCAGACTATGAAAAGGAGAAGCACATTGGAGGAGTGGAAGTCGCTTTTTTACTTTAAAAACTGTTTTTGGCTTGTCAAAGTAAAATTTTAACATTACAGATGTAATGGATGTTTCATCAAAGCAAATTTGTCCAGGTCTAAAAATATTTATAATGCATATTGGTGAATTAGCAATGTATAAAACCATGCAAGTAATTTAGCTAAATATTATTCTGAATTGGTAAGCTAGCTAGCTTTTCCTAAAATGGCAGCTATGGGGCAAAGTGAGCCAAATGCTGTGGGGTAAATTGAGCCATTTTAACATACCCCACCATAAGGCACTGTTAAGTTAAATGAAGTATAAACTGGTATAATTTGAATGTAATATTACGCAACTGGTTTAGTTTATCTTTATTTTTGAGTTTATTTGATAGGAACAGTGTACAAGTACACCAAATCCTTCTCTGATATGAACCAGATGATGTTTAATCATATACATCTTTCCACCTGTATTCTCTAATGGTCTAACATGGTCGACATTGCAGAAAAACTGCCATGTCAAGAACCTTTTGACTAAAATGTTTATTAGTTTCAGTGACATCTATTCATTTATTATTTAGCTTTTATTTAATTTTACTCAACATACTCTCTGTTTAAGGTAGGTTACAACTTTGATGTTCAACATATTGTTTCAGAAAATCAAACAATGAAAGATACTGAAATTTCAACTTCATTTGGTTGGTTTTATGTTGTTAAATTTAGATTTAAAAAATAAATATTTGTAAAAGGAAAAATGATTATTAAATTAGTTTTTAAAATAGGTACATTATCTTTAAAATTTCACATGGGTTTGATTCAGATTCAGTTAGATGGTCAGTTTACACCCACCTACTGACTCAGCTCAACTTACCCTTAACCTGGGGTAAATTGAGCCAGAGGAACACTATTTTTTAAGAAGCCATATTTTTAGAACCCTTTTTCATAGATGTATTCTGATCATTTAAAATGATAGGAAACATCCTGAAATTACTTTATATACTTTCATTGTACTTCTGCCTCATTTTCCCTTATCTTGAGGACCACTTGTGGCTCATCTTACCCCACTCTCCCCTAATAATGAGAATTTAACATCACATGCCAAATTACTTTAAAAATGTTATAATTGATTTTCACAAAACCAGCATCAATATATACATTTCTAAGAACTTTTTTCTAAGAAGATTTTTCTTTTCTTTACCATGGTCACTCTTATGAACTTGTGCAATAGAGTGATACAATGTACAGTAAAATGAAGGTAAAACTAGAATATGTAGTTTAATCCTTTAAAACAGTCTGCATTTAATTAATGGGGCTATTCATGAAACTGACTCAGAACAGGTTTCATCCTGTCACGCCTCAAAACAAACATCTCATTCTTCTCTTGTCAACCACAATCTCCCAATTTTCAAATTCTTGGCGGGAACATTGTGTCATTATTTACTCACCCTCATGACTTTCTTCTGCAAAACACAAAAAGAGAAGATATTTTGAAAAATGTCTCAAGGTCAGTGGGATCCAATGTTCTTCAAAATATCTTCTGTTATGTTCTGCAGAAGAAAATACAGGTTTGGAATGACATTAAGGCGAGTACAGTAAATCATGATTGTGCTTTTTTGTCTATTTATAGTGTGGAGAAATGCATTGTATACTTTTGCAATTAAACAAGTAATTACATTGTACCCTTCTCTCTCAACACATCAGCAGGATTCCAAAGAAGAAATCAATGGAGATTCCCATGTGGCCATCCCAGCTCTTTACAGAGGAACCACCAATATGACCCCATCACCATCAAACTCCCCTCTCCTGAAATGGGATGCTCTGACAGCAGAGCTGATACGGAGCTCCGTCATACCAATGTGTTCAGAGACGAGTGGGGAAATTTATGTGCAGATTGGTGTGGGCGGGTTTAATGAGTGTGGGGGAAAATTATTGTGGTCAGCAATGTGTTGTGCTGCTCCTGATGGAGATGCTAGTTTCAGTGTTGGGCTAGTGAAGGAGGGGGATCTGAGGGTGCTCAGCATTACGGCATTAGAGGAGTTGATAGGAGTTACAAGCCTGTTTTTGGGAGGTTGTGGTGAAATGGGACGTCAGGGAGAAGAACTTGCGTCGCTCTTGAACGAGCAACTTAATGACATCAAAACACCCGACTCTGGTGCACAAAGTGAAGAAGACATTGGCGTACATAACACTCAGGAAGCAGTAACGTCAGAATCAGAAATTGAGGAAGTGACAGAGCATGTTAATGGCGAAGCCTCAAGCTACACATCTTCCTTGAGCTCAGACATGGATGTTGAGGAGAGCACCAACGAGACAGAGAGCTCAGGGTCTGCTCTAATTTACATTTTGTCTTCCACCATCTATCTCCTTTATGCCCCTTTTTCACCGATCGTAAACAAGGTCACTAACTTTCCCTTCCAGGTCACCTATGTTCTTCAGGAAGATCTGGCCGTTCTGGCCTCGGTGCCTGGTGACAGCTACACTTTGGTCAACAACCTCTGCTCAGGAGTGTGTTCTGGGGTTTCATGTGTGTTGGGCACCTTGTACCAGACAGGAGAAACAAGCGTGTGCACCATTTACTCCTGCCTCAGTCCATTAGCCAGCAGCCTGATCCTGGCATTCCAGGAGGGATTCACAGGGATGGGCACTCTTGCATCGGATGCCTTAGCGATTGTGACGGGAACGATGGGGAATGGTTTTAGGATCATCAGGATGGTTCTCGGGTCAGTCTGGGATCAGATGTTAGATTACCTGTGTGCCGTATCTTCAGAAATGGGCTGTCAGGTGTCAACAGTAGGTAGTGGGATTGGAAAACTTACCTGGAGAAGTGGAAGAGGTGTGGGCCACCTGCTAAACATTTTTGTGTCCATCGTAGGTGGAGTGGTTGAGAATACAATAACCAATGTCCAGGAAGCTTTCGGAGGGAGCGCAGAGGAATCATCTGAATCGCAAATGCCTGAAGTGCTGAAATCTGAAGTGGTCAGTGAATAGATTTAAATGTGTGTATATGCCTGTGTTAGATACCTTATTTGCATATAACACTACAAATAAAGTGCAACAAATCCCACCCACTTTTTCAGTTGGTTCTGGAAGTATTTTTCCCATTCATCTTTTCAATAGGGGTTTGTAAAAAGCAAAGTAAACCAACCAGCGTGGTAAATCACAACATTACCAAATCTGATTTGAAGCAAAAGTAATTGATAATCAGTCAAAAAGACAACTTAGCGGCTTTAATGAGAGAACTACAATCCCAAGAAGCTTTGTGACATAATTGATTCTCTGATTGGTGGAGATGTCTGTGCAGAATCATGGGTAATGTAGTTTTAACAGAAATTCCGCTGTCTAGCATGATTCTTTAAAAAATGCGAAATGATGAAACAATGCTGACTGGCGGCTTTTACACAATACCATCGATTAACAACCTTTGTAGCTCACAGTGTGTATTAGCTATAGTTAAAAATCAATTCCCTGGTGAGATTGAATGTGATTTTTATTGCTAGAACCCAACTGTCACACTATATAGTATCTTGTAGACTGGACAATAAATATTGACCGTATCTGGCATGTGGATATGAATCATGAAACATCTATTTTACAGTCTGCCTTAAAAGTAGGAAATGAATGGGGCACTGCAGGGTGTTCTGAGCCCATTTCAAGGTGCTGAGCAATGTTTATTAAGTGGCAAACAGATGATGTAACTGTTGTGAGATGTATGTCATTTCATCTGACATAAAAAGGCGTTGCTGTGTCATGGTTTATATGCTGCAATAAAACCTCTTCTCTGTGAGTTATTCTCTGTGTCATTTATAGCCTAATATATATAGTAAAAGACATTCTTCAAGGAAATCTATGAACATGTGTCTGTTGGAATCTCAATAAGACATGCAGAGAAAGGAAAACTGTTGATGAAAATATTTTTTAATGTATGATCATCACTGATAGCACCTGGGTATACATAATCATTTTTAATGACTAGTCATTATAAAGTACATCTTAACATAGTGCCAAATACTGATTTATAACATTTGACTATAGACTTAGTTTTAATTTTTATATATGTGTAAGAGACCCCCATCTTAAAATGTAAAGGTATCTATTTACATTATTGTATTACTGTGGAATTAATATTATAGTAAATATGTCTAAAATATTATTTGGAAAATATTTAGTTTTTATGAAGTTTTATAATGTCTTTCTCTACTCATTATAATACTACGGAAGAGGATTAGGGCCAAGCAATAATAAAAAATAAAACCATCTCGAGATTAAACTCGTTAAATTACGAGAATAAACTTGTTAAATTTCGAGAAAAAGGTCGAGATAAAATGTTGAGAATAAACTCGTTAAATTTCGAGAAAAAAGTCGTTAAATTACGAGAAAAAACTCGTTAAATTTCGACAAAAAGGTTGAGATAAAATGTTGAGAATAAACTTGTTAAATTCCGAGAAAAAAGTTGAGATAAAATGTTGAGAATAAACTCATTATATTATGAGAAAAAAGTTGTTAAATTATGAATTTGTTCTCATAATTTAACAACTTTTCTCTCGTAATTTAATGACTTTATTCTCATAATCTAACAAGTTTTTTCTCGTAATTTAATGAGTTTATTCTCAACATTTTATTTCGACTTTTTTTCGAAATTTAACAACTTTAATCTCGAGATGGTTTTATTTTTTTATTATTGCTTGGCCCTAATCCTCTTCCATACTGTTAGATGTATTATTTATTTATTTAGTTACTCATTTATTTACCCGTTCATTTTAACATTTTATTTATTTTTTTGTTTATACATTTATTTACTTTAATGTTTTTTGTTTTGTTTTTGTTTTTTTTACAATTTATTTTATTTTTTACATTTTTACTCTGTTTTTCTCTGAACTTTTCCACAGAGGCTAACACTTGTGGCCCCCTGGGCATCCCTGGAGCCCAGTTTGAAAACAAGATTGTTACAAAAAGCCTTATGAGATTTTTATTTATTTAAACTTCTTTCCATCCTACATTTGTGAACATCAAAATTAGGCCTATACAGTTTAACATTTTGTCAGTACATTTACTTTTATCTTCAAAATAACAAATAATGGCTAACATGCGACATTACACTTACGTTTTCATGACAACAAATTATTTTTCCATAATTTAATTCGTAAACTGCCTATCAGTTTTCATTTTCAGTAGTGTCTTGCATCATAATGTTGCTCAGAGTTTCATGTTATTACAGTTTATTGGCGCCTCTATCGGGCACTAGTCTGTTTTACACATTTATTGCGTCAGACGGATGCGCTTTACGACGGTTATTATGACTTTACGGCAGCGCCTGTGAAGCACTGGATTCTGTGCATGCTGGATTTAGGCTGACGTTTACCCACTGCTGCCTACAGGTGAGTTATTAATGCTCTTCAAATAGACTTTAACAAATACAGATACTGTCGTATTTGCGCTGATCAATAAAACTAAATGTGTGCTTGTGATTTCTTGACTTTAGTAGTCACAGCTCTGCTGAAATGAACACATCATGCGTTTAGCCAATTAGCCGGTCTATCTTTAGACTTCAGATCACTCAAGTTATTATTAAAGCATTACATTATAATATTAATACAACAAGGTTACTGAGTAAAAGAGTTTATTGTGATCTTAAAAATGAATAAATGTATTAAAGGAAATCTTAAATTAGTGAGGTCATACTCTGAATATGATCTGTCAGTAATGTTGTCAAGTCCAGTTTATTTGACAGTTTACTCAGAAGTACTTGTGACGAGGGTCAGACCACAGAAATGAAATGTATATAAGAAAAGTGTGATATGCAGTAACTGTAAATATTAATATCTTAAAAGTTTTGTTAATTGTGCTTTTGCTTTCATTTATGTATTGAAGGGCTGTGGTCGAACGATATGAGGTTTTCAATGACATTATCTATCATATACAGTTTAATGATATAATAATAGTCATTGTGACATACACAAAAAAGTAGAAATTAAATATAATTTTAAATACAACTTGAAGAGACACATATTACACATTATTCACTCATTTTCTGAAAAATGAATTATTAATTTACTCATAATATCTCCCTGTCAGATGGACACTCTTTACATCTCTTCCCACCCTGAGGACTTCAGGAGTTTGTTGCCCTTGATCGCTGCTGAATTCTGTCGATCTCCTCCACGAAAAGTCCACGAGGACCCTCCGGCTGAGGTGGCCAGGTCTCGTCCTGCACTGGTCTTAGAGGGCGGCTCGGTGCTCACCGGTGCCAATGCTGTGAGCTGGTACCTGGCAGCAGCGGGCAAACGGACAGGCAGCGATAAGAAGCAGGAAAGTCAGGTGTGGCAATGGCTGAGCTTTGCTGAGAACGAGCTGACGCCAGTGGCCTGCGCTGTTGCATTCCCTCTGCTGGGGATCATGGGAGTTGATAAGAAGGTATGTCTTTGTGTTTGCCTTGATGGTCTGATTGTCTGTGTATGTCATGTGTTGACTGATAGCAAAAGACTCATTCTTAGTGTATGGCTATGGCTCCTCATTCTTAGACTTTTTTATTTTACTGTTCACGGTTGAGAAGCTGCACTATCTTTGGTTGTAAATTGTTGATGTAATATTAACTGATCTTTAATTTTAGCTTCAGCAGAGTTCCAGAGCAGAGCTGCTGCGTGTTCTCAAAGCTCTAGATGAGACTCTAGCACCGCGGACATTCCTGGTAGGAGAGGGCGTGACTCTGGCGGATATGGCTGTTGCTATGGCAGCACTGCTGCCGTTCAAATATGTGAGTGCACATCTGTAAAACTAAATCATTTTAACTTGTTTATCATGACGGCTTGTATCATTAAAAGGGATAGTTTACGCAAAAATATTGGAATTTTGTTATAATTTACTCACCTTCATGTTGTTCCTCACCTGTATGACTTACTTTCTTCTGTGGAATGTAAAAGAAGATATTTTGAAGAATGTTTCCGCTGTTTTTATCCATACAATGAAAATCAGTGTGGTCATAAAACAATGTTGCATGACATTGTCTTTCATTTTATGGGCAAAAAAAAAAAAATTTTCTTTTGTACTTCACAGAAGAAAGAAAGTCATACAGATTGGTGTTATATTAGTATTATTTATGTACTGTTATTGTATTTATAAATTAATAAGCTTTTTTATTTTTATATTTTCTTTTTATTTTAATTTAGTTTAAGTTTTAGTAATTTAATTATTTTTTTTATTAGTTATTTGTTTTTATATATTTCTATATGGCATTAATTTATTTTTATTTAAATTTTAGTACTTCAGTTTAAACTTATTTATTTCGGTTAGTTGCCAATTAAATCAATTTGAATTTCAGTAGCGATTTTTAAATAGTTTTTTTGTTTTAGTTAACAATAACAACACTGATATAGGTTTGGAACGACATGAGTGTGAGTAAATGATGAACAAATTTTCATTTTTTGATGAACTGCTTCAACAAGTACTTTTCTTTTTTTAAGGCATTGGAGCCTGCAGACAGGAAGTCACTGGTGAATGTAACCAGATGGTTTAATACCTGTGTGAACCAGCCACAATTCCTGAAAGTGTTGGGTAAAATCTCACTGTGTGAGAAAATGGTGCCTGTGACCACCAAACCCAGCGCTGCCGCCAGTGCCACATCAACTGCTGCTTCTGACGCTGCTACACCAGACAGCACACCTGGTAATGGTAAGGATGTGTGTATTTGGAAGTAAAAAAAAAAAAAAAAAAAAAAAAACGTTGTAGTGTTTGGAGGTATTTTAAGACCATTATAAATTAGTAGATTGAAACATCAGCTCACATGTTCTATCAGCTGTCAGAGTCTGAAAGCATTTATGAAGTCTATGTTGCCTCTGAATAATTAGTTTGTCCTCTTGTCCTTGTTATTCTTAGGTCCTCCTAAGACGGAGGCTCAGCTGAAAAAGGAGGCAAAGAAGCGAGAAAAGATGGAGAAGTTTCAACAAAAGAAAGAGATGGAGGAGAAGAAGAAGATGCAGCCTCAGACTGAGGTTAAGTGATGGTCTCAGCATCTTATTGACACTGTCACCAACAGAGATAGACAGACAGATGATCTTGCCATATTGTTTATTCTTCCGTTCCCTCCAACAGAAAAAGGCCAAACCTGAGAAGAAGGAACTGGGTGTGATTACCTACAACATACCCACGCCTTCTGGAGAGAAAAAAGGTGTGCTTTTGCTTCCATTAGCAGTAATTGTATTTTTTAGATTTGCCATGAAGCCATTTAGTCATTTATGTGTCTCTCCTCATGTGTTTCAGATGTCTTGAGTCCTCTGCCTGATTCTTACAGTCCTCAGTATGTAGAAGCGGCTTGGTATTCCTGGTGGGAAAAACAAGGATTTTTCAAGCCTGAATATGGGGTATGGAATGAATATGAAAATAATAATAATGTATTCTTATACTCTAATATAAAAAACACTGTTGGTACACTACCATTCATATGTTTAGTTTTTTAAAGAAATTAATACTTTTATTCAGCAAGGATGCATTAAATTGATCAAAAATGACAGTAAAGATATGTACAGTCAAAAGATTTCTATTTCAAATAAATGCTGTTCTTTTGAACTTTCTGTTCATCAAAGAATCCTGAAAAAAAATGTATCATATTTCCACAAAAATATGAAGAAGCACAGCTGTTTTCAACATTGATAATAATAAGAAATGTTCTTGAGCAGCAAATTAGCATATTAGAGTGATTTCTGAAGGATCATGTGACACTAAAGACTGGAGTAATGATGCTGAAAATTCAGCTTTGCCACCTTTTTAAAATATATATTATATATTAATATTATATTTACTGTATTTTTGATCAAATAAATGCAGCCTTGGTGAGCATGAGAGACTTCTTTCAAAAACATTAAAAACATTTACTGACCCTAAACTTTTGAACGATACTTTATTCATGAAATGATATTTCTACTGTTTATTAACCAGAGAAAGAATGTAAGTGAGCCAAACCCACGTGGCGTGTTCATGATGTGTATTCCTCCACCTAATGTGACCGGATCCCTCCACCTTGGTCACGCTTTGACCAATGCAATTCAGGACTGCCTGACAAGATGGTAACCAGTCATATTTGTTAAAAATATTAAGTTACAAGCCACGATGTTGCTGTAATGTAGCTGTAATAAACATTAGACAAGCATATAAAAGTCAAGACAAGATACATTGTGGCTGATTGTTAGTGTTAGGATCACTTTAGATAGCTTTGTAACTGTAGTTTACGATATGGAGCCTATGACAGAAATGTCAGAAATAATGATATGTTTAATCATTGGTTTGCTTTGATGTGGTAATGCAGGCACAGGATGAGAGGAGAGACCACACTGTGGAATCCCGGCTGTGATCACGCTGGTATCGCCACACAGGTGGTGGTGGAGAAGAAACTGATGAGAGAGCGGCAGATGAGCAGACATGATCTCGGGAGAGAGAAATTCATCCAGGAGGTCTGGAAGTGGAAGAACGAGTGAGTTTGTGAAGTTAATGAGAATTCTGGAATGGGGATGGATAGTTCCAAGATCATTAAATAATTAAACAAATTATATGAACAAATTTCTCTTCCTTTTGGCGTTGAACAGAAAGGGAGATCGCATCTATCACCAGCTGAAGAAGCTGGGCTCCTCTCTGGACTGGAACAGAGCTTGTTTCACCATGGATACTGTGAGTACAATGCACAAAAACCCAAGCATAATATAGACTTAAAGGGTTAGTTCACCCAAAAATCATTTAATACTCACCCTCATGTCGTTCCACACCCGTAAGACCTTCGTTCATCTTTGGAACACAAATTAAGATATTTTGATTAATCTGATGGCTCAGTGAGGCCTGCATTGACAGCAATGCCATTGAAAATCTCAAGATCCATAAATGTACTAAAACATATTTAAAACAGTTCATGCGAGTTCAGTAGTTCTTCCTTAATATTATAAAGCGACGAGAATACTTTTTGTGCGCAAAAAAACCCTAAATAACGACTTTTCAACAATATAGCGATAGGCCGATTTCAAAACACTGCTTCGGAGCTTTACGAATCGTCAAAATCACGTGATTTCAGCAGTTTAGCCGTTTGATAGGAGATCCGAATCACTGATTCGATTCGTAAAGCTCCGAAGCAGTGAACTGTTTTAAATATGTGACCCGCTCTGGCGAAATGAGTCGGAAGTCGCAACGTTCTATTTTAAGATATGGGCCGATAATGTGGAAAAACAATGAAAAAATCGTTTTTTTTTTTTTTTTTTATTGTTTTTTTTTTAAGCTAATTTCAAAGAACAGACTTTCAAAAATAATCTCCCAAAGTTTCGTAGTCCAGATTATTGAGTAAAGGTATTTAAATGGCTATTAAATTTGACTATTAAATTAAAACTATTCAGGGTATGACTTTGACTAGGGTATCATTTTAAAGCTTATTGTCTCATCTTTCCATTGATACCAAAATCAATTCTGAAATTTGGGTCCCTGTGACTCATTTTGCTGGATCAGGTCGCATATGTTTTTATTAGCTTTAATGGAGCTTGAGATTTCAATGGCATTGCTGTCTATGCAGGCCTCACTGAGCCATCGGATTTAATCAAAATATCTTAATTTGTGTTCCGAAGATGAATGAAGGTCTTACAGATGTAGAACGACATGAGGGTGAGTAAGTAATGACAGAATTTTCATTTTTGGGTGAACTAACCCTTTAATAAGACCACCCAGGTATTAAATGACAGCCATTGTTACATTCTTGTTAACAAGCTTCTCATCACTAAGTGTCATTATTTAATAATGGATAATCTGTCTGCTTGCAGAAACTGTCATATGCAGTCCAGGAGGCATTTATACGTATGCATGAGGAAGGTGTGATCTACAGGAGCAAGAGACTCGTCAACTGGTCCTGTACCCTCAACTCCGCCATCTCTGACATAGAGGTACATTCATAACATATATGGGGTCAGTTTTGGGGCTTTTTATTTTTTTGTTTATTGTTTTTTGAAAGAATTGAATACTATTAATTAGCAAGGATGCACTGAATTTATCTAAAGTGCCAGTAAAGAGTTTTATAATAGTATTTTCATGGTTTCTACAAAAATGTTAAGTAGCACAACTGGTTATAACTTTCATAAAAATGAGTTTTAAACTATCCAAACAATCCAAATGTATCCATCAGTTTGTTGACAGTTTAACTATACTTATGTCAGAAAGTAGCTGATGACTGAAGTTCCATTTTTACTAACAGTCTCAGAGTCTCTGTTTTCTGAGGTCACCTGATGTATTTTGTGTTCTAGGTCGATAAAAAGGAGCTGACAGGGCGAACCCTTCTTCCTGTGCCGGGTTATAAGGAGAAGGTCGAGTTTGGAGTGCTGGTGTCCTTCTCTTACAAGATCGAAGGATCAGGTGAGGGTTGTGTCTGCAGAAATGAGGTTAGAAGAACTGACAAGACATACAGAGGTTTATAAAATGAAATATTCACCTGTAGATGAGGAGGTGGTAGTGGCCACCACCCGTATTGAGACCATGCTTGGAGACACAGCTGTAGCCGTCCACCCTAATGACCCCAGATATCAGGTGACTCCAAAGTTTCCTTTTAATAACTCGTGTGTTTGAGAAATGCTCTTGAGAATGTTTTTGAGTTAATTAACTCTTTCTTATCCAGCATCTCAAAGGAAAGATGGTCGTTCACCCGTTCTGTGACAGAAAGATGCCCATCGTGTTTGATGACTTTGTTGATATGAGCTTTGGAACAGGTAATAAATGTTACAAGGACAAAAACGTCTATTTTCTGGAAGTTTGTCTTTCAAGTTGCCGTCTTCAGTTTACAGTGCAGTGTTGTTGTACAGGTGCTGTGAAGATCACCCCTGCTCATGACCATAATGATTATGAGGTGGGAGAGAGACACAAACTGCCCTTCATCAACATCCTGGATGAAAATGGCCTCCTAATCAATGTTCCTCCTCCATACCTGGTAGGCACACACACACACACACACACACACACACATTTTGTGATATCTTTGACCCTGTTCACACCAGGTATTATTTTAATCTCTTCACAAATATGATAGAAGAGTGACAAATTGTTCTTTGGTGTTTTAGGGGATGAAGCGCTTTGAGGCAAGGAAAACTGTGCTCCAGGCACTGAAAGATAGAGGGCAGTTTAAGGAGGTTAAAGACAATCCGATGGTGGTGCCCGTCTGCAGGTTAGACACTGAATTCCACTTAACTCCTTAACTCCCTGAGGTCTGAAAACGCGCCGGCGCGTTTTCAGGTTTTTTTTCCACATTGCAGCAAACAGACTTAAAATACTCCGTCATTTTTTGTCATAGAGACATAAGCAATATATCAATTGAAATTATAGAATATCTTCTTTTATTTGTATACACTCAGAGTAAAAACAAAATGTTGTGCTTTTTGCAAAATAAAGAAAACTAAAATGATGTATGATCTGTCCTCTCCCTCTGAACAAAGTTTAATCTGATAGTTCTCAGAAAATGAACTATAATACTAATCACAAAAAAATTAGACTTATGTCTAAAAAAAAACGTTGAAATGTCAGATTTTAAATCAAAGTCAAATCGTGTTTATGTAATCTGTATGAAAAGAGACACATGTCAGAAATCCGTGATTCAGCTCATTATCTGCTAATGCGGCCACTCCCACGGAGCCAGCGCTATTCAGAGGCAAATTCAGAGGCAATACATGCATTCATTATCTCAATCGTGTATTTATTGTCTTGAAAAGTGTTTATCTGGATGTTAAAGCCATGGTTAGTGAGCTCTGGAAGACATTAGTTCCTGGTTCTTCTTCTTCTTTAGAATAATTTGTGGACTAAATGTGCACAGAGAGCGCCCTCCGGCTGCAAGTATGAATTGAAAACACCAGCGCTCATAGTGATAACAATGAATATAGAATAAATATAACTCCTCTGTATAGAAAATTGACACAAACATATGAGAATCCATAAATATTTCTCCAAATGTGAATGCTTTAAAACTAAAAACCTATATTCAGACTGTTTGCATCACAGAAATACATTATATTTTAAAGAATATATTAGAATACCATTATTTTAAATTGAGCTGAGACATGATTACAGAGGTTTTTTTCACAGCCTACCTGACTGAAAGGCTTCATTAATAAGCAGCACCATTAGAGGTTCTTTATGCGATTCTTTTGTCTTCTCAGGTGTAAATCGCCCATTATTCATGATGATTCAAGCCTCCACACATACTGTTTCTTTACAAAAAGTGTCTTACAAAAACTAAATCAATATATTGTTTTATATGAACAAGTAGGCATTATAATTTACATAATTTTGAAGCAAAAACTCTAGCCTACAACCCCCAATACCCAGGTGTCTTGTAAACACAGATTTAATATTTATTTTTGGCCTTATTTCATTTACTTAATTTTTTTGTTTTTTCAAAAACCACGCATAAACGTTATTCCTTCAAAAACACAAACATGTGCATACATGTTCCTCACATATTATTGTAGCCAAGTTTGTGCTGAATACAGTGTAATGACACCTTTGTCATTAATATGTTTATGAACAACTGAAAAAAGCACAAATGTCAGGGCATGTCAAAACTTCTCCAGGCCCCAAATCAGCCTCAGACTCCAGAGGGTTAACATTCAGTTGTTTTTTTTTTTTAGCTGGTAGATCGCTAGGCTGGTCTAATAAGGTTTTGGACAACAGGGAAGTTCCCTGAAGTTCCCTGAAAGTGTCCTATAGCTCGCAAATCTTTATTTGCAATGATTTATAATAAATCAATGGCATATTTGAATTAACTTGCTAACTTTCACAGCCAGCGTCATAGAATTTGGTAACCGAACATGTTGTCTATCACCAGATGTGATCACCAAGTGCCTCCTAGTGGAATAACAAAGAACTTACCAATGAAAGATCTACAGTTAAAAATACAGAGGGAAAAAAAACAATTCTGATTTAATGGTGACTTTAATTCCATTACAGCTGTTATGTTAACATGCACAAAGCAATCGATGAGCATATGTGTGTTTCTCAGCCGTTCTAAGGACATAGTGGAGCCTCTGCTGAAGCCTCAGTGGTACGTGGACTGCAGAGAGATGGGAAAGCAGGCTGCAGATGTCGTCAGAAATGGAGAGCTCAAGATCATCCCTGATCACCACCTCAAAACCTGGTTCAACTGGATGGACAATATCAGGTGACCCTTCTATTTCAGCTCAGATGTTGTCTGCTGGAGTCACTGTGTGTGTGTAGTAACACTTTTTGGGTATCAGGGACTGGTGCATCTCACGACAGTTGTGGTGGGGTCACAGGATACCAGCGTACTTTGTGACTGTGAATGATCCGTCAGTCAAACCAGGCGAGGTGAGCAGAGACACAACAAAATGCAGCCTGCTGTATGTGTTCTGGATTCACAGAGATGGGGGGAATTAAGATGTTGTTTGCATTTAGGATATGGACGGACATTATTGGGTCAGCGGTAGATCGGAGGAGGAAGCCAGAGAAAAAGCTGCCAAGCGCTTCAATGTCACCGCAGATAAAATCTCTCTACGCCAGGGTGCGAGTCTAACACACCCATTCTTTCATTACTACTGAGTCATTTTATCTTTCTGTTTTGTTTATGCATATTTTTACCCTCTGGCATCATTAAAGCATCTTTCTTTCTTTCTGTTTGTGTTTCAGATGAGGATGTGTTGGACACTTGGTTCTCCTCAGGGATCTTCCCCTTCTCCATCTTTGGTTGGCCCAATGAGGTCAGAAATTAATACAGAATACACACACTCATGTATAAGACTCAAGTGTTGTCTAAACTTGCTCATCATGTTTTATAAATTTGCATTTATAAAACATGAACTATTCTAATTACATTTCTTTATGGTTATATACACATTATATAATGCAATTATTTCAGTTAATGTTTTCAATGAAAGTTTTTATGAAGTGCTACAGAGAAAGTCTAAGTTCATGGGTCTCTGCAAAAAAAAATAAAAAAATTAGTATTAGTATTTGTATTTAGTATTTGTGCTATTATGTCATATTGTCAATAATATACAGACTGCAGTGATTATGTAATTTTGCAATATTTGTATGTTAGTCAGAGGACCTGAGAGTCTTCTACCCAGGAACGCTGTTAGAGACGGGCCATGATATCCTGTTCTTCTGGGTGGCTCGTATGGTCATGATGGGTCTCAAACTTACTGGAAAACTACCTTTCAAAGAGGTGGGCGTGTTTTGTTGTTGTTGTTGTTTTAAAATATGTATTTTCTCTATTGTATATTTTATTTTTAGCTTCTGGAGCTGCAAAATGTAAAGGTTTATGTCTAATAGACTGTTAATCTCCCTCTCAGATGTATTGAGGTGTGTCAGTTCATTCAAAACTAGTGTAACTTAGTGTAATCTAGTGTTTCATATAATGTGGTGTAAATCTGGTTTGTTCTTTCAGGTGTACCTGCATGCAGTGGTACGAGACGCTCATGGCAGGAAAATGAGCAAGTCTCTCGGTAATGTCATCGACCCTCTGGACGTCATCACTGGCATTTCACTGGAGGTAGCTAAACTACTGACTCTTGCATTAACCCCAATGTGGCTACATAAGGTGTCATTGCATAAAATGAATTTGATGAATTTGAGGATTGCGTGTGTGCGTGTTTGTGTGTGTGTGTGTAGGGTCTTCACGCTCAACTAACAGACAGTAATCTAGACCCTCTGGAGATTGAGAAGGCCAAACAGGGACAGGTATAACCCGTTTTCTATTAGCTCTTGTAATCTTTTGCTATTGTACCTTTTTAGCTGCTGCTATGCTTTTCTGTTACATTCTGTTCGTGTATGTGTCTGCTCTATAGAAATCTGACTATCCCAGTGGAATTCCAGAATGCGGGACTGACGCGCTCAGATTTGCTCTATGTGCTTATACCAGTCAAGGTAAAAAAATAAAATAAATAAATAATCGAATGCATATCTACATTGTCTTGTCAGTTAAAAGTAGAAATATTATCATAAAGCCCCCAATATACTCACAGCCGTAGTTCTTTTCCATTATTTGCTTTTGGGTAAAATGAAATTTGAAATACCTTGGCAGGAAAATACTGTTATTGAACTTCCTGATGCCACCCATGCTGCTGGGAGTAACTTTTAGATAATATGTAAATTTGAGCTGCACACTTTCCTCTCAATAACAAAATTAACCGCCAACAAAAATGACAGTGGTGAGAAAAAAGCAGTTAAGAAAAAATGTGATCATAGCGATGTGGATGTTTTCACCGGCTCTGCAATTCAGCACTCCAGTCAAGTTTATTTATATACCACTTCATACAATACATTGCTTGATAATAAGCACCAGTGTCACTTTCGATTAGAAATATAACTTCAATTTCTACTTTTAAAAAGCAGCTCTCTGGTGTATTCATGCATCTGACCTTGACAGATTTTTATCTCACAGAAGGTTGAGCTTTTAGAGCCACAACTACCTATTATGTAATTGCCACTGACCAGTGATAGTTCGAAGGTGTTTACCATCCAGAGCGAACTTTTCCAGAAAGTTCACTTTAGCAAGCAGTTTCTAACTCCCAAAAAACACACAAGACAAACTTTGTTTTGGCCTGATTAGTTTAAAGTATGATAAGGTACATGGATGTAACCAAATATATAAGATTGAAATATATATTGACAAACCTATATTGATATACCAGTACTCTGAATATATGGGTGGATAATAATAATAATAATAAAATATGTTCTGATAAAGTATTACTTTGTGCTTTTTTTGTTTCATCTACCAGGCAGAGACATTAATCTGGACGTGAACAGGATTCTGGGATACAGGCATTTCTGTAACAAGCTGTGGAACGCAGTGAAGTTTGCCATGAGGACCTTGGGAGAGGGATTTGTTCCCTGCGTAAAAGCTCAGGTGAGAGAGAGATGGACAGGTGGAGGTGATGGATAGATGGACGATGTGTCAGGACATTGTGCACAACATGCAAACATACACTTTGTGGTGAATTGTGGGTTGATTTCCCTCTCAGTTAATTTCTAAACATGATTGTGTGTCTCTCAGCTGTGTGGCAGTGAAAGTGTGTCTGATCGCTGGATTCTGTCCCGTCTGAGCGCAGCAGTAGCGCTGTGTGATAACGGATTCCAGGCCTACGATTTCCCGACAATCACCACTGCCATCTACAATTTCTGGCTGTACGAGCTCTGTGATGTTTATTTGGTAATGAATACACACACTTGTTTTGGCCCCTTCATTTGTATATCTAATTTTGTCTCAGCACACATTTCTAATAAGCTTTCGAATTTTGTGGGGAGTTTAACTTTGAGACTTTTTTTTTTTTTTTTTTGCACATATAGGAAAGTGTGAAGCCAGTGTTGAGCAGGACAGATTCAGAAGGACAAAAACAGGCAGACATCTGCAGACAGACTCTCTACACCTGTCTGGAGGTGGGTCTCCGCCTCCTGTCTCCTATCATGCCTTTTGTTTCTGAAGAGCTCTTCCAGCGGTTGCCAAGGAGACGGCCTCAGGACAGCCCCGCCAGCATCTGTGTCACACCTTATCCAGAAACTTCAGAGGTGAGCAGGAGTCAAATGTAGGGCTGCACGATGAATTGAAATACAACTGAAATTGTGATAAGGATTAGTGCGATTATCAAATCGGAAAGGCTTCAAATTAAATAAATATATGCAGTGTATGTTTCAGAGTGAAGCGTGACACTGTTCTGTGTTCTTACACATGAGCAGATTATTATTAACTGATGTTTATAGGATCTCAGAACAGCTTGGTGCGCTTAACAACATTTGGGAAAGCAATAGGTGCCAACCATCTTCCTATACTTGTAATGAGAAGCTTTTATGAAAGTTGCCATCGAATGTTTTTTTACAAGATGTATATAAGTCTAAGGTGTCCCCTGAATGTGTCTGTGAAGTTTTAGCTCAAAATACCCCATAGATTTTTTTAAATTAATTTTTTTAACTGTCTAATTTGGGGCATAATTAGAAATTCGCCGATTCAGGCTGCTGCCTCTTTAAATGCTCATGCTCTCCGCCCCCGGAACTCGTGCTTGCCTTAAACAGTGCATAAACAAAGTTTACACAGCTAATATAACCCTTAAAAAGGATCTTTACAAAGTGTTCGTCATGCATACTGCATAAATGCGTCGGATTATGTGAGTATAGTATTTATTTGGATGTTTACATTTGATTCTGAATGAGTTTGAGGCTGTACTCCATGGCTAAAGCTAACATTACACACTGTCGGAGAGATTTTTAAAGAATGAAGTTGTGTTTATGAATTATACAGACTGTAAGTGTTTAAAAATGAAAATAGCGACGGCTCTCGTCTCTGTGAATACAGTAAGAAACGATGGTAACTTTAACCACATTTAACAGTACATTAACAACATGCTAACGAAACATTTAGAAAGACAATTTACAAATTTCATATTATCATGGATCATGTCAGTTATTATTGCTCCATCTGCCATTTTTCACTATTGTTCTTGCTTGCTTACCTAGTCTGATGATTCAGCTGTGCACATCCAGACGTCCTGCCCTTGTGTAATGCCTTAAACATGGGCTGGATAATGGGGGGCGTACATATTAATGATCCTGACCGTTACGTAACAGTCGGTGTTATGTTGAGATTCGCCTGTTCTTCGGAGGTCTTTTAAACAAATGAGATTTATATAAAGAGGAGGAAACAATGGAGTTTGAGACTCACTGTATGTCATTTCCATGTACTGAACTCTTGTTATTCAACTATGCCAATATAAATTCAATTTTTAATTCTAGGGCACCTTTAAATTAATATATTAGTATTGCAATTTTACAGCTGTAATGTAAAATAAAATTACTGGTTTATATTTGTCTTAAATGTGTAATTTTAATTAAAATATTACAATAGTAATATTTCTTATTTTGCTTTAATTTATTAATTTTACTATTTTTATTTATTTTATTTTATAGCAATATTATTATATTTTATATCCATATTTATATATAATTACAACATTTGTTTCAAATTGTGCAGTTCTATTAGATGCAATGTGTCCTAGTAGTTATGCATTGGTCTGGTAAAAATATAAATCTATTCTGATAAAGAATGTGTCAAGACACAGGATACAGTCATCATGCTTTTGGCAAGAAATTTGTGTGGTTTACTTCAGCCAATGAGCCAGTTTTATTAGACCTGAATCTAAGAAGTATTTTCTGGTCAAAATCCCAGAGAGAACCAGCTAGTATAAAAAAGATCAAGTTTTAGATAACAAACACTTTATTAATCATGATATAGTCTTTGATGTCCCACTATAATGAGTTCTTTAGAGAGTTTTATCATGGATCATTTTTCATCATTTATGGAGGGGAGTGTAGTTAAATGTGAAGGTGACTGGAATAAATATAACCTTTGGAAATTCAATAACATAAAGTTTAAATTACATGAAGAGTGGGAGAGGAAACCATCTGAAACAAATGCAACCTGTGGTGGTTTCCAGTATAAATGGTGTTTTTTTTTTTTTGGTTGTAGTTCTGTTGGCACAGCGAGGAGGTCGACCGTCAGATGGAGTTTGTCATGTCTGTGGTCAGAACCATCCGATCACTCAGGGCCGATTACAACCTGACCAAGACCCGCGCTGACTGTGAGACATCACGCATTACACTGCACACTCATTTCACACTGACTAGATTCAGCTAGGGATGCACCAATCAAAGGCCTGGATCAATATTGGCACCTATATTAAAGTGTTAGTTCACCCAAAAATGAAATTTCTGTCATTAATTACTCACCCTCATGTTGTTCCGAACCCGTAAGACCTTCGTTCATCTTTGGAACACATTAACATTAATGTTATGAAGTGACGAGAATACTTTTTGTGCGCAAAAAACAAAACAAAAATAACTTTATTCAACAGTTTCTTCTCTCTTGAGTTTAAATTGTTTTATCTCTTAAATTGTTTGATAAAAAATATGTATTTTGACAGTCTTAAAGGGATAGTTCACCCAAAAATGAAAATTGTTTATCTGCTTACCCCCAGGGCATCCAAGATGTAGATGACTTTGTTTCTTCAGTAGAACACAAATGATGATTTTTAACTCCAACCGTTGCAGTCTGTCAGTCTTATAATGTGGGTCAATGGGAACTTCGTCTATAAGAGTAAATAAAACATGCACAGAGAAATCCAAATTAAACCCTGCGACTCGTGACAACACATTGATGTCCTAAGACACGAAACGATTGGTTTGTGCGAGACACAGAACAGTATTTATATAATTTTTTACCTCTAAAACACCACTATGTCCAACTGCGTTCAGCACTCGCTTAGTGAGGTCTGATCGCGCTCTGACAACGGAAGTGATATCTCGCACTCATTGAAGTATACGCGCGAGACATCACTGCCGATGAACATCACATTTTCATTTTTGGGTGAACAATCCCTTTAACTAAATTATAAAGTTTTATCTTTGTGTGAAAAACTATGGATTCTAAAGGGGGAAAAATATGTACCTCTTCTGGGTTAAAATGGACCCGAATGCGAAAATTCCACTGTGTCAAGACATCAAAAATACATTTCTGAGACTGAAGTGTATTTGAGTTTCAGAACAATCGTGCAGTTCATGAGCTTCATTATAGAGTCACAAGAGGGAAATGTTGGTGCATCTCTAGTCTCAACATTAACCACATCACACACACAGGCTGAGGTTTACACACAACCTACTGACCATAAATGTCATCATCAGTTGAGAACCTCACAGTCTTTGTATGATTTCATCTTTTATTAGCAGACACAAATGTAATTCTTGTGTTTAATCTCTTTCTCAGGTTACCTGCAGTGTGTAGACTCTGATACTGCGGCTCTGGTCCAGACATACAATCTTCAGATCCAGACACTGTCTTACTCTCAGACCATTCACCCAGTGGTTGGAGGCGACAACACTATCCCACAAGGCTGTGCGGTGGCCATCGCCTCAGATAAATGCACTGTTCACCTCATGCTGAAGGTAAAAATGTTGTTGCATGATGAGAATGTGTTTTCACTTGCACTTACACCTGAAGGCGATTTATTCTAGTTGTCATAATCCCCACCACAGCTTCCAAATTCAATAATTAAATTAATCAGCCGGAAATGAAGAGATAAAGTTAATTTAAATATGATTCTCCAAAAATAACATCAGCACATGCTCAAAACCCAATAATCTTGTTTGGCTTTGCATCAAGAATTCATTTCCCCCTCCTACAGCATCACATTTTAATGAGTGTAATGAGCTTTCTGTGTCTGTAAACACGCCAGTTTCGAAATCCTTTTCTCCGACTCAGGGTTTGATTGACTTGGAAAAGGAGGTCACTAAACTGACAGCAAAGAAAGGGGAGCTGGAGAAACAGATGGAAAAGTTGAAGGAAAAGATAGCCAAGAACGACTACAAGGAGAAAGTTCCTGTTAAAGTGCAGGAGGCAGATGCTGAGAAAGTAAGTAGGATGGAGGGGAAGCAATTTGTCTGAGAAAATGGTCTTAAATTACAGTTCTCTAAAGGTTCTTGTCTTAAAGAAAAATCTATTTTGTTTTTTTTTTCCCTTTCCAGCTGAGGCAGAATGAAGCAGAACTGCAGAAAGTGAAGGAAGCCATCGAGAACTTCAGAAAGATGATGTAACAACTCACCTTTATAATGTTTTTTTGTTTTCTATTGTTTATGAACATTGAAATCCTTTCCTTTGTGTTTGTCACTCAGTCCTGTCTACTGAACAATAAAGTGGGAAAGCTTGAATAAAAATCAACCTGAGGTTAAATATCAAAAATTGTCTCATTTGTGTAATTTAACCCTTTCATACATGAATTATGATAACCACAGTCAAGTTTTTTTTTTTTCTTTTCTTATGTGATTTTATTGCTTTGAATTTTAGTCAGTGTGACTACAGTGGTTCAAACTTCATGTTATGAAGCAACAGGAATACTTTTTGTGCGCAAAAATAACGTATTTTATTCAACAATTTTTCTCTTCTCTGTCAGTCTCCTACGCTGATCACATGAGTGAGAACGTGTTTACATCATAACACCGGCTCAATATCGGCCTGTACATGTGAGCAGCATGACACATACATGTGATCCTGACGCAGGAGCCAACCAATACTGAGTTGGCGTTCTGACATTGAACACGGAAGTGCTGCACTGTGCTTACTGCGTGAACAGCGTAGAAGAATGACGGGAAAAGTCGTTATTTTTGTTTTGGTTTTTTTTTTGCGCACAAAAAGTATTCTTATTGCTTTGTAACATTAAAGGGTTAGGTCACCCAAAAATTAAAATTGTCACTAATTACTCATCCTCATGTCGTTTTACATCGTAAGACCTTCGTTCATTTTCGGAACACAAATTAAAATATTTTTGATAAAATCTGATGGCTCAGTGAGGCCTCCAATTAACACTTTCAGATGCCCAGAAAGCTACTAAAGATGTATTTAAAACGGATCAAACTGCCAAAGTCACGTCCCCCTAGTGGTGAACCATTGAAATTACGAAACACTTAACGTAACAAAGCCTAGTTTACTGAAATCACGTGACTTTGGCAGTTTGACACGCGCTCCAAACCACTGATTCGAAACAAAAGATTTGTAAAGCTTTGAAGTAAGCTTCATGAAGCAGTGTTTTGAAATCGCAATCAATAGATATTGTTGAATGAGGTCGTTATTTTGTTTTTTTGGCACACAAAAAGTATTCTCATCGCTTCATAACCACTGAACCACTGTAGTCACATGAACTGTTTTAAATATGTCTTTAGTAGCTTTCTGGGCATCTGAAAGTGTTAATTATCTTGCTGGCAATGCAGACCTCCTGAGCCATCAAATTTTATGAAAAATATCTTAATTTGTTTTCCGAAGATGAACGAAGGTTTTACGGGTGTGTAATGACATGAGGGTGAATAACTAATGACAGAATTTTCATTTTTGGGTGAACTAACCCTTTGAACCACTGTTGTCACGTTAACTATTTAAATGAAAAAAAAAAAAACCTTGGATTTCATCAAAAATATCTTAATTTGCATTCTGAAGATGAACAAAGGTCTTATGGGTGAGTAACATATGACAGAAATGTCATTTTTGGGAGAACTAACCCTTTAAGAGGTACTGTATTAAACAATACAGTAATAGCAGAGTAATATTGTGTACATTTAACAAACCAATGAATAAAATGATATATAAAAAAAATAACACACAGCTTCAATTATTGCAAATGCAATTGCGTTTGTTCCTGTTTGACCATCAAACAAAGAACTTCAAACAAGATGAACTTTGCATGTCTTTGACATTAGAACATGAGGACGTGATTCCATCAAAGATCTCTACAAGCAGTAAAGGTACAACTCTGGAAAACCAACTCAGACTATGTATATAACACTCATGCTCCCTCCAGTCTACCAGTATTTATTTACCCTTATTAGCTGATAATTGTGATTATGTTTATGTTCAAAATGGACAAATTTAGCTCTCTTCTCTGAGAAAACCTCAAACTGAAATCTACATTGATCGACTGAGATTTTCAAACTGGAAAAATTAATGATCAGGAGTTTTCAAATCTCATCTGAAATGAGCAGTAAGACATTACATTGATAATAATAATGTTTCTTGAGCATCAAATCAGCATATTAGATTGATTTCTGAGGGATCATGTGACACTGAAGACTGGAGTAATGATGCTGAAAATTCAGCTTTGATCACAGGAATAAATTACACTTTACTGTATATTGACATAGAAAACAGCTGTTTTAAATTGGAATAATATTTCACAATATTACTGTTTTTGTTTGTATTTTTAATCAAATAAATGCAGGCATATATAAATGCATATATATTATAGTGTGTGTGTATTTATATATTATTATATATGTATATACAGTACAGTCCAAAAGTTTGGAATCACTAAGATTTTTAATGTTTTTAAAAGAAGTTTCGTCTGCTCACCAAGGCTACATTTATTTAATTAAAAATACAGTAAAAACAGTAATATTGTGAAATATTATTACAATTTAAAATAACTTTTCTATTTGAATATATTTCACAAAGTAATTTATTCCTGTGATGCAAAGCTGAATTTTCAGCATCATTACTCCAGTCTTCAGTGTCACATGATCCTTCAGAAATCATTCTAATATGCTGATTTGCTGCTCAAGAAACATTTAATGTGTACAATTGTACAAAATATTTGTGTACAATATTTTTTTTCAGGATTATTTGATGAATAGAAAGTTCAAAAGAACAGCATTTATCTGAAATCTAATCTTTTGTAACATTATAAATGTCTTTACTGCCACTTTTGATTGATTTAATGCATCCTTGCTGAATAAAAGTATTCATTTCTTTAATTTCTTTTCAAAAAAAATAAAAATAAAAATTCTTACTGACCCCAAACTTTTGAACGGTAGTGTATAATGCTACAGAAGCTTTGTATTTCAGATAAATGCTGTTCTTTTGAACTTTCTATTCATCAAGGAATCCTGAAAAAAAAGTACACAACTGTTTTCAACATTGAAAATAATCATAAATGTTTATTGAGCAGCAAATCAGCATATTAGAATGATTTCTGAAGGATCATGTGACACTGAAGACTGGAGTAACGATGCTGAAAATTCAGCTTTGCATCACAGGAATAAATTACTTTGTCAAATATATTCAAATAGAAAACAGTTATTTTAAATTGTAATAATATTTCACAATATTACTGTTTTTTACTGTATTTTTAATTAAATGTCGCCTTGGTGAGCAGACGAAACTTCTTTTAAAAACACAAAAAATCTTAGTGGTTCCAAACTTTTGGACTGTACTGTATATATATATATATATATATATATATATATATATATATATAAAATAAAATTTTATAATTTATATTTGAATATAAAATCTCAAACTACATATCTCATGCTTGCTTACATTTTCAAGAAACATACAACCATACCATTTCAAGTACAATAAACTTTTATTTTGTGTGAAACACAAATAATGACATGTTAATGACTTGGAGAAATCCAACCACAAAAAAAAAAAAAAAAAAGAGTATCCCCTGTTTTTATTTAATATTCATATACAATATAACATTCAGAACATTATTTAACGATACGATTTGTTCATAATTACAATGCTCCACAAAATAGAGGATAAAAATAAAAACAGACTGAGAAAGAGGCAAGAGATCTTTGAGTCCCATCAATGAGAGTCTCTCAAAAGAAACAAACGTCCAGACGGTGACGACAAACCTGAGCGTCGGCACATTTCATACCCACTGCGATGGAGGCATGGCACAACCAATAATTTAAAACGCCTCTATCAAATCATGCGAACTGAGAAAATACACGAGTAACCCTGTCACAGTTAGATGGACTAATTCTAAACGCCTCCCTGCCGTCCCACAGAACTGACTCAAATGTACCGGTATGTGATTCCCTTTGACCTCTGACCTCCAGCGCTCTCTTCCTGTCTTTCTCATTGGCTCTCTACAGTCTCCAGGGAGGCCTGAACTCAGAAATGGGAAGTGGAGTGCAGTGTGTAGTATCAAAATTTCGCATATACTTTCGTGCCTGAGAGAGAGAGAAATGACCAGTTAATGACAACAAAAACTTACTGAAAAGCCCTTAATAGCTTAAATACTATATATAAAGACAGCAAATATGGTGTGAACTGTGAAGTAAGTATTATATGAAGTATTTAAGAGCTTATTGCACTCTGATGTACAAGAATGTGGGTAGCTACAATATACAGTACTACACTACAGAATAACACGGTGTAAACTGATATTTTTGTAACATACCAAGAATAGAGCAAGCTGTCTTCTGCCCTCGAGCGTCATGTCTTCACCTAAAATAGAAGATCAGATTACCAACAGTCTGTATTGTTTTAAGCAGAAACCGTAGCCATAGTAAAGGAAATCACTGCTGAACGTCCCCATTTGTACCACACCAACCCAGCTGTGGAAGTGAGCATGGCTACTGTGTATGAAGCACGTACCAACGCTCCAGGGGAACAGAGTCTCTCTGTCTGTCTGATAGGACTGCAGCACAGACAAGCACCAATCATCATCCACCTCATAGCCGGTGTACACAGACTCTGAGGAAAAAACAGGGAAAAAGCGACATTCTGCTTAATGCAGCCAAATCACAAAGAGGAAATGCAGAAAAAAAAAACAGATATTATGGAATAAACCCATCTAGAAATTCGGTCTCATACCAACAATTCTTTACATATTAGGTTTCATATCCGGTGTTAAGACCAGCATTCTATTACGGAAGTTTTCAAACTTTCTGATGCCACTGACCCCCATTATTCCCTTGCAAGGAACTCCCTTCCAAAAATATACAAATTTTTATGATGTATAAAGACCAAATTTATAATGTACAAAATAAAAAGTATAAATATAAGTACATGGAAACTATTATCTGGAAAATATTTGGTTTCTATTGAAGGCATATTTCACCCAAAAATGAGAATTCTGTCATTTACTCACCCTCAAGTTGTCCCAAACCTGTATGATTTTTTTTTTCTTCTGAACACAAAAGAAGATATTTTGAAGAATATTATGAACCAAACAGTTCATAGACCCTATTGATTTGCATACTATGAAAAAAAAAAAAAACACTATGGAAGTCAATGTCCATCAACTGTTTGGTTTCATTCTTCAAAATATCTCCTTTTGTGTTCAGCAGAAGAAAGAAATTCATACAGGATTGGGACAACTTGAGGGTGAGTAAATGATGACAGAATGTTCATTTTTTTTGGGTGAACTATCCCTTTAAACAGACACTATCTGTTTTCTATCCATTATTAAAGGATTAGTTCACACCCGTAAGACCTTCGTTCATCTTCGGAACACAAATTAAGATATTTTTGATAAAATCTGATGGCTCAGTGAGGTGACAATTTATGTTCCGAAGATGAACGAAGGTCTTACAGGTTTGGAACGACATGAGGGTGAGTAATAAATGACTTCATTTTCATTTTTGGGTTAACTAACCCTTTAACTGTTACTGTTAAATATAAACATGAAGAACAACAACTGAACTGTCAACTGAATAAAAAAAACTGATTATTACCATAATTTCTGACCAGTCTTTACAAAGCAAAATGAAACATAATGTCATAATTTCGTACATTTTAACTCAAATGATTAAATTTTACACCTTTTCTCTAAAGTATTCCACTCCTTGGAACCCAGTTTGAAAACCTGTTCTAAGCTATATAAAACCATAAACCAGGGTTTTACATGCTGTAGTTCAGGCATTTATTTCACAAAAAAATTAATATTAATATTAATAAACAATTTAAATAAAATAAGTAATATTATCAACTTCTAATAATCCAAAAGAAAATAAATAAATATTATAATTAGCTTCCAATATTGACCAATGGCATTATGCCAATTTAAAAAAAAAGGATAATATGAATGAAAATAAATTTCTAATAACTATAAAAACACACCTCCTTCAATCTGTGTCCCTGCTGCAAGCCATTGCCTGACGGCTCTGATAGCATCATCTGTCATGACCTTAGGATACCTAAGGGACAGAGAGAGAAGACAGATGAAAGCAATTGAAGGAGCAGAATCAGATTAAGCGGTTTGTGTGAATGGTGTCTGACCTGTACTGAAGTAGTTTGAGTAACAGGTCATTCCCTCTGTTAGACATGATGTCTTCTGGACCCCTGTATCAAAACACAATACGGCCACATCAAGATCAAAAGCAATTCAAGTTTGCCTCCAAAGGCATGAATGTGTTTATTTGTGTCCTGGATAACTCACGTGGTAGTGATGATTTCATCTTTAGTTCTTCTGATCAATAACACTGGACCCTGGTACCTGAAATGAAAGACAAATTATTTCGATGGAGCTCAAACTGTAAACTTTAAAGGGTTAGTTCACACAAAAATTAAAATTCTGTCATTTATTTCTTACCCTAATGCCGTTTCACACCCATAAGACTTTCGTTCATCTTCAGAACACAAATTAAGATATTTTAGTTCAAATCTGATGGCTCCGTGAGGCCTTCATAGGGAGCAATGACATTTCCTCGCTAAAGATCCATAAAAGTACTAAAAACATATTTAAATCAGTTCATGTGAGTACAGTGGTTCAATATTAATATTATAAAGAGATGAGAATATTTTTGGTGCGCCAAAAAAAACTAAATAACGACTTATTTAGTGATGGCCGATTTCAAAACACTGCTTCAGGAAGCATCGGAGCATAAATGAATCAGTGTATTGACTCATGATTCGGATCGCGTGTCAAACTGCCAAATGGCTGAAATCACGTGACTTTGGTGCTCCGAACAGCAGATTCGATACACTGATTCATTTATAATATCGATGCTTCCTGAAGCAGTGTTTTGAAATCGGCCATCACTAAATAAGTCGTTATTTAGTTTTTTTTGGCGTACCAAAAATATTCTTGTTGCTTTATAATATTAATATTGAACCACAGTAGTCACATGAATGATTTAAATATGTTTTTAGTACCTTTATGGATCTTGAGAGAGGAAATGTCATTGCTCCCTATGGAGGCCTCACGGAGCCATCAGATTTCAACAAAAATATCTTAATTTGTGTTCCAAAGATTAACGAAGGTCTTACAGGTGTGAAACGGCATGCGGGTGAGTAATAAATGACAGAATTTTCATTTTTGGATGAACTAACCCTTTAAAAAAAGGTGTTTAATGGCGCAACAATCCAACAACCCCATCAATTCCCGGTGAACACAAATCAAGTCCCGTCCTACATTTTTTTCTCGTTCAAGAAGCTGTTTCACTCTTAATATACATCACAACTACCGTATCATGCTGACTTTAATAATAAAAAAACAAAGATGACTAACTTGCAAAGCTGTTCAGCATTGTTCAGGTTCATGTACTGCCTCACTGTATGGGTGACCAAGGGTCCTGCAGAAATGGACATAAACATTCATCAGTGAATTGTTTGGGTCACTCTTTAGAGAGTTGAGTAGAGATGAAGAGAATAAACACTCACTCCAGCTCTCTGGCATGACCTTCAGCGCAAGGGGTAAAAGATCATCAAATGAGGCGTCTAAAACCAGAGCTCGGATCTCTGGGTAAGACATCACAGCCCAACTGGCTAAAATAGAGCAAGACATTAAGAATTGCAGTAAAACAAGTGAATCATTTTTTGTCTGATCTGTGATTGTTTACCTGTGAAGCCCCCTATTGACCAGGCGTACACAATAATGTCACTCAACTGGAAGCCCAGTTTGTGCACGGCAAACTGAATGACGACGTCCATCGCATTGGCTTCGTTTTGGGGAAATGGAACTCCCTGAAAAAGCAGAAGAGAAAAAAGTACACTGAGGTTTTCATGTATTTTGCATTTTAGATAAAACACTATCTATATAAATAATATCTTGTGTTTTCAGTGTACACAACATTAGCTGTGTGCTGTTATGACAAGGTCAGTTTGAGGAACAGATGGTGTGATGTTCACTTACTGTACTGCCGCCAAACCCTGGGTGATTCCAGCCCAACACTGAGTATCCACCTGGAAACACACCAGAGAAAAAAGTTTCACATCCATCTAGTGCATGAATGTTGAAAATACAAAACAGACACACTGAGGTGAACACATTACCTTCTAGTGGCGTATTCATGCAGCCGACCTCATAGAATCCTGCATTTCCCTCACAGCAGATCACCTGTGATATTCAATATATCAGCATTGGAAAGTGGCTAGAGGTAATACATCATTATGTAACTTATTATGTAATTATACTACTTTCTCTGCAGCTTCTCTATTATGATTTCTTCTGCTCTCTTCTAGTGGCACATTTACTTTAGTTACACAGATTCTTACCAGAGTTTTTCCAGCTGGTCCTCCATCTCTCCTCCGGTCCACAAACATGGTGTCAATCTCATTCCCATCACAAGCCACCAGTTTATTCCGCTGACCGTCATACTGAACACAACAAAGCAGAGATGGGGTTATGACCTTTATATAGGGTTCCCACAAATTTAAATGAACAAATTAACATTTTTCTTTGTATTATCTATAGCATTTATGAAAAATAGCAATACACAAATTTAGAAACTATACCTACAACATGCCACAGTTGTAATATAAATCTTGAGTGAAAAATCTATTCCCTTAAAGGTGCCCTAGAATCAGAATTTGAATTTATCTCGGCATAGTTGAATAACAAAAGTTCAGTACATGGAAAAAGACATACAGTGAGTCTCAAACTCCATTGCTTCCTCCTTCTTATGTAAATCTCATTTGTTTAAAAGACTTCCGGAAAACACTCGGATCTCAACATAACACCGACTGTTACGTAACAGTCGGGATCATTAATATGTACGGCCCCAATATTTGCATAATGCCAGCCCATTCGACGCATTAGACAAGGAAAGGCAGTATTAACGTCTGGATCTGTGCACAGACAAGGTAAGCAAGCAAGAACAACAGCGAAAAATGGCAGATGGAGCAATAATAACTGACATGATCCATGATAATATGAAATTTGTAAATTGTCTTTCTAAATGTTTCATTAGCATGTTGTTAATGTACTGTTAAATGTGGTTAAATTTACCATCGTTTCTTACTGTATTCACGGAGACGAGAGTCGTTGCTATTTTCATTTTTAAACACTTGCAGTCTGTATAATTCATAAACACAACTTCATTCTTTATAAATCTCTCCAACAGTGTAGAATTAGACGTTAGCCACAGAGCATATCCTCAAACTCACACAGAATCAAACGTAACCATCTAAATAAATACTTTACTCACATAATTCGAAGCATGCATACAGCATGCATGACGAACATCTTGTAAAGATCCATTTGAGGGTTATATTAGCTGTTTGTAAATATATTAAATATATTATTATATTAGCTGTTAACTTTGTAAATGCACTGTAATATAGTCGAGAGCTCGTGGGGCAGAGGGAACGCATCTCTTAAAGGGGCCGTGCTGAAAAAATCAGTGCATAGTTAATGATGCCCCAAAATAGGCAGTTAAAAAATTTAATTAAAAAAATCTATGGGGTATTTTGAGCTGAAACTTCACAGACACATTCAGGAGACACCTTAGACTTATATACATCTTGTAAAAAAACAATCTAGGGCACCTTTAACAGATAATATATATATATATATATATATATATATATATATATATATATATATATATATATATATATATATATATATATATATATATATATATATATATATATATATATACTTCAGAAGTGGGTATTATCAAATTTCCAATAGCATGTGAATACAACAAATATTTTGTATGGCTAATTCCATTTTTATTGCTATATTATTTTTTAAATCCCTAATATTTCCAGGTTTTTATGTTTAAATGTTACAAAATTTAAAATGTGATATGTTTTCCTGAGACAACTGAGAAACTGTTGTAGTAGTGGGTTTGTAGATGTTTTTCAGTGTTACCTCTTCTACGAGTCTGGCCTGGCCCTGCTGTAACATGGGCCTCATGGCCTTCTGCAGCAGACCCACTGACCCCGGGTACAGCATCCTCCGGCCGAAAGAGTGAGCTATCAGATAACTACACAAAAAACACATAAATGAGACTCCAATATGTGGCATGACTGCTGATGAATATGTAATAGAGGTCAGCAATTACCAGAGCTCTCATCTAAATCTTTGTATTTGTACAACCCTAATAATGAGGTACTGTATATCCCTGCAAGTGTGTAAATGTGTTATCACACGCTTGTTACCTTAAGATGTGGCATGGCAGCGTGCGAACTGAGCTCAGCACACCGTCTGCTGCTCCTCTGTGTTTCGGCTCTGGCCGTAGCAGGGACACGCCACCTTTAGACAATTTCCTGCAAACAGAGGAAGAGCAGATATATTAGAAACATGCACTGATCTCAGAGTTTGCCAATGACACCCAATTAAAGCAAAATCCTCTAAAACTGAGTTGTTTGTTTGCTTTTTAAAGCCATGCTGGCTTGTAAGTGCTAACAAAATAAAAAAGGTTTCTTGCAGGGTTAAACCCAGCGCAATCGAATAAAACATGCTTCAGGGATAAAGGATTTTTACAAAAAGATCATATTGGTGGATCTTCTCCTTATATTAAAAACTTGTGTGTCATACTGGAACGGCCTATTTGGCAATGGATTAAAAAATGATAAAACCCTTGGGAACACTTTACTGAAAGCCTTTATGTATAATGCATTATAAAGGTATTCATAATGTATGCTATAATGTATTATATATTTTCATAAAAAACTGTAACCAAAGTTAAACTGCACTATAATATTTGTCAATTCCTTGTTACATCTGAAATTGGTTATTTGTCATGTGTTTTAATGCATTAAAAATGTAATTATAATGAAATGTAATATAATTGTGGTTAAAATTATTCATGAGACCATACAATGCATTTTAAGGTGCATCAAAAGTCATAATTAATGCATTAAAAATGTTTTTATAATGCATTATACATAAAAGCTTCAAGTAACACGTTACCAAACTCTCTTCTCCCAACAATGGGACCGATTTCATGAAGTCTGCACTCGGTATAGATCCCACTCTGTTTGCCATTTGTTATTAAAATAGGAATTTATTTTTTGGGTTTTAGATCCATAAGAGGTATTGCGCCATTTTCAAGGTCTGCTGAATTACAAGTGCTACGTGATCATTTTTAAGGGATGACACAATGCTTGAAGACATGAGTTTGAGTCTGTAATCATAAGGAAGTTATAAATATACATTTCTCTATGCTAAGATGATCTGCTGCAAACACTGAGCTGTGGTTGTGGATGATATTCCTTATTTATTCCTTATTAAGAGAGAGAGAGGCTTTACTTACGGACTACTAACTTCTTTCCAGCTGAAATCTACAGGCCAGTGTTTGAAGTCAAAGTCAAAGCACGCCAGTTTTTTCTGTAGGGGACATAATCAACATCCATTTAATGGCCTCATTAAAGCAAAGCTCCATGGCAATGTTCCTATGGCACTGCTACTGTGTCACCTTGTTACTTGGCGTGTGATTCTTCCTGGTCTCCTCCAGTATGGAGATGAACTGAAGGTACTCTGGGTTTCTCCAGCGCCCCCACCCTAACAACAGCACAGCAGTAAAAAACACAAACAATCACAAATCACGTTAAATGTATCCGTGTATTAAATGTTATTTTACAACAGTGTGAACATACATGAAGTAAATAAAACAGACAAGCACTACTAATAAACAAGATAAAATATTACCTCTCAGACAGGCCACTCCCAGCAGACAGACCAGTGCCGTGCCAACATATTGACTGAAAGGAACCAGTTTACTGCTGCAGATGTACCCTAGAAGAGATATTATTATTAATAATCTCAGCCCACAATACCTCACCACAATATTAATGCTTGGTATTACAATTGTTCATTCTGACACAATTAAGAAAACAATACTATTCACGGCACAGCAAGGAAGGTCAGATGTGATGTTTTAAATGTTGTTCTGTTGAATTACTACAGTTCAAAATAAGTGTTTTCTAAGGCTGGGCGATATATCGCATGCGATTGTCACGCGCATTTCGTCAGTAAAGCCGGTTCCCTGATTACCGCTAAATCGCCATCACCTGCTTTCAAATGGAGCAGCATTTAATAGACAGAGCCGTAGTTCACTGACAGGCTACGCAATATCGCGTTCATTATCGAAGGCGATTCATCTGCGATAATGAACACGATATTGCGTAGCTTGTCAGTGATCTACGGTTCTGTCTATTAAATGCCGAAAGCAGGTGATGGCGATTTAGCGGTAATCAGGGAACCGGCTTTACTGACGAAATGCGCGTGACAATCGCATGCGATATATCGCCCAGCCCTAGTGTTTTCTGTTATAATGTATTTTAAAATTTGCCTGTGATGGCAAAGCTGAATTTTAGCACGTCTTCAGTGTCACGTGATCCTCCAGAAATCATTCTATGCTGTTTTGTTGGTGATGAAACATTCCTTTTTTCTTTCTCTTTCTTTCTTTCTTTCTCTTTCTTTCTTTCTCTTTCTTTCTTTCTTTCTTTCTTTCTTTCTTTCTCTCTCTCTTTCTTTCTTTCTTTCTCTCTCTCTTTCTTTCTTTCTTTCTCTCTCTTTCTTTCTTTCTTTCTCTCTCTTTCTTTCTTTCTTTCTCTCTCTTTCTTTCTTTCTTTCTTTCTTTCTTTCTTTCTTTCTCTCTCTCTCTCTCTCTTTCTTTCTTTCTCTCTCTCTCTTTCTTTCTTTCTTTCTTTCTTTCTTTCTTTCTCTCTCTCTCTCTCTTTCTTTCTTTCTCTCTCTCTCTTTCTTTCTTTCTCTCTCTCTCTTTCTTTCTTTCTCTCTCTCTCTTTCTTTCTTTCTCTCTCTCTCTTTCTTTCTTTCTCTCTCTTTCTTTCTTTCTTTCTCTCTCTTTCTTTCTCTCTCTCTTTCTTTCTTTCTTTCTCTCTCTTTCTTTCTTTCTTTCTTTCTTTCTCTCTCTTTCTTTCTTTCTTTCTCTCTCTTTCTTTCTTTCTTTCTCTCTCTCTCTTTCTTTCTTTCTCTCTCTCTCTTTCTTTCTTTCTCTCTCCTTCCTTCCTTCCTTCCTTCCTTCCTTCCTTCCTTCCTTCCTTCCTTCCTTCCTTCCTTCCTTCCTTCCTTCCTTCCTTCCTTCCTTCTTTCCTTCCTTCCTTCCTTCCTTCCTTCCTTAACACCATGCCATGGCTATGTTCATGGCGAGAGATTGTAAAACTAATTAAGATGTTTAGGATTTTTTTTATTTTTATTTTTTTAAAAACCTTAAAGGGTTACCCAAAAAAAATGACATTTCTGTCATTAAGTACTCATTCATGTTGTCCCAAACCCTTGAGTCCTTCGTTCATCTTCGGAACACAAATTAAGATATTTTTGATCAAGACTGAGGGTAGCAATGTCATTGCACCTTTTGACGTCCAGAAAGGTAGGAGAGTAAATGTACTATTTAGCAAACGTACTATTTTACATTGTTAAAATAGTCAACGTGACTACAGTGGTTCAACCTTAATGTATTAATAACAAAACAAAAATAATGACTTTATTTAACAATTTGAACTGTTGTTATATGCATTTGATGTAGTAAATGCAGTGCAGCACTTCCACGTACTACATCAGAATGCCGACTCATTATTGGCTGGCTCGTCAGCCAATAATGAGCCGGCGTTCTGACGTAAACATGGAAGCACTGCACTGCATTCACTGCGTCAACTACATATGACAACAGTTCAATTTGTTAAAGGTGCCCTAAATTCAAAAATGTAATTTACCTCAGCATAGTTGAATAACAAGCGTTCAGTACATGGAAATGACATACAGTGAGTTTCAAACTCCATTGTTTCCTCCTTCTTATATAAATCTAATTTGTTTAAAAGACCTCCAAAGAACAGGCAAATCTCAACATAACACCGATTGTTACGTAACAGTCGGGGTGTACGCCCCAATATTTGCATATTCCAGCCCATGTTCCCAACATTATGAAAGGCATTAGACAAGGGCAGAACGTCTGGATGTGCACAGCTGAATCATCAGACTAGGTAAGCAAGCAAGAACAATAGTGAAAAATGGGAGATGGAGTGATAATAACTGACATGATCCATGATAACATGATATTTTTAGTGATATTTGTAAATTGTCTTTCTAAATGTTTTGTTAGCATGTTGCTAATGTACTGTTAAATGTGGTTAAAGTTACCATCGTTTCTTACTGTATTCACGGAGACAAGAGAGCCATTGCTATTTATAGGCAGTTGAGAGCTTGCGGGGGCGGGGGAGCGGGAGATTTAAAGGGGTTGCACGCTTAATCGGTGCATATGTAATAATGGCTCAAAATAGGCAGTTAAAAAAATTTATTAAAAAAAATCTATGGGGTATTTTAAGCTGAAACTTCATAGACACTTTCAGGTTCTTTTGAAAAGGCACCTTTAAATAAAGTAATTATTTTTGTTTTGTTTTTGCACACAAGAAGTATTCTCATTGCTTCATAACATTAAAGTTGAACCACTGTAGTCACGTGGACTATTTTAACAATGTCTTTCTGGATGTCAAAAGGTGCAATGATGTTACTCCCTATGCGTGATTCAGAAACCTCTCGAATTTCATCAAACTTATCTTAATTTGTGTTCCGAATATGAATGAAGGCCTTATAGGTTTGGGACGACATGAGGGTGAGTAATTAATGACAGAAATTTCACTTTTGGGTGAACAAACCTTTTAGACTAAATTTGGATTTACTTGGTATCAACAGAATAAAACAAGTTCCTCAAAGGGGTAGAAGTATTACAGTCCAGCAAAATATGTTTCATGGGACAGAGGATTCTATATTTAAATGTTGTCAGATACAGGATTCTTTGCTGAATAAACAGCATTTATTTGAAATATAAATCTTATGTATCATTATAAATGTCATCACTGTCACTTTTGATCAATTTAACGGGTCTTTGCTGAATGAAAGTATTCATTTATAAAACTCTGAACTACAGGTTACCTGAGACAGCAGAAATTGTTGCTTTTTTTATTTGTGGTCAATAACACATTACTCTAATCTGCAGACATAATCTGTCATTTATAAAATTACAATGTACCACCAATGTATCTTAATTATATCACATACAATATGTAGCACTTCCTTGTCATTTAATTACACAATTATTACAAAATGCCATTAACCACATCTTTGTAAGACACAGACTCCCTTTTACAAGAGACTACCAAACACAACAAGAGAACAACACACTCTCTAACCACAATACCCTCCTTTAAAGGCAGAATATCAAAATGATACTGAACTATAGTACAATAACTACAGTAACTACATCGATCATACTGGATTCTACATTAAAATACATTTTGTACAACTTATTCAGTAGTTAATACTATTAATGCAGCATAACATCTTTGATTCAGCTATTTGAATATTCAAACTAAACAAAATCATACCTTGGCTTAGTCGTGATGTAAAATACATCTACTGATTCAACAAAGAGCTTGTTCATTTTATAAACTACAGCATAGCTCATTCACAACCTGAACATCAGCACTCCTCACGTCTGCTTAGCAGAAGAACATCACTGAAACCTCTTATGAACGAACCAGGCTAAAAATACATACAGCACTGCTGTCAGAGCATTAGCCGTGACTCATTTGATATGATTACACTGACTGAACATAACATTAAGACTGAACCAATCAGCACCTGCTCATGTAAGATCTGCATGTAGAATTTATTTATATATTAACAAAAGGGAAACAAGAACCAAGAAAAGCTTTGAGAAGACAAAAATAATGGTGCGAGAATAAATTTTTTTATAACTGGGTGTATTGGATAATATTACATTTCATTTAATAATATTATATTATATTTAATTTTAGCACACAAATAAGTTGGTACCACTTTATTTTGATGGTCCCCTTTAGACATTCTGTTGACTATAAGTAACTTTGCACCTACATGTCAACTAGCTCTCATTAGAATATTAGTAGAGTATTAGTAGACTGACTGCTTACTATAAGTAACATTGCAAGTGCATATCAACTTATACTACTAACCCTAATCCTACCCCCTAAACATCTACTAATACTCACCCTATACTCTAATGAGAATTAGTTGACATATAGGTGTAACGTTATGCATAGTAAACAGAATATCTAAAGGGGACCATCAAAATAAAGTGTAACCAATAAGTTTAGTTGTTTGCTGTCCTATGATGTTGTATTTGTGTTTTACCTTTCCTGTAGAGATAGCAGAGGAGCAGTGGAGAACTGTAGTACGACAGAGACCACAGCACTGAGGCCTGAAAAACAACACATGACAGTGATTCAATTTCACAAAATGTTTTTTTTTTTTTTTTTGGACAGGGATAAATTCCAAAGAAGCTTAATATTCAGCGATATCACTACACACGTGAAACATCACTGTGATCACATACCCAACCGAGGATGCTGTCTGTGTGCCTCTCCAAACCCCTGGGCTGATAATTCCACCCCTGAAGAAGATAAAGACATGCCAGTTATGAGTATCTTTACAAAAGTTTGCTATGGTGACTGACCATGATGTTCTGTACATAAAACAACACAGATATTTTACAACAGTAAACCTGTGGAAACTTGGTATTAAGAGATTGACTCATAATATACTGATATTTTCATTTTCTCTATAAATAGTTATTCTTTGCTTTAATTCTTTTTTTTTATGTAAAAGCTATTCATTCTGAAGTGAAAGTATTTTAAGCTTACAGTCATTCTTATACAAACTTAAACATTTTTTCAAATAAAACAGCATTTATATTTCAAAACAACAACAACAACAACAATTATTATTATAAAATATTCATAATGAATATTGTTTTTATTGTTGTAGTCTAATGATTAAGCTATTTATTATTTATTGTGCCACAAAACATAAACAAAACAGTAAGTTTAAAATAATAATAATAATAATAATAATTCACCAAGTATAGGATGTTGGCTAAAAGAAATGGTAACAAATATGTCAACGGAAAAGATAACATATATCTTAAGGGACAAATATACAGTTTTTGATGGAGTTTGGGGACATTTCAGACTGTTCTTAAAACTTGGTGGAGTTGGAAAGGTGTTAATAGAAGACTAAAAGAGGTGGTATTGAATATCAACATAAAATACGGAGAAGCTTTTTTGTTGTTGTTTTGTCTGTTACATAGTGTATATGTACATGTGTATAGTTAAAATGTAATAAAAAAATAATAATAATTAAAAATACATGTGTATATCAACAATTACGGACATAATGATATTAAATAAACATTATAGGTCGCAAAAAACGATATCAGTCAATCAATACTAGCTTTAGCCACCATAGTTGTGAAAAATAATAGAAAGTTTGAGAAAGCTTCTTACATGTTTTTGAAGGAGAGCTTATTAATGACTTATGCAATAGTAACAACACGACGTTACTAACGTATTTTTAAAAGTCAGGGTCATGTTGAATAGGTAGACTTTTTTGTTTTCATACAATACTAACTTAAACTCTGTGAAGGAGTGGGTAAGAGAAAGAGATGGTGAGCACAATATGAATCAATTATTAATGCAACTGTCTAAGTACGACGTCAAGACAATGGCAAATGTCTGATAAACTAAACAGAAATACAATAAAAAGAAATCAATCAACGCATGGGTGCGGTAATAGTTTTGTTATGGTTGCGCAGCGCTTGACAGATGGTTGACTGACCTGACAATCGACCATTAGCGCTAAGCTAAGTTCAGTTAGCAAACAGCTCTCTCTCAATGGATGTGTCTCAAAACCGAGTGAGCTGCCTATTTAGTGTTCTAGCTGTTAAGGACATCACAAGCGCATAATACAAACGTTTGAATCAAATCAACTCGCATATGATGTCCAAAATGCTGTCTAGATAGCCAGCTCACTAGGATTTAGGACTCGGCCAATACCAATAATGCACTTCCGCACATTCATGCGAGACTGATATTGTCAGTGTTTGAATGCTAAAGGTCTGTTTGAAAGGGAAGGAAGAGTCGTACCCTGCGGGGCGTTCTGCCGTCAGCTCGTGTCTGGTCCGAGGAGCGGTGGATCCGCTGCAGATTGGGCCCGAAAAGGCACCGGAGCCACATCCAGCCGGCCATTCTCACCTCGGTCAGGAACTACGGCGGCCTGTGAGGATCATGACAGGTACTACAATAGCGATGCGAAAACGCGTATTTTCCACGTCAGAGTTCGATACATTTCAATACATACAGAGGTTTTCAAAACATTTTTCTTGAAAAAGAGATTATTTTTGTAGAGAATTATAGCAATCAAAACGAATCAAAGAAATTAAACGTATCATAAATAAATACATTTTGTACAACTTATCATAACTATACCCGTGAATTGTTTTATGATATTGATCTACTAATAGTTTTATTATAAACAAAAACATTTTAATATATAATAAAAATACATTAATTTATAACAAAATAATAGATTTTTTATAAATATTTTATTACATATTAAATTTTCATAATTGTGATTTGGGTATTTCATTATTGAGTCAGGGACGATTATCAATCGATATATGAGTTTTATGTAACTTTACAAGACACAATGCACCTTCATGTAGGGTGAAGTCAACTAAAATCAGGTAAAATGGGCCAAATAAGGTTGTAGTGTCATATCTCTTTAAATTTTTACAGCCAATCACGATAACTGATCTTGTATTGTTGCCCCAACACTTGTTGACATGTAACAATAGATTTAGCTGGTCTGAGTTTTTTAAGGTGGGCAGGGCAGAGTGTTATATGAAGCTTGTCAGAGGAAAGTGAGCCTGACATAGTAAATTTCATTCATCACTTATACTAAAGCAATTATAATTAAGCTTACCAACAAAGTAAATGTTTATGAACAATGTTTTGGCATGCTCTCTCAAATAAAAAAGTTTAAATTAAAAAAAAAAAAAAAACATTTTTGTGAAAAAGGTCATTTTAGTTAAAAATGATTGCTTAAGCTAAAATGGGCCACAATTTTCAGCTAAAATGGGCTGCATACACACACTTTTACACAGAAATTGAGGGTGAAAATAGGTTTATAGGCCTAGATGTATCCATACAAAATCTTAACAGTATTTTTTAATAATAAAAAATGCATTGCAGACAGTGGCATGAGGACAAGCAAAGGAAGGAAACAGATAAGAAGAGAGAAGAGAAAGGGAAAGTAAGGAAGATGCCAGTACAGTACAATGTTAAGACCTATAGCTACAGGAAATGTTAAAGTGATGTTGTAGTTGATTGTCAAAGATGTTCTAATCTTTAACAAAACGTTTGACAGATATTTGACAAGCGTACACACAGACATGTACACAAAAAACACCAACGCACAGAAACACACACCTGTACAACATGATCAGTTCATTTTTAATTGCATTTTTTAATGAAATATTCGTTCAACTTTCTATTTAATGAAATACATTTATAGTGTTGTTACTATGGCACACTAAAGACAATAGTGTCAATTTACTGTTAAAAATCAACTGATTTCAGACAAAATTACCTGTGTTGATCTCATTTTCTATATTGGCCCATTTTACCTGAATGCTGTGCCGTGGCTCAAGAAGGGACCTGCTGATACTCTAACTTTCTAAATTTTAAAACAATTATACTCTTTCACATTTAAAAAAAAAAAAAAAAAACATTTTAGATTTGAAGAGATCCATGCTAATTTGTAAAAATATCATTAGACCTCATGCATAGCTTAATTGATGGTATTATAAGTCATTTACCAAAATGTGGCCCATTTTAGCTGACTTCACCCTATGCATATTACATATAATGCATCAAGTGGTAACTATAGTTTTAATACCTAAAAAAAAAATACAAAAAAAGTAAAAGTCCATGAAAAAACAGTCCAATGTACTGTGTTAAAGGGTTAGTTCACCCAAAAATGAAAATTATGTCATTAATGACTCACCCTCATGTCGTTCCAAACCCGTAAGACATTCGCTCATCTTCGGAACACAAATTATGATATTTTAGATTTAGTCCGAGAGCTTTCTGTCCCTCCATTAATAATGTATGTACGGTAGACTGTCTATGTCCTGAAAGGTAATAAAAACATCATCAAAGTAGTCCATGTGACATCAGTGGGTTAGTTAGGATTTGTTGAAGCATCAAAAATACATTTTGGTCCAAAAATAACAAAAACTACGACTTTATTCAGCATTGTATTCTCTCCCGGAATCCTTTACATTGAATTGATTCCATTGAATTGATTCCATTGAATCCTTTCATCTGTCGGCGTTGGTAATGCACTTTTACGTCGTTGTTTTTGGCGATTAGGACATCCGCGACATGCACACTTACGCACCATTTAAAAAAATATAAATACCAAAATACAAACAATGTAGAATAGCTTGAATACAGCGTGCGTCTCCCTCAGACTGTAAACAAAGCTCAGGCGCACCGGATAACACGTCATCAGCGTCTTACATCAGCAAGTCAGCCACTGCGGAGTCGTGAACCACACTCCGGAGCAGAAGGAGGCGGTAATGCACCAATAAGCTGGATGCCAACCACCGTAAAACAGGAAAGAAGAAGAAGAAGCAGAGTCGTGAACACGACAAGTCGTTGACAACAGACCCGGAAGAGAATACAGTGCTGAATAAAGTCATAGTTTTTGTTATTTTTGGACCAAAATGTATTTTTGATGCTTCAAAATGTCACGGATGTCCTAATTGCCAAAAACAACCACGGCGACGTAAAAATGCATTACCAACGCCGACAGATGAAAAGATTCAATGGAATCAATTCATTGGAAAAGATTCCGGAAGATAAGACAATGTTGAATAAAGTCACAGTTTTTGTTATTTTTGGACCAAAATGTATTTTTGATGCTTCAACAAATCCTAACTAACCCACTGATGTCACATGGACTACTTTGATGATGTTTTTATTACCTTTCTGGACATTGACAGTCTACCGTACATACATTTTCAATGGAGGGACAGAAATCTCTCGGACTAAATCTAAAATATCTTAAACTGTGTTCCGAAGATGAACGGAGGTCTTAGGGGTTTGGAACGACATGAGGGTGAGTCATTAATTTTCATCTTTAATATAAAGGAATTTGCCGTAATTTGATTACTCACAGGTGTTTTCCACAAATTTTGAATGATGTATTATATTGTGTTGAGTTTTAGGGTTAAAAGAAATGTCCATAAACTTAAATGTCCTGGCAGAAAATTACCTGTACCATTCCAGTGCACTATTACTGACATTATTTACAATAAAACTGCTATCAAAGAAGGGTAACAAAAAGAAAGAAAAGTTGATATAAAAGAAAGATTCTGAAAACTTCAGACACTTTTTGAAGAAGTGTCATTTTTATAGTAACAACAAGAACAGTTTACTGTCATAAGTGAATACAAAACTCACACATAGGCTACACCATCTCACACATTTATGTATATACAATTTTATTTCAAATAAAGTTGTTTTATCTCAACATCCACTGTATATGTATAATCAACTCAAGCACAGCACTGGTTGTATCTGAAATGAGAAAACACACACAATCAAGGAAAACATTAGCAGGATGATTAATGCACAGAGAGAATATGAACAATGACACGCCTGCACTGTGTCCCCCGTATGACCCGGAGACAATCATGTCTCACCTATCTAATTCTTTATATACATCCAATTCACCCGTTGGCTTAAGATCCTAGAGAGAGAGAGAAAGACAAACAGGGACAAGGATGAGAAGGGCGGAGACATCTTAGATTTATAGTTTGGCAGAGGTTCGATTCGGTTCATCTGCTAATATCACTAATGCAGGCATGACAGAACTGGGAGGGAACACACACACACACACACACACACACACACACTGTCAAACAGACTGTAAAATGTTGGGACCTGTTTTTTGGAACACACACAATTACTCATTCCTCTGCTTGAGAAGGACTATAATAACTCACCATGTAGACTGCGCCTTGGGGAGGTGTCTGCTGGGAGTAGAGAGGAAGAGGAAGAAGAAAGGAAGAAATAGATTTAATAATAGAGCACAGATAGATATACATTGAGAGAGAGAAAGACAAGGAGAGAGAGAATGAAAGAAAGATGGGGTATAAAAATAGATTTAATAATACAGCAGGGGGAGAAGGAGAAACAGCAAAGTAGAGGCAGAGAAGGAGGTACTGCGCATTTCAATCACCTGTCTTAGATCGTCAGGATTTTCATAGATGTTCTCCACCTCTCTGGAGTGGTGAGACAGCGATTGCTCGACACCTACAGGAATGAACACAGACACACAGGGGTTTCACATCACATCACACCAAATCCACTGTGGTTTGCTCTGTCCATCATCCTCTGCCAGGGTGAACTGACAGCCTTCAGATCTATGATGGACAGACTCAGGGGGGAAAAGGCAAATGCGGGGCCTTACTTCGGCGGGTGACGCAATAGCCCTGTCTCCATAGCAACACCCCAACAGCTACGGCAATCATGGGTATCAGAAATAGGAGCAATGAGAAGGTGGAAACATAAGAAGATGCTGAAACATCTTCTGCTGGGGGGAGTGTGAGAAAGACAGAAAAAGAAATGCTAAGTTAGATTACCCATCAGAGTGCAGAAGTGTGTAGAAGTGTGTGTGTGTGTGTGTGTGTGTGTGTGTAGAGCAACACTCACCTGCAGGTGGCAGTGCAGGGCCTGGAGAAACTGTTGGATCTGCTCAACAGGAGAATGTCAATGTGAGCAGAAAGGAATGGTTAGTGGTTAGAAATTGTTTAATTACTTCCATATATATATATATAGTCCAAGATATGAAAAAGCCACAGTGCAGTGCCTGTAACTTTAGAGGTAAACACAGAAAGAGGACTGAAAAAACCAATGATACCAACCGCAGACATGATGTAATGAGTATTTAAATATCCCTGAGTGCGTGTATTGGAAAGATGGGGAGATATGGAGGATGAGGAAGAGAAATGAACAAAATAAGGTTTTGACTTAATGTTTTTGCATATGGTCAGGTGACATCATTCATGCAAACAGCGAACAAGCAGGTGCCGTTCTTATCTACAGTACCAGTCTGAGTCTCACTGTTATCTGCATGCTACATCTGATGACACTGCTGTAGTTGAAGTGCTATCTAATCATAGCTGAAACTCTTGGAAATTAAAACTTGGAAATTAATAATGTATTGAATGTTTGTGAATCTTTAGGATTTTTTTTTTATCTGAACCATATTTAAAGGAATAGTTCACCTAGAAATTAATTTCTGTCATCATTCACTTTGATCAATATCATATATTTTTGTCTGTTACAATAGTCACTTTGTCAGTTTATGCGATTTTGACTGCTAAATTCTTGTGTCGTGAACAAGAAACATGTTAGGCTACATGTTGCTTCTCGACCAATCATCGCTCGCCATATTTAATGATGTGTGTGATGTCATTGAGAAGGCAGAACTAATGTCTGGCTTCCAGAAACAAGAGCGTAAACAAACAATGGCTGCATGGGCTGCATCCGAAAACTTAGGCAGCTGACTTGTTGCCTCGCTGCCCTATCAGGCAATGACTCTGCAGGCAACGTTTGCGCACAAAGGCACCTCACGAAACTGACTTCTGAGGCAGTGTAACGATTTAATGATCTGTTGAGAGCTTTGGTGAGCTTTGAAGAGCTTTGGTGATATCTAAGCAAATATTTAAAGGTGCCATTGAATGAAAAATTTAATTTACCTTGGCATAGTTGAATAACAAGAGTTCAGTACATGGAAATGACATACAGTCTCAAACACCATTGTTTCCTCCTTCTTATATAAATCTCATTTGTTTAAAAGACCTCCGAAGAACAGGTGAATCTCAACATAACACCGACTGTTACATAACAGTCGGGATCATTAATATGTACGCCCCCAATATTTGCATATGCCAGCCCATGTTTAAGGAATTACACAAGGGCAGGACATCTGGATCTGTGCACAGCTGAATCATCAGACTAGGTAAGCAAGCAAGGACAATAGCGAAAAATGGCAGATGGAGCAATAATAACTGATATGATCATTGATATCATGATATTTTTAGTGATATTTATGAATTGGAGCGTGAGGATTTAAAGGGGCCACGCCACTTAATCGGTGCATATTTAATGATGCTTCAAAATAGGCAGTTTTAAAAATTAATTTAAAAAATATATGGGGTATTTTGAGCTGAAACTTCACAGACACATTCAGGGGACACCTTAGACTTATATAACATCTTTAGGGCTGCAACAACGAATCGATAAAATCGATAAAATTCGATTATTAAAAGAGTTGGCAACGAATTTCATTATCGATTCGTTGTGTCGCGCGACTATTACGCCTCTCAATGAGACGCGGAGATGTTTGAGTATAAAAACGCGCGGTTGAGCGAGAAGCAGAGCGGAGCAAAAATAACTAAATAAATAAATAGCAGAGCGGAGGTAGAGGAAAGACCATCGGAGAGACCCGTAACGTTGTTCTGAACAGGCGTGCCGTTGTCAGGACCCCCGCAGTTTTGAAAAGACAGAAATCGACCCCCGCACTTTTGATACGGGCTGCTTCAATCAGTCACACTATATCATCTTTTAGCTTTGGATATTTTCTTTTAAATGAGACCATTTTCACGTTTTTTCACGCTTTCGTTCATAAACAATCAACTGTTTTGTCGCGAATGTGAAGGACAGGAAATGCGCTTCGAACGGAGAAACATGCGATCTCCAAACAATCGATCAAAGCGTGCTAACGTTTTAGGACAGGTCGATGGTATATAAATCATGCCCGAATGTCAATCAAGCCAGACCGTCCATTCAGAAACCGAGAATTTGACCACTTGACAAGGTAAGGAGGCTGATCTCTCAGGTTGACGCGCGGATTTGAGGATTTAAGGTTTATGGACTGCTTTGATTTTGGTAATTACATCTAGAAAGATAAAAGCATTGATGGCATCTATAAAATAGATATCTGAAAGCGAAACAAAAGTGATATTGCCTCGTCCAGTGAGGAGGATCGACGCACGAGAGGAGACCTGCGCGTTTAATTGGCATGTGTACTGTAATACTACATTTACAATGCTTATCAGTGGCATACATTTCGATTGCGAACGTGAAAATCCAAAAGACCATGACTAAAACTAAATTACAATTTGCTGTCAAAATTAACACTGATCTGTTGTCATGTATTTATTCTGTGCTTTTTCCTATATCGGTTATTGTTGACAAATCAGATGAAGGTATCTCATGAGACAGGAAGTGAAGCTAACATTGGATTCAGACGTGACTTGATGCCTTCCCACCTTGGAATGGGTCCTCCGAAGGCAGCATTTTTCAGTTTTCGGATGCAGCCAATGGTTGTACTAACTTAATGCTAATTCTAGTACTCACTGTGTTGCTGAAGCACCTCCGCTATAGTCCATTGCATAATTCCACCTATTATCAGTACCAATACCATAGTCTCTTTTTCATTTGAAAAGCTGTGTATGGAAGAGCTTCTGTGCTCTTACTGGTCAATGTCACAAATGTGACAGAACCCATCATGAAGGACTGGAAAAAAAATTAAACATGCTAGTCTTTCTGTCGTGACACCATGAAGTGTTGAAGTTGTCGCCCACTATGATACACTATATGAGATAAAGTTCTTTGAATTCTTGATCGATTCTTGTGTCCCAATACCCATTGTCCTTTACGAATCACCACAACACCCATACATCAAGCAGACTGTGCCAAAATCAGGCTTATATTGTGTAGTCTGACCTGGCAAGTCGTTATTTACTGAAAATCTTGACATCTTCTCATCTTTCTTTGACGAATTCATTAGAGTTCATAGTTGTGCTCCCATTGATAGGGCCTCTATGCAGTGTTTACTGCTTTCTATTCCCTGAGCACAGGAAATCTGTTTTGAAATTGACTTCATTTGGCAAAATATGTTCATTCAGAACTCGCTACAATTCATTCACACACAGAAGAAACTTGAGTCGAAACTTGATATTACAAACGGAACACGCCTCATGGCAGAAGCAGGGATGTCCGATTCATGAATAAATCATTCAAAATGCTTTTGTGAACCGGATGCAATGCAAAGATCTGACTCAAAAGAACAATTCATTCACGAGTCTGACATTGATCTTCAGACAAAGCTATCATATGACTTCAGAAGATCCTTATTGATCACTTTTAGGGCTTTTAAAAAAGAGCACTTTTTCCCCCCATCTTATTCCACTGCCAAATATGCATTGGATGGATGTGTTTGACTGCTGAGCTTGTGTCTCACTTCTTTTACAGCATCAAGTGCATGACACCGCATTCTAAAAACACAGTTCCACTTAAAGGATTAGTTCACTTTAAAATAAAAAATTACCCCAAGAATTACTCACTCTCGAGCCATAGGTGTATATGACTTTCTTCTTTCTGATGAAAACATAAATATCCTGACGCATCCAAGCTTTATAATGGCAGTGAATGGGACCAACAAATATGAAGCTCAAGAAAGTGCAACAATCCATCATAAACGTACTCCACACAGCTCCGGAGGGTTAATAAAGGCCTTCTGAAGCGAAGCAATGCATTTGTGTAAGAAAAATATCCATATTTAACAAGTTATAAAGTAAAATACCTAGCTTCCGCCAGACCCCCTTCTGTATTCAACTTACAAAGAAAGTGTAACACCTCTCTACTATGTCCTACGCCTTCCGTATTCAACTTTTTTTGTAAGTTAGGTTCAGGTTTGGAACAACATGCTGATGAGTAAATGATGACAAAATGTTCATTTTTTGAGTAAATTATCCCTTTAAATCAACATCACTGCAGCAACAATCCCTTCTCAACAGCAGAACTGCAGAAGACCTATTTTCTGCACCCTGCTGCTCCAGAGACTCACTAGCCATGTTTGAAATAATCCATTATGATGGAGTTGGGTTTCATAAAATTGATTGGTCAAGGGACTTGATTGTGCTGCATTATGGAATGTGACCTCTCCGGTGACCTACATGATTCCGCTAACTAATGTTGCTGTCATTCACTCATTTCGAAAATTTAATGAAACACAGAAGGCCTAACACACGCAACAAAAATAACTCCTTGGAATAAATATTCACCTGCATTCTGTTCATTTTCAGGTTTTTAAATGAGAGAGTTGACACCTTTAAAAACAAAGTGTCAGACAAAGAGAGAGAGAGAAACACATACACATCTTTCTCTCACCTGTATTGGCCATTGCGACGGTGTACATATATTGTATAAAGTTTCCATTTTTCAGATACAGAGTGCAGGCATAAAGTCCAGCCGTCTCATTGGTCACAGGAAGCGCTACAGAGGTTGTGATCCGGCCCACAACAGCAGCTGATTGCAGAAGGCGACTGGGATCCTGAACATATGACCATCTTATATTTTTGATTTGAGATCGTTCTGAGTACATACAACTCAGATCCAGAGCACTGCTGGATGACTTGGCGTATACTGAGAGTGAAACAGAGGAGAAATGAACAAAGAAGATGATCAGTGAAGGGTTAAAATGATATATATTCATTAAACAGCCGGGTGTAGCCGGTCAGCTGTGGTTGACTGTGACTGATGTACAGTGTCTCCTCAAACACAAAGCAGCATCAATCCTGAGCTAATTGAGCTCAGTGGTTAACGGTAATGCAACAACCCACAGAGTTGTCAGCGGCAACAGGCAGGTGTAATTACACATAATGAGATCTGTAATGAGGCCTACTAAAAAACATTAAGTTAGAGAGAGGGTTATATATAGAAAGACAAGACAAAAGTAAAAGAATTGAGTGAGAAAAGGGAGAGCAGGAAGGACGTAAGGGGAAAAAGAGATTAAAGTAACAACGGAGGGAGTACGGATTAAGAACGGGAGCGAAAGATGAAAGTCAAGACACTGACTGATTGACTCTTGCATGCTGAACTACTGTGATTGATATAACAGCTTGTGCAATTATAAAATGAATCCAAGACCAGTGATGCAAGAACATGCATCATTAAGAGTCAGTGAATGAGTGTTCTGATGTGCACTCACAGATAACGACTGTTTAATCATGGACACAAAATGTGAAAACTTATTTGTAATGTTTTTAAAGGAAAACTTCTGTTTTTTTTTTCTATCATTTCTATTTTCTATAGAAAACATTCTATTATTATTTTCGCACACCCTTTTTTTTCAGTATTTTCAATGAATTTTCAAGAAACCTGGTCTGAATGATTCATTCACAAATCTGAATAATTCTGAATAACTCACTGACTCATATAAAATCATCACTTCATCACTCAAAGAATCATTGACTTCAGAAGACTTCAGATGTATTAATGCAACTTTCATGAAGTAAACTTTCACTAAAAGCCTTCCCTCCACCTGAAAAAAATAGTCCCTGACCATGAACAGCAACAGAAGCTACATTATTATGCCATCAGATGGCGGCAAAGATTGTCTTTATGAGTGTGTCAGTCAGTAGCGACTTTTGCATTGAAAAGACCGAAATGTTGTACAAGACGCAACTGACAAATTCTTTGACTAGCGCTGTCAGTCACGGGAAAACCCCTTAACTGTTAAAAGGACAAGATAATACATTGGAAATTTAAACAGATTTTTTTTATTATGAACATAGGACTGACCTGAAGGAAAATGCTAAATCTGAATGCAGGTAATAAACTCACCCACTCAATCTCTTTTTCACCATTTTATAAATAGTCATATGGACCATTTTTACAATAATTTTATGTTGTTTTTGCATCTTTTTGGAATTTTTGTACTTATAAACAAAATAAGGGAATCAAGTCAAACAGGTTTGGAATGACATGAGGGTGAATAAATAATAATAGAAATGCATTTTTAAAACTATATTTAATTTAAATAATTAACATTAAAGTGTTTTGTTTTCATTCTGTTTCCTGTTCTTCTTTGCCTGAGTTCTGTTTGCTACTTATGCTGCGTTCACGTCGCATAGTATTTACCGGAATCTTGAGATAACAACACGTAACGTTATATTCAGAGCTGTTCACGTCCTTTTGGTTCTTGAACTGGGAATTAAGCGTTTCCATGGCACCACTATCAACACCTAAATGAATCTACAGTGGTCAGGTGGTACAGCAGCCACGTGGTACATCTGGGAGCTTTCAGCTTACAAGCTGTAATTACGAGCTCTACGAGGACGTGAACGCTTTTTACAAGCTAGAATCTCATAACTACAGGAATTACGAGGCCGCGTGAACGCACCTTTAGTTCACTTAGTTACTGATTATGTTCACCTGTTGTTCATTTATTTACTCCCTGCGTATTTAACCCCTTAGTTTCCTCAGTTCATTGTTCCGTGTCATTTCAGTTTGCTTGGTTATCAATATATTTTCTGTGTTTCCTGAGATTTGTGATGAAAGACTGTTCTTTTGGATATCCCTTTCCGTTAGAACTACAATTATCCAATCAATTCCCAATAGACAAAGTCAAGTCCCACCCTACATTTTTATCATTCAGTAAGTTGTTTCACTTGGATATACATCACAATAGGGAAGAAAAGATGATTGCAATTTCTGTTTTATACTGACGTTAATATTATGTATATATTATAGATTTAATAAATAAATGTATTTATAATTATTTAATGATTAAATAATGTTTTTTTTTAAATAAATGATTCCTTTATAATATCACAAAATGGCATTAAATATCTCACACTCAGCGCTATGCTGGTGCCTATTTTTTTATTATATAAAATATCATATGTGAGATAAATTGCTATTTATTCACACACCAAAGTCCATCATAGATGTAATGTCAGAAAGTCTCAATGTACACAAACAATATTACCGTGTAAAACACTCAATCTGCTGGCTTGGCTGAAAGCCTTGTCATCCAGGAAGACCTCGCACAAGTAGAGTCCTCCATCCTTCAGAGCTGGGCGTAACAGGAAGGAGAAGTTCCCAGCAGCAGCCAGGGAGGTGGGGTCTATCAAATGGAGTTGGGGTTTGGTCTGGCTGGTGGAACTCCTCCTCCAGCGGTCAAACTGGAATATGAGCTCCATTTCTTTTCCAGGATACTCCCAGTAGAGCAGCACATAGTCTCCAAGGATTTGGGGACAGGTTAGAGTGACCGGTGAATGAGAGAGGGATGCCAAAGACCTTGAGACCCCTTGTAGAGGACACAGGATAGGAAAGATTACAAAGAAAGTTAAAGTGGCGTAGGGGAAGACAAGAGACTCATCCAACACAAGAGAAAGTCCGAAATACAAAGTGCGAGGCAAAAGAGCATAAAAAGACACTGAAGAAGCCAATCGAGTGAAAAATGGACTGTGATACAAGAACAATATTGTCAATTTAGACTGATCCCGTCCACTGTGCTGCGAGTCACTTTAGCCTCTTTGTTCTTGACACAGTCAAGCGAATAGAACATTACGAGTCCCAGAGCAAAGTCATATGGGAAGATATCAGAAATGAGACAGGCATGAAAATGGGGATTATGTTATTAAGCTCAGCAAAAGCTCTTCAGAAACATTCTGCTCTCAGATTTTATAACCCTGATTAACTGTGTGCTGACACAACATCTGAGAAGAACAAACAAAAATAGTTTATTAAATTGTTGTACATTCAATGAATAATTAAAGCATGTTGAGCAACCGAAAGCAAGTCACTATTGAGTTATTTAAAAGAGCCTGAAGGAGAATGCTTAGGTTTGACTAGTGTAGGCTGCTGAGTAAATGGCACATAAGGAAGGTCCCATTTTATTCACAATAGTATTCCAGTAACAAAAGAGCCTATTACCATGTGTCACGTCTTTGAAAGAAAACACAGCACTCTCTGAAAGAGAAAAAGAAAGAGTGTGAGAGAGAGAGAGAGAAAGTCAGATGTTGTTTATAATGAGGTTGAGATATTTCCTGCTGTTCTGAGTGTAGTCTCAGATCTGTAACATTGTTTGCATTAAATAATAAAAGAAAATCTAAATTTTAAACACAATATTGGCAGTTACAATACTGTCTACTTTTGTTTTGTCAATAAAAATAGTTCCAAACAAGGTCAAAGTACAATAAACCGTTGCTTCTGCAAGCAACACACAGTAACTGTGTATTATTGAATTAATGAGTGTTTTGAATGAACTGGTTAAGTGAATAATTCAATGACTCACTCATAAAGACTGTGGCTGTGTCCGAAATTGCATACTCTCTGCTAAATAAGTAATCACTTTGTGACCATTAAAAAAGTACATTTGATATAGTATAAAGGTGTGTGGTATGAATGCAATTCAGACTTACTACATTCGTCATTGTCATGCTCCCCATCGTCAGTTGAGTCACTTAACTGTCATTCACAAATCATCTCCTGTGGCCTCATGTGATGTACATTCGATGCACATCAGAATCTCACCAGAAGTAGTAAGTCATCCCAATACTTGTAGGCTACTGTTTTATGAATACTGTGAATTTGGACATATGCCTGGTCTTTTCATATAATGTTTTTGCCTACTTGAATACAAATATTCGGAAGCAGCTTGTCACTTGTTTCGTTTCTAAATTAATCAGTGCTTTAAACAAATCAGTTGAGTGAATGAGTCAAATGGGTCACTCACATAAGCAAAGTAATACAAACAGGGGAATTTTGGGGTGATTTGCTCCCCAGAACTCTCTGATTGGTGTAATTTTCTTTACAGCATCATGAGTAATGAAGTCTTTAACCACGTATTCTGCTGCTGAACACAATTATTTTGAAAGTTGAAATAATGTGGACTGATGGCTTCAGAAAAAGAATGTACCACTGAACTCACAAGAGGTCTGTCTTTAAACGTTTATAAGTTATAGTTAAAAATCAATTTCCCAAGGAGAAAATGAATGGAGACTGTTGAACCCTACAGAAAGCCATAAGAGGGCATGATGGAGGAAAAAAATATGAGATGGAAGGAATTTTTGAGAGCACACCCAAAGTTTCTCAGGGGAACGTAAAAGTTCTGCAAGCTTTTGGTGGGGAAATGCAAAACTATTGCAAGAGAACTCAAAAGTTTTGTGAGCAAATGCAAAAGCAAAAGCATTGAAATATAATTTTTCCTTTCATCTCATTGTAGGGGCTCTGTAATACGAAGTGTATGTCTTCTACTTCTAGTTAAAATATCTGTTATTTTATTTCTCTTTTAAAAGAGAGTGGTTTGGTTTATTTAACTTTCTGCATTCTAGAAAAAAAGGAACATTATATCCCTTCAATCGTGTTTAAAAGATAACATCAATTAAGCAAATGATCTGACTGGTGTGCTTTCACAAAATATCTCCAAATCTCACCGTTCACTGTTACATCCACCCTGTGCTCCGAGACAGATGTGGCATTGTTACCATGGACACGGATTCTGCAGGTATAGACTCCGATGTCTTTACTGGTGATGCGAGGCAGCTTGCTGAGCAGACTGCCCTTGTCATGGGAGATTTCAGTATATAGCTGTTCACCCGAGGAAGACACCCACGTTCCCCAGGCAGCCACGGAGGCGGGAGACACCTGAGCTGCCAGTCTTAGAGTACTGTCCACTGTGACAGGGGGCGTGGGAGTGACAGTTACTGCAAAAGAGAGCGAGAGAATGCCTGGAGATATCAGACACATTGAGACATGAAGAATGTAGTGAATGCATGGTGGGGTTGTGTAGTCTACATTTAATCAGAGCGAGTAGAACAATCCTCTCCTGTAGTTTCTTGTCATGCCGTTCTATCACACAGGAGTAGTGTCCTTGAACAGCCGCTGCAGCCCTGAAGATGAGAGAAGCATCTGCAGAGATCTCAAAAGTTCTGCCTCCAAACACTCTGCTACTGCGTCCATCTGTTTGTCCATCGATGCAGTTGGCTGATAACAAATATGACCAGCGATCCTCCCTCGCTGACATCATTTTCCAGGTGACCAGTACAGAAGATGTTGGTGGTGAATCAAAGCAGGATAGGGTGACAGATGTGTCCTCACGTACCATGACCACATCTTTTAATACATTACCTATAGACCATATTTTTAAACACACACACAGTTATTGAAAAGCACGACATTTAAAACATATAATATAGAAAAAATCAGTATTTACAGTTTTTTTGTACAATTGCTAGCAAGCGTTTACCAATACTTAAAGTACTTTTTCTAAACTCTTAGCACAGCAACACACCTACATCACACACTTAGCTAAATAGTTAATTTCCTGCCCCAAACTATATTTTGTTACATAAATACATACTTCATTTCATAATGCTAAATACCTTTTTCTACATATAGTAACTCTATGAAAACACACTCAAAATTGAATCTATCTGTCAAAACACTAGCACTAATTTTCTATCCAACATGAACATAGTTAATCATAGCGCAATGACTGTCAAAATATCAGTTGATGGCATTATGAAAACTGCATTACTTGTCATGTTTCAGTTCTACCTGCAGAAAATATGAAATCAATTGTTTTTATAATTCAGTTTCCTTTTACTGCAGTAAAAGTAGAATGCTGTAAGCCCCCTTGGTTGAAATCTCTTTCTGGGGATGGGATGGGGTGTTAATGGTGCCCTATAGAGGGTGGGATGGTGTCCCCTTGGTAGTTAGTGCCCTACGCAGACCATATATTCTGTGTATATGGAACAGTAGTGGAATCGTTGTAGTAAAAGCTTTACATGAAGCTTTTACTCAAATGAAAACATGAAATTGCTGCCATTGATCAACAACAAATCCAACATACATGGCCTTTGGTTACTGTTGAAGCTTTTTTTCTGCCAAAAGTATAAAATGTAATTGTGACTTTTTATCTCACAGTTTACATCTCAAAATTTTGACATTTTTCTTGCAATTGTGAATTTACATCACACAGTTCTGACTTTTTTTTTCCTCAGAATTGTGAGATATAAACTAGGAATTGAGAGGGAAAAAGTCAGAATTGTGAGAAAGAAAGTCACAATACCTTTTTTATTTTCTATTCATGGCAGAAATAGCTTTCAGGTTCCACACGTGTGAAAACATAGAGATGCACAATCCAGCACACATTCTTCCTCCTCTACTTTAACTCTTCTTCTCCCTTGACCTGATCCAACTTCTCCTCTACTCCTTCATCTATTCCTCTCCCTCACCCAGACATTATTTTTCTCTCTCTGCTCCTCTGTGTTGTTCTGCATCCACACTGAACAAAACCAGTTCAAAGAGTCTCTTTTTTACTGTGCATGTCCAAGTAATAGAAAGAACTTCAACACCTGACTATGCCTCCAATTGAGATTGGAATCTCAATATTTCAGTGATCTGGTAATTAAAAATGCTTGCTTCAGTATTTGTTTTATATATTTTTTTTTCAGCTTTTGAGCTGTAATTTAAGGTTTGAAACATTAGGTCTTCATTTCTGACATGCTGTGTTTAAGCATTTGTAAATATGATCAGAAAGATCCATGATTTTGGTATGAAAAGAAAATGTAAGTATTTTAGAAATGTGTTAATTCACTGCATATTGTGTGAAAATGGCATGAATTGTGTTAATGGTATGGCCACAACAGACAGATGTTCTGCTAATTGTATTTAGAATTTTGAAAATGTGATTGGACAGAAGTATGTTAGCAATTGGAAAAAAACTGTAATCTCATTAATTCAATACATTAATTTGAGAAACTTTCATGCTGGACTGAAGCAAAAATATTTTTAAAAATAATTAATTATTTGAAAATTACTTACTGTGAGTCTGTAAATTTTTTACATAAATTTCCCCCTTAAATTTCCCCCCTTAAATCCCCTTGCAGACCCCTGCGGGTCCCCAAACCCCAGTGTGAAAACCCCTGTAGTGCAGTATATGCTGCAGTTATCTATGATAATCAGCCCAATACAATTTAATGTCTCGGTGGTTCATTTAGATAACATATATATCCCTGTTAAGTGATTCTAATCCCTAATGTATGTTTTTTGTTTTTCGTTATTATATTAAATTAGTTATACTTGGGAATGTAACTTTTCAGGTTTAAATCTCTCTCTCTCTCTTATATATATATACTTTTTTTTTTTTTTTTTTTACAGCCATGACTGGAATATTTCTTTCTTCATTTTAGGTTGCCTGATATAAAGTTGAAAAGTTGAAAAGTTGCATTTTCAGTATAACTGATTTAATACAATGCAATAATAATAACATATATGTAAAAAAAAATAGTGTATATTATATGTATATATATTCTTTATCTTTATTGTTATGCTATAACAAGCTTTTAAATTTGTTTAGATAAATTTTCATACCTGCCAAGAGTGGAGAGATGATAAAACATGAACCAGAACAAACAAGTATGAAAGCATGAAAATAGTTCCCCATAGTGCTGCTAGGAAACAACATATTAATAGTTAGCTAACTAAAGTGCAAGAGTATGTCTTCTTTTCTCGCATTTGACCACAAGCACAAGACAGGAAAATGGCCCGACACTAAGAGCTGAGAACAACATGTGACAGAAGCTGATAAACACAACAAACGTCATCACACATATAAAAACGGAAGCAGTATTACAAATATGGAGGCTGATAAAACAGAAAACACATTAATTTATGCAGCTAAATAATCATAATGAGATAAGTCAGGCTTTTATCTGCAGTCACATAGTCCTCCTTCTGGCTATAACAAGGAACATATTATAAGTACAAATAACTCCAAATATGCTATTTTTTAAACTGTAAACCGTATAAAATGTTGGTCGGTCATAAACTGAGCAGAGTAGACTGTTACCAGGAGTGTGGGAATATGCTTGTAAAAAGAAAGAAAAAGAGAGTGAGAACATAAGAAAAAGGATTTAAAGATGTAATCAGAAATGGTCTTCGGCTTCAGGCTAAATGTCTTTACATCCCTGTAAATGTCTTTAATTAAAGTTAACAGACTTATCATCGCCTCCAAGTCCCATTACCAGCTCAGCTCCTAATCACCTCTGAGCAAAAGAGTGAGAAAGGGTCTAAAGAAAAGAGATAAAAAATGAAGAAAACTGAAATGGAGAAAAGATGGAAGGGGCAAATGAGCTGAGGAGGAGAACTTCAGAGAGAGCAAACTAGGGCAAAGCAGCTAATGAGAGTCAAAGTACTGTACGTGTCATTGGCCCAGTGCAAACGACAGAGAGAATGAGTAAAGAGAGAGATGCTGAATGTGGCTGTGGTAGAGTCAAGCACTTCTGCACATGTAGGACAGAACTGTTTCAGCAGTCAGAACTGATCTCACTTAAACGTACAGTTTTGTCCAATCTGATTGTTTGCCTTCTGTATAAGGAAAATAGCTTCCACAGCATAGATTCTGATCAAAATCAATGTTCTTTCTTTGCAAAACTCTGATGCAAGGGTAAAATGAGCGCCTGTTTCACAGATGATCTATGGCTGGCTGTAGAGTCTGTAGTGTATTTTACCGGCAGGGGGAGCGCTTGTACGAGTTCACCCCGTTCAACTCGCAACTAAACTTACCCAAAATATATTTCTGCGGCTGCGCTCATTACTTGTTCCATTGCATCGTTTTATAACTCCACGAAACTCATCTATCTCAGCCATATCTGCGCTTACAATGGCAATTAAACTTTAGAAACAAAAAGAAAGAGGAAGCACATTTCCTAATTCTTGGGTGCGGGGGGAATTTTGTTGTTTTTCAGAATATAATCTCCAGCATTAAAAAAAAAAAGTTTCGTCATTATATGACGAAGTGGATGTGTAACACAGCGTGTGTATTTAGTGATTACAGCACTTTATAATACGAAACATTGACTGTTAACTGAAATTATGAAACTTCCTATCTTGATTTTAAAGAATTAGAGTGTGGTTACTTGAAACTGAAAATAGTTTAACGGTCAAAAAACCGCTGGAAAGTACCGAAACCCCTAAATTTTAGGTGACTTCTTTTTTTTTGGTGGCTTTAAATGCAGGCGTGACGTCGGCATGACATCACACGAGTTGTGTCCAATGAGCGCCGCGCTTATGATAGTTTCAACAGTGCGATCCTAGGGCGACAGGTTGAGACTCCGCCGCCTGAGAAACCCAGAACTCACTCACTGGATATTTATTCACCTGTAGGACGTTTCTTACCTGGCCGTGCCGCACTTTCGGAGGACATAAGCTGTTGACACGATTTCAAAGGGAACTAAATTGTAAACCAACTCGAAAGGGACTCGCTGAATTGGCTACAGCGACGCACTTTAACCTTAAGTTTCTCTGCTCGCCCGTTGAGAGAAACTAGAGGATCCACATAAGAGTTTCTGTCTCCATCTGACTGTGTCGGTTGAGTCGCGATTCTGTGTCGAGTTCAACAAACGGACAACAGACAAATTTTGAAAAGGAGGACTGTCCACCCTTCGCTCTGATGAACATGTCAGGACTGTTAAGCGCACTCTTTTTCCTCATTATTCAAGGTAAGACATGTTATATGGTTTTTAAATAGTGAAATGAATCACAAATTTTCGCCGGTTAAATCACACTTACTCTATCACTTTCATTCTAATAGATAAAGCGCTCGCGCATCTTGATAGAAATATCCTTCAGTAACATTATATCTCGAGCGCGCGCTTCTCTCACTGAACTCTGACAACATTCATCATGACGATTGATATGTTCATTTTAAAATACATTTATTAACTAACGTCAGGCCTGTGTTTTATAATACGGGGGGAAAACAACTTTGGGGGTTTGGTGATTCATCTAGTTTCTTTTCCCAGGGGATTGTATGAGTTTGGTTTCGATAAGCGCCATGTTTCTCTAGGTGTGGCCTTGGAAGTGCTTTTTTCCTCATACTTACGTGTTGACAGGTCAGGTGTGTTTGTTTGCGAAACCATAGACCTTATCCAGTCTTCCTTCAGTGCTCTCTCCCTCGTAAAACATCTCTCTCTCTCTCTGTTCCTTATGTCCTTTTGAGTTTTTTCTCTCTTCACATCATATCATATATTATTTCCAGCTGAAAGGACATTGAAATCAATCCATCACGCAACAGGGTTTTTCGGACATTTATTTATTTATTTATTTATTAATTAAACGTTGGTTTCAACATAGTATTATTTCAGTCTTATCCTTTTAAAGCTATAAAAATCACGTTCAAAACGTCAAGTTGTTAAATTTTAGTTAATTTATATATCGCAGATCTGTTCTGATCATAGGCTGACGTCACCGCCTATTGTTTCGTCATATTTCACTGCACGCCTCACCTCGTGCACTTCAGCTCCTTTTGATCGTATATTCAGCAGCTCCTCAGTGTCTTTGCAGTTTAATTATTCAGTGGTCGTGTCACGGTTCGCAGGTGCACTACACCTGACAGCGAGCTGAGCTGAGCTGGTGTGAGTGTCAGGAAAAACTGGTGCTTGAATGTCTAAGCGAGCATACACACTGTTAGAAATGTTAGATGTCGGAACAGACAGCAGAACATGTAAATGTCGATTAAATATCATGCTATGAATAGTCTTATATATTACAAATATGTAATGTATAGGAAAATACATTATGTATTAAGAGGATATGATGTCAAAGTTTTGTGACCTCATAGGATGCAGTACTTTGTCGCAACAATTTACTCCTTTAACTTATTCATGGTCTGGACCTCTTCTGCCTGGGCCCATTTCACAGTACATCGGCTGCACTTCAGGAGGAAAACTGGAATAACAAAACAAAGGATTTGTTTTATTTATGAACAGAGCGGCGGAAGAAGGGGTCATGATTGCCTCGCTTTAGCGAACAGTATAAACAGGCCTTGTGTTTTCTTTTTTCCCCTTCCCCTTCACATCCGTTTAGTTCAGCATCCTGGGAGCTTTTGCCTTTATACACAGCAGTTGTGAAATATTTTAAGGGTCAAAGCATTGCACTGTGCACCCAACTCAGTGCCCCCTGTGGGCTCATTTTCATTGCGTGCCTATTAAAAACAATCAGACCAACTTAAAACACCAATATTAAAGCTTGATTTTAATAACCTCTTGTATTGCTTTTTAAATTAAGAGCTATACGGACAGGAAGTAGGTTTAACTAGTTTTCTGATTCTAAAACTTGAGCCAGTTCATCTTTCTAGTTCCAGGCCAAAATGTAGGCTACCGGGAGCAGAGATCTGCACAATAGCAGCTACTGATTGTGTTATAATACCCTCCTAGTGAACACGGGTCAAAAAATGCTTGAACCCGTTGCTATGGAGACGCTGTGTTTTCATTGAAAGCCAGGGTTAGGGGGGCTACTGTAGCCGCGTCTCTGGATGAATGCATCAAGTGGTGTGTGTGTGTGTGTGTGTGTTTGTTTGAGTGAGAGGAGGAGGGGGGTTGGGGAAAATGTTAGGCTGCTATGATGATGGAGGCGGAGGCCAAGATGACCTTATTCTAAACTGTGTGAGTACAGCAGTTACAGACGCACACTAACAAGCGCACACAGCGCTTGGAACAGCGCTTGCTCAAGTGGGTTAAACAGTAAAGTAGAGTTGAGTAAACAGGCGAGACGGTCTCCATTGTCTGCCGTTTCCCAAAACCGAGGAGCATGTAAACAAAAGTTGAACTGATTCGGAAGGTTTTCAGCTGCCATTCTCCCATCTTCTCCCTCCCTTCCTCTCTTTTTTTGCGTCCCTTGCCGTCCTTATCGGCTTGCTTTGTTTGAGCGATGATTGTCATTGGTGTATTCAAATCTTTCCCCCCACCCCACCTCACGCTGACCTCAAGGCCATGCTGTTTATTAGCGTCTGAGCCGGTGAAAGAACGTGGGAGGAGGTGTAGCAGTAGACAGAACTGAAAGACTGTGGAAAGAACATTGATTTAAAGAATGTTTCATTCTTGCAAAAACTCTTATTCAAGGTTATCAGTCGGTACACCTTTTAAAATAAAGGTTTCAAAAGGAGGATTTTCACAGTGGGATTTTTGGCTTCTCTAAAGAACCTTTTAGTGAACAGTTCTTAAAAGAAACATTTTCTCTTCGTATGAACAACATTTCGATAATCTAAAGAACATTTTTTCAATATAAAGAGCCTTTTGTGCAGTGGAAAGATTCCATGGATGTTTGAGCTCCTCAATTCTGGATAAACTGAGTCACGATTTCTTTCTATGTTTAAAATACAGTTAATGATTCTTCCACAATTCTGAATAGACAACTATAAATGACATCTAACTTACTAGAGGTTCTGACAAAATGTTAAAGGGTTAGTTCACCCAAAAAAAGAAATTTCGGTCATTAATTTCTCACCCTTGTGTCGTTTCAAGCCTGTAAGACCTTCGTTTATCTTCAGAACACAAATTAAGATATTTTTTGATGAAATCCAAGAGTTTTTTTTTTATCCTCAATTGAAAGCAATGTAATTACCTTCATTCAAGGCCCAGGAAAGTACTAAAGACATGACTACAGTGGTTCAACCTTAATGTTATGAAGCGACTAGAATACTTTTTGTGTGCAAAAACAAAACAAAAATAACGACTTTTTTCAACAAATTCTTCTCCACTGGTGTAACGATGTAATTGATACATACAATAATTATTTGAAGTTTCATTGCTTTAAAAAAGTGATTTTCTCTTTTTTATGGGGGTAGGATTGTAGCAAAATTCCAAATAAATAGATTATGATCAACAAATAAATGTAAAGATATTCACAAAAAATAATCGTATGCACAAATGAATAGAATGAGATACACAAATATATGTTAGGAGTTTCACAAAAATTAATTGAATTCACAAATAAATTAAAATGAGATTTGCTAATAAAAAGCATATTCACAAATATGTTTTTATGTCACAAGCACAACTCTGCCGGCATTTATTTGTGAATCACCACCTGTGCATTTGTGGATCTCTTCCTGCGCATTTGTGGCTTCTGAAACAATTCTAGCTTCAAGACCTCAGACAAATCCACAAATAGGTCGACTCCACCCACCGACTACTCAAACCAATCAGATAACGGCCACGTTGCGCTGACCAATCACAGCACACTTTCGCTACAACCAATCACGTTTTGTTTTACAATCGTCCTGTAGAGGGTTCTTAAACAATGGTGCAGTAAAAAAAGGTTTAAAATGTATATTTCGTTAAACCAATTAGACTGTGTGTCAAGCCAAGCCAAACTTATATATTTTATTCACTATTTAAAAACGCTCTTTCTGTGAACAACAATGGATACAGATGGAAGCATCACATTATTAAAGATTGAACAGAAAGCCTCAATAATTGGCTAATAACTTATCTAACCGGATAACCTTGTGATAAACATGCGAGTTTGCAAAAGAGATTAAACTTTTGTCACATAACAACAGCATTTCCCAGTTTATCAATCAAACATGGATGGATATGAGCAGAAAACCAGCTATTAAACATAACAGGCCCTTAAATAATATTTTAAACATTAATTAAACATTTCAATGTTACCTTTGTTTGTAGAGAAGATATAGACTTTTTAAATGTGACAGGTTATTGAATTACATAGCCTATAGATTATGTCCAGCAGTCAAACACTTGATCACGCAAATATTCCAGATGAATCGGACTTAATGTTTTTTTTTATTGTAAAAGTTATTTAGAGCATCCTAAATAAATAAATAAATATCAGCAGCAGCGCCAACACCGATCTGAATGTTCGCCGTAATCGTACTTGTCAGATGTTTTATAGACAGTCGAATTGTTGTCATTTAGAAATAAGATTGCATGGGTGTTTGAATTGAGATCGCCATCTTTTAACGATTAATTGTGTCGCTCTATGTAGCTCTTAATGGTTGTTAATGGTTCTTCATGGATGCTGATAAAGAACCTATATATTTATGAGGGAGTTTTCCTCTCAATATGGTTGTCCAGAGACTGTTAAAATGCATCTTGGGAACCTGTAGCTGTGTGTGCGGGTGAAGGGAGCCATCAGTGATTGTGGATCTCTCATCCTAGTTTCTTGTAAAGATAAGGCTGGATGAGTATAGAGGGATTTGTGGATGGGGGACCAAAGCTTTTAACACTTGTCGCAAGTCTGTGTTTGACATGCAGCTCTGGGAATGAAGTCTGCTGAAATCAATGACTGACCTTGTAATTAACATCTACCTACACTAATACGGACACTGGAGGGTTTCCCGCCAAGCTTCATATGATATCAATGGGAACGCAATGGAGTCTGACTTATGAGTGACAGGTGAAATATAATATAAGTAACTTATGTAGTCAGGGTTATTTTCAGAATCGCTTTTTCTTCGTTCAGAAATGGAGCTAAAAAGAATCTCGCCTGGTCCTCGAAGCACTTAGAGGACAAGGCTCTTTCAAGCACTTCTTTTCTCACTGCCTCGCTCTATTCTTGTCACTTTCTTTCTCTCGCTCCGCTCTCACTGGTTCAGCAGATGTCAGATCTCAGAATGCTTTTACGGTATTAGAGATTCATGTGGTTGATATGTCCAGCTAATTGGTTCTCATATTTTAGTCTTTCGCCTGGTGATGGAAAGCCAACCGACCATTGTGGCTTTGACAAGATGGTGAGAACTGAAACAAGTGGCAGGGAGAAATGAAAAAAGTAGGTTTTTGCTCCTGCTGTGGTTTACCATCTACTTCGAAATGTGCCATGTGATCTTGTGGTGAAACTGTTCCTGTTTTTATGCATCTAAAAAAATGCAGGATAAACCTGATTCAGCAAGACACACACACAAACAAACAAGGCAGCATGTTATCACACTCCATGCTGGCTGAGTTTACCCCCTTGTCCAACTGCATGCTGGGAGATCAGTGACCCTCCAGGGGCCAGTAGTCAGTTGCTCTGAATAGTTGTATATGGTTGCCAGATTGATATAGGAATTTTGAGGGTTGCCAGATTTCTGTAGTAGGTCATGTCTACTCATAGGGAAAATGCCCACAGATCTGCCCTCTTTTAAAAAGAAGCCAAATGGCATAAAAAGGAATAGGACATGATGAGTGTTCGGCCCCTCTAGACAGAATGCCATCCAGTTCGTTTTATGATTAACATCGCAACCCTGAAGGTTTTTGGAATGCTGTAGCTCTTCTGTCTGGTTGGTTGGCTCCATATTCACTGAGCTTAGGTTAGTCATGAACTTAATAGAAATGGTTTTAAATTAGTGGATTAGTTCACCCAAAAATGACATTTGTCATCATTTCACTCTCATGTTCCACATTCACTTTCATTTTCCATAAAATATAAAAGTAGATAGGCCTCTTTAATAGAATGTTAAAGAATGTTCAAGCTTTTTAGCATCAGCAGAAAATAAGTACAGAAAAAATGTACATAAAATGGACATTAAAACTGCAATATACCCAAACGAATCAGAAACAAATAGGAACTGAATCAAATTGAGAGCTTGGGTTAGGGTTTGGGGGGACAGAGGGATGTGCCCCCTACAAATTTGGGATGAGTTGAAATTGTTAATATTATTATTTTCAATATCATAAAAAAATCTTCTTTTAGAATGAGATACCTACTGAGTGTTTCTAACACATGCATATACTTTATCATTTGAGGCAGAAAAACATCAGATGATGAAGTAACTGAAAGGCTTCTTTTCTTTTAGTGGAATGAGCGTGTTTGTCCTAAGAGGTTCACTGGGAGGGACGAGGGGGGTGAAAGTGGTTTTGATTCCTGAGGATTTTTTAAAAGCACACTCGTGCTGTCTCATGAATTTAGCATGCCGGTGGTTTCAGGACTCCTCGTTCTGAGTGCCCCTCGCACACTGGGCAAAGCGGAGTGTGGAGAGATGAGTTTGCGTGAAAGGACATGTCTGGCTGGGTAGCGGTTCCTCCGAATAGCTACATAAGCGAGACTTGAATCCCACATAGGAGTGTTGCATTATATTATGAATGATGCTAAAAGAATCTCAGTCCTGCGGCATCATGCTCAATTTATTGTCATTTAACATGCCTGCACGCATGCCTGTTCACACCAACAACAATAACTATAAAGATAACAATTATCAGCATCAACATCAATGCACAATAATATTCTGCTTTTTTTTTAAGCGCAAACTGTGTCTACCATTTTAAATGCACAAGCTCTTTAAAGTCAAATGGATTCTGTTTTTTATTCAATGGTTTTATTGTTCATCAGATGGAGAAAATTGTTCTAAAAGCGATTCCAATGGTATCTTTCCTCTGTTGTTATTGTTATAGCTGTGGCAGGGCTCCAGACTGCGACCAAATGTTGGCATTTTGCAACCTTTTTTCCTGCCAGTGCGACAGTTTTGTTAGTTGTTACACTGGTGCCGCCACCACATTAACCAACTGATAAGAGTTGCCTTTCATGTTGCAAATGAGAAACATCAAACGGCCACTACTCAGAAGCCACTACTCGTTTGAGCTGTGCTGCACGGACCGTTTATCAACTCGGAGCAATACTAGACAGCTCTGCACCAGCTGAGAACAGGTTTACTCTCAGGCCAATCTCGAGCCGAGCACCACTATAACCAGTAGAGGAGAATTTATTGGCTTAGCCATTTCAACTCTAATATATAGAAAAAAGTAGAAAGTCATAAAGTCTCATGAAAAACAAAAACTTTTCTTCAAATTGCAACTGCATTACACAGAAAACATGTAAAGGGCACTCCTTTTAGAAACATTGAAGCTGTCTGTCTGTATAATACTATAAAAGAACAATTGTACATTTAATAAGAGTGGAATATTTAGCCTAAATTTTCACTATAAAAATGAGGTTTTTGCACATCATTGTTGTTAATTCAATCTGCATCTCAATTCAAGTTCAGTACTTACCTGTCAAATAAACAAATATGTAATATGATGCAAAACCATAGTAATTTTATGATTTAATTAGCTTAATGATTAAAATCCTCCCAGGGCTACCAAATCAGGTGCTGGTGCCACCATCTGTAGAACTTAGTGGCACCGGTGCTACTGCTATGTTAGTCTGGAGCCCTGTGTGGAGAGAACCTTATTCTCATACACTGAGAACAATTTTTTAAACTTTATCGTTATAGTCATCGTCCTTGGTGTGAACAGGTTTTTAGTCATTAATCGCATCAGTATGCAACACGTTATGCTCCACGGGAGGAATTATAAAATTAAAACTACTGTCCATGACGAACCATGTGACCTTCGGTAGCCCGGTCATCATTCACAAATCACGCAGGAGACAATCTGCCTCTTAGCCTCGGTTTCTCTCATTCACTCTTTTATGAAGTGATTGTGACACTGTTTAAAAGATTGTCCTTCCTCTACCCCCCCTCCCTTTTTTCTCACTGTCCTTTGCGTGTCCATATGGAGTCGACTAGCCAGAGGCAGACAAGGAAGCGAGGCTTTGCTCTATTGATCCTGTATCGATCAGCAAGGCCAGCGATGCCCTTGTGAGTCGACACGGCTTATTGAAGACGTTAAGCCTCTGTCCTGTCAGACTGACATCATTGTGAAATATAGTCCCTTGTTTCCAGAGGACGTCTGATGTGATGACTTATCTCCTCGTTTTTTTATTTACTCCTTGCTTTCCCTTATATCCCCACCACCCTTTTTTCACTTTCACATCCGTTTCACACTCTTAATCCCTGCACTCAGTTGTAGTTAGCGATGGCTTAAGTGCCTCTTTGCCCTTGTCTTTCACTGTCTTTTCCTCTCCTCCTCTTCCTGAGTGGCTTGCACCTGGTCCGCAGAATGTCGTGCCAGTCCATGGCATGATGGAAGCCGGACTGGATCCTAGCCAACCAGAAATGGCCTAGTTTTTTTGTGCAGCCTCATTCCAGACCAGATACAGTAACTACAGCACAGTTACAGCGAGCTGAATTATCTTATTCCTGTAAGCGAGAGCGACACAACGCTCCTCAGAGAACGCTAATGTCATTAGCATGCTCAATGTAGCGAGCTGTCAGAGAAAAACAGCAGTGACCTTTAAGATAATTTTGCCCGTCTCCTGTGAGTTCTGTTGGGTACATTTGGTGAATGCTAGTGTATGTTCTCTGTAGTATTTTATAAGGTCAGCACATTTAAAAAAAAAAAGTACTGTAAAATAACTAAGAGTGCGTGAATCACCCAAATTAAGTTCTCCTGAGATTGTTCTCCCAAGGAGAATTGGAGCTTGTCTAGGTGACTCTTTGAAAGTTTGCAATTTAAAGGAACAGTTCACCCAAAACTATAGCTGCTTTTCTACTGTCGGGTCAAACTGTTGCTTAACCGTTCCATTACATGCCGATCTGGCCCAGCTGTTACAGATCATTTTCCACTGTGGGGCTGATATCAGAGCTCTTTGGAATGTAACACTCAAGAGTTTATAGATGTCTGAGATGTAAATAGATGGAGAATGAATTTAAATAGTCCGTAGAAAGTCATAGAGGTTTAGAACATGACAGAACTTTCCCTTTAAGCCTCATTTGACATACAATTAATTTTAAGTTGGGTATGTTTGCCTAACAATCTTCTTTGTTTTCTTCTTGTTTTCTTCTGACCTCTGATCCTCATTGTGTTTCTCCAGACTTCCCTCTGTGATGCTTTTTTTGTCTCATTCTTTTGCTCCTGTCAGCCATTTAACAAACGATCGCAGTCCATCCTACCACCAGTCCCTCTTTTCCTCTTTATCTCTTGTTTCTCACTTCTTCCATCTTGAGGATTCAGTCCACTTAACGGGTCTGTCTGACTGCTGGGATGTTCAGTCTGTCACTCTCCAGCGACCTTCTTCCCCCACTCTCTCTCCGACTCATTATTCTTCTGGTCATGTCTTTTTCTTTCCTATTTCTCTTCCTCAGCTTTGTTGTTGTTCTGCTGTTTCTTTTTATTTAGTGTGGACTTTAGCTGTATGTTGCTTAATCCAGTTTGCTTTGTAAAACCAGGACAGTTGATACATCTACAAGTCAGAGTAAGTTTTGGGTGGCTGTGTTTCAGTGCAGTGTTTGCGGTTATTATTATGACGGGAAAATCCAGGCATGATTCTCGTTCCTGATTTACCTTTCATGTAAAATCATTCTTTCAAATGCAACCAGTCTATTTCTCTTTCATATTCGGATGCAGTCATGTCTCGTTCTTTTCTTCCTTCTGCCCTTTCCTTTCTCCTCTAAAAGAAGGTCCATGTTTCTGCTCCCAATCACACCATTTCTCTTAAAATTGGGTCTGACCTCTCTTTCCTCTCCCAGTAGTCTTTCTTTTCTCCTGTCTCTTTCCTTTCTTGTCACATTATGTGGTTCATGAAGGTTAAATCAGTGAAATGGCTCATTTTTAATTGTTGAAAGAGAAAAACACAATTGTGGAGATGGCAGAGAACACCATTTGGTGATTCAGTTAAAGGTCAAAATACTTGTAAGAGTCAGTGAGAGAATTTACTGACACCTGTGACACAAACAATAGATTCTGAGTAGGTGACGCATTTGCTAGATTTAATTGAAGCTATTTTTTGATGTCACACGGGGATGTACATTTCAGTAATGGTGTTTCATTCTGTTTTTGAAGAAATATTGTGAATTTTTTTTTTTTTTTTGTGCAGTGGTTGGAAAAATCTGTCAGATTCTGTACTTTTACTGAACAAATAAGTGTTTTGAGTCTCATTTGTCATCACAAGTGAAATTACCTAAGGACGTTGACAAAATGGAGGAAAAAAATAAATTAGCTTTGTAATTTGTAAAAAACAACTAATTGTTAATGTTTTTGGAGAAATCTATTGTGTGACTAGCTCATAAAAGACAAAAAGACACTGACTTCTGCCACCTACTGGTGTAAAACATTAAATGATTAAGTGAATGAATCTAGATTAATCTGCTTGTTTATCTACTAAATGTAAAGGTATAGGCCTGTGTGAACAGAGTCAAATGATTCGAGTCACTAGAATGAATCGAAATCACCACTGAAAGCTTATGCCACCAGTACAGTTATTGAAGATGGTAGAAGCATTATGATGCATTATTGTATTGTTTGTTTTGAATTCCTCTCTAAATTGCACATAATTATTCATTCAAATATAGTACCTGCCAGTCACCGCTCAGTTCATCAGTGATGAGTAAAGGGAACATGAAATGGTGACCATGGAGGAACAGAGGGACCATTGTGTTTGTTCTCTAACTCTTCTAGAATCACGCCACCTTTCAAACAAGTGTGTGCGTGTGTGTGTGTGAGTGGGTGTGGGTGTGGGGGGGGACTAAAGAAAGCCCCTCATTGTTCTCTCAGCCGTGTCCATTCATACAGGTAAGTGATATGGCAGCGCCGGAGGATCCTCCCTTCTCTTACTTTGTTCTCTAGAGGACAGAAGAATGAAGAGAGGAGAAAATGTTCCTCACGCTTATGAGGGGTGAATGGATAGTTTTCACTGTGTCTCTCCTTTTTATGGCCCTCTGTGCTCCCTTAGAAGCAAAGCATGATGGAGAATAAAAGCGCTGACACAGTGGGTGAATTCCAAATGGAATTTTTGTGCCCTCGAAGGGCACTGCGGGAAAAGAACGCTACTTGTAGGGTCATTCTAAATTATACTGAGCAGCTCAATCCCTCAATTAGCGAATTAGTGTTATTGAAGGGTACATGCTACAGTCATTTCAAGAGAAAAAAATGTCAGCAAAAGCCTCTAAGTCCACAGAAGAACTAATCGGAAGATGCGAATCGAATCATATGAATTCAAGATGAATGACTGTGTGCGTTAAGCCAGCTTTCAATTGCCGAGCTGCAAGTTTTTATCATGTTTTGTCCAGCGTTACAGTGGCAATGACAGGATTTCTTGAGTAGCAAGACAGAAAGGGACATTTTACTGTCTTGTTGTCCAAAGAGTTGGACTTAGAGGTTTTTGAAAAAGAAAAAAAAAAAGCACACATGAACTTACATCAGCAAAAGACAGTCAAATTTGTTTAATACCAATGAATTGACTTAAGTGACATTTTTGAAAATAAGGCATTTCAAAAATGTCTAACTAACTAATAACTTAATATACATTTTACCACTTAAAATGTTTGGGCTTGGTAAGTCTCTAATGCTCACCAAGGCTGCATTTATTTGAAAAATTGCTTAATTTAAACAAAATATGTATTTATTTAGTCAGTGAAATATGTTATCAAGGAAATATTCCATTGAAAAATAAACTGGTCCAATTGTGGGTGTGCCAAATGCGTAAATATGAGATGACCCGCCCCCCCTCAGAGTTAGTAAGGCAGTTCTAGTTCTAATTTTCATATGAAAATTCCTGATCTCTCTGTTTATGGTTTGTCTGTATTTTCATGCAGCTTTGTATGTGCATGCAAGCTTAACATCTGCTATATGTATGAGTCGACTAACATGTGATGTAAATTTGTTTTCAGTTTGTGAGTGATTCTTTTGTGCTGTAACCGAGCCCTCGGGGCAACACAGGCCTGCGAGAGAGCGAAAAAGAAAAGAACAGGAAAAAAGCCTCAGGCGGAGCGGCGGGCAAGGGATGTAAAATTGATTCTAAGTGATTAGAACTAGAGCTTTTTGATTAGGCAGATGCAGCTTAAAAGGGCAGAAATCTATATTCAGCCTGGTCTTCATCCTCCTGGAAGTCTAACACTGGAAAGATTTATCTAATATGGATTATTAATGACACTGACAGTTACATATACATTTGGCAGATGTTTTTATCCAGTAATAGGCTACATATCAGTTCATGAATTCCCTGGGAACTGAACCCATGACATTGCATTGTTAGCACTATGCTCTACAGTTTGAGCTACAGGAATGCTAATAAACTTGTATTGCCAATGACCACCATGCCTTTTTCATCTCTCCCCCTGCTGTTATCCCTCTTTTTCTTCTTGAATCCCTCCTCTTCCTCTTTCCCCTATGTCTTCCTTCCTTCCTTTACCTAAATGTGTGTCGGTATACCACTCCTTCCTGTCTCTCTCTCTCTCTCTCTCTCTGTCAGTCTCTCTGTGTGTGGGGGAGGTCTATGGGTCCCAGGTTGTAGTGTCCTAGTTTTTCTCTCCTGGTCTCCCTAGCTCCCTTCTCGATGTTTATTTATTTAGATGCCAAGGGAGAGAGGGATGAATAGATGGGTGGGTGAATGAAGGGATGGCTGATGGAGGAGAAGGAGAGGTGTCAGGGAGTGAGAGAGAAAGATTGATATTTTAACATTCAGTGGATGTGTGGCTGACAAACAAGCAGCTTTCACACAGAGGTTGTGCAAATGCATTTTCTGATGGATTTCTTGCTTTTAAAATGGATTTGTTCAAACAACCTTATTGAGCCATGTGGTTATTCTTTTCTCACCTTATGTGAGAGATTTTATTTGATGTCATTCCTGATGAGCCTAAAAGAGCAGATGAAACAAATCTGCCTCCTTTAGCATTCTGCTTTTCTCTGAGATCCCCTCGTTCAGTCCTTCGCTTTGATGGGAACTCAAAGTGCAAAACTGAAAACTTTGTGCGTGGAGGGTCCCTGGAAGTACTTACAGAGTTGAAATAGTTTCTAGCTAGCAGTTGAAGAATGTAGGTGTTATTTAAAGTCAATGTCAAATTGTAATGAATCTTATTTTTGTCTTAATGCACTTTTCTGGTCTTATGAATAATTCATCAGTGTCGGTATGTAGCCAATCTGGTATGATAAAATCAAACTCTCCTTTTTTTCCTCATTAAATATCCCATTTCACTCTGAAATACATCACATTATGGAAGTTAAATAAGTTTCAAATGACAATTTCCATTTCATGTCGACTTTGAAGCATATTTGTAATTATATACTAAGGGGTTTGCTGATTATCAAAGTGCAATATTTGATTTAATTTTATTATTTTTTTAATTCGCTTCAATTAGTGGTAATGTTAATCTTGCTTATAGTGGTTCTCCTAGAACTTATTGCATGTGTATGTATGAATAAATTAATTAGTACATGAATAGGTGGGCTGCAGAAATAGATAGATGATGAGAGATGAGAACAGATGGAAAGAAGAAGAGAAGACAGTGTGAGCATAACCTTACACCTGGTGCACTATAATGGGGTTAGACAGGGTTAAATAGTGCACAGAGACTGCTGGTGTGTGTGTATTTGTGTGTGTGTATGCATGCATGCATTCGGGAAACAAAATGCTTGAGAAATGTCACCAGTAGTTCATGAATAAAGGTTTTTTTGGGAAAAAATGTTTTCTGTTATTGTTAGATTTTGGGTTAAAGTTAGTCTGTTGTAAAACTAATTCACTTTACTTTAGTCCTGTTTACATTGGTATTTAAACATGCATTTGAGTAAATCAGTTTAGATCTGTGAGATGCTGTAAAGAATGGCTCTTTGAACTACCAAGTAAATATTTTGTCTCTGTTCTCTGCGGTTGAGAGATCAATCAAGACAGACTGAAAGCAAAGAAAACAACACAGCGTTTGTATATTTTAGCAGCCTTTATCAGTCAACAAATGCTTTGAAAGCTGTTGAGAGAGAGATTCAGAGGCAGATGTGTGTGTGTTTGTGTGTTCTAGTGTGTTTTTCAACACGAGACCTCCAGTCTGATTCATCTCCTCTCAGTTTGATTCATTATTATCTTTTAGCCATTTGCTCTCAGTGATGACCTGGGATGAGATAAACCTACTGCTAATGTGTGCGTGTGTGTGTCTCTATCCCCAGCGGTTACCGGAGACGCAAACTCCAAGGGGTGCAGTAAGTGTGTGTGTGTGTGTGTGTGTGTGTGTGGAGGGGTGGGGGGGTAATTAATCTGTTGCCATGGAAATGGTGTGTACTCCCCCAATCCGTCTGATGACCTCACACCCTACAAGATGTTTGTGTGTGTGTGTTAGTTTTCGCAAAGTAGATTTTCATAATCTTTATGACTCATTGAAATAAAAGCTACACCGCGTGGCAGCAATTTGTGTGTCCCAGTCGGCAGTTTTTCATTGTATTTCCTTCCTGTACAAAAGTTAGTTTATTTTGTTTTCTAAATAAATGTAAAAACAGTCCTTCTGCTCGTGCGAGGTGCCGTTCCTTCGACACTCAGCCTCAGATGGATGTGTCCTATTTCTCCTTGCTGCTGCGGCTGCCATGTCTTGACGGTGTAGCAGGGTCTGATGAGGACATTTGCACACACACTCGCACACTTTCCTTTGGGTTCCTTCATCTTTGAACTCACACAGGCCCTTCTTGTTCTGAGTGTCAGAAAAAGGGAGCGAGAGGAACTTCAGCTGTCCGAGGGAGTGAAAGACTCACTCAAGGGGAATGCAGAGCAGGTTACTTCAGCAACTGAGCTCAACTCCAACTCTCGCTTTATCTCCCCCTCTCTCTCTCCACATTTCATCTAACGCTCACCCCCACCGTGACCATCCACACACACACACACACACTCACTCACTCACACACACCACCCTGTGTCTGTCTCTCTCCTCCGCAGGGCAGTGTCTGTGAGCTGATGGCTGTGTCTCTGTGCAGATGTGATGGGAAACAGCTGTTGCATTTCTCTGCTTGCTCTCATTTTTTTCCCCTCATCTCCCTCCTCCTGTTCCACCCCTTCTTATCCCTGGAAATAACAGCGTGATTGGTTTACGACCCATTTTTCAGGACTCCTTGTGTCCGGATCTTCTTTGGCTGATCATTCATAGATAAGCGGGGTTCCTTCACCGATCTTCTCTGGAATGCATCAGTCACTGTGATTGAGGAGAAGCAGATGTGGAAGTGATAACACTCGTCTTCTCTCTCCTCTTCCAGGTTTTATAAACCACTCCTTTAGGGGTCGGAGTGTTTAGGCACCTCACGTTTCAATCCAAAGTTTGTCCATCTTGATTGGCTTAAAGTGGTAGTTCACCCAAAACTGAAAATGCTGTCATTAATTACTCACCCTCATATCGTTGCACACCCATAAGACCTTCGTTCATCTTCGGAAAACAAGTTGACATTTTGAAATCCGAGAGGTATATGACTCGTCCATAGACAGCGATATATAACCACCACTTTCAAGGTCCATAATGGTACTAAAGACATCATTAAAACAGTTGACATGACAATGGTTCAACCTTAATTTTATGAAGCGATGAGAATGCTTTTTGTGCGCTAAAACTAAAATAACGATGCCTGTTTCTCATTTTATTTCTTCTCTTCTTGGTGTTAAATTGATAACTGTCACCTCTGCTATCCCAGGTGTTAAAGTTCTAACGGTCTCTTTCTCATCTCGTCTCTCCTCTCACCTGCGGATCCTGTCATTTCCAGCAGGTAATTAGTTAGACATCGCTGCTGGAGCGTGTGAGGGCATTTGTGTGCGCCTGTGTGTGTTTGTAATTAGCCGCGTCTCTGATGTGTGAGTGTGTACGTGTGATGTGAAGAAAATCCAGGATGATCCGTTCCTAATCAAAAGTGGTGGCAAATCTCTGCCGCCTCAGCCTAATCTCCCTCACATCCTTTAAAAGGAGACGCCGGCAGCCAGCTCATTTAACAGCTTAATGCTGCCTGTGTGTGTGTGTGTGTGTTTCCTTTAGCCCCTCTCTTACATGTCATATTTAGCTTTTGGTGATCTGCTTAATATATATTGTACTTCTGTTAGATTCTCCCAGAAGTCAACAACACAGATACATGTATTCATTTAATCAGCCCCCTGTTCATTCCTTCTATTTTCTTCTGGTTTATCCCCCTGTCTCCTCTCTCTCTCTCTCTGTCACCCTCTTTGAAGATCAGTGTAATTATAGAGAGCTAGTTTAATTAATGGGGGGTGTTAGATGCTGTGTGTGTGCTATCAGCAGATGCAGGTAGTGAGTGATCTCTTGATTGATTTCCTCTTTTATTGTTCGACTTTGACATGACACATGCTGATAAAGGCAGAGGATTCACGTTCAATTTTTACAAGACAAGTTGTTCTGTGCCAGTATTATCAAGAGAAACATTATCAACGTTTTTGAAACATGAAATCATTTCTGTTGTTCATCATGATGGAGTAGATGTTACACCCTACCTCATCCTCTCTGTCTACACGTGTGTCTGTCCATCCATCCATCCATCTCTCTGCGGCACTGAGTCTCACAGGAAAGCAGCACAGATTTGTGATCTGGACATTTCCGTTTCTGCATTCTTCTGCTGTGAATTAGCAAGATTTATCTGTAATGATGATAATGGTTTAAAACCAAATGAGCTTTATAGTTTACCACACACAAACCTAGCAACAGCAATATTAGCCAATATTCCAATCGTAGCCTTCCTCTGTTAGCTTGCATTAAAAGCACATTCATGATTACTATTTCACTATAGTTTCAGCACCTGATATTATATCAAACAGTTAAGAGCCTTTCGGAGTATCAAAAATTATGACTGTCTATGGACCTACAAAATTTTAAGAGCTACAAAAAGTATGAACAAGCATATACAGAGAACACTGACAGTCAAATGTGTAAATTAGAATATATCTGTCCAATCATCACACCAAACCAGGTAGAAGAACAATGCTGCTGCTTCTTCTAAACCACCAAAAAAGAAGGAAAAAATAGGAAGTATGAAGGTATCAGATTTATCAAATTGAGCAAAAAGAACACTACATGAATCACATTTTAGGGGACTGAACTTGCATTTACTGAGAAATCAGTGTGTTTTTGGCAGTTATTTTATATCAAATGTTATTAATTTAAAACAATAATGTTTTGACTCTCTGAAGTCTTAGGCCTCTTAGGCCTAATAGTCCTGGCTTAAAGACAATCGAAGTCTTTTAAAGCCGCAGTATGTAAGTTTTGCCTCTTTGTTGCCACCTCTGTTTGAAACCTGCAATTGCAGTTATTTGTGGATTTATCATCTTTACGTGGGTTGTGCATCGGCTCGGCTCCTCAACATGGATGAATCTAATGCTTTGAGGAAAATGTGTGGCTGTCAGTCACTGCACCAGTGAATCACAGATTTTATTCTTGGAAGTATGACCAAAATAAGAATTTTCACCGGAAAATGTCGTCTGAACAAGTAAAAAATCTGCAACTTTCTACGCTATCAATGGTGATAAATTTAACAATCGCTTAGCTCATATCGCATTAAACCGTACAAATTATTGTTGTTGTACTTTTTTCTCAAATTGTTAATGTGAACAACATCAGCATTGTGTGTATTTAGTGTGTATTAGCCTTACCTGTAGATTTCAATTTCTGTACAGTCTCATCTCTAAACTAAATGTGTCATACCATACTATCCACCATCAAAATGATTAGTTTAATTATTTAAGCTGCTGTGTGAAAAGGCTATAAATGATCCGCCACCTGCAGCATCCTCACGTGATATAGCCTACTAGCTGGGACTCCTTCTTTATGTAAACAAACGTGACGTAATGACGCAAAGACGAACGGCTGCAAGCTCGAATTTCCCGTGGAAACCCACCAGTACCACTCAAATTAGAACGCATTATTATGGTTAAGTTTACGGTTGTAAATCAGAGATAAGGAGATAGTTTTGAACACTGGCTGGTTATGTACTTGCTCAAAAATAGATTTTGGACAATTTTTAACCAAAAAAAGTAACGGACTGCAGCTTTAATCTCTGAAAGGAGCTCTTCTACTCAAACTTCAGATTCATTAATATTAAATGATAAAGTAAATATCTGAGCTCATGTAAACCTGACACCTCAGAACCAAGTCATAATATTAATATTCATGTGCCACAGAAATTCCATTAAGTAAAAAGACTAAGTGGAGTTCAAAGATTACCCTTCAATGTCATCATGAGCTAATTACTATTTATGAGCTCCTTATTCACCATATAGTGATGTCATCTAAACCTCATTTCTACACGGCTACACCCAAGTAGTGAAATGCTTGGTTAATGTGTTCAGTGGAATGTGTCTTAGCCTAGTAAATACGGCGCTGTCTGTCCACACGCACGGCTCACCCTACCTGCCCCTTCATTCTCCTCAGATGGGCTGTTTTGTGTCTGTGTGCTTTGCTAACACTGGCCATTTAGCTCCTTTGAGCCAAGTGTTTACAGACTCTCAGCGTGTTTACAGACGCTGTAATGAATGTATGTTCAGAAAGCGTGCTGTGAATGCATCTGAGGGGGTCTGTGGACTTTGATCCATGCTCAGTACTCTAACTAAACAATTCTTGCTAACACTTTATAATACTTTACAAACATAACATTATATAATGCTTGAAGGACTACTTGTTAACAAATGACATGAAAATGTAAATTTGATGGGGGGAAAAAAGGACATTTTGTCTGTTGATTGGTTTCAATTTCTTTTGTGTTGTGCATTTGATGTACATTTTGACTGCAGTTCACATTCAGTGTTAAGGGATACATTTCTTGTTGTTGGAAACTTGGTTAAGACACAGTATAACATGTTCAATTAGTTACAGAGAGAAGTTTAATATTTTAGCTTGATTCTATTACACAAGCTCTCAATTCAGTTTGATTTGAGTTGCAGTTCTAATTAGATTTGATTAGATTCTGATTAATTTGATATATTTCAATAATATTGACCATTTTGCTTGGGTATGAGCAAAATTCACTTTTCTTTAATGTAAAAATATGTGACATTTTTATAAAGCTATTACAAAACTATTAACTCATGAACACTTCAGTTACAGACTCCCATAAAATAATTTAGAAAGTCTGTTAGTCTTTTTGGACGATTAATTGAAAGGGCTAAATAATAAGTCATTTATTCTTGAATGGGGCTACACTGTTTTTGATTTACAAAAAATAGTAATTTAAAAGACTTATTTGTTTGCAATCTGACTACACAGTAAATGTCACTATGTGCTGCCCTCAAGGACATCTAAAAAAGGATGTCTTCTTGCCATTATATTTGCAATACACAGTATTTTTGATCTCATATTCAATTTAAACTGCAAAGATGTTCAGATATTCATATTTAGGGCCTGAGCACCGATGGTTTGAGGACCCTATTGTAATTGCTCAGTCAATTCTTCTTCTTCTCCGAAATGAATCACATTTTTGAGGGCCTTAAACATGCTCAAAGTCACGAAACTTTGCACACACATAAGTGGTTGAAATTTGTGTCTGATTTGGATTTCAGAATTAGGTGTGGCAAAATTGCTCGATAGCGCCACCTACAATGTTTCATTTAAGTGCCCTTCATGCTACGTTTCACGTACAGGTATAAAATTAGGTAGACACATGTAACAGCCTAATACAATGTCCGATCCCCAAACTTCACGTTTTATTAGAGTCCTGGCCTGAAGACATCTACATGGCAATATTCAGTTACAGTCATAGCACCACCTGTGGGCAACAGGAAATTATGTTTTGCACTGTAATTCACTCCCAGAAACGCATTTAAATATGCCACGAAGTACCAAACGTGTTAGAAACACATTAAATCATGCAACACTTGGCTAAGTGCTAATGTTTGCGATTAACACCATGAAACAGGAAGTTGTTGTAACTCGGACATACAATGTCTGATCTGCTCCAAACTTCACATGTTTGATAATAGTCCTGGCCTGAAGACAAGTACATGGCAATATTCAGTTATAGTCAAAGCGCCACCTGTTGGCAGCAGGAAGTGTGGCACGTCGAAATGACTTTGCCGTAATTCTCCTGTATTTACTCTCTTACATGCATGTTGTTTTTTCCTAAGGCCACCGGGTGGTGGTGAGCTCGGGTGCGAGGGCCCTTTCATCGCTGAAAAGTTGAATGTCGAAGATTATTCTAAAGGGTAACTAAATCGTGGTGAATATACTTTTTTTTTTTTTTAAACTAATGTTAGTAACTTAATGTAAACTAATGTTGTTCACAAAACCGAACGACAACAAAAAAAGCAAGAACAAGAGAGTAAGACTAAACAAAAGTCATTCTGCTTCCGTGGAAGTCCTGGATCAGCTCTTCTGAGGATTGTTTAGGTAAATGCGAGCCAGCTGTGAGTTTGTATTGTACGCGATTGAAGCCTAGTATAATGTGATTGGCTGCGGTCTCTTAGCTATGGCTGGAGATTGTCCTATCTCTTTACTTTACCCAGAAGTGACTACCCGAACGGGTTCCCTCCTTCTGGAAAATGCAGGAATCCAATTACACACCACACACAGATGGAGACAAGTGTGTTTGTATGTGTGCAAGGCAGCAGAAGTAAAGAGAAACCAGAAGTGTTTAATTATTGGATTCAATCTGTATTTTGTTCAAGGGCTAGTCATTCGATCCTCTACATATCACGTGTTTGCATTATGACTGCTGAAAGAAGGAAGTTCTTTGCGTTGAAGTTATTTATGACTTTGATGCAAAATAGCTACTTTGAAAGTGGTTTGAACAAAGAGCAAATGTGTTTTGTGAGATCACTACATATAGTTAATTTTGTAATATTACTGAATGAAATAGAAGTCATTAAAAAGCTCTTCTGTGGACATTTTCTGATATTTCATGCCCACAAGGACAGCAAAACCTGTTTTTCCACAAACACACACACAAAGTGCTTCCAGATCAGTCTTCAGATTACCTCTGAGCTCTGTGTGTGTGTTGAAACATTCAGTGTGGTCTGTGTGTCAAGTGTGTATGGTTTTTCTTGTCTCTAATCTTAAGGATTTGTGAACACAAACAAACAGCAATCATTCGTCTCCTTATCTGGTCTCAACTGAATCGGTCACCCCTGGCCAGTGACATTTTAAATGACATGCGCTGATGATTGACGGCTGTTACAAGCCCAGAGTACATGCAAGCGCAGACTCTACGTGTCCAGCAAAACGAGGAATGACTGTAGTGATGCACAAACTGTGTCATTCCTAATCGAAAATGAGAAGCCTATGATTTATTTGGGTGAAACACTTCTCTTTCAGTCCTTGCAAAAAGCATCCTGTTGTTTTTCTTGTCTCTCTCTCTCAGTGGTAAGTGGCAGATGAATAATTTAGCCTGTAGGATGGAAGTCCCTTCGCCCTGGTCATGTGGCACTCCTCTCAATCTGTATGTGTTGCACGTGTTTGTACAAAGAGGCAAATGGATGGTGATTTGTGCTTCATTTCAAGCTGCACATGGCCCTCATTCTTTCTCTCAGGCCTCATTAGCTCATAATTGTGAGTCTGTGTGTGTGTGTGGTAAAAGGGAATAGGGTTGTGTGAAAACTGCTCTTTTTCCTCCGTGTGTGTTTGTGTGTGTGTCTAAAGTATCATTTGAGCTCCCCATAAGACCACACATGCTCAATAAAAAATATCTGGCCAAAATAAAACTTTGGCTACCGAAAATCTTCACCCGATTCCGCTATATTCAATTTTGGGCTGAAATCCGATGGCATGTTTTTGACTGTGTTCAGCGTCTATTTTGTGCACACAATGTGGATAAGCTATACAGCATTTAAACATGTCAGCTGTGTGGACACTTGCTCTGGATTGACAATATTTATTTCTCGATTAATGATATGGTAATGATATGGTTTCTTAAATCTAAAATCTTTTAATCTCTGCTGTTTTCTGTTGATGCGTGAAAAAAAGTCACTAAACATTTGTAGCGAGCCTGCCGTCCATTGCAAAAAGCTTTGTCCTTTGCTACTTTTAATATGAAGCAATGTCTCAACTTGAATTTCATAATAAAAATCACTGAATTTTAATCAATAAAATCGTTTTGGTTCTCTTTTTATATGGCATGACAGATCGCTGTAGCACAAATCAAGTGAACCAATTCTCTTATTTCTTCTTTACTATATCACAAAATAAACATGGGTGAATATCAGAAGGCATGTTGAAACATTACAACTTATCAAAATGAATCATGTCTCATGTAATCACTCAGTCAGTGTTTCAACCAGGGAAAGATGTCGATAAAACAGCTTGTAGGCTATACATTGTCACTTAATGTAACATTTACCTTAAGAAAGCTATTCACTGTCCATAAACTCATTAGTTAGCTAGAAAAAAATAACTCTAGAGAAGAGCATTTTGCTAAATATATGCATTGTATTAAATAATCATTATATTTTTACTTAACCTGTTAATTTTCTTCATTAGTTAATGTTTGTTCAAATAAATCGGTCGTGAGAACAAGTTATTAGTTTATTGTCGTTTAAATGTTTATATTTCACCAATAAACTTAGAAACATTTTCTGTTATTAAAAACTTTAATTTATTATAAATTTACATGTTTGTATGTCTCAGTTTCAGCTATTCGAGTGTTGATTAATAAATAAGTTTGATTGATTTAATTAATTTATTATTTGTTTTTAGCCAAGTGCATCCTGAATTTTTGGTTTCAGCCCAGAGTTTTTATTGCGGTGCATCCCTAAAATGATCACACACTGTTGAAATGTTTGTCATTGATAGTGTGTTCCTGAAGGGCATGTGCTCCAGACACGTCTGTGTTTGAAATCCCATATTTACATTATGATAAAGGATATGCTAATGTATGCTTAAATATAAATACATCCACCATTGACCTATGTGTTCTTTGACTAATATAACACACCATGAGAATAATTTACCTACGACAAGTACAATATAACAAGTACAAAGTTCTTTCATCATTTACACTCCATCATGTTGTTCCAAATTTATATGACTGATTTTCTTTTGAGGAACATAAAGATATTTTGAAAAATGTTTTTTTTTTTTTATTATTATCATTATTGGTAACCTGTTTGATCGCCAACATTCTTCCACATATCTTTTGTGTTCTTCAGAAGAAAGAAATACAGAACTATTCTTTAGACCTGCAACAAGCAGCCTGAGTTCTCTACCATTTTTGTTAAACCTTTTGAATCTGATGTCTTCTCATCTCCTGCGGCCTCGTGGGATAGCAAAGTGTCCACTGGCAGCACACTTCAGAATCTCAGCAGATGCAGTAAATCATCTGGGGATAGTTCACCTACTGTTTCATGAATACTGAGTATTTGGACATCTGACATTCGGTCTTTTGACAATGCACTTAGCATACTTTTTGTCTTGTTTTCCAGTAAGAAAATATCTGAACTTCCTTAAAAAAAGATTTACTTGAGAAGCAAAATTGTAAGATATTATGCAATATACACTGCTGTTCAAAAGTTTGGGGCTGGTAAGATTTTTTAAAAATGTTTTTGAAAGAAATCTTTTATGCTCACTAAGGCTGCATTTATTTGATCAATTATACATAAGTTTGTGCCAAGGTCCCTCTCATTCATTCCCAGCTTTCCTGTCTTCTCTCTACTGTCTCGATCAATAAAAAGTGGAAAAAGTCCCTAAAAACAGAAGGTACAGTTTCACACTTCCAGACATCTGCGTATGCAAATAAACATGTTTACTGTACGCGCAAACACACGCACGGCCGCGTTCCCCACGGACCCCCTCAAGCTGTTCATCTCCGTCTGTTCCCACCCCTCAATCTTTATTCCTCTCTCTCTCTGTGCACCTCAGCTGTGTCATGAATGATTCTCATTCACCCACCGGACATCTCCATTTTCCTGCTTACCACGCATTTACTCCGATTATGTGTGAGCGTGAGCGATAATAAGCTCTGCGGACAGAACCTGTGTGCTCCGTCATCTGTCCTTGCGATATAAAATGAAGGTCTACTCACACACAGACGCAATTGGTAGTCACAGCGCGTTGTCTGCCATCTAAACTCCCATTCTGGGCACTCGTCTGTCACTGTCCGCACTGGACTGAACAGTTTTTCTCCCAGGATGGAGGGATGAGAAGTGGGAGCTCACCAGATTTAAGACCACGGTGTTCCCTGTGTGTGTGTGTGACATGATGATGGGTGACAGGCCTCCGAATGGTGGTGTGTGATTTACATAAACGCCCACTGAGTGTGTGTGTGGCATGTCACCTGCAGGCGGCAAGCACAGAAAACATGGTTGACACACAGCCTCTTTCTTTCATTCTGTTTTACATGCCGCTTCGGACCTTAGTCTGGGCAGATGCCGTATTCAGTTTTATACAAATGGTAACAAAGTTGACAGATAGACCAACAGTCTTTTTAATGGTTTGTACTGCTGTGTAACTTTAGTGCTGATCGTTCAGTGCAGGGGTTTTCAAAGGATGTGAATAAAAGAGATGTGACATTGGACTTAAAGGGTTAGTTCACCCAAAAAAAATTTTGTCATTAAGAACTCACCCTCATGTCATCCCAAACCTGTAAGACCTTCATCGAGGGTTTCTGAACCACACATAGGCAGCAACGTTATTGCAACTTTTGAGGTCCAGAAAGATACAGTAGTTAAGACATTGTTAAAATAGTCAACGTGACTACAGTGGTTCAACCTATTTCTGCACACTAAAAAGTATTCTCGTTGCTTCATAACATTAAGGTTCAACCACTGTAGTAACACAGACTATTTTAACAATGTCTTTAATACCTTTCCTAATGACATCGCTGCCTATGTGTGGTTCAGAAACCCTCAGATTTCATCAAAAATATCTTAATTTGTGTTCCGAAGATGAACGTAGGTCTTACGGGTTTGGGACAACATGAGAGTGAGTAATTAATGACAGAAATTTCATTTTCAGGTGAAGTAACCCTTTAAGACAACCAGTATATACAGTATATTGTATATATGCGTATCTCTTACAGACTTTATATTTGCGTGAAATTAGATATGCCATCTACACTGACTGATGTGGTCTGCATCTCTGCTGTGCTTTGTTTATTATTGAATCTCTCTATCGTCTACCCCCTTCACTTCTTTCCATTTACAAACTGTGCTGTTGTATGATAAGGTGAGAAGTGTATGTGTTTAGCGTTCTGATGGACTGCTGACTCCCTCTACACATCAGTGTAATGACCTATCCACACTCTTCATCCAGAGAGAGACGGCGAGAGGGAGATTTTCAATAACAGGGCTCAGCGGTGCTAAACGTAGGCTCAGAAGTAATCGCCTCGGTGGGCTCACACACACAGACACACACTCGTCTCAGTTTAAGCACCTGCGGGAGACAGAGAAACATTTGGGTCCACTAGTGGAATAAAAACATGCTTTGGTTTGTCTAAATAAATAAATTTTTTGGACAAATTATATTATTAGCATTACAGTTTGAGTGAAATGTTGAATTGAAAAATGCTGTCTTAGTATTTGTGTTTCCCCTTTTGCTTTAATGGCAGCAGCACTCAAGTTGTATGAACTCCTTAAGTTTGTTTAAAGCTTGAGCTTCGATGGAAGGACATCTGATGATCTGTACAAAGACTCACATGATAAATGCAATAAATTAATTTTTGACAGAAATTTTGAATCCCATATTTTCAAATGTGGACTTTTGAACACTACTGTATGTTCTAGATTATGAGGAAGCAATTGAGAGTTTCCAGAAAACATTTTTTACTTTTTTTTTTTTTTTTAATAAAGCTTCCTCTTGACAAGTTTTTTTTCCTTCTTTTGTCACCTACTCAGTTTTGATGTGGCGGTGTTTTTTTAATTTGTGAGTTTCAGTCTTTTCAGCTGGTTAGCAGACAAACTGGTCTAACTAGTTTTATGCTTACGATACTGTAGGGTTTTTTCGTTCCTGTCTCACTCTTAAGGTACAGTCACACTAGCGAAATTTATCCATTTTCTATTGTCAGTAGTGTAGCGATGCATGAAGCACTGCTTACACAGAAGTCACTTTCTAAACAAACAGCTCTATATTGGTCAGTGCGGCGCATTCGCGTAACCAACTTGAGCTTAATGTGAAATCTGCATGGGCAAATCTTTCACCCTCATGATAACTTCCTGCAAATTCCTATTAAAATGAAAGTATTTGGTGATTAACAGTAAATGTGAACACACCTTCACGCAGTAGATTTTATAATGTCTTTTATAGGGCTGGGTATCGTTCAAAAATTTTCGATACCGAGACGATACCGATACCTTGACTTTGATACCGATACCTAAACGATACCTTTTTCGGTACCAGTTTTATAAAATATGTTTAAACAAGATTACATAACCTCAAAAAAATCTTTGGTTTTATATTTTAACTTTGTTGACTTTTCAGACTCAAAGACTCGTCTCCTGAGCCACTGCGGGGAATAAAAAAAGCACAAATTAAAAAAATTTACCCAACACAATAAATCAGTGCAAATAGTTTTAATAAAGTTTAGTTTTCAATGCAAAAATTAAGTATGTGAGGCTCTTTTTTAAATCACTCAGCAATTGTTCTTCAAAAAATTAATTATTATTAACAAGATCAAAGTGGAAGTAAGAGTGACGCAAGTTCCTTGCGTCTTACCGTGAAATAAGAGTTCTGTGTCTTTATTAAAATCAACACATTAATGATTCATCTCTCATCCACCCGCAATTAATTTGAATGTTATTTTTTTTTTTTTTTATTACTTGGCCCGACCCGCAAATTATCCGCAGTATCAGGAGGACGCTGATACCTCTTTTTCAGCAGAATTGTTCGCGTTCTGGAGCCAGAGGCAGAGCCTGTGCTCGTGCAGGCGAACTAGAGGCCGTCACGAACCGGTCGCGTGTTTCCATAGACTTGAGGGACGAACGCTGATGTAAAGCTGCTGTGTGTTGTACCTTAGACTACAAAAAACATTGCGCGTTCCGCTGTTTCTGCAGGCAGTGCTACACTTTTGTTTTCTGTTAACAGTATCTGTAGTGAACCGGCTGCTCACATAAACAGCCGTTTCTCACCCGTCCATTCGGAGATAAACTGAAAACGAAACCGTTGATTCACTCGCCCTCTCGCACATAGGGTCTCTCTCGCGCGTATAGTTTTATATATTTAGATATAAATAACAATGTAGCGCAACGTTACTTGCTCCTCAACGAGACAGCGAAAGCATTTCTCCGCCCCTCTCCTCGGCTCCATTCTGAGGTACCGAAATTTGGTACCGAATGACAAGACACTTTTCGATACTCGGTAGTATCGAGGCAGTTCGTTCGGTACCTAAAAAGTATCGAGTTCGGTACCCAGCCCTAGTCTTTTATAATATCATAGTAGGGTCATTCCGTGTCAACTCAACCAGAGGTCCCCTGCTAAAAAATGTTGTTAAAAAAATACATACATAAGAGAAAGAAATACATAAATGAAGTATTAAATGTAGTGAATGTATTTTTTCTTAGTTAATCACTGTTTTTTGGGATCCCCATATCTATGTAATTGAACTTTAAAATGAAAATTCCAAACTAATCCAAAAGTTTATTAAGAAGTAGAATCTAGAAGGATATTAAGCTATCTTTAATAATTATGCCCCCGGTTTCACAGACAAGGCTTAAGCTAGTTCTAGACATGTTTTAGCTGTTTTAACAAAAAAGCAACTTGTACTGACATAAATTAAAATGTCAGTGCCATTGTTTTGACTTAAGATGCACACCAGCAATGTTTTTTTTTTTTTTTTCTAGTGTACTTTTATAAAAGCTACTTAAATATTCTAATTGAACTGAGGCCTAATCCTGTTTTAGGCTAAGCCCTGTCTGTGATACTGGGCCTTAGAGTTACAGGCATGCAAACTTTGGAAAAACAATATTTATGGCACTCAAGTATATTCTATGCAATTGTGTTGATAGAATGAAACAAGATGCATTTCTAGTTTCAACATTATTTGTTGTTCAGATATTCCTCTTTAAAAGAAAAATGTATTGGCTATATGCAAAATGACCCACATTTGGGTTTTGGCCACTGAAAATGTGTACAATTGGCCATTTTACTCATGGAGCCACATTAAGGTCTCCATATCTCTAGCATTGTACCATATGAGGCCTTTAAATTGAAGATACCAAAAGAAAAGTTTGTTAAAAACCAAAATATAAAAGGATATTAAGATATCTTTAATACTTCTTGAGTTACATGCATGCAATTTGGGGCAAAAAACACAAGAAGTGCTTTTTCCCATTTTTATACCGTCACCGTTGGCATATAATGCAGCAAAAATAGCTAAAGTCAGCAGATTTTACTAATAGACCTACCAATCTCTGTGTAAAAATAATATAATGATGCTCCCATTTTTATAAAGTCATTTTTACCCCCCTGTAATTTGGTTCCAAATCTCAGGTGAAAATTGTCATTGACATTTGGCCTCTATTATGACTTTCATCACTTTTTATGTTTGTCTTTCTTCAGAAAAAAATATTAACAAAATCAAAAATTTGAGCTGGGGAAGTTTCCAAAATTTGGTTATTTTGACAGGAAATGACCTAGTAGAGGGCACAGAAAATTATAGTGAGAAGGAGATCTGGAAATGTTGCGAGCTGGAAACTCTCAATCTCTGCTGGACTCTGCAAGTCGGAAAGGCTCTGACATATACATTGCTCCCTTGGTACTTTACTGTTTTGTGTGCAATTTTCACTTCTTTACCACATTACACCCTCACTGATGGTGCGCACACGTACACACTTGTGCGCTCACTGAATGTGTTCTGTCAGGGTTGTGCTGGATGATGAATGCTTCAGGCAGAGGGCGAGCTTGAATGTTTTTTTCATAGATACTTTCACACACACTTGCACACACACACATTCCCATTTAGATTCGCACCCTCTCGCACACCCTGGCTGAGATCAGAAACATTGGCCTACTTGCTGTTTTGTTGTAACCTCATTTATCATTTCTCATTTTGCCATCCCTGAACTCCTAGACTGCGCCAGTATGTGCTGAATTTCTCTCCGGCTGCGCTCAGCGAGGTGGTCGCGGGTCACCTGAATTTAGCCGGACAGAAATGAAGGTTATTTCCTGTTCTCATGGCCTTTTCCCATTCTCTTTCCAGGGTCGTTGGCTCAACGTGTGAGGGTGGAGCCAGAAGTCGTTTCATATCCTGGTCAGTCTGTGACACTGCGTTGCCAGTTTCCGAACCCAGGCGAAAATCAGCTCACTCAGGTTTGAAATCAACTTCATGTTTCCTGCCAGTCTTAAGCAGAGCTGTGGAACCCAATGAACAAGAGTTTGTTAAAAGAACTTGTTAGTTGGGCTCATATAAGAACTTTCTGAAAGTGTTTATGTGCTGTTGGTCTCTTCTGAATTAAGTTTGAATTTGTTTCCTCTGGCATGCAGGTGTCATGGATCTTTGAACCGACTGACGCAGAGCGAACCAACATCGCAGTTTTCCATCCAAACTTTGGGGCAAATTACCCTACCAAATCCCCTCTAGCAGGGCGTGTCCATTTTATATTAGACCCGCCCACTTTGGACAACCCATCCATTCAGATCGAAGATTTGAAGATGACCGACGAGGGACGATATATCTGTGAATACGCAACCTACCCTTCCGGCAATGAACAGGGAGTCTCTTCGCTGATCATGCTGGGTGAGTTTGTGTTTGTTTGTGCAGAAGAAAAGAAACTTTAAAACTTTTCAGGGAATTGTTTTTTTTTTTTAATTATTATTATTATATCCGATTAATCAAAAAAGTATAACATTTTTTCCAATAAAAATTTTAATTGAAAAATTAAAACAAAATAATTGACTTTTCCCCCCCAATAAAATCAGGGGGAGAATATGCATTTTTTTTTTATTTAATAATTGGCAGACAGCATTCTCTTCAATAAAATACAACTAGGAATTTGGCTCTTTATAAATAATTGACAACTTTTTTCAGCAAAACCAGGGGGTGGGAAATTTAAAAGACAAGTGACAGCTTGGTTGAGTATAAAAATATTTGTAATTTGCAGCATTAGTCATCTTCAAAAAGTATGTGTGTGTACATATACTCAGATTCACGTCTGTGTCCGTTTGTGGGCTTAAAGGGGATTTATAAATGGTATTGTCAGATCAATTGTGCTGCTGTTAATGTGTGTGAAATGTGGCAGTAACCTTGGCCGGGCTCTTGCTCGCTTGCCCCCTCCCTCCTCTCTCTCTCTCCGCTATTGATCTGCCTGCTTATCATGCTGAGAGGCCGTCGCTTCCCTGTCGTTCCCCGTCTCCCCTGCTTTTCTCCTTTCCCTCTCTTTGATGTCTTTCTCAGAGCGAAACGTGAGTACAATGTGAGCGCTGTGCTAGCGTGTGGCAGGACAAGCCGATCTGTGATCTTCCCGTCTCCACTTCCTCCCCTCCTCCTCTCATCCTCCTTTACCCTTCTTCACATTATAGCATCAAATAAAGGTCAAACTCTCTCTCTTTCTCACAGCTAAACCAAACAATATGGCTACTATTGTCACAGTTGCCACCGGCAACACCCCGGTCATTGTGGCACGCTGTCAATCATCCAATGGCCGTCCGGCAGCGACCATTTCTTGGTCCACGGCGCTTAATGGGAATGCGACGACGCCAACAAAGACGGACAATCCGGATAATACGGTCACTGTCCAGAGCACCTACATGCTGGCTCCGCAGCCAGCGGATAATGGCAAAGACATCAGCTGCATGGTGTCGCACCGTACCATGTCCAAGCCTGACAACTTCCCGATGAAACTTGTTGTTGAATGTAAGATTTCAATCAGACCATTCATTACACCAGCAACTACTGATCCAAATACTGTTACGCTAAGCATTCTTTGTTGCTATAGTTAATTTCTTTAGTGAGTTGTGTCTCAATTGGTCCAGGCCAGTAATATGTCTCAGAATATGTCAGAGGTCATCAAGCAAATTACCTTGAGGCTTTACAGTGCTGTTTAGACCAGAAATATGAACTAAGGTCAATGAGGTCATCATGGAGTCAGCTGACGGACCATATCAGTGTTTGATTTACCTAAGACTTCAATGGCTCAAGGCTAAACTCATTCATAAAGGCTAGTTGTTCGATCCACCGATTCACTCTGTCTTGATCTCTTTATCAGATCCTCCCCAGGTGCAGATCATTGGGTATGATAACAACTGGTACAGGGGCCGGACAAGTGCGTTTTTGACCTGTCAGGCTGATGGAAACCCCATCCCCACAACAGTCACCTGGAAAACGTGAGCATTTCTTTTCACTTTCAGTTCTGTTTAGTCTGAGCCTTAAGTTGGGCTTACACCATAGAATTTTAGGCACCTTTTTGCTGTTTTTCTAGCATAGTAAAAGACTTCACAGGGTAAAATCTGCAGGCTTTGATAGCTTTGTGCAGGGTTGTCCAAACCTTCTCCTGGAGGGCTACTTACTTGCAGAGTTTAGCTATAATACACCTGCCTGGAAGTCTCTAGTGATCCTGAAGATCTTGATTGGCTGGTTCAGGGGTGTACAACCTTGCTCCTAGAGGGCCACCTTCTAGCCGGGTTTTGCTCCTTTCCTAATTAAACACACCTAAACTAATCAATGTCTTCAGGATTACTAAAAGCTTCCAGTCAAGTGTGTTGGGGCAGGTAGGAGCTAATCTCTACAGGGCATTGTCCCTTCAGGAGCAGGACACCCCTATCCTATGCAAAGAATCTCAATATCAGACAAAGTTCTGGCAGTGTCAGAAATTTTATGGCACAGTCGCACAGTGTGGTGACTTGTATGAGAACTGGGACCAAAGTCTTGGCTACTATGTGTATCATTGATGTCACACAGTGTGGCATGGCTTTTACTCAACACTTCAATGGGAATATATCAGGTTGCCAGGGGCATATACATTCTGATAAGCAAGCAATAATCAAAAAATAGTGTAAAAATCGTAGAGTGTTCACCTAGCTTAAGAGAATGGCCACAAACCGCCCACTGTCCATTCACAGACCCAAAATTGGAAAGCACTTTCTCAATCTGGCACTCTCTATTCTGAATCGGCTGGCAACTTCTGGGAGTAAGGACTGACACATTTTGTTATTCAACGCCATTCTTTTATTGTGGTATCAATTGATTCAAATAAACTCACCTCTAAACGGCAGACTGTTGTCAGTCAGATGGCTTTTTCCTGTCTAAGTGGGTGGTTCTTGGCCAGAATAAAATGCGAAGTGAACCAGACATAATGCTAACAGTCATGATTTAAACTGGTATTTAAACTCTGGTTCTATCTGAAATGTTATGCTTATGTTGTCTGAATGTTGTTCCTCAGTTTGTCCGGGCTGATGCCAGAAACGGTGCAGGTGAGGGAAAACCGGCTTGCCGTGCAGAAGGTGGATGACACAATAAATACCACCTTCATCTGTGAAGTCAAGAACAGCTTGGGATACGGCAGAGATCAGATCACCATCTTCGTGAGGGGTGAGTCTGTCTGTACAGTATTTCATCACAGGATCCTCACACATTTATACTGTGGTGAGTGTGAGGTGGTAGACTAAATTTAGACTAAATTTCAGACAAGCAAGGGGTTGCAGTTAAGACATAAGGCAGTTTGTTGGCACTTTTCTTGTCTGTATGTGTTTCATTCCTCAAGATCTCCTCGCATGCACTGTCATCCCTCAGCATTCAGCTGTTCCTGACTTAGTGGTGGTGTTTTTAATTTAGTCTGTGACTTTTATTGATCTGGAAAACATGTCTGAAAATGTGACATGGGTTCCCATAGAATTCTGAAGGACATTTTCTGTGTGTGTGTGTGTGTGTGTGTGATTGCAGATGTAACTGTGTTTGGGTGGGTTTGGATTGAGTGCAGCTGTATTTGGGTGTTGTTGGACAGTGTTTTGACACGGTTTTCGATTTTAAATCATAGTTTTTGTGTATTCAGAAAAATGTCCTTAAAGTCAATATGTTGAAGATATTGTATCACTCGCAGCATGCTGTTAGAGCAATTTCACAGCGTGTGAAACTGTGTTGTGGTTATAGCTTACTCTCACACACTGGGTCAGTAAGATTTTCTTTTGTCATGTTTTTGAAAGCCTCACCAAGGCTACTTTTATTTGATCAAAAATACAATAAAATCATTAATGTTGTGGAATAGTATTACAATTTAACTGTTTTCTAGTTTAATATATTTTCAAATGTAATTAGGGCCCGAGCACCGATGGTGTGAGGACCCTATTGCAATTGCTCAGCCAATTATTCTTCTTCTCCAAAATGAATCGCATTTTTGAGGGCCTAAACGTTCTCAAAAACTCATGAAACTTTGCACACGCATCAGAAGTGGTGAAAATTTACATCTGATATGGGTTTCAGAATTAGGTGTGGCAAAATGGCTCGATAGCGCCACCTACAAAATTTCAATTAAGCGCCCTTTTGTACGTTTCACGTACAGCTATGAAATTCGGTAGACAGATGTAACAGCCCAATACCTACAAAAAAGCCCCTGGGTGCAAAGTTTGTAAACCCAACAGGAAGTGAGATATTTTGAATTTTCTCTACAAAATTTTGTCAGTTTTTGCCATTTCCAGATGTTGTACTTTAACGAACTCCTCCTAGAGCTTTAATCAGATCAACATCATATTTGTTCAGTGTAATCTAAAGGCCTTTGAGACGTTAAATTGCGAAGATCTAGAGTTTTCACTGAAGGGCGTGTCCGTGGCGGCCTGGCAAAGTTCGATGTTTCGCCATGAAACAGGAAGTTGTTGTAACTCGGGCATACAATGTCTGATCTGCCCCAAACTTCACATGTTTTGTTAGAGTCCTGACCTGAAGACATCTATATGACAATATTCAGTTACAGTCATAGCGCCACCTGCAGGCAACAGGAAATGACATGTTTTACACTGTGATTAACTCCTCAGAGAGATTAAACCAGAAGCACATCATATATAGCCAGTCTAATCTTAAGGCCTTTGAGATGTTAAATATCAAAGATCATGAATTTTCGTTGAAGGGCGTGTCCGTGGCGGACTGACAAAGTATGATGTTTCGCCATGAAAGAGGAAGCTGTTGTACTATGTCTGATCTGCCCCAAACTTCACATGAGTGATAAAAGTCCTGGCCTAAAGAAATCTATATGACAATATTCAGTTAGCTATAGCACCACCTGTTGGCAGCAGGAAGTGTGGCACTTTTACATGATTTTGCCATAATTCTCCTGTATTTACTCGCTTACATGCATGTTGCCCACTGTTCGCTGTTTTCCTGAGGCCAACGGGTGGCCGTGAGTCCGGGTGCGAGGGCCCTTTCATCGCTGCTTGCAGCTTTAATTTATTTTTGTTTTAGCAGCCGTTACTCAAGTTTTCAGTGTCACACGATCCTTCGGAAATCATTCTAATATGCTGATTTGGTGCTCAAGAAACATTTCTTGTTAATATCAATGTTGAAAACATTTGTTCTGCCTAATATTTTTTGTGGAAACCATAATATGTTTATTTCAAGAGTCTTTGATGAATAGAAAATTAAAAAGAACAGCATTTATTTGAAATAGAAATCTTTTGTAATAATGCAAAAGTCTTTTGATCAATTTAATGTGTCTTTGCTGAATAAAAGTATTCAGTAATATCAGTCAGTAAAATCTTACTAACCCCAAACTTTTGACGTTGTCAAAACGACAAAGTGTCGTATGTGATCATAACCCAACATAAAATGATTGGACGATTTAAATCAATCATATTCTTTCGATTTAAAAATAGTTAAATGCTCATTTTTTTCTTGTCATATTTTAATTGAAAGTCATTTTAATTTTCATCATGGGGCATTTGTTTAAAATCAAAGTTTAAGTATTCTTTTATTTGATTCCATTAGAATTCTTCCTTTACCTTATTTTTATTTATTTATGTTTTTTTGACTATGGCAACTATATTAAGTTTATTATTACTGGTGTTCAGGTGGGGGTGGGTTCGATTTGTGACCTCTGGTAAACTACCCCTGCCCCTCCCATAGCTTCATGGCCAAAGTGAGCGCTACGTTTGATCGCTGTCATGGGACTCAAAATTGTCCTCTCCTGGCTTTTTCTGGCCCATTCTGATGTCCTGTGACAGGCTGATGGAATAAAATATCCACATGGTTGACTGCGGAGGGACTGAGCTGCTTTAGTGCTGAGCAAGACTAATAGCTCTTAGGTAATGTGGAGGAAAGGTGCTTTTCTCTGACAACTTGGGTTTTAAAAGCTTTCTACCTTCCTCCATTCCTCTCGCTATCCTCTCTCTCTCTCTCTTGCATATGTGTCCTTTCAGAACTGTGTGGCTTAAGGCAAATCTTTGCTCATTTGGAAAAGTACATTCTCCTATCAAACAATAAACTGACAACATCTTGCCTTCCCTCCGCTTTTGGTCCCTCCCATATTGTCATGGAGTGAAAACAAGAGAAAAGGACAAGCAGGAAGAGACTGAACTAGGAGAGGAGGGTGGAGCGGATGAACGCTGGTGGCATTTCAACCCCCCTGGGAACCTACGGCTCTCCCATCGCACGTGCATCCTCTTGCTCTCCTCCCCTCTTCCGCTCGCATCACTTTCATCCTCTTCGCTTCAAACTCTCTCTCGTTTTGTTTGCATGAGCCATTTCTGTGCCTTCCAAACCTGCTACCCACCCTCCTTCTCCGACCATCTCCCCCCTCCAAAAGAGGCTCTCGGTGAGGATAAGTCAGTCACTGCTGTTTCAGCTCCCGGCCTCTTATCCTCCTCTGTCAAAGGAAGAGCGGAAGGGAAATGCTAATCAGCCCCGTAATGCAAAGCCAGGCTGTGTTGTGCATGTGCGGCCAAAATGTGTAGCGTTCAGTTGGCGTTTGCGGCTTGTAGTGTAGGAATCAGGTGCAAGAGGAGATATGTTCCGTGGAGCGCCGCGGGAAGTGTTGGTTAGCCGTGAAGTGGTTCTGCTTAAGTGCAGCCGTTTTGACAGCCATGAAATGGCCACTACCTTCTCGGTCGTGTGGCTGTCTTCGCCCCCGGCAACCATCTCCATGGTGACTAAGGTCGGCCCGCACAGATCTTGTCTCGGTGTTCCTCCTGAAAGCATGAGAGCAGTACAGAGATACCTCGGAGCGTGTTTTGTAGCTCCACCACTGGAGCCAGAGCCGGGAATCCAACTTCGAATCCAAATCGTTTCTCAACACTGTGCCTCATGTTGCTCTCGGGCTAACCTAGATTCAACCCCCACTTCTCTCTCTCTCTCTCCTGCTCTCCTCCATCATTCATTTTCAACTTTGGAGATTCTGTCATATTCTCCATCCAGCTGTCAAGGGAAAAAAAATCTTCTTTTCCTGCTCTCTCCCATCCAGTAGTGTGATGGAAAAAAAGACAAGAGAGGATGTGAGGCATGCAGAGACATTTTTTTTGTCTGGTCTGTCTAGAAAAGCTCCATGAGCTTTATTCATCCACTCAGCCATTCACTTAAAGACTTTCATACCGCTAATATGTACATTTATTAATATACTGACAGTACTTAGAGAAAGATAAAGCGACTACATTAGTGGTAATACAATATAATTAGTGGTTTTCGCTAAGGCTTGGGCGAACTATCCCTTTAAGCAAAGGTGTGATGATGTGATGTAACAGAAGTAGCATAGTATTCTTCCATATAGTGGTCAAATAATTAAAAATTAAATGTATGCCTGGATGAATGATCCACAGTAAGATCAAAAAGATGCATTTCAAAAATAGATCATGCCAATTTTAAGCTACCTCATAAAAAAAAAAAAGATTAGTTCTCTTCAGAATTAAAATCTCTTTAGAATTGCTCACCCCCAAGTCAAAGATGTTTGTCTTTCTTTCTTCAGTCGAAAAGAAATTAAGGTTTTTGAGGAAAACATTCCAGGATTTTTCTCCATATAGTGGACTTCACCTGGGTCCAATGGGTTGAAGGTCCAAATTACAGTTTCAGTGCAGCTTCAAAGCGCTCTACACGATCCCAGATGAGGGATAAGGGTCTTGTCTAGCAAAATGATCGGTCATTTTCCAAATTAATAAATAAATAAATAAATAATTATATCCTATTATATACTTTTTAACCACAAATGCTGTTCTTGCACTGCTCTGCGACATGCATTACATAATCATGTTGGAAAGGTCTCACATGACGTAGGGTAAAGTACCAATCCAGACCAATCCAGTGTTTACAAAGCAAATATGCCAAGACTAAGTCAAACAGCCTTTACAAAAAAAGGTAAAACAACGATGTCGGATAATTTTGAAGTTTTTCACCCTACCGCATAGGGGTGTCAAAATTAATCGTTTCTACGGTGCATCGCGATGCAGACGAGGACGATTCGGTTTCGGTTCAGTAATAGCCCATAACCGGTTATAATGTACTGACGCATTTCTGACGTCAGCACCGCGTACAATGGCAGAGGGAGGCGAAACGCCTGAGCGTGCAATAAAAAATGCTCCAACCACTTTAAAAGCCGACATTTGGGCACATTTCGGCTTTTATCAACAACACGGTAAGCCCGAACTTGACAAGACACACGCTGTGTGCAAATCATGTCATGCAAAAATAAAATATGCATGGGGTAATACCACCAACATGAGAAACCACGTCAGTCGTTTTCACCCCGAGCTGCAAACGCCTGTCAGTGCCATTGTGGATCCAGCTCAGCCAAAAGAAAAAGAAAAATTTACAAATTCCCACATACTGAGCAGTTTGTGATGTTTCAGGAAGTTCTAGTGCCCAGTGCTGTTATTTTGTTTTCTTTTATTTTGTGTATTAAAAAACACTGCTGAAGTGCAGTTTTTTGTATATTGATTATATTCAAGTAGGTTTGGCCTCTTGTTTATTTTGGTTTGTAATTTAATTTCATGTTTATACATTTGTCAATATTTAAATGTTTTACAAGAAAGTACACTGCACTATATAAGTATTTAAGTACACTCCCTGCATTATGCACTTTTAGTACTTACATTTGTGTGTTCTAATCTAATGCTGCTGTTGTCTTCTGTGCCCAGACTTGAGTTTTATTTGATGTTTGATACATTCAAGAAGCGTGTTTCAGGTAAAATTAAAGGTTCAGTTCATATATCTGACTACTTGTATTTATTGACAAAATTGTATACATGTGAAGCAAAATTAAAAAATAAGGATGCAGTGCATCATCAGTGCATCGTGATGCATCGAGATAATCGAATCGAACTGAATCGATGATTTGATAATCGTAATCGAACTGAACCGTGAGACCAGTGTAGGTACACACCTCTACTACCGCAGTACTTCCGCCTACGTCATGCGTTACCTTTCCAACGTTTCTACATTTCGCGTGGCACGTCACAGAGGTAGTGCAAGATGAGCATTTGTGAATAGAAACCACTCAGAATGCCCTAGCAACCACATATCAATGTGCTGAAAACCACTCTGAACACTTTTCAGTCCTGTGCCAACACCCTGGCGTTTTCTGTCTGTGCCTTAAGCACGGGCAAGCACCCCTCCGTGGCTGTATGTGAGTGCGAAATCTTTCGATAATGAAGCCATGTAGATCCATGGGGGTGTGTGCGGCCGCTATATGATCAGATTGTCATGTATAATTCAGAGGACTCAGGCAGGCAGAGAGATTGACTCAAAGATCAGAACAACATGCTCACTCTAACTGAAACAGTGGGAGCTGGAGGTGTGTGTGTGGGAGAGAGAAGTACGCCACAGTGGGTGGCTAACGGGAACACGGCGACTGAGGCAGTCAGACATGATTGTGTTCCTGTTGTTTCTGCCATGTCTGTGCAAGATGCACAAGAAAAAACGGTGACAATCAAAGAAAAAAGTAAGAGATTGAGATTATGTTGTTTATTTTGGGTGTTAACACATGCACTGCTCTCTTTCAGCAGTGCTAGTCACGTCTTCGTAGACTCATTTTATCTCATACACGCATTCACCGGGCAGTGATGAAGAAGCTGTTTTGTGTTTTGGCTTCAAGGCCGATGCGTCTGTCTGCTGTCTCCCCTGTCAATCCCAGCTTCCTCTCTTACGCCTCCTCTCATCTCATCTGTCCGTCTATCCATCCGTCAACCAGTCATCCGTCTCTTTGTCCAACATCCTTTCTTTTCTGTTTTATGTGATTCTGCATGCTGGTGCTGTGTTTCCTTCTGTGTGAACTCTGCAAACTGGCCTTATGGAAAGCAGTTCCCCTTAAGGAATTGCACATAAATGTCACCCTCCCCACATGCATTCATGTGATTCAACATAAGCCCCATTCAGACTGGACTAGTTTTCTAAATGATGTTTGAGTCAATTCTTATCAGTCGACAACTGTGATTTCATGTATCAATTTGGACGGTACTAACATCCACTTTTATTACAGAGGTGGGAGTGTGTCTTTTCTTTACGTGGGTCATCTGCTATGCTTGCGTGCATTACGTATGATTTCTGTTTTTTTAATAAATTACTAATTGGTATAACTTTAATTTATTATTAAAACCCTATTTAAACTTCACATGGGTTTATAGAAGTGGCTGTTTATAATAAACCCACATAAGTGAGCAGAGACATTTAGACAAGTATCTTATCTGACACTGATACTAAAATGTGCTTTACAGTTTCCGCGATTTGGCTCGATTTATTAATTTTATAATTTAATTTTTTTCATCTGATACTATCAATATTGAAACGAAATGAAAACATGCAAAAGTTCATTAAAATCACAAAGTATGCCTGTGACACACAAACATCCTCCATGAAAACTAGTTTTCTCCGAATAGGGTTATACACACAGACATTTGAGTTTATACGTGGACTGTGTGCGAGAAACTGGAAATAATTTCCCCCTATGTCTCGTAAAGACCCCATGAAAACACTTAGGTTAGATCTTTGTGAATGATTCAGTGTTTTTGAATTAATCTTTTAAGTGAACAAAAAAATTCTTCCCTTTCATGCACTGACTCTATATTTTGTTGTTGTTGGACATACTAAACAAATATGCTCTCTGTTTTGAGTCTTAACAAGACTCTAGGGGACACATTGAACAAGGCATCACATAAACGAACCGAATGAACTAGGGCATCTTGCTTGTGAACGAGGTTTTTCTGACCAACTTAAAGAGTCGGCCATGTCATTTGTTCAGTTTGGCATGTGAGTCAGTCTTATTCACAACAAGTAGAGAAGAAGGGTTATAAAAATATGAATTTGTAAAATGTGTATACACAAATTTCAATAAAAGGTAATAAGATATTTTGGTATTCATTAACAAACCGGTTAAGCGAATTTTTTTAATTATTCATATCACATATCACAAATATATTCCCACTTAATGGCATATCATTGTAACCTAAAAGGGTCACTGAATTAATCTTTTTACTCAATGGTTCGAAAGATTTAAGTCAATTGCATCAAAATCTCCACCATTATAGAACATATGAAAGCACTGGTCCCTTTATGATTCACTTGATGTGTATTTTTAATTTAGGGGGTGGGACATTTTTATTCTAAAGAGCATTTGATTGGACATAAATCTCTGTAGTACAGGATGAGTCATCGATATTTTTAGTCTGCTGAAGATGACTTTAGCGCTAATAGACATGGACTTAAAGGCAAAAAATCTCCATTTTTGATTTCATTGGATCTTTAAACATTTAATTTCTATTTCCTTTCCATGAATCTAATTCCGTCTAATTCTCCCTTCCTTTTCTCTCTTTTTCACCTTTCTGTCTCTAGACCAATCACCTTCCTCTTCGAACGCAGGTGTGATCGCAGGCGTGATCTTCGCGTGTCTTCTGGCCATCATACTGATAAGTGTCCTCGCCTACTTCCTGGTATCCCATAATCGCCGCCAACAGCATGGTTACCGTGGCACCGGCAAGCCAACCGGTGCTCCCTACGACTCCTTTACCCGCCTCTTTGGCTCTGCTAAGTCAAGCAAAAACGGTACCGGAAACAACGGAAACAACAACACGCCCATTTACAGAGGAGATGTGGGGCTTAACGAGAAAGCGGCCAATCAGGGCATGCATCCGGGGGGCGTGGCTCTGCTCGAGACCACACGCACGCACACAGCGGAGGATATCCTGCTTAGTAGAGAGATGGATGAGGTAGAACGTAAGAAATTTGATGAACTGGAAGAAGAGGATGAGCGATATGACCATTTCACTGGGGTTGGACCCATCCTACAGCTCCGCCCACATGAAGATGACATAGATGATGACATGGAGTCCCAGAGGGATGGCTCTGTGATCTCTCGGACTGCTGTCTACGTGTAAGAGGAGAGCAGAAAGAGGTTCTTGAAAGGGTAAACGTGGACCTCTTCCAGAAGGATTACATTTCTTCCTCTCAACGAATATTCATTTTATTGTAAAAACAAATTACGGCATCAAATACCATGAGAAGGATTAATGGATGGATTGAGTTAATGAATGGATGAATTAATATGCTGGATATAGCACAGATTAAAACAATGAAAGATCGGGTGAAGTAAATAGACTACTAAGTACAAAACTGTCAGGCTTCCATTCTTATTATTGCTCTGGTTGTCATGGTGACACGTTTTGAGTAATATGAAACTGCAGATGTTGACACTGCGAGATATATATATGACATGCACACACATGAAGTTATGTATGTAAATCCACTGTGCCGTTGTGTAATCGTTTTAACTTGTTCTTATTTGGTTTCACACTTAAACCAGTTTCCAACTTGATTTACTTTGAAACTTAATTTTATTTGGGTTTGGTTAGAGCACATTCCTCGGCCCTACATCTCTCTTTCAGCACGTTCTATGAAAGCTGTCCTTATGTATTGTGTAGAGTCAAACATGCACAGTGCTTTTGATCTAAATTCACCCTCACACGCTCATCTGTCTCGAGATGACGTGTACAGTTCGCTCATTATACAGCACTCAATATCTCAATCCTGTGACATGACTCACCATGAATCATTTAGTTTCGGGGCTAATCAAATCAAATATTAATGAATTATGTGTTCGTTCTCACCCACAATCCATTTAGTCAGGAAAAGATGGGTTCAAGGCAGCGCATTTTACCGTTTTCCCTGCACATGTACAATTTCCTTATGCATTCAATCACAAAACAATGTAGCAGATTGCTGTAGTAATAAAAACAGCGAGTCAGGGTCACATCCTTATTCACAGTGAACTTTAAACCCTGACGGAAAGAGAGGATTCAACTAAATTTATTGTAATATGTTACCGTTAAACTGATTAAGTGATGGTGTGCCACATATCTAACACTTTACACTATGGTTAATATTAGTTGTAGTTATCATGAACTAACAATGTTTATAGCATTTATGTATTTATACATACAATATACTATTGTTTGTTGTTAATTCATAATATTGTACATTCACTAATGTTAATTTATAAGCTTGAAATGTATGTAAAAAATGACTTCAGCTACGATTAATAAATGCTTTAGGCATATTGCTTAAAGTTAGTTCATGATACCTAATGCATTAGTTAATGCTAACATATTTAACCTTACTGTAAAGTGTTACCAACAAATCTATATTTATAGCTTTAGACCATGTCCATTGTTACCATGGCCACACAGCTATATATACCTCTCCTCCGACACCACAGTTATGCATCACGTACTGTTATTTCCTTGTTTTATTGTCATTCCTCACCGTCGGTGAGATACACTGCCTTGTTTTAGGGGAAATAAAATGAAGAATCTCTTGAATGAGTGAACGATCATGTGTAATGTTCGATGTGAGGTGATATGTAAACTACTGTATGCACACATTTTATTTTTCTTAAAAATGACTATACTTCTAAATGTTGTAAATACTACGGAGACGGGGCGAGGTGAATATCCAGGTTGAATGTTGTGCATGTCAACCACGGCTCTGTACATACAGAACTATATGAGAGCACATATCACATATTTATATCTGTAATCTAGTATGGACCGTACTAGATTCACCTGTACTGAGAACACATTCACATGGGGAAGCTTTCTATCGGGTGTAGTTTGAGTGTATGTGTGTGTATGAGAGTGAGTCAGCGTGTTAAGTGGTGTCTGACTCGAGGGCAGTGAGTTATTCCTCCGGTCTCTCAGGGTCTCGCACACGTACACGGTGTGATTTAAACTGGACACACACACACATATATTCGTTCTCCCTCTAAATCATCTTTCAAAACAACTGCCCTTGAGTCTAGAAGCATCTCTCTTTGTCCCCGAGCATCAGAGGGCATACTGGGTACCGTAGTGTTGTTTCCCTGGGCTTCCATCTTGATTCAGTGACCCTATTAGTGCCACGTCTGGATCAATGCTGCTGAAAGAAGTTGTTCTCACCTCTGAAAGGGTGGTCGGTCTGACACGGGCCGGTCTGGCGCGTTCCGATCCGTCTGGCACCGAATAGTCCGGGGTTTCGACGCAGCTTAGTTTACGTCCTGATTGAAAGGTCAACCCGCAATCAGTGAATGTGTGAGTAGAGGAAGTGATTTCGTCACTCGTGCTCTGAGAGGCAGAAAGCTTTAGCTCCTCATTAGAGGAGAACGCACTGACCTTCCAGCTCAACGTCTCCACCAGGGATTCCGTAATGAAGGAACGGATGCCTTGAGAATATTAAGGAAGTATCCTCTGAGATGGGAAACAGTTTAAGTAGATTTCCAGAGAGCGTGGAGTCGTGAATATGGGATGTTACGCCTATTCGATGTCGTCGTCTCTTGTTGTCTGGTTTCGATGTTTCACAGTTCTGGTAAACACATGCACACACATTTAAAAGCCTTAACGTCACCCGTCACGAACCATTCCTCCTGTGTACATAGTATAAATATATAAACATGATATAAAACTAAACGGTAATGTCACATCCTTGTGTAATGTGCTTCACTGCTGTGAGCATGAAGGATACATGGTTTTGAGTTGGTATTGCTTTATAATAATGTTGAATTTGTTCGCATTTGAATGCATTAGGTATCGTAAACCACTGTAACATTAAATAACATTTTTACAGCATTTATTAACCTAGGTTAATTATGGTTTATGAATGCAGGCTACTATTGTTTATTGTTAATTCATGATTGTTCATACAAAAAATATATTAGAATGGGCAGAACAATAATCTAGATTAATAAACGCTGTAAAAATGTTCATTATTTTGTTACTTAATGCATTAACTCATGTTAACACATTGAACCATATTGTAAAGTGCTACTGAGTTTTATATCAGTTGATTTTACTGTTGTTTATTTTTTCTTTTTTATTAAATGATCTGTGCTTTGATTGTTTTTATTCTGAGTGGTTTATTGATGCCTGTAATGTGTTTGTGCTGTAAACTGTTGAGCAGCGCTCTTGAACTCTCATGGACACACAGAAAACATCTATACTACTAAATGCTTTATCGCCTTGCGTTGCTTTTAGGTTTTATTTTGGTTGTCTGAATGTTTTCGCAGTCTTTGTAATATTGTCTTTTTTATTTGGTTGCTTATTAAAGTCTTACCAATATTTGACTGATCTTGGTATGTGCTGAATGCCCTGGGGCTCAATCAAATCTCTCATCTTTGGTTTTCCTGCAGTGTTTTCAGTCTGGTTTCTGGGTTGTGAATGTTAGCGCTGTGTGTGTGTGTGTGTGTGTGTGTGTGTGTGTGTGTTGACAAGTCACCTGTCACAGATAACACCGCCGGCTGAAATAGACTAAATGGGCTGTGCAAGAGAGCGACACATAAAGCTCTGGGTTTTTTGTTTGTTTGTTTGTTTTTTTTTATCTTTGCCAAAATATGTAGATATGGCGGCCAAAGCATGTCCTTTTCTACACAGTTTAGGCATCTAATATTAAAATACTATTTTTGTTTAATGAAAATAATGCAAAATCAAACTAATACAATGTTGTAAATGCTTTATGCCCAGGGTTCATGTTTTGCATTTAAGGATTAGTTCACTTTAAAATGAAAATTAGCCCATGATTTACTCACCCTCAAGCCATCATAAAGGTTTATGACTTTCTTCTTTCAGACAAACACAATCGGAGTTATATTAATAATCACCCTGATTCTCCAAAGCTTTATAATGGCTCCGGAGGGTTAATAAAGGCCTTCTGAAGCGAAGTGATGCATTTGTGTAAGAAAAATATCCATATTTAACACATTATAAAGTAAAATATCTAGCTTCCGCCAGACCGCCTTCCGTTTTCAACTTAAGAAGAAAGTGTAACGCCTCTCGCAATTAAAAAAACGCTTAAGCTACATCCTAAGCCTTCCGTATTCAACTTAAGAAACAACTTACTTTTTCCGTAAGTTGAATACAGAAGGAGGTTGGGCGGAAGCTAGTTATTTTACTTTATAACGTGTTAATTATGGATATTTTTCTTACACAAATGCATCGCTTCACTTCAGAAGGCCTTTATTAACCCCCGGAGCCGTATAGAGTATGTTTATATTGGATGGATGCACTTTTTTTCGAGTTTCAAACAGGTGGTTTCCGTTCACTGTCATTATAAAGCTTTGGAGCATCAAGGTGATTATTAAAGGTGCCCTAGAATTAAATATTGAATTTATCTTGGCTTAGTTGAATAACAAGAGTTCAGTACATGGAAAAGACATACACTGAGTTTCAAACTCCATTGTTTCCTCCTTCTTATGTAAATCTCATTTGTTTAAAAGACCTCAGAAGAACAGGCGAAATTCAACATAACACTGACTGTTACAGGATCATTAATATGTACGCCCCCAATATTTGCATATGCCAGCCCATGTTCAAGGCATTACACAAGGGCAGGATGTCTGGATCTGTGCACAGCTGAATCAACAGACTAGGTAAGCAAGCAAGAAAAATAGCGAAAAATGGCAGAAGGAGCAATAATAACTGACATGATCCATGATTACATGATATTTTTAGTGATATTTGTAAATTGTCTTTTTAAATGTTTCATTAGCATGTTGCTATTGTACTGTTAAATGTGGTTAAAGTTACCATCGTTTCTTACTGTATTCACGGAGACAAGAGCTGTTGCAGACTTGCAGTCTGTATAATTCATAAACACAACTTCATTCTTTATAAATCTCTCCAACAGTGTGTAATGTTAGCTTTAGCCACAGAGCACAGCCTCAAACTCATTCAGAATCAAATGTAATATATCCAAATAAAAACTATACTTACATGATCCCATGTATGCAAGCAGCATGCATGATGAACATCTTGTAAAGATCCATTTTGAGGGTTATATTAGCTGTGTGAACCGTGTTTATGCTGTTCAAGGCAAGCGTGAGCTCCGGGGGAGGGGAGCATGAGAATTAAAGGGGCCGCAACCTATATATCGGTGCATAGTTGATGATGCCCTAAAATAGGCAGTTAAAAAAATGAATAAAAAAAAAATCTATGGGGTATTTTGAGCTGAAACTTCACAGACACATTCAGGGGACACCTTAGACTTATATTACATCTTTTAAAAAGAAGTTCTAGGGCACCTTTAATATAACTCCAGTTGTGTGTCTGAAAGAAGAAAGTCACAGCTAGAATGGCTTGGGGGTGAGTAAATCACGGGCTAATTTTCATTTTAAAATGAACCAATCCTTTAAGGAAAGAGTATTTCCGACATGACTTAACCTACCATAACAATAGTGATAACAATATTAGCTTTCACACCAACGAAATGTCTTTATGATGATAATAATAAGATTCAATAAAATTCATCTAACTCAGAATTCTGAGGGAAAAAATCTGAATTGCGAGATGTAAACTCACAGTTCTGAGAAATAAAGTCAGAATTGTGTTATCTTGTGAGAAAGTCTGAATCGTGTGATGTTAACTCAAAAAAGGTAATAGTAACTATTTACAGTATCTCACAATTATGCAATTTAGCAATTACGTTTTTTTTATTTCATAGTGGAGACTTGCATAGTTTACTTGTGTTCGTTCGCGATTCATCTTCAGCTCACATAGCTTGTGTGAGGCAATCTTCAGCATTAATAATTGGATGATTTAGAACAGTCATATTATTAAAAAAAGTTGTTAGTGCATTATTAGTATCCTACAATGTTTTCCCCCACAAGTCATATTTTCATCAGCAGTATGATTTCATTAATAATTTAATTATGGTTATGAAGCACAATTCTTCGCTCTGTCTTCATTGTTGATGAGGAAATCAAAAACACAGTCATGGAACATTTTCCTAAGTCATTATTTCGTCATATTTTTTGTTTATCTGCGCATTCAGATGTATCACTGAAACTTGTTCTTATGCAACTCAGAAATAAACCACACACACTATAAAAAAAGAAAAGAATGTGGTAGAGTTTGTATTCCAGTTTCTTCCCTTTAGGTTATAAAGTTGATAGTCTCAGCATAGTTGAGCCCTACAGGAACTCTGCTCTCAAAAAGCCTCTTTGTTTACACCAACTCAACAGATCTCATATCTCAACAAGTTAAAATATAACCAAGAGCACACTTTGTGAAGGAGGGGGGAGTGAAACCGAAAGAGTTGGTGTCATCATAAAGGTATTCAGCGGGTAGAATTTCTCTCAGTGGTGTGTGTGTGTGTGTGCGCATTAGCAGGTGACCCTGATAGAAATGTGACTGTTAATGTAACAACAGACGTTTTCTTCCAGAAGTAGCTGTGCCCTAGATTCCGTCCTTTTCCTCCCTTTCCCTTTCCCTTTCCCTCTCTTTCTCTCAGTTGATGGGGTCAGAATCTCGGTGCTCCTAGCACACTTGTCACTGTCGTTTGGAGTTGGAGGGTTTTTTTTCTCGGCCATTTAGCCATCTGCCTGCTCTAATTGCTCTGAGTTGCAACCTGGAGTGAAGACCAGCTGCCTCTTTCCTCTCTTAGTTAGTCTGTCTCCTTCCCACAACACTGGCTGAATGTATCATGATAATAGCCTTATGTTGCTGTGTAATGGTGTGTTCCTCTTGTCCCGAGACACAATCATGGCCTAACACAGATGTGAGCTTAAAGGTGCGCTCAGTCATTTTTTACTCATTGAAAATGCATTAGCCTTAAAGGGACAGCACACACACAAAAAATGAAAATATAGGTCTAGTTATTTTCTCACCTTCATGTCATTTAAAACCTGTACGATAAGAATTACAGCCTATTCATGTTCACTTTTAAATAAATGTGTTAAAAATTATTTGAGATGAGACTCCTGTCATATTGGAAGCTTAAAGGGATAGTTCACCCAAAAATGAAAATTTGATGTTTATCTGCTTACCCCCAGGGCATCCAAGATGTAGGTGACTTTGTTTCTTCAGTAGAACACAAATGAAGATTTTTAACTCCAACCGTTGCAGTCTGTCAGTCGTATAATGCATGTCAGTGGGAAGTTCATCTATAAGAGTAAAAAAAACATGCATAGACAAATCCAAATTAAACCCTGTGGCTCGTGACGACACATTGATGTCCGAAAACACGAAACGATCGGTTTGTGCGTGAAACCGAACAGTATTTATATCATTTTTTTTCCTCTAAAACACCATGTCCAACAGCCCTCCACATCCGGTTAGTGAGGTCTGAATGCGCTCTGACAACGGAAGTGATGTCTCGCACTCATTGAAGCAAAGCGCGAGACATCAGTTCCGTCATCAGAATGGGTTTTTTGACCTCACTTACAATAAAAGCTTGTTTATTTTACATGGAGCAAGTCACCTAATGGAGGTTACCCTTCTGAGATCACATGACCAGCAGAATACTGATCGCTTCATCTCGGTAACCTTCCTATTATCGGACACTTTCACTCACAAAGTAAATTTAGTATGACTTACTGCAAATAGTGCATTTTTACAATGACATTGGTAACCAAAACCCATATGGTATTAGTAGAAAAACAAACCAGTAATATGCCATTATAGTATAGATGTTTTACCAGAGATTTTTTTTTTTTTTGGCTCTTGAAAGCACAATACTTTGATTTACATTTTTCCCTGTCTGCTGCCTTTCACGTCTCAGGATATTCAGCAGTAGGCATGTCCAGTGAAGCCATTATCCATTATAATCACAAAATTATCTGTTTCTGTTCAAAAGTTTAATAGAGTAAAATATACAATAATATAGTGAAATATTATTAATATTTAAAAAGCTGTTTTCACTATTAGTATTTTTTCCTGTGCTGCAAAGCTGAATTTTCAGCAGCATTATTCCAGTCGTCAGTGTCACATGATCCTTCAGAAATCATTCTAATATGCTGATTTGGTGCTCAAGAAACATTTCTTCTTATTAAAAATGTTGAAAACAGTTGTGCTGCTTAAAGGGTTAGTTCACCCAAAAATTAAATTTTCACACCCTCATGTCATCCCAAACCAGCATGACTTTCGTTCATCTTCGGAACACAAATTATGATATTTTCGATGAAATCCGAGGGTTTCTGAACCACACATAGGCAGCAATATCATTGCTCCTTTCAAGGTTGAGAACAGTGGTAAAGACATTGTTAAAATAGTCAACACGACAACAGTGGTTCAACCTTAATGTTATGAAGCGACAAGAATACTTTTTGTGTGCAAAAACAAAACAAAAATAGTGACTTTATTCAATAATTCCATCTCCCTGCCATTCTCCTATGTTGTTTAAGTTCAGCGTTTCCAGGTTCTACTTCAGATCGCCAACTCAGTACATGCGTGTGATGCTGTCGCAGGACCCGGCCAATAATGAGTCAGTGTTCTGACGTTGAACCTGGAAGCGCTGGACATAAACAACTTATGATAATGACACAGAAGAGAAGATATTGTTGAATAAAGTCGTTAGCCGCAGATGAACGAAGGTCTTACAGGTTTGGAACGAGTAGTGAAAGGGTTAATTAACCCAAAAATGAAAATTATGTCATTTATTACTCAAACTCGTGTCTTTCCACATCCGTAAGTCTTTCGTTCATCTTCAGAAAACAAATTAAGATCTGTTTGATTAAGTCTGAGAGGTTTCTGTCCCTACATAGAGATCCAACGCAACTACCACTCCAAGGTCCAGGGACCTCATGCGTATACACAAAACATGCCCTGAAAGAGGCGTATGCCACTTCCTAGGCAAAAGATGGGATTTATAAAAACAAACTTGATGGGAAAATTTGCGCACATGCATACAAACTCGCACCTGCACAAACTATTTTAAACTCTGTTTTCATTTTGATATAGGACACATTTGCATTAATATTCCACTTTCATTAATGGCGATAAGGTCTTACAGGTTTGGAACGACATGAGTGTGAGTAATGACAGAAGTTTCATTTTTGGGTGATCTAACACTTTAATATTTTTATGGAAACCATGAAGTATTTTCATTGAAGTAAGTTCATAAGAACAGCATTTATTTGAACTAGAAATCTTTGGTAACATAATAAATGTCTTTACTGTCAGTTCTGATTAAGTTATTAATTTCTTACCATGTCATTTTTGGGGCTGTGACTGAGAGTATATGCCCTGTCAGTTACGGTCCGGGATAGATTTAGGCTAAAAGAAGATCATGAGATTGTGCACTGAAAAATCCCCCTCTCTAAAACAAGCGCACACGCACAAAATTCTATTTAGCTCCCGTCACATGCCTCACATGTGGATGTGTGGTTAATAGCGAGCGACGAGTCTGGTCCGAAGGCTCTATTTTTATTCCCTGTCATGGAGAGGGACGGTTTAGGAAAGATGAAAAAGCGAGCGCAACGAAGGCCCGAGCGAAGAGTGAGGATGCACTGGTGTGATTTGGCCCTGAAGCTGTGACACTTCCGTCATCTGTAGTGTTTCTGTGAATTGGACGTGTGTGCGCATGCACCCGCGCTCAGTGGGAGATTGGATTGACCCGCGTTGCCCTGAGCTGTCAGGCTGTGAGGATCGTCTGGTATCCCTTGTCTCCCGTGGGCACCCGGAGGCTACGACATTACATACAGAAAACAGATGAATAGATAGATTAGGCCCGGCGGGGGTTCTTCTGGTGGCCTGGCTGACCTTATCAATTGCTTTGATTATGGATGATTGATCAGTTGGTTCTGGCGAGTAATTCACGCTCGGTTTGCCAGTCTTCCATGATGGGGTTGTTACTATGGGTAGAAGATCCAGTGACCTTTTACACACACTGACATTTAAGTGAAATGATTAGTCGATGACGCTGGCGTGTTAAGAGGAGACAGAGCACATAATCAATCAGCAGGGATGATGATATAGACTCAATCTGACAGGTAGCCATAGTAACACCAGAACTCTGTGTTGACTCTGAAACCATTATCCATTTTCGGCTCTTAGCTTTTTCTCTGTCTTGCTCTCTCTTTTTTTTTTTTTCGCTTTCTGTCAGGTATGCTGCCTCAAGTTTCTGCTTATGAGCTCAGACATCATAATTATGATGAGATAAGTGGATGCAGTGGCCAATTTTTAGTTTTCTTTCTTTTTCTTACTGACAAAGACAGGAAGCTTTTGTAGTGCTAGTGCAACAAAATGAAGCAGAGAGGACATTAGGTGTGTAATTGATGCTTGAAGCATTTTATACACATAAGTGCTCAGCTTACAACTTCCAAACATCTGACAAACTGTACCGGACAGCTACCATTTTAGGAAGCATGCTTCGTTTAATAATTTGTGATTTATCTTATATATGGTTGTGCATTTTACCAGTTTTTGACCTGGATTTTTTAACTGGATTCATTTGACATTTAACAATATTGGGTCATTCTGTGTCAAATCAATCAAATTTCGGAAACTTCCCCGCTCCAAATTTTTGATTTTGTTAATATTTTTTCTGTAGAAAGATAAACGTAATAGTTATGAAAGCCAAGTAAATGTCACAGATGTATATTTACAGAGTAATCCACTATTTTGTAGAGGGGGGTCAAAATGACCATTTTAAACTGAGATTTGGAGCCAAATTGCAGGGGTGTAAAAATGACTTTAGAAAGATGGCAGCAACATTATTTTATTTTTACACAGAGATTGGTAGGTGTATTAGATAAATCTGTTGACTTTAGCAATCTTTGTTGCATTATATGCCAACGGTGCAAATTTAAAAAAGGGAAAAAGCACTTCTTGTGTTTTTTGCCTCAAGTCTGCATGCCTGTAACTCAAGAAGTATTAAAGATATCTTAATATCCTTTTAGATTCTGGTTCTTAACAAATTTTCCTTTTGGTATCTTCATTTTAAAGGCCCTCGATGGTTCAATCCAAGAGATATGGAGATCTTAATGCGGCTCCATGAGTAAATTGGTAAATTGTACTAAATTTGTTCTATTTTCAGTGGTCAAAAACCAAATGTGGGTCACTTTGCAAACATACCTTTTTCTTTTAAAGAGGAATGTCTGAAGAACAAATAATGTTGAAACTAGAAATGTATCTTGTGTTTTTCTATCAACTCAATTCGATAGAATATACCGATAATGCCATAAATATTTATTTTTCCAAAGTTTGCATGCCTATAACTCTAAAAATATTCAAGATATCCTAATATCATTCTAGATTCTCATTCTTAATAAACTTAGTTCAGTCTCATAGATATGGGGATCTCAAAGCAGCTCCATGTTCAAATTGTTGAATTTTACTCATTTTCAGTGATCGAAAACCAAATGTGGTTCACTTTGCACACATCTGATGTGCAAAGAATGTCTGAAGAATAAATATTGTTTAAACTAGAAATGTCTATTGTTTCCCTCTATCAAAAGAATTGCATAAAACGTGATTCTCTGAGTACCAAAAATCCACTGGAAATGGTTAAGTTCAGGAACATTAAGTCAATCAAAAGTGTATTTATAAGAATCTATATTTGAATAAGTTTTAGGGATATTTGGAAGATAGGATTTTGTTCATTTTAACAGCTTCTGAAGCTACCAAGAGCTCAAATATGCAGTATCGTAACTACATGTTACCGCATTGACATCTCAATATCTATGAGACTGAACCATATAGGGCTGAAAAATGAAGATTCCAAAAGAAAAGTTTCATAAGGACAAGAATCTAAAATGACATCAAGATATCTTTAACACTTCTTGAATTAAAGACACGTGAACTTTAGAAAAATGTTTGTTTTGGCACTCAGAGATGTGTGTCCACATCTCAGGTGAAAATGGTCATTTTGATCCAATCTACAAAATAATGGATTACTCAGTAAATATACATCTGTGAAATTTAATATCTTGGCTTTCATAACTATTTATGTTTGCCTTTCTTTCCTCTGGTTGAGTTGACGCAGAATGATCTTAAGCACTAAATCAACATATTAGAATAATTTCTGAAGGATCATGTGACACTAAAGCAAAAATTCAGATTTGTATCAATAAATTACATCTCAAAATATTTCTTAAAAAGATAACATTTGTTTTAAATTGTACTAATATTTCACAATATTACTGTTGTTACTGTATTTTTTATTGAATAAACAGCCTTGGTGAGCATATGAAGACTTCTTTCAAAAACATTTCAAATATTTTACCATCTGCAAACTTTTGAACGGTAGTATAGATCATTTACTTTGACATGCAAAAAAAAAAAATAAATGCATTTTTATGTATAAATAGTGCTTAGTATAATACTTTTTCTCATCTGCATCTCTCAATAACAAGCTTTACATACATAATACGTCTTTTCTGAATATTCAATCACATGAAAAATACTGTGCACCGTTTACCAGATTAAGGGAATGACACATCTTCGCCAGTTCTCTCCTACTAATTTCTGCGACTCTACTCTTCATGAACAGTACATAAAAATACAAAATAAATATAGTCATAAGTACAGAAGTACAGCCAACATGACCAATACCAATTTACTTCCGCCACTATTCTTAAATTGACACACCCTAAACTCAGAATGTCAGAGCTTCCAGAAAAACCCACTAGCAATTACAGCATTGTGGTGGCATTCATCTCATAAACACAATCATTCTGACACAACTTGAAGACAGCAGTAGTCCTGGCCTCCTGCTGACATTGGAGTTGTTGTCACAGGGGAAAAGTATAGCTGGTATGAGTGATGTAGAAGATATCCCAGAAGGGGGAACTTGAGTGGACCTCTGCAGCAACAGCAGAATGATTGCAGGACACAGACGGGGCGGACTTGAGGAGGAGGAGGAGGGTGGGTTTAACATACTGTTTATGTATGTGTATGTGTGTGTATATCATATATGAATGATGGGCAAAGGGACTAGAGTACAGACTAAAGAGGAAGGACAAAATTTTCATCTACAGTAGACTTGGAAATTGTCTTCTACAAATCACTCACTCTCTCACTTGTTCTGTCCCCTCCCCGGAGAGACAACCCACCTGCAAAAACAGAGCGTGAGATGAAAGGAGGGCGATGTTTTGTGTTCAGTGCATTCTGAAAGGACACACACACACACTTCTCCCTCTTCCAAAAGGCAAGCACACATTGCCACTCTTGTATATTGATACACAAAGCACCCCTCTCATCCACTATCCCACACACTGAAGCTCCGTTATATATCTACAAGCAAGATTAAATTGATTAATCATTTACTCACCCTCATGTTGTTCCAAACCTGCATTTCCATCTTTCATAAAACACAAAAAGAAGAAATTACTGCTTTCTCTTTTCCCTGCAATTAGAGTTAATAGGGACAGAAGCTTTTAAGCTTCAAAAAGGCTGCAGAGGCACTAAAAAGTGTTATAAAATGGCCTAAAGGATTAGTGAGATATCTAAAGTCTTTGAATTGCATTAGCCCAACTAACTGAAGTGTGTTTCCCATACAACATAGCTCACTGCTTTACTACAATGGTATGTATCATTGAAACTGTAGTAACTTTGTCGCTCATTTGTTGTCCAGACCACAATGGTTCAATGATAGATCAACTTTTGCTGTAAATAACATTGCAACTGAGGAATACTTTGCTATTTTTGTTCTGCATTGTTTTACTTTGTCAAGTTTACACTTACAGATATTGAGTAAAAGAGTATGAGTGTTTGGCATGCTGTCTGAAGGGGAGGCTCCAAGCTCGGAATTTGGTCAGCAACCAGGCTTTCTCTCGTGCTGATTGGATAGATCATTTGAACGTGTACATCGTGAACTTTGTTATAGTGGTATACTACATTTACAAAAACGCTGTGTTTTTGTGTGTCCCTTTGAAATGCAAATGAGCTGTTGTAAAAGGGGGCGGAGTTTTCTTGTGTTAGCACTTAGCAGCGCCTCACATTACCTCACACAGACTCACTGAAAACGTCAGAAACTGTTCAGCCTTTTATGTTCAAATCGGAGTCGGACAATGATGGAGAGACTTAAGAAGAAGTGACAATATTTTGAATGCAACAGACCACTTCTGGACGTTTAGTTGATGAATTTATGTAGCTGATGTGGAGTTAACTATCTTAAAGCTATTGATCGCATATTCTGTCATGATAATCTATAAATCGCTTGTGTGGGAACTGTTGTAAGATATTTACAGAGCCAGAGAATATATGCTGCATGAAAATAGAACAGGTATATTTTAGTTTAATTATGGTTATAACTTGTCATTTTGTCATCTTGCTTTTTATGACATTATATTGCATTTGTGTTACGTACTGTATTGCAAAATAACATGGCCTCGCCCCCTTTTTTTGCGTGTTCTCGGGGGCAGGGTTTATGTAAATTTTAGGGTTAGTGATGTCACCAACCCAGGAAGAAGCTTGTTGTAGTCCCTACCAGCCATTTGTTGTAGTCCTTAAAGGGTTAGTTCACCCAAAAATGAAAATTCTGTCATTTATTACTCACCCTCGTGCCGTTCCACACCCTTAAGACCTTCATTAATCTTCAGAAAACAAATTAAGATATTTTAGTTGAAATCCGATGGCTCCGTGAGGCCTGCTTAGGGAGCAACGACATTTCCTCTCTCAAGATCCATTAATGTACTAAAATCATATTTAAATCAGTTCATGTGGTTCAATATTAATATTATAAAACGATGAGAATATTTTTGGTGCGCCAAAAAAAAAAAAAACAACTTATTTAGTGATGGCTGATTTCAAAACACTGCTTCAGGAAGCTTCGGATCATAAATTAATCAGTGTGTCGAATCAGCTGTTCGGAGCGCCAAAGTCACGTGATTTCAGCAGTTTGGCAGTTTGACACTCGATCCGAATCATGATTCAATACGCTGATTCATTATGCTCCGAAGCTTCCTGAAACAGTGTTTTGAAAACGGCCATCACTAAATAAGTCGTTATTTTGGGTTTTTTTTGGCACACCAAAAATATTCTCATCTCTTTATAATATTAATATTGAGCCACTGTACTCACATGAACTGATTTAAATATGTTTTTAGTACATTAATGGATCTTGAGAGAGGAAATGTCATTGATGGCTATACAGGCCTCACGGAGCCATCGGATTTCAACCAAAATATCTTAATTTGTGTTCTGAAGATTAATGAAGGTGTTACGGGTGTGGAACGGCATGAGTGTGAGTAATAAATGACAGAATTTTCATTTTTGGGTGAACTAACCCTTTAAGCAGAGAATTCTTTAAAGGTGCCCTAGAATCAAAAATTGAATTTATCTCGGCATAGTTAAATAACAAGAGTTCAGTACATGGAAAAGACATACATTGAGTTTCAAACTCCATTGCTTCCTCCTCCTTATATAAATCTCATTTGTTTAAAAGACTTCCGGAAAACATGCGGATCTCAACATAAGACCGACTGTTACGTAACAGTCGGGATCATTAATATGTATGACCCCAATATTTGCATACGCCAGCCCATGTTCAAGGCATTAGCAGGGTTGCCAACTTTGGGACTTTGGCTGGAGTGAGACTTTGTAAAAAATTCAGTTTGCGCGTGTGCGCGGAGAAAATGTTTGGTAACCCTAATTTTAAAAATCAATGTCAGTCCATGTTTACTTAGTATCATTGGGGTGAAATAATTTATTTTATTTTTTGTCAGTTTTGTTACCTGACAGGGGCGGAGCCAGACATTGTAAACATTAGGGGCTTATTCCAAATCTATATTTGTCCAAAGACATTTCAATTTTATATTAATAGCTTTAATGACACGAAAGGAGCTTTTGTTGTCGTATGAAAATGTACATTATTTGACACTGTAATTTGTAAAACTTTGTTGGATGTACCTCCGCTAGGGGGGTCCTGGGGTAAGCCCCCCCGGAAGAAAATTTTGTACATTTTAAGGTTAAATGCATCAATCTGGTGCACTCTGGAAACCCAAAATTAAGAGCTTCAACCCATGTACAGTGTGCAAATTGAAGAAAAGAAACAGCATTGACTTGTACCTGGACATTAAAAAGGGTTCAAACATTTTTTTTTTTACAATACTTTTGTACTAATTTCTTTTTAAAAGATATCCTTGCGCTTTTATTTTGATCACCAGATCACCAGCTGATCGCGTGCACAAATGCGCGCTCTTCTCTTTAAAACACGCAGCCCAGACAGACTGTATATATACTTAATCACTGTCTTTTGCTGTTTTATAAAGGCACAAAGCCATATCACAGTTTCGATTTTAGTTCGTTGGCAAACGTAGTATGTTTTAAATTTTCAGTTCATTATGAAACGGTGGCGGCAGCAGAGGGTCATTAATGGAAAACACTGAATGAATGTATAGCTGATAAATGTGCTAAAGTTGTCATATCGGTTGTTATATAACAAAACGTATATAACGTAACGTTACTCGGTTACTTACGTAACCTCGGTTCCCTGAGAGATAAGGGAACGAGTATTGCGTTGCGAAGCTATGAGAAAACTCATTTTCTCGAGAAAATAACGGCCATGTTGTGTAAAGCAGAAGCAGCCTGGCCAGCGGCGGAGTGTGCACGATCCGGGAGTGCTGAAGACGTTCTGTGCTTTGGCCGCTCTATTGAGTGCGCGCGCGCGGCTGGGGCTCTCTCTCACTTCTCACACGCAACTGACGTATCAAGTGCAAGGTTTTCAGCCAATCAACGATCAGAGAATACTGCAGTGAGAACGTTGTAGGGAGATGTAACAGCTGTGGGCCTTAAACTCCTCTCCTGTCATTAATACGCTGTGGTCTAGTCATCAACAGAAAGTAACGGATTGAGAGGGGAGAAGAATGGATTTTGGCGTGACATTTCTTGCGTGTGCGTGAGAGCGTGAGATTGATGCTGAAAGCGTGAGTGTCACGCCAGATGCGTGAGAGTTGGCAACCCTGCATTAGACAAGGAAAGGCAGTTTTAACGTCTGGATCTGTGCACAGACAAGGTAAGCCAGCAAGGACAACAGCGAAAAATGGCAGATGGAGCAATAATAACTGACATGATCCATGATATCATGATATTTTTAGTGATATTTGTAAATTGTCTTTCTAAATGTTTCATTAGCATGTTGCTAATGTACTGTTGAATGAGGTTAAAGTTATCATCGTTTCTTACTGTATTCACGGAGACAAGAGCTTTTGCTATTTTCATTTTTAAACACGTGCAGTCTGTATAATGCATAAACACAACTTCATTCTTTATAAATCTCTCCAACAGTGAGGCATTAGCCGTTAGCCACAGAGCATAGCCTCAAACTCATTCAGAATCAAATGTAAACATCAAAATAAATACTTTACTCACGTAATTCGAAGCATGCATACAGAATGCATCTTGTAAAGATCCATTTGAGGGTTATAATAGCTTTGTGAACTTTGTAAATGCACTGTAATTTAGTCGAGAGCTCGTGTGGCAGGGAGCATGCCATTTAAAGGGGCGGCGTTGCCAAAATCAGTGTATAGTTAATGATGCCCCAAAATAGGCAGTTAAAAAAAAAAAAAAAAAATCTATGGGGTATTTTGAGCTGAAACTTCACAGACACATTCAGGAGACACCTTAGACTTATATTACATCTTGTGAAAAAGCATTCTTGGGTACCTTTAAAATAAAATATCTTCGTTTGCATTGAACTTTCAGCTCAGTAACTTTGCAGATACTGTTTATGGTCATGCAGCAACATTGCACACTAACTAAAGTTAAAAAAAGTGAAATCACAATGAACCACCCCTTTAATAAAACATAATTTTTTTTTTACATATGTTCGATTCAATCGCGGATTCCCTCTTTCATCATACTCCAGGGTTCCTTCAGAGCCCATTCACAAATAAGCACTCTTCAAAAATTGCGCTTTCATTCTCTTGACAAATTAAAATACGTAGAATGAAATTGGCAGAGTATAATGGAAAGAAAGATTTAGATTGCACTACATGCTTGCTTATTTTGATCAAGAGCCTGATGTAAGCTATGCTTAGGCCAAGAGCTGTAGCTCCAACCACACAACTTTGCGATGCATTTTGTGAATGTTTATTCTTGGAACTATGGTTTTGGGAAACACTGAATCATTGAACTATGTTAAGGACAGAACTTGTGACTGTAATTGTCTAAAGATGCTTTTGAGGAACCAGAGAGGTTTTATAACTCGGACCAACTGATTCACTGAGAAGAATGATTTCATGACACTTTTATGGTTTTTTGCAGCCTTTTTGAAGTTTGAAAATGTCTCTTAAACGGTTAGTTCACCCAAAAATGAAATTTTTCTCATTAGGTGTTGTCCCAAACCTTCGTTCATCTTTGGAACAAAAATTAAGATATTTTTGATGAAACCCGAGAGTTTCTGAACAACACATAGGCAACAACGTCATTACACATTTTGAGGTCCAGAAAGGTATTAAAGACATAATTAAAATAGCCAACATGACTACAGTGGTTCAACCTTAATGTTATGAAGTGACGAGAATACAATTTGTGCGCAAAAATAAAACGACAATAATGACTTTATTTAACAATTTGAACAGTTGTCATACGCAGTTGACGTAGTGAACGCAGTGCAGGCTTCCGTCTTTCCGTCTGAATGCCGGCTCATTATTGGCCAGTTCAAATTGTTAAATAAAGTTGCTTCATAACATCAAGGTTGAACCACTGTAGTCATGTTAAAGGTGGTGTAGAACGTCTTTTAAAAATATGTAATATAAGTCTAAGGTGTCCCCTGAATGTGTCTGTGAAGTTTCAGCTCAAAATACCCCATAGATTTTTTTTTAATAAATTTTTTTTATTGCCTATTTTGGGGCATCATTAAATAGGAGCCGATTTAGGCTGCGGCCCCTTTAAATGCTCGCGCTCCCCACCCACGGAGCTCGCGCTTGCCTTAAACAGTGCATAAACAAAGTTCACACAGCTAATATAACCCTCAAAATTGATCTTTACAAAGTGTTCGTCATGCAGCATGTCTAATCGCGTAAGTATGGTATTTATTTGGATGTTTACATTTGATTCTGAATGAGTTTGATAGTGCTCCGTGGCTAAAGCTAACATTACACACTGTTGGAGAGATTTATAAAGAATGAAGTTGTGTTTATGCATTACACAGACTGCAAGTGTTTAAAAATGAAAATAATGACAGTCTTGTTTCTGTGAATACAGTAAGAAATTATGATAACTTTAACCACATTTAACAGTACATTAGCAACATGCTAACGAAACATTTAGAAAGACAATTTACAAATATCACTAAAAATATCATGTAATCATGGATCATGTCAGTTATTTTTGCTCCATCTGCCATTTTTCACTATTGTTCTTGCTTGCTTACCTAGTCTGATGATTCAGCTGTGCACAGATCCAGACATTAATACTGGCTGCCCTTGTGTAATGCCTTGAACATGAGCTGACATATGCAAATATAGGGGGCGTACATATTAATGATCCCGACTGTTACGTAACAGTTTGTGTTATGTTGAGATTCGCCTGTTCTTTGGAGGTCTTTTAAACAAATGAGATTTACATAAGAAGGAGGAAACAATGGTGTTTGAGACTCACTGTATGTCATTTCCATGTACTGAACTCTTGTTATGCAACTATGCCAAGATAAATTCAATTTTTAATTCTAGGGCACCTTTAACTATTTTAACAATGTCTTTACTACCTTTCTGGACCTCAAAAGTTGATATTTTCATTCGTTGATGCCTATCTGTGGATCAGATACCCTCGGATTTCATCAAAAATATCTTAATTTGTATTGCAAAGATGAACAAAGGTCTTACAGATTTGACATGAGGGTGAGTAATTAATGACAGAAATTTAATTTTTGGGTGAACTAAAAATAAAAAAGCTTAATGAAAATAAATTATCTCCATTCTGGTCCACAAAGGAACAAAAGGAACAACATGAGAGTGAGTATAGCAAATGAAGGCAGAATTTTCATTTTTGGACGAACCATAATTTAAAAAAATTGAAGACTGATCTCTCTTTTGCCTTTCCGCCCGTTTTCTCTTCCATAGCTGTTCCCTCTAACTTCTTATATCATTGTCCGTCTACAGCTCCTCCCATCTCTCACCCGACGCTCTCTTTTTTGAAGGTTGTGTATAGTGATGAAGTGATGTGGATGAATGAGTGTGGGATGCTTTGAAATAATCCATCTGACAACCCAGCAGAGCGCAGTTCTCTCTTTCCTCTCTTTCATCGTCTTGGTCATCTCTGCAGCTTCAGTGCTGCTCACTTCTGCTTGACTGGCTCAAACACTCAGTCTAACCATTCCACAGCATCCACTGTTATCCTCCACGCTAAACAACTAGTCCAGACATACACTCCACCGCTCAATATCACATCAAAACAATCCACTGCACTAAACACTTCACTGCCCAGTCCAGGAGGATTGTGCTTCACAATATCAAAGACATGGTTATAATTTTAGGGCATTTTGTCGATAAACTCAAGACATTTTGTCAATAAACTCTGACTCTTCATGTTTAAAGGAATAATTCATCCAGAAATCAACATTAATTATTTATACAGCGTCATGTCATTCCAAACCCGCATACTGTTTTTATTTTTGTTTTGTTTTCATGTGGAGCACCAAAGATTCACTCGAAATCAAAAATCAAACAGATCAAAAATACAGAACAAAGAGTAATACTATGAAATATTAAAATTTTAAATAACTGTTGTTTATTTTAAAATATTTTAACATAATTTAGTCCTGTGATGGCAAATATGTCAGCAGCCATTGTCACAATTCTGTCAACATGTCATTCAAATGACATGTAAGATTTATCTCTATGCAAACTTATCAGCCTTTGCAACGTTCATGTGTTTGCTTCTGTTCCTGTATCACATTTACAAATATATAACGATTATCCTTGAACTGCATCAGACACTCCATGAATTTAATGTCTATTTTGATCAGAGCAGAATTTCATTAATATATTTAGTTTCAGACACATAAATAGGTAATAATATGCAATCGACTGAGAATCCAGTTGTCAATATTCAATATGCAAACTAATTATCTTCTAGAGCTATTCTGTAATTACAGGAACGAATCAGTGATTTGCTTTCATGAAATAATTTGCATTCACATTAAATTATAGTGATGTGGTTACTGGTTACATTATCCTCAAAAGGTCACATTCATTAAAAGTCATCTTTTGGTATTTAAAACATTTGAATTAAACAGGTCCATCCGGTTTAAACATTCAAGCCACCTTCATAGAATACAAAAGATGGTGTCTAAAGTCTTTCTAAAATGCCGGTTGTTTACTTTAAACAGTCTATACTTTAACAGCAGTTATTTACAGCTTGTTTCCACCACACAATCATTTCCGCACCATCAAATAATGGTTCCACAATGATGCCGCACACCACTCTCCGTATCTATTCACAGCGCAGTTCTCAGAAACATCTTGTCATCCTTGAACGCTCACACGTCCAATCAACTGCATGAGCTATATTCATGATTGTACTGGACACTTCAGCCGGTCTGCTTCCCTGCAGAGTCAATTCCATAGCCCTCGTGGTGTGTACGTGGACCATACATTAAATGAAGCACAGATTGTCTGGCTTAATGTCGAGTGCCTTACGAAAGTATGATGGGTGTGTGATGATGAGCTACCCTGCACAGTCTGTGTGATTGGAAGTTTTTATGTGCTCTGTGAATGTGTTAAAGGGTTAGTTCACCCAAAAATGAAAATTCTGTCATTACTTACTCTAAATGTCATTCCAAACCTGTAAGACTTTCGATCATCTTAGGAACGCAAGTGAAGATCTTTTTGATGAAATCTGAGAGCTTTCTGTCCCTCCATAGGCAGCTACGCGACTGACACTTTGAAGCTTCAAAAAGTTCATAAAGAGATCGTAAAATTAATCCTTATGAATTGAGCGGATCAGTCCAAATTTTCGCTTTATATGATGAACAGATTGAATTTAGGCTTTTATTCACATATAAACATTCATCAACTCGCACATCAGTCATGGTAAACGGAAGCTCAAGCATATTCGCTTGACTTGTGAGAACCAATGAGGTTCATTCGCGTGTGTTACGCAGTTCGTTTGAGCTTCCGCAAGACATTTGTTCTCGCGCATCAAGCAGGTTCGATTGAGCTTCAGTTTATATTTGTTGATCAGTGTTTATATGTGAATAAAAGCCTAAATTAAATGTGTTCATCATATAAAGCGATCAAGTCTCTTCAGAATATTTGAACTAACCTGCTCAATTCATATGGATTTATGATCTCTTTATGAACTTTTTGAAGTGTCAAAGTGGTAGTTGCGTAGGGACAGCGGAGGGACAGAAAGATCTCAGATGTCATCAAAAAGATCTTCATTTGTGTTCTGAAGATGAACAAAAGTCTTATGGGTTTGGAACGACATTTAGGGTGAGTAATTAATGACAGAATTTTCATTTTGGGGTGAAACTTTTGCTACTTTGAGTAATAGTTCACCCAAAAAATAAAAATGTGTTCATCATATATTTATCCTTGTGTCCTTCCAAACTTTTGTGACTTCCTTTCTTTTTTCTTTTTTTTTGAGGCCTGTACACTCTAAAAAATGCTGGGTTAAAAACAACCCAAGTTGGGTTGAAAATGGACAAACCCAGCGATTGGGTTGTTTTAACCCAGCGGTTGGGTTAAATGTTTGCCCAACCTGCTGGGTAGTTTTATTTAAACCAACTATTGTTTAAAAATTGCTATATGGCTAGCTTAAAATGAACCCAAAATAGTTGGGAAATTAAAAACCAGATGCAATTAGAGACAACAATAATAGACAAAAGGAGAATGTTTATTAATAAGCTTTAATATTTGATTAATATAAATTTAATAGTTTAATAGTTTATTAATATAAATTTGTTAATAAGCAATTTAATAAACGTTTATTGTTTAATAATTATTCATTGAACATTAATAAATGTTCATTTCCAACATATTTTGGGTTAATTTTAATTAAGCAATACAGTAATTTTAAACAAAACTACCCAGCAGGTTGGGCAAACATTTAACCCTACCACTGGGTTAAAACAACCCAATTGCTGGGTTTGTCCATTTTCAACCCAACTTGGGTTGTTTTTAAAGCAGCATTTTTTAGAGTGTAATGAAAGTGAATAATACCACAATCTAGCAACCTCTAAAAAGGGCAAAAGAGCACCATTAAAAGGATATTTCACCCAAAAATGAAAATTCTGTCATGATTTATTCACCCTCATATCCTTCCAAATTTTTTCCTTCCTTCTTTTTTCCAACCTGCAATGAGAGCGGATGGAGACCACGACCTGCCAAGCTCCAAAAAAGACAAAAAAAAAAAAAACACCATTAAAGGGACAGTTCATAATTTACTAACCCTAATGTCATTCCAAGCCTTTTGTAGAACACAAAAGCAGTTTCACAAAAAACATTTTGAAAAATGTTTGTGTTTTTTGTCTAAACAGTGAAAATTAACAGAAAAAAAGAAATTCATGCAGGTTTAAGCAACATGAGGGTGAGTAAATGATGACACAATATTCCTATTCATATTTGCGTGAACTACCCCTTTAAATAGTCATGTCTTGTATTAGGCAGGTTGAGCTGGAGGGGAAATTCAGTAACACTTGACCTGTTTCACTGAGTCATGGAGAAAAATAGGAGGGAATGTGGGGGAGAAAGAGAGAGACACTGAGACGGAGAGAACGAGGGGTCTGTGGTGGGGCGAAGGCAGATGAAATGTGAAGGGGAAAGCAGAAAGAAAGAACAACAGCTGGGAAGGCCAGCGGGCAGAGAGATGACACTGCTCCCCCCTCCATTTTTTTTTTCTCTCTCTCCTTCTCTCCTCTCTTGTCCTTCATTGCCTAGCCTTTTGGCTCTTGCTCTCTCTCAGATGCCCCTGTCCTCATCTCATTTCTACAGCTGGAAAGGGCAGAGTTAGAGCGCTCTACACACACAAACGCGTGTGCTGCTTTCATGAAACAGTGACACGCCAGCAACTCTGTGAGCACCCGCGTGATCACAAAGCCAAACTGCCGGGATCTAATGTTTGGTTTTGTGATGGTGGGTACAATTTTGCACTCACTGATGTAAAGGTACATGCAGGGTCAGCCTCAGATGGCACACTCACCAACTGCCCACAGCACGTTCAGTGGCCGTCCAGTCAGGTTGCCTGACAATAATATATATTTTTCAGGTAGCTGTTATCAATCTGCCAAGAAACAAAACTGTGTTTTAATGTACTGGAAGGTTATTATGAGCCCTTAAGAGAATAATTTATCAATTTAACTTAAAAAGATGTTTTAATTGATTATGAAAGAAGTCTCTTAAAGTGCTACCTATTATGGCATTTGAAAGGTTCCTATTTTTGTTTTGGAAGTCCCTAACAACAGGTTTAAAAGCCTGCAAGGTCAAAAAAAAAAAAAAAAACTTTAATTGTCTTATAATATGCATTTATTTTTTACCTTATTTGCTCAACAACTCCCAAACAATTCGCTCAATGATTCATTTTGCCGAACCCCTTGATTGTGTGACGCTAATCTGCGGTGATTGGTCAGATGACTTGTGCTGGTTAACACAGTACAGTATACAGTGCTTGCATCACTTACATTATATTGTAATAATGATGGTGCTCTGCTCTGTTCTAAAAATAAAGACTCCGAGAGGAATTAAGTTGTTTTGTGTTTATGTTAGGGAACCTGGCCCACAGCTCGGTGGTAAACACACAAACAGTCATGGTATATGCGTTAGCCCAATGCAGAAACGTATTGATAAAGCAATGCAGTTGTACACCAAAGTATAGACCCTTTTCACAGACTGTGATGATGCGTTTTTACAGTCATCAATATCGTAAATCCTGCAGAGTTTTTTATGTTTTCATTTTTTTTTTTTAATGTATGTACATTTATAACACTATATTTATTATATTGCCTTTTCATCAAATTACAAAAAACTAGTTAACGCCGCTGTGAGCATATTTCTAATATGTGGTATATGTCGAACATCACATGACCAAACTGAAAAACTGGTCTCATTGCATCCTCTTGTCAGAGAAAGTGTTAACAGCAGTATGAACTGACGGCATATCTATGGACTTTTAAGGTAATCAGTAAAACTATCTAGTACACATTGGTGTTTTATTCTATTAAATATCAAAACGTTAGCATGAAGAAGATAAATGAAAAAAAAAGCTTTTAATTATCAATCTGGCAACAATTATTAATCATACTTACAGGTTGTGATTCAGAGAAGGAAAGGAAAAAGGAAAGAGCTGGTCCAAATAAACTGGGTATTGACCCATCTTTCAACCGGCCTGTGAATACCTCTTTGAACGCATTTAGGTTGAAGAAGCAGTCATCAGGAAAATGACAGGAACACACAGCACAAGGTTCGGGTTTCAAGTTTTCCCTGGCGTCTGTGCGCAATAAGTGGGCGGGCAATATGCTAATGTTTCGTTGTGACATCACAACGAAACGGCTTAAGATTCGTTTTAAAACGACTCATTTAATTGATTCAGAGTCGACTTTTACTTTTGAGAGACAATAACGTAATATATGGTGCACTTTCAGATTTAAAACTTTAAAAGTTTTCATTCACTTAGAGCTATGTTACACACTACATGAAAGGTAATTTTCATAAATCCATAATAGGGGCACTTTAAGCTCACAAATTCTGAACTTAATTGATCAAAAATACAGTAAAAACTGTAATATTGTGAAATATAATTATTAAATAATTAATTTAATTAAAATATAATTAATTCCTGTAATGGCAAACCTGAATTTTCAGCATCATTACTCCAGTCTTCAGATTATTATCAATGTTGAAAATGCATTACTTTTTCCAGGATAAGCATTTTTGTGAAATAAAACATTTTTTCTTACATAAACAAATATATATATAATATATTCCAAAAAAGTTGGGACACTGTACAAATTATGAATAAAAACAGAATGCAATGATGTGGAAGTCTGAAATTTCAATATTTTATTTAGAATACAACATACATGACATATCAAATGTTTAAACTGAGAAAATAAGAAAATGACTTTAAGGGAAAAATAAGTTTATTTAAATTTCATGGCATCAACACATCTCAAAAAAGTTGGGACAAGGCCATGTTTACTACTGTGTGGCATCCCCTCTTCTTTTTATAACAGTTTGCAAATGTCTGGACTGAGGAGACAAGTTGCTCAAGTTTAGGAATAGGAATGTTGTCCCATTCTTGTCTAATACAGGCTTCTAGTTGCTCAAATGCCTTAGGTCTTCTTTGTCGCATCTTCCTCTTTATGATGCTCCAAATGTTTTCTATGGGTGAAAGATCTGGACTGCAGGCTGGCCATTTCAGTACCCGGATCCTTCTTCTACGCAGCCATGATGTTGTAATTGATGCAGTATGTGGTCTGGCATTGTCATGTTGGAAAATGCAAGGTCTTCCCTGAAAGAGACGACGTCTGGATGGGAGCATATGTTGTTCTAGAACTTGGATATACCTTTCAGCATTGATGGTGCCTTTCCAGATGTGTAAGCTGCCCATGCCACACGCACTCATGCAACCCCATACCATCAGAGATGCAGGCTTCTGAACTGAGCGCTGATAACAACCTGGGTTGTCCTTGTCCTCTTTAGTCCGGATGACATGGTGTCACAGTTTTCCAAAAAGAACCTCAAATTTTTATCCGTCTGACCACAGAACAGTTTTCCACTTTGCCACAGTCCATTTTAAATGAGCCTTGGCCCAGAGAAAATGCCTGTGCTTCTGGATCATGTTTAGATATGGTTTCTTTATTGACCTATAGAGTTTTAGCCGGCAACGGCGAATGGCGCGGTGGATTGTGTTCACCGACAATGTTTTCTGGAAGTATTCCTGAACCCATGTTGTGATTTCCATTACGGTAGCATTCCTGTATGTGATGCAGTGCCGTCTAAGGGCCCGAAGATCACGGGCATCCAGTATGGTTTTCCGGCCTTGACCCTTACGCACAGAGATTGTTCCAGATTCTCTGAATCTTTGGATGATATTATATACTAGATGATGATAACTTCAAACTCTTTGCAGTTTTTCTCTGATAAACTCCTTTCTGATATTGCTCCACTATTTTTTGCTGCGGAATTGGTGATCCTCTGCCCATCTTGACTTCTGAGAGACACTGCCACTCTGAGAGGCTCTTTTTATACCCAATCATGTTGCCTATTGACCTAATAAGTAGCAAATTGGTCCTCCAGCTGTTCCTTATATGTACATTTAACTTTTCCGGCCTCTTATTGCTGCCTGTCCCAACTTTTTTGGAATGTGTAGCTCTCATGAAATCCAAAATGAGCCAATATTTGGCATGACATTTCAAAATGTGTCACTTTCAACATTTGATATGTTATCTATATTCTATTGTGAATAAAATATAAGTTTATGAGATTTGTTAATTATTGCATTCCTTTTTTATTCACAATTTGTACAGTGTCCCAACTTTTTTGGAATCATTTTTTGCTGCCAATGGCCGGTGACTCAAGAAAATTTACCAACCATGACACAAAAACAGGCAGTTATGACACCAAAATTTTAGATTGTCCTTTATTGTTTGGTTAACATTAAAAACGCAGAAGCAGTAGCAGGACAATTAGGATGCTGTCACTTTTAGACCGAATTGCGCACACGGATCATGTGTTTTGTGTTTGACATAACTGACTATGTGTACTAGGATACTCGCTGTGACAGGCATTTTTGATATAATTTTGAGTGAATTTGTCCACTGAAGTGCAAGAAGGAATGAAAGAGAGCTCAACTTCGTGCACTGACTGAGAGACAGTGGGGCTTGGCGAGTGGCCCTACACACACACACACACTAATCTTTTAATAATGCTGTTAAATGTTAACAAATATCACAATTAATATCCATTTAATATCCATACATGATGTTGTGATGCATACATTTACTTAGATAAAAGTTATACTAAACAAAATTTGGATATAATTTTTTGTGTGTTATTTTTAATTTATTTAGACAAAAATGTATAGAAATGAACTAAATTATGGACCATAACATTGAAAATAATTTTTGGCTTATAGGTATGTTAGTGAGAGACAGTTTTTGATGTGTATGTCTGGACAGTGCTTGCTCCATCTAACTGTGGTCATGGCCAGAGCTTTTCAGACTAAGATCCCCCAGAATGCCCTGCAGCCCAAACAGAGCAGGGTGCTCTGCGACATGCTGTATTTCAGAAATAACTCCTCATCAGGCTTGGCGGCCGCTCTCTTATTTATTCAGCAGGACTTCTAGAGCTCCAAACAAACACACACACTCACAACCAAGCCGAGCTAAATCACACAAACGTCAATGTGGATCAACGGGCCGCCCAGAAACAGTCATGCACACTCCGTCTCGCAGTTCAGTCTCCTGTCAACTGTTTGCAGACGCACTGGACGCTGGATGATGTCTCGGTTACTGTTGTTCTCATTTTTATAGGGCACATCCAGCCATTGCTTCCGGACCATTTGAGCCGCTAACCCATTTCTTTATGGATATTAAAAGATAAGGCTTGTATGTGCTGTAGGCAGCCTAAAAACCTGACCTTTTCTGTAAAAGCTCGAGCCTCAGGACAGGAAATACTGGATTGTATGGTGTGCTTTGTAAAAACAGGCTGGGGTGGGTATTCTTCTGTATGAGGATTGTAGTTTCGGTAGCCAGACATTCCTGCCATTAGTTATGAGAAATTTAACACACTTCTTTCTATTCTCTTCCAGATACAGCACAAAGATAAGATTCATTAACAGACAATGTCTTTGTCTCTGAGATCAGTGAGATCTTTTCATTCAGATCACTCACCTGTTGAGTCATCATTTGCCCGTCTTTCAACCATTACGGCCTAGATGGTTATCAGATATCACCTGTAGCGCCGCGTTCCTGCCTCTAGCTATTGTTTTTGCAAAAAGTCATGAGCAGGTATAGCAGCAGGTGTGGTGAAACCATTACAGCTTTATAAAAGATGGCCTGTTTCCTCATTCCTCTCAAATTATTTTTGTGTTGAGGCACAGACCAGAGTAGCTGTTTGTAGGCCAGTCCGAGAAACATTAGTCATTAGGCTCGTAGCTGCTATGGACCTGACATTTCCAAAAATGACTACTGCCAGCCAGTCTCTGACCTAATGCAGTTTAACCTTAAATAAACATATAGGCTATTTGTCCAACACTGACGTGTCATGTCAACTCAGTGTTGTGAATGCCTTCATGGCCTACATAATCAGCTATGACAACACTGACAGCATTTTCTGACAAGAGCTGGGGGAGAACATACTATGGCGTGTTTGCCAAAACTCATCTCAGCATTAAATTTTTTTTCATTGCTCTTATAGTCATAAAAATAGTGATATCTTGATTATTGAAATGAATGTTTTTGATCTAAAAACTAACAGTTGATACTGTTAAAACAGTCAGTACTGTACATAAACAGTTTGAGAAATGTAGATATTATTTGATTGTATTCAGTTTCAGTTACTTATTTATCATTTATCTCTGCAAATCCAAACCAGGTGTATGTGTACATTTGTTTTTTGGGTTGATTTTGCTTTGTTGAACGTACCTTTGTTGACGTAAAATGGTCCCACTTTATATTAGGTGGCCTTAAAGGGTTAGTTCACCCAAAAATTAAAATAATGTCATTTATTACTCACCCTCATGCCGCTCTACACCCGTAAGACTTTCGTTAGTCTTCGGAACACAAATTAAGATACTTTTGTTAAAATCCGATGGCTCTGTGAGGCCTCCATAGCCAGCAATGACATTTCCTCTCTCAAGATCCACAAAGTTACTAAAAACATATTTAAATAAGTTCATGTGAGTACAGTGGTTCAATATTAATATTATGAGGCGACGAGAATATTTCTGGTGCGGCAAAAAAACAAAATAACGACTTATATAGTGATGGCCGATTTCAAAACACTGCTTCAGGAAGCTTCGGAGCATAATGAATCAGCGTATCGAATCATGATGGCTGTATTGGCCTTTGGATGGTTAAACCGAATGACCTTTTGACACTTCAGAATCTTTAAAATACAATTATATGTAGCAAAATATAATTAAAACCTTTTGGATTCAATAAAAGAGATCTAGTTGTACTACCTTACATACTTTGTATGTCATATCTTTGTTTTTTATTATCATTAAGGCTATATATATATATATATATATATATATATATATATACACACACACACTGTATATTATATTATAACTGCTTCTGTAAAGGCTCAAGGATGATAACGATAAAGATATTGTTTTAAAAATCGTTCTAAAATAGCAGAGTCCACACCACAACTATAGTGGCATAAAGGAACAATATCACTGGAATCACTTTAAGCTGATGAACGATAAAAACAACCAATAAAAACAGCAGCAGACAACAAAACTGCAGCACATGCTTATATAAAAAAAAAGAATGTTACCTTGCATTGGTGTGAACAGTAATAGTTAATATCGGTAAAGTTATTTTTATAGTTATCATTCTTGGAGTGAACTTGCCTTAAGTCTTTTTTCACCCATAATATCAGTGGTTTTTTTAAAAAGTGAATCATTAATAATAATATCTAAATGCTAGAGTATAGCACAAGCTAAAGGCAGCATATTTCTTGCGGTACCAACAAATCTGTCCTCATCAATAGTGATGGCTCAAAACGTCCATTGCAGGATTCAAACCTAAACCTCTTGGTTACCAGCCCAGATATTTAACTATGAGCCGGGTGTTGCACACTTTCAAAACAACACTTCTGTGTGCATGCCTCAGTGAACGACACTGGTTTGTCTCCATATATTAGATAAAGGGAGAGATTGAGGGAGGGAAATGAACTCTTCACGAACTGGATGTGCACATTGATTCAGTGTGTGTATGAGTGTCAGCGCATTCATGACAGACTTCACTCATCCTTTATATGCATCTCATCTCTGTTTCTTTACTAAACGCTGTTTATTGATTATTCTTCATCCACTGACACTCTGGAGTCACCCGAGAGACGGTTGCCATGGCACTACACTGACAGATCCACCCTCCGTCTCCATAGCAGCTGACAGAAGGGTACAATGAAGTGTGATGGTCAGATGCACAGCTTCTGTTGGTTGTGAAAACTCTCATATGTGCATACATACAGATAGCCTGCAATACGACATGATGGAACTAACAATATTTTGCTGATTTATGAAATGTCAGGGTCTTTATCACATAGCTTTTATTGCTATAGTGGTCTCGTTAAATTTTATGGAGAGCAGATTTTTATGACGGAAGATCAGGTTTTGATTTATGTTTTTAGTTATTGAGGTTGTGGTGGTATTTGTTTCAGAGAGAGAGAGTGGACACTTAAAATGGGACGGTGTTAAAAACCACTGATGAAATCATGCTTGAATCCATAGTAAATTTGGTCCTTGCAATGAAATCATCAGATGAATCAGATCAAATGATTGCTTAATTAAGTTCATCTAAATTGATGCACAGCATTCAAAGCAAGCTGAGGGCAGAAGATTGCTGAGTTTAACTCTTGCTAGGCTGCCTAGCAGGACTCGTATCATTCAAAAACACATTTAGAAATAGTTTAGCAGGCACAAAAGACAAGACTGATGCATTGTATGTGAAAATAAATAGCAGAAAATTATTATAATCATCCATTTCTTTTGAAGAATTGTACTCGATTGACAGAGCAAGAACAATATGGTACAACAAAACAAGCAGAATACATTCTACACTATACAATGGGCACAGTGCATAAAGACTAAAATGGCATAACATGGGACTTTAAATGGCACATTTACATTCAGGTTGCACAAATAGTCTACAGCAGACATGCATTTGCATGGACCCTAATAATCCGTTTGTAATCGGGCTAGTAGCACAGTCGGAATAAAAAAAGTTGCATATAACCATGTCAGTCTGAATTAATTGGCCATTCAGATTGTAAGGGGCGATTTAAACTTTTTCTAATCCATCTGATAGCACATGCAAACACTTAATCGGATTGAAAACCAAAACTAAAATGTTCTGCGCATGGGCAATGACATAAAAATCGGGTAATAACGAATGATGCACAGAATGAACTGTTGTTGTTGAAATAGTGTCAGAAATGAGTCGTGTCAATCTAAAATTCTTCTTCCACTCATCGTCTGTGAAGTGGAGCAGGACAATGTCTCATCAGTTCTTCGCTTCAGGCTTTCATCCGCAGTCAACGCCTTGTTTTGTCCGGGGGAAGGGGTGTTTTTATGGCTTGATGAATAAAAGCAGCACGACACAAAGCTTCATGTGCTTCACGTCTCCTAATTAGGGCCCATAATAGATAAATATTAAGTGTGCTTTTCAAACCAAAGAAAAAAAGCAATGGTAGGAGGTTGGTTATGCGCCAACTGCTGTCATGCACACCCTGGACGCTCTTACAGAGGCTGTTTACACGACACAGTTTTCAACTAAAAATGGAAATCTTTTTATGCATTTTTGTCATTCATTTACACAACAACAGTGTTTTTGGGTGCCTGAAAACACAAGCTTTTGAAAACGGGTTTCAAACAAGTTTTTTTTTTTTTTTTAAACGATACTGTTATTATCTCTGTGCAAATTACAAAAATGCGAATTTGTGAAAACGACGTCATGCGGATGCATATTGTGTTCAGTCTATGGGTGTGTAGTGTTTCTTTACAAAGTGACATTGGCGACTACTAGCCTGGCATGAATAATACAGTGTTTTTAGTCTTTTCGCACATTGTAAAAAAAATCCCAGTAAAATTTACGGTAAAAAAACGGCAGCTGTGGTTGCCAGAACTTTACCGTAAAAAATACAGTGGCAACGTAAAAAATATCTGTTAAATTTACGGTAAAATAATGTATTTCATTAACTGATATAATGTTAATTTACCAACCTAATGAAGTACTAATATCTGTTTTGTACCTTTATAATACACTGACAGTCAACAAACACAGTGGTGATGAGAGTCACATGATGAATCAAAGTTCATCACAAGATTTTCCACAAGCTGAGAAGGACAACACTAACATATAGAAGGTGCACACAGTGTCATTCACACACACACTAAACACCATCATGGTAACATGCATGAAATTTAAAAAATGCAATAAACATTAATTTAACAACGTTAGATGTAACATAAAACCCTAATGTACATAACTGATTAGAAAAAAATGAGAAAAACTAAGAAGAAACAGAGTTATTTCAACAAAAATATATCAAATGTGAAGTGTCACGCAGGGAATTGTGGGAATGTCAATTTACGGTTTTTCACTGTAAATTTTACAATGAATTGTCATTTTTCACTTCCAAAAACTGTGAATTTAACGGTATTTTACCGTAAAATTACATTAAATGTACCGTTAGATCTATTACAGTTATTCACCGTATATAGTACGGAAACGTTCTGTAAACCAATTGACAGTCTTTTACTGTTAAAATCACGGTCATTTTTTACAGTGCAGATCTATGTGAACTGAGATCGTTTTGACAACGTTGTCGCCTGTTCACAAAAAACCTTTCTGTTTTTAGTACATCGCTGCTGCTGCTGCAAAAACGTACCCACAGTCTGCTTTCACTCTGATCACCTCATTACAATCTCATTTAGACCTGCACTTAAACTCCCATGATCCTTAAACTCTCATGTTCAGTGTCTGCCCTTCATGTAGGCACCAAGAGCTCTCCTTCTGTTCTAATTTCCAGGACTAAGGACTTACCCGTGTGATATTTACCTGTGCTGCAATGATCTATAGGAATAGACTAAGCTTACCTGTTAAGGAACTTACCTGTTTGTTGATCTTTTCTGTTTGAAGAATTTATCCTGCTATCTTTAAAGCAAACTGTGTTCTACGTTTCATGTGAATGATGATTTAAAGAGAACTGCTATCTTCAAAGCCTTTGTTATTATCTTGATGGACTTTCTAAGTTCTAAAATGAATGTTTAATGAACTCTGTTTGTATCTTACCTGGAATTCCCTACCTGCTAATATTGGAGAACTCTGTATATTTGTGCAGTGTGCGTATTAAGTGAAAACTGTTAGCCCGGATAAGTTGAATTTACTTTAAAAAAAATTTGAGGAAACTGGTTGCCCTAAAAAATTAAGTAATGTTAACTTAATAATTCGAGTTCATTTAACTTAAAATGTATTGTAATATAAATTACTTTGTAGTTATTACACCTAGTATATTTAAGTTCAATGTACTAAGCAAGTTAACTTGCCACCAATCAAAATTCATCCATGCCTCCCATCATGCATTGCTGCATGAATAAATTATGAGCTGAATTGTCTTAGTAATTTTCTTTATTCTCACTATTTAAATTTTGCTGTTTTTTTAGTAGCTTGCTCTTTTTAGTAGCTTGTTTTCTAATGTTGATCTGTTTATCAGAATATGTTGCTTGTCACCGTTGCTGAGATTCATACGCTGATTCTTGATGTCTGTGTGTGCCAAATTTTTTATTTTATTTTTTTTTGTGATAAGGACAACTTAAAAACAAAAATTGTATTGTAAAAGTTGATCTTCTGTTGTAGAATCACAGTACTGCTGTAATCAATAATGTAAATCTAACTGAGAGATTGGGCTCTAAATTAGTTCAGTGATTCAGATCAAATAATGATTATGTGAAAACATAATCAACACCACCTGATCATCTTTTAACTTTGCTTGTCTGGTTGGTTTTAATGCAATTAAAACTGCCCAAACAAAATCTATTATTAAAAAGTCAAGGATCAAGAGCTCAACTAAAACAAACCCTGACCTCGATGATGGTAACTTAAAAATTGTGATTTTCTCCTTTGGTGAAAAACTATAAAAAGGTAAATGTTTGGAAAAAATGTCTGTAGAACAGCCAAAACAAATGTTCCAACTGCTCATCAACAGCTCCTTGAATTCACACACACCACGACAAAATGGCGTCATTACCTGCCACAAACCATAATTTAAGTGCATTTAACTTACATTTATTAACACATTCAAATACACCCACAAATTAGTAGAATATACTTATATTTTATAAGTAATGCAACCAAACTTAAATATTTTAAGTATATTGTACTTATATTTATAAGTAAATATAAAATCCGGGCTAATATGGCATATAAATACACACATCAACCCAATCACTTTATTTAATGTTCATGTAAACACCACGTTTCATCAGTTGGAATGATTTCATTTTAATTTATATGTAACCCCTCAGGTCCTACTCGCCCCTCTCTTTGCAGGCCTTGAACCCTGGTCTCCGGCGTGGGAGGTGGGCACGCTAACAAGGAGGCTAAAGATAAAGGGTTTGCTCTCTTTTTTTCTGCATGTTGGTTACACCAAGTTATATTGATTTGGTGAACATAGCTTTTCAAATATTAATAAGAAGCAAAGTTTTGATAAATATATACAACTTAAAAATTCAAAATGAATTTTGATTTTAAAAAATAACATGCTCCTCGTATAAGTCACTGTATGTATGAACTGCATTTCTAATGATTTTCCGAATAAATTAATAGCTAAAAATAAGCATCAACTCAGTGACCCAAATAATAGTACAAGAAAAAAAAGAAGAGTCATCTACACCCTTTGCATAATATGTGGAAAGAATCGACTGTGGGTCATTGTGGTTCTTCAACCACAGGCAGACACCGGTCTTGGCTTGTGTGTGTAACAGGCTTTCAATAGTCTGCTGTCCTGCTCTGCCTGGTTGCTCTGATTAGTGAGGATGACGACAGTCATGTAAGCTGCAAATATAAGCTGCACAGTTTCTCGCTGTCTCACACAGACATTATACAGCAGTGTGTTTACTGGGGTCCGGCCAATAGCTAGATGAGCAATCATTTCAAATAATAAATGAGAGAGAAAGAGCATAACATTAATCAATGCAGTATAGACGTTACCCACAAAAATGACACCCACCCGCCCTGCAGCGTCCATGGCAGAAAAGGACAACATGGACGCCTGTAATGATCATTACTGTCCTCCTTTCTCTGTCTCTCTTTTTTTCCCCCTCACTTTCTCTCTCCCTGTTCATTGTTATTTTTGTAGCAGATAATGGAGTGGGTGTTGTGGCACAGGACAAAGTCGAAGATTCTCTTGTTAGGTCGCAATAACTCAGGCTACATCTTCATTAATCTGGTTACATTTGAAAACAGCATTTTCATTTCGAATCGTTCTCCGCCTGCAATCGCGTTTTTAAGCATTTTCCAAAAGTTTCTCGTCCACACGTACATGCCAGAAATCATTTTACTTCGTATGTGTAAAAAGTCATGAAAGCACACAGAGACCAGAGATAAAGTTCTCAAACTTTTCTTCTGGCACGATAATTTTAGTAGCAATTTAGCAAACAAAACTTACCATTTACTAGTGAGTCCAGGTCACCATTCCATTCCGCCATTGCCCTCATGTTTTGCTGCAGGACAGCAATTTTCTGTCATCATTGCAGGAATATAATATGAAGATTCTACAAAGGAACATATATCTTTAGCAACACTGTGAAAGTGAATAGCAAGCACTTACTGACATGAACATTTATATTTATAAATCTACAATGTGTCACATGACTAAACGTGGCATTGCTTCAAATTTATCCACTCGGAGGGTGTTTTCAAAAAGTTCAGTTTTCACAGGAAAAGGATGCGTTTTCAAATGTATCCGGATTAGTTTAGTCGTAGCCTCAGTCACATTAAAGACTGTTTTTTTTTAGGGTGTGTAATTACAGGTTTTGGGCTGTTCATCTACGGATTCTGAAATATAGCACATGGCCTCTGGTTTGAGCTTTTTGTCATACAATGCTGGAATTTTTGTACGATGCTGGTAGAATCTCAGATATTCAGGGATGTGCGGTTGTGGGCTTTGGGATGCTTTGAATATCTGGGTTGTAAGGGGTGTGTTTGCTCCGGTTAAAGTCGTTGTGTTGGGGTGAGTTTGGAATGTGGCTGCGGACTGTGGCGGGAAATGCAGCAATTACAACTGTAGCAAGCATGAATGCTCACTAATGAAGCTGAATAACTCCCAGCTAACGAACAGGTAAACAAATACACACACATCAGTGAGCACACACGCTCACGGAGCGATCGGCCCCTGTGGCTGAATGCGGCTATGTAATTGGGGTAATGGCCCGGTAATCAGGAACTGGTTGCTTCAGTCGTGAGGATGTTTAGGCCATGGGCAGGAGCCTTAAACCACGGAGCTCTAATACATCTGCATCTCTAAACAGGAGAGATCGCAGCACTACTGCCCAGCAGCGACTGCTAAATGCTAATACATGGAAATCTTAATGAGTGTGCTTGGATAAATGACTTCCTGTGCGTGTGTGCGAATGTGTGTAATATAGATAGAGGTTAGAAAGGTTAACACACTGTCTGCCCTCGGCAGTAACACATTAACTTTTAGTTGGGAGGAACTAGAAAATCTCAGTGAGAAACTGTAGTTATTTCACTTTTGTTTCATTTAATCAAAAACTTTAAACTTAAACTGCAGGCTCCTGTTGAGTCAAAGTTCACATTGAAAATCTGAGATTCAATTAAAAATGAAGGAAAATAATAAAATAATTAAGATGTGTTTTAGATTCTGCAAAAATTAATTGTTGCGTTCTCAAAATAGAGAAGGCTCAAGACACTCAAATGTTGAGACAGTATAGGAAGCAAATGAATCAAAAGAAGAATGCTTGGAAAACAGTGAGACATGATAAGCTTTTGTTAATAACTCATGTTGAAATGATAGAGAGAAATGAAAGGGAAAGTGTGGTTGCCCTTTCATGCTTGATGAGCTCCATATGTCTGACTGGGTGTTTATGAAAGTATTAGATATCTCAAGTTTAAATATAATCCTGATGACTAAGAGAATACAAGGGAAACAGAAAGTGTGGTGTTTCCTCAACACTTAATTAGCAGCATGCATGTGTTTGTGTGCATTTAGGGGAAATGGATGAAAGTATGCCTATATGTGAGATCACAAGTTTAAAAATAATCTTGATGACTATAAGGACACTGGTGAGAGTCATTTTTAACTCTTGACAGTAATGTGTGTTTACTTAGCTATACTTTAGGGACAGACTTGTCCTCAAAAGTGAGCTAAATGTGACAAAACATCCCCTTGAGGACATTTATGGTCGTCCTCAATTGCCCAAAAATGGTTCATGCATAAAATAATACATGAAGTCCATGTGAAATCAAAGTAGTACCCTAAGTTATTTTATGTTTAATATCCTGTTTCACTCGTAAGCATGCCACATTACAGGATGATTTGCAAGTGTATAGACCCTAGTCAGGGTAGACGGTATATTGATTTCTACAGTTAAAATCGAGGCTGCAGGGAGACTTACATTTACCATATGCGTTGTATAAAGGTCCTGGATCACATGAAATTCACAACTTTCAAAATGTTTTATGTAATTTTTGCTTACTGAAAGTCTTTTTTTTTTGGAGAGATTTTTCATCAGCTGAACAGTTGGCATGCTGTTAAATAACAGTATACAATCCCCTCACAGCCTAGTTTTCATTGCTAAATTAAATACAGTGCCAATATGCCTAATATTGCTTTAATACAACAATAAACAATAAGTTAGTATTGAGTAACTTACATTTTAGACAAAACATTGCCGGTTACTTTGTCTGTTTTTGCCCCGAAGAAAGTAGTTCCCGAGCAACACACATTGGCGTTCCGGTGTGAAGCTGTGTTTTCGAACTAATCTGACTGAATGATTCAATGACTCAATCGTTAAGAGCAAAGACTATAGAATAACACAAGACGTGTCACTCGTATTGTTTTGAATGGGAGAAAGTGCAGCGCGCAGTATGGCGGAATAAGTCCCGCCTTCTAAATAAGAGCCATTCGCTGACTGGTAAAGTCATCGCGTCACTTCAGCGGCAGTTAGAATCACCGGTTTCTATAGAAACAGTCAGACGCGCGCCTCCGAAGAGACGCGCATTTAGGTCTGTGCATGTGTATTAGCTTGATCCAGCCTGAAAAATATTTTTTGTCATGATTCGAGCGCTTAGAAACTAAATTTAAGAGCCGGTTGTTGTTAGATTTCATTGGTGATTTCAAATATCAAATTTAATCATAAGGTTGGCAAACTGTTTTGGAGAATTTGATGTTTCCCCATTCAAAGAGATAGGAGCTGCATGATGCCCAGGATGCCCGAGAGGCGTTTCAAAGATGGCCGCCGAGTGAAATGACTTGTCTTAAATTGACTTCGGTTAAGAGTTACTTGTTACATGCCTGAATGAATCAGTGTTTTTAAATGAATTCATTCATCCATGTATTCTCTATTTTCGCGTGGATTACTATTGAAATTGATTAGTTTCAATTACTACATTTCATCTGCAAAAATTCACTGAAGAAGCACCATGTAGTCTTTGACCGCACATTGTCAGTCGGTCCAGAACTCAGACAGAGTGATTCAAACATTGAAAAGTCGATGTTGGAATGTATATCAGCACTCAGCCAATCAAATTTGATGGCCAGAACGAACTTTTGTATAGCCTAATTTTATATAAAAACAAGTTTAGTTTATAGTACAGTATGTCCTCATGTTAACTAAGTAAACATGTTTGTGTGTTGAACCTCAACAGGGTGAATGATTGGACTTATTGTAATTTCTGTCAAAACCAGTCTTTGTCAGAAACACTGACAGAAATACTGAAAAATTGCGAGAGTGACGTCAGGAGCTGTGGGTGTTGAGGGAGCAGTGACCTTGGAGATGGGGATCCGGCCTGCTCCTGTGGCTATGTCTACTGCCTTAATGCGCAGTGGCAGAAACCTCACTGCCTCCCCGGAGAGACGCACACATACTCATGCACACACAGAGACTCGGTGTCGCTGACATCAGTTTAATCCTCAGACAGTATAAATGCATGGGCTGAGTCTAGGCCTCAGCTGTGATTAGTGCTGGGCAGAGTGTGATGAATGAGACCGCTGAAGATACACACACACACACTTGAGCCGCATTGTTATCATGAAGAGTGATGGGGTGAGTCAAATTGCAAGGCATATATGCGGCATATTACAGTGCTCGCCGCGGCTCAAGTGAAATGAATGGTGACCACTTGTGAACCGCATGTCCGTTCAAAGTCAGAGACAGAGAAGGCATCAGATAACCCGTTGGCAAGATAACCGTGCAAATGCCAACCCTCAAATATTTGAGAATCCCCCAAAAAAATCTTTTGAATTTATTGTAGATAAAAAAAAAAACTTTAACAGAAAATCCTGTCATTATCTAACTCCAAAGGAGTTCAAATTTAAAATGTCAAAGCTTCACTTTTCCATACAATGAAAAAGCATGCGGAGAAAAAAAAACTGTCAAGTTAAATCTGTTAAAACATAGGTAGAACATTTTGTCAGGTTGGGAACATCTTATCAGTATGTGCTGCCACCATATAGCATCGTTTCTTTAACAAGACTAGCCCACTAACCCTAACTGTAACCCTCTAATCATAACCTTACAATTATGCAAGATTGCTTTGTACCAATGTTAGTTTTTGCTTAGTCTTATGTAACTTTATTATTTTGAGTTTGATGAACTTAAACCATTTAGGGCAATCAGTTTCCTCAAACCATTTAAAGGTGCTAAAGAGGATGTTTTGTTTTATACATTTTTGCAATATTACTTGAAACTGTCTTTACTAACTGATAAAAGACCATTTATTAGGTGCACTGAAAGGAATAATATTAATATACATCATCTGTGCACGAGGTAGGGCCTTAAAAACATCAGCCCATCGTTTACGCGATGTCAATCACTGCTATGACGTTCCTTGTGAGAGACGAGAACGGCTGCGTGCTCCAGTAACTTTCCACACTCCACAGGCGCCGCATGCAATGTTTTTGTCCGGAGACAGGAGTAACAACTGCAGATTATGAGTTACCTGCGGTGAGTCCGACATAATGAATCCACTAACATGACACAGCGAAGTCCGGTGGTAAACACTCGTGTTCCAATACTCGCGGCACGAGTTTTGGGAGGCGTTCCCTCGAAAGGAGGGGGGGGTTGTTCTTCCGCATGCGCTCATTTCAAAAACTCAGTAACAGTCTTTGGTTTCTCAGTCGACGAAAAGATCCTCTTTATCACCTTTAAGTAGCTATATAGATGTTAAGATTTGTTACCTGAATTCAAACTGAATGAGTGGAATAAACTTAAAATCTTTAAGTTATGTTTACTCTAATGATTGAAAAACCAACACTAAAATATAAGTGAATTCAACGTAATGTATATGAGATTACAGTACTCATACTTGTTGGTTTTAAAACTTAATTGAATTAAATCAATCGATTTGCTCAAATGGTTTGAGTTACCGTAACTGATCAGGTTTTACAGTGTAGGGTAGGTCATCTTGAGAAGAAAGTGAATCTCATTTTATCATTTGATGGACTTTGCACTATTATTGAACTGAATCAACACTAAAGATGAATAATGACATTAGGCCTATTATCTTCTCTAAAGCTGCTTTATAGTTCGCTTTATAACTAATGAACTTTGCAACATTTACAATGTTATTGAACTAAATTGAATCAACATTGTACTAAATTACACTGAATAATTACACATCGTCTTTTCATAGCTGCTTTACAGCTGAAATTGTATTTGGATCATAATTGAAGACATTACTGATGTGATGCTGCTTTGCAACAATCTGTATTCTATAAAGCTCTATAAATAAATGTGAAATGTGATTTTCTACTTGCACCCTAAACAAAAATTATACAAGACTATAACATTTTACCACTAAGTTGTTAAAAACCTCCCCCCACCCCCCTTTGGTCATGTTTTGTCCCACTTAGGGCACAAAGTGAGTCATGGTAACCGCTACCCCCTCAAAAAATAGGTGAATGACACCTCTAAAAACACATTCACTCTCATTTGTTCACCTCTGGCAGCTTTTAGGGGATTTACACGAGCTTCAGAGTTTGGATTCATCATGTGTGCTGGTTTATATGTCAAACTGTGTGTTAGAACGTTTGAGTTTCTAGTGTCAGATGTGTCATCATCTCTCTTTGATCTGTCTGTCTCTTATTGTTATTCACCGGGATGCAATGTCTCATGGGAAATGTTCTCTGATGTCAAATTCTACTCAGTCAGAATGGATGCTGATAATCTAACTCCATTAAGCATGGATCTGGAGGCTTGGCTTCCCTTCTGCACACACACACACACACACACACACACACATGGTCTATTTGCTGTCCTACATTGACGGAGCATCATGTCTACAACCATAATCCCCCTAATTGTGTATGTCTTTTCACATTGACACATCAATAATTCACCTTAAATTGTTTATTCCACAAATTAATGCCATCAACCTGCCACTTCAGACACACCGTGTGAAATAGGATTGCCGTGGCAGAGATGGGTCATGTGACCTGATTGTAATCACCGTAACTGAATTACTGCATACTGTGGTTTATTGAGCCCAAGAGCTTTCAAAATGTTTTTAGTTTCAGTTATTCTGAACTATGAGACGAGGCCACAGGAAAGATAAACAAAACTACGAATGTTTATCTCTAATCTGGTTATGGCAAACATTGGAGGGAAATGTTGTGTTCAGTGAAACTAAATTAATTTCAAGAGTACATTGGACGAATGTTTGGAAGCCATGTCAATGTGTTACTGCACTGTAAAAAAATATTTTCATGATTTGTTAACACATTTTTTTTTTTTTTTTGTCAAATCAACTTATAATTAATTAATGTGGTTCAGATAACATAATATTTTGAGTTTCTGTTGATTAAACCAATCGCCTTCATTGTATTAACTTAATTTCAATTAACTTAAAATTTTAAGGCAACCATAACTTATTTTACTTAAGTTAAACTAACAATACTTTTTTACAATATGTTTCATTTAAATTAAAACAATAAATAATAAAAATACAAATTTTAGAAAATAAAATAAATCATATAAAATTATTAAATAAGATAAACAGAAATCAAATGAATATGTATTATATCATTTTTCAGTACCATACAAAGTAAATTATGCTTTTGTTGTTGCTGTTGTTTTTCATTTGTTTTTCTCTGTTTGTGCTCACTTGAAGAAAAGCTATTCCTTTAACATGACATAGCAAATTTGGTCTCCGTGACACTGTTAAGTTAATGCACTGCAATATCTGTGTCCACCATTTATGTGGCAGTAAACAGCCTCACATGGACGTTCTGAGACACTGAGCTGTAGACTTTAGAGTTTATAAACGGAGATGTCACATTGATGATTGATTGAGTTTTTTCCCTGCTTTCTTGCGCCATTGCTCCACACGCACACACACACACACACACACTCATATTCTTCCCTCATTCTGCTTCTGTCTGCAGTGACCTTCACTTCCTCTACACCTCATATTCTCTCTTCGTCTCTTTCTGTGCTTGTGGTATACTGCTAAAGGCTCTTTCTTCAAATGAATCAGCTGTCTCCCTGATTGTGTTCTTAGATTTGAGTGGTGTTTTGCTCATTCTGTTTGTGTGATGGGATAATTCTGTAATTCATGCTCAAGTATGGCTGTTTTTATGAACTGTGTGTAATGCTGTAGCTATTTAGTATGCGAGTATGTGGTGTAAGGGATAATGTACTGTCAGATTGTCATTATCACAAAATGAACTCCAAGGTGATCAGGATACCGATGTGAATACTTACAAAATTCCCAATCGTGTGGATTCCTATTGAAATGACTACATTTCACCTGCGAAAATTTGCTGAGCAATGTTAAATGCTTAAAGGTGCCCTAGAATCAGAATTTGAATTTACCTCGGCATAGTTAAATAACAAGAGTTCAGTACATGGAAATGACATACAGTGAGTTTCAAACTCCATTGTTTCCTCCTTCTTATGTAAATCTAATTTGTTTAAAAGACTTCCGGAAAACACTCGGATCTCAACATAACACCGACTGTTACGTAACAGTCGGGATCATTAATATGTACGCCCCCAATATTTGCATAATGCCAGCCCATTCGACGCATTAGACAAGGAAAGGCAGTATTAACGTCTGGATCTGTGCAGACAAGGTAAGCAAGCAAGAACAACAGCGGAAAATGGCAGATGGAGCAATAATAACTGACATGATCCATGATATCATGATATTTTTAGTGATATTTGTAAATTGTCTTTCTAAATGTTTCATTAGCATGTTGCTAATATACTGTTAAATGAGGTTAAAGTTACCATCGTTTCTTTCTGTATTCACGGAGACGAGAGTCGTTGCTATTTTCATTATTAAACACTTACAGTCTGTATAATGCATAAACACAACTTCATTCTTTATAAATCTCTCCAACAGTGTAGCATTAGCCGTTAGCCACATAGCATAGCCTCAAACTCACACAGAATCAAACGTAACCATCTAAATAAATACTTTACTCACATAATTCGAAGCATACATGCAGCATGCATGACGAACATCTTGTAAAGATCCATTTGAGGGTTATATTAGCTGTTTGAACTTTGTAAATGCACTGTATTATAGTCGAGAGCTCGTGTGGCAGAGGGAACGCATCTCTTAAAGGGGTCGTGCTGAAAAAATCAGTGCATAGTTAATGATGCCCCAAAATAGGCAGTTAAAAAAATTAATAAAAAAAAATCTATGGGGTATTTTGAGCTGAAACTTCACAGACACATTCAGGGGACAGCAAGGACTTATATTACAGCTTGTAAAAAAACAATCCAGGGCACCTTTAAATTAAGTGTGACCACATGTTAAATGTGACCCCACCTTAATAGGACAGAAAGTAGTGCCTGTGTTGTGCCGAATTTCGACTCCCCAGATTATTACCCCTCTCGTTGAAGCCATTACCTGATTGCCTAATACTATAGAGGGGACTTGGGGGGTTTGGTAATAACCTGGCAGGGGTCAGAATTCTGTTGTGCTGAGTGACCCACCTAATTATGTGACCATAGTATGTGCTGTATTGATGGTAGGGTTAGGGTTAGGATTGAGATTAGGATTAGGTCAATACAGCGCCTACCACGTCACATAATTTGATATAATAACAACGTAATATAATTGCCATGGGCAACAGTAAAATATCCAGTTTAGTCGTTGTCATTCTACTAAAATATTTCACGCTCAATTGACCGTTCGCAAAGACCCTCCCCCTTTAGTTACTGTTGCTATGTCCGACAAGCCGTGCCGATCTCTTGCCACACATGTTCTCACGCAGTGAAGAATACATCGCAGAGCAAAGAGGACACTGACAACATGTCGACAGACAAGACAGAGCAGGTAACATTTGATATGAAATAGTCTCAAATTTCGACATTTTTAAAGAAATTTAAACAATAAATCTGTTTTTGGCTCTTTAATGTGTCGTGACAGATCGCTGAAATGCCTCAGTTCAAGCGGCTCGTGAACTGATCATCTCTTCTTACTAGTTCATTTATAGCATCAAACATAGGCCAACATGAATAAACATAATAAGAAATGTTGTTTCAATCGCGGAAAGACGTCACATTTTTCAAGTTCAGGTCAATCTACATTAATCTGCTAATCCCCTGACTGCTTTGTCCGACAAAATGGCGGAATCGGCGTTATGATTGGTTAGATCGCCTGTCAATCAAACCTCTGGCGAAGGGTCAATTGAGCGGTTGACCAACATATTCTTAAGAGTTTTGTGATATGATATGTTACCTTCTCGGGTGTGTTATCTGCTAAGAGATTTCAGCTGAACCAAGCGAGAGAAAAGAGGAAAGAGCGCTTTAGGACACGAACGAGAGATTGACAGCGCGAGACGAACGGAGTGAAAAAAACGACATGTGATTGACAAGGCAGATATTCAACGAGACGTGACGCGCACACGTTCCTTCATCTAAACTTTTGCCTTTCTTTTAAATAAAAGCACCCCTTCTGTCTTTTAAACCGGCTTGTCTGGCTGGCCAACATTCTCTCTTTCTTTTCATTTCTACCGACATCCCCATGTTGATGCTTGTGGAAAATCGCCAGCACAGGCTCTTGGCCTTACGCCAGCCGTAAACCTGCCTGTCAGTATAACACCTGTGAGTGCAAGCAATGTGAGTGATGTGAGAGAGCAGATCTATTTTCACAGTAAACGCTGCACTTTTATGGAGGTGACATCAGGGAGTCTGTGTCTAGAATACTTGGTACTGGAGGAGTTTTTATAACGAGTGTTTTATACAGCTGTAGCGCCATCTAGTGTAACATAAAGTTATTGCACTATCATACATAGGCCTTTATGTATGCTATTTATGAATTTATTAGCTTAGCTCAGTGGTTTCCCAACCCTGGTCCCGGAGTCCAGCACTGCACAGTTTACATTTCGATCACAAGCCTATCTTTAAAAGCCGTTTTTTCAAAATGACTTTTTTTCTCATAGGCTACACTGAGCCAGACATCTCCACTCAGTAGCACTTATACACAAAACTTTTTTAAGAGAGGACTTTGTTCATATATCATCATATAGCCTATAACATGTTTGTTTTTTCTTCTTCTTCTATTTTATGGGTGTTGACGGTGATAAAAAGAGATACCAATAATAATAATCCCCTCTGTAAAACCTTTGACTCAAAGAAGTCAATAAAATGTAACAATTTTAAACCCTTATCCAATGTTCAGATTTCTGGAAATGTATTAAATTAGTGCATATTTAATTAGATACTACCTCATTTGCATATTTAAATATAACATTTCAGAAAACATTTTTTTTTTTTTTGCAATTTTAAATGTATAGGAGTATGGTGATATCTATTAGTTAATTTTTTTTTACATAAAATATTAAGTGATAATTAATAAAATAATGAATTATTTACAATTTCAATCTTTAATACCATGATTATTATAATTACATTATAGTGTCAGTAACACGTAGGCCTAATACTGATGAAAAACGTAATATATAATTACTTCCTGGAACAGCTTAGACATTATTGTTAGTCTTATTATTAATATTTTAATATGGACACTGTAGTATGAAATGCATCTCCAAACATACCAGACATATCATAAAAGTAAGATTCCGTAATGACAAATGTACAAAAATATTTCAGGAAAAAATATAACATCATTAAAAATATATTTCAGAGGTGTGAAACATCATTCTCACATGCTGCAATTTCTGATTTTATAAGCTAAGCAAAAACTCTCCCGTCAATCAGCATTTGTATCAGGAGTTGTATAGAAATAGAGAGTCCCTCTGAATATGCATAATAATTATTGTCATGAATGATCATGATGTCATCAGAAATGAATGCAGCATTGTTCGTGGCTTAGAAGATCTTATTAGTAATGTTAAACTGTGTGAATATGCTGTACAAGACAGATGCATGATTCCATGTGTATGGAATCTGGGATTTATTATTCCAGCCCTAAGGAAGAGGGATCTGCTGTGAGATAACAACACAGCAGTATTGAAGTGGTGTTTATAAACTACCAGAACTTGTATAGATGTGGCAATAAACAGTGTGTGGTTGGTCATGTGTTAGTATGCAAGCTGTTTTGACTAAGGAATGCTTTGAGTTCAGAAACTCAAGATTATGCCTACAGTACATACAGTAGTACACTGAAGTGTTTTATTACAAAAGATCAAGGAAAATTTGTTATTGTATGACCCATAGAGCTCTAAGTCTTTCTGTCCCTCCCTTTAGATTCTCGTCAGTCAATGCCGGGTTCCTCTACCGGAGCTATTATTGGTGGTATTCTTTGTGTGATCATCCTCGTAGCCATAATTGCAACTACCATAGTGATGGTCCGCAAACGCCAGAGGAAAAACACAGAGTAAGTACAGCTGCCTCTTTCATATTCTGTCTTTGACAGGTACCCTGGTAAAAATGAGTTACTTATAAGGAGTGTTGGGGAAAGTTACTTTTACATGTAATGCGTTACAATATTGAGTTACTCTCTTAAAGTGCACACAAAACCGCCGACTCCATTTCTCTCAACATGGGGACAGAAGAGCTGTCAGTCAGTAAATAAGAAAATAAAGTAACTAATGTGTTACTTTACATGAAAAAGCAATCTGATTACTCATAACTGATTATTGGTAATGTTTCACCCCCAACACTGCTTATAAATGACCTGTGAATGTTTCCCACTTTACTGATCATGTGTTTGTGTCTGTTCTTGCAGCCGTCCACCCACTCACAAACCTCCTCCTCCTATGAAGACATATTCATATTCAGACAGAGTGAGTAGAGCCCAGAGATTCATACTTATTTTGAAACTTTGAGCAAATACAGTTCATTTTAGATTATGGAGAGAGGGCAAAGAATTTTTTAAAAAAGAAGAAAATGTTTATATATATATATATATATATATATATATATATATATATATATATATATATATATACACTATATTGCCAAAAGTATCGGGACATCCCTCCAAATCATTGAATTCAGGTGTTCCAATCACTTCCATGGCTACAGGTGTATAAAATCAAGCACCTAGGCATGCAGACCTCTTCTACAACATTTGTGAAAGAATGGGTCCCTTTTTCAGGAGGTCAGTGAATTCAAGCGTGGTACCGTAATAAGTTGCCACCTGTGCAATAAGTCCCTTTGTGAAATTTCCTCACTACTAAATATTCCACGGTCAACTGTTAGTGGTATCATAACAAAGTGGAAGTAATTGGATACAACAGCAACTCAGTCACAAAGTGGTTGGCCACGTAAAATCACAGAGCGGGGTCAGCGCATGCTGAGGCGCACAGTGTGCAGAAGACGCCAACTTTCTGCAGAGTCAATAGCTACAGACCTCCAAACTTCGTGTGGCCTTCAGTTTAGCTCAAGAACAGTGTGTAGAGAGCTTCATGGAATGGGTTTCCATGGCCGAGCAGCTGCATCCAAGCCTTATGTCACCAAGTGCAATGCAAAGCGTCGGATGCAGTGTAAAGCACGCCACCACTAGACTCTAGAGCAGTGGAGACGTGTTCTCTGGAGACTTGAGTGATGAATCACACGTATCATAATGCTTCAGCATACCAAGACATTTTGGAAAATTTCATGCTTCCAACTTTGTGGGAACAGTTTGGGGATGGCCCCATCCTGTTCCTGGCCTGACCTCAACCTGATAGAACATCTTTGGGATGAATTAGAGCGAAGACTGCGAGCCAGGCCTTCTCGCCAACATCACTGACCTCACAAATGCACTTCTAGAAGAATGGTCAAAAATTCCCATAACACACTCCTAAACCTTGTGGAAAGCTTTCCCAGAAGAGTTGAAGCTCTTATAGCTGCAAAGGGTGGGCCAACTCCATATTAAACCCTACGGATTAAGAATGGGATGTCATTAAAGTTTATGTATATATATATAATGTCAATATATATAGTTCTGTCATAAAACTCTAGATGGTGCAGGCTGATGGGTCTTAAAGGGATAGTTCACCCAAAAATGAAAATTCTATCATCATTTACTCACCCTCAAGTTGTTCCAAATCTGTATAATTTTCTTTGTTCTGTTGAACACAATCAAACACAAAGATATTTTGAAGAAAGTTTGTAACCAGGCCACTTTGGGGGACCCTTGACTTCCGTAGTAGGAAAAAACTACTATGGAAGTCAATGGTGCCCCAAAACTGTTCAGTTTAAAACATTCTTCAAAATATCTTCCTTTGTGTTCAACTGAACAAAGAAAATTATACAGATTTGGAACAACTTGAGGGTGAGTAAATGATGATAGAATTTTCATTTTTGGGTGAACTATCCCTTAAACGCAAGCTGATGATAATTACAGTCTTAACTACTGGCACAAGCTGATTGGTTCATGTCACATCTGCAGCCAGTGAGCTTGATGCTCACACATTTAAATGGCTGGTTACATTCACTATAGCAGTTTGCAGCAGGCTTCCGAGTTCCTCTAAAACCCTTCACCTTCCCCAGCTCCACCTGTATAGATCTGCTATGGGTTATTGATATATGCTATTTGTGCAGCAGCATTACGTCTTACTCGCAGCAGCGTGTCGGCATATGTATTGGCAATAGTTCCTGTACTTGCTCTGCAGCAGAAGCAATAATCAGCAGCAGTAATAATCTACAACAACTGCAATAATCTACAGCAGCAGCAATTCAGCAGCAGCGTAGCAGATCTATTCCACCAAGACCAAATACATTAACATTGTCATTTCCATTACCATGCAAAAGATCTTCGGAGAGTTGTCATGATTTTGTGTGTTCATGTAGTGTAGATGACAGAGTCCACACTGAATATCGGTGATTCCTAATTTAAATTAATCTTTGAAATGAACAGAAAGTTTTAAGGTTTTGAAAATGTTGAAAACAATATGACATTAAATGGATAGGAAATTTTCAATATTCTGCACATTACTGTTCCACTTTATATTAAGTTTCTTTTACTATTATGCACATTCAACATTCAAATAATTGTCTTTACATTGTACTTATATTTAAAAATACCGGCATGTAATTACAGCATTCTGTAATTACATAATTACACTGCTGATCCGACTCCTACCCCTTACCCTACCCTTAAACCTTTTCCAATTCAACATTGTACAATTACATTTTTTTACAATTACAAGTACATACAAGTTTAAAGCACCTAATATAAAGTGTGACCTCTGTCAATTGATCATGTTACAAATCTTTGTACAGACAGTCAGATGTTCTGGCATTTATTGAAGAACAATAAATGCAATACATTTTTCTATTCAGTGGCGGAAACAAGCTTCCATAAAGCTCAGCAAATTACCCTTTTCTTTTCCTTTTGTAGCCAAGCATCAGTAAATCTGTGTCTGATCCTGAGCTCATGCACCATGAGACACAGAAAGAGGAGCCCATGACAGTAAGAGGCCATTTCTCTCACTCTCTCTATTCCTCTAATCCTTTGTGGCATTTAGGATGGTAAATCATACATATTTGATGCCATATTCATTTTCCATGCATTATTCAGGCTTATTGCTCACAGATCATAATCATCTCTATTATAGAAACACATGTGCTATGATTCTAATCACAACACTGCAATCTTCTACTCTGACAGGATCTCTCAGCATACTATGATGACAAGGATCATCATGAGCCATCCTGGGAGGACAAACAGACTCCTTACCATGATGACAGAGATGAAGAAGCGATGATGGGAGACAATGGCATATATTACATCACTTCCTCTTCCACTAGAGGGAGCAGTTTCATGTCACCAGCTGTGATAGTGTAGGGATCATACCGTGCCGGAGGATTTTATACTGTAACCTGAACACTAATGTAGCTACTGTTATATACTGTAATATGTATGCTTGTAAGGAATGTTTTCTTCAGTGCCCAAAGACATCAATGTGAGAATGAAGACGTCATCGATTATATATGCGCAAATAGATGCAGTTGAGAGCATGCACAATTATTTGTCCTTCTGTGTCTGATTAAGGATTGTGCCATTTTTTTATTGACTATGAATGTGTAATATTGCAGCCTTAAGGACGTTAGCTAATGATCAACATACATTATTGAAACATTATTATTATGGGTTGGCCTATTATTATTATTCTGTATTTTCCTTTTCTGTTGTTAACCTTTTTCTTTTACTTTGTGCCTTACAATATTGTATGGATTTCTTATTTTAGTAAATTGCATTAGATTTCTAATCATTTGCTCCCTCCTGACTTTTAGGTTAGGCTATATAATTGCATTGATTTTTTTTAATTATTATTTTAATTTGCTCCTTTAGAATATTAATATTTGTTACATTATTTTCCAGTGTACTGCTATGATTGTTAAGGCTCAATAAACGGGGTGATATGCTTTCCAGGTATTGTATGTATGTTTTATATCATCAACATGCGTGAATGGATGAGTCTTAAAAATGTGTGTACCATGGAAATATGGAAATCTGACATTTTGTACAAAGGAGTTCATAAGCTTATTGAAATTAAAGTATGACATTTTTCAGTTACTTTTAAAGAACTATCATTCAAAAATGGTAATTTTCACTTGAATATTTTTATTTTGGTTTTTAAGCTACAATATGTAGCCTAAATGTTTCGCCGCTAGAGGTCACCTATTCAAAACAAATGCGTAGCTTGATAACGCCGAGTTTGAGTGCGGAATCTTGGGAAATGACGTCTTTGCCTCACAGCCTGTGGAAAAGAATCAAGACGGCACTCAAGCAGAAATCATATGAGATTATTAACATTATTGTAGTATGAAGCAGAGCAGGCCCAGGTGATGTTAGCTGAACGAGGCCGCTGGAGAGATTGCTAATGAGGGACGAACGCGACACGCCTCACGAGCAGCAGAACTTTTATTATGCTGCAGTCGCCGCTTCTGCTTCTTCTGGTCAAGCGTATGAGGTAACAAAGCAGTGTTTATCATATTAGATACATTTGACTGTTGAAAATGATGTTATAAAGTTACTCTTAGCGTTTGCTCGTCGGCTGCTGTGAGACACTTGTTGCAGTCTGCAGTAAGCTAGATCAAATTGATATTAATAAATGCTGGATGGCTTGTGTTGATAAATGGCATGTAATTATTTTTACGTATTGTATGATGGAGAAAATGCTGTAATAGCTACTTGACAAAATATTTTTTTTCTCTGAGGCATGGTAAAAGCATGGTACTCTCGAAAAATCAAGAAAACTAGATTTAAGCAATAAGACTAAACGTGTTGAGCTAAATTCGTTTTCTGTCTAAATGTATCAAAACAGATTTTCCTTTGTCTAAATATATTAAAGCGTCTTTGGTGTTTCCATGGTTTCTAGAAGGTAAAATCGAGGGTAACGCAGATATGACGCCATTGACAGGCGACTCCTCACACGCCCCGTATCCTTGGTTAAAATCGCGATTTTCTCACGATTTACAAATACACTAACTTACCAGTTAAAAGTTTGGAAACATTACTACTTTTAGTTTTTGAATGAAGTCTCTCTTATGCTCATTAAGGCTGCATATATTTCATACCCTGTGTCTCAATCAGCTCCCTAGTTCAGTAGTCAGGGCACCAGGGAGTCGGCCATTTTAAGGGCTGTCTCAATCGCAGAATCCTTCCAAGGCACTGAAACGTTCGCTCCCTTAAAAGTCCCACGATGCACCGTGAAAACCAGGGAGCATCGATGCTCACTATGCTCCTTTCTTTTACTGTCTATGTATGCTCCCTTAACGGAAGTTCTGAAGCGCGAAACTTGAATCACGTGAGCCAACTCACTACACGGCTCTGCACATAACGATACGCGATAGATGTTTTTAAAAATACAAACCGTTATTTTATTACATTTCAGCATAAACATACATCGCTAGACAGGTAATGAACATAATCTAGCTAACATTTATAATTTATTCACGGCTGAAATGTTGCACGTATATGTAATAAGTAAATAATTAATCATAATGTACTTGAAAATACATTACAAGTAACAGTTAATGTCAGAAAATATCAGCTCTGTTGTTGTTCATAAATACCAGTAGTGATGTTGTACAATGAGGACGTTGTCACGTCGCCGGAAATAGAGTCATAAGTGTCCCAATGTGTGAACGGTGTGTATATTGTTACAAAAGATTTCCATTTTTAATAAATGCTGATATTTTTGTACTTTTTATTCATCTAAGAATCCTGAAAAAGTTATAAAATAAGGTTATAAAATAATAGCCTATTAAGCAGCACAACTGTTTCCAACATTGATAATAAATCAGCATATTAGAATGATTTCTGAAGGTCACACTGAAGACTGCAGTAATGATGCTGACAATTCAGCTTTGCATCACAGAAATAAATTATATTTTAAAGTATATTAAAATAGAAAACCATAATTTTAAATTGTAATAATATTTCACAATATTCTCGTTTTTTCTGTATTTATTATGAAATAAATGCAGCCCTAATGAGCATAAGAGACTTCATTCAAAATCATTAAAAATAGTAATGTTTCCAAACTTTTGACTGGTAGTGTAGTTGGAAACATTTAGAATATTGTAAGCACATAAACTAAATATATAACACTGGCCTAGTGGTTTTTGGATATTTTACTGCAAAAAAATCTTACGTATTGTAGCTTTAACACTAGAACTACCAAGGCAGTCATTTTGACCGTTTTAAAGATTTGCAATGTAATAACTTTGTTGAAATAAAACCCATATAACTACAGTTCCATGACTTTTCTTAAATTAATGTAAATTTTATTTTAACATTGTTATTTTATTAAAATTACAAAACACAAAAGAGTTCTGAGTATTTCTACCTTGAATGGCCATAGCGGTCAATTTGACCGCACATATTACAGGCGTTGTATCTCCTCAGCGCTTTTTCCCGCCGTTAAAGATGTGCGTAGCTGTTGCCTAGCAACCTTTCTCTGGCAGTTTTGTATGCTTTTGCTAAGCTAAAACTTAGCTTTACCGTCAAAGTGGCAACAATAAAGAAAATGACTGTCACTGAGGTTTTATCCTTGCTTGAGAACATTGATGATGCAGAGTCTGATGGAGGAGCAGAGAGCGATGTCTCTTGGTCTCTTGACAGTTCGTCTGACACTGATTCTGAGGTTCTGAGTCCTAATATAACAGAACTATTTATTCATTCTAGATTTCATTAGAGGCTGCATAAAATTGTTTCCGATTCATGTGGTCCAAACATTTCCGATGATGCTAAAGCATTGTAAAGTCAAAATGTATTGAATAAAGACAGATGTAATCATTTCCAAAATTCACAATATGTTTTTATCTAACGAAATATTCTGCCTCATTTTATATTTGTTGACATTTTGACTTTCAAAAACAACATTTTAACTGCGGTGAAAAACTTTGATCTCCAGCTTGCCGGATGCAAATTGCGGAAAGCAAATTGCGGCATGCACTTTTGTGGGAGGTCTAGTAGCTCTTACACAATAATATCATGAACATATTATATTATGTATGCTTAAATTACCCCACATTTTTCATAAAACATGACCATAGAAGCTTTGAAGTAAATATAACATGACAAAAATGACATTCACTGCTGTCTGGTATGAACAGTCAAAATGACCGCTATTGGCAGTTCTAGTAGTTATAGAATTCCGGTAGTGCTAGTGTTAAGGCCTTTACTACCATATTTAGGCCTATAGTAGGCATTCTGTCACAGCCTGGATAAATACAATCTCATTTTATGTTCCATAAGTATATAAACGAACAGCCAAAACAATAACAACAATATACTTACTATAATGCACAAAAACACAAGAATATATTCACCGTGTTTAATGATTAGACACTGCGACGGTGGTTTGTTCAAATCACACCGCTGGGGGGCGCGCGCTCAAAGACAGAAGAGCGCCCGCAGTTCCCGCAGGTCCCCGCAGGTGCTGTTGCATGCTAACCATATTAAACTAACGGGTAAACACTTTTCTACAACATAAATTCATTCAAAACTGTTATCAGATTGTGTACTAATAAAGAACGAGTATCCTGAGATCAGTCAACAATCTTTCTTACAGTCTAAAATCGTAGAAACAGCAGACATGCGCTAATACTAACTAATAGCCTACTAATAGGCTAATAATAGTACATTTTATTTATAATGTGCTTTTTTCACTCAAAACGGTACAACAGTGAGTATAAAATAGAAAAACATGCAACAACAATTAAAATTAAATAAGTAACAAACAAATTAGTAAAAAAATAATAAGAATAGGCCTAATAATAATAACTTAAAATACATGCATAATACATAAATACAAGTCAACTTCTTGAAACTTTCCAGAGTTGGAGCCTTTCTAATTGGGATAGGAACAAACAACTTATGAACAAAAATAATGGCATGATACGTGATTTAGAGTTACTGATAAACTGCAAGTGTAACAGACAATGGGAATTGATTAGCATAGTCAACATAACAGTCAGCTGTTAGGATGTGGTGAAATACTGTATGCTTTTCCATCATCTCCTTTAGCAATGCTTTTTCTGTTCATTTACTGGCAGTAACTGAAGACAGAGCATGTCAGCAGTAGGACTGAAAGGTGTCCAGAGCTGTAGAAACTCCCCGGGGCTCTCACACCCTAGTCCCCCATGGGTGTTCTCACATCCACAAACACCCCAAGAAGAACACAAATAATTAAAGATTAAATTAATTAAAGATGCGAGGCCGGGGCAAGCTGTCACTCACATGAGATCTCACCAATAGAAACTATAATGATCCAATTAATTCCCGATGGACAAAATCAAGTCCTGCCCTACATTTTTTCTGGTTCAAGAAGCCATTTCACTTGGATATATGTCACAGAAGGGAAGAAAAAACTAAACTTCCTTTTCATGCCGACTTTGTTACATACAAAGTGTATACAGTGGGGTCCAAAAGACCACTAGTGAAAATGCTTTTATTTTTCTAATTTAATAAAATGTGTTGTATTACAAATTATATTATTAGAATAACATATTAGTAAAAGGTTTAATTGAAAACTTAAGATCTCTGAGGACTTATGGACCCCATTTTATCTTTTCTTCTTCTTATCTCTCCTGACATAAAGTCTCATGCCCTACCTTGCTGCAAGATACCGCTGATGAACTCGACATCCCCAAATAATCCAAAATGTTCCCGCAGAGGCCCTGGTTGTGGGTTGCCCAGGGACAGCTGTTGCTAGGCAACAAATGACATCACCACAGCAACAATTCTCAGCCTCATCAGAAGACAGACAGAAAGTATGAGAGAAATAGAGAGAAGGACAAAGTGTCTGGCTCTGAACTGTGTGGTTGGTTGGTATGTCATTAATTTGACAGCTGTGGTCTGGATTTAGAGCTGCCCTCGGAACGAAAAATGGGCTTATTATTGAGAAACTGACAAAGAACAGCCTTCGAATTAAACAGACATGAACATTTCTTCAAATATGGGCACTTTTAGTCATGTAAAACACATCAGATTTTCAATATATATATATATATATATATATATATATACACACACATATACATATATATAAAATTTGCTATAGCTAATTTTATTGCAATTAATATATATCAGAAAAACATATAAATAATATTTTTACACTTTTTTGCAAAAGTTGACATTGGATTTTATTTGAATCGGAAAGGATACAATAACAATACTGTGTTCACAAGTGAAATTTAGGTCATAAGGAGACTTATATTTTTTTATAAGCTTTTATATTTAAAAGCTGAATAAATAAGCTTTCCATTAATGTATGGTTTATTAAGACATTTGGCCGAGATACAGCTCTTTGAAAATATGGAATCTGAGGCAAAAAAATCTAAATATTGATAAAATCGCCTTTAAAGTTGTCCAAATGAAGTCTTTAGCAACGTATATTTCTTACAAAAATGTTTTGATATTTACGGTAGGAAATTAACATATCTTCATGGAACATATTCTTTACTTAATATCCTAATGGCATAAAAGAAAAATCGATAATTTTGACCCATACAATGTATTGTTGGCTATTGCTACAAATATCAAGGGTCCAGGGTCACATATATTTTGTAGATATCTCACCTCAAACATGATTTTCACTGACACTGTTGTTTCACTTAAAAAAAAAAAAAAAAAAAAAATATATATATATATATATATATATATATTATTATCTATTATTACTATTAATTAACATTATTAGTGGCAACAAAACTGTTTGTTCTCACAACTGTGGGAACTGTGGGGTATAATAATTTATATAATATTTATAGTTTATATTTTTTTCATTTCCATAATTTTCACAAAATATTGAATTGGATTATGTTGAATAATCTTTATAGTGTCATTGTTTTGAAATTGTGGGTCTGGGTAAAATGAAATATATACATGAAAGGTATTTTAAAAGTAGCAAAAATGAAAGATGACACACTGTAAAATGTTTTAATGTGAACTGCATATAATAAAAAAATTAAAATCAACCCCTGGGACATAAATTCATTGATTATGAATAACTTGCGGACACATGATTCCATTTCACACACAATCATTCATTTAGGATCTGTGTGATTGATACAGAAGGCCTCGGGAACATCCTCCACCCCTCGACTAAGCTGTCTAAAAATAAATGAGAAGAGAGGAGGATGAGCAGGCGGAGAAGATGGAAGGATAAAAGAAGGAGGTTAAAGAGGGTGCAGGTGAAGTACACTTTCCTCTGATCCTTCCTCGCTCTCTGCCAATCACAGTCAAATGTGTGCATGTACTTATTAGCATGTGTCTCTTCCTTGCTCATACAGTCTGATGGACAAACTCCACTCCTCCCTTTCTGTCTGTAACCATGTGTCTGACTATGATGAGCATGGCAGCATGTGCACTGTTGTCATGGCTGGTGAGTAAAGGCCGTTTCCATGTAGAGTAGAGGACACTCAACACCATTACTTTCCACAAATACTAACGACACAACTATTGGTTAAAGTCAACATGAAATGACCTTCACAACACATTTTACTTTGTAACGTGATGCATTTTGAAGTGAAACGGGATATTCAAGAAGAAGAAAAAAATGTTGGGCAGGAATTAATTTTATCCACCAGGAATTGATTGGATTGTGAAAAGTGGGCGTAACGTACAACGCAGCCAAACCTTGTTGTCTAAAAGCTATTTGGTCATTAATTAACATTATCCAATAGCCTGCATGGCCTAGGTGATGTCATCAGAAAAGAAAAGATATTTTATATGCATAGCAAGTTATTTGATTATAGATTTGATTATGAAGCTAAAAAGATGTATTCTTTGGGATATCATGCACTGATGAATTCTTCATAGTTATACCGAGTAGCCTATGTGCATTATGAAAGTAAGGTTAATGTGTATGTCGTGTTGACTTTAAACAAAGGACTGATAAAATGTTGTGTAACTACTTTACATTTTTGTTTGGAAATTCAACGATGAGGACTGAACAGCAGTTGGAGTTAACCGAGGCTCCAGGATCGTATTGAAGATTACACCTCGTATTACTAATGCCACACAGTCCAGTGCTAATCTGTCATGATTTGAGAGGGATAAGCTCAGATATGACGTAGAGTGAGCTTTGGAAATCGTCTACAGTGACAGAAATATTTAGGAACTAATTCATATTTGTAAAACCAAACATTGGGGATAATACCAGAAAAAATGAACACAAAAAGTATTTTTGGTTACACTTTATTTTACAGTGCCGTAGTTACATTGTAATTAGCTTAAATAAGTACTGAGTGAGTACTATTAATTAACTACATGTACTTACTATAGAGTTAGGGTTTGGTTTAGTTACTTGTAATTATTAGGGGTGTAACGATTCACTCGTTTTCTCGATGCATCGATTACAAATCCTGACGATGCATATCTTGAAACATGTTTTTTTAATCGTGAATCGTTTATTTCGGTCGATAATCGATGTAAAATGCAAAGAATCGGATTAATCGCGATTCTATAGTGATTCAGTGCTTTCAAACATAAAAACATTAAATTACTACATGCGGAGACGTTGTGCGCCATCATTCGCCCTCACAGCTCTCCTTCACTGACACGCGCGGCTGCACTTTACCGCCTTTCACTGGATTGCGCTCGCGCTCTGTCTGTAGCCCACGTTTGAGCTCTCCTCAGGACGGCCATTTTGTGCAAGGACGGAGAAACACATAATGTAAGTGTCTAAATGCATACGCACAGTTCAATAAATGATAAATTAAACTATAAACTTAATGTCATTAAACTGAATGTGCGAGGAAACTGCTGAAATAACTACACCATGAACAACACTAACATAAGAGCGCGCGGTTTATCAATCAGATGCTCGTTAAAGTTGCGTTCGTTACTATAGCAACAGTAAAAACCCAGCGCGTTTTCTTTCAGAATCACTATAAGGAAAATGTTCCATATAAAGAGAACAAAGATGGCTTTTATAACTATTCCGTGAAGAAAAGTTATTTTAAAATTAGTTGGGAAATTGCTTGATAGTCTCTCCATGTAAGCATTAGTATTTTAAATGTACCTGGAACAGTTTAATAAGGTGTAGCCTTTAACACTATTCTCCACTATATTTAACATGAACTTACTAGGCCAAAAAAATAGTTTTAAAGCCCTTTTAAAGTTTTGGCTTATGTAAATTTCCACAAATGCCAATTTTTATAGGCTGTTAAAATAAAGTTATGGTAGCATCATTGAGAACTAACATTAACTAACATTAAGAATGGACAAAAGGTTTTTTTTGTTTGTTTGTTTGTTTTTGCCCTCTCTGACCTCCTGAAGGCCGCTGTGTAATTCACACCCTGACTAAGACACGTTGAGGGAAGCATTTCAGTATCCCTATAAATGCATATTAAAATGCAGAATCGAATCAAATCACATCGAATTTTAATGTGAATCGTCTCGAATCGAATCGTTCTGAATTTGCAAAAAATGTTCTTGAATCAAATCGAACACCTATGAATCGTGAATCGAATTGAATTGCTGTCTACCCAAAGATTCAAAACCCTAGTAATAATTATGCATAATTTACTGTTATTATTATACATGTAGTAACATGTAACTACGTCACTGTAAAATAAAGTGTTACCATATTTTTGTCAATCAGTACAGTATTTTTGTTGAGTATACATATCTAAATGTCTTACATGTTAGGGGGTAGCTGAGCAATATTACAATATTGTGTGTATTTGTACCCAATTTGTAAATTTGTGCACTGGTTTGATCTATGAGGGTTATTTTTTAGGGGTAGGTTTAGGGGAAAATATATAATAATGATAGAAGTACCAACAAGTGTGTTATTTTTTTAAGCATAAACCTTACTAAGTTTTGTTTAAAACAAGAAAAAACACCATTTGGCATCTAATTCAACATTATTTAGCAGCAACCTCTCTGTATCAAAATTAAGTTTCATAAATACAGAGTCTGCTGTCTGTTCAGTGACACATCACACTTATTGAAATTTTAAGTGTGTGATAAGTTGTATCAAAACAGGCCTCACTATGTATCTGCATGTTATGAACAGAATTGCTCTGCTCCAAAAACTAGCAAGCTTTCTCATTGCATCCTAACAGAAATGAACCTCATAAGTGACTGATTTGGAACGCTCTACATAAAGGCAGCAATTATATATGTCATATTAATAGCGCTCCGTACCCAAGGCACACGAGACTTGCCTTACAATTCATTTGAGGCAGCATGAAAGAAATAATAGTATAGTGAATTGTAATGTAGCAAATGATTCCACAGTATTTAAAGCTACTAAGCTCACTTTACTACATTTGAGGCAACTAGGAGGCTAAGAGGATGATATTCCTCAGTCACGTGACTCTAGACCCCCTATAGCTTTTCTTTGTGTGTGTGAGGAGATTGATTAAGGTGCTTAGTGGACAGGATCTCTTATTCTCTCTGTGTGGACTAAAGTAGAGTAGAGGCCTTTTCTAACACAGAATCATTTACAGAACCTCTCTTTCTCTCTCTCTTTTTGACCTGCCTCATCTATTGTTTCTGGTTCACCTCTGACCCTGAGGCGGGCAGGTTGTTCTGGACTAGAGGAGGAGAAGACGAAAGAGGAGACGGAGGAGGACACCTGGACAGAATGGTGAGAGAGAAAATAGGCGGATATTTTAGGTGGAATATAGGTGATATAGATAGTGAGAACCTTTCACTGTCATTGTCTGGAAAAGAGCAGCAGGAACATTCTGCCTAACATCTTATTCTGTGGTAGAAATAAGTACATAATATGATATAATATAATATAATATAATATAAACAATGCAATACAATAATTTCCCCTTAGCACAATGGCATACAGGATATTAGTCATATTGATTTTTGACAATGTAAGATGGAAGAGCTGACATTGTCCAATCAGAAAGGATTGGGGTTTTGTCCACCTGCTCATGTGAATTCAGCAGCACATGGTTAATTTTAACAGGTGAGATAACCACATAATTAGTCAGCATTCATGAGATCACACTGGATCAGCTTTTGTTCCCTCCCTCGTGCTTTCTGCTCTGCTGAAAAGAGCAGCGCTGCTGGTCACCAGCATATGTTGGGCTTTTGGACGCCAGTGTGCTGGTGTCCCCACCAGGGTTCTTAAAGTTAATTATGGAGGATTATATATTAGGAGATTTATTAGATCCTGGTTCCATTGCCAATTCACTTCATGGTTCTGGTTCCTTTACTGTACTGTAAAACATTATTTTATTATTCATTTTTAGGGAGAATGTACGGAAGAGGATTAGGGCCAAGCAATAATAAAAAATAAAAACATCTCAAGATTAAAGTTGTTCAATTTCGAGAAAAAACTCGTTAAATTTCGAGAGAAAAGTCGAGATAAAATGTTGAGAATAAAGCCATTAAATTACGAGAACAAATTCGTTAAATTATGAGAAAAATGTCGTTAAATTTCGAGAAAAAAGTCGAGATAAATTGTTGAGAATAAAGTCATTAAATTATGAGAAAAAAGTCGTTAAATTACGAGAACAAATTCGTTAAATTATGAGAACAAATTCGTTAAATTATGAGAACAAATTCGTTAAATTATGAGAAAAATGTTAAATTTCGAGAAAAAAGTCGAGATAAAATGTTGAGAATAAAGTCATTAAATTTCAAGAGAAAAGTTGAGATAAAATGTTGAGAATAAAGTCATTAAATTATGAGAACAAATTTGTTAAATTATGAGAACAAATTCGTTAAATTATGAGAAAAATGTTGAATTTCGAGAAAAAAGTCGAGATAAAATGTTGAGAATAAAGTCATTAAATTATGAGAATAAAATCATTAAATTACGAGAAAAAAAGTTGTTAAATTATGAGAACAAATTCGTAACTTAACGAATTTGTTCTTGTAATTTAATGACCTTTTCTCATAATTTAATGACTTTATTCTCAACATTTTATCTCGCCATTTTTCTCGAAATTAAACAAGTTTTTTCTCAAAATTGAACAACTTTAATCTCGAGATGGTTTAATTTTTTTATTATTGCTTGGCCCTAATCCTCTTCCGTAATAATGTATGAAAATGTAATTAAAATAATTCTTATTGTATTAAGTACACTCAGAAGTCATCTGTAAAATTAAGTGATCATTTGAAATTTCAGCTGAACATTATTAACAAATTACCAAAAATGTGTAATTTCAACATTTACTAATACATAATTAAAATCTTTTAAACATTAATGCACTAAAATATTTTTATTAACTGATGTTAACAAAGATTGGTAAATACAGTAACAAATGTATTGCTCATGATTAGTTCATGCTATAATACATCAACTAATGTTTAATAATGAACCTTATTGTAAAGTGTTACCAAAATTGTATACAATTCTTTAAAAAGCTTCCTTTTATTGTACAGTATGTAGCAACTTTGTTATCTCTAGTAAATGGATACTTTAGTTGATCTCAATGTGACAAGCCCTTGTAAAAAAAGTGACACTTGTGACAAAATCAAAATCCAAAATCAAATCATTATTTCCATTAATTAATTAATCTAAAAACACATGGAAATTCATGAAAGTTTAGCTGGCAAAAATGACTTGTTTTAATAAAGCACGATTTTCTAGTTAAGCTAGTTTCATGAATATGCTTGTCAATCAGATTGATCAGATAAATTTGATTGGTGAACAACAGAATGGTTGTGTTGGTCCACTAGCCAAACCAGCATAATCTAGCCTGAACCAGCATGGTTTCATTTGGTCTTCACAAGGGAAAGGAAGCTATCATTGTGAACTATATCCAGATTTAGGACCTGTTTTAATGATGTATTGTGTAATAGAGAATCAATTATAATAGAAGGTGCTTTACAATATTATATGGCAACATTATATAACTGATTATTTAGAATATTTGATACTTTTAGGTCAATGTAAAACTGTCTGTGACAGCTGTACACAACATGGAATATACTTAACTAACTATAATTAAACAAGTCCATTATTGCTTTTACAAAACTGTTACCACATAACTGTCGGGGGTTATGTCTAAGTCTGTTTAGTTACGTTTTGGTTTCCGTTGTGTTCTCTGTCCCTTTTAGACTGAGTTCTGTTTGCTAGTTTGTATCCTTAGTTGCATATTACGTTCACCTGTTGTTCATTATTTGGCTCATTATCTCTGTATATTTAAGCACATGGTTCATGTCCTCTGTTCTTGGTTCGGTCTTGATTATGTTTGAATGTGGCATTCTATGAGTTCCTCCTTGGATTTATTATACTGCTTGTTTCTCTGAATCTCCTGCTTCGTGTGTATACTGCAGCCAAACATTACAATAACATTAAGGACACATGATTTAATTTCAACATAATTTTATTAAGCAAATTCATTAAATGGAATCCTTCCACTAGAAAATACAGTCCTTGATATTACAAAAAGTTGGTAATAGTAACAAAGAAGCCAGCACCAAGAATTATCTGTTTTATAATACAGAATTATGTATTTTGGACAAATAATATTTTTTTTTTTTTTCTAAAAGAGAGCAGATGTGTATATAATTTTAATTAAATTTTGCACACAAGCTGTCATATATTTACTGAAAATTCAATCCATCATTGGATTGACTTTGTCCTTAGAAGGATGACATAAAGCTTGATCTTGTGTTGTATGGACATTTTGTGTTATGCTGCAGTAAATTATTAAAATCTCTGTCTTGGATGTCAGACGCATGTTTGTGGGATAATTTGTCCTTAGACATGCATTAGCTACAGGCTTGATTGAACATGTCAGCATGAATTCTGAGCCTGGATCTTTGCATGTGAATCGATGTGTCTTTGTGTGTGTGAAGCATAAATAGCATGACTAACAGATGTGGAGGTGGGACTGTGATGTCATGCTGCTATTTATAGACTCCCTTCCGTCGTGAATTTTCTGCATGTGCGTGTTTCCGGGGGTATGGCAGTATCAAAAGAGAGGACTGTTAAAGGGGTCATGAACTGCATTTTTATTGTTTCATATTGTTTCATAGGGTGTACTTATAATGTTAGTATGATTTTTACATCAAAAATTGTTTAATTTAGAAATAAAAGGCTTTTTTCCTACCTTGATTTTAGCCCTCTGATTTGAATGCTCTGTTTTAAGGAGCGTGTCTGCTGTGACACTTCAGTGTAAAAGCCCACTGCTGTGATTAGCTAACATATTTGCATATGAAATAGCTAATTATTACATGTGGAACAAAATTTTTACTGTTACAGCTCTCAAGGTTAACTAATTGTGAAAAGTGTTGATTATAGCATTACATTTAGATCTATGGCATTATATTTAGATCATATAACTTTCTGCACACTAACGAATGCTTTCATCATAACTAACAGTGTAAACACAATGTAAATAAGAGATTTGTTTATTATGTTTTTTTCCAGAACTCAGTCACAGATAAACTCGTGCTGTTTGATTGACAGCTTCTCCAGCGATTGTAAACGGAGCGTTCTTTTGATCGATTTCTATATATAATTCAATCACATTTTAATTAACTGATTATTTTCATCCTACTAAGAGAAACAATGTGAAGTTGACCGTTTAGTCACTGTTTGATTTACTGTCATATAGACAAAGAGCATCTGACTGTACATGAATCATTACATAGCCTATCAGAAATCAGGCATTAGAATTTACACAGTTACTTACATGTTGTTGCATTACTGTCGAGTCCATATCGTAAAAGTCTGTTTGCAAAGCCTGCGCCAAAATGCAATTGATTTTACCAAAGAATCCACAGTGAAATGTACCTAATACAAATAAATAATAAATTTCACATTGTGAAAATAAATAACCACATTCCTAGCATTAGGATCCTTTAGAAGATAATGTTATTTTTAGCCCAGTGATTGATCCTGTGCTCTTCTCTCCTCGTCATCTCACTAACATGATGGTGGGCTGGGCCAAAGTTGCAATGGTGAAGTAGGTGGTGATTTTCTTCTGCAGAGGCGGTCTTTTGACGCACTATTACGTAATAAAGAGGCACATTCCACAACGAGTCCTTATCTGGAATTGGTTACAATAAAAGCTGTTTTTGGACTAACAAGGAAGTTTTCATTTCTGAAATTTAGAGGATATTCTTAGTATGATGACCTTTTTATTACATACAGAAGCCCAGACATTACACTGTACACTAACAATGTATGTATGTTCATATACAGCATGTGAGTACAATAAAATGCCTTTAGAGCAGGTGTGAAACACACAAACACACTACCAGATCTGGCAACAAAAATTATGCTGATTTGATATTTTGTGTCTGAGTATTTGTGTGCGATTCTAAAGAGAGAAGCACAGGGAAAATGATGATGTGTCTAAAATTTAGCCACAGCACTTTTTCAGACTAATGGGCCAAATATGACATTACCTTCAGGGTGTGGTGTGTGTCTACACCTTCTGCCTTCTTCTTCATTAAGGATATAAAAGCGAAAAAAAAATTACCTTAAGCAATGATAGATGAGCTACTGAGCTGTGTGTGATACACACGTGCATGTGCTTTATCATAACTGAATTCACTGTCGACACAGCAGTTTCAGATAGCACTAAATGCTAATAAAACCTGAGGACATGCACCTGGAAGCCACAAATTTGCCAAAACATAAAATAGTTATGAAATTCCATGAAACTCTGTTGGTGTTTTTCATAAAAGGTTGGGGCAAGTTGTTACACGTTTTTTTAAATGATACAGTGGATCCGGAATGTATTCACAGCGCTTCACTTTTTCCACATTTTGTTATGTTACACCCTTATTCCAAAAGGGATTAAATTCATTATTTTCCACAAAATTCTACAAACAATACCCCATAATGACAACGTGAAAGAATTTTGTTTGAAATCTCTGCAAATTTGTTATAAATAAAAAACAAAAAAATCACATGTACAAGTATTCACAAGCCTTTACCATAACACTCAAAATTGAGCTCAGGTGCATGCTGTTTCCACTGATCATCCGTGAGATGTTTCTACAACTTGATTGGAGTCCACCTGTGGTAAATTCAGTTGACTGGACATGATTTGGAAAGGCACCGACCTGTCTACATAAGGTCCCACAGTTAACAGTTCATGTCAAAGCACAAACCAAGCCAAGAAATCCAAAGATTTGTCTGTAGACCTCTGAGACAGGATTGTACTATGGCACAGATTTGGGGAAGGGTACAGAAAAAATTTCTGCAGCATTGAAGGTCCCAATAAGCACAGTGGTCTCCATCATCCATAAATGGAAGAAGTTTGGAACCACCAGGACTCTTCCTAGAGCGGGAGAAGGGCCTTAGTCAGGGAGGGGACCAAAAACCTGATGGTCACTCTGACAGAGCTCCAGTGTTTCTCTGTGAAGAGAGGAGAGCCTTCCAGAAGAACAACCATCTCTGCAGCACTCCACCAATCAGGCCTGTATGGTAGAGTGGCCAGACGGACGCCACTCCTTAGTAAAAGGACAGGTCAGCCCGTCTCGAGGATTCTCAGACCATGAGAAACAAAATCCTCTGGTCTGATGAAACAAGATTGAACTCTTTGGCATGAATAGCAAGTGTCATGTCTGGAGGAAACCAGGCACTGCTCATCACCTGGCCAATACCATCCCTACAGTGAAGCATGGTGGTGGCAGCATCATGCTGTGGGAATGTTTTTTCAGAGGCAGGAACTGGGAGACTAGTCAGGATTGAGGGAAAGATGAATGCAGCAATGTACAGAAACATCCTTGATGAATACCTGCTCTAGAGCGCTCTGGACCTCAGAATGGGGTGAAGGTTCATCTTCCGACAGGACAACGACTCTAAGCACATAGCCAGGATAACAAAAGAGTGGCTACAGGACAACTCCGTGAATGTCCTTGAGTGGCTCAGCCAGAGCCAGACTTGAACCCGATTGAACATCTCTGGAGAGATCTGAAATTGGCTGTGCACCGACGCTCCCCATCCATCCTGATTGAACTTGAGAGGTCCTGCAAAGAAGAATGGGAGAAACTTCCCAAAAACAGGTGTGCCAAGCTTGTAGCATCATGCTCAAAAAGACTTGAGGCTGTAATTGGTGCCAAAGGTGCTTCAGCAAAGTATTGAGCAAAGGCTGTGAATACTTATGTACATGTAATTTTTGTTTTTGTTTTTTTATTTTTAATAAATTGGCAAAGATTTCAAACAAACTTTTCACGTTGTCATTATGGAGTATTGTTTGTACAATTGAGGAAAATTATGAATTTAATCTCTTTTGGAATAAGGCTGTAACATAACAAAATGTGGAAAAAGTGAAGCGCTGTGAATACTTTCCGGATGTACTGTATACAAAAAGTGACTTTCAAAAATTTACATTTTTTTTTATGATAGACAAATAGTTTATTATTAGACTGATACATCTAACTAAACTCTTTATATGGCACAGAACATATAAGGAGTTTTTGTCAGCTCAAAGGCCTTGAGGGTTTGGAGTCATGAAAGACTGACATGAAAGAAACACACAGTGCTACATTTAATCTGAACTTGACTCCTTGTTTTAAAACCCTTGGCCCAAAACCTCTCTCATCCCCCCAGCCTCTTTTTTTTTTTTTTCTCTTTCCCCCTCTTTCATGGCTGTCCTCCTCTCCTTAATCCTGGTCTATTCCTATCTTGTTCTCCACTCCTTTCAGGGAAGTCGTTATGCAACGAGGACACATGGTTTGCGGTCACTTTAATCTGGAGGGGATGACGTTTGTGTGTGTGTAGCAGAGACCTCTGTGCTCGTAATACTCCAACTGTCTCCTCATTCATCTCTCTATCTCTCATTCTTTATCTCTAAATCATTTCACATTTCTGTGAACTGACATACAGCTTTGATTCCCCTGCTGTGACCTTTACTGAGGTTGTTTCCTCACCCAGTTACAACTCTCAACCCCGCAAGGTCGTTTCCAAGGACACCCTACTCTTACTGTTTGGCCTTCTGATTGGCTATCGGGCTCTTAAAGCAAAAGTGCCCCCGGTAAGCAGATGACATTCTGAATCAAGCACTGTAACCTCACGCTCCCGCAGCATCACGACAGACTGCAGAGTCAGCAGTCATACCATCACGGCATCTGAGCTGTGCAATTACTTAAGATGCGTCCTGGTAAAAAAGCACATCGCTCCTGGGAGAGAATGTTCTGTTCTCTGTCACAGCACAAAACCATGTTCATGATTAATTGGCTCAGAATACCAGCTGCTGCACCCAGATATACTCACACATCCTTCCTATTTTCAGTTTAAGAACAAAGAAACTGATTTGGGGAACTTCCTAGCTCCTTTTAGATTCACTGTTCGTGTCTTTGACAGAGTGTCAGCTACTCTGAGCGTTCTGACCTAGTTTAGACTAGACTCAAATGTGAGTGATTAGATTAACACTCCTGATCTGATCAGTAAATATATATACTGTATATATTTACTACCATGCAAAAATTTCACCAGGGCTGCACTTATTTCATAAAAAAACAGTAATAAAGTCATATTGTGAACTGGAATTTAAAATAACTTTTTTCTATTTTAATGTATTTACAAATATAAATTATTTAAAGCTGATTTTTTAGCACCATTATTCCAGTCTTCAGTGTCACATGATCATTCATATATGATGATTTTGTGCTCAAGAAACTTTTCTTATTATCAGTGTTGAAAAAGGTTTTGTGCTGCTTAATATTTTTGTGGAAATCATGACACATTTTTTCAGGATTCTTTGATGAATAGAATTTTTTTTAATATTATTTAATGCATCCTTGCTAAATAAAATGATTTATTTCTGACTCCAAACATTTGAACGGTAGTGTATATATTTTATAAATTCCATCATATAGTAGTTCTGTTTATAAATTAGTACTATATATAATTGAATTCTTAATATATATCAAATAATTTAATAATATATTTAATATTTTTAAAATTGGTAGCATATCAATTTATATAAATTATTTATATAATAATATATTTGATTCTACACTTACTGGTTACTCTTAATTTACTATAATCATTTGCACTTCTGGTACACTGACTTTACTTGTACTCTGCACAATTTAACTCCTTTCGTTGTGATCCCCATCATCCCCCTCTTTGTGGGTACTTATTCTCGTCAACGTTAATTCCTTTTCTCTCTTCTGACTATACTGGTCGCATCAAAGATGAAGTAGTGTAGCATATTATGAGGGATCCAGTTCTCACACACACGTGCAGTGAATTAGCAGCGATGTTCTCACGCGTGGTGATGTAACTGTCACAGATTAAAATGAGGGTTTCTTTGACTGTCTGCCTCTCTTCTTCGATCCCCCATTTTATGAGTCAGCATAATGACTAAGAGATAAAATCACCTGACTGCTGTTGCCATGGAGATGGAGATTTTTTCCCCCTTCTACTTCTCTCTGCAGCGAGGGGGGTGGGGGGATGCTGCCAAAGGTTAAAGAAGGATAGAGCATACATGGTGTCAGCCATTTTGTTTTTTTAAAAATTCTGAAAAAACTTTATTAGCAATATGCCACAGACAACGCTGGGGCTTCCAGGGGCTTTAACTGTAGAACATAGTTGATTAAACTATAGACACTGTATCAAATGTGGCCAAAAGCAATTTAGTAACTACTACTGCATTTGGAAAGACAAGATCAAGCAAAATACCAGTCATTGCAATAGTCCTTACATACATAAACACTGATTTACAGGTTTCTTCTTGTGCAAATATGTGTGCCGTAGCCAAGTTTGCCAAAGATCAAAAACAGTACAATGTGTCTCCCCTGCATATTATAGAATCACTGCTTTCCATTGCAAATCAACCCACTGGCCCTAGATGTGTGTGCTAGTGCATGTATTCAGAGAAAATGAAGCTAAATGTGTTTAAATGAGAGTCAATGATTAAATCTTTTTTCTTTTTTTGTGGTTGACATGGAGTTATTGTAAAGAGTTGCATGCATTTTGTCTATCTTTAGAGCAGGTTACTACACTGGTAGTCTAGGTCATGAACACAGGTAATTACTGGTAGAGGTGTCTGTAGATGGTGGGTCTGATTATACAAACAAATTGTACTATTCATAAACATATGAATTTGTGTTATTCATGTTCTTTCTAAGAAACATGAATACTCAATTCTGTATTATTTTAAGGTGACAGAATGTATTTATGTTTTAAGCTTGACCTTTCTAGGGTCACTGAGCCTAAGGTCACACTTTGAATATCCCTCTCTTTCTAATGAACTTTGACATATTGTGTGCAGTCACCTGTTCTGTTCCAATACTGTAATGCAGTATGAAGCTATTCCTGCAGTATCCTGTTCATGATACTGTACTAAGTATTCTAGGAACAGCTAATAGCATTAAAGTAACAATAATTCAGATTTACAAAGTTAAATGAACTTAACTAAGATGTTTGGTACAAGGGAGTAAAGGAAACAGAAGAATAGATGGTAATAGAGAGAGTAACTTATGTAGGCCTAGTTAAAATGAAGCACAGAAATAGATATTTGCCACAAGCAAATAATTAGGCATTCTTATTTAAAGAAGCTACAATATCCTTTCATTATTCCAGTGCGGAAATAAAAGATTCACATAACCACACATAATGAAGAGACCAAAACTGGTGCATTAAAATAAATCTGATAACTGCAAAAAAATTGGCAACACTTTACAATAAGGTTCATAAGTTAACATGAACTAATAATGAACTGCTCTTATAAAGCATTTTTTTTAACGCACTGTGAACTAACATGAACAATGAACAACTGTATTTTCATTAACTAACATTAATGTAGATTATACAGTATCAAATATATTGCTCATGGTGAATTCATTTTAGTTAACTAATTCAACTAACTAATGTTTAACTAATGACCCTTATTGTAAAGTGTTACCAAAAATAGTGTGTGTGTGTGTGTGTGTGTGTGTGTGTGTGTGTATATATATATATATATATATATATATATATATATATATATATATATATATATATATATATATATATAGATAGATAGATAGATAGATAGATAGATAGATAGATAGATAGATAGATAGATAGATAGATTTAAGGCCTACTGCTTCAGATGCTTAAGGCCTGCTGCAGTGTTCGTTTTCTCTGACAACACATTTAATACATGTAATAAAAAACACTGAAAGAAACAATATACCAAACACTCTAACAAAACATTAATCATGCAATCACACCGACTATGACTTAGCTTATGGTTAGTCCATTTTATCAAGATTTTCTCAGAGCACACGGTGATGCTGTGCGACTTTGGAATTCTGCATTGCCGCAGGAGGAGCTTTGCCCGTATCCGATTGGCGACTTGTACCTGCTGCCTGCGTGTTGATTGGACCGATGATACGTCGATATTAGGGCGTGCGTGCGTCTATTGGCTGAGAGCGTAAATGTGGGCGGTTCTCGTGAGGTGCTCGTTTATGAGGTCGGTCAGTTGGATAAGCGCATCTCTCACATCCACCGGCGCTTCTTTCCAGGCGGAGTGGTAGGCGGAGTGGCTTCTTTCCAGCTGGCAGTGCTGCGGAGGGACATCAGATCATAAAACAGGCTGCAGTGCGGCTTCTTAGTTTTGCCGGCTTTTATCGCAACTACCAAGAGCAGCGCACGAGACCGGCATCCCCGCGAAATGACCTCGCCGTCGAATTTCATTTGACCATTTAGTTTGTCTGCATTTAATATTTACAAAGTTGTGCAGGTTCGTTTAACTTAAATGCTGCAACGAGTAACTTATTTTATACCTTGACGTGAAAGAATACGCGCTTTAGGTGCCTCAGCCAAGGTAAAGCTCTGAAACAAAGTTTTAAACCAAGTATAATTATTCGTCTTTCTTAAGATCCTTTTTGATGACTGACATTCTCTCTTCGTAAAAGGCTGTCACTCTCTCCATCACTCTCATTTTACCTGAAGAGGACGGACTGACTGCGCAATCATGGGGGTAAGACATCTCTCTTTTACTGCATCACAGCAAACAGAAGATAATTAAAAACATTTTCCCTATGAATTTCAACTTCGTTATACAAACTTTAAATCCTGTAAAATGCAGCGTCATGTCCTTCGCTGTCAGACATAAAGTGACAGAATGACATTGACTTATATGCGGATTTCTGGACTGCGACACTGATGGGACAGGACGTTCTGTAATCACACGTTATGAATTACACGCTATAATTGTGAAATTGTTATGAGCCCACATGAATGGTCAGCAGCAGATAAAACGGAACTGCGTTTATGAACTTTCACAATGCTGTCGTCATAGCGGATACGCAGATAACGTTTTTAGCTGTTATCCTAATTGAAAGCTTGTCGGTGTTGTCTGAATGATAATATCTGGACGGTTATGTTAACCTTCACGAGCCAGTCTAATCGGGTTATGCTGGTCAGAGACTTTCTAAAGGGCATCGCTGCGCAGTTACACTCAAACTCAGCGCGGCTGTCTTTGCCTCGTGATTCTGTGGAGTCTGTCTCTACTTATTAACGCTCAAAAGTTGTATGTCAGGTTGTTGGGTTTTTTTATATGTTTTAGGACTGTTTGAGTGCATCTGTGGAGTGGTCCCCCCTCCAGCACCCCCTTTAGCTATATCCTTCCCTGTGTACTTACTGACCGCAGCGCACGCCTCCTGCTCTGAACAGTTAATCCGGATGTTCTGAATGTGCGTTTTGGTCATCTTTATGGACACGACCGGCATTGCTGAGTGTTTTAAAGTGTCTGGTGTCCAAACACGCACAGTCACACACACCTCAGAGCCGGTCCATCGCTGAAGTCCACATGCGTCATAATGCGGTTACCGGGAATCTGTACTAAACCGGCTTATTTCCTGCATCTGTGACATAACCTCGCGCGGGGTAATCACTGACAGGGCAGATTTAATAGATTCGGTTCTGAAGAATGTCTCGAAAGGTCGAATTTGAATTGCGGCTAGCCTACAGTTTGTAACTGCGTTGGGGTGAAAGGAATGTCAGACTGAGTTGCGCAATCTGCCTCATCAGCGTGGCTTTATCATGTTATATGCGGAATGACGTGGAGAGTTAGCAAGTGCGTAGCACACAGAAGTGCGCAGTGAGAATGCCGGTGTTGAGCAGATGATGTGCGTAGTTTATAGCCGTTGCCAGGGACACTGAGAGACCGGCTAAAGCTGTCAATGCAGAAAAGATCCCTTAGCAACATCGCAGAACTGAATGTTCACAGACGCGCTGCAGCGAATGCGTCAAGACTGATGACTTAGCGGCGTAAGAGCAGGGCAAAAATGATTACGCAGACAGTTTTGTCCTGTCATGGATCAATACGAGCGCTTGTGTGTGAGTTTACCTGCTTAAATGTGATGGAAGGTAACACATACTGGCGACTTCCGCGCAGTTTTCTTTAAGCTTGTCAGCGGTTTGTTTAATGGCGCTGCTGCGTGCCGTGCCGGTTGCTGTCGCAGTGATGCTCGAGGCGATGCACCACCATCAGCATCCCAGCTGTTTCATTCCCTATAGGCCGCTTTCTGCGTCAAACACGAGGCGGAGCCACGCGAGTGGAAATTCCCGGTACTGGCCTGTGATAGGCACGAGATGCGGATACGGAAAGCGAATAGATGAAATGAAGTAGCATTCATTGTGATCATGTTTTAGTGGAGGTCAAATGTGCTCTTAAAGGGACAGTTCATACAAAAATTGAAATTTTGTCATCAGATCCTCATGTGGATTCATCATTTTCAGCCTATAATTTTCTGATGTGCAACATAAAAGATAATGTTATATAGGCAGAATGACAGATTCAGACACCACTTAAAAAAAGCAGACTTTGTCTGTCCCTCACATTTTTTCTTATAACACCCCCCCCCCCCATTTTTTTATATATAAATATATAATTTATGACGCATTATATGTTTATATATAATTTTTATTTATTTTATTATATATATATATATATATATATATATATATATATATATATATATAAATTAATATAATAAAAATAAATAACAATTATATATATATATAAGCAGATTTTGTCAGTCCCTTACATTTTTTTCTTATAACGCCCCCACAAAAAATAAATAAAAATTATATATATATATATATATATATATATATATATATATATAATGTTAATATATATATATAACATTATATATATATATATATATATATATATATATATATATATATATATATATATATATATATATAAAATAAAAATAAATACAAATTAAATATATATATATATATATATATATATATATACACACATATATAAGGCTATGGAGCAACATGATGGTGGTTAAATAGTGAGTGAAGTGAACTGTTACTTCATCACCAGAACAATCCACAATCACATTACAAAACATTACAATTATTTATTACAAAATAAATGTGTAAAATATATATTATTTATTTAATTGGCAAATCAATAATTTACCTAATAAATAGTTAAGTTTAGTTTCTTGTTATTTTGGAAAGAGCAACTAGAGGGACACAAACACTAAGAAGAATGTGCACACAGCTTATTTAAATATTAATCAGCTTGTATGCATGTAATTTGGATTTAAAATTTTCATTAGTATGTCTATAATGATTATTAGTTACTGCCAATGTAAACAATTTAAATATTATTTCATTAACCTAAGAAAGAGAGAGATTAGGAGAACGACTGGTGACATTCCAGTGTACATTAGATGCAGCAGTACATAGTGTAGCCTATACACTGCAGGTGAGTGTCTGTGGGGGGGGAGGGGAGGAAGGGCATGGGGAGGGGAGGGGTGTGCTGCAGCAGGACGGTGTAGCTGGGAGGAGGGGGAGGAACACAGATCCTGTTACATGTAATTAGCCTAGCTGAGCTTGTGTTTCCAGAATGTGAGTGGGCTGGGTTACCTGGGTACAGATGGTATAGACAACGAGTGACCAAGGATGAGGACACAGAGGTGTCCATGATGTGGAATCAGTCAATAGTCACGTTTCCACCGAAATTACCCAGAACAATTTGTGCCATTAACTTTTTTCCTCCCAGACATGTTGCTGTCTGCATTCACACTCACAATTTTCAAAGTTGTCAGATTACTGTTCTTTTCACACTGCATGACTATCTGGGTAGCATTCAGCACATTGTGTGCACATTGCACAGTGGATCGGCGACAGGGGGTTATACATTGCATGCCTTAAGAAAGAATTGCCGACAACTCTGTCTGGTCCACAAACTACATTTCACAACCAAACACGAGAGAAGTGATAAAGAAATAACGCGAGGTCACACATGAGGCCGGAGTTCTCGCGCAAGACTGGAATTGCTATTAAAAAATTTTAGCCCGCAAGAAGCTTATTATCCGAATTGTCTGTGCGCTAAATATTATGGAGGAGAAAATGGTTGGGGAGACACAAGTCTATTATTCCTCCCCGAATTTCTCGCTGCCCTGTATCTCGCCAATGTCATTTTCAGTCAGAACACATTTCACACAGCAGGATTTTGAATCGTGCCAAATATCTCATGGTTTATCTCACGCGATTGTCACTCGCGTTAACGAGCAACAATTTGCCTCAGATTTTAGGCATTTGACAGCGATTTCGCAAAATCTGTCAGCAAGAGAAAATCGGGCCTAAAATCATGCATTTTCAACTCAGCATAAAGTACCGTGTAGATTAGTCCAGTGACATAGGACTGCGCGCAACTCTCCAGTTCCCGCTGGATTTCATCCTCTGCATATAAGCTCAATAAAGCCTGAACCTCGTTGTTGGTCCATCGGTCGTATTTTTCAAACTACATTGTTGATTCGAATAGCAAACAACTCTTACTGCATGCGCTGCAACAGACTTTTAAAAATGGTGATTGAAATAAAATGCTGTGTGGAGTCAACCAAGCAAAATGCAGCATGAATTCAACCAATCAGCATTTTCCGCACCCAGATCCCACCCCTGAAAGCACATCTTGTGAGCAAGGACTTTCTGAGGGGCGAATTTTTACCCAGAACTTAATTTAGACAATGGTCCCTGCGGTCAAAACACACCGAGTACCACAGTCCCTAGTTCCTGTGGAAAGTTCCTGCAGAGGAAACGTGACTAATTTTAAGGTCATAATGAAGTGCATGATTTAATAAGATCAGAGAAAAGGTCAAATTAGTCTCTTAGATTTGCTTGTTATAGGATAGAGTTGCATTTATGTTTAGGATCTTACTGGTATTGTTTTGATAGGGATGAATTTGGTTTCAGGATGTAGAAACAGTGAATGATTATAATGGAATGAAATGATGAATACAATTTCGCCAAAATTTTTTTTTATTTTTTTCATATTTTAAAAGTCAATGAAGTTTATGAAGCATATAGATTGAGTATACATTATATATGTATATATAAAGTAATTATAAGTATTTAAAGTATAATTAATATGAGTATATAAAGTCAATATAAGTGATTTATGTAATTTATGTATTTATGAAGTCATTCATTTATTTCATTTACATTTACATTGTCAATAAATATAGCATTTCATAGCTTCTTTTGTACTGATATATGACTCTATTATTTATATGTCAGAAGCTTTTTAGCTAATTGACTCTCTGTTTTACATAGTAAATTATACGTCAATGGATCACTGTTACTGGACCATATTTAGGGGTATGAAGGATTTGTTGTTTAGGAGTTTAAAGGTGAAGTGTGTAATTTCTGCACTTTCTTTACAGTTTTATGTCAGCTTAAAAGTGGCTTACCAATAGTTGTCTATGCAATGACAGACTTCAGCTTTAAATGGGCTGGATTGGATCAGTTAGTTCTCATTATCACATTCTGTCCAAGGGATGTCTGTGAGTGGAGCGGATACTCAAGGTCAGATTACCCTCTCCTCATCTTTCCTCAGTGTTGATGTAGCGTAACTGCCCCCTCAGGTCAGAGCTGCTGTGATGCCGCTCCACCGGTGGGGACATGCGTGGAGGGCCTGGTTCAGGTTCCACATCCACACCACACCATCATTTATTAATGTAATACTTTGTTGGTGGAGGAGCAGAACCGTCCATTCTGATGGAAGGAATTCTGTGGCAGAGCTGACCATCAGCTCTTCTTTAACTAGAGCTGTAATGAACAATCAGTGTCAGGCGCCAGAGAGATTGTGACTTAAGTGCTGAGGAGAAGAGAAACTGTGTGTACATCATGTCTGTGTGGAGACAGAATAAAGAAAGGAATCCTCAGACAACCCCTTTGAGACGTGAAGAATCTGTGTGTCCTGCTGTGATTGTAATTTGGGGCAGTGATTCAGTGTTCCAATCAAGAACATGCACACAGATGCCCCACACTCTGGCAAAGCTGCTTGGCTCAGTGGATGAAGTATATAGACAGATGGGAGGATAGAATAATGGATAGAGAAGAACAGGAGGGGATATAGAAGGTATACTTTAACAAGGAGGATTATAGATTTTTGTTTAAAGTTAATTTTAGAAAGCGCCTAACAAATGAAAATTATATTGCAACCCCCCCCCCCCTTTTTTTTTTTCTTTCTCTTTTCTTTTCTTTTTTCCTTTCTTTTCTTTTCTTTAAATGTGTGTATTGGTTGAGCTGTGCAGGGGTTACATGACTATTCTGGGTATATTAATTAAATTTTCTCATTATTGGAATTATTTAATCTAATTTTTTTAATTGATTAAGGAGGTTTCTTCATTTTCCCATTGGCCTAAATTAATGATTCTCAAAGTTTTGGCTCCAAGGGCCCTTATCGTCAAAAACAGTATTCAGATGTCCTCCAAGATATTTCTGGTACTTCTGCTATAATGACAAAGCAATAGAAACTTTTTTATTTACAGAAACAAGGAGGGGCAATATATTAAAATAATTTAAATCATTATAAATAATTCCATAATTCCATATTAGGTAAAAGTTTTCAATTATTTTAATTATTTTAATTTTTTAAACTTGTTTTACTGATAAAATATTATAGAGCTTGACATAACTTGAAAAAAATTATATTTATTTAAAAAAAAAAAAAACATCTTGACTTTTTACTCTTAATTTTTACCAAGACCCTGATAATAACAGTTGATGAGGGATCAAATTAAAATAAGAAATATGACCATGGACCACAAAACCAGTCATAAGGGTCAATTTTGTTAAATGAGATGTATACATCATAAATAAGCTTTCCAGTATGGTTTGTTAGGATAGGACAATATTTGATAAAGATACATCTGGAATCTGGAAAAAAATCTGGAATCTGAGGGTGCCAAAGATCTAAATATTGAGAAAATCACCTTTAAAGTTCTCCAAATTAAGTCCTTAGCAATGCATATCCATTCACAAAAATACATTTTTGATATATTTATGGTAGGGAATTTACAAAATATCTTCATGGAACATGATCTTTACTTAATATCCTAATGATTTTTGGCATAAAAAATCGATAATTTTGACCCATACAATGTATTGTTGGCTATTGCTACAAATATACCCGTGCTCCAGTGTCTTATTTTAAATAATTCTAAGCCATCGTGCCCTGGCCCCCTGGTTGAGAACCACTGGTATAAAGAGTTGAAAATTTTCAGACATAAATTTGTGTACACATAAAGAAGACATTAAACATATACAATAACAATCAACATTCCATATACAATAAATAATTCATTACCATATAATTTAATTATCATATAAATTAGTTTAACTTCCTCAGTTCTGATTTGTAAGTACAAAGATTCTGGTATTGCTTCAGTAAACTCCGCAAAGTGAGCCTGGCTCTTTTGTGATGGAGGCGATTCAGAGGGAGCTAATCCTAGTGTGCCGTAATCAGATTATTTAATCTGTACTTTGAGGCCCAGACCTAGCCTGGTCTACATCTCACGGCATAACAGATGGTACAGCAAGGTCACTTACACGCACACTCATTCAACCACATACTGGATGAAGTGTTCAGTGTTATCTGCTCTTGAACAAGCACTTCATGGCTCACACTTTTAAGGTCAGTCACACAGAGTCGTGCACACAAATACACCCTCGTGCCAGATCAAAAAGTCTTTTTTCTGGATGTATTGACATGTGTAAAAATAATTGAGACACTCATAGTAATATATCACACCGAACAGTCCTCTAAGGGCAGTATTGATGTGTCTGCTGCCATTACAGTGGTTTAAACGCTTTTTGTACAGCTGGCACTGTGCTGCCTGGAGATAATCATCAGTACTAATAGCTGGTCAGAGAAGACAAGATCTGGCAGGGATTCCCTCTGGTCCAGAACATCCTCTCAAGATAAAAGTATAAGCTTTAACCATTGATATACCACCAAAGTTGTTTCTACTACAGTTCTTTGGATGGAAAATTAAATGATTAGTCTAAAGTTAAATAAACTCCTTATGCTAGAGGGAAGAGAGACTGAAAAAAGAGTGATCATGCTGCTAGCAGAGATGATTCTTCATGCTCTGTGAGCATCAGACTGGCCTTGTCATTCCATTGGCTCTGTAAGGATGGTGCCACATCTTATGACCACATTAATATAATGCATACTCTTAATATTCCAATGGTGTAAAAGATGTAATGATTTCTGTTATTAACTGATGATAACTTCCGATGGTCTGATGGAGGTTTCATCATGGCTAAAAGTTACAGTACATGCTGTTCAAAATTTTGGGGTTGGTAAGATTTTTTAATGTTTTTGAAAGAGAATTTATGTTCACCAAGGCTGTATTTATTTGATCAGGAATACAATAAAACAGTAATATTCTGAAATATTATTACCATGTATTCCTGTACTCTAGTCTTCAGTGTCAATTATCCCATGATTTACTCACCCTCAAGCCATCTTAGGTGTATATGAATATCGTCTTTCAAACTAACACAATCCAAGATATATGTAAAAATATCCGTGCTCTTACAATCTTTATAATGGCAGTGAATGGGTGGCCCGATTTTGAAGCAAAAAAAAAAAAGTGCATCCATCCATTGTAAAAGTACTCTACACAGCTCCAGGGGGTTAATAAAGGCCTTCTGAAGCGAAGCGATGGGTTTTTATTAAAAAAATATCCATATTTAGAACTTCATTAACTATAATATCTAGCTTCTGGCAGATGGCCATATGGCATCAATTTGCGGTGGAAGAGTAACCTCTGACCCGCCGCATTACTTAATTACGAACGCGCAAGCGCAGAGGATAGAGCAAAATTTTTGGCAAACTATCCCTCTAAGGAATTTGTGTAAAAGTATACATATGTGTGCAGTATTATAAGAACATAAAATCAGTCATCTAAAAGCTTTTAAGGACAAGATGACACACAGACCCTGGAGAATCAGTGTGCTTTTCACACTTCTATAAACACATTCATGAAGGCTGCAGTCCCCTGGCAAACTGTAGCAGAGATTTGCTCTTCCTAAAGGGAAGGTTTGCTTTGCTTATTTGCAGACTAGCTTACATTGACATCATCACAAAGTCAAACTCAGTGAGGAACAAGTGGCATTTTACAAAAAATTTCAAGTCCCGTGTTCATCTTGACTAAAATGACTCTCTGTTTGAAGACAGTTTTGATATTTGCTGAGTTGGTCTGACAAAAATAAAAAAGTTGCCTGGAGAGATTCTTAATTTTTGTCTCTTTTACTCCAGTGCTTCTCTTTTTTTAATTACAATTTAACATATTTTAGAGTAAATTAAGTGAAATATCTTGATTTTAGTTGTTTTATCATATTTTAGTCCAGGGGGTTAATAAAGGCCTTCTGAAGCGAAGCGATGGGTTTTTATAAAAAAAAAAAATCCATATTTAGAACTTCATTAACTATAATATCTAGCTTCTGGCAGATGACCATACGGCATCAATTTGCGATGGAAGAGTAATCTCCGACCCGCCGCATTACTTAATTACAAACGCGCAAGCGCAGAGGATAGAGCAAAATTTTTGGCGAACTATCCCTTTAAGGAATTTGTGTAAAAGTATACATATGTGTGCAGTATTATAAGAACATAAAATCAGTCCTCTAAAAGCTTTTAAGGACAAAATGACACACAGACCCTGGAGAATCAGTGTGCTTTTCACACTTCTATAAAAAAATAAAAAAGTTGCCCTTCAGAGATTCTTAATTTTTGTCTCTTTTACTCCAGTGCTTCTCTTTTTTTAATTACAATTTAACATATTTTAGAGTAAATTAAGTGAAATATCTTGATTTTAGTTGTTTTATCGTATTTTAGTGTTTGGTCTAATTTTGAGTCATTTTAAGCCCCCTTGGAAGTTTGCTGAGACCCCCTGTGGCATTTGCCCCCTGATTGAGAACCACTGTTTTAGTCCATGTTCATTAGCATTGAGGCCAGTATCTTATACTATTGTACTTGGCAAAATTAACTTTTACAAGATTTAAACAAATTTAAAATTTGCAGTCCTTCTCCTCTAGAAAAATGGACCAAAAATATTGATGACTCATCCTGCACTGCAGAGATTTTGGACCAATCAGGTTCTATATAGAATAAATGGATCTCAACCTTTTTGACTTCAAGCCCCCCCATTGTTCAACAATACTTATTTAAAGCCCCCCCACTCACAATTTATACCCCATGTAATATTTTAGAGCTTATCATAACTACAAAGATTTATATCCATTATGAAAATAACCAAATAGCAAGAAATATCCTGATTTTTAGTTGTTTTAGTTTCTTATTTTAATGCTTGTTTTGTCTTATTTTAAATAATTGAGTCATCTTGAGGCTCCCTGCTAGCCCCCGGCCCCCCCGGTTGAGAACTACTAGGCTAGAATGAGAATGTCCCAATTAATTTATAAAAATCACCTGCAACAATAGAAAATATGAAAAGAAAAAAAAAGTGTTTGTATTCCACTCAGAACTTTTTATAATTTTGTGTTTTCTCTCTTTTGCAAAGTCTATCTCAGTCGCTCTGTCCAAACGTATGTAGGACATGTAAGTCCCTGGGCTCAACAACCACACACTTCTCTTTGTGTGTCTTTCTCTTTAGAATGTGATGCACACATGCAGACTGAATAAGTCCTTCAGTTTCAAAAGCATCAATAATTTGTGACAAGAGTTCAGAGGACAGACCTCAGCACCAGAGACTGTGTGTGTGTGTGTGTGTTCTGTCTCAGTCGGTAGAAACGTCAGTGTGCTGGCATGTAATTCCAGCCCATCGGCTCTGGTTCTCTCTCAGAGCAGGACTGTATGTTTTTCTCCACAAGGAACACGCAGTCAGTAACGTTACCACAAGAGCACAATTATATCTCATCAGGAATTAGATAACCACAGTTACCACTTGACACACACCTAAGACTTCTACTGTAAACCATACTGTAATTTAAATCACTTAAATGTAGCCTATTCAATAAAAAATAACTTCCAGATTAAAGGGTTTTCATGACCAATTCAAATTCTAAGATGAAGTAACTTGCACATCTTCTAACAACATTTATCTCAGTGAAAAGTTACAACATTTATTATAAACAACATTTTAAGACTTTTTTTAAATTATTTTTTTCAGTGCATCTTCCATTAGCAGGTGTGGCAAAAAGTTAGTTTTGGACCCTGATCTTCCTCATTTTCTCAGACTCTGTTGTCCGACAGTGAATCTCTCAACATGAGCTTTACTCAAAGTAAATATTAATTTGATATTTTTTCAAAATTGCATCAGGCTTGTCTGTGAGAGAACGAGAGCGCTCTTCTCCTGTTTCCTCTCTGTTCTTATGCCGCAGTGCAGGTATCATTGCAGATGTACATTGCGCATGCACGCACACACACACACACACACACACACGTTGGGTTTTCATGTTTTATGGGGAATTTCTATAGACATAATGATTTTTATACTGCACAAACTGTATATTCTATACCCTAACCCTAACCCTACCCATCAGAGAAAACATTCTGCATTTTTACATTTTCAAAAAAATTTATTTTATATGATTTATAAGCAGTTTTCCTCATGGGGACAAAAAAAAAGGTCAGAAATTACAGGTATTACTATCCTTTTGGGGACATTTGGACACACATCAAAAAATACACACCTACCATAAAAACATAAAAGTATAACATATTATATTGTATACACTATTTTTCTGTTTGTTTGTTGTTGTTTTTTTGGATTTTGAATCTATTTTCCTCTGTCCATCACTCTCATTCTGGTTTTTCCAACTCTCATTTCGCTCATCGTTCCTTTTGTTCTTTGTGTGTGTATTCAGCTGTTTTCAATTTTCTAGTAATGAAAGATGACGTTTGCAGTGTTTCCATGTGTGTGTCATCAGCTTTCACACTTTTAGCCACTATTACAAAGCCAAATTCAGAAAACAAAAACCTAATATAGATGCGCTTATATAGTGATGAGATGTTTCATCTGTAGGATCAGTGTGAGCTGATAGGGGTGATCCTCACTTTCTATTCACTTAATTATTTAGTGGTGTCATCTACCACACACACACTCGCTTTTGTCACAGGATCTGTAGCGCTGTTGTGTGTTCTGTGCAGGCTGGTTAGAAGGTCACCGTGCACGTGTGTGTGTGTCCGGTTGGTTTTGGGCAGGTGGTGTCATGCTGAGAGTCATCAGACATTAAGTGCAGCCGCTGACGGCGACAAGCTCTCACACTGAGAGAGCAGCAGGTCAATATCTAATTACCCCACAGGAAGTGGCAAATATTCCTTTTTCTCTCTGGTAATCTCTATCTCTTTGGATACCTCTCTTAGTCCGCCAGCTTTCTGTCAGTCCCCACCCACGCATGCTCCTCTCTCTTTCCATCTGTCCCCTGTTCTGTTTCTCCTCTTTATCTATCCATCTTCTTCTGTCACGTCCTCATTCTTTTTTAATAGGTATCACCTGGCTGCATGCGTGAGTCTGAGCCTTTCGGTCTAAACCAGGCATATCAGCTGACCATAAAAATGAAGATAAAAACCTCAGTCAAATTTCGTGCTTTGTTCTGGCGGTGTTTTAAGTCACTGCTTGAAATTGCAAATTTAATCAAAAGAGACAGGTCTGGTTCGGATTGCTCTTAAGACACTTCGTACATAAAACTCAAGAGTAAGGATAGATTCTGATTGTCCTGAAATGTTTGTATTTCCCTGGCAATATTTTGGCAAAACAAAAATGAAAAAATAATAATTTTTTGAATAAATAAATATTGAATAAAAATAAATAAAATGTTGGATTAATGGTAATATAAAAATATAGTTAAAAATTGTTTTATTTTTTTATAAAATGTATTTATTAGGTAAATTTATATACTATGTAAAATAAGGTAATAAATAAGGTAAAAACAAATTAAGGTTATATATTTATGAGTTATAAAAAATTATCATTATTATTATATATTAAATATATTAATACTTATAAAAGTATTCATATATTTTATTAAACAATTTTCTTTACAGAACAAAGTACATATACAAAGTAAATATACAATAAAACTATTAGTAAACATTTTTGTCTAAAGGTCAATTTTTATTGCAATAATTATATTATATTATATTATATTATATTATATTATATTATATTATATTATATTATATTATATTATATTATATTATATTATATTGCAATATATACAGAGAGAGATATTATACAGGGTCTAAAATTAACACTCGACAAGCCCCAAATACGAGTAAAAATCAGTGTTGGCGAGTGAATGAACCGGTGTCAGTCGCCAATTGGTCAGTAACAATTTTTTGAATTCTAACAATGCATGTTGTGACAACATGAACGTGAACAAACATGAACTATGCTCTGTCTTAAGTCACCGGCCATTGGCATGTGTGGCAAAAAAATTTGTATTCTAACAATGAACAGAACAAGGCCAGTTCATTAAAGGGTTAGTTCACCCAAAAAAAAAAAAAATATATATATATATATATATTGTATTAATTATTTAAAAATATAATAAAGCACTTGATATTTTTATATTTTTAATTTACACAGGTATATTGTTTAGTTTTGATCATACTCTCATAATTAAAGGATTAGTTCACCCAAAAATGAAAATTCTGTCATTTATTACTCACCCTTATGTCGTTCCCGTAAGACCTTCGTTCATCTTTGGAACACAAATTAAGATATTTTTGTTAAAATCCGATGGCTCCATGAGGCCTCCATAGGGAGCAATGACATTTCCTCTCTCAAGATCCATTAATGTACTAAAAACATATTTAAATCATTCATGTGAGTACAGTGGTTCAATATTAATATTATAAAGCAACGAGAATATTTTTGGTGCGCCAAAAAAAACTAAATAACGACTTATTTAGTGATGGCCGATTTCAAAACACTGCTTCAGGAAGCATCGGATCATAAATGAATCAGTGTATCGAATCTGCTGTTCGGAGCACCAAAGTCACGTAATTTCAGTCATTGGTAGTTTGACACGCGATCCGAATCATGATTCGATACACTGATTCATTGTGCTCCAATGCTTCATGAAGCAGTGTTTTGAAATCGGCCATCACTAAATAAGTCGTTATTTTGTTTTTTATGGCGCACCAAAAATATTCTCGTCACTTTATAATATTAATATTGAACCACTGTACTCACATGAACTGATTTAAATATGTTTTTAGTACTTTTATGGATCTTGAGAGAGGAAATGACATTGCTGGCTATGAAGGCCTCACGGAGCTATCGAATTTCAACTAAAATATCTTAATTTGTGTTCTGAAGATTAACGAAGGTCTTACGGGTGTGAAACGGCATGAGGGTGAGTAATGAATGGCAGAATTTTAATGTTTGGGTGAACTAACCCTTTAATGAACTGGCCTTGTTCTTTTCATACATTGACCAGCAGGGGGCTCTACTCATCCAGAACGTTATGTGAACGTTCCTGTTACACAGGGTCTTGCCTCAGTAATTTTCTGGAAGGGAATTCACTCTTCACATATCGACAGTGCTACAAGAATAGATCTTTATTCCCTGGAGGAAGGCATGTTGGTTGATCTGGAAGCTCAGTATTGATCAGCCTGTGTGGCAGATGATACACAGTTTCCTGCTCTAATGACGAGTGTCCCACTAAAATAGCATCTGAGAGTTTCGCATGAGCTATCTTTGCCCTGCTGGGTTAATTCTGTGCTGCACTCTTCCGGTATGATAGGATTACACAAGCAGCCAATAGAAACAGAGGATTTACAGAAGGAAGTAAATAATGATAGTACACTGAAAGGTCAAAATCTGATCATGACAAAATAATTATCTTGAGGTTATATATTTTTAATTGGTTAAAAATAATCAGCCTGTTACAGTAAAACAGAACTGGAATTTTTTACTTCTTGGAAAGTCTGAAATTTGATCTCTGACTTCATTTAGATAAAGAACAAAGGGTAAAGAATTTGATTTAAGTTGTTTTGATGCTCCTGAAGTCACTGAACTGCATTTGCGTGCAAGTTTCACTTCACGACTTTCATGTCACTTTGATCTGAAACAGACTAATCAGAGTGTCTTTGATGAAGGAGTCATATCTCTGTGTGATGATGCCACACTGTTAATGTGAATGACAGGAGGAGGGAAGATCTGTATTCTTTCAGCAAATTAAATTAGCTTTATTTTTACCACTTTGATGTGACCACAAAGTGAAGAGAGCAAGATGGACATTTGTTTAGTCACTTCTCATGATCCACCATCTTCCAGGCCAGTGTTCAAACCGAAATCCATGTCAGTTCAGAGTAAATTATTTGAAATTATCTTCATTATGATCTTACATTGATGGTGTTGTCATTGTTACTGAACCACAGCAGACAGAGAATAAACTCTGATGGATTAAAATGAGATTGCCTTTTTAGTTAATTAACAGATTTTTCTCTCTCTCCTCTATCAATTTTGTTTTAGTATGGACGATCGGATAGCTACCGCGTGGCCACCACGCAAGATAAAGACGAGAAAAGTTCTCCAAAGAAGAAAAAGGGAGTAAAAGATCTTGATGAGCTGAAGAAAGAAGTTCCCTTGGTAAGAATCTCACTAGAATAGAAGCATATCTATAATCGTTTTGCCTTTTTATTCTGTTAAATGTTCCTTTTTAAATTCCATTTCAGACGGAACACAAGATGTCAGTTGAGGAAGTATGCCGGAAATTCCAGACAGACATCGTTCAGGTAAACTTGTATATTATTTAGTGTTCGCTAAAAAACAGGTTTCCTTGTTTACTAAATTCCACCTTTTATAATTATAAAGCCAATGTGTTTAACTGATGTTAAATAATTATAATAGTGCAGAAAATACTCACCTGAGTTTAAGTTTATGAACACATCATTTGTCTGGGGAATGACTGTTGTGATGCACTTCTCTTTATTGACCACTAGGGAGCACCATACTCTGTATAAGACACTGGTTTTCAAACTTTTTGCATTCCATGTAGGATACCTCTGGTACTTCTTCTGTAGTCAAGTCAAGTTATCTTTATTTATATAGCGCTTTATACAATATGGATTGTTTCAAAGCAGCTTTACAGGGATAAACAGGAAAATAATGACTCAGTTATTCAAACAGAGTTCAGTCCTGCTGTAAAGCAGCTCTTAAAAGAAAATTTTGACATTGTTCAGCTGAGGTCAGTTCAGTGTTGATTCATTTTTGTTCAATAACTGAAGATAATCAATGTAATGATGACAGAGCTACTTGTTTTCAAACTTTTTAATCAACAGAAACTAGAAGTGTCAGTAGATGACACTTGATGATTCATGACGTTTAAATAATTGTATGTTCTTCAATAAAAACAGAAAAATAAAAGAAATAAGATGTCAATTTACACATTTTAGAAGTTATACCTTTTAAAATAAGTATTTTTTAAAATTTATTAAATATTAATTTATATCTTTTAAATAATTAAACAAATTAATAATAGCACATAAAAATTAGTTTAAGTTTATGAACATCATTATTGGTCTGGGGAATGACCGTCGTGCTGCACATCTCATTATTTACCACTAGGGAGCGCCATACTCTGTATTATGCATTGGTTTTTATTTATTTATTTATATTTTTAATAAATAAAATAGTTTTAAAAATTAACTTTAAATAATTCCAAGTTATCTTGTGGTCTTCTTCTGAGGCCCACTGTTGGGCCCCAGCCCCCTGGTTCACAAACTTTGGTATAACAGACCTTTAGTAGAACACAGCATACATAATGTTCACACTGTGAGTACTTAAAATAAAACCGAATGTGTATTAATAGTAACTTTTGCTAATGATTAATTTTGACAATGATTTCTCTCTTTCTCTCTCCGCAAAAGGGTTTAACTAATGCAAAGGCCAGAGAATATCTGTTGCGAGACGGGCCAAATGCTCTGACCCCTCCACCCACAACACCTGAGTGGATTAAATTCTGTCGTCAACTGTTCGGCGGTTTCTCCATCTTGCTGTGGACCGGAGCCATTCTCTGCTTCTTGGCCTATGCTATTCAGGCTGCCACCGAAGACGAGCCGGCTGGAGATAATGTGCGTATACATCACACGCCAGCATCCTGCCACATATGCCTTTTCAGTGAATCTGCATTAAATATGAATATGATAACTGAATGCGTCTTCTCTGGTCCCTTCTCAGTTGTATCTGGGAATTGTGCTGTCTGCTGTGGTCATCATTACTGGCTGCTTCTCCTACTTCCAGGAGGCAAAGAGCTCCAAGATTATGGAGTCCTTTAAAAACATGGTGCCACAGGTACTGACAACACTCCATGCAAAACTTAAAAGACACAGAAACACAAAGAAACAGTGAGTAGAAATGACACTCTTTCTGTCCACAGCAAGCGTTAGTGATCCGTGAAGGAGAGAAGATGCAGATCAACGCTGAGGAAGTGGTAGGCGGCGACCTGGTGGAGGTCAAAGGTGGAGACCGAATCCCAGCTGACCTCAGAATCGTCTCTTCTCATGGCTGCAAGGTACGTGGTTTATAAACCTCAGTCGTTTGTCGAGAATCTGTGAAACCTGTGGTGGACAACTGTGTGTCTTTGACATAATACGTAGGTGGATAACTCCTCCCTCACCGGCGAATCAGAACCTCAGACAAGATCACCTGACTGCACTCATGACAACCCTCTGGAAACCCGCAACATCGCTTTCTTCTCCACTAACTGTGTGGAAGGTGCGGGATTTACTACAGTGTTGAATTGGGTTATCTAAATAATAGTCAAGTTCAGAAGCGTGACTTTTTCTGTTTCACTGTTAGGCACTGCTCGTGGTATTGTGGTCTGCACTGGTGACCGCACGGTGATGGGCCGCATTGCTACGCTGACCTCAGGACTGGAGACAGGGAAAACCCCCATCGCCAAGGAGATTGAGCACTTTATTCACATCATCACAGGCGTGGCTGTCTTCCTGGGACTGTCTTTCTTCGTTCTGTCAATCATTTTGGGATACTCCTGGCTGGAGGCTGTCATTTTCCTCATCGGAATCATCGTCGCTAATGTGCCTGAGGGTCTGCTGGCTACTGTCACTGTGAGCACATTCAGTCATTTAAGCATTTGAATACTATTCTGAAGGGTAGCAGCCAAAGAACAAAAACATACAGTGTAACCAGTATAGTCCGATTCCAAAATGAATGAATCTTATGAACCTGTTCTTTATTGTTCATCAGAAACATTCAGCATGACCAGGTTGTACAATTCCTGAATAAATTACTCTTATAAACCTTTTTAGTGAATCAAACGAGTAGAGTCTGATTCCCGAGCAAATGACTCAGGTTCTTTTTAGTTCATCAAAACACCCAATCCAACAAAAATATATCCAGCATAAATTCATAATCATTGGCAATATTTTTTTTTTTCTTCCAAATATTCCTCTCTTAAATTGGTTGATGGAACCATTAAGGAACTGAACGATTTAAACAAAATGAAACACACTTAATGTAATTGAATAATTGTCTCTCTAATGTCTCAGGTGTGTCTCACTCTGACGGCTAAGCGTATGGCTAAGAAGAACTGCCTGGTTAAGAATCTTGAAGCTGTGGAGACACTAGGATCCACCTCAACTATCTGCTCGGACAAGACTGGAACATTGACCCAGAATCGAATGACTGTCGCACACATGTGGTTCGACAACCAGATCCATGAAGCCGATACCACTGAAGATCAGTCTGGTTTGTTCCTTTTCTTCTTATGCAGAGATCAATGATGATTTTGTCTTTTCCCAAATTTTCTCTCCAGAGTCTAAGTTGGTTTCTCTCTGCAGGTGCTTCTTTCGACAAGAGCTCTGTGACATGGGTGTCTCTGGCCCGTATTGCAGCACTGTGTAACAGGGCTCAGTTTAAGGCAGGACAAGATACTTTGCCCATCCTAAAGAGGGACGTGGCGGGTGATGCTTCTGAGTCTGCCTTGCTTAAGTGTATCGAGCTGTCCTGTGGCTCAGTCAGGATGATGAGAGATAGGAACAAGAAAGTAGCCGAAATCCCATTCAACTCTACCAACAAATATCAGGTTTGTCATCAGTTGTTGATTTTCAAAATAAATATGCCATGTGAACTTCTCTAGTCAATTAAACTTGACATTGTGTACTGCACATATTGTCATTTTTATGAAAATATTTTAAATATTGTTGGTTCCTATAAATCATCTGCTAAATTACTAAATGTAAATGCTAAATCACTTTATCTGAGTCGAGTGTGGATAATAAAATGTCTGGAGCAGCTCTGCAGCATGTCAAAAATAAAATAATTGGTGTAATTGTGAGCTTAGTCATGTGACCCTAAAACTGAGAGTACCAGATATGAAAACAGTGACTAGCATTACCACCAACAATTTCCTCTTATCCATCTTTCCATATTTCCCCAGCTGTCCATCCATGAGACAGAAGACCCCAACGATAACCGCTACCTGTTGGTGATGAAGGGGGCACCAGAGCGCATCCTAGATCGTTGTTCCACCATAATGCTGCAGGGTAAAGAGCAACCCATGGATGAGGAGTTGAAGGAGGCCTTCCAAAATGCCTACCTGGAGCTTGGAGGACTTGGGGAGAGAGTGCTGGGTGCGTAATATATGGTATCATTACACAGCACTCTGGAATACTCAATTCTGATTGGTCAATCACAGCATTGTAGGTCAAATATTTTGCATAATGACTGCTAAACTGTATAATTAATCATTGTTCATTTTCTACACTGATAGCTTTGAAAGCACTCTGGTTTCTTTTTTTATTAAAAGTTCTTTCAGTTTACTATTTATTTGGTTATTGGCTATGTAATTGTCAGCAAGGTACGAGGAGTATGATGATAAGGAATAAAGTTCAAATGCTAAGTTTAATAACAATCCAACAGGAAAGATACAAACAAGTGCTATTTGAAAGGAGACCAGACAAACACTGAGTGAAGGTGAGGAATTTAAATACACATAGTGATTAACTAAATGACGGACAGCTGTGATGAAGATTAGTGTCCATGGATACTGATGAGTGGCAGAAAACTCAAACAAAAGGAACACATGTGACCGATAAAAACCAACTAAAATCCATGAAGATGAAAGTAAGAATAAACACAATTGAATGAGTGTGACGCAACCTCTCAGCATGGAGAGGAGAAGGTGGAGGTGGACAAAGGGATGGTGACAGGAGCAGGCGAAGGGATGGTGGTAGTTGATGGCAGATGGATAGTGACAGGAGGATGAAGAAACCCCCGGTGCCAAAGATGGATGATGTCCACATATGCAGACCCAGAGCACAGCAGGGATGACAGCCCACAGTGGAGTCCAGGGAGGGAAGAGCCCAGATGTTGTGGTTGCTAACGACGGAGGCAGAGCCGATGGATCCAAAGGCGCAGACAGAGAGCTGATGGACTTGAGCGGCATCGCTGGCTCTGGAAATCTCAGCGATGTTGTGAAAACGTTGGAGGTGGTGCCAGAGTATCCACGGTCTGAGACGGAGCCGGTGTGACTGAGGACAGAGGCAACGCAGAAGGGAAGGAGGAACCTGCTGCAGCCGTAGGGGTGGAGGGACGGAGTGCAGTGGACTGCCCGCAAGTCCGTGGCAGAAGTGGTGTGACGACTGACAAAGGGCGAGTCTACAGGACGAGGGAACCCGATGGAGCCGCAAGTCTGAGGGTCTCCGGTGGAGCCAAATGTGGAAGGAGCCAAGACGGAGCTGACAGGCCGAGATGGAGTGAAGAGATCCAAGGCTGGAGGCGGGGCCGCAGAATCCTCTTGCACTGACGCTGTTGGCGGTATCACGACCTGCGGCTCGACGTCATAGCAGGGCTTCCATGGAGACGGCGTAGGGCCGTAAACATCCGGCAGCGGCAGGACTGAAGGATTGGCTGCGCTTCGCGGTGACGGCGGCAACAGAAATCTTGACAGAATAACGGTAAATATTACACCGTCTATGCAGGTCGATGAAAATAAGTCATAGTTTATGGTTTATTGATGGTACCTGGTGGGATAGGGTGGGAGTCGCTAGCTCCTCACTAAAGTTTATCAGCCAGTCCTCATTGTCTATACTCACTACTCCCTCATCCGCTGGTGTTGCGGGCTCTTACCCCTGGTCAGACTCATGATGGAGCTCCACTTCCAAGGCGAGGGTCAGCTCTGTCCTCTTCTCCTCGGGCTCTGGCTGATGTGTCGCGGTGGGTGGTAGCCCTCCATCTGCAGGGGCTCACACAAATTCTCCGCGGTCAAAGATGGTGTGTTAGGCTCTGGGTCTAGCTGTTTACTACAGTCAAGTTCTGAGGTGTCTGGGAGGTCTACAGGGTGGTGGTAGTGATTTGAGGGTTTCGTCGCCGTAGGGGCAGGTGACGGCAAGATGACAGAATTGTTCATTATAACTGAAGAAATCATGGCATATTCCATATTTTGGTCCAGTCTTCTATCAGCAAGGTACAAGGAAGAAGTAGATGATCAAGAATAAAGTTCAAATGCTGAGTTTAATAACAATCCAACAGGCAACAATACAAACAAGTGCTAACACAAACGAGACCAGACAAACACTGAGTGAAGGTGAGGAACTTAAATACACATGGTGATTAACTAAATGGTGAACAGCTGTGATGAATATTAGTGTCCATGGAAACTGATAAGTGGCAGAAAACTCAAACAAAGGAACACGTGACTGATAAAAATCATCTAAAATCCATGAAGATGAAAGTAAGAATAAAAACAACTGAATGAGTTATAAGGAGGATAATATACAAATAATTATGGTTATATAAAATAACCACCTTAAAATTGAGTATATATAAAATGTATTATATCAAAGTATATACACTCCTGCTCAAATTTGAAAAAAATATAGATTTTTTGCCATCAGAAGAAATAAATAAAATATTTTCAAATAAAAAACATTATTATTTGTTTTTATTATATTGCTTATTATAATATTTAATAATTAAAGAGTAAACTTGCCTCCTTTCCACAGGATTCTGCCATGTCTTAATGCCCGAGGACCAGTACCCAAAAGGCTTTGCCTTTGATGCAGATGATGTGAATTTCCAGACAGACAATCTTTGCTTTGTGGGACTGATGTCAATGATTGACCCGCCCCGCGCTGCCGTGCCCGATGCTGTGGGAAAGTGCCGTTCTGCGGGAATCAAGGTCATCATGGTGACAGGAGATCACCCCATCACTGCCAAGGCCATCGCCAAGGGTGTGGGCATCATCTCAGAGGGTAATGAGACTGTGGAAGACATCGCTGCCCGTCTCAACATCCCCGTCAGTCAGGTCAATCCCAGGTAAAGCAGGGACCAGCACTGTAAATGCACACAGCACCTCAACATGCATTAAAGGTGTGGTCACATTAGTGGAATTTTGTGATTTTGTGTGGAATTTTTGTGATTAGTGGAATTTTTTTGAAAACCAAGCAACTTCCTCTTGGTCAACGTGACAAATTTCCATGACCAATTTGAAGCAGTTGTGAAATCTGTGTGTCTGTCACCCTCATGCAAAATTCCTGATCAAATGGATTACTATTGAAATGAAACAATTTGCAGAACAGCGTGACTGCACCTTTAATAAGTTAATATAAACTCATAGTAGTGTATTTATATGTGTTATTTTCTTTGTGTTTTAGGGATGCCAAAGCTTGTGTGATTCATGGAACAGATCTGAAGGACTATTCTCAGGAGCAAATAGATGATGTTCTGCGGAACCACACTGAGATTGTGTTTGCCAGGACGTCTCCTCAGCAAAAACTCATCATTGTAGAGGGCTGCCAGCGACAGGTAAATGCATATTCTAGCATTCAATACGGTTTGTGATCTTTTGCCATTTCAATCATCATGTCCTGATTTTACCTTAATTTCTTTCCCTTTTCTCCTCTGTTTCTTTTTCTGTCACTCAGGGGGCCATTGTGGCTGTAACAGGCGACGGTGTGAATGATTCTCCAGCCCTGAAAAAGGCTGATATTGGTGTCGCTATGGGCATTTCAGGGTCTGATGTGTCTAAACAGGCCGCTGACATGATTCTGCTAGATGACAACTTTGCCTCAATTGTTACTGGAGTAGAAGAAGGTAAGACAATAAGGAGACTAGTGAATTGGAGTACATGGAAGGACAGGACTGTTGTCAAACAATCCTTTTATCCCCTTGCAGGCCGACTCATCTTTGATAATTTGAAGAAATCCATTGCGTACACCCTGACCAGCAACATCCCTGAGATCACCCCCTTCCTGTTCTTCATTATCGTCAATATCCCACTGCCGCTGGGCACCATCACCATCCTCTGTATCGACCTGGGAACTGACATGGTAAGCACTTCAAATAATTGTAAAAAATGCATTGACATAAGTATATACACATGCATAGGAAAAATAATTACCTACTCTCACACTCAAAATTCAGCTTTCTTATTCACACCATATACAAACAAACATGAACAGCAACAAAGTGTCGGCCCAGAAAGTGTCTACTTTCTCTCTACCTCTGTAGGTACCTGCTATTTCTCTAGCTTACGAGGCTGCTGAGAGTGACATCATGAAGAGGCAGCCCAGGAACCCTCAGAGAGACAAGCTTGTGAATGAGCGTCTCATCAGCATTGCTTACGGACAAATTGGTTAGTCTCGTACTACTTTGAAACTGTAGTTTTTACTAAAGCTTTTACTTTATTTAAAGATGTACAGAACTACAGTTAAGATGCCCTTTTGGAAAAGTAGTCAGCTGTGCTTCAACCTACTAATATTAGGGTTCCCATGGTCAAGGAAAACCTGGAATTAAAAATTGTGTTTTTGTGTAATTGGTAATTAGCAAAAATATATACTAGGGTATATATCAGTTAGGCGATGCAGCAATAAACATGAAGCATTAAACATTTGAACAGATTTATTTAGAGATTTACTCATAGTACCAAAAATAAAACTAAAAAATATGACAAACTATTTTATTGTTTTGTAAAATTATTTTAATACATGCTTGTTATTATTACTTTATATTATTTTCTCAGAAGAGAAACAGATATTGTGTAGGCATCTGTACAAAGAAAAGTAAACATATATATATGTGTGTGTGTGTGTGTGTAGGTATGATCCAGGCTTTGGGTGGTTTCTTCGCCTACTTTGTGATTTTGGCTGAGAATGGCTTCCTGCCCTCATTGCTGGTGGGTATCAGGCTCAACTGGGATGACCGCTCACTAAATGACCTGGAAGACAGTTACGGACAGCAGTGGGTGGGTATCTTGTGTTTTAGCATGTTGTGTAAGTGTTTAGACGTCATACAAGTCTCAGAGGCCCCTGCATGTAGTAAGATGTTGTGTTCGTGTTCCACAGACATACGAGCAGAGGAAGATTGTTGAGTTCACATGTCACACAGCGTTCTTTGTCAGTATTGTGGTTGTACAATGGGCTGATGTCATCATCTGCAAGACCAGACGCAACTCAGTATTCCAGCAGGGCATGAAGTGAGTTCAGGAAGCATGTGTGCTGAATGTGTGTGTTTGTATTCATGAGAACAATTGATGTAACTGTGCTTGTCCTTTTACAGGAATAAGATTCTGATCTTTGGGCTGTTTGAAGAAACAGCTCTCGCTGCATTCCTCTCATACTGCCCGGGCATGGATGTGGCCCTCAGGATGTACCCGCTCAAGTGAGTTTGACACACATGCACAAATTCATACATGAAAATTAATTTTCATGGACACATCCGATTCTAATTTTCTCCAAAGAAAACAGTTCAAAAGGTTTTATTCAGCAAGGACACAATAAATTAAAGTGACCGTAAAGGATTTTTAAAAAAAATCTATTGAAAATAAATACTGTACTTTCTATTCATGAAAGAATCCTCGAAAACAGTTTCCACAAAAATAATAAGCAGCACAACTGTTTTCAACATTGATAATAATAAGAAATGTTTCTTGAGCAAATCAGCATATTAGAATAATTTTTGAAGAATCATGTGACACTGAAGAGTGAAACAAAATCAAATCAAAAGATGGAGCATTCCTAATAGGAAAAGGCAGAGAATTCCATAACCTGGGAGCAATGTTGTTATGACTATTTACTATCATCACTGCTCATAATTTCTGAATACGGGCCATAAAAATGCATAAATGCAATGATACGAAAATTAACATTCGATGGATTGATTATGGATTTAATAATAATATTAAAACATATAATATATTAAAATGGTTATTATTATTCACAACGTGAATAATTGATTCATTTCTTATTCAGAATATGATTATTGAACTTTTGAATGTAAGATCTTCAGTGCTGTGTTAGTCAGTATAACAGTATGATAGAAACTGTTCTTTCAAATATTTGTCTTCATCATTTTTTTAATAATTTCAAATCTTAACAAAGTAATCAAATCAAACTGAAACTGATTCAGATTTCATGATTCATTTCTTTAGTGAAGAATCTACTTTAATTATTAGGTCAATAATAAATACACACGTGAAATACACATTTGAAACAATGTAACACATAACCTAGTTCACCCAAAAATTGAAAATTCTGTCATTTATTACTCACCCTCATGTTGTTCCAGACCCGTAAGACCTTCATTCATCTTCAGAACACAAATTAATAAATTGATAAAATCCGATGGCTCAGTGAGGCCTACATTGTCAGCAAGTTAATTTCCTAGTGCCCAGAAAGCTACTAAAAACATATTTAAAACAGTTCATGTGACTACAGTGGTTCAACCTAATGTTATGAAGCAATGAGAATACTTTTTGTGCACCAAAAAAAACCAAAATAATGACTTTTTAACAATATCTTAGTCAAAACCCTGCTTCATGAAGCTTCGAAGCTTTACAAATCATTTGTTTCGAATCAGTGGTTCTGAGCGTGTATCAAACTGCCAAAGTCACATCCCCCAGTGGTGAAAAATTGAAATTTCAAAACACTTATGACGTAACAAAGTCTCATTTACTGATATCACGTGACTTTGGCAGGTTGATACAGGCTCCGAACCACTGATTCGAAACAAAAGATTCGTAAAGCTTCGAAGCTTCATAAAGTAGTGTTTTGAAATCACAAGATATTGTGGATTAAAGTCATTATTTTGTTTTTTTTGTCACACAAAAAGTATTCTCGTCACTTCATAATATTAAGGTTGAACCACTGTAGTCACATGAACTGTTTTAAATATGTCTTTAATAACTTTCTGGGCATCTGAAGTGTTAATTGTCTTGCTGGCAATGGAGGCCTCACTGAGCCATCAAATTTGATCAAAAATAACTTAATTTGCGTTCCGAAGATTAACGAAGGTTTTACAGGTGTGGAACAACATGAGGGTGAGTAATTAATGACAGAATTTTCATTTTGGGGTGAACTAACTCTTTAAATTGATGCTACATACGGTATACACATTTTGAAATTGCATATTCTGCTACATGGAGTGTATATTTTACTGTATATGGTGAAGTATTCTGCCACTTAAAAGGGTCTCTCTCCTCATTTGTCTCTCATCTCCAGGCCGAGCTGGTGGTTCTGTGCTTTCCCATACAGTTTCTTAATCTTTGTGTATGACGAGGTGCGAAAGCTGCTCCTGCGCCGGAACCCCGGAGGTACGAGTTCCTCTGTACCGCCTCAAAGACACACACTCAGAATTACACAAGTCTGGGTCATTAAGGGTCTCTGTTTGAATCAGGGATACAATAAAACACTATTCAATTAAGAATTCTGAATGAAAACCCGTCATTGCAGATGCGCAAAAACGTCAGCGTTTCTCAAAAGTGATTCCTGCTGTTTTTCTGTCTTTTTTTGCAGGATGGGTGGAAAGGGAGACATACTATTGATCAACAAATCTTCTTTACCCACATTCCTACATCTTCCATTTTGTTCTACTACTTCTTCTCCCAACCAAGACGCACAACCATCCTCTCCCGCCCTCCTTTCAAAGAGACAGCAGCTTCAAGCCAGTAGCACGTCTCCCCCCAAAGAGGAAACCACAAAGCACCTTCCAGACTCTCGACCCCACATTTCCTATAATACTCTTTGCATGTATTTTCACACGGCTGTGTACATAAAGTCTACTATATAACTAAAAATGGCAGCTGCATAATCATTATGTAGATTCGAAAGGAGCTTTTGATGCTAAAAAGGGAGTATGTACGCTCGCCTATTAAAAAGGCCGTCCCTCCTTCAACCCTTTACATCCATGCCTTTTCCCTCGACCTGTCCTCCAGTCACACACGGATACACAGATCACACAAAACCTTGTTGGATCCCAATGCACACACTAGACTCCATTTAACATAGTAACTTTCACTATTTTGTTAATACTTTTGCTTCTTAGGACATTTCATGTTCTTTAATCTCTAACAAAGGTGGTTCGGTGGCTTTTTGAATTTTTATGTCTATTTTTTATTTTCTACTTTAGTTTGATTGACGTTAGCATCCTCTCTCTCTCTCTCTCTCTCTCTCTCATTGATGTTCGCTCTTTGTCTTTGTTTGTGTGCTTGTTTGACCGCTACGATAACCCCAAATGTTTCAATACACTCTCAAACTCTGTGTTTTAGGGAAAATGTAAACAATACCACAACTGATTAAACAAATGAAGACAAATCTTGGAAGATAGAAACACTGAAAAACAGAAAAATTATTCTCTTGTGTGTTTTAACTCATATGACTGTAACACACAGGAAGCAAGTCAGATTCCTATCAGGTTTTGCACAGAAAACTAGTATGATGTTGAACAGCATCTCTGGAATAAAATCCACTGCCGTCACGGACCTAAACACACCAGGTTTTATTGTTTCCCAGTTAAATTTGCTGTTTCGGTACATTAACTGGTGAAGGTAGATTTCAGTTTATCTGTCGTATCAACTTAAACCATTTGTTCTCCGAATATACCTCACTTGAGAAACAAATTTACTCTAAACTTCAAACTTTATCGTCTAAATCATTTCTGGACCAATCAATTGAGCCTGGTGTGTGCGGGTTCCACCGCTGGTTTATCAGGAGATGCCATCTGTATGAAGCAGTATTGTGGTCTGTATGTGCGTGAGTGTCTGCGTGTGTGTGTGTGTGTGTATGTGTGTGTGTGTGTGTGTGTGTGTGTGTGTGTGTGTGTGTGTGTGTGTGTGTGTGTGTGTGTGTGTGTATGTGTGTGTGATGAGGGACAACGAGTGTGCTGCTGCAGTCGGCCATTGGCTGTTCATATGACAGACGTGTGGATGTTGAGACTAAAGACAGAAAGACAAAACTACTGGTAGAATCATGTATATGAAAGGTCAAATCCAATAAAACATCTAGTACATTTAATACTACCAAGTGATGCCTGTCTCTTTATTTTTTCACATTTCTTGATGCTTCAAAAATCTAAGAAAGCAATCAGTTTCTGTGACTGTGTGTGAGAGAGAACTTGTAAGAATTGTATGATATGGGATGTGATAAAAATGACTAAAAAGAAAAAACTTTAAAATTAAAATGAAATCTAAAAATATAAAAATGAAAGCTATTTCAATATATTTATAAAGTCTAGCATAGTATATATAAATAATAATAAATGAACATTACTGAATGCAGATATAAAATAGTATTTTTAAAATGTGTTTTTCTTAGCTGGTTTTGCAAAAGATTTCACATTGGACACATGGCCTATCTCATATTATTTCCAAGGTGATATTTTTGATAATAAGGGCATATAATGCAACAATGATCTGCTGGACTAACAAGAGACAAATGAATCTGCACCAAAATAATGACACCAGAAACAAACATTGGGGAAAAAGTTTCTTCAAAGGTTTAATCCTATTTATTTTTCCATCCTGAGAGACCAAGGTAATTTTATTACAAACCCGATTCCAAAAAAGTTGGGACACTGTACAAATTGTGAAAAACAGAATGCAATGATGTGGAAGTTTCAAATTTCAATATTTTATTCAGAATACAACATAGATGACATATCAAATGTTTAAACTGAGAAAATGTATCATTTTAAGGGAAAAATAAGTAAATAAGTAAAAAATAAGTTGATTTTAAATTTCATGGCATCAACACATCTCAAAAAAGTTGGGACAAGGCCATGTTTTTATAACAGTCTGCAAATGTCTGGGGACTGAGGAGACAAGTTGCTCAAGTTTAGGAATAGGAATGTTGTCCCATTCTGGTCTAATACAGGGTTCTAGTTGCTCAACTGTCTTTAGGTCTTCTTTGTCGCATCTTCCTCTTTATGATGCGCCAAATGTTTTCTATGGGTGAAAGATCTGGACTGCAGGCTGGCCATTTCAGTACCTGGATCCTTCTACGCAGCCATGATGTTGTAATTGATGCAGTATGTGGTCTACCATTGTCATGTTGGAAAATGCAAGGTCTTCCCTGAAAGAGACGATGTCTGGATGGGAGCATATGTTGTTCTAGAACTTGGATATACCTTTCAGCATTGAAGGTGCCTTTCCAGATGTGTAAGCTGCCCATGCCACACGCACTCATGCAACCCCATACCATCAGAGATGCAGGCTTTAGTCCGGATGACATGGCATCCCAGTTTTCCAAAAAGAACTTCAAATTTTGATTCGTCTGACCACAGAACAGTTTTCCACTTTGCCACAATCCATTTTAAATGAGCCTTGGCCCAGAGAAAACGCCTGCACTTCTGGATCATGTTTAGATATGGCTTCTTTTTTGACCTATAGAGTTTTAACCGGCAACGGCGAATGGCACGGTGGATTGTGTTCAGCGACAATGTTTTCTGGAAGTATTCCTGAGCCCATGTTGTGATTTCCATTACAGTAGCATAATTAGCTAACCCTAACCCTAACCCTAACCCTAACCTAATTAGCACTGCATTATTCATATACTTTATTGTCAATAAATACCTTGAGATGGCTTGAAAAACCATTGTTATAACTATAATTGACAGCATATACAAACAAAAATCTACTTTTCTTCAATGCAAAGTTTTAAACTCGGTAATAAAATAAGCAATAAAATTGCAAACAACAGCACAAATAAATAGAATAGAGAGCTATGAAACAAAGTTTTTCAGTTAAGTAGGTTTTTATTCAGGTAAGAAATACAACAGAAATTAAAGTAATCAAATGTAAAAAAAAAAAAAAAAAAAAAAAAAAAAATGTTTCTTAATAGTTTTTGTTATCAGTTATGTACATTAGGGTTTTATGTTACATCTTCTGTTTAAGGAATGTTTATTGCATTATGTAGTGTTGTGTTTTGCGTTTGTGTAAATGACACTGCACATTCTCTATATTAGTATATACTTCAGCTTGTGGAAAATCTACTTGTGATGAACTCTGATTTTGATCAAATAAATGCAGATTTGATGAGCATATGAGACTTCTTTCAAAAACACTAAAAATAGTAATAATAAAAATAGAGTGCTTCAATATAAGTTGTAAGAGCTAAATAAAGTACTCTATCATTTGTGATAGAGTCACCGACTACCTACCTGCGTGGTATGTGATGTAATGTAGGGCTTATTTTTGCCCCAGGGTTACACCCCTTATTTTCTGGGGTTTATTTTAACCCTTTATTCAGTATAGTTTATGACGACTTATCCTTTATACCGTACAGCTTATTGCTACTGTACTGGGGCGTTAGGACCCGCAGGCGATAGGTTGATCAGACCCACTGGCCTCTCTAACACCTCTTCCTGCAGCTACCCAGCCTCCCATCCAAATAGAGATTGGGCTCAACCCTGCTTAGCTTCAGTGGGTGTGCAGGTGAAAGCTTCAGGTTGACCTCTGCAGGGCTTCAACCACAGACCCTCTTACGTAGAAATAATTGTGGAGTTATTTAATCCTCCTCTGCTGAGATCTGGAGAGATCTGGGGCCTTATTTATAAAACGTTGCACAGAAACCATCCTAAATTTGATCTTACGATCATTTGTCAGATGTGCGTATGTGTGATTCATAGAACATACGCACAGAAAACGAGCCCCTCTCTTTCAGATGTGAAATCTATAAATAGCAAATGATCTTGAACTTGCACCCAGTTTCAGTTCTCCACTTTGTAAACGACACCTATTTAATGTCATTTACATATAAAAGTACTAATCCTTTAAAGGTGCCCTAGAACCAGTTTTAAAAGATGTAATATAAGTCTAAGGTGTCCCCTGAACGTGTCTGTGAAGTTTCAGCTCAAAATACCCCATAGATTTTTTTTTAATTACTTTTTTTAACTGCCTATTTTGAGCCATACTTATATATGCACCGATTCAGTGCGCGGCCCCTTTAAATCTCGCGCTCCCCGCCCCCGAGCTCTCGACTGCCTTAAACACCATAAACAAAGTTCACACAGCTAATATAACCCTCAAAATGGATCTTTATAAGATGTTCGTCATGCATGCTGCATGCATGCATTGGATCATGTGAGTATAGTATTTATTAGGATGTTTATATATTTGATTCTGAATGAGTTTGAGGCTATTCTCCGTGGCTAACGGGCTAAAGCTAACTGTTGGAGAGATTTATAAAGAATGAAGTTGTGTTTATGAATTATACAGACTGCAAGTGTTTAAAAATGAAAATAATGACGTATCTCTTGTCTCCGTGAATACAGTAAGAAAAGATGGTAACTTTAACCACATTTAACAGTACATTAGCAACATGCTAACGAAATATTTAGAAAGACAATTTAAAAATATCACTAAAAATATCATATCATGGATCATGTCAGTTATTATTGCTCCATCTGCCATTTTTCACTATTGTTCTTGCTTGCTTACCTAGTCTGATGGTTCAGCTGTGCAGAGATCCAGACGTTAATACTGGCTGCCCTTGTGTAATGCTTTGAACATGGGCTGGCATATGCAAATACTGGGGGCGTACATATTAATGATCCCTGTGGGATATTCTATGTAGTGAAACTACATAATGCATTACATGCTTTGAACGCTGAATGGTGTTTCACCCACGAGGGGGCGTTGTTGAGTTAGTTGAATAAATGCATGGCTAGTGAGGAGTCCACGGGTGTTTTGTGTGCTATTTACCCACGTTTTAAGATAGAGAACACGACAATCCCGACTTTTACGTAACAGTCGGTGTTATGTTGAGATTCGCCTGTTCTTCGGAGGTCTTTTAAACAAATGAGATTTATATAAGAAGGAGGAAACAATGGAGTTTGAGACACACTGTATGTCATTTCCATGTACTGAACTCTTGTTATTCATCTAAAATTTATTCAAATAAAATTTTTCATTCGATGCCACCTTTAATTAAGAATGGCGAGCTGCAAGAATAGTTTAGATTTCCAAAAACCTGCAGTAATCTGACAAGAAAAAGTGTGTATGTCTGCTCAGACCATGATGTGGCGCTAAGCACTTTTCCACGTCAAAGACCGTTTTTATAAATATGAGAGTTGGTACGCATTTAAGCGTACGCACACATGATCAAATCTGTGCGTATGCACAATTTATAAACGAGGCCCTTAATGTCTTCTTTTATCTTCAGTTGATTTCATCTAAAGCTATGGCTGAAGTCAGTTGTTACGCTTGTGTTTCTGTTTGTCTCTTTTTTTCTGTTCTCTTCTTTCCTTCAGTGACTTTCCTTGCTAAGATGATTCTATAAATAATATATAAAGATTTTCTGGTTTATTTCTTTTCTCTTGGCTGACATGTGGCATTGCTATGGCCTGCTTGTGGCTCAGATCTGGTAAACAGGAGCAGTCCGCCCAAGTGCCATTATTCCATGCCACATGTGGCCCAATCATCATACCGCTCATGGCAGATGTGGGACGGATTCGAGCCGGCACAAGGATGCTAACTGGGGAGTGTCATTTGGAATTAATTTATGGAGTTATTTTTATTAAAATATATGTTGATAATGATTAAACATTTCAGTGGCCTCCAAAGGCACCTTTTTAGGTAGCCTATATAAAGGGATGGATTGTGTATGCAGGTGTGTGTGTGTGAGAAAGAAAGTCTCTCTCTCTCATCCAATACTACAATGATAAATAATTTAATAAACAGTGCCTATTTTACTACTCTTTAAAACAATAAATAAATGTTTAAGGTACAGTAGCCCATATATATAATTTATAATATCGCTCTGATTATATTAATATACAAATAAACTTTAAAAAAATGTACACACCTTATTTTGGTAACTTGGAGTCCAGTCATGAAAATAATCAAGATCAACAAAATAGGCCAACATTAGCCACAATTTTTTTCTATTTCTCTTAATGAGGGCAAAAAAGACTGTCTTCTTCGGCCACAGCAGAGTGACTGAAATCTGCTGACTGCAGCATTCATCATACATTTGTCACTGCAAACTACTGACTTGCAAAACTGGGCTGCCCAACACACACAAAGGCACACACACATCTGTAATGTCCCTTGGGAGAATGTTATGGGCTCACTGCAGTGCTCCTGTTTCGCCCTCCCTCCCTCCCTCCCTCCCTCCTGACTGCACTGCTGTAATGGAATATCGATCGCTGCTTTTGCCGCAGTGTTTAAAAGGAGAGGAAGATTGCACTCAAGGTCATCACTATGGAAACTTAAAAATGAGATGGACTGTCACTGGACTGTTGTCATAAAAACAGGTCATGTAAGTCAAATGTGTGTGATGTGAAAATGAGAGGACACAAAAGATGAAACTAGGCAATAAGTCATGTTACTTTCCCATGAGCAACCATTAAATAAATAACAGACTTAAAGGTATCATACAGGCTGAGCATTTTATTGCACTTCCCATTCATTGACACAACAGAAGCAAGTTGTAAAATAAGAGACAATAAACAAATTTCCATAAAATGAGAACATAGATATATATATATATAAAAAAAAACATCCACTGGGAATATTGGCATTAGAAACTGATTACACTGAATAGCAATAATACACTATCTTTGCTGACGCATGCAGTTATTAAATCATGTATGCGCTAGCTGTCCTAACAAGACCGATGTAACAACTTATGAGCCAAGTATAGCCCAAGACAAATGATCATGTAATGACTGGTACCCTATATATATCAAAGAAACTGTCAAGACAGTACATTCCTGTTGTCTGATTTTTTTTTTTCTCTCGCTATTTTGGATGAGCTAGCATAACCTTTTGACCAAAAGCTACTCCTTATACTTGTCCATGAGGATATGAAAAAACTGAAAATCTTTAAAGAGATAGTTCACCCAAAAGTCAAAATAATCAAAAAAGTCATTTACTCACCCTCATGTCATTCCAAAAAAAAAAGAAAAAAAGAAAAAGTTCAACGGAACATAAAAAGATTTTGAAAAATGTCTTTTTTTGTCCATTCAATGAAAGTCAATAGGAACCAATGTTGTTTTGAATCCCATTTCTTTCATTTTGGAAAAAAAACATTCTTCAAAATTATCTTCTTTTGTGTTCCAGTTTGGAACTTCCAGGATTTGAGTAAACTGTGCCTTTAATGATAGTATAACTTGAAATAGTTTTTACTACTAAACTGCATTTTTGCTTTAGGTCACAGTGCATTTAGTTTGTGCTTTGAGGATATTCTGGAAATAAATAATGGAACAAATGAACATGATATCCAATTGGTACCAGTAAAGGCATTTGAGGTGTTATAATGTGCTTGATCTGTCTTAGGTGAATTCAGTTTAACAGTCTTTACTTCTTAGCTGGCCAATCTGTGCGTAAACTAATATTGTCAAATTAGTGCAACCAATATGTGCTAATGTAAATGATGAGGCAAGACATTTTCGGTTAACATGAGCCAAAAGGTCAAAGGTGAGAGGTTTAAACAGGTTCCATGAGCAGCTCATCCATGTCAGACGACTCCAGTTCATGAAAGGCCGCGTGAGACCCGATAACAACTAGCGTAGCACCTGAACAAAAAAGAATCCGAGAGTTTCAGAAAGACTGTTTGGGGAAAAACACAGAAGTACAATGAGATGAAAGTAAAAAAACTCACCTAGTATCCAGAACACAGCAGATCCTGCCCCTGCGAGCCAGAACACGGGGAAGGAAACCCCTCCGGCTAAACCTAACTGGTGTCCCTGAGTCAACTCACGACCTGAGAAAGAAATGAGTGAGTTTGCTCAATAGGTCATTAGAGCACTTACACCCTAACATCAAATATTCAGCACTTAAACTCTAGCACTTTAAGCAAACAGATCAAATGACGTAACTCAGGCTATGTCTATATTAATCCAGATACATCTGAAAATGAGAAAACAAATTAAAATATTTTTGATGAAATCCGAGAGGGATTTTTTTTTTCAATACAAAGCATAGAAAGCAACAATTTCTGTCATTCAAGGACCAGAAAGGTAGTAAAGACAGTGTTAAAACAGTTGATGTGACTACAGTGGTTCAACCTTAATTTTCCGAACCACCGACAATACATTTTGTGCGTAAAAACAACAAAAAAATAACTTTATTCAACAATTTATTCTCTACCCAGTCAGATGCCAGCTCAGTATTGGCCGGCTCCTGTGTCAGCATCACACGCATACATCGTGCTGCTCACGTGAACAGCGGTCGGCCAATACTGAGCTGACGTTCGGACGTAAACACAGAAGCGCTGAACTGCGTTCACTGCATCAACGGTGTACGAGACTGACAGGGAAGAGAAGAAATTTATATTTACTACTTTTCTTACTATAGGGAATAAAAAAATCCCTTGGATTTCATCAAAAAATATCTTAATTTGTGTTCTGAAGATGAACAAAGGTCTTACGGTTTGGTGAGTAAATAATGACAGAAATTTCATTTCTGGGTGAACTAACCCTTTAATCACCAATCCAAAGTATGGCCTAAAACACACTTGCAATCTGCAGGACAGCAATTGCAAGGTGTTTGTCATTTTTGCAGGAATGCAATATAAAGATTGTACAAAGTAAGATTTATCTTTAGCAATACTATGAAAGTGAAAAGCACATACTGGTATAACCAGATATCTATCTGTAAAATATGTGTCAAATGACTAAACAACAAACGTGCATCACTGTTTTCAAATATCTTTGTTTTCATAGTCCCCACAGCAACACAAAAACAGCATTTTCAAATTTATCCACGTGGGAGTGTCTTCAAAAAACTCTTTCTCAGTGTGGACGGAAGGCCAAAATGTAGAGTAAAGAAATGCATTTTTAAATGTATCCAGATTAATGTAGACGATGTATCCTCATATAGCCTTATATACTACTAATCTAAATCTCACTCTCTTACCAAAAACGACCAGCTTCTTTTCCAGTGTTTTCAAGTGAATTATATAGAAGGCACCAGCAAACACTCCCAAAGCAATCAAGAGCATCGGGGAACTGATACTGAAGGAAGAAAGGACAGAGAAAACTGTAAATCAGCAATTTATGTGAACACCTTAAAAATTCCCCTGAATGTTTATTCTGTTAAATGACTTCTAGATTGCTGAGTGAATGTGGACCTTCAGAGAAACTTAAACACACACCCATGTTGTGTACATAAGAACAGAGGCTCTCGAGCGTCTTTGTTTCTATTACACTGGAGCCTTTTATGTCATTTGAAGAAGTTGCACAAAAATAAAATCATATTGCTAAACATTACCTCATTTGTACTAAAAATTCAAGGTGATTTCAGGAAGTGGTTCCTTACATGCAGTAGAGGATGAGACCCAGGAAGATGAAGGTGTAGTTGCTGTGATAGGTGTTCATGTTCCTCACCACACGCTGGCACAGCTCTCCAAAATTCCGAGGTTTGGAGAACTTGCGCTGGTCCACAAAGCCGGCCCATGGACGGATGGACTTCCGCCTGCGGTCCACCCAATCCTTAATCACAGCACCAGACAGACCTTTGGGCAGCCAAAGCCTGATGTCCGAGACAAAGAAGAAAATAGAATTACCAGAGTACTAATATAATATAATTATTTAAAAAAAAATAATAATAGTGTCATAATAACACAAGAACAAACAAGACAGGAAATGATTGAATGTATATTTAAATGGTGACTCACCTCCCCATGACTCCTGCCCCAGGAAGCTGTTCTGCCTCACTGCTAAAAGGGTCACTTGCTTTTCCGTCCATATCAAGGTGTCTGATAACACACAGATCTTAATTAACAGAAATATATATTACTACTTTAACAATTAAAGTATCTAGTTAATTTCCAATGTAGTTAAGAAGAACCACTGCATACACTATACAGGTACACTATATATATACTAGTCTATCTATGCAGTTTTGGGTAAGTTTCTCTAAAAAGTAATTAACAACTAGCTACAAATTACATCTTGGACAGTGTAATTAGATTACTGTACTGATACTGTACACCCTCTAAAGAGTATTGCATTGCTTAAAGGGTCATGAAACCCCATTTTTTGAGCTGTGAACAGATATGTATAGGCTGCACATCATTGAAAACACTAAAGGTACTCATTAATTTTAGATAAAAGTTAAAATTAGTTATTTTTGCATTTTTCAGAGCGATTTCTACCTTCCGTTTGAAAAGCAAAGTCGGAGCAACGTCACAAAAACTGACGTCATCGTGTACTACCGGCAAGATCCGGAGCGCTGATTGGCTCCAAGTATGGGCTGGTCGAACATGCTGACGTCAACAGTTTCTGCATTTATCCATGACTTAAAGGAACACTCCACTTTTTTTGAAAATAGGCTCATTTTCCAACTCCCCTAGAGTTAAACAGTTGAGTTTTACTGTTTTCGAATCCATTCAGCCGATCTCCGGTTCTGGCGGTACCACTTTTAGCATAGCTTAGCATAGTTCATTCAATCTGATTAGACCGTTAGCATCGCGCTTAAAAATGACCAAAGAGTTTTGATATTTTTCCTATTTAAAACTTGACTCTTCTGTAGTTAAATCGTGTACTAAGACCGACGGAAAATGAAAAGTTGTGATTTTCTAGGCTGATATGGCTAGGAACTATACTCTCATTCAGGCGTAATAATCAAGGAACTTTGCTGCCGTACCATGGCTGCAGCAGTGCAATGATATTACGCAGCGTCTCTCACAAATGTCTCCATGGTTGCAAGGCACGTTCCCTGTGCAAGCAGGGGGTCACGGGCGCTGCGTAATATCATTGCACTGCTGCAGCCATGGAACGGCAGCAAAGTTCCTTGATTATTACGCCTGAATGAGTATAGTTCCTAGCCATACCGGCCTAGAAAATCACAACTTTTTATTTTCCGTCGGTCTTAGTACACGATTTAACTACAGAAGAGTCAAGTTTTAAATAGGAAAAATATCAAAACTCTTTGGTCATTTTTAAGCGCGATGCTAACGGTCTAATCAGATTCAATGAACTATGCTAAGCTATGCTAAAAGTGGTACCGCCAGAACCGGAGATCGGCTGAATGGATTCGAAAACGGTAAAACTCAACTGTTTAACTCTAGGGGAGTTGGAAAATGAGCCTATTTTCAAAAAAAGTGGAGTGTTCCTTTAAAGCTCATTCAATCATTGCTTAAGTTATTACTTTCTAAATCGCATATCAACCTCGACCAGTCGAACAATACAAGGATAGACATGAAACTGCTCTTTTCATTTTTTTAAATAAATAATATAAAATCTAATTATTTTTGAACTGACCAAAGTATTTAAAGCGAGGTTACATTAAAACATACACTTTACATTAGACATTACATTTTGATGTCCACTATAGTTTTATATAGAATTATTCTAAAGACTATATTCTATATAGTATTTAATGCAACTACATCAGAAGTAACTGTAATTAAATTACAGAAAAAAATTAGTAATACCTTACTTTACTTTTTCAAGAAAAAATATTATATTAATTACTCAGTAATGGATTACACCAAACACTGACAATATAGCAGTACTCTGTCCAGGTGCTGTGAGATGTAGAGAACACTCTGGGACCCTTCTCTAATTCGGGGTCCATCTACTATTTGCCATATTGTATTTATTAAACTATTATATTATTACATTACTATAGTCCTCAAAGGTGCAGGAGGTCATAATTCATATCGAAAAATTGTATATCACATATGTAAGAGGCACAAGAAACCTTCAAAGTGGGAAACAGGACTATAAAAAGATCTCTTAGTAAAACACATTCTTATATGATTGATGAGAGAAAAAGAAAAATCAATTAAATAATCATTCTAAATGTCTTAAATGACATTATGTGAGCTAATGGAAAGTTGATGTCACTCATGAGCTGGTACAGAAACTCTGAATCCACAACGAGAAAGAAACCGGATCAACAAGTTTGTTAAGCTGCTGCATTATGTCTGATTTGTCCAAAACATATTAAATTATGAAATTATACCATTTAACAACATGTTATTTTTTGACGGGTTCGTACAAAAACACTCCCCAAAAGTTTGTTTATCAAATCTGTAACGGAAACTAGCAAGCGCTCTCTTAAATAACGTTGATTTCCCTCAACTATAAAAAATAAAATAAAATAAAAGTGAGCTTTGAGAAGCGACAGCAAGTTTAGATATTGCTAAAACTGCACACAGAGAGGGAAATAAATCCTAAAACAAAATTCTTACTCACAGTACTTTCCGTAGATGTGTCCAGTGTGTTGATGCTCGGCGGATATGATGTGGTTAGCCAGCAGTGACGTTGACGATCTTCTTCTGTAGACGTGATCATGAGTCGAGCTGACGACTGCCTCCTAGTGACATGGACCAAACCAACAAGCCAGATAAAGAGATATTTTTATATAATCAGTTATATTAAATGAAAATGAATTATTATTATTATATTGTATATTATTTTATGCTACACTTATCATTGTAATATTATATAGCTGTTAGAAGTTATGTCGTAGGCCATCTAGGAAGGCTAATAATTTATGTGTCTTAGAACAGAGGTTTTAAAATGGATAAAAGAGGACTTTCTGTTTTACAACATAAATTACACACTGACATACATCATTTTTGTAAAACATAAATTGTTAAAACGTTTCTGCATGGCTTACCACTACTACAAGGATTACAAGACTTTGACTTCTGTTGTATAAATGGCATGCTGAAGGTCAACAAAAGAAACTAGTTTCTGGTTTAGTATTTCCAGAGGTATATTTAAAAAACTGGAAATGATTTCCTACTGAGATGTGATTTCACTGTTTCCGGACTAATCAAACTATTTTCCTTTCACCAGCAGATTTTGTTATATTGGAAGTTACTATATAACCACAACTTTACTCCATGAATCCCTATATGGAACAATAGGTTTATTTCATCTCAGTACAAGTCTCTATGCATTCTTGATTGGCTTGAAAAAGGTGTTTGGTCAGTTCTTCATTTAATGGATGAAAATGGAAGATTGTTATTTTAAACATTTTTGTTCTAAATATAATTTGCAGTGCTCTCAAAAAAAATAACTCATTGGATGAACTCAATTTAATTGAGGGCAGGTTTTCCATCCAATAAATATGTGTAGCCCCAACTCATAAAAGACAAATTTATGCAATGAAATGCAATTGAGTTGGTCTAACTTAATTTTATCAAATACAGTTTAAATGTGAACGCAAACAATTTGAGCGTGTTTTAAATGCCATTCCAAAAAGTTTGATTAATTTATACATAACACTTATGTCCACATTCCAGATGGATCTTGTGAACTCCCATCCCTTTTCTTCAATGGAAATGACCTCAAGGCAATGCTTCCCAACAAAATTCCATATTATATCTGACACTTCTGTCATAACAGTGTTTTGCAAGTTTATGATAAATCATTTGTAAAAAAAATTGTGAACACAGCTGTGTTTATATTGGCTTATATCGGCTTTCCAGTGGCTCCTAAAGCTAAGGAAACTCATTTTAAAATATTCAGTGGTATATATCCATCAAGTGAATTTTTAAGACAATGGTTTCATTTGGAAGAAAATGCCTGTATTTTCTGTCAAGTTGAGAGGCAGCTGATCATCTTTTTTTTTTCTTGTGTGTTTTCATATATTTTCTGGGACAATTTTTCTATCTTATTGGTTGGAGAAAAAGATTCATTTACTGCCCACTTTTGCTAGGAAACATATTACGTTTTGGATGATAAAAAAAATGTTTTTTTTTTTTTATTAATGTAATGTTGATTCTGGGGAAATTTTTCATTCATAAATGCAAATGTATGAAGACAAACCTTATTTTTCTGCATTCAAAAGAGACTTTATTTGTAATTACTTTTCTTCTTTGGAATGTATGAAAATGAAAAAGGCCCAGAAATTTGCTGGAATAATAAGAGACCTGGATCTCTTAGAAGATGAATGAAGAGACCCCTTCTTAATTTTATTTATTTTTTTTTTTTTTTAAATATGTGTAATTTTCTTTTATTAATATTTTTTTTAACTGATATGTGCCTTGCTTGATACTTATTTAAAGGATTAGTTCACTTTCAAATTAAAATTCATTTCCTGATAATTTACTTACCCCCATGTTATCCAAGATATCCATGTCCTTCTCTCTTCAGTCGAAAAGAAATTGAGGTTTTTGATAAAAAACATTCCAGGATTTTTCTCCATATAGTGGACTTCAATGGACCCCAAACGGTTGAAGGCCAAAATTACAGTTTACAGCGATCCCAAACGAGAAATAAGGGTCTTATCTAGAGAAACCATCGCTCATTTTTCTAAAAAAACCCATAAATGCTCATCTTGAGCTAGCTTTGAACTAGTTTGAACTAAGGTTTGAACTAAATTCTCATATACAATATGCAAGTATATAACAATTAGTTCAAACTTTGACCTGTGGAGGGCAGTAATACACTTAGCAGTGTCTACACTGCAGAAATTCTGATAGAGATGAAGAGAGCTAATTTAAGATGAGCAATTATGGTTAAAACGTATATAATTTTTACATTTTTTTTAGAAAATGAGTGATGGTTTCTCTAGATAAACCCTTATTTCTCATCGGGGATCGTGTAAAACGCTTTGAAGTTGCACTGAAACCCGTTTGGGGTTCACTGAAGTCCACTATATGGAGAAAAATCGTGGAATGTTTTCATCAAAAACCTTAATTTGAAGAAAGAAGGACATGAACATATTGGATGACATGGGGGTGAGTAAATTATCAGGAAATTTTAATTTGAAAGTGAACTAATCCTTTAACTATTTTGTTGATGCCATTGTAGGTGTATATTTTGTTTGTTTTGTTCTTGATATTCAATATAAATGAATAAATAAACTACTAGCTAGGATGTAAGTTTTCGTGCTTGACAAATTGGACACCCGTTGTTGTCGTCATGAAGTAGCTTGTCAGCAGCCAAATAATTCTAGTGTAGGGAGGGTTGTGTGTAATTTATTTCGTAAAAACAAAACGAAAGTATGAGTAGCCTAATGTAAATTACAGAAATTCTTTAGCTAAAAAAGTTATACTAAACAAATGAAGACCTTTATTTCGAATTTCTTTTGTGTCTCTTATTTCCCCTTCCCAATATGGCGACATTCTGCGCAAGATATCTCATAAACATGACAAGTGACTGGTTTGTTGACTGGAACCCTCGATCTACAAATCATATGCGAGCCATTTTCCTCCAAATACACATGTGAGGATCTGCGACTGCGCGGGGAGGGATCCGTCCACAGAGCGTTGTTTTTCCAGTTGAGTAGTGGGTGGTATTTGGAAGGGTTACCGCAAGGGTGTAATCTCAATCCAGATACATAGTTTGAAACAGGTAAGATTTTTTAGCTAAAATATGCGCGTTTTATTCATAAAGCAAAATATGAAAACAAAACAAACTGACGGAGAAAACTAAACCTTGTTGTTTTAAAGAACACATTTCCTTCCGGACGCTAATACACGATGATGTTGATAATAAGTGCACTCATGTGCTGTGTGTAGTATATGCGTGTGTTTTTATTTCACATCGAGTGTTTTGGTGCAGTGTGATGTCAGGTCAGCTCAAGGAAAAATCTAGTAAACAGAAGCGGAAGTCAGCAGCTGCTGGAATGTCAGCTGACGCAGCCATCATACACAAACAATTGAACGTCGTCTCAACCATAGCATTCGCTCATAGAATTGAACGATGTTTGTGTAGATTTAGTAGTTGAACATAATTTAACGTCTTTTCTCATTTCGGTTTCAGGGCTTCTATTCTCTCGTCTCAAACGTGACATTACATAAGGAGGACACGTGACCCAGCGCGAAAGGAACGTTTGACAGCATTTGGAACGACTGAGGGTTGATCACCACAGAAACGCTTTTCGCATCAAAATAACTGGGCTGTTTCCACTACGAACGTGTAAATATATCTTTCTATGTTGTTTTGTATCAATTGGAGACACAAAAACTGTATTTTAATGTTTTATCGAACTGTTATTTGAATCCAAAATCGATCCTGATAGCTAGCTAACATATGTGAGATTTAGCGAGGGCTGCGTTTCTCGAAGGCATTGCCAACTTCAGGGGTCATATATTTTGTACAATATGATTCTTTAGGGTCTAAATGGACAGTTTGTAATATACTTAAATTAAAAATTCTCATTAGTATTGTAAGAAAACACTCATTTTACCTGGTCAAAAACAGCTCTGGGAAACGCAGCCCTGCACTGTTCTTCTATAAAAATGTTATAATTTTGAAAGCGAGTCTATTTGCGTGTTTTGAAAAGTAATAATTGTCATTTTTTAACCTTTAATTATGTAATAACTAACACTATTCATGTTTGCTCTTCTTCATCAGGTCACATTTAGACATTTCTTCATGGCTTCAGCGCAGTGCACAAGATATTCCCTGTACTGGGAGGAGACTGAGTGCATGAGCTACTATGAGATGCTGTCCCTCCATGAGATCTTTGAAATCGTGGGCTCCCAACTCACAGAGACTGATGTTGAGGTTTTGTCCTTTCTCCTCGATGAAGCTTATCCTGGAAAACATCCCCTTGATCCAGAGGGATGGACTGAAGATTTACCTCCAGGGCCTGATGGATCTCCACAGGGTAATTCTCCATGTCCTCGGCTTCTGAAGACATGGCGAAGAATACAGCCGCAGAATGAGCCGTGCCCCGTCGCCTGTCGCCATCGACCCAAGAGTGGCGTTGAACTGCTCTTGGAGTTGGAGAGGCGAGGGTACTTGAGCGAGGGAAACCTCAGACCTTTATTGCAGTTGCTGCGGATTCTGACACGGCATGATGTCCTGCCATTTGTTTCACAAAAGAAAAGAAGAACAGGTGAGTATCAGCTTTAAAACTACAGTAGACTGTAGTAGTAAACCAGTAATGTTTATGGTAAGATACTGATGTGTCACCTGTGCTGTTAGTGTCTCCAGAGCGAGAGAAGATAGACTACCCAGAGGTGGATACCAGACGGGACGCACAAATCAGCTCAAACACTGATATGCCATCATTTGAAAACACAGAAGATCACCAGTGGAGAGCAGGTGAGCAGAAATTGTAGCTAAAAGCTCAGCACATTCATTTATTAAAGTTTTTTTTCTGCTTTTTTAAGATTTTGTCTCTGTTTCTCAACCTTTTTGGCAATATAATATAAAATAATATCATATATAACAAAACAGGTGTTGTTGGCAGGTTGATTCAGAATGTTTAATCAAGTTAAAAGGAAATTTTTCCACACTCTTTTTAACAAAAAAAAAGATTATTGAGTAATATTTAATCATTTTCATTTATATGCACCAATATAACAATGTAGTACCCTTTTCAGCACAAGTTAGTTCTACAGTTTTGAAAAATGCTACAAAAGTGGGCATGGTAAGCCAAGGAGAAGAGGGGAGACTAACATCACAACAGGGGTTTTATTTTGCTCTCATTGAATTAAAAGTGTCAAAGATTCCCACAAATTCATGCTGTATTCACCATTACACACAACAAAACTAATATATAGCCTATTATACATGTTTTGTAAGCTCGCCATAAATTACACATACATACATATCCTGTGATGGCTATAATTTATTGCACAAATTAATGCACAGCTGTTCGCATTTGAACTCTGCATTGAAAATGTATATGAACGCACTGTTGCATCTTCAATAACTTTTTAGGGTTTTTTGCTGTGTATTGTAAGACCTTTGATCGGTTATGGGGCCGTAAAACCAGTTACAGTTACAGTGTGGGTGAATCGCATATGTGTCAAAGATTCTGGATCATTGGAAGAGACACAAAAACTCTTACAAAGTGAAAACAAACATTAGACATTTTTGATCCATTAATGCATCTCTCACTTACTGTATGCAATCTGACAGTTTGAAGGTCCTGTCATGGGAAATCAACATGATGTTCTGACTAATTAACCAAGACGTCTTCTAAAAGGATAAGGACAACCAGTCTCATGAATAATTATGAGACAGTGATGAGTCATGATGTACTATATGGTAGAAAAAATAATGCATAAAGATTGTTGAATGAAGTTTTTAATCACTTCATTGACACTCAAGCCCAAAGTATACTTCAGTTTTTACACGTACACTATGGTCCATGTACAGTGCGTGTGATGCAAAACTAGTCACCAGAATAGTATGCATGTACTGTATGTGCGGCCAGATTTTTGAAACCGTGTGTGCTTTGTATATTGTTTTACACTAATCAGTGTTTTACAGTTTGAACTAGGGTTGTGACGGTACCAAAATTCAAGTAGTTGGTGGCAATACCAGTACATTTTCACAATTCTCGTTACCAAATTCAGTACCATAGCAAAAACTGTTGCAACTATTTTAACTATTTGAAAATAAAATATGAATTAATCTAAGTGAGTTTATTATTTATAATGATAATTATAAGTAAATAATACATTTAAACAGCATGTAGTTGTAACATTGTAACAAGTTTACTTGTACAAGTAAAATGAAGGACAAAAAAACACATTACAGAGAACAAGTGATGGGTCTATTAGTTTGCATTTTGTTATTAGTTTGAGAAAGTATCATGAATTAATAACTCTTTATTTATTGGCATGTGCAACATATTCCATTCCCTCTCTTAGAGGTGATTAAGAACAACTTAGATCCTAACAAATATAGCTTTCCTGTGAAAAAAATAAAAATAAAAAAACAGAACAGTCTTTATCAACAGAAAGTAATCACATGTAAAACAACATTGCATAGTCTTCACTGTACAAATTAAATATAGATTAATTCTACTAAAGAGCAGTGAGTGTTTTATTTATATATGTTTTTTTAATTTAATTTTATTTGTATTTTGTTTTTGATTAACACTGAAACGGATGGCAGCAGGAATATTAGGCTGCTGTCACTTTAATATACTGATACACATGTGACTTGTTTCCCAACTGGTCATGTTCACTTAAGACATAACCAACGTCGTTTAGGTGAATACTCGCCAACCTGTGTATTTTGACATTTTCTGTGTGTTTTGACAGTTTAGGCAGGAACCTGAAGCTCAAAGTTCACTTTGCTTTTCCGTGTTCCGCTCTGTCTTGGAGCACGCGCACAGAAAGCTGCTTCGGGATCAGTCTCTTTTGCGGCTTAAGGGACCGTTAACATATTGCGTCTTTTCCACGCGCAAGTCAGTTATTTCAAATGTAGTCGCACAGCAGGCGCATTCATAATGGAAGTGACGCGGTTGCGACGCACATGCGGTGTGTTTTCCAGGCGCATCAAGATGAAAAATTTTCAACTTTTCAGAATGCTGCAAGCGCACTGCAGGTCATGTGACAAGAACCAACCAGTCAGCTTTGGCCTTTCAGTTTGGTGGTTTTTATATCTCATCTCCATAAATATATCTAGTAGAATAGCTAATGCAAGGGCTAGAAATCAATTTATCCTTTGCTGAAACTTCCTACTCCTTGTGGAGAGCACAGTCAAAGACTATAGAATAACACAAGACGTGTCACTCGTATTGTTTTGAATGAGAGAAAGTGTAACGCGCAATATGGCGGAATAAGTCCCGCCTTCTAAAGCCAAGAGCCAATCCCGACTGGTAAAGTCATCGCGTCACTTCAGCGGCCGTTAGAATCACCGGTTTCTATATAAACAGATGAGCATTTAGGTCTGCGCATGCGCATTAGCTTGATCCAGCCTGAAAAAAATAGTTTTTTTTTGTCATGATTCGAGCGTTTAGAAGCTAAAGTCGGTTGTTGTTATTTCATTCATTTCATATCATTTCATTGGTGATTTCAAATATCAAATTTAATGGTAAGGTTGACAAACAGTTTTGGAGAATCTGATGTTTAGGATAGGATCAGATAGGAGCTGCATGATGCCCAGGATGCCCGAGAGGCGTTTCAAAGATGGCCGCCGAGTGAAATGACTTGTCTTAAAGGGACTTTGGCACAGTTCATGGTTGCATAGCAACGACAGACGCCACGGGAGCGCAAGCGCTTTGGTAAGAAGGAGAAAGCGGTGCGTCCGCGCTTTCCACGTGTTTTTAGATGCGATATGTGAACGGCCCCTAATGCAGTTTTAATAACTCTTTATATCAAGCTTGTCCTGCAGTTTAGCAGCAGTATGCTGTATTTTATAACAGTCGCTGGTCTTGCCTGATTTAGACATTTAGTCTGGGCTTTTAGGGAGGAACGAAAGCACGCCGCTGTGAAGAAAAGAAACTGCTCTTTGGGGTTGCTGTTGTTGCAGTGTCTCAGCTCTCTGCAAAGACTTTGCAAATTTATTGTTCTTTACAGACACCTGTTAGAACTGCCAGACCGGTGAGTGTAGTGAAGCAATTTTATTTGTGCATAGAAAAAATGTCTCGAGAGTTTTGCGTCATCTGATCGACCTTTTTATAGAGACCACCAGTCAAACTATATAAAGCTATTATCGGCTGATAACGATCAGCACCCGATCAATTGGAGCACCTTACTAGTGCCTTTGTGATATGAATATATTTGTAACACAGAAATAACAATACTGTGTGATTTTAAAAAGTTGTGAAGCTGTTTCATACCCATACATAACTGAATCAGAGACTTGATGAGACTAGTCACAAGGCAAGCCAAATCAGAGAAAAACTTTTATTTTTTTATTTATTTTTTTGTAAAATCATCATGAATAAATGGGGAATATTCAAAAACATTTCCAAGTATTATCCAGTTATCGTGTGTATTAATCTGTTGTCATGCCTGTGTCAGGGGCTGGCTCTTCCATGACAACAACCACCCCTGTCCGACGTAAGCGAGGTAGAGGTCAGCATTGGAGAAGAAAATCTGGGGGAAAGCCTGAAATTCAGCCTCAGCCAACACCCAACAAAGTGACCTGCGGTAAGAGCACGTTTTTTACTCTGTGTTACACTTCTTCTGTCATTTAATCTCTCTTACCATCATTCTTTGAATATAAGAATGTCTTTTAAATTCTTTCTCCTTTTGTTTGATTTTAAAGCATCTATAAAACACTGTAGAACTGATAATTTCTGAGTGCACCTCAGCACTCAATTTCTTGACAGTTTATAATTAACCAGTCACACATTAATTAGTGCCTGAACCTCTAATGCTGTCAGAATGAAAGTGTCAATCCGTCACACAATAGGTCCATGTTAAACCTATGTCATCTCCATTCATCCCTTTGTGAATTCCCTGCACACTGCACTATTATCACTTTGAGTTTAATTCTGACTGGACTCAAAGGCTGCTCACACCAAAGCCTCTTTATGCTTTTGCTAGATGGAAGCTGTCCTGCCATCAGGGCATTGCTAAAATCTCTTCAGAACAGAGCACATGAGACGCACTGAATGGCAATAATGGCACAGTAGGTAAGGAAATACCAGGATAAAAAACTGCTTTCTCAAAATTTGCAAAACCTATTTGTTAGGAAAGAAGGTATTGTGTGAGGCATTTATTTTCTGCAAGGACTGTTTTTCTGGGACATTCAAGTCTCAAATACCAATGGCCCCAATTTACCTCATGCTCCAATTTGCTGTAAAGCATTAAAAACTGAACAAGTTTTCCTGTATAATGCCCTTGTGGGGCCTGAATGTCTCATAATGACGTTTTACACAGATACTCACGTCTATGGCAAATTTGCAGTAATTTCACTAGGTAGATAGGTAGTTTTTTTTTTTTCATTGTAACAGTGCAGTTACATACCCTGTAATAATTTTATCTGCATGATTTTGCCTCCTTTCAACACTTTTCAACTTTGGCTTCACAGTGCATTTTCTGGTGTTCCTAAAAAGTAAATATAAGTTGTTGGGTTTTTTTGAATTTTTTTTTAACAAAATCAGACTTTTACCATCTTTAAATGTGTGGATTCTTTCAAAATATCTGTCTGACGCATGAGCCACACACTGAACCTCACACTTTCAAAACATAAATGAAAATCGGAACTCTATTAAAAGCACAAAAGATTATTTAATCTGTTATGATCATTGATTTCAAAAGGATAAAAGTATAAAAAACTTTCTATATACTCAAATATCTGCATCCTGCCTTATTCGTGTATCCACACACGTTGGGAGGGTGCCATCTTGTTTTTTTCAAACGTGTGTGAGTCAGGCTCTAGACATGCTCTTTGTCTGCCTCATTGCGCCAAGATGCGCAGTACTGGTCAGTTTCACTCTATTGTTATTGCTCAGATGCTTATTGACCCTTTATATCTGCCTGTGCAAAGACTGCATGGCTCTGGTAACCTTCCTCATTACATACACTGCAGGGGTTCTTAAACCCTCAATCGAAGCTGCTTATTTCCTTGCATATTCATGTCTCTGCTCAAAGCATTTAGCTTTTGCTAAAGACAACAAGTTGTAATGATTATAATATAATCTTAGTTATGTACTTAGTGTCCCAGAAGCAGTTGCTCTTATCAATTAAAAGTAATACAGTAGAGGTCTGCAGGATTGATTTTTCTGCTTCCGCCAAAAATCTGTTAGATTTCTAACCTGCTTCTGCTCGCAAAAGCCTGTTGGAAGAAGTCTACACAAATTTTTCAGTCCCGGTCCGGTTAGATTCTGTCTTATTCCGATGTCTATAGGGTCTTTTGTTCCTATATATATAATAGAGAGAGAGCCCACGAGTCATTTCTTTCTCCTGCTTCCCGCACACATATCAGTATCTTCCCTCCCACATCTGCACTCAGCAATTCAAAACTTGAGGATTGCAGACCTCTAATACAGTAATTTGGTGCAGCACAATAGTGCTTAATGGTTAACATACTACTTTCTCATCAGAAACCACAATGTGTAATTAAGATTTGGTTATGGATTGTGTTTTTATACCAAATAGACTTTAGTTAGGGTAGTGCCACATTTAACTGTTGACAGGAATGAAAACTAGGCTGTGAGGGAGAGAAGTACAGTGCGTACAATGGATTGTACTGTTGTTTAACAACATACCGTTTGTTCTTTTCAAGAAAAAAAAAAAAAAGAACCTCAGTAAAAAAACTCAGAAAAACAGTTTTAAAAGTTGAGTAGTGACTCTTACTCAATCTAGAACCTATACAGTTTGTGCAATTGTAAAGACTAACTCTCACAGCTTTGTTTTCATCCGCCTTAAATTCAAAATGGCATCTAACCTGACTAAGGGCTATTTTAGTTGTGATCATTTGTGTGCACAAGACAATGTTTCAGTTGTGCTTTAGACTTGCTTCAATCCCCCTGCTTCCTTCATGGTTTGATTATTAGACCGAAAAGTACACTCACATTCTTTGTTTTTATTTCCGTCACATTTTTCATCAACTTCTCTATCCCTTTTTCTGTTCCTTTTCATTTTCCTTTGGATAAGCAGTTTTCCGTGTGAATAACTCCTGTGGTGTGCCTGAATGAAATGTCTTTAAAGAGATTATTGAATATTGGGCCACTGAGACTGAGCTGCATCAGCTTGTATTTCCTGGTGTCTCTTATCCAGTAAAACACTGATTATTGTCATTCCACTTCTTATTTAAAGCATCGATCCTCTCCCCTCTGTAACTGAGCTTTGATGCAGCAAAAGCTAATCTACTTTCTGCACTGACCTTTTTGTGTAGTGAGGTGAGAATCCTTTGTGCTCTAACTTATTTCACCTCTCCCTTAAACATTAGGTTGCACTGCACTGTGAGCTTTTTTGACCTATAAAATGTTCATAAATCAACCTTCAATCTCAAATGGTTACATGTAAATTTGAATGCTCTCTATTGACTGTGAGATCCACCCTGGAGATGCTTGTTATTCAGATTCTCTCAGACAACAAGTTCTGCTATGCCATGATTGACCTTTTGAACTTTCACCTTTTTTTTACTCCTGAACTAGCTGAACATGCTGTTTGCTGTGTTGACTCCGCATTTGATCTTGGCAGGTTGACTCAAGAATGAGTAGAAAAAGCAGGAGAATGGATAGAGTGAAAGAGACAGAGCTCACAACAAAAACAAGTGTGTGCTGTCCGCTCTGTCCGATCATACACAGTCAAGACATGTCTGTGCTTTAACTCAGGCGCCTGGTCCATGTCCTAAGGTAAAGAACCCCCTTCCTAACTCGGATAGGCGGAGGGGTGAATCTAATACTCTGTGTTCAAATGTCAGTTTTCAGTTGTTACTGTCCACTTCCCCAGTTACATGTGCTAAACTATGAACTAGATTTGGGAAAAAATAGGAACAAAATCCTCTCTGGAGGGGTTGTTGGCCTCAGTGTTTCACAGAACTGACTCAAAGAAATTTCTGGGAGTCCATTTGATGCGTCCTGCTAATTTGTCTATATTACAACAACATGACATGACATGAAATGAGTGTAATCGATGTTCAAAAACAAACCATTCTACAGTCGTTGGCCAAACTCAGCAGCAAAGCTCAGTTTTGCAATGTTTTGTCCTCAAAAAACGGCCTCTGTGAACCTTTGCTGGAGCAGTTCTGAGGAAAATGACCCAACAGTTCTTGTTTAGACCCATCCCAGTGTTTTGTATATGTTTTAGCCCTGAAACTTTAAATTTGAAAAACTTTACTTAAAGTTAACAGGTACCTTAATTTATTGAATCAAATTTTGCCAGTGTTTTGATTTTGCAGGATTAAAGTAGACACTGGTTGTGTAAAATAGTAGTCTGATAAGCTAATTCAGGACCCAAGAGGGTTGAACCTGCAGTCTCCATATGAATTAGAAATTTTTTGCTTTCACACACAGACAAGAAATTATGTTTATGAACTTTGCTTGAACCTGCTTGACCAAAAAAATGAGACATAGCAAAACTATTGCAACAACGTTCATCCAAAACTGCTTGTTTCTCTCTCTCTCTCTTCCTCTCCTTTCTCTATGTCCACAGTTGAAAAACAGACTGACACAAGTGTCAGGAACAAAAACAAGTTGGCCATCCTCACATACTAAGAGAGGGAGAGAATGAAAGAAAAAAAAGTCAAACGAAAAGCGTGACCCTGACCTATGTGTGCAGTCGGTCAGCCTTTTGCCCTCATTTCTCTCCCTCCATCTTGGTTTGTTGTTCAGCAGAAAAGAGGGATCGAAATAAGTGTGGAAGCTCTTCGCATGGAGCAACATTCCATAAAATGATGCACAACTTTTGTTTTTCTTTTTTTTCTTTTTCTTTTTTTTAAAGAAAAATAGTTATTTATTGTTTGTTTATTTTGAAGAAATTTACTATATCTTTACAATACATTTACAAAATCTAAATATTTGTGAATACATGTTGTTTTTTAAAAATGCTCTGGGATGCACAAATGCACTAAAAACATAATGCCTACAGTGAAAGCATTATGTATATTGACAGAAAAACTTTATTATAGGTACCTTCTGTGTACTGAAGCTGGAAGCAGAGAAAAACCATTGTCCTGTATTAGTGTATGTGACGAGCTCTGATAATGTTTGTTTACTGGAACTAAAAGTGCTCTGTAAATGTGTGCTGTGTTTAAAAGAACGTTAAAGAAGTTGTGTGTTTCGAGTCTGCTTTCCAACCTGCATTACAATTTTTTTTTTTTTGGGAACATGTTCAGGAGAGGGGAACCACCATGATCTTTTAAACTTAACACACAATAAATAAAGTTTTTCTTGTATGATGATAACCACAAAATTTTCATCTAGATTTACATCCTTGCTTTAAAGGGGTCATGACATGAATTTTTATTTTAATGTTCATTGAGGTTCACTTAAAGGTGCAATATGTAAGAATTTTGCAGTAAAATATCCAAAAACCAATAGGCCAGTGTTATATATTTTGTTCACTTGAGTACTTACAATATCTAAAATATTTCCAACTATTTGTAAATCGTGAGAAAATTGCAGTTTTAACCAAGGCTCCGGGACGTGTGAGGAGTCGCCTGTCAATTGCGTCATACCCGCGTTATCCTCGGTTTCCAGTTTTATTTTGTAGAAACCATGGAAACACCAAAGACGCTTTAATATATTACATGTTTTAATAGACAAGGGAACAGCTGTTTGGTTACATTTATAGATAGAAAAGTAATTGTTGTTATATAGCTTAACACATTTAGTCTTATTGTTTTCTAATTTTCTTGATGTGTTGCGAGTACTGTGCTTTACATGCCTCAGAGAAAAACACTTTTGTGAAGTAGCTAACATAGCATAATCAGATGTAGCTTTATTTTAGTAACAGTGATACAGCATTTTCTCCATGATACAATACGTTATATCTAATATAACAGAGCTGTGTTACCTCATACTAATGACCGGAAAAGCGGAACTGGCAACGCTGCTCGAGAGACGTGTGTTGCGCAATCACTCCAGTGGCCTCGTTCAGCTCCCACAACATTTGGTCCTGCTCTGCTTCATACTACAGTAACGTTAAAGGATTAGTCCACTTTTAAATAAACTTTTCCTGATAATTTACTCACCCCTATGTCATCCAAGATGTTCATGTCTTTCTTTTGTCAGTGGAAAAGAAATTAAGGTTTTTGATGACAGCATTCCAGGATTATTCTCCTTAATAGTGGACTTCAATGGCCTCCAGACGGTTGAAGGTCAAAATTACAGTTTCAGTGCAGCTTCAAATAACCTTAAACGATACCAGATGAGGAATAAGGGTCTTATCTAGTGAAACGATTGGTCATTTGCAAAAAAAATACAACCAGTTATGCTTTATAAACACAAAATACGCCTTGAACGTTCTTCCCGTTTCCGCATTCTTCAAAGAGCTTACGCTGTATGTCCTGCGCCTTCCCTATTCTACTTACGGAAAAAACGAAACTGGCACCGCGTTCGTTCCGTAAGTAGAATAGGGAAGGCATAGGACATACAGCGCAAGCGTTTAAAAGTGGACTAATCCTTTAATAATCGCATCCATTAACATGATTTCTTTCTGAGTCCTATCCCAACTATTTCCACTGGCTGTGATGTGAAGACCACATGTCCCAGGATTCCACGCTCAAACTTGGCGTCATCAAACTACGCCTTTGTTTTGAATAGGCCTCTAGCGGACAGAAAATATTACATACTGCACCTTTAAAATGTTAGTAATTTTTTTTGCACCCAAACCCCCCATTTTCAACAAAAGTTTCTTTGCAAACTCTCTTGTGCCTTGTTTACAAAACGATATGCTCCGAACAAACATATAATCCTCCAACACGATCCGGGACGCCATTAAAATAAACCATCCACTTGTTTCTGATGCTGGAATCCTTCTGAAGTCTGTACAAAGACACAAACGAGCTGTTTAAACTGTTAACTGTCACCCCCACTTTTTTTTTTAGACAAGAAAATGCACTATCCAAACTTAAATGGTTGTAATTCAAGAACACTTTGGAGTATAGACATAAGGCTGGTCTTGTTTTAAAGAAGACATTTGGCAGATTATTGTAGAAGTGAAATTGCTTATATAAGTGAAACAGAAAAAAAGTTATAGAAGTTTAAGTTTATGAAAATGTAAAATGTAAAAATATAATATTTTATATAAAATATAAAATATATATTTTACAAAACAATTTTTACTCTAAAACTGCAAGGAAATCAAAGCCAAAAATCTGAACAAGTTGTGTTCCAAATTTCAGGTTGATATCTCAAAAAATGAGCTTTCAGTAAGATTTTGTTTGGGCGCAGTACCACACTTTTTCACTAGATGACAACCAAGCTCCATTGGTGACCATATAAAGGCGCCTCCATTTCTATATATGGTTTGAGTGATCTGAACCATATATTTACATTATTTTCATACAATTTATGAAGTAGACATCCTATATAGAAGTAGTATGGGAAGTTTTGGCAGAATTTGATATGAATTCAGCCTCTAATAAACATAAAAAAAACATGTATGTGGGTTATAGATTACCGCCACAATCATACATGTATTTTTTTTTCTATTAAAAACATTTTCAGACCTTTTTTTCTCAAAAAATTGAATGGATGTTATCTTTTGAACTCTTGGCATGAAAACAAACATGTTTCAACCAATCTTTAATGATTTTTCATGTTCATCGCTATTTCAAATTAAAGGTCTGAACATGCCTTATGAGTATGAAAATATGCTTGTTGCAAATTGATAAATTACTGCTCCTCTGTAATTTATTTTGAAAATCAATCACCAAATATGTAAACTACAGATTCTAAGCTTTCAAATGATATATAGTTTGTCAAGATTAGTTTAGGTTTAGTATAGAATATTACTGTTTTAAATATGTAATGGCTGTGGGCCCACCGGTGGGCCCGTGACAGTTAACAGGTTAAACTGGATGCCTCAAAGCGAACATTCTTTCACTCTTACATTTATCCTGTTGTCGACACTCAAGTGCATAAAGTATGTCAGAAACTGAATGTGCATCTGTATACTATATCTAGTGTAGACAGCGTTACTGATTATAATGGGTTTTATTTGCTTTTGACGTGACGCTCACATCCAGTGTAGGCAAATGTCAGCTATTAGGCGACTGAATGGCAGTGGGCGGGGCCTATGGTGCGATTGATGTATAACTATTCATCGATATCTTGCTCTAAAGGCAGTCATATGCAAATGTAGGCTATTTGCCCGTGTGATGTCAGATCCCACAATATCAAAACGAGTCATTTTTGGAGCTTGAAATAAATGTTTTGTTTTTAAAATTAGTAGGACGTTTTAAGCTATGAAACTTGAAGATGGTTTAAATGGTACAAAGACATTTTATATGTCAAAAAAATCAAATTTGATTTCTCATGTCATGACCCCTTTAACATACAGTACTAGTAGCGTCAGTAATAAATCTAAATTTCGTAGACCTCACATCATGGAGGTATTTCCCTTTTTAAGTGTTAAGTTTAGTCTGCATCTGAAATGGATAATCTTTTAACAGTAAGGGCCATTATGTGAATGGTTATTTTTAAACTATAATGATCAAAAGAAGCTTTATTGGCATGGTAAAATAAAGCATTAGTAGGATTGTATATACACACATACACTGTCTTTCACATGAATCCTGGTCAACATGTCTCACTTGGATTTGAAAAATCTTGTAACTACACTACTGTTCAAAAATTTTGGGTCGATAAGATTTTGTGTGCGTGTGTTTTTGAAAGAAGTCTCTTGTGCTCAGCAAGGCTGCATTTATTTGATCAAAAATACAGTAAAACAGTAATGTTGTGAAATATTATTACAATTTAAATTTAATTTATTCTTGTGATGTCAAAGCTAAATTTTCAGCATCATTACTCCAGTCTTCAGTGTCACATGATCCTTCAGAAATCAAACTAATGTTCTGGGGCCGTATTCACAAAACATTTTCTTATCACTAAGAGTTCTCCTAAATAGCAGTAAAAGTTTTTAGCTAAGAGTTTTCTCTTAACCTGTTCACAAAGCTGCTGAGAGCAACTTTTACTAAGGAATCGACTGAAGTCTTAAGCTAAGATTAAGGGCGGTGCTTGTTGCTATGGAGTAAACACACAGTGATTGGCTGATGAGGGAGGAGTCAGCGATTTAATCATAGAAATATTGTAGCATGAGGTGTCATGTTTCCATATTAAAATAAAGATTTTAAAATATATATATATATACACTTTACTCTATTCAATCATTTGTAAATGTGAACTCATGAAAACCATTGCCACAGGTAATCAGACAATATTTATTTATTTGTTAAAGATTTATTTTTGCCGTCTCATCATAGATTCAGATCTATAAATCAAAATGTATTGC